>NC_090928.1:1307281642-1308497475 GCF_040938575.1 Ambystoma mexicanum
ACAGATCATCTATTACCAACACGAGGCGGAAGCAAACCTGCGAGAGACTGTACACCCCACAGCCTCAGCACAGGATCACAGGTCATCTATTACCACACGAGGCGGAAGCACACCTGCAAGAGACCGTAAACCATACAGCCTCAGCACAGGATCACAGGTCATCTATTACCAACACGAGGCGGAAGCACTCCTGCAAGTGTCCGTACATCCCACAGCCTCAGCACATGATCACAGATCATCTATTACCACACAAAGCACACCTGCAAGAGACCGTACACCCCACAGCCTCAGCACAGGATCACAGGTCATCTATTACCACACGAGGCGGAAGCACACCTGCAAGAGACCGTACACCCCACAGCCTCAGCACAGGATGGCAGGTCATCTATTACCACACGAGGTGGAAGCACACCTGCGAGAGATCGTACACCCCACAGCCTCAGCACAGGATCACAGGTCATCTATTACCACACGAGGCGGAAGCACACCTGCAAGAGACAGTACACCCCACAGCCTCAGCACATGATCACAGATCATCCATTACCACATGAGGCGGAAGCAAACCTGCGAGAGACTGTACACCCCACAGACTCAGCACATGATCACAGATCATCTATTACCAACACGAGGCGGAAGCAAACCTGCGAGAGACTGTACACCCCACAGCCTCAGCACAGGATCACAGGTCATCTATTACCACACGAGGCGGAAGCACACCTGCAAGAGACCGTAAACCATACAGCCTCAGCACAGGATCACAGGTCATCTATTACCAACACGAGGCGGAAGCACTCCTGCAAGTGTCCGTACATCCCACAGCCTCAGCACATGAACACAGATCATCTATTACCACACGAAGCACACCTGCAAGAGACCGTACACCCCACAGCCTCAGCACAGGATCACAGGTCATCTATTACCACACGAGGCGGAAGCACACCTGCAAGAGACCGTACACCCCACAGCCTCAGCACAGGATCGCAGGTCATCTATTACCACACGAGGTGGAAGCACACCTGCGAGAGATCGTACACCCCACAGCCTCAGCACAGGATCGCAGGTCATCTATTACCACACGAGGCAGAAGGACATCTGCAAGAGGCCGTACATCCCACAGCCTCAGCACATGATCACAGATCAGCTATTACCACACGAGGCGGAAGCACACCTGCAAGAGACAGTACACCCCACAGCCTCAGCACATGATCACAGGTCATCTATTACCACACGAAGCACACCTGCAAGAGACCGTACACCCCACAGCCTCAGCACATGATCACAGATCAGCTATTACCACACGAGGCGGAAGCACACCTGCAAGAGACAGTACACCCCACAGCCTCAGCACATGATCACAGGTCATCTATTACCACACGAAGCACACCTGCAAGAGACCGTACACCCCACAGCCTCAGCACAGGATCGCAGGTCATCTATT
Source organism: Ambystoma mexicanum (assembly GCF_040938575.1). Taxonomy (NCBI): domain Eukaryota; kingdom Metazoa; phylum Chordata; class Amphibia; order Caudata; family Ambystomatidae; genus Ambystoma; species Ambystoma mexicanum. The sequence goes on from NC_090928.1 coordinate 1,307,283,081, forward strand.
ACCACACGAGGTGGAAGCACACCTGCGAGAGATCGTACACCCCACAGCCTCAGCACAGGATCACAGGTCATCTATTACCACACGAGGCGGAAGCACACCTGCAAGAGACCGTACACCCCACAGCCTCAGCACAGGATCGCAGGTCATCTATTACCACACGAGGCAGAAGGACATCTGCAAGAGGCCGTACATCCCACAGCCTCAGCACAGGATGGTAGGTCATCTATTACCACACGAGATTACCACACGAGGCGGAAGCACTTTCCCAGAAGAGGACAATCAAGCATCAAGACGAGTAAATGCTGCAGGGTGCTCTACAGGTATTGTACTGAGGGATATGCCCCGAAGTGATGGGCCCACCCTGTAGTTAACGGCCCGCCGCCCAAGTTAAGGGCAGCAAGGATCCCTTAACGAGTGTGGCGAGCCGTTACCTACAGAGTGAGCCCACCACTACGGGGCATATCGCCATTAGCACCCATCTAGTACGCTACACTGTTGCTAATGGTTTCAAAAGAAAACATAAGTATTTTCTTCTCTGTGAATGGATACCTCGCTATGTTACATTCACAGAGAGAAAATACTACACCAACATGGCTACTATGGAATTGGAAGGTGGGGTCTGTATGGAGCCCCTCTTCCATTTTCATGCTGGTCACACTGGGACAGGAGCTGGGGTGGCAGGTCTCCGCTGCCGCAATCAGGTAAGTGGGATGGGGGGAGGGGAGTGACAGGAGAGAAAAATACAGGGTTGGTGGGGGAAGATGGCAGATGGTGGAACCGGCCTTCAGGCGGCTTCGAACGAGTGTCAGCCCGCCCAGGGTGCTGATGTATAGTATATGAAAAAACAAATGGCTTACGTGCAGCTGAACACACCATTCTTTTAGCCCGCACCCTACTTGTAACCCCTTCACGCGCCCCACTGTACAGTGCTGCGTTAGGCTGTTGCTTTATAAGTCACATGCATACATATCTGCCCCATTTTCTTCATAGTACTTGTTGACGCCTCTCTGAGATTACTCTATGGATAATGCATTCTCTGCTGTCCCGAAATCACATGATTGAAGTCTCAAACAGTGTAATATCGAGTGCTCAGCAGGGACTGGGATGCAAATGGCAGACTTTACTGTGCTTTGGTGAGTAAGCAACCCTCCCTGTTGCATGTGCAAAATACCCCTTTATGTGTTCACAAATATTAGACTATATGTGTGCACAACTGTACGTATTGTTTATGTTTGAGGTCATTCTCAACATTCAATGGACTATATGGATGGATGTAACGCGCTTAGAAACAGGGATTACACATCTTCCGGTTCACTGAGGGTGGCGGGGGAGCTGGAACATGATGGTAGGGGAAAAAGAAACTTGACTTTTTGTTCATCGTTAATGTGCCCTGTTTGTGTACAGTACAGCAATGGTTTGTTTTTGGGATGTCTTGAGCCATCACCTACAACCCATGACAAGAACAAGAAACACCAGAGTGAGACAACAAGGACGCCACAAGCATTATATTTTCAGACAAAAAGAATCAACTGAATTTGAATGCCAGGATCATGTTCTGGAAGAGAGGCCGCCTGTCCAGGATCATGTTCTGGAAGAGAGGCCGCCTGTCCAGGAACATGTTCTGGAAGAGAGGCCGCCGGTCCAGGATCATGTTCTGGAAGAGAGGCCGCCGGTCCAGGATAATGTTCTGGAAGAGAGGCCGCCTGTCCAGGATCATGTTCTGGAAGAGAGGCCGCCTGTCCAGGATCATGTTCTGGAAGAGAGGCCGCCTGTCCAGGATCATGTTCTGGAAGAGAGGCCGCCGGTCCAGGATCATGTTCTGGAAGAGAGGCCGCCTGTCCAGGATCATGTTCTGGAAGAGAGGCCGCCGGTCCAGGATCATGTTCTGGAAGAGAGGCCGCCTGTCCAGGATCATGTTCTGGAGAGAGGACTCCTGTCCAGGATCATGTTCTGGAAGAGAGGCCGCCGGTCCAGGATCATGTTCTGGAAGAGAGGCCGCCTGTCCAGGATCATGTTCTGGAAGAGAGGCCGCCGGTCCAGGATCATGTTCTGGAAGAGAGGCCGCCTGTCCAGGATCATGTTCTGGAAGAGAGGCCGCCTGTCCAGGATCATGTTCTGGAAGAGAGGCCGCCGGTCCAGGATCATGTTCTGGAAGAGAGGCCGCCTGTCCAGGATTATGTTCTGGAGAGAGGACTCCTGTCCAGGATCATGTTCTGGAAGAGAGGCCGCCTGTCCAGGATCATGTTCTGGAAGAGAGGCCGCCGGTCCAGGATCATGTTCTGGAAGAGAGGCCGCCGGTCCAGGATCATGTTCTGGAGAGAGGCCTCCTGTCCAGGATCATGTTCTGGAAGAGAGGCCGCCGGTCCAGGATCATGTTCTGGAAGAGAGGCCGCCGGTCCAGGATCATGTTCTGGAAGAGAGGCCGCCGGTCCAGGATCATGTACTGGAAGAGAGGCCGCCTGTCCAGGATCATGTTCTGGAAGAGAGGCCGCCGGTCCAGGATCATGTTCTGGAAGAGAGGCCGCCTGTCCAGGATCATGTTCTGGAGAGAGGACTCCTGTCCAGGATCATGTTCTGGAGAGAGGACTCCTGTCCAGGATCATGTTCTGGAAGAGAGGCCGCCTGTCCAGGATCATGTTCTGGAAGAGAGGCCGCCGGTCCAGGATCATGTTCTGGAAGAGAGGCCGCCTGTCCAGGATTATGTTCTGGAAGAGAGGCCGCCTGTCCAGGATCATGTTCTGGAAGAGAGGCCGCCTGTCCAGGATCATGTTCTGGAAGAGAGGCCGCCTGTCCAGGATCATGTTCTGGAAGAGAGGCCGCCTGTCCAGGATCATGTTCTGGAAGAGAGGCCGCCTGTCCAGGATCATGTTCTGGAAGAGAGGCCGCCGGTCCAGGATCATGTTCTGGAAGAGAGGCCGCCGGTCCAGGATCATGTTCTGGAGAGAGGCCGCCGGTCCAGGATCATGTTCTGGAGAGAGGCCGCCTGTTCCATCCTTGTCGTTTGTGCATTACTGCAAGTGTCCTTCTTGAGCTTAACAATTGTGGAGTCAGTGATACAAAAAGGGCTGCTTCGGCAGTTGTCATCGAATTGCTAATAGCACTCGCTTCTACAACCTGCAAATGGCACTAACATCTGCTCGCACCAGAAAAATAATAGACAGATTTGCAAACTATGTTGAGACATGGCCCTCATTATGAGTTCGGCAGTAACCCTGCCAGTGCTTCGGGTGGGTTGCCGCCGGACTTGTAAAAATGTTACTGGTACCAAACTTCCCGGTGTCACCGGGATTTTAAAAGTCCTGGCAGCCTAGTATATCAGGCGCCGGAAAATGTTGTGCCCCATTCCCGTGCAATCCCATAGGGATTCACGGGAATAGGTGCACAGAGCACTGGTACTGTTGTTAACGGTGCCAGTGCTTCTCTGTAAACTCTGGGGGCGGTTGCAGTTACGCCTGGCAAGTCAGACATTGCCGGCGCAACATCCTCCGATGGCAGAGTTATAGTGTGGCGGTCCACAGTACGGTGTGACCGGCACCCATAATTCCAGAACGCCACACTTGTATTGAGGCCCATTATCTTCTGATCACGGTGGAAAGAAAGTAGAGAAGAGGCATGGGAAGGGGAGAAGAGAAGTAGCAGGGGGAGAGGAGCAGAGAAGAGGCAGGGGGAGGGGAGCACAGAAGAGGCCCGGGCGAGGGGAGCAGAGAAGAGACCCGGGCGAGGGGAGCAGAGAAGAGGCCCGGGCGAGAGGAGCAGAGAACAGGCCCGGGTGAGAGGAGCAGAGAACAGGCCAGAGAAGGGAAGCAGAGAACAGGTTGGGAAACGGAAGCAGAAAACAGAGGGGGAGGAGAGCAGTGAACAGAAAGGGAAGGGGAACAGAGAACAGGCCGGGGAAGGGAAGCAGAGAATAGGCCGGGGAATGGGAGCTGAGAACAGGCTGGGGAATGGGAGCAGAGAACAGGCCAGGGAAGGGAAGCAGAGAACAGGCTGGGGAAGGGAAGCAGAGAACAGGCCGGGGAATGGGAGCAGAGAACAGGCCGGGGAATGGAAGCAGAGAACAGGCCTGGGAATGGTAGCAGAGAACAGGCCGGGGAATGGGGGCAGAGAACAGGCCGGGGAATGGGAGCAGAGAACAGGCCGGGGAATGGGAGCAGAGAACAGGCCGGGGAATGGGAAGCAGAGAACAGGCTGGGGAAGGGAAGCAGAGAACAGCCTGGGGAGGGGAGCAGAGAACAGGCCGGGGAAGGGAAGCAGAGAACAGGCCGGGGAATGGGAGCAGAGAACAGGAGGGGAATTGATGCAGAGAACAGGCCGGGGAAGGGAAGCAGAGAACAGGCCAGGGAATTGGAGCAGAAAACAGGCCGGGGAAGGGAAGCAGAGAACAGGCCGGGGAAGGGAAGCAGAGAAGAGGCATGGGAAGGGAAGCAGAGAACAGGCCGGGGAGGGGCGCAGAGAACAGGCCGGGGAATGGGAGCAGAGAACAGGCCGGGGAATGGGAGCAGAGAACAGGCCGGGGAAGGGAAGCAGAGAACAAGCCGGGGAAGGGAAGCAGAGAACAGGCCGGGGAATGGGAGCAGAGAACAGGCCGGGGAAGGGAAGCAGAGAACAGGCTGGGGAAGGGAAGCAGAGAACAGGCTGGGGAAGGGAAGCAGAGAACAGCCCGGGGAGGGGAGCAGAGAACAGGCTGGGGAAGGGAAGCAGAGAATAGGCCGGGGAATGGGAGCTGAGAACAGGCTGGGGAATGGGAGCAGAGAACAGGCCAGGGAAGGGAAGCAGAGAACAGGCTGGGGAAGGGAAGCAGAGAACAGGCCGGGGAATGGGAGCAGAGAACTGGCCGGGGAATGGGAGCAGAGAACAGGCCGGGGAATGGGAGCAGAGAACAGGCCAGGGAATGGGAGCAGAGAACAGGCCGGGGAATGGGAAGCAGAGAACAGGCTGGGGAAGGGAAGCAGAGAACAGCCTGGGGAGGGGAGCAGAGAACAGGCCGGGGAAGGGAAGCAGAGAACAGGCCGGGGAATGGGAGCAGAGAACAGGAGGGGAATTGATGCAGAGAACAGGCTGGGGAGGGAAGCAGAGAACAGGCCGGGGAATGGGAGCAGAGAACAGAAGGGGAAGGAAGCAGAGAACAGAAGGGGAAGGAAGCAGAGAACAAAAGGGGAGGAGAGCAGAGAACAGGCCAGGGAAAGGGAGCAGAGAACAGGCCCGGGAGGGGAGCAGAGAACAGGCCGGGGAATGGGAGCAGAGAACAGACTGGGGAAGGGAAGCAGAGAACAGGCCGGGGAATGGGAGCAGAGAAAAGGCCGGGGAATGGGAGCAGAGATCAGGCCGGGGAAGGGAAGCAGAGAACAGGCTGGGGAAGGGAAGCAGAGAACAGGCCGGGGAATGGGAGCAGAGAACAGGCCGGGGAATGGGAGCAGAGAACAGGCCGGGGAATGGGAGCAGAGAACAGGCCGGGGAATGGGAGCAGAGAACAGGCCGGGGAATGGGAAGCAGAGAACAGGCTGGGGAAGGGAAGCAGAGAACAGCCTGGGGAGGGGAGCAGAGAACAGGCCGGGGAAGGGAAGCAGAGAACAGGCCGGGGAATGGGAGTAGAGAACAGGAGGGGAATTGATGCAGAGAACAGGCTGGGGAGGGAAGCAGAGAACAGGCCGGGGAATGGGAGCAGAGAACAGAAGGGGAAGGAAGCAGAGAACAGAAGGGGAAGGAAGCAGAGAACAAAAGGGGAGGAGAGCAGAGAACAGGCCAGGGAAAGGGAGCAGAGAATAGGCCGGGGAGGGGAGCAGAGAACAGGCCGAGGAGGGGAGCAGAGAACAGGCCAGGGAGGGGAGCAGAGAACAGAAGGGGAATGGGAGCAGAGAACAGGCCGAGGAGGGGAGCAGAGAACAGGCCGAGGAGGGGAGCAGAGAACAGGCCAGGGAGGGGAGCAGAGAACAGGCCGAGGAGGGGAGCAGAGAACAGGCCGGGGAGGGGAGCAAAGAACAGGCCGAGGAGGGGAGCAGAGAACAGGCTTGGGAGAGGAGCAGAGAAATGGCGGCAATACCTTTGGGACAGTATCTCGTGTTCCAGGCACTCATTGAAGCAGTGGAAGAGGAGCATGGAGTGCAAAGGTTACGTGTCTGTCTGCGTGACCTGTCCATGCTTCTGGCAGATACCAGAGTATCGCCCCTGGAGGCTCTTAATAACTAACCTGGGGCTGCAGAATAGGGCCCTGTGCCTTATTCTGCAGCCCCAGGTTAGTTAAATCCAGGTTAGTTAAATGCAGCTTTGGCAACGGGACTTGCCAAGGTATCGATCGTTCTTCATTGCAGTAATCATTGACCTTTGGATCTCATCGACAATGGGGAAAATGTTTCATGGTTATATTTTAAATTGGTTTATTTCTAGTTGTTAATAAATAGTTCTTCTGTGCAAACCTGTGTTTCTTGTCCAGAAAGTGGAGGGACGCTGCTAAATGGGTGTCCCTCCGGGGTCCCCTCTGCGCAGCCTGGGAGGCCCCCACCCCCACTGCCCAGTCCCCTCGCCATCATCGGAGGGGAGGCGGGAATGGCGGGAATTAGGAGGCCTCCCTCGCGGCGCTGCTCAGAGGGGAGACACTACCCTACTGCCCACGCCCACACAGGGGGGCGCTGCAGGGAGCACTAGTTTTCTAGACATGTGCAGACGTGGACGGCACTAGTGGGACCAGCCTTGAGAAAGGACAGGGAGAATGTGGTTTCGGTGGAAGCCCCGCCCGCTTGCCATCCCCCCACTCATCGATAGCGCAAGAGAAGAGCAAACTATCACGCTGGCAGCTATTCTTTTAGTGCGCCGATATTCATTCCTTAAATAGCAATCTGCGTCATTAAAATAAATAATTATGGAAAGCAGCTGAAATGATGTTACACTAAATTATATCACCTGCATTTTCCTACTTTGAAAAGATGAAATACTGAGCTGCTCCTGACCAAATTGAATCCAGTGACTGACCAGCGAGCTGTTACCATTTTAACAAGTTGTTCATTAACCCAGAGAAGGGGTAGGTCTCACTTGTAGTGGGGACATGCAGTGGCACGTGTCACTGGCATATGACACATGCCATATTCGGCTCCTACCCCTACTGTTAACCCACTTGATCATTTTACCCGATCATTTAATTTGTGAAAATGTTATTGGTTGTAAAAGCAGCTGTAAAACATCCGTATAAGAATTGTTTTAAGCTTTGAAAGCCAGTGAATCATTGGAATAGCCCAGTGGGTTAAGAACCTGCTGCAGAGCTCTAATTGTAAATCACTGCAGCAGGCGCATGAACTCATTGAGCCGAGAGTGCTTCTGTTTATTCAGCATTTTGTACATAGGACTCATGGCCCACCTCACCCTGCACCCCTGCCGCTCCCCATTGCATCTATCTCCCCTTCAGCACGGGAGACACCAGATCTACCATTCAGGGAGGTTTCTGGTCTGCCCAGGAGTGCAGTTCATTCAACATTTGGCTCCAATCCACCCCTACCCCATCCTCCGGTTCCGGGCTCTGGGTGGGTTGTGGGATGTCTACCTCTGCCACTCCCCACCTTCGGATGTCTTCCATCCGTTGCAGCAAGGATGGGCCCTGGGGCTCCTTCCGGGTTATGCTATCCTCGTTTTCACTAATATCAACAGAAGTGGGAGTGCCAGCCCTTTTATAAAAGCACACACCAATTACAGAATGGTTTGCTTTGATTTTTAAGAAACTTTGCCATTATTACCCAACCAAATTAATTGTATATGAGCACGAAGGGTTAAACCCTAGTTTAGGCGCACCCGACATTAAGATGACCCCCCCAGCCCCTCCCATCGCTGCCAACGCTTTGGAGGCCGAGTGCAGCCTTAACATCCATCCAGAAAACATTTGCCACCAGAAATGGTGGGTTTTGCCAGACGAGACAAGAGGCGGGTCCAGGTTTGCTGACCCCTCCCAGTTCCTCCAGCCGGATATGACATCTTCCCGTGCTGTCTCTCTTGCTGCACTTGCTAAGCCTATCATACAGCAAGAGTATAGCCGTGCTGCTCCCTTACACATTAAGCAGTCCAGGAGAAACTGGAGCACATCAGGTGTGAGTAGAGAGCATGATTGCGCGGCTAGGAGGGGCTAGGCAGTGTGGCAGAGCAAGCATGTATGCGCGTGATTGGCAGAGGGAGTTATGATGGAGCATTGGTGAGTGTGAGGGGTGTTGGTGCTTTGGGGATTGGAGAACATTAAAGGTATTAATATAAAATAGGCGTGTGCAATAAACCATAGAAGTAGAGCAAAACAAATACTGTTCAGTCATGCCGGGGACATCTGGCACTCTATTAACTTGATGGCAGAAACTACACACAAAAGGTACAAATAATGACAATCCGGCTTTATTGCAGCCTTACACACGCACGCACGCACGCACGCACGCACACACACACACACACACTCTCTACATCTTTTACAAGCTAAATCCTTAGCATATTCCCATCAATACAAAATGTGAAGAAAAAATACTACAGCATGTTCATTTTCATGCAGAAATGCAGATCTACAAATAGTAGACTTGACGTTTGATGTGGGCCTTGAGGCCATGAATGGTGTACCTCTCTCTGAAAATGGTTTAGCTAGATAGAGCTAAGAGGGTGCTCCATAGAGAAGGGGTCTCATAGCACCAGACACCTCCTGCCCAGCCCTGGCTGTTCATTCAACTGCAGTTTTCATTCTGGGGCCTTTACCCTAATGTGTGTACTGCACAGCCCATGCAGATTGGCATTGGCTAAAGAGCAAACACAGAACACTAGTCGCTTCAGTCCGGCAAAGGCCTCCTTCCTCTACATGGTGGTTGTGAAGCAGAGATGTGTGAGTGGCCCATCCAGTAGGAAGTGTGTCTCCACATTCTGGTAATTCTAGTTGTGCGTTTCATTCACCATTGCAAAGCTGGAAGTGACACAATGCACAAAGGGGGGGAGGCCTGGATGGCCTATTCACGCGCGAAACACCAACCATGTAATGTGCCAGAAGTCTCCCGAGGGTTGGTTATATTGTTAAAAAACATTGCTTGCGTTTTTCATTGTTAAAGACAGTCACCCACCATATGTACGGGGTCAAGAGTCAGATCCGGACGCAGCGCCATGTTCGGCTCTTGCTGTAGACTTTTATTTCTCCCAATGATAAGGGGGTTGGGGGAAATCCAGAAACAGTACAGTAAAAGTGTTATAAAATATAGGCGATAAACAAGCTCCTTGAGGTACTCCTTGGGTCAGCTCCTTAGGATCAGCATCAGCCAGGGCGATACTCACCCTCCAGGGACGTCCCCCGAGAACGCTTTGACCCATTGGGCTGCCGCTGTGGAGAAACCTGCGACATACTCCAACCTGGTGACCAAAACGTTATGGTCCACCAGGTCGAAGGCGGCAGACAGGTCCAGAAGCATCAGCATACTAGTGTCCCCCCGATCCATATTCTGGAGAAGTCGGGACTTTAAGTCCAGCAACGCTGTCTCCGTCCCGTGCCGTTCTCTGAATCCTGATTGCCTCTGGTTCAGTATGTTTTAGGATCGCAAATGGGCCAGAACTTGGGGATATGCCACTCTCCAAAATGTTTAAAAGAAAAGGGGAATTTGAAATCGGACGATAGTCCAAAGGATCAAATAGTGCAAGACCCGGTTTTTTCAAGAGATGTTTGACCCATGAGTTTTTAATGCATACCGGCACACGCCAGTCTCTAAAAGAAGCATTCACGAAAGTGCATAACGTGGTAATCAGAGCAGCAGAACATGCTTTAATCGCCATGGCAGGGCACATGTCCCCCTTGCAATATGACTGTTTAAGTTTCTCTATGATCCCTGTAAGCTCTGCTTCGGATATAGGTTTAAAAACAAATAGTTCTTCTGCTTTCCAGTTCTTAAGTGTCAGAGTCTTTTTAAATAGTAGTTTTATTGGATGACATGATCCCATCTTTATTTTTATTACGTTTAGTGTCCATGGCCTTCTGAACTAAATTACACCGGTTGGCATCTCTGATGTTTATATCTGCGTTGTTATTTTTAGTCGTTTCCAGCTCCTTAAAAACTTTAAAAAGTTCCTTGGGCTGGGACTGAGCCTTGGATATACGATCATCGAAGTTGGGTTTCTCTGCCAAGATGGCAGCTTTTTGATAGCGTTTTACAAGTGTTTTGTATGTTTCCTTATCTAAATCAGTTAGTGATACAGAGCCTTGATTTTTTTACTTTTAAGTTCTTGCAAATCAGAAGAGAACCAGGAATTGGTCTCTCTTTATGACACTCTCTTATTTCTCCAAGAGGCTGGGGGGTTCTGAGATGTCATCTATGAACATGTATCCTTCAGATGCTGCTGCAATCTCCTGAACCATGGCTCCAAGGCTTCTTGTGGCAGTTATTTTAGATTTCTACAGTTAGTTGTAGTAGTCGCTAGCTTCTTCTCTGTTATTTTCTTTTCCGAAGTAATTTCAAAGTGGATAAATGAATGGTCGGACCAGGGACAAGGGCTTACAGACTGAATGAAGTGTACACTATTATGTCCAACTAACCAATCAATGCTGCTCCCCTTCACATGAGTGGGCTACTTGACAAACTGAGAGAAGCCAAGGTTAGTAACAGTCCTATCCAATGATTTAGTTTGCACATCATTTTTATCATGTAACCAGTAGTTAAAATCTCCAAGAAGTCAAACTTTAGAGGATGGTTTTAGAAAAGTTAAAAGAAGGTCAATAACATCCTTCATGTGACTATGTGGTCGGTATAGAAGTGTAATGTTCATAGAGCATTCATCATGTAATCTTATGTGATAGGGAGAGTATCACAGTTATCTATACCCGCAGAATCACGCTTAGTCACACTTGATCCTTCCTACTGCGCCTTCACTATTGACGCTTGCACCATTCCAGTCTCCTCCTCAGTCAAAACGCTAGGCGTCTACCGACATTCCAGCCTCAGCATGACCCGGCACATCAATGCAATTGCATCCTCAGCGGCCCAGACTCCCAAACTACTAAATGTAAAGACACCCTTCCTATCCACCCAAGATCGCTTGACAGTAGCCAGAGCCGTAATTGGCTCCCGGCTTGACTACTGCGATTCCCACCTTGATGGCACCACAGAGCGCAACCCCAACAAACTACAAGCTATTCAGAATAATGCCATCCGTGCAGCTATGAGCTTTGCCCAGGCGGGACCATGTCTCCACGGACAGAAAAAACGCTCACTGGCTACCTACTAGAGAAAGGATTAACTTTAAAGTCCTCTCTATCACTCATCGTTGTCTTTCCATCTCTGACCCCCCCCTCTACCTCCTGCAGAGACTTTGCAAGAACAATTCATCTGGACCTACAAAACTTCCCTACAGCTACAGACTTGTACCACAGCCCCCCCTCCCCATTTCAGAGGTCCGGTGTGAGTTGTGTGCACCACTGACTTTGGCTTTGTGCTCAAGAGTGGCAGTGCTGAGACTGGGGTGGTGGACCGAGGTAGAAGGAGTTTTGTTCCTGTTTAGGTGGCTGTGTGTTGCAGTGTGCGTAGCCACATTGGACGTGGTGGGCCTGTGCTTGGCCGCCGTGGAAGGGATCAAGGACCAGGGGCGGCAGCTCTGGACACTAGGTGTCTGCTTTATTGTGAGTGTTTGAGGGCATTGTCATGTTATTTGGGCATGCTGGCGGTAGTTGATTCTAGGAGCTGGGAGTCTGCATGTAGTTATTTCAGATGTGTGCTTTTGTTTATGAAAGAGGGGAGGTGTGCCATGTCCTCATCCCTTGCATGCATGAGTGAGTGATGAGTGCCTGGAATGTTTTTCATGTGGCCTCTATTCCAGCTCTGGCAGTTGGTCAGATCTAGCCTGGGTGGTGGGTGTCAGTGGGCCCCCTCTTGGGCTCAGCCCCTTAACTGAGTCATCTTCTTGTAACATCTTGAATAAAGGAACCTGAGTGAACGTACCTGCTGCCTTCTGGAGTTATTCATTACCACACAAGGGCAAGCATTAATTCCTTGTATATAAAAGTATTCAACAATCTTTACTAAATGGAGAACAGTCAAATCGGGGATGCAAAAGCATATTATTGTATGGGGAGGTGAACAAAAATGAATGCTATTTGTGTTTTCTTCTTTGCAGGACTGAGAATCAGGATTACAAAATGAAACTTATAGAGACTTTAGTGTCAATCTGAGAGAAGCTGGATTGCAAACATGTTGTAATGTTGCCCCTCTTTAAAGAACCAATCGAAACATGGAAATATGGAAAAGAAAGTCACTTTAAATTCTACATTTTATCTGACTCCAACCAGAAGGATGGGGTAATGTTTTCCAGGCTTTGAGGCTGGGCTATTACCTTTATGCTCTTCTCTGAGCTCTGCGACACTCTCGCCTATTAACGGAACCCACAGTGAGTCCAGCGCAGCTCTTAGGGTGTCTGAAGAGCCGGGGCACATCCGGGCCGACTTTGGGGCTGAGAGCCCCACTACAAAACCCGATACTGAGACCAGAGTGACAGCGGCCTGTGCGCCTTTGCCCTAACTGGATCGGGCAGCGCTGAACCAGTGGAGCACTCCGGTGTCGGGGAGGGAGGCGCAGAGCAGAACCCCATTGTGACCAGCCCCATGGCCCCTATTGCACAGCTGAACCTAGCCTGGCGTCACGTATCCTGGCTACGGAGCAATGGCGGTGCACTGAGGGCTGGGTGAGGGTGAAGGACACAACATTACACCACCTTTAACTTCCCAAACACAATGACCTGGAGGGGGCCCGGACTCTGGAGCCGTGTTCTACACTAGTGACTGCCGGGCTGCGCGACTCCCGGATACCAACCCAGTGCTTCAGGGAGTGGCGGCGACAGGGTCTGCCCCAGGGAGCAACTGGAACTAGGACTGAGAGTGGGGGGAGTCCCCATGCTGTGACCACGACAAAGGGAAGTGGGGCACACAAAAAGCAAGGCAACATTGAACCTTTCACAAGGCAGGTCCCCAAATCTGCTGTGGGTGCTAATAAAGCCTCAGGCGACAACGTGGGGGCAGCGGCCCAGGACATGCCGGATCTGCGCCAAATAATGGATGGCATGCAGGCGGGCTTCGCAACTTTCGGTGGCAAGCTCCATGACATTGACTTCAAGGTCACAACACTAAGTGCCAAAATAGAGCGAGAAAGCACCAGAGTGACAGAGGTGGAGACTCGTATTGGGAAAGCCGGAGATGACATTGTGGAACTGAAAACTCAAGTAACCTCTTTGTCCAATGATCTGAAACATGCATCCGCATAGTGGGCCTGCCGGAAGGGTTTGGCAGGGGCCCCATGGAAGTCGTGATCGAAACTACTGAGAGAACTCCTGGGGGACCCACCCTTTTCAACATCATTTGTAGTGGAGAGTGCCCACAGATCACCGGTGTTCAGACCCAAACCAGGGGCCTGGGCATTGATCCACCTAACGAACTATTGCGAGCAGGATCTCATCCTTCGACTGGCCATGGAACGGACCCCCCTGTGTTACGAATCTGCCAACATCCACGTTTAGGTGGAGTTGTCCACGGCAGTCCAGTGAGAGCGCATAGCCTTTGTGGGCATAAATCAACTTTTGAGGGACAGGTCGATGCAGTATGCAATGCTATTCCCAGCACGGCTGAAATTCCAACATCAGGGGAAGACATTTTTCTTTACGATGCCCACTGAGGCGGTTGCCTACATCGAGCAAACAACGAGAACAGCGAGATGGCCGGGAAGCATACCTAGTCAGGGGAACCAAGCATCTTTGCATTGATTTAACATGGTATCCTGTCAGTTAGCAATGCAGGTGTAAAAGAGTTCCCCCATGCAGTTCTGCAGTGTTCGATTGGAATGGTGTTGTGAGGTTCGCCCAGTTCCAGGTCTGACCCATATTGGTTGGAGAGGGGGATACCATCACTCTGATTGGCGGGGATGGGGAGGGACTGGTTGGGGGTTAAAAATAAGTAAAAAGTGTGTTGGCAGACGAAATCGGGCAGGAGAGGGGCGCCTGCTAAATAAGGATGCTATGTGCGGGTGATTAATCACCAAACAACTCAATGGGGGTGATTAACCTGATGAGTTGGAATCTTTGGGGTCTGGGAAACCATACACAGTTCACGGGATACTGGAAGGAGTAGAATGGCTGCTTGTCAATACATATGGTCCAAATGGACATTCATATGAATTCTATGAGGCAATTGCTGGCATTATCTGCGCATACCCACTGATCCCAGTGCTATGGGCGGGGGATATGAATTCGTACAGGGACAGCCCCCAAGCCACTATCCAAGAGTAGCTCCAGTCTTATCGATCAGATGGGGAAGCTAGAACTGAGGGACATTTGGAGGGTTCTGCACCCACACAACCTCAATTCACATTCTACTCATCCGTCCACGACATGTCCTCCTGTATAGTTCTAATACTAATCCCAAAAGACTGGGCGGGAAGGGTTTCCAGCTGCATGATCCTCCCTCGCACAATCTCGGACCGTTCCCCCATCATCATATCATTCTCGATGGGGGGGGGGCCAGCACCATCTCACATTGGCGGTTCAAGTCAGATGCACTTCAGGACGTGGTGTTTAAAGTGGACATTGAAAGAAGATACGCACTTTCTTTCACCATAATACACTCGGGGGGGGGCATCACACGGTACACTATGGCAAGCGTTTAAGGCCTAGATTATGGGGGTGGAGATAGCTAAAGAATGTGGGATCCTGAAAACGATTAGGCGGTAGCTGAAAACTGTGAGTACCGACTCAAAACAATAGAAAATGCCGAAAGACACTCTGCATTAGAACAATTTAGGACTCTGGCACACAGGGAAGTTAAATATTTCACTCTGGCAGCAGCGACACAGCGCTATGGGGAGGGCGAACGGCCCGCCAGGATGCTAGTCAGACTGGTGCGGGCCTAAAGGGACCCCTCATATGTTGAGGAGTTCCGGACTTGCTTTTCAGGAGGAAAGCAAACACTGGGATCAAGAGATCCTAGAAGTATTTGAGCGGTTTTACACAACACTGTACAAGGCAGCCCCGCAGCACGAGGTGAGAGTCATTGAATTGCTACTAGAAGGGATACCACTGTGTTAGGGGGAATTCTCCAAAATGGCTAATTTCCCTTACCTACTGAGTCCCTCAGCAGCTTTGCTGGATTTCTAGGATTTATTTTTCTCACCTGGTAAGAGTGTGAGCCTTTTTTCCCACTCTTACATGTGTTTTGCTATGTGTATTTCTACTGTTTGTGTGATCTTGGGCACTGGAGCCTCACCTACTCCATAGCACCATTTTCTTCATGTGTGTTACACAGCACCTTCTGTGCAGTGACACAGGATTGTCTTTTGGACCGACTCCATTTTCTGGGGCTGACTACTGTCCTCCAGAAAAGATAAAGTTGCCATTAACTTTATTTAGTCACGTTTACCACAGACCCAGTACACACCATCTTCCATGGAGTACTGGAAAGGGTTAATTCTTATCCCTTTTTGTCTGTGTCTCTTGGAGCCTTGTTTCACTCCCTTTCCACTAAGACTTGGCTGGTGGCAGTGTTATCTACCCTATTTTTTATACCGCGGTTAAATAACCATGGTATTGTTTTAGGCTATTATATTAGCCTCAAACATAAACCCGCTTGACCATATATGTTTTATTACGGTCCCGACTGGGTTTATTCGCCATTTCATTTTTTAAATGTCTTTCTCGTGTTTTACTCTGCGCGCCAAACCAGATTTGGTCCCTTTGTTCATCGCCTTTTCGCGGGCTTCCACACAGAAGCCCTCCTTTTGGCGCCTGAGAGTCTGGGTAGGCAGGATGTGAGAGAGGAGGTTTAGGACCCCTGCCATGGGTTCCTGTCTGATTGGCTAAAGGGACTGGCCTTGTCAGGCCAGCCACCCTGCTGTGTGATTGACAGCCAGGCTCTATGAATGGGGGAAAACTGCATAAAAACAGTCTCTGGGACTGGAAGAGCAGAGTCGCCACTTGAACAAAAATACCAACGAGGAACTGGAAGAAGAGCACCCCTACAACGACTGAACCACCCGGTGAAGCCCTGCTGCAGGTCCGAATCTTCAGATCTGACGACAGAGAAGATCCTCCAGGAAACTTCTTCCCTTGAGCTGGTGGGACCAACCAGTTCACCCAAACTGCAAGCCAGGACCCCTCCTCTGGTAGAATTCACTGTACAGAGCTACAGTGGCTCGGATAGTAAGGAAGTTTGGACCCTGCGTGGGTTTTAAGGAGCGCACCTTTTATTCGTTGCATTTCTCTGCTGCTGGTTTCTTTCCTGGGTAGTGCAGGACCCTCCAGTCTTCCTACTTCTGATCAGTCTGACAGTCGCTTCAGGAACCGTGAGCCTGCAGGAACTACCAGGAACTTCTGCCTCAGCTACAGCTCCCTCTCTGTTTTTAAGGTACTGTGCAAATTGTTCAGCCGCGGTAAAAGTGTTTGAAATCTTTCTCCAATCCGAGGGCTTGTACTTATCTTCTCTTCTCTTTGAACTAACTTTTCTACCAACCAACCTCGTCTGGAAACCGTGCCACGAACTTTACCGCAAACTACACTGAACTGTATTATCTTGAGCAAAAGACTTTTGAACCATTGACTTTGGCCCTAAGCCTTTTCTATCTGATTTTAACCTTGTAGTCTCTCTTGTTCAATTGCCCTGAGCACTCACTTGTTGGTGTGATTCAATTTCTGTTAACTTCTGTCTTTCCCTCCCCTTTTAAATTGCTGGAGTGCCATTTTGCTCCCACTTCATTTTGTGAGCTTAACTTGTCTGGAATTTAAGGGAAGCGGTGTGGCGTATTAAGAGTGTGATTTTTAAACTGCTTAGAAGAGTGAACTGTTATACAACTGAAGAGTGAAATAAATGTATATTCTTTTACTTGAAAAAATAGAGTCAGTGTTTGCCTGAATCATAGTAATTGCTGTCCTTTGTGTAACTATTTGATACTGCTCACTTGCTCTTGAGATACGTCTTGCTGCTCAGCCATCGCTACCACTTTAACTGTATAGTACAGGCTTGTACCAAAGGTGAATTTGTACTGTCACTTGTAGTCTTAATTGTGTCCAGTGTTCCCAAAGGGTGCTGCATATAATTCTGCCTAACACACTGTGTAGAGTATCTCGGAGTGTCAGGGAGATCAACATCCTGTTCACGGTTGAGTAAATTGTTAAGGTAATAGGCAAACTCCCAAGGGGCAAGGCCCCCGGACTGGTCGGCATAACAGCCGAGTTTTATATAGCTTACGCCCAAAGTCTGGATCCCCACTTGTTGAAAGCATGGGAAGAGGCTCTGAAATGTTCTGCCCTGCCCGACACACTACGGGAAGTGACCATAAGAATTCTTCTAAAGCCTGGCAAACTGACCATCAAATGTGGGTCACACAGGCCTCTGTCGCTAATTAACGTGGGCATGAAGATCTTTGCCAAAATCATTGTAAACAGAATTCTCCCTTATGCTGCACTTAGTACATAGTGACCAGGCGGGATTTATACTGGGGAGATCCATAGCTTTCTATATTCGCTGCCTATTTAACATTATGGCGTGCATCAAACCCAACACTGAGGCAGCAGCCATGACCTTAGATGCTCAAAAGGCCTTTGACATGGTCTCCTGGGAATACATGTTCATCGCCCTAGAGAAATGCAGCCTAGGCGGAAATATGATCAAATTCATCAAGCACTTATACAAGCGCTTTGGATTAAGGCGCTATATAAATAACACATCATTATCATTACACAAAACCAAAGGCCAGAGTGCTGGTGAACTTGCAACATACTATGGCTGGAGAGGGGGAGCACCCCAGGGTTGCCCCCTACTCCCCCTCGCGCTGGTGATTGAACCAATGGCGGACATGGTCCGCGATCGGGATAGGGGCTATCAGGCTGCTTGGCCCTCATGACATTATTTCATTATATGCCAATGAAGTCCTATTGTATGTAAGAGAGCCCAGTGTAAACCTTGACCTGATAATACGGGACATAACGGAATTTGGGTCCCCAGATGGGATTCACTACTTGGGGATCAAGGTAACTAGAGATCAAAATTCTTTATTAAGCCAAAACTACACAGTACATGAAACATATGTGGCGGGCAGAATCTCCTGCTGACAATCTGTCCCGCTCTCAATGGCGGGCAAACTGGCACTGGTTAAAATGATACTTCTGCCCAAATATATTTGCAAATGTGCCCATATGGTGGGGTAAGTAATACTTCAGTAGTCTTCACGGTGCACTGGCTCAATTCCTGTGGCATGCGGGGGCAGTCCGCAACAAATGGGTCGGCATGGCCCTCCCGTACGAGAAGCGGCAATTTGCTGCTCCCAATCTAGAAATATACTGGCTCGCGGCCCAAGCACAATTCTCGACATACCGGTACGGAAGGGAGAGCGTGCCCCCGCCATGTATGCTTGGAGCATAGGGCAGCAGCAGTTCCAGCATGAGAACCCTGCTGCTGGATGGGAAGTATACCAATGACTGACCCTTCAACCAAGTACAAACTGCACTGCGCGCATAGCGGCGAAGTCTCCTGCACAGGCGCCCCCCGCCCTAACTGCAAATGGCTGCCACTAGCGAAGTTCCCAGGGTTGGAACTCACCTGGGACACCACACTTATGGGGAGATGGGAAGCATTGGGGTACCGGGCAGTGGAAGACCTATTCCCGGGGGGCAGGCTCATCACAACACAGAGATGGAAGCAGGGGAACACAAACACAGCGATTGACACCCTGCAATTTTACAGGATGCGGGCGGCAATGGCCAGATGGTGGGATACGCACCCAGAGGAACCAGTGGATGATGTGTTTCTTGCATATATATATAATTCAGCTGGTTGCAGCAGCGTCTTAATGACATTGTACAAGATGTTCATAGACAAAGCGGGTGAACAAATGCCCCCGCTAGAGTTAAATGGGCAGAGGAACTGAATGTTGAAATCACTGATATGCAATGGCCTAGAATGTGCTCACTGACCAAAACTGTTTCCCTTAACTCCAGGTTCAAACTCATTCAGTAGGCTATACTACACCCCCGACAAACTCCGAAAGATATAGCCCGATAAAACGGGCAGGTGCCCCTGGGGTAAAAACGAAGAGGCTGGCCACTTACACATGTTGTGAAGCTGTACCAAACTCCAGAACTTCTGGAAACAGGTTCCTGACACACTTGCAGAGATAATACAGTGGCCCCCATCATACTCCCCCATGGAGGCAATGTTTGGACTGTGGGAACCCATCCAGGAAAAACATGCTTGAGCTTTTTTAAACATGGGCTGTGTGTTGGCTAAACATCGAATACTGCAAAGTTGGATGAAGCCCAACCCGCCCACGCAATGAGAATGGTTTTCCAATATGATCTGAGCAGACGAGTGTGAGGAACTTAGACATATCCACCAGGCCGGGCACGTCTAGGCCCAGGGACATATGGTGCGAATCTCGCTCCTACCTTGGGAACTTGCAGAGCGGCCAGCTGGATCCTGACAATGAGGAATCTGTTAATAGAGTGGTTTGTTGGTAGGGGGGGTGGTGTTAGGGGTGAACTCTCTCACTCACTCGTACTGGCCTCACCAAGAATGCTAGGAGCCACGTCTCGCATCAACCATCTTTATTCCTCAACGTATTCCAACTGTCATTCACTTCCCATGTCCCTCCCCTTCCGCCCCCCCCCCCCCCGCAGTGGTGTGTGTCTCTTCCCTTAAAGGGGCTGTGTCCCTTTATTCAGATACAACAGGTGGGTGTGGGGGCTGCCCGCCTTGCCCCTGCATTTACTGACTGTACTCCAACATTGGCATGTTATACTCTGCACCACTAAGGCATGTTGTTTTCTCTCTTGACCCAAAGGGCATCCTGTAATATTCTTCTGTTCTCCCTTTTCTCGGCCAAACACAAATAAAATAAAGTAAACAAAAAAACCTAATAATAATAATTCCAACCCAACAGGTCTTCCATTAGGAGATGCCATTCACGTGTACAGAAACCGGGCATCTGGCTTCTGTGATAGCCAGATGGGGGAATACCTCAAGGTGGTAGAGCCGTCCTAACATTCTGCTCTGAGAACCCAAACTTCAAAGAACCTTTTGACTATGGTGCCATGATGACAAGGCTTCTCAGGAGTCAGAAATGGCCCTACTCTTTGCCTCAAAAGGACTGACACCATACGGATGTTGCCATGCCAGGAACCGGAAATTCCATGAATACTTTGTGGACCCATTATAGGGACAGGAAAATAATGATGATAAGAACATTTACGTAGCAGATTAAATGTCCTAAATATCTCTTTGAAAGGAATGAGATAGCAACTTTTTTTAATTGTTCAGGGTGAAAAGCTCTTTCTGTTCAATGCAAAATTAATTTTGAGATATTTGTTAATTATGCAAAATATATGAATGT
Organism: Ambystoma mexicanum; assembly: GCF_040938575.1. Lineage (NCBI taxonomy): Eukaryota > Metazoa > Chordata > Amphibia > Caudata > Ambystomatidae > Ambystoma > Ambystoma mexicanum. Next base: position 1,307,303,423 of record NC_090928.1, read on the forward strand.
GGATTTTTTTGCAAGGCAACTTCACACGTCAGTGGTTCATATATCAGTGACCGTACCGGCTAAGCCGATATTCCGAGATCAAAATAAAATCTTTGTACGACAGTATCACAGAATAAAAAGCAAAAACACGCACATCATATGTCATGCCGAAATGAGAAACGCATCATTTGATCCCACCTGAATGGGATCAATCTGGCAAAGAAACAAGTACCTTTCTCACATGAGAGGAACATATTGATGTAGAAAATCACAATTTTGTATTGTTAATATCTCCAAGATTACATGACATCAAATGGGAGGGAAACTGGGTTTAGAATCTACTCCCATTAGACTGCCCTCTTCATTAGCATGTCCAAAAAGTATGAAGTGGATGGTTTAGGGTGATGTCACTTTCGGAACACAGTCCAATCACATAGACTGACCACTTAACATAGACAAACGATTCATAGGTCCAAAGGGAATGGTATATAATTTATATAAATCCAAACCCATAGATTTGGGAGGGGAAGGGGGCTCGCTGACTGATGGATTGACTAACAGACAGACTGGAAAGAGATAGAAAGAGGAAATGACAACAGGAAGGCAAATAGATCAGTGTGCTGCCTTTTGGACTCATTTTTAATTGCCAGCACACCACAGTGAAGATTGTTTATGTGGAGTTAAACCTCAGGCCTCCCTCAGTACAAAAAGGAAGCATCCATGCCCAAGACAGAAGGTACAGAAAACAGGCAGTGGGGGGGAAAGCTGACCCATCCTGCTGACAAGTGCCCACCTATTAACAGAGGGGGGTGACTTGAACCAGTCCTTAAGATGCTGCCCACCTGTCTGAGACAGCCAAAATGATATTCCTGTGTAAGTATAACAATGAGGGAAAATACATTTCTGAGGGGAGGCATACCATTAAAAGAATAAACCCCAGCCCTGTTTATTGTTAAAAGAACTGATGGGGGGAGGAGTATGTAGATTGACTGTACATCCTGGGAAATTAGTACATATTTCACAAGTGTAAGAGGTTCTAGAATATTTAAATTTGATCAAATAGAGGCAAAGGTTGTGTATATTGGGAGATCCCTGTAGAACAGAGTAGCAGCCATATAATGGCTCACTTTGCACATGCATAAACACGTGTGTAATTAAAGTAATTCCCTGGTTATATGACGAAGCAGGATCTGGTTATTGGCTCTGAACGACTCAAGGAAAAAGGGGAACTGTCACTGCCACTCATTCCTCCCACTTTTAGTTGCCCATTAAAAATGACAAATATGCACTTTACACAGTAATGCAATAGAAACACAATGAAAGGCAATCTACATACATGCACATTAAATATGCATTCTGTTTGCGAAGGATTTACATGCAGGGATGTCAATTAGCATGACTTTAAACTGAGTTTTCTAGAATGTTCTTTGAGATACTGACCTGTCAATTGATTCATGGCAGGTGTTTAATTCAATACATAAAATAGAGGGATTTCTTTAGGCAGCGATGTTCCGATTTAATTGTTTTCTAGAAAATGAAAGCTTTGTCCTGAACCCTCAATCATTTTTTAACATATGGTGAAGGCGCACCCGGGGTAAACCACATGTACGTGTGGTCATGAGCGTATGCTTTAAAATGTCACAGTTAAAATAAACATGAAACATTTTCATTGTTGTTGATGAGAACCCAAGGTCATTGGTTACTGCAATGAAGAACGATCTACACGATGGCAAGTCTAGTCCTCAAAGCTGCACCAAAATGTGATCATTACTGTGGCCCACAGCACACATCTCACCCATTCTATCAGGAACGACGAATGATAAAACGAGCATGGGTAGCCTTGCAAAGAAGTATGACTGGTTGCACACCCATACGAGTAACTAGGCACATTAAACTACCACGGGCACAGGCAGAATGAACTCACCAACACAATAACAATGTGTCTAACATGTTAATTCTTCCATCACGTAGGGAAGAATACATCCGCCACCTGGACATCATACCACAGCAAGCATAGAGTTAAACTGGACTGCGGGGAAAGCAGGAGATTTAAATCCAAGCAGACCACCCATGATTGGAAACAAGTTACCTAAAGGGAAGGTGAGCAGCCTGGAACTGAGCTCAGCTCACTAGTACTCAACGGGTAAATTACTGACAACATATCTCACACTAACCTCCATTAATACCCCTCATCCTCCTTTCCAATCTAACTCCTCAGAAGCACAGAAATTCGTTTAAGCAGGAACATTATTACCAAGGAACAGAAAACTGGGATTTTTACTATATGATTGCTATATACTAATGCAAAATTGCACTGTTAATATGAACAAACAACTGGCCACTTAATTACTGTATTAGAAGGGTGAAACACGCGCACGGGCACCGCCCCATGACTTAGGCATAACATTGAAAGGTACAGAATAAATTCACACAGGAAAGATTTTTGTAAAACTGTTAATGAATACACTAAAGAAACTAAATAACATACAAAAGTCATATTTACTAATTAGTGTACATTGAAATGAATGGGGAAACCAATTTGTAAACATTGTATATAACAAAGCGCACAGGCTTACATGGAAGCCCAACTTCCTTCTTATGAAACCACAGACTGGTCCTGGTCCCTATGCAACCATGCAGCCACTTAGGTCCACATTATTTGGAACAGTCTGAAACTACTAATGCCAATAAAAGCACAGTAAGGTGTAGAGCCCACCGACTGATATGATTCAGCCAACCCAAATCAGGTGTTTATTTCAACACTTAAAAAATAGAGAGATTTCTTTAGGCAGCGATGTTCCGATTTAATTGTTTTCTAGTAAATGAAAGCTTTGTCCTGAACCCTCAATCATTTTTTAACATATGGTGAAGGCGCACCCGGGGTAAACTACATGTACGCGTGGTCATGAGTGTATGCTTTAAAATGTCACATTGAAGTTAAATGCAGCTTTGGCAACTGGACTTGCCAAGGTATGGATGGTTCTTCATTGCAGTAACCATTGACCTTTGGTTCTCATCGACAATGGGGAAAATGTTTCATGGTTATTTTTTAAATTGGTTTATTTCTAGTTGTTAATAAATAGTTCTTCTGTGCAAACCTGTGTTTCTTGTACAGAAAGTGGAGGGACGCTGCTAAATGGGTGGGTCCCAGGTTCATAAAAATAACTTTATTAAACATTGAGCACGCCTGATTTTGGGTAGGTATAAATTGCCTCAAAAAACTGTTGGCCCCACAAACTGGTGGCCCCACAAACTGGAGGCCCCACTGGGATATGATTTCTGGGATTGCCAATGTCATTGCTAGTGTCATTGCTGGTGGCATTGTTGGTGTCATTGCTGGTGTCATTGCTGGTGGCATTGCTGGTGTTTGCTGGTGGCATTGCTGGTGTCATTGCTGGTGTCATTGCTGGTGTCATTGCTGGTGTCATTGCTAGTGTCATTGCTGGTGGCATTGCTGGTGTCATTGCTGGTGTCATTGCTGGTGGCATTGATAGTGTCATTGCTAGTGTCATTGCTGGTGGCATTGCTGGTGGCATTGCTGGTGTCATTGCTAGTGTCATTGCTGGTGGCATTGCTGGTGTCATTGCTGGTGGCATTGATAGTGTCATTGCTAGTGTCATTGCTGGTGGCATTGCTGGTGTCATTGCTGGTGTCATTGCTAGTGTCATTGCTGGTGGCATTGCTGGTGGCATTGCTGGTGTCATTGCTGGTGTCATTGCTAGTGTCATTGCTGGTGTCATTGCTGGTGGCATTGCTGGTGTCATTGCTGGTGGCATTGCTGGTGGCATTGCTGGTGTCATTGCTGGTGGTATTGCTAGTGGCATTGCTGGTGGCATTGCTGGTGGCATTGCTGGTGTCATTGCTGGTGGCATTACTAGTGTCATTGCTGGTGGCATTGCTGGTGTCATTGCTGGTGTCATTGCTGGTGTCATTGCTAGTGTCATTGCTGGTGGCATTGCTGGTGGCATTGCTGGTGTCATTGCCGGTGGCATTGCTGGTGGCATTGCTGGTGTCATTGCTAGTGTCATTGCCAGTGTCATTACTAGTGGCATTGCTGGTGTCATTGCTGGTGGCATTGCTGGTGTCATTGCTAGTGTCATTGCCAGTGTCATTGCTAGTGTCATTGCTGGTGGCATTGCTGGTGTCATTGCTGGTGTCATTGCTGGTGGCATTGCTGGTGGCATTGCTAGTGTCATTGCTAGTGTCATTGCTGGTGTCATTGCTAGTGTCGTTGCCAGTGTCATTGCCAGTGTCATTGCTAGTGTCATTGCAGCAGAGACCTTTTATCTCAAGTTTGCAGAGGTCACAGTTGTGCTTGGAACTTTAGAAGACTAGACTTGTGAGATCACTGTATATGAATCTCAGGATTGGTATCTTCCCGCCAGCCCAACAGTTACACACATGGGATCCCAATGTTTCAGATAAATTACTACTGTCAAGACACAAGGGAGCCTGAAATCCGCATCTGCCAAGTCTGGTAACGTAGAGAACAGCAAGGCAACCTGAGTACATCGAGCGAAGAGGCAGCCAATCCTTGAAGGAACGTCAAGAGAACAGCCAGGCAACCTGAGTACATCGAGCAAAGATGCTGCCAATCCTTGAAGGAACGTAAAGAGAACAGCAAGGCAACCTGAGTACATTGAGCAAAGATGCTGCCAATCCCTGAAGGAACGTAAAGAGAACAGCAAGGCAACCTGAGTACATCGAGCAAAGATGCTGCCAATCCTTGAAGGAACGTAAAGAGAACAGCAAGGCAACCTGAGTATAACGAGCAAACATGCTGCCAATCCTTGAAGGAACGTAAAGAGAACAGCAAGGCAACCTGAGTACATCGAGCAAAGATGCTGCCAATCCGTGAAGGAACGTAAAGAGAACAGCAAGGCAACCTGAGTACATCGAGCAAAGATGCTGCCAATCCGTGAAGGAACGTAAAGAGAACAGCCAGGCAACCTGAGTACACCCAGCAAAGATGCTGACAATCCTTGAAGGAACGTAAAGAGAACAGCCAGGCAACCTGAGTACATCGAGCAAAGATGCTGCCAATCCTTGAAGGAACGTCAAGAGAACAGCCAGGCAACCTGAGTACATCGAGCAAAGATGCTGCCAATCCTTGAAGGAACGTCTTTTTATTGACCCGCATCTGCCGGCAGGCGGAAGAGCCGGCCTCCTCAAAGGCCATCTAAGGCCCTGTTTGCCCCTGTTCACCGCTTACCGGCGCAGTCAGCATAATTGTTCAACTCTACACTATATCCGGCCTCCAACAAGGAAGCCTCTGCAAGGCTCCGGCCGGATCCTGGCCTAAGAACTTTGTCACTCTACTGGAAAACACCACCATGAACCTAGTAACGCCAGCCATATTACAGATGGTAAGCCCTCAATTCGCCACCCTCTCTAAAATGACTCTCATTTAGTGCAGACGCGCTTAGGCTCACGCACGTGACTTTCGAGTTCAATTTCATCAGACCTCCTACCTATGTCGGTTGTGCCTAGGGACGCATACAGTCCACACTGTTATTTTGATGTGCCCTACGGTCACATATAGACTACACTGTGCCTTCTGATTCTTGCTGTGCCCCATGGTCGCCAATAGACCACATTTGATTTGTGCCCTGACCTGTGTTGTGCCCCATGGTCGCCAATAGACCCATTTGATTTGTGCCTTGACCTGTGTTGTGCCCCATGGTCGCCAATAGACCACATTTGATTTGTGCCTTGACCTGTGTTTTGCCCCATGGTCGCCAATAGACCACATTTGATTCGTGCCTTGACCGGTGTTGTGCCCCATGGTCGCCAATAGACCACATTTGATTTGTGCCTTGACCTGTGTTGTGCCCCTTGGTCGCCAATAGACCACATTTGCTCTGTGCCTTGACCGGTGTTGTGCCCCTTGGTCGCCAATAGACCACATTTGATTTGTGCCTTGACCTGTGTTGCGCCCCTTGGTCGCCAATAGACCACATTTGCTCTGTGCCTTGACCGGTGTTGTGCCCCTTGGTCGCCAATAGACCACATTTGCTCTGTGCCTTGACTTGTGTTGTGCTTCATGGTGTCGCCAATAGACCACATTTGATTTGTGGTATGCCCCCTTACTTGTGCTGTGCCTTATGGTCGTCATTAGGTGAAACCCTAACTACCTATATATTTAATGTGCTTCTAGCTGCACTTTGACTCTCGCATTTAGGCGATACACTGGCTTAGCCAGCTTATCCATACTTGCCTAGCTTGCCACCGCCTTGCCTACCTAGATCATAGCCTATTGGTACCTGCCTAGCTTACCTACCTACCTACACATGATCTCCCCACAAATTGCCCAAACCTTATATTGATACACGCCTCCGCACGTAGCCTTAGTCTACACTTATAGCCTGAACCTGGACCTGCCTATTTTTATACTCCTCCTTGCCCACAACCATAATGAAAACTACCCAATACCACACCTTACACTTTGCACTGAGCCTCCTTACCACTATGGCACTTGCATCCGTGACTTCATACCCTGCTAAGGACAGAAACATGAGACTGAGGGCAAGACTATCCCGTCTTCATGAACCATCATCCTACCACAACTATAGAGGCTATATCGATCTAGCAAACAAACGTTCGCAACACCCCAAATCCGCCACTCTCCACCCTGTTCCCTCAACTACCAACCAGTCACCCTTACAAAGAGCTGCTCCCACTAAAAATAAACTACCCCCCTCGACTCAACTAACAAGTACCTTATATCTAACTGGATCTCTCATCAATGCAAGATCCTTGATAGCCCATGCCACAGAAATCTCGGACACCCTAACTAATGAAAATTTAGACATACTAGTCATAACCGAAACATGGCTCCATGAGGCGGCTGGCCCTGCCATCATGCTAGCTATACCCGACGGCTACCAACTATTAAGAGTAGATAGACCCAACACCAAAGGAGGTGGCCTAGCTATCATCCATAAATCCACCTTACTTATTAAATTAGCTACCACCCTGCCACTCCCATCATGTGAACTCCTTACTGCCAAAATGCACCTCTCTTGTAACCGGACTCTCACCATGCATGTCATTTACAGACCACCTGGACCACTAGGAACCTTCAAAGATGACCTAACAAGTATTATAACCAACAATACTAAAGACCACGCTCAAATACTATTACTGGGAGACTTCAACCTGGGCTTTAATGACTGTAATGACAAACATGCCTTATCTGTCGCCTCACTTCTGAATGACTATGCCCTAACTCAAAAAGTCTCTTCCCCTACTCATGCCAAAGGTAGGACCCTAGACTGGATTGCTGATCGGAATTGCAACATTAGCATTACCAACATAATACCGCAATCCTGGACCGACCACCACCTAATTGTATTCAATGCCTCACTAGACCTTATCCGACCTAAACCTATACTCATGGCCCCACCACTCCCCACCAGAAGCAAAAAAGACATCACAGCAGAACAACTCCTACCCCACCTTCTCCCTACTCTTAACAATCTAGATAACATTACAGATCCCACGTCGCTTGTGGAAGCTTACAACAGTACGATGATCAAGGCACTTGACTTGATTACCCCTACCAAGATACGTAAAAGTAAACAACTCTGTCACCTCAACAACTGGTTCACGCCTCACCTGAAAGACCTCAGAATTCAAAAAAGAAAGTTGCAGTCAATTTGGCAACACTCACTAGCATCCTCCACTGCATATACTTGCAAATTGATCCGAGCATGCAGACCAGTTCTAACGGAGACTAGTTGCATTACACTAGCTAATGCTCTCATCATATCCAAGCTGGATTACTGCAATGCCCTTTATGCAGGATCTAACAAGTATATCCTTGACAAACTCCAAACTCTCCAAAATAACGCTGTTAGAGTAGCTTTAAAGATTCCTAATAGAGCTCATATCTCCACCTCTAGGAAAAATATCCATTGGCTAAAAATCAAAGACAGGATCGCCCTCAAAACACTTTCCCTCACCTCCAAATGTCTTAATAACTTAGCCCCCCCTTACCTGGCCAACAGAATCCACAAGAGAACCTCAAACCGTCCCACCAGATTGATTAATGCCTTTACCCTAGTGGTGCCTAGATACAAAAAGAGTACAGCTGGCGGCTCTTGCTTCCCGGTCATAGCGGCGCAAAGTTGGAATAAACTCCCGCTAGATCTCAGAACGGACCAACCTTACTCCAGTTTCAGGCGAAAAGTCCTCACCTGGATACGTGCCAATGACACTTAGCTTGACCTCCCCTAACGATACTAGATGACTGTAACTAGATGAATGATTTCTGTTCAACCTGACTGAACCGCAGTCTTGCATTTTTCTTGCTTACCTACCTTGTGTTCTAATATGAACTGTATCAACCGTATTTTGTCCTGTACTGCCCTGTACTCTCTGAACTGTAGTCTGCATTTTCTTGTATACCCACCCCCCGCTCTAATGTGAACTGTATCAACTGCATTTCTCCTGTAGATAAGTCCTTAAGCTTACTTGTACTGTTTGCGCCCAGCTACCCTTTCGGGTTTGGTTCTGAGCTATACCAAATAAATAAACAAACAAACAAACAAACAAACAGCCAGGCAACCTGAGTACATCGAGCAAAGATGCTGCCAATCCTTGAAGGAACATCAAGAGAACAGCCAGGCAACCTCAGTACATCGAGAAAAGATGCTGCCAATCCTTGAAGGAACGTAAAGAGAACAGCCAGGCAACCTGAATACATCGAGCAAAGATGCTGCCAATCCTTGAAGGAACGTAAAGAGAACCGCCAGGCAACCTGGGTACATCGAGCAAAGATGCTGCCAATCCTTGAAGCAACGTCAAGAGAACAGCCAGGAAACCTGAGTACATCGAGCAAAGATGCTGCCAATCCTTGAAGGAACGTAAAGAGAACAGCCAGGCAACCTGAGTACATCGAGCAAAGATGCTGCCAATCCTTGAAGGAACGTAAAGAGAACAGCCAGGCAACCTGAGTACATCGAGCAAAGATGCTGGCAATCCTTGAAGGAACGTAAAGAGAACAGACAGGCAACCTGAGTACATCGAGCAAAGTTGCTGGCAATCCTTGAAGGAACGTAAAGAGAACAGCCAGGCAACCTGAGTACATCGAGCAAAGATGCTGCCAATCGTTGAAGGAACGTCAAGAGAACAGCCAGGCAACCTGAGTACATCGAGCAAAGATGCTGCCAATCCTTGAAGGAAATAGTATACGTCTATGAACCTGGGTTGCTATGGAGCACAAGTGTAGGCAAGCAAGACGTGTGATTTCAGAACTTCTTTGACGTCCATAGATCATCTATTGTTGTGATAGGGTCCGGGGCCCCTCTGAACTTGGGGCAAGAGGCCTATCAGGGGGTTTCCAGAGCCAGTGATGTCCCTGTGGTGTCTGTAACTTCGTTGTTTCTTCAGTCTTCACTATCTATGTGCAAGTGTGCACCTGGTACCTTCTGTGGTATGTATACCTTCCTCATTGCTTCAGTGTGCGTGAGGATGTGCCGCTTCCTGGTATCTTCTACGGTATGCATACCTTCCTCGTTGCTTCAGTCTGCGTGAGGATGTGCCCCTTCCTGGTACCTTCTACGGTATGCATACCTTCCTCGTTGCTTCAGTGTGCGTGAGGATGTGCCGCTTCCTGGTACCTTCTACGGTATGCATACCTTCCTCGTTGCTTCATCTGCGTGAGGATCTGCCCCTTCCTGGTACCTTCTGCGGTATGCATACCTTCCTCGTTGCTTCAGTCTGCGTGAGGATGTGCCCCTTCCTGGTACCTTCTGCGGTATGCATACCTTCCTCGTTGCTTCAGTCTGCGTGAGGATGTGCCCCTTGCTGTTACCTTCTGCAGTTTGCATACCTTCCTCGTTGCTTCAGTCTGCGTGAGGATCTGCCCCTTCCTGGTAGTTTCTAAGGCATGTGTATGTTTCTCGATGAGTCACAGGCTATGTGCAGTTGTGCGATTCTGTCTATGTGCAGAGCCGTGCTCCTTCCTGGTAGTCTGTGGCATGTGCACCTTCCTGGTAGCCTGTGGCATGTGTACCTCCCTGGTAGCATCTATGACATGTTGACCTTCCTGGTGGCCTGTGGCATGTGCACCTTCCTGGTTGATTCAGTCTGTGTTCAGATCCGTGTTCCTCACTCATAGTGCCTATGACAGATGCACCTTCCCGGTAGCCTCTGTGGCATGTGCACCTTCCCGGTAGCCTTTGTGGCATGTCTTCCTTCCTGGTTGATTCACATTCTATGGTCAGATCTGTGCTCCTTTCTGGTAGTGCCTATGGCATGTGCTCCTTCCTGGTAGTGCCTATGACATGTGGACCTTCCTGGTAGCCCCCGTGGCATGTGTGCTTCCTGGCTGATACACAGTCTATGTTCAGATCCATGCTCCTTCCTGGTAGTGTCTATGGCACGTGCACCTTCCTGGATGATTCACAGTCTATGTTCAGATCTGTGCTCCTTCCTGGTAGTGCCTATGACATGTGCACCTTACTTATTTATTATTTATTTATTTATTTATTTGCATTAGTATATCGCGCATCAGACCTGGGGCTTTGTGGCGCTTTTTAAGGATACTTGCTTAGACAAAGAGCATAGCTTATAGGGTTACAAGAGCATACAGCAGTTTAGACCTACATTTCAGTTACAGATTGGGTAATTAACATGGATGAACCCAACAGGTCAGGTAAGGTATGTCTGAAGTGTCTAAGGTGGCTGACCTAGTGGAATAGTTGAGTTTTCAGAAACTTGCGGAATGCTGAGCGTGAGGTCTTTTTCCTGAGTGTTGGTGGTAGTGCATTCCAATTTTTTGGTGCTAAGACTGCAAAGCTGGCGCCTCCATCTTTGGCTCTTTTAAAGGTTGGGATGGCGAGCAGGTTGCAGTGTTGGGAGCGTGTAGGTCTTTCTGAAGTGGCATGGTGAATAGTTTCTGAGAGGTATGGAGGTGCTTTGTTTGCTAGGCAGGCGTGTGTAATGGAAAGGGCTTTGAATAGGATGCGCTCTCTAACTGGGAGCCAATAGGAGTCTTTCCAAGCTTGCAAGATGTGCTCCCTTTTGGGAATGCTGAGGCCTGCCCTGAGGGCATTGTTTTGAGTGGTTTGGAGTTTCTTTAAGTTCTTGGCTGAGGTGCCTAAGAAGAGGACATTGCAGTAGTCCAATCTAGCCCCTGCTGTGGCTCTGGCTATGGACAGGCAGTTTTGAGGTGAGAGATAAGGTTTGACAGCATTTATGATTTTGGTGGTAAGAGCTGCCGAAGATGTGATGGCGCTGACTTGTCGTGACATGGATAGGGTGGAGTCTATGTGTATTCCCAGTGTTTTGGCTGTTTTTGATGTGGTGATGGGAGTGTTGTCTATGATGAAGGAGGAGTATTTGCTGTCCAATTTATTGAGTGTTTGTTTGGCACCTACTATGAGTATTTCAGTCTTGTCTCCGTTGAGACAAAGGCCGTTAGCCGCCATCCAGGCCTGGATGATGGCATAGATCTCACTTAGCTTGGCAGTGTCCTGTTCATAGTAGCCGGTGAGTGGGAGTAGTACTTGCGTATCATCGGCATAATTGGTGTAAGTTATGCCGTGATCATCGAGGTTGTTAAAGAGAGGGAGGGTAAAAATGTTGTAGAGAGTCAGTGACGTGCAGGAACCCTGCGGAACTTCGCATTGGATGTAGGGGTGGCGCATGCTTGCTCTGAGAATACCCTCATTAGCCTTCCCTCAAGGAAGGAGGTGATCCATGTGGAAACTTGCTGTGAGAAGTGAGCTGCCTTCTTGAGGTGTCTGCATAGGGTCATGTGATCTACCAGATCGAAGGCTGCAGATAGGTCAAGCATCAAGAGTAGCGCTGGTTTGCCTTTGTCTGTGGTTTGTTCAATTTGCATTTTTAGGTCCAGAAGTGTGGTTTCGGTTCCATGCCTTGGCCGGAAATCTGATTGCCTCTTGCCCAGGATGTGGTTTTCTTCCAGAAATTGTTGTATCTGAAGGTATGCTGCTTTGTCCAGTATCTTAAGCAGGAATGGGACGGTTGTTATGGGTCTATAATTATTGGGCATGTCCGGGTCAAGTGAAGGTTTTTTGAGTAATGGGCGGACGCAGGCTTCTTTGAGAGCAGGGGGGACTATGCCGGTGGAGAGAGAAGCATTAATGATGGCTGTAATCAGTGGCGCTAGCGGTTCTCTGCACTCTTTGATGAGTGCTGCGCGGCAAATGTCACCTTTGCATGAGGAGGGCTTGATGCATTCCATGATGGCTGTGACTTCTGAGTCAGTGACTGGTCTCAAGGAGAAGGCTTTAGAGTCTTTGCTGTCATGAGCGAGAGCTGGGCTTTGGGGGGGCTTGGTCATAGGCAGGGCAATGAGGTGTTTTTTTATTTTCTCTTTGAGTGTGTCTATTTTGAGTAACATGGCAGTTTGTATATTATTACACCATGTTTCGTCTTTGACTGTTTCCTGGGTATTGGTGGGTGGGCAGGCAAGCTCTTTGTAGATAGCGAATAGTTCCTTCGCCTCAGAATGAGCGTTAGTAATTCTGGAGTTGTATGATGCAGCTTTGGCTAATGTGATTTCTTTTTTGTAGCGGGCGGCAAGGGATTTGGAAGCCTCTAGCGTGGGTTGGGTCGGGCATGCTTTCCATGTGGTGAGTGCCGTTCGTTTTAAGGATCTCAGGTCTAGTAACTCTTGGGTGAACCATGAGTTGGAGTACTTCCGCATTTTGGCTTTTTTCTTAGTTAGAGATGCAATGGTGTCTATGGTCATTTTGATAACTGTGTTGTATGTGTCAACTAGTGCTACCGGGTCTGTAGAGAAGGTGTGAAAACATAAAAATAATATGAGGCCGGGAAGCCCAAAAAGAAACACACCAACACAGGTTACAAAGAACATACAAGTGCTTTATTTAAAAGCTACAACAGTTACCAAAGTCAATTGACAAACGGATAGCTATTCGGCTCTCAGAGTAACATAACGAACTTCAACGAGAGTTCAATGCGTTAGTGAGAGAGAGCGTACATTGGAATACTTGGGTCTTTTATACTCTTTATCCAGCCCTTGGCCAACCCTCTCGCGGGTTAACCATTCTAGGAGTCAGGCCTATGGGTTCCTTGCCAGATCAATCCTATAATATATGCATTCTGATTAGTTGCGCTGATATAGTTGTACATTTACACATAGGTCAACAGTAGGACAAGGTCTCAGTTCGCGACCCCGACAAGTGGCCTGCAGGCATATTAATTATTCATGTGTACGGAGGTCACAACGGCCAGAATCTTACTCAGAATGACATTCGGCCTGCATTTTGATGTTCAGGGTGACTTCCATATTACAAGAGAACCTAAAATGGCAGCTTAATCCAAGATGGCGACTTACATTACTTTCTCTAAGGTCAAGACCTTGCCGTGGAGTTTGTTCGCATATGATGTTTAGACAACTTGGCGTAGGCCAATACACATACAATTGTTGCGATAGGAGGCAAAACATTGTTTCAATTCCGACAAACCCTCCTTTTGGCCTATGCCAAGTGCTAATATCATTTCTAATATCTTTGTAAATAACTCCATGCATCATCGTCCATACATCCTGAATCATTATCTGTAATGTCTATAGCCATTAGGTCGTTCATCAGAACTTCTTGTAACACAAACTCTTTAGATGCTGTATCTGGGGCATATATTTTGTGCCCTAATGTGCTCACTGCTTGAGCACAACATCCCCCTAGCATTGCACATACTCTAGGTAGACATTGGAAACAGCAACAAAGGAATAGCAGGATTCCCAAAATAACCAGGATAACAGAAAGCACCTTCCAACCCCAGGATCGTAGAGAATACCAGAACCAGGCGCTAATATTCCAATCTGCCACAGGAACATGCACTTCAGAACTAAGGATGTGCAAGTTCTGTATTGCTTTGAAAATTGTCGGTGAGGAATCTGGTACGAAAACACAACAATCGGACCCCACTAATTTGCATACTCCACCACGTTCTGCCAGAATGACATCTAATGCCATCCGATTTTGGAGTGCTACCAATCTTATTGCTTTTTGTTCTAGTGTCATATTGTAGAATATATCCGTGGTCCGGTTGATGGTTCTCTCCAGTACCCTTGCTAGTCCCCTAATATTTTCGGAATTTGCTATCTGTCCCCAAAATGGCACAACTGATTTTGCTATATCTCCCAATTAGAAACCCAATTAGAAGCCTTAGAAACCTCCAAAGTACTAGCTATGAATACCCCAGGTAACAGGATTCCTAAATAACAGGTTCCCTGCCAATCCTTGGGCAAGCAGGGAAATGCTGAACTACCACAAACAAAATAGACAGGCCCCCCTACATACAGAGGCCTGTTCTCTCTGGTCAAATGTACAATGTTCACACAACCTTCAAAATCTCCCATTGACCGAGTGCCATTTCTTTGTACACAGAAGGGGACTGAATCGGGGCTATGATTAATAGAGTAGGAAGGAGGCACGACGTCCTTATTGCCTATCGGAGCCATTTTAAAGGAAATTAGAGTTTGAAAAGGAAGAGATAGGTATCAGACGGCCTAATAGAAGCAACATTAGGTTTACTACTATTTGCGAAAAGCGAGCATCCCAGGGGAGTCAATTCGCATTTCTCAAAATCATTTAAATTAGTTCCATCAAAGTTCCCTGAGATGCTATCATTCCAACGGCCAAAGAATAGTGCTCTAAGAGAGGCATAGCAAGCAGTCGTTAAAGGTAAAGGGTGAATATACCATCCTAGCCCCTTGTTCCCATGTTGCGGTAAATGGGTGCAAATCCAGCAATTACTCTTATTAAAAATGGCATGCATTGAATTCATTATTATCATTAAAGTGTTATTATGGTACTTTCGTCTATGCTGGGAGTCTCTAGGTGACAGAGTGTGAAGGTGTACAGAGGGAGTCAAAGCAGTAGGTACAATCTCAATTGGCAGTAGAGGTTTTAGAGGGTAAATTTCTTCAAAGTACCAAAGTCCCACAGCAGTAACTATACAAATTCCAATTATTATTAACACAACACAGCAATACGTTTTCGGGGCACAGGCACATTGTTCGTTGTCCGAGTTGGTCACCCCCTTATTTACAAGTCCAAAGCGAACAGCAGCGGTGGAGGTGGCAGGCATCGTAGTTTTTCAATCGATGACCCCAATGTTCGTTGCTGGCGACACTACGGTCGCGCGACTTCTTAGTCCTTCCCCAACCCTAGCCAGCAGAATCCCTTTTTTCAACAAAAACTTCCTTTTGCAAGAGAAAAGACTCTCAATAACTTTTTCTTTCCAGATGCACAGGCAAAACCCATGCCGTAGTTCTATTTTCTTCGTCGAAGGTCGTACCTGGTGGTACCCAGTACTGTTTGATCCGGAAATAAGGTACCGTCACTTCCTGAGGGAAGCAACGTATCGGAGGCGACGGAAGTCGCAGAACTTGAAACAGTGTTTTCCAGAAGTGACTTTTTCAAAGAGTGCGGAGATTAAATGGACTGTTCCCCAAGCTCCACGGGCTCAGAGAAATTCTCCGATGCACTCACAGCGCTATTTGCTACTCCAGGATCAGAGATTGTAGCATCAGCGAGGGGTTCTGCTTCTTCTGTAACGTGTGGCGTCGGGTGAGGAAGTTTCTTGACATGCGTCGCGTGGATCCAATGCTTCTTTCCAGCTACCCGCACTGCTGTTTGGGTGACCAACAGTACCTGGTGGGGTCCCCGCCAGCGAGGCGCGAGACAGGAAGACCTTTCGTAGGCCTTCACTAGGACCCAACTTCCAGGCTGAATATCGTGTCCTGGGACCGTAAACCGTACAGGTAAAGCTGATTGGACCTGATGATAAATGAGATACAGATTTTTAGTCAACTGGTTACAGTAGTCTACAAGCAATACATTTTCTACCTCCCTCAATGCTTTAGGCTTCGGAAGACCCCAAATGTTAGCATGTCTCCCCATCACTACCTCAAATGGAGAAAGCCCAGTCTTAGTTTGAGGTGTGGTACACATGGCTAACAAAACAATAGGTAAGGCATCTGGCCATTTCAATTTGGTGCCGGCACATGTTTTTGCAAGCTTATTCTTTAAGATACCGTTATGTCTCTACCAACCCAGCACTTTGAGGGTGTCTAGCCGAGTGAAATCGCTTTTCAATGTGTAACGCTGTGCATATCTGCAAAATTACTGCTGCACTAAAATGGGGACCATTGTCCGACCAAATTACCCTTGGAAGCCCAAACCGTGGAAAGAATTATTTTACCATAGTCTTTGCAGTGGTCATGGCAGTAGCATCCTTAACGGGGAAAGCCTCGACCCATTTACTAAAAGCACAAATAATCACAAGAACATATTTTAGATTGTTACACCGTTCCATCTCAATAAAATCAAAGTGGATGACCTCGAAGGCAACAGAAGGGGGCCCAAAGCTACCCCTTGGAGTTACTGTCCCCTTCCCCACATTGTGCTGTAAACAAATCATACAATTCTGAACATGTCGCTGTGCAACCTTCAAAATTTTATCATTCACCCAGACTTGTTCTAGCATTTTCGTGATCTGTTGAGCACACACATGCGTAGGACAGTGTGCCATCGTAACCATTGCCAGCACATATGAATCAGGGAGCAACCATTTTCCTTCAGATGTATCTACCCAACACCCATCGTCATCCAGTTTGCCCATCCCTTCGGCCCACTTTTTAGATTCTTCTATTGTGGCATCAGTTTCGATATCTCGCACAGACCCGATACCCTCATCTATTACATAGGCATCTTTTGTTTCCCTTAGAGCATACATGTCTGCGCTGAGGTCTGTGGCCGTTTGCCTGGCTATCTGGTCAGCAAAAGCGTTCCCTTTTCCCACATCATCTATGACCTTACGATGTGCTGCACATTTCATGATCGCTAACTGCCTAGGGAGTGAGAGTGCCGAGAGCAATTGCACTATCAGGGGACCATGCTGAATCTTGGTCCCATGTGAGGTTAGGAACCCTCTTTCCGACCAGAGCCTCCCAAAGTTGTGAGCCACCCCAAAGGCGTACTGGCTGTCAGTATATATGTTTACTGTATGCCCTTCGGAGAGTTCACAAGCTCGGGTCTACGCTATAATCTCTGCGGCCTGCGTGGAGTTATGCGGAATTCTCTTAGTTTCAACAATCGTACTCAACGTAGTAACTGCATAGGCAGCTGTAGATGTACCATCTGGGAGTTTGAAGCAGGAGCCATCACAAAACAGCTCCCCTTCTGCATTGCCCAAAGGAGTATCTATAAGGTCTATCCTGCCCTTCGTTTCCTGTTCAGTAGTATACAGGCAGTCATGTAATTCTTCATCACCGCAAACAGTATTTTGCGGGAAAGGTAGAAGTTCAGCCGGATTAAGAACACAACACCTCTTAATTTGAATGTGAGGGGCAAACAGAATTAATTCATACCTTGTCAGCCGTGCAGAGGTGAGGTGTTGCGTTTGAGTCTTATTCAATAGGACATCTACAGAGTGAGGTACCCTCAAAATTAAATCATGGCCTAGGACCATTCCCTCACTCTGTTTTACAGACGCTGCAGCAGCGACAGCGCGCAAACATCTTGGCAAAGCGCATGCGACAGGATCAAGGGCGGAGGAGTAGTAGCCGCACGGCCTATTCTTCCCTCCGTGTTCCTGTGTTAACACAGCCAAAGCACATCCATCACATTCATGCATAAACAACACAAAGGCCTTGTCATAATTTGGAGTACCCAGAACCGGTGCAGAGCATGACGCGATTTTGAGAAGCTCAAATGATCGTTGATGTTCCGAGTTCCAATGCAGCGGCAAAGAAATGCCCTTCTTCGTCAAAACCAACATCGGTTTTATCACTAGTGAAAAGTTTGGGATCCACAACCTACAGTAAGAAGCCATACCTATTAAGGCTCCGACTTCTTTCTGTGTATTTGGAACAGACATGCCAGAAATGTGTTTTATTCTTTCAGGTGTCAATCTTCTCCCCTCCTTTGACAGGAGGTAGCCTAAATAGGCGACCTCCTGACAACAATATTGAAACTTTTTGAGCAAAGCTTTATGATCATTTTTAGCTAGATGAACAAGCAACAGTACAGTGCCTTTTTTACAAGCACTTTCAGAATCTGCGGCCAAAAGCAAGTCATCGACATACTGGAGCAGTGTACAAGTAGGTGGCAATTCAAGGGTATCAAGCTGCTCTTTCAAAGCTCTACTATAAATGCTTGGACTTTCAGTATACCCTTGAGGTGCACGAGTAAATGTGAATGAGCGTCCCCCCAAGGTGAAAGCGAACAAATATCTACTCTTCTTGTGTATAGGAATACTAAAGAAAGCATTCTTTAGATCCACAGCACTAAAGTGCATAGCTGTAGCAGGGATCATTGTTAGTATCGTTGTTACATCAGGCACAATTGGAAATTGTGGGGCGACAACTTTGCTAATAGCACGAAGATCAATTATGAAACGGTATGGGATTGCATTGTCGCCTTTCTTGTATACAGGCAAAATCGGGCTGTTACATAAACTACCTGAAATCTCTTCAATCACCCCTCGATGCACAAAATCGGAGACAATGCACTTCAAAGTACGCTCGCCCTCAACTGATATTTTATATTGCGGAATGCGTGGTAGTTTAACTCCATGCTTCAAAACTATTTTAACGGGCACAATGTGTAGCACCCCGACATCATTGTCGTCAACCGCCCATAAACATTCTGGAACAACACTAAACTCAGAAGGCAATGGTCGAGTCAAAAACTGAGAATTGGGAAGTTGCTGTGGTGAAACCGTCAGTCGTACTCCATCAGAGGAACAATGAATTACTGCATTCAGTTTCTTCAACAAATTTAACCACAGCAAATTCTCTCCACAGTTCGAAGTCAGGAGGAAGGGACAATGGTCCGTGAAGGGACCCAAAGAAACAGACACCGGCGAAGAAACCGGGCAAGCAATTGGTATACCGGAAAACCCTACAGAAACATTTGTTTGCCCTGACAGTGGAATGTTTGGAACCCGGGAATGATCAATGGAGCACTTCTGGGCACCAGTGTCTATCAAAAACTGATGTTTCCTATTCCCCACTAACAATTCAACGTAGGGACCTTTCTGATTAATGGGAATAGGTGAAGGTTCCAAACCCTGCTTCGGGCAGTCCTAACGAAATGAAATGTCATCGGAAGGAAGCTCTTCAGAAAGGTAGGCAGCAGAAGGGTGATCAAATATGTTTCTCGTGTCCACACTCGAAGTCTGATTTTCCCGTGAAAAAGGTTGCTGAGGATCTTGCGAGAATTGACCTCTATTAGGGCCCCCCACTCCGGGGTGACCTCTAGGTCGTCTACCCATACTCCCAAACGCATTGTTTGACCTTTGTCGAAGGACGGGTCACTGTGCTCGCCAATGACCTTCCTGGCGGCAATAGGCACATTGATTAACATTCACAGGACCCAAAGGAGCGTTTCCTTTTGGGACATACTGACCTCTGATCTGTGAAGTACCTCCTCTGGGATTTCAAACAATTTGTTGTAACACTACTTTAGTCTTCAAATTGCCTTTCCTCTTCTCCATTTTCTCTTTTTCATTATTAACACGGTTCTCATAATACTGAGCCATGTGCAAAACATCAGATTGGGATTTCGCCTGCCAAGCGCTCTCAGAGGACATAATCTGTGACTGGATGTCAGGCAACAATCCACGTACAAATTTGTCCACAAACAACCTTTTCCCAGACTCTGTGCCCAAGTCCTGTCCACTGAAGTCAGAGAATACCTGTTCGAATCTATTAAAGAATTCGGTGGCACCTTCAGTTTTTCCTTGAACACAGGCCGTAAGCTTGTCCCAAATAATTCTTTTCTCAGGAATTATGGTTTTCAATTTTGCAACAATTCTATCAGGCAAAGTAAGTATTACCTGAGGTGGTTTTTCACCAGCTGGTCTTTCCCCATCAAACCTAGTCATGTTAGCCCACGTATCTCCCAACCCTGGCACATCGTCTATTGTCCGAACCTGCTTCCATAAATCTACGGGCAGGAGTACAGGGAATAGCAAGTCAATATCACTTAAGGTGAACACAGAGGGCTGCAAAACCGACTCTATCTCTTTGTAAAACCCTGTCGGGTTTTTCCTGATATCGGGAATTGATTGTCTAATAGTGTTCACTTCCTGTCGTGAAAACGGGACGTGAACAAATTGTGATAAATAATGTGCAGGGATATCCACAGCGGGTGTACCAGTCCCAGCGTTAGCGGGAATCTCAACCTTTGGGACAAATGTCGGAGGAACCTCTCTCATAGGCAACTGAGATATAGGTAACTCTGACCGCTTACCAAGCAACAGAGCCAGGTGGAGCGCTAAGGCAGTCAAAGAAGTGTCAGGCGAAAAAGCCCTTTTACAAATTCCCAATAACTCTATAGGACAACTAACCTTCTTCCTTACACATTCTTCCTGCAGGTATTGTACCATTACCTGAATCACCTTCCTCTGCATTTCTACTGTATACTGACTATACGTGTCATATACTTCATCTGGCGGTATCGATGAATCCGAGATCCACTGAATCGCATCTTTGGTACAAATTCGTTCTTCCTCAGGTGCCGATCTACGACACGGAAGGAACCATTTCTGCACATACATACTGTCGTCTTCATCATCCTCATCCCGCAATTTCTCAAACTCCCTCCCAGACTCAAACAATCTCTCAACATGACCATGTACTTTCTCCTCTGTATCCCTCGAAAGTGCTAAAGTATTTAGATCCCTCACCCCTTGTGGGAGATCCGAATTATGTAATCTACCCCTCATTACACATAAATGAGTCCCCAAACCTTCGATAAAAACATTTTTCTCTGGAAAATTGTTCATATTTGATAATGTAGAAAAAACGTTGACTTGATCACCTTTCTCCATACAGTGCTTAGCCCATGCAAATAATTCCTGTTTCTTGTCTGCAGAAACAGTATTTCGAATGACAATCTTTGACCCCGCACCCCGATCAACGTTAGTCAATACAGAACCACTCGGGAGCTGAGATAGGGCAAATTCAATGAGGGTGCAACTATCGGCGCAAGAGGAAGGGGTGGCTGGATAGGTGGAGGAACAACAACTAGAGGAATAGGAACAATAGGTTGTACAGGGGGAACAGGAATAACAGCAGGAACAACATCAAGAATGGGCAGAGCACCCAGGAGAGGATCATAGGGAGGTGGCGTAGAGGCACCAGGCCTGCGTTCGTTTAACAATTTTTCAATAAATTCTTCAGAAACATGGAAATCTTTAGAGGGATACATTTTCTGGATACCGAGTGAGAAAGCCCTTTCCATATTTTTAACTGACTCCGAATGTTTTTCCTTATCATATAACGACGCCTTTTCGGCATTTGTTTTATGACGGCGTGCATGTTTATCCCTACTTTTAAGCTGCTGCAACGCTTCTTTTTTCCAATTCTGCAAAACATCAAATGCTGCAGGTCTGGCCTTCTTTTTTAGCAAGACCGATTCTAGGTATTCAATATGGGGGATCTCGAAACTACCATTGATTGGTCACTGAAATTCAGAGGCATGTCTGGTTTCTCTGTGCCAAATATCATTAAATACTATACTTGCAATGCCATACTTACAGTACATAGTACATGCCGGCGACCCCTCCTGTGGTGCCGGGCGGCTAAATTCCAAAGATTGTCGATCGCTGCGGAACAGAGCCCTAAAGCAGCTAGACAATTTCCCAGGCATTTCACAAAAAATTGGTGTTACCTGGTCAGTAATTGTGTCTGCAGATACAATACGCCAAATTCAAATTGTCAGGGTTAAATTAAGAGCCGGGTCACGACTGCACCTGACCAAACCTAAGGAGGACCGTACGGTTTACCAAAGAACTTACCTAACGAATTTTACCTTGTGTTTGGTGGTTTCGACAAATCTGCCCGCCTCAAAAATGGACCCTAGTCAAGATGCCGTGTCAGACCACACGACTATCGTCCAAGGATCGGATCGTGCAGTGCTGCCGAGGTATCGCGTCTCGTTCAGTCAGGCCCGCAGTATCACACCGCCCGATCCCGGTTCGATAGTCTGCGTCAACCTTCAATGATCCGGCATCAATCTTGAGGGTCCCTATTCGGGCGCCAACTGTGAAAACATAAAAATAATATGGGCCGGGAAGCCCAGAAAGAAACACACCAACACAGGTTACAAAGAACATACAAGTGCTTTATTTAAAAGCTACAACAGTTACCAAAGTCAATTGACAAACAGATAGCTATTCGGCTCTCAGAGTAACATAACGAACTTCAACGAGAGTTCAATGCGTTAGTGAGAGAGAGAGCGTACATTGGAATACTTGGGTCTTTTATACTCTTTATCCAGCCCTTGGCCAACCCTCTCGTGGATTAACCATTCTAGGAGTCGGGCCTACGGGTTCCTTGCCAGGTCAATCCTATAATATATGCATTTTGATTAGTTTCGCTGATATAGTTGTACATTTACAAATAGGTCAACAGTAGGACAAGGTCTCAGTTCGCGACCCCGACAAGTGGCCTGCAGGCATATTAATTATTCATGTGTACGGAGGTCACAACGGCCAGAATCTTACTCAGAATGTCATTCGGCCTCCATTTTGATGTTCAGGGTGACTTCCATATAACAAGAGAACCTAAAATGGCAGCTTAATCCAAGATGGCGACTTACATTACTTTCTCTAAGGTCAAGACCTTGCCGTGGAGTTTGTTCGCATATGATGTTTAGACTACTTGGCGTAGGCCAATACACATACAATTGTTGCGATAGGAGGCATAACATTGTTTTAGTTCCGACAAAGGGAGGCCTCAAGGCTGATGCAGCCTCTACGACGGGGTTATTCTTTCTTTAGTGAGGAGTCTGGCTGATCTAGTAGCAGCTGAGGGTATGGGTGCCATGGGTTTGGGTGGTGGTTTTGTTGGGATAAAGAAGTGTATGAGGAAGTGGTCAGTCCAAGGGCATGGCGTGATGGAGCTGATGTCTGCGTCACAATTATGGTCTGATATCCAGTCCAGTACTCGCCCTTTGGTATGTGTAGGGTCAGTGACTCTTTGGATGAAGTTTAGGTCATGAAGAGCTTTGTCAGGGCTTTGCTTTGTTTGTCTTTGCGGTCTCGGAGGTCAAAATTAAGGTTGCCTAGGATGATAGTTTTGCTATTGTTTTTCAGGTAGCGTCCTATCTGGTGGAGCAGGTTAGCTTGGCATTCTAGTAGAGGGCCTGGCGGACGGAATATGGCAAGTATGGTGACTTTTTCGTTAGCAGAGACTGCAAGCTTGATAGATAGTGCACCTGTGTTTTTCGAAAGTAGTGCTGATTTGTCTTATGGTCAATGAGTCTTTGGCGATGATCGCCACCCCCCCCTCCTTTGTTGGTAGTTCTGTCTTTGTGGAACATAGTGTAGCCTGGTGGGAGTGAGAGGCAGATCGAGGGGCCAGAGGCTTCACAAAGCCATGTTTCAGTGAGGGTAAGGATGTCTAAGTCAAGGTCGGTGATCAGGTCATGAATCTCTGTAGCGTGAGCCAGGAGTGATCTGACGTTGATTAGGGCGCACTTGAGGGGTGCGTATGTAGAGGCTATAGGTGCAACTCTGTTTTTGCTGGGCTTGGCTGCAATAGCTGTGGTGTCAGGGGAGGGTGTGGATGTAGGATTGGATGGGGTGGGAGTTTTGGCCTTGTGTGCGGCAGGTGTGGAGGCGTGTGGTTTATTCTTGGGTGATATGTATCTGTGGTGGGAGCGGATTCCTAGGAGTTGGTTTCTCATGGATGTAGGTCTGGGGTGGGAGCTTGGAGTCTGGGAAGTGTTAGAGCTGCATCTGGTCTTGGTTTGTGGCCTATCGTGTGAGTTGGTAGTCAGCGCAAGTGCTGAGGGTGTTTGTGTGAGCAAGTCAGTGGGGGATCTATTAAAGGGGGGTAGAAAGGGTGTACGGGGTATGTTCTCAGAGAGTGGTGGGGCCTGTGGCGCCATATGGACAGTGAGGATTCAAACAGGTCCGTGTGGCAGGTGGGCGGGCGTAGGACCTAGTAGAGCCTAATAACATCAGCACGTTCGAGCAAAGACGCACAGGGTACAGACAGGGAAGAATCACAATAGTATATTCTGAGTTGGAGTTGTAGGGTGCACGCAGTGCAAAATCACAATATCACATTTAGAACTTGAGGCCCAGGGAGCAAACAGGCAAAATCACAATAGCACGTTTTGAATTTGAGGCACAGGGAGCAAACAGGCAAAATCACAATAGCACGTTATAAATTTGGGGCGTGCTCCTGCGACGCAGTGATGTGGGATCTGAAGGGAGATGCATGTAGCTGCACAGATCGTAGACAGTTTGATCGACAAGGCAGAACAGGACAGTCTCGTCAGCAGAATGTGTGTATCAATAGAGCAAATATGCTATGGCATAGTTGGTGACATACAGGTGACTAGTACATTCATGCATGTTAAGATAATGGCATTAGTGAAAATGTTTACGAGCAGACAATGCGAGATACTGCAAATACATAGGATTCACGGTACATATAACAACTGCGTGCGCTTGAGGTTCAGTGGAAAGAGCATTACAGTAGTTTGAATCTATGCTGCCGCGCGGGCAGAGGTAGGGTAGTGTGCTGGAGATGGAGCGAGTCTAGCAGGGGAGAAGGACAGCATATCCGGGTGTGGAGCAGGTGGGGTGCACCTACACGCGGAATGCAGGAGGCACTCAGGCAGGCAGAAAGGGAGGTGGTTGGGTGCACGACTGCCCGTGATGCAGGCAGGAGTTGTAATGTCAAGTATGAAGCTGAGAGGGTGCACCACAAGACTGCGAGCAAGCAGGAGACACACAGTTAGTTACGGCCTAAGACGAGCCGGCTGAAGTAGAGCACAGGTTGAAAAAAGAAGTTGCCAGGCTTGGTTCGGGTTGTAGGGTGCAGCACTAGGCAGTGTGCATGCATGAGCCACACAGTCAGGAGCAGTCCAAGCAGAGTCGGTTAAAGTCGAGCACAGGAAGAGGAGACTTAGCTGAATTATGTGCAGGTTGAAGGGTGCAGCACTAGGCAGTGTGCTTGCAGGAACAACACAGTTGGTAGGAGCACAGGAAGAGCTGGTTAAAGTAGGGCTTGGTTCTGCTTTCAGGCACGCTTTGTGTTTTTACGCTCCCTTTTCCTTTTGCTAATGGTGTTATCAGTCTCTGTTGCTTTCCGTTTTCTCTAGTACACTCTTCTATTCTCTCTCAGTGGCGCACAGGGTTAAGGGCTGTACCAGAGGGCACATTCCAGGGGGGGGGCTTTACAGTGATCAGTACACATTCACTGCAGGTGATTTGCCCTTCTTTCAATTTAGAAACTAGTTAGTGGATCTTACATGTGAGCGCTCTGAGCCGTTTTAATAGTGAGGGTGGGCTTCCCTCTTGTCTCATCTTCTCTATGTGTTGCTGTAATAGGGAGAGTCCTGAGTGCTCCCAAGTGGGGCTATCTTGGGGGAGCTTCTGGCCCTGCCTAGGCCTTGTTTTCACACACGTTATGCGCCTTCAGGCATATCTTTGCATGCGCTTGTGATGTCTGCGGTTCTTTAACCCCCAGTTCACTTCTGTAGCGCTACCATTTCATGGCTAGTTCAGCGCCCTTTGCCGCTACTGTTCTCAATGCGTCTCTCCTCCCTCTCTGCAGTGGTCTGTGTTATGTTCTATCTCCGTGCGGAGGCGCATGGGGGGATAGAACATTGAAGGCCGTGTGTGTGGGGCGCAGCTCAGGCAGGAGCGGAATGAGACACGCCACACATCATCAGTGCTTCGCCCGGAACTGCCTCCCTCTCGCGGGGACGGGGCTTTTATTAGGACGCTATGTGTCACCGCGTTGCGGGACGCAGGGCGGATACAACAGTCCTCCTATATTTTAACTTAACTTAACATTAAACAGACACACAAATGCAGTTCGGCAAATACTTAAACTACAAACCCCCGGGTGCCTCCCTTTTTATAGTTCAAGGGGGACAGACTACCACACATAGGCCCTCATTACGACCCTTGCGGAAATCAACCGACCGGACCGCCATAGCGTAAATAGCGTTTCCGCCATTGCACGACGGAGCAAAGTGCGGCTCATTCCGACCCATCGGGCACAAGCACCACGCCATGGCGGAAGTGCAAAGTCCGCGATGGCGGAAATGACCCCAAAACGGCCCACACCGCCGCCGTGCGGCGCCATAGGTGCAATACCGCCACCCAACTTAGCGGTCACCGCAGTGAGCGCCAACGGGAAAGTACGGTGACCGGAAATATACGGAAACGGAAGTAAAAGCATGGTCCCGGAACGGGAAACATCACGCCGTACACCTATAAAACCACAATTTCCACACAACCATTAAAAATACTACCCTGAGACACATCCCAACCCGTCATCCACCCTAGTGAAACCAAGAAAAATGGGAAAAGTAGCGAAGAAAGCGTGCGACCGCAAGCGGCAGGTCCACTTCTCCCGTGAGGAACTCACCGTGCTCACAGAGACCCTCCAGGAGAATGCTGCCGCCGTCTTCTCCACGCAAATGACCAGGACGGCACTTGCGAACAAGAAGGCCATATGGGCCCTGGTGGCACAGCGGGTAAGTGCGGTGGGGACCGCACCCCGCAACCCACAGCAATGCAGAAAGCGATGGGACGACCTGCGGATACGCGTCCGTAGCATACTTTCTGCCAACCGCAACATTGCCACAGCTACCGGGGGAGGATCGGAATCACCCATCAAGTTGACCCCCTGGGAAGAAATCTGTGCCTCCACCATTGGAATGGAGAGCATAGAGGGAGTCGGAGGGATGGAGAAAGGAGTGCAGACATCCGAAGAATCAGGTAGGTGTCCCAAATAAAACAATGCCAAAACCACAATGTCCAATCATGTGAAGTACCACGTGTCCACATAGTGCAACAGTAACACATGTCCAGGAGAACGTCCACATACATAGGCCTGATAGCACACTTTAAAACTCACATCAAATACATAAATAATTAAAAATCCTAAAAACACCCTCTACACGTGCAGCAGGCACACCCTAACTGCAGGCTGCAAAACAACTGCACCCTCACTCCACACACAAATGAAACCACCTCCAAGGCCCCGACCCAAATCACCCTCAGGTACCACCCCAATGCATGTGATACATTGCCATTCCAATTTCCACAGACCCATTAATAACGCTCGCCCTCCTTTACTCCACCACAGGGTCCGATTCAAACGACGAGCTCCAGGACACCCCTACCAGCACACCTGCAAAGAGGGCCAAGACCAACGGCCAAAGACCCTCCACCTCAGCTGCACGCATCAAGACACGGCAGCAGCACAAATCAAGTGGCAGCACACAGGAGGGAACTCCAACAGGCACCCCAGCAGCCAGCATGCCCACAACAGCACCACCACAGGTCCCCCCAATGGATGCCACAGTAGGCACTGCTTCTGGTGGCAGCAGCACCATAGGTGACACTGCATTAATGGCAGCATGCTCCGACACAGAAAACGGGGATGTCGAAGTTAGATCCATCCATGACCTGTCTCAATCCCCCTGTCTGTTCCATCCCGTACACCATGAGGATACCACGCAGGGGCACCCACAAGACGACGACTGGCCATCCCCCACAAGCCCTGTGGCAAGGCAACATGAGGTGACCAGCCACTCTGTGACACCACCGCAAATGGCCATGGCCCAGCAGAGGCAACAGTCCCTCGACCAGGTAATCGTGCAACAGCAGCAACTGGCCACGCTCCTCAAGGACCATGCCGATGAATGTGGGGGCACTAAGGCAGACATAGAAACATCAACTGAGACACTTAGGGCAGAAATGGAGAGAAGTACAGAGACACTAAGGGCACAAATGGAGAGTAGCACCGAGAGCCTGAGAGTAGAAATGGAGAGAAGCACCGAGAGCCTGAGAGTACAAATGGAGAGAAGCACCGAGAGCCTGAGGGGGGAACTGCATGCGACGTCCAAAGACGTATGTGCCGAACTTGCCGCAGTGCGCCGTGTGCTCACTGAGCTCTCACAAACCCTTAGGGACATGCATGGACGTGAGCAGGCAGAGACATCATCCGTTGCAAGTTCCGTCCAGGGCAGCCCCCAACGTAGATCTGGGAGGAACCTGCGCTCCACAGGCAGGGGTGCCCCTGATACCCGGAGAGGGGGCTTGCAATAGCGACTGCCCACTGACAATGAGCATCTTTGGACACTGGTGTTCGGGGGGGGAGGTAGGAGGGTGGAGGGGGTGTGTTGGGCTCACTTGGGTGGCGGGTCGATAGGGTGTTTAACATGATATCACATATGCCATAAACAATGCACGATCATCCAATGAGATGTGTGGACATTGATCTTTGTGTACGAGGCCATTATAGGCGTACAGTCCATATTGTGCATGTTCCAGACACACACAGTGCCAGGAGTCCCGTGTCCATGTATCAGCCACCAGGCGTGAGTGCTAGAAGCATGCATCTATGAGATGCTGACGAATGTCACGGCCCTCCTGTGCCTCGCAGACTCCTTGAGGTGCTGCCACATCCCCACCATCATCATGACCATCTTCAGGTGCTTGCAGTTCTGCGTCAGGGGGCATGGGCACATTTCTACGTACGCACATGTTGTGGAGCATGACACATGCCATGACCATCTTTGCAACCTTCTCATGGCGGTACAGGAGTGCCCCGCCAGACCTGCTGAGGCAGCGGAAACGAGTCTTCAGTAGGCCGAATGCCTGTTCTATGACTACACGGGTACGTGAGTGGGCATGGTTGTAGTCCTCCTCATGCTGGTCCCGTGGGTTCCGGACTGGTGTGAGGAGCCATCTCTTCAGTGGATACCCGGCATCACCTGTATGTGGACAATAAAGGAATTTTGAGGAATGCCATTGCTACGTACGCACCCCCCCCCTTCCTGCCAGGTCATTGCCGCATCACATACCCCACATCATCATGCTTGAAATGAGACTCACCGAGTAGCCAGGATCTGTTCCCTGCGTGTCGCTCCATGTAGCGTGGTATTGTAGAGTTCCTCAAGACCATAGAATCATGGGTTGATCCAGGGAATCGGGCACAACAATGTGTAATGATCCTGTTGGAGTCACACACCATTTGTACATTCAGAGAATGAAATTGTTTTCGGTTGCGGTACTGGGCCTCCATGGCATGTGGGACGACCAATTCCACATGGGTGCAGTCGATGGCACCAATGCAACCCAGTATGCCGGCAAGTGCATGGAATCCCACTTTTGTGTTGGTAATTTCCTGCTCCGAGCGTGGCATCGAGCACTTGCAATAGTGTCCGTGAAAACAGTGGATGTGATATGCCATGCAACTGTCCGACTGTGTGCTGGTAGGTGCCTGTGGCCAGGAAGTGGAGTACAGACACCACCTTCAGTAGGGGTGGGATGG
This sequence comes from Ambystoma mexicanum, assembly GCF_040938575.1. Classification (NCBI taxonomy): domain Eukaryota; kingdom Metazoa; phylum Chordata; class Amphibia; order Caudata; family Ambystomatidae; genus Ambystoma; species Ambystoma mexicanum. Next base: position 1,307,332,725 of record NC_090928.1, read on the forward strand.
CGGTTGGGCTATCTATCATGCTGACAAGGTCAGCCTGTGTCATGTCCACAATGGCGGTTATGGTGTCCCGGTCCAAACGGTAGAGGGTGTGGATCTGCTCATCAGTGAGGTTGAACGGATGTGCTCGGAGGCGTGGGATTGCGGGCTGCCTGCATGGTGGTAGTGGCTGTGCTGGCGGCCCTTGCTGGCCCTGCCTTGCCCTCCTCCTCCTCCTGCGTCTCCTCCGTGCGGCCGGTTGTAGTTGGTGTTCGTCTTCTTCTTGAAGTTGGAGTACTTGCAGTGCTATCAGGTCCCCCAGGGCCAACATAGCTAGTCCTGCCGGTAGCATTTCGGAGTGGGTGTGGTTGTGGGAGGAGGCTGGGTGTGCAATTTATGTGTTTTCAGGCTGTATGGCCTCCACCTGTGGTGATTCATTCCACCTGTGCAAGCTGCTCTCCCCTTTGGGCGAGCACGTCCCGCACACAACGCTGCAATTCGACGAATGGCATCTTGCTATTACAATTTTGTATTTGTACCCGATGGCAGTGTAACATTGGTTGATATGTTCATTCTGCTATGGTCCCATTGTTTCACATACTATCTTTGCAGTCGCGAACAGACTTGTGAAGGGTCAGTGGAACGTAGTACTCGAGTAACGGTGGACCCTCATGCAACACTGTACCGAGGTTCACCGACGTGCGGGGCGTCCCATATGTGAGTGAAGGCAGTTGCCATTTTCACACACAGCCGCACTAGATGGATTAATTTGTGATTTCAAGCGGCCACAGATGCCTTTTCGACGTGATGTTGCAAATGAGGAATTCGAAGGGCGGCGCTTTCGGTTTTCAGCTAGCGGCGAGGAGATGCCCACAGGTCTGACTGCAAATATAACGTTCTATTGTTCAATGTCCTTGGGACAGGGGCCATGGCGAGGATGCAATGATTGATATGAATAGTTTGGGATGCGCAAAAGCGAAGTGGGCGATAAGGCCGGACGTTCCCAAATACATGTTACTTCACAACACTGGAATTACGGGCTGGGGCACAGTGGATTTTGCAGGCTGCATAACGCACAGACTCAATGGAAATTTCACATGTTATGTGAGTATGGAAACAGGCGTTTTCATTACGGGATGAGGGAATGATGTATGGATGCATGGACAGATGATTTGATACAGAGTTTGCCATGTACAGGGCTTCTTGGAATCTATCCACCTCCCCTGTGCTATGTGATGCAGGGCTGCCATAGTGGGACCATCGTCTATCTGGCCTTGTTGAGCCCTCCCTGTCTCGACGCGCCTTCAGACACTTGTGTCTATGCACGTTACCAATCCCATCTGATGGATTCTGTTTTAACAGACGCATGCACAGGAACACTCGTTTGTGATAGTGTTTTCACCTCGATATAGATAGTTATGATTCGCAAGTGGTTTTTGGGTGGTGATGATCCTTTGGAGTGGGCTAGCATGCATATGGCTGTGGATTTGGTGTGATCATTGAAGTGAGTAATTCAAATGAAGTTCTGATGGCCATACTATTCTTTTTCATTTCATTTGGGTGACAGGTATCTCCTCCCCTTTTGCCACTGCCATCTGTATGCCACTCCTGCAGATGGATTTTACTCCCGACACCTGCTGCTTCGTGTTAATCAGTGGAGCAGCATTACGATCTTATGGGACGATCGCCAATGGGCCACATGCCCTTACGCAGTACTAGTGGCTAGGAGCAACATTTCGGCCTTTCAGCTGGACTAGTGCCTCCCTATTGGGACGGCCCTGCGGTTCTAGGCGCTTCCATGTTGCCTTTTCGTACAAGAATGTAGCCCCTGTGTACCATGAAGGAACAGGGCGTCACACAAGAAGTAGCTGGTCATTTATTGCCGATGCAGCCCACAATGGTGAAATGTATTTTGGAGTTCATGGCCTAATGGCTGTATGGGCTTGGTGAATTTGTTGTGCATTAAATTTCTATTCTGATATGAACCGTGTAGCGTTCTTCTTTGCAAGTGATGTGGCATATTCCTATTTGGGGAGCGATGTATTGTGAGGAGATCTGCATTGGGTTCCAGCTTCGGAGTATAGTTGCGTGGTACTGTGCTGGGCGCGTTTGCCTACGAAGCCCAGTGAGGTCAGGGATAAGGGCTGCCAATATGACTGTTTTGATGATGTCATGCTCAGGGGCGGGGGATTAGCTTTTGTGTAACAGTTGCCGGTCAGCCAGTTGGATTGGTGGAATGATGTGATTATCGGAATATGGCTGGTCACAGGTGCCTGTGTTTGCGTGCGTTTCTTGGTGGGAGACTGAGGTCATGTCCATTTGTATAGCTTCTGTATTCGTGCCATCTGTGCCCTGCAGCTCCCATTGGCCCCTCTTGAGATTCATTTGTTCGTTGGCAGGCATGGATGACTAGTACATTTCACTGGTTGCATTGTGTGACTTCATTGCACCTACGGGGAGTTGTACAATGTGGCCAGGGAGCGGTGTACAGGCACTCAGTAGGGCCGTTTACGGTTGGTTCGCGATGCCGTACTTCTCACCATGGCGGAATGGTACTTTCCGCCGTGCTTGATGGCGTTAGGTGCATGTCCGCTAAGGTCAGAATTCGCGTACCGTTGCGCCATGGTGGTAATTACGGTTTGGCATGGCGCGCGCGCGCGTACTTGGTGCAGTTAGCGTTGGCGTTCACTACGGTGTCGCTAATGGCATCGTACTTTGCGGTGACGGGTCATGATCGCACCGAGCGCTATTCGATGGCGTATTGCATTTCCGCCATTGTTTTTCGATTTCCGCCAGGGTCGTAATGAGGGCCATAGTCTTTGAGCCGAGCTGGCGGATTGGTGGTGGTTCTTAAACCATATCGCCCCCCTCTGGGGTTGGGCGCCACCGTCTCGCTGGGTGCCTTACCTTCCATGTCCAGCTCACCCATGTCAGGTTCACGCCACTGCTCCCACGTTCTGTCACCCGCTTCTACCTCCTCCTGAAAATGAGCAGGTTCTCCTTCGTTTGGCAGGGATTCCTCCTCTTCTTGTGGGGATTCGCCATCAGTCCATAGGTTCGCGTGGCACCGCCTTGAACCACGAGGCATTTCGTGTCACCTGTCGGTGTCCTCTCTGCACAGTTATCATGGTCCCTTGTATCTCACTGACAGTCCATGGGAGCGACTCGTAGCGGGAGTCCAGGTTGGACCTTGTCGGGTGCCGCAGCATGACCACCTGGTCACCCACCTGGTGGTCGGATGTCTTCGACATCCTCTTGGCACTCATGTGTGCGTTGGCTCCCGTTCTTCTTTTCGGTGCGCTCTTCGTCCAATCTGTCCGGGCTCCTGCTGGGGTGATGCGGAATGGAAGACCTTATGACTGTGCAAAACATGAGATCTGCAGGCGGGACACCAGTTGTGCTGTGAGGGGTGACCCGGTAGTTTTGTAGAAAATGGTAGAGGTCGACTTTCCACAGGCTAGCGTTCGCTCTTGACAACCTCAGCACTTCGTTGAGTGTCCTCATAAACCGTTCTACATCACCATTCGCCTGGGGCCACCTTAGCATGATGTGATGGTACCTTATGTTTAGTTCCTGCAGGTATTGTTTGAACTCCTCCCCTTGGAATGGGGGGCCATTATCACTCTTGATTGTGGTGGGCAGTCCATGCGTTGCAAACATCTTTTCCATGGCTGGGATAACCCCTTCCGCTGCCGTGAATTCAACTACCTCGACTTCGGGGTATCGGGAGTGATTGTCAATAGCCACCAGGAGGTACAGGCCTTCTCTCAGTGTGCAAAAGTCGATGCTTATTGCATCCCATCTACCATGACCTCGTTCCGCAGACTGGATGGGTTCTGGATCAGGTGGGGCTCCGGTTATCTGGCAGGGTAGACAGGTGTTGATTAGCCTTTCGACCTTCTCATCTATCTGTGGAAACCACACTCGGTGCTGGATTCGAGCCTTCGTCCGAGCCATCCCTTGGTGGCCTTCATGGGCAAGCGCCACTATTCTGTCCTGCAGGCTCGGCGGGATGATGATGCGATTTCCCCTGAGCAGCAATCCTTGCTCTGTAATCGACAGGTCCTGTCGTATGGTAAACATCCCCGTGAGGAATGCCTTTGCCTCCGCTGTCCTGTTGTGTGTGTTCTTCATGAAGGACTTCCAGTCGCCTGAGATGATGGCATCCTTCACCAGGTCGCAGCACGGGTCTTCATGTGTTTTGTTTGCAATGTCCTCGATGCTGACAGCCTTTGGTCTCACTGCCCGCACTGCCTGGCAGATATGTTCCTCAGTCTCCTCAGCTACCTGAACTTCCTGTGGGGTCGCCGCTCGAGGCTGTCTTGAGAGGAAGTCTGCTGGGTTTCCACTTCCCGGCTGATAGGCCAATTCAAAATCATACTGTTGGAGATGTAACAGCCACTTGGCTATTCTGGCCGGCGGGTGAGAGGAGGTGCCCATGAAGATTGGCAACAGGGGTTTGTGATCCGTGACAGCCGTGAATCTTCTGCCATACAGATAGAGGTGAAAGTGACAACACCCCCAAAGTACAGCAATTGCTTCCTTCTCAATGTGGGAGTATCACTGCTCTGTCATTGTGAGAGCTCTTGATGCATATGCAATGGGCCTCTTCTCCCCTTCTCTGGTGACCTGCATGAGGATGGCCCCTAGGCCGACAGGGCTGGCATCCACGAATAGTTCAGTTGGGAGCGCTGTGTCGTAATACGCCATTTTTGTGTCCACGGATAGTGACTCCTTGATGTTTTCAAAAGCTTCCTGACACGCTTGCCCCCATTCCCACTTTGTGTTGAGCTTGGTAAGCTCCCAAAGGGGTTCAGAGAGAGTGGCCAAGTTCCGGATAAATCTCCCACAGTATGTGGCCATCCCCAGGAAACTGCGCACTTCCGTGGGCGTCATGGGTGGACTTTCAGCCTGTATGTCGGCAACCTTCTGGGGTTCCGGGGAAATACCAGTGCTGCTGAACTTGTAGCCAAAGAACGACATTTCCGTTTTGAAGAATTCACATTTTTCTCTGTGAATGGTTAGTCCAGCATCTTCTAATCTGCCCAGGAGCATCTGTAGTCTCTTCAAGTGTTCTCCCCTGTCCTGAGCATGGATCAGGATATCGTCACTCACATTTAGGACACCTGGTATTCCCCGGATGACTTCCTGAATTGTCTGTTGAAAAACTTCGGCAGCCGAAGAGATCCCAAAGCTTAAGCGCTTATATCTTTGCAAACCCATGTGTGTCGAAAAAGGGGATTCCTTGACTTGACAGATGAACTTTACTAGGCCTAGGTCTTCAGACACATCACCACTCAGAAGGCATTCGATTCCCGCATCTACCACGTATATTTTCGACGGTAACCTATTGTCGCCATGGCTGAGGGTAGTGCGGAATCTGCCAACCACCGGTAAGGGTTTCCTACAGCCATACGCAAACAGTAGAGTGTCCGTGTTCTTCAGGTCTGGTCGCGGATGCAGTGATTGAAATGTGCTTGTGGGCATAACATTTACGGATGCACCCGTGTCTATGGTCATCCATACCTGTTGGTTTTGGAGAGTGACCTGGCATTTGCGCCTCCTGAGCCCTTTTTTCTGCATTGCATGTCCATGATCCAGGGCTGACACCAGGTAGACTTTTCTCCCTTTCTCCACTGCTCCTTGCCAGGTTCTTGTTGGGTCCCTGTGACTTCATCCTCTTCTTTCTCAGTCGAAGAATTTGCGGTTTCGACTCGCCGTACACTCGCTTGCTTCTTTTTCTTGGTCCCACTCTTCTCTTGGGGATTTTGTGGCAGCGGCAGTGGGGTGCCCGATGATCGGCACACTTTAGCATAGTGGTCCTTTCTGCCACATGCCGCACCATGAATTGTGGTGCAGAATATAATCAGGGTTGAGTTGTGGGAGAAAATGAGCCGGCAACGCATCTCTGACTTGCTGGTAAATGTCCTGGCCATCATCAATGGTTAGCGAGTTAAAAATACGTAGTACCTCGTCCCCCACATTTAGCAACATGTGCGATCTCATTTTCCTGGCGGTGGTTATGTCCTTGCATTCCATTGCCATTTCAAATTTTTGGATCTATAGCTGCCACCGAGGGCCCACTGATAATGGATCCGTAAATGGGTCAAACGGCTGAATCAATGCAGAGGTGCTCCCTTGTGGGGAGCTTGTGGTGACGACATTGACAGATTTGCCGCAAGTCTAGAAGGCGTACCGGGCCTGGGGGTGGACGTGCCGGTCGCCATAGCAAAACCTCACTGTGTCTTGATAGGGTCCGTGTGCCTCACCTTGATGCGTATCCCAAACGTCTGTGTCTTTCTGAAGTTGGCACTCCCAAGCAGTGGTATGCGGGCTAGCAGCGTCGAATCAGGTGTCCACCACGTGCAGATGCCATGATTACTTGTGTCTGGAGCGAGCGAGATGTCTTGCCGTGGTGCGCCGTAGTGTCTCTGACCTCTGGAAGGCAGTTGGAGGATGTTGCACTTGCCTGTGGCCCTTCGTTGGGGATGTGTCTCTCCAAACAGCTGTGGCCCGTGTGAAAGAGTCAGCTCGATGGGCAGGGCAAGATTAGAGAAGAAGAAAAAATGTGCCCCTCCCCACCGTGTGTTCAAAAACTTTGCGCGTTGCTGTTTATTACAACCAGCTGGCAGAGCGCCGACCGCGTGTGCAGGGCTCAGTTCTCCTCGTCGCCATTGTTATGTTCTATCTCCGTGCGGAGGTGCGTGGGGAGATAGAACGTTGAAGGCCGTGTGTGTGGGCCGCAGTGGCGCGGCTCTGGCAGGAGCGGAATGAGACACGCCACACATCATCAGTGCTTCGCCCGGAACTGCCTCCCTCTCGCGGGGGCGGGTTTTTATTAGGACGCCCTGCATCACTGCGTTGTGGGACGCAGGGCGGATACAACAGTCTGAAGTGACAAGCACTGTTTTGGGCTGTGCAATCATGGGGGGCTACCAGCACTCCGATCGCTTTTACACGTATTGTTCATCTGTCTTACTATGAGGGGGGAGTCCGTTGGTTTTTGTGTGCAAGCGCCCTTTGTTTTTTTCATCGAGGATGGGGGGAGGTGGTCCTGACCCTCGTCCTCCTTGTCTTGCTGTAGGAGGGGGGGAGATTTGGTGTGTACCGTATTAGGCCTGTGACCCTTAATGTTGCCACTGTGCGTGTTCTCTGGTGCTGAGGGCACGATGTACCAGCGTATGATGGTCAAAATGGGTTTCCTGAGCAGGACCTTGGGGCTGTTTGGATGCTATCCACCTCCGCTTCAGCCGTAGTGCATGCCGCTGTGCTCAGCGGATTGCCGTTTCACGGGGGACCTTGCATGTGTACCTTCCTGGTAGCTTCTATGACATGTGCACCTTCCTGGTAGCCTGTGGCATGTGCACCTTCCTGGTAGCCTGTGGCATGTGTACCTTCCTGGTAGCATCTATGACATGTTGACCTTCCTGGTGGCCTGTGGCATGTGCACCTTCCTGGTTGATTCAGTCTGTGTTCAGATCCGTGTTCCTCACTCATAGTGCCTATGACAGATGCACCTTCCCGGTAGCCTCTGTGGCATGTGCACCTTCCTGGCAGCTTCTGTGGAATGTGAACCTTCCCGGTAGCTTCTGTGGAATGTGCACCTTCCTGGTAGCTTCTGTGGCATGTGCACCTTCCTGGCAGCTTCTGTGGCATGCGCACCTTCCTGGTAGCCTGTGGCATGTGCACCTTCCTTGTAGCTTCTGTGGCATGTGACCTTCCTGCTAGCTTCTGTGGCACGTGCACCTTCCTGGTAGCCTGTGGCATGTGCACCTACCTGGTAGGCTGTGGCATGTGCACCTTCCCGGTTGATTCACAGTCTATGTTCATATCCATGCTCCTTCCTGGTAGTGCCCATGACATATGTACCTTCCTGGTTGATTCCCAGTCTATGTTAAGATCATGCTCCTTCCTGGTAGTGCCCATGACATATGTACCTTCCTGGTTGATTCCCAGCCTATGTTCAGATCTGTGTACCTTCCTGGTAGTGTCTATGAAATGTGCACCTTTCTGGTAGCCTGTGGCATGTGCACCTACCTGGTAGCCTGTGGCATGTGCACCTACCTGGTAGCCTGTGGCTTGTGCACCTTCCTGGTAGCCTGTGTCATGTGCACCTACGTGGTAGCCTGTGGCATGTGCACCTACCCTGTGTCATGTGCACCTACCTGGTAGCCTGTGGCTTGTGCACCTTCCTGGTAGCCTGTGTCATGTGCACCTTCCTGGTAGCCTGTGTCATGTGCACCTACCCTGTGTCATGTGCACCTACGTGGTAGCCTGTGGCATGTGCACCTTCCTGGTAGCCTGTGTCATGTGCACCTACCTGGTAGCCTGTGGCATGTGCACCTTCCTGGTAGCCTGTGTCATGTGCACCTACCTGGTAGCCTGTGGCATGTGCGCCTTCCTGGTAGCCTGTGGCATGTGCACCTACCTGGTAGCCTGTGGCATGTGCGCCTTCCTGGTAGCCTGTGGCATGTGCACCTACCTGGTAGCCTGTGGCATGTGCGCCTTTCTGGTAGCCTGTGGCATGTGCACCTATCTGGTAGCGTGTGGTATGTGCACCTTCCTGGTAACCTGTGGCATGTGCACCTACCTGGTAGCCTGTGGTATGTGCACCTACCTGGTAGCCTGTGGCATGTGCACCTTCCTGGTAGCCTGTGGCATGTGCACCTACCTGATAGCCTGTGGCATGTGCACCTTCCTGGTAGCCTGTGGCATGTGCACCTTCCTGGTTGATTCAGTCTGGGTTCAGATCTGTGCACCTTCCTGGTAGCCTGTGGCATGTGCACCTTCCTGGTAGCCTGTGGCATGTGCACCTACCTGGTAGCCTTTGCGGCATGTGCACTTTCCTGGTTGATTCCCAGTCTATGTTCATATCCATGCTCCTTCCTGGTAGTGCCCATGACATATGTACCTTCCTGGTTGATTCCCAGCCTATGTTCAGATCTGTGTACCTTCCTGGTAGAGTCTTTGAAATGTGCACCTACCTGGTAGCCTCTATGACATGTGAACCTTCCTAGTGCCTCTGTGGCATGTGCACCTTCCTGGTAGCCTGTGGCATGTGCACCTACCTGGTAGCCTTTGCGGCATGTGCACTTTCCTGGTTGATTCCCAGTCTATGTTCATATCCATGCTCCTTCCTGGTAGTGCCCATGACATATGTACCTTCCTGGTTGATTCCCAGCCTATGTTCAGATCTGTGTACCTTCCTGGTAGTGTCTATGAAATGTGCACCTTCCTGGTAGCCTCTATGACATGTGAACCTTCCTAGTGCCTCTATGGCATGTGCACCTTCCCGGTAGTCTCTGTGGCATGTGTACCTTCCTGGTTGATTCAGAGACAGGCTATGTTCAGATCTATGCTCCTGCCTGGTATACCTATGACATGTGGAACTTCCAGGTAGCCTCTGTGGCATGTGTACCTTCCTAGTTGATTCAGTCTGTGTTCAGATCTGTTTTCCTCACTCATAGTGCCTATGACAGATGCACCTTCCTGGTAGCCTCTGTGGCATGTGCACCTTCCTGTTACCTTCTGTGGCATGTGCACCTTCCTAGCAGCTTCTGTGGCATGTGCACATTCCTGGCAGCTTCTGTGGCACGTGCACCTTCCTGGTAGCCTGTGGCATGTGCACCTACCTGGTAGCCTGTGGCATGTGCACCTTCCTGGTTGATTCAGTCTGTGTTTAGATCTGTGTCGCTCACTCATAGTGCCTATTACAGATGCACCTTCCTGGTAGCCTCTGTGGCATGTGCAGTTTCCTGGTTGATTCACAGTCTATGTTCAGATCCGTGCTCCTTCCTGGTAGCCTGTGGCATGTGCATCTTCCTGGTAGCCTGTGGCATGTGTACTTCCTGGCTGATACACAGTTTATGTTCAGATCCATGCTCCTTCCTGGTAGTGCCTATGACATGTGGACCTTCCTGGTAGCCTCTGTTGCATGTTTAATTCCTGGCTGATGCACAGTTTATGTTCAGATCCGTGCTCCTTCCTGGTAGTGCCTATGACATGTGTACCTTCCTAGTTGATTCAGTCTGTGTTCAGATCTGTTTTCCTCACTCATAGTGCCTATGACAGATGCACCTTCCTGGTAGCCTCTGTGGCATGTGCACCTTCCTGTTACCTTCTGTGGCATGTGCACCTTCCTAGCAACTTCTGTGGCATGTGCACCTTCCTGGCAGCTTCTTTGGCACGTGCACCTTCCTGGTAGCCTGTGGCATGTGCACCTACCTGGTAGCCTGTGGCATGTGCACCTTCCTGGTTGATTCAGTCTGTGTTTAGATCTGTGTCGCTCACTCATAGTGCCTATTACAGATGCACCTTCCTGGTAGCATCTGTGGCATGTGCAGTTTCCTGGTTGATTCACAGTCTATGTTCAGATCCGTGCTCCTTCCTGGTAGCCTGTGGCATGTGCACCTTCCTGGTAGCCTGTGGCATGTGTACTTCCTGGCTGATACACAGTTTATGTTCAGATCCATGCTCCTTCCTGGTAGTGCCTATGACATGTGGACCTTCCTGGTAGCCCCTGTGGCATGTGTACTTCCTGGCTGATACACAGTTTATGTTCAGATCCATGCTCCTTCCTGGTAGTGCCTATGACATGTGGACCTTCCTGGTAGCCCCTGTGGCATGTGTACTTCCTGGCTGATACACAGTTTATGTTCAGATCTGTGCTCCTTCCTGGTAGTGCCTATGACATGTGGACCTTCCTGGTAGCCTCTGTTGCATGTGTACTTCCTGGCTGATACACAGTTTATGTTCAGATCCGTGCTCCTTCCTGGTAGTGCCTATGACATGTGGACCTTCCTGGTAGCCCCTGTGGCATGTGTACTTCCTGGCTGATACACAGTTTATGTTCAGATCCGTGCTCCTTCCTGGTAGTGCCTATGACATGTGGACCTTCCTGGTAGCCCCTGTGGCATGTGTACTTCCTGGCTGATACACAGTTTATGTTCAGATCCGTGCTCCTTCCTGGTAGTGCCTATGACATGTGGACCTTCCTGGTAGCTCCTGTGGCATGTGTACTTCCTGGCTGATACACAGTTTATGTTCAGATCCATGCTCCTCCCTGGTAGTGCCTATGACATGTGCACCTTCCTGGTTGATTCACAGGCTATATTCAGATCCGTGCTCCTCCCTGGTAGTGTCTATGACATGTGGACCTTCCTGGTAGCCTGTGGCATGTGCACCTTCCTGGTTGATTCAGTTTTATGTTCAGATCTGTGCTGCTTCCTGGTTGTGTCTATGACATATGAACCTTCCTGGAAGCCTCTGTGGCATGTGTACTTCCTGTCTGATACACAGTCTCAGATCCGTGCTTGGTAGAGAGAAATCTCCAGAATGGCTAATTTCCCTTACCTACTGTGTCCCCCAGCAGCTTTGCTGGATTTCTAGGATTTATTTATTTCACCTGTTAAGAGTGTGAGCCTTTTTTTCCCATCTTACATGTGGTTTGCTATGTGTTTTACATTTTTTGTGTTCATTGACTGTGGAGCCTCACCTACTCCATAGGCATCATCCTTTTACTGTGTGTCACACAGTACCTTTAGTGCAGTGACACAGGGTTTTCTTTTTAGACTCCCACTTTAAAGTCCATTTTCTGTGACTAACTACTGTCTCCCAGAACATGCAAAGTTGCCATTGACTGTATTAGTCTTTTTAAATGTACAGACCCAGTGCAAACTATCTTCCATAGAGTACTGGAAAGAGTTAATAGTTATCCCTTTTTGTCTGTTTCTCATGGAACATTATTTCTTCCCCCTTTCTTTAAGATTTGACTGGTGGCAGTGGTATCTACCATTTTATTTCCTACCGCGGACTATGAAAATAGCCTTAGTACTGTTTTAGGCTATGTTAGGAGCCTCGAACTGTAATCCGCTGGACCCCTTTTGATTTAATTTGGTTCCGGCTGGGTTTATTCGCCAATTCTTTTTGTAAAGGTCTTTCTCGTGTTTTACTCTGCGTGCCAAACAGGTTTGGTTCCTTTGTTCGCCCTCCTTTGGCGGGCGTCTGCACAGAAGCACTCCTTAGGCGCCTGAGTGTCTGGGTGGACAGGATATGAGGGAGGGGTTTTAGGCCCCCTGCACAGGGTCTCCTTGGAGACCTAAGTTGCACTCTTGTTTGATTGGCTAGGTGACTGTCCTGCCAGGACAGCCACCCTGCTGTGTGATTGACAGCCAGGCTGTGTGAATGGGGAAAAACTGCTTAAAAAGCAGGTTTCAGGGACTTGGAAGGCAGAGTCACCACTGGATCGAGAGAACCGAAGAGAAGCTGAAGGAAGAGGACTACTGCAACTACTGAACCTCTGGGTGAAGCCCTGCTGTGGGTCTGAATCTCCTAAACTTCAATATCAGAGAAGATCTGCATGGAATCTTCTTCCCTTGAGCTGGTGAGACCAACCAGTTCGGCAAACACTAAGCAAGGCCTCCTTCTCCTGTTCGAATTCGCTGTGCAATGCTGCAGTGAACCGGATAGCCAGGAGGACTGGACCCTGTTTGGGTTTTAAGGAGAGCACCTTTTATTTGTCTCTTTGCTCTGCTGCTGGTTTCTTCCCTGGGCAGTGCAGGACCCTCCAGTCTTCCCCCTTCTTGTCAGTCCGACAGTCGCTTCAGGAAACGTGAGCCTGCAGGATCTGCCAGGAGCTTCTGCCTCAGCTACAGCCTTCTTCTTCTACTAAGATACTGTTCAAATCCGGTCGTTCGTTCCGTCCGACCGCGGTGAAAGTGTTTGAAATCTTTCGCTAATCCGAGGGCTTGTCCTTCTCTACTCTTTTAAATAACTTTTCTTCCGACCAACTTCGTTTCGAACTCTTGGCAAAGACTTAATCGCGAACTACTCTAAGTGTGTGATCCTCTGCAAAGACTCTGAACCATTAACATTGGCCCAGGTCTACTGATTTGATCCTAGTTGTAGTAAGCCTTTTCTAGATTGCCCTGCCTACTTACTTGTTGGTGCTGCTTGATTTTGAATAACCTTGTCTTTCTTCCCCTTTTTAAATTGCTGGAGTGCCATTTTGCTCACACTTCATTTCGAGCTTTACTAGTCCTGAATTCATTTGGTGGTGTGCAGTGTATGAAGATTGTGATTTTCTGCTGCTTTATATTAGTGAACTGTTTTATAACTGATGGTTTATATGTATGTTCTTTTACTCAGAAACCTTGAGTCAGTGTTTGTTTGAACCATAGCAATTGCTGTCCTTTGTGTAACTGTTGATACTGCTCACTTTACTCTTGGGATAAGTCTGGCTGCTCAGCCATCGCTATCACTTTACTGTGTAGTACGGGCTTGTTCCAAAGGTGAAATTGTGCTTACACTTGTAGTCCTAATTACCTGTAGTGTTCTCCAAGGGTACTGCAGGTGATTCTGCCTAACAACCATCTGTACCATCCTCATCCTTTCACACTCTATGTGCAGATGTGCACCTTCCTGGTAGCCTCTGTCCCACCTGTACCATCCTCATCATTTCACTCTATGTGAAGATGTGCACCTTCCTGGTAGCCTCTATACCATCTGTACCATCCTCATCCTTTCACACTCTATGTGCAGATGTGCACCTTCCTGGTAGCCTCTGTACCACCTGTACCATCCTCATCATTTCACTCTATGTGAAGATGTGCACCTTCCTGGTAGCCTCTATACCATCTGTACCATCCTCATCCTTTCACACTCTATGTGCAGATGTGCACCTTCCTGGTAGCCTCTGTACCACCTGTACCATCCTCATCATTTCACTCTATGTGAAGATGTGCACCTTCCTGGTAGCCTCTATACCATCTGTACCATCCTCATCCTTTCACACACTATGTGCAGATGTGCACCTTCCTGGTAGCCTCTATGCCATCTGTATAAGGTCTATACCATCTGTAAGGAAGGCTCACATATTATGTGTAGATGTGAAACATCTTGGTCGTTTCTATGGCATGTGTACAGTCCTCTCTGATTCACAATCTGCAGGTAGTGGAGGCCCTTCCTGATATGAGCACCCTGTTGCAGCTCTAGTCCGTCCTTCACTTTAGACATGTATCACTGAAAGGGGCCCCCGCGATTTGGAAACAAGGCAATAACCATACACGAAAGGATGCTCCAGACACGAGGTTCAAATTCCCAAATGCTAGGGTTTATTGCAAGCAAAAATAGTCCCAATTGGCCAACTGTGGTCTCACGCCCCACGACGTGAGTTTCCTAGACCTCAAGGGACGCAAGAGAGCGAATTACGTACATCAGTTACTTATATACAAAATGCATATCATACAATCAGCTATGTCATGTTTAACACCCCCCTTTATTAAGTTTCTTTGAACTCGGGATGACGATGGACATTTCCGACGAGTATGACAATTATGACACTTTCGATGTCTATTCTAGTAACAATGTGCAATTAGAAAGTGCGGAGGCATCTTCTAGTTGTTGAACAGAACACAGTGGTTCTGTTCTTGGAAGCAAGCTGCACACGGGGGAAGAGCCACATTCCAAGCTTTGCTATCTATGAGGTACTATTTGTGTCCTGGGAGCCGACACGCCCTAAAGGGTTTTGCGAAGGGGGGGCCGTAAGAAGAGCATAATTCAAGCCTTTAGCTGCTTTATTCTAACATATTCTACCACAGTACGAGACTGGCTGGCAGCTGTGAAATGATTAAATGCCCTGCAGCGCTCCCTCAAGGCTACAGAGAGAGAGCATGGGCATTCCTTTCTGGGCTACTCATGAGGAGTTTCAACGAACTCCTCAGTCCCGCGACCTTGCCCTTTCATATTCAGAAAACAATGTTAACAGTTGAGCAGAGTAAGCAGAATTCGCAAGAATTGCAAGCTGCAAAGCAGTTTAGACAGAAAGCAATGAGCAATGGTTAACAAGCAAAATGGCGATTCTTGCTACGTTTAAAATGTCCGCTTGTTGGTCAAGCATAGCAGTCTGTATTTCTATAATTCGGTGCATAAGACGGTTGGCCATCAAGTTACGTCTGTCATTCAAATGAAGGGTATTCACTTTTCCAGATTGACAAACCCTCCTTTTGACCGTCATTCATTGTATCCTCCTCTGATGAGGATAAGTCTGGGGTATCTATGTCTGAACCATCTTCATCATTAATGTCTATAGCCATGAATTGTTTTACTGTTTTTGTTTCATCAGTGTCCCTGTTATTTCGGCCATGCGTTTGTTTTCCTCTCGACACCATGTGCATACATCCCTTAGTACATTCCTCAGTTGTCTCAGTGCAAACTATTGGTAGGCATTGTATGCAACAGCAACATGTTATGAATATACCAAGTACCACCATTAGTATCGAAATGAACTTCCATCCCCAGGACCGCAATAGTCCCCACAACCAAGATCCTATCCCCCAACCCCCTTCTTCAGTAGAGAGTGTGGAACTTAGGACATGTAATTTCCGGATCGCTTTAAATATCGTAGGGGAGTAATCATCAATATATACACACAGCATGCAGTTTTTACGAGTTTGCAAACTCCCCCACGATCAACTAATATTATATCGAGAGCCATCCTGTTTTGTAGTGCCATTAGCCTTATTCCTTTCTCTTCTAACGTCATATTCAAAAATATCTGTTGTTTAATCTATTGTTTTTTTTAATATTCTAGACAGTTTTCTTATATTATAGGAATTTTCTATTTGGGCCAAGAATGGTATACATGATTTGGCTATATCTACTGCTATCATGCCATCCTCGCTACTCCTTTCAGTTCTACCTTTTGTTCGTCTGGCTACTTCTGCTGTCTCCAAGTGGAACACTCCTGGAAACAGTATACCTAGGTAGCATGTACCTCCCCAGTTCCTAGGTAACCATGGATATGCTGTTTTCCCCACATATAAAGTAAACAGGGTCCCCTACGTACACGGGTTCTATTTCGTGCTTCAAAACCACTGTGTTCAGGCAGCTGCTAAACGTTCCTACTTTATAGGAACCCTTTTTCTGTAGACATAGGGGAGCAGTTTCGGGGCTGTGATCCACTGTATAGGCAGGGGGCACAGCATCTTTGTTGCATTCATCCCTCATCCGAAATGTCATTATTGATGTTCTTTCTGCTGGCGGGGTTGGTCTATTCTGCCTATGTAATCTATCTGGTCTTGTTATTTTTCGTGTATTCTTTCTCACGGGTTCTAGTGCAAATATGCGAGCTTTTTGGAATATGGAACAACCCACAGGTCTCATGATCACTTCCTCAAATTCATTCATATTGGTCTCATCTAGCTGGCCCGTATTACTCTTGTTCCATTTCCCAAAGAACATTGCACTCAACGATACTTCACATGAATAAACCAATGGTAACGGTTGTACATACCAGCCTATCCCTTTCCCACCGTGCTGTGGTAAATGGGCACAGACCCAGCAATCTTTTTTCTTTAAAACCGCATGGGTCATGTTCATGATGAGCAACAATGTATTGTTGCCATATCCTTCTCTATGTCTTTCTTCCATTGGGGACAAAGTACCAGTGATTACATGAACCGGGCTTTCAGTAGCTGCTTTTGGCAAAAGTGTTTCTAATGGGTGCGCGGACTCCAGGAACCATAGTGTAATAGCTGTTATTGTTGGTACTACCATACTTAAGAAATACAGGACCAATGTCCAAACCTGTACCTTATTCCTTTTACCATGCTTTTTCCCTAAATTTACAGTCCCTAAAACTATCATCTTTTCAGCAGGTGTGCAGGAGGAGGCTGAAACCGGTCTTGATTTGTTCTTCATCGTCCTTCTTCTTGCTGGCAAAGTTCGTCGCAAATGTCTCTCGTTCTTGATGCCAGAAAAGTTCAGCGAAAATGTCACAGTTCAATTCTGCCAGCCCTTTCACAGCCTAGATCACTTATCCACTCCGAGCAAGATTAGTTGTTCTTTCTCCCACTGCTCAGACGATTTCTGAACAGTTCTTTATTGATAGAGTACTATGTGCATCCAGCTTGTCCCGCTCTGGCTTAGGACACATGTACTCTATTAGTCTTAGTACTTATGTGCATCCAGCTTGTCCTGCTCTGGCTCCTGACACATGTACTTTTTATAAGCGCACCAAGGAGCCGTGAGTCTTGAATTGTCCGACTTGCACAACTCTCACACTTCTCTCCTCTACGCCCCTGGCTCCTACTCCGTCTGTGAGTGGAACCAAAGGCAAAAGAAAAGCACCAAAGATCTGTGGATTACTTTGCCTGTCGAGGCCGCAAATTATACCGTTTCACTCCTGGTATTGTATGATCCGTGAATAGTGCCGTTGCACTTTTCAGTATCAGGCTCAGTGTCAGCCTGCGGCACAATGATGGGTAGCGATGAGTGCCGTGGCAATGATGTAGTTTCTTTCTTTGGCTTTGGTGCGTTTGCAGAGACTGGCGGGCGCCAAAGGGGTACACGCGTTGTTTCGGCTCGTGTTTGCAATGCAGAGTTTGTGTCGCTCGGCAGTGATGTTTCTGCTGAGCAACGTTGGGGCACTTTTCGCCCTTTCCCCTTTCTGGCAGCCTCCTCAGGCTCTGTTTCGAGTTTCACTTCTCGCTTGGGCTTTGTTTAAACTTTCACTTCTCGCTCAGGCTGATGCTGTGGCAGTGGACTGGCAACAGTTTCTTTCGTTTCCGAGACCGTTTCCTTTCTCTGGTCATCAGAAGTTGTCAGCAGTCCTGGGAATCTTTTGGCATGTGTCGCATGGATCGCATGCCTTGCGTCCGTCCACTCGAATGGCCGTTTGCGTCGCCAAAAGTACTTGGCAGGGGCTGCGCCACTTGGGTGCTAATGCTGTCTTCCGCTCAAAGTTCTTAATCAGGACCCAGCTTTCAGGCTCCAGCGAGTGCCCCGGTCCGGTGTATCGCACTGGTAACGCCTCCTGCACCTGCTGATGAATTAAACACAACTTCTGCATTAAACGGCCACAGTACGTGCTTAACACAGGATGCTCGACCTCACATAATCTTTTGGGCTGCAGTGCGCACCATACATTTGCCGGTCTCCCCATTATAATTTCATAGGGGAGAGCCCAGTTTTAGCCTGCACAGACGTGCGCATGCACAATAGCGCTAGGGGTAATGCATCCACCCAACTCAACTTGCTCCCAGCACAGATTTTAGCTATCTTTGACTTTAAGATACCGTTATGTCTCTCAACAAGCCCGGCAGAACTGCGATGCCTGGAACTGTGGAATCGTTTCTCTATCTGTAGACCTGCACAGATCTGTAGTACTACTGCGCCCACAAAGTGTGGGCCGTTGTCTGACCACAGGACACGGGGCAGCCCGAACCGGGAGAAATACTCTTTCAACATTACTTTTGCCGTTGACATGGCAGTGCAGTCTTTTAAAGGATATGCCTCCACCCACTTGCTAAATGCACAAATCACCACTAACACATATTTGTAGTTCTGGCACCTTTCCATTTCTATGAAATCAAAATCGATCACCTCAAATGGCATGGAGGGTGGGCCAAAACTACCTGCTGTAGTCACGGTTCCCTTCCCTACATTGTGTTGCAGGCACGTGATACAATTCTGCACTAGTCTTTCTGCATTCTTTTTTATGTGCTCATTTTTCCATACTGTGTATAAATGCTGTACCATCTTCTTCGCGCAAATGTGGGTAGGGCTATGCGCCATTATAACCATTGCAGTTACGTAACAATTTGGCAACATCCAGTTCTTGGTCTCTTTGTCCACCCAACATCCTTCCAAATCTAACTCAGCAGAGCCCTCAGCCCACCCCTGAATCTCTTCGGTCGTGGCCTCAGCCTGCATTTCTTTGACTGTGGCAACTCCATTCTCTATCATACAAGGTACTTCCTCAGTCTGTACTGTCATCATTTTATTTCCCAAATCTGTGGCTGTTTGTTTTGCAATCCTGTCTGCAAATGCGTTTCCCTCTCCCACTTTACATGTTACTTTTTTATGCGCCTCGCATTTCACTATAGCTAAGCGCTTTGGAAACGTGAGTGCACACAACAATCGTACAATCAAAGGCCCATGCTGAATCCTGGCCCCATGTGATGTCAAGAAACCCCTCTCAGCCCAGACTTGGCCAAAGTTATGAACCACGCCAAAGGCGTACTGGCTGTCAGTATAAATATTTACATTCAGATTCTCAGAGAGTTCACAGGCTCGGGTCAGTGCTATTATTTCTGCGGCTTGTGCCGAATTGTAGGGGATCCTTCTGCTCTCTACAACTCTCTTTAGGGTAGTAATTGCATATGCAGCCGTTGATGTGCCCTCAGGTAATTTAAAACAAGAGCCGTCACAAAACAACTCCCCATCTGGCTCTTTCTGTGGGATATCACTCAAATCAATCCTTCCCTTTGTTTCTTCTTCAGTGATCATTAAACAATCATGGGGTGGTGATTTGTTGTCACCAATTTCTGCTATGGGCAGTGGCATTAATTCTGCAGGATTTAATGCGCTACACCTCATAATTTGGATGTGGGGTGCAAACAAGATGAGCTCATATCTTGTCAGTCTAGCTGAGGTGAGGTGTTGCGTCTGCGTCCTATTTAATAGAACGTCTATAGCATGTGGCACCATCAGAATTAAAGTGTGCCCCAATACCATTCCTTCCGTTTGTTTCACTGACGCAGCAGCCGCTGCAACAGATCGCAAACATCGTGGTAGTGCGCGCGCTACAGGGTCCAGCGCGGAAGAATAATAGCCGCACGGCCTATTTCTTCCCCCTTGTTCCTGTGTCAAAACCGCCAATGCACATCCTTCACTCTCACTCACAAATAGTCTGAAGATCTTTTCATAGTTAGGAGTGCCTAAAACTGGCGCAGCACACAATGCCGCTTTCAATTGCTCAAACGCTTTCTGACATTCCTCATCCCACTGCAAAGGCATCACTGCATCCTTTTTAGTCAATTTTATCATCGGCTTCACAATCAACGCAAAATTACTGATCCACTGCAAACAATAAGAGGCCATGCCTATTACAGCTCTCACTCCTTTTTGAGTTTTTGGAATAGGCATACTAGAAATACTTTATATGCGTTCTGGTGTTAATCTTCTCCCTTCTTTCGAAAGTAGGTAACCCAAATAAGACGCCTCCTTTTGATTATACTGGAATTTCTTCAAACTTGCCTTGTGACCATGGGTCGCTAGGTGTGTCAATAGTAATATAGTACTTTCTTTGCAGATCTCTTTTGTGTCAGCAGCTAGTAACAAGTCATCTATGTACTGCAAGAGTGCGCAACCTGTTGGTAGTTCTAGCATATCTAGCTGTTCCTTTAGTGCTCTGCTGTAAATACTCGGGCTTTCTTTGTATCCTTGTGGAATGCGTGTGAATGTGCATGATCGACCTCCTAGAGTGAACGGGAACAGATATCTACTGCTTTTATCCACTGGAATGCTAAAGAATGCGTTCTTCAGATCAACTACACTAAAGTATTCTGAGTGGCCGGTCTCATTGTCAGTATTGTTGTGACATCTGGTACCAAAGGGAATTGTGGGTCTACCACTTTGTTCAATGCGCGCAGATCAATTATGAAACGATATGGTACTTCATTGCCTCCTTTCTTGTAAACTGGAAGAATCGGGCTGTTGCACGTGCTACCTGCAATTTCTTCAACCACCCCCAATCTCACCAGGTCAGTAACAATGCTTTTCAATCCCTTCTCACCTTCAACAGAAATTTTATACTGGGGAATTCGTGGTAATGTAACACCTTCTTTCAAAGTTATTTTTGCTGGCTCTATTTTCAAGCATCCTACATCGTTATCATGCATTGCCCACAGACAGGTTGGTACTCTACTTAGCTCTTCTGGTAACGCTTTTGACATAAATTCCATCAGCGGTGCATCGTGAGGCCAAATCGTGAGGGACACCCCATCTGCCGTACAATGTATAACTGCCACCAATTTTCTCAACAAATTTAATCCTAGCAAGTTCTCCCCACAATTTTCTGTCAGAAGAAATGGACACTGTTCTGTAAATGGTCCTATTGTAATTGGGACAGCTTCGGACATGGGGTTAATTACTGGTGTACCTGCGAACCCTACAGAAACATTATTTTGCCCCGACAGTGGGATCTCCGGAACCAAGTGGTGGTCTATCGAACACTTCTGTGCCCCTGTATCTACAAGGAAACGGTGCTCCTTATTCCCGACTCTCATTTCTACGTAGGGTCCTCTCTGATTCACGGGAATAGACACTGGTTCCGACCCCTGCCGTGGGCTGTCCTATTGCGAAAATAACACATTGTCCGATGTGTAGTCACCGCTGCTGCTATAATACGTGTTTGGCTGTGTATCAAAAATATTCCCATTTCCCCCTCGGTGTCCTCCACTCTGATCATTTCTCTGTTGGCCCTGCCCGCCCTGATTTTGGTTCGGAACATTTTGGTTCAATGCCTGGTTCTGTTGTGCTTGGTTTTGACCATAGGATTGGTTTTGAGTACCTCCATTGGTATATCCCTGCTGCTGCATGCTATTTCAGCTTGGGCCATTTGACCCCTGATGTCCTCTATGAGGCCTTCTCTGGCCAAACCCACCTCTATTCTGTAGGTGCGGGCATTGCGCTCGCCAGTGTCCTTCCTCCTCACAGTACGCACATTGATTTACTCCCAATGACACCTCGTGCATATTATTCAAATTTCCCCTGCCTTGTGCATTTCCTCTACCTCTATTGTATCCAATTACCTGCTGCAGTAACACCCCTACTATCGTTCGCATCGCTTCTTTTCTCATCTCCAGTGGGTACCCATTACATATCTCACTTCCTTCACTGACGTTCTTTTGTTCGACATCCATCGCATTGTTTCCCCCACCCATACCTGCAATCTTTGTTTATCACATATTTGTCCCGGTACCGGAAAATGCTTTGCACCACCTGAAAAAACTCTTGGCTACGATTTTTGCATATACAACCTCGACGCCTCCTTCCTTCCTTTCTTAATACACTCACTACTATATTCAGGTGTAGCAAACATTTCAGCATATCTTCCATTTAATGTTTCAGTTCAATGAGTTTGTACACATGTTTTCTTACATCCTCATCTCTTTGCTCACTGCGTGCTAACTTATTCAAATCTAACAATCGTTGTGGCGGTAAATTCCCAAGTATCTTTTTCCATTCTCCCACCAAAATTTCCCCCATGCATTCCAACACTACCTGTCTCTCGTTGCTTCTTCGGTACCCATACAATGAGGCCAATGCTGCCGTCCCATCGTTTCCTTCTATGTACCTTTCTGCCTCTTGCTGTAATTCAATCTTTCTTTCTTTGCTGATCGCGCTTTGAGTTACCCGTCCAAATCCTGTTCCTTCCGCCCCGCCTCTCGCCTCCCCGGTCTCAATTTCGACTTCGGGAGGGGCAGATGGTGCTGAATCTGTCTCTGGAGCGGGAGGTGCGGATGGGACAAGTGACACAGGTGGCATCTGTGAAGGGCCTTCCTGGGTGCTGGGAAATTGTGTGTTTGCGGTCTGCGCTTGTGGGAGGGCTCGAGCTGTGGGTGGGGCTTGGGTTAATGCTTGCATGTGGGGAAGTGCTTGGGCTTTGGGAGGGGATATGAGAGCTACTGGTTGGACCTGCGCAGTCACTACTAGCGTGTTTGGTTTTGATTCTGGTTTTGGGCCTCGACCCGTATTAGTTAGCAAATGTTCCATTAATTCGTCTGCTATGTGTAGTTCCCTCTGCGGGTATATTCCTTCTATGTTCATTTGCTCACGTCTCCCTTCTCGTCTTAGACTTGCCATCCACTCCTCCTCCTCCTTTTCTTCTGCTACCTCAAGCTTCGATTTGTGCCTACGCGCATGCTTCTCTCTACTCCTAAGTCAGAGCATTGCTTCCCTCCTCCAATCTTTGATAGTCTCAAAAGCTGCGGGTCGCGCTTTTTTTCTTATCAACACCCTTTCTAGGTTATCTATCCTCGCAATCTCAAAACTACCATTAATTGGCCACTGATGGTCCTGTTGCTTTCTAGTTTGCCTATGCAAAATTTTACAAAATATTATCGCACCCACACCATAATTTGCATACATGTCATAAGCCGGCGTTCCCCCAGGCGGTGCACTTTGGCCATATTCCAAGGACTGTCTACCACAGCGGAAAAGCCCCGCTAAAGTGGACAGTACTCCAGGCATGTTTTTAACCTTCCCCTTTGGTTAACTAACCTTTACCTGGACGTTTGAATTTGCAAAATCAACACTCTACCAAAAATCAGGTTTTTCTTTGAATCAGGGAATGACTCACCTGATAAAACAAGTCGCCTGTCCTGACGCAACCTATCCCAACGTCGTGTCTGCGCTTCTCTGGCCTCTGCCTCGTTTCGGGACCCTCGCCTCCTTTGCCCTCTGGCCCGGTACGTCGATCAGGGATCAGATGTGTGTAGATCTGCGAAGGAATCTATCCTCACTTCTACAGGACGCACCGTACACCTCTTGATCCCGGCTCCTGGCTCGATCGTCCCGTCCACGCCGTTCTTCCGCCTTTACTCCGTTACAACGTATACGATGGGGCAAGTGGGGGAGGGTCCCTATTCGGGCGCCATCTTGAAAGGGGCCCCTAGGGGTCCCTCGTGATATGGAAACAAGGCAATAACCATGCACGAAAGGATGCGCCAGACACGAGGTTCAAATTCCCAAATGCTAGGGTTTATTGCAAGCAAAAATAGTCCCAATTGGCCAACTGTGGTCTCACGCCCCGCGACGTGAGTTTTCTAGACCTCGAGGGATGTAAGAGAGCATCAGTTACATATATACAAAATGCATATCATACAATCAGCTACGTCATGTTTAACACCCCCCTTTATTAAGTTTCTTTGAACTCGGGATGACGATGGACATTTCCGACGGTATGACAATTATGACACTTTCGATGTCTATTCTAGTAACAATGTGCAATTAGAAAGTGCGTAGTCATATTCTAGTTGTTGAACAGAACACAGTGGTTCTGTTCTTGGAAGCAAGCTGCACACGGGCGAAGAGCCACATTCCAAGCTTTGCTATCTATGAGGTACTATTTGTGTCCTGGGAGCCGACACGCCCTAAAGGGTTTTGCGAAGGGGGGGCCGTAAGAAGAGCATAATTCAAGCCTTTAGCTGCTTTATTCTAACATATTCTACCACAGTACGAGACTGGCTGGCAGCTGTGAAATGATTAAATGCCCTGCAGCGCTCCCTCAAGGCTACAGAGAGAGAGCATGGGCATTCCTTTCTGGGCTACTCATGAGGAGTTTCAACGAACTCCTCAGTCCCGCGACCTTGCCCTTTCATATTCAGACAACAATGTTAACAGTTGAGCAGAGTAAGCAGAATTCGCAAGAATTGCAAGCTGCAAAGCAGTTTAGACAGAAAGCAATGAGCAATGGTTAACAAGCAAAATGGCGATTCTTGCTACGTTTAAAATGTCCGCTTGTTGGTCAAGCATAGCAGTCTGTATTTCTATAATTCGGTGCATAAGACGGTTGGCCTACGGCCATCAAGTTACGTCTGTCATTCAAATGAAGGGTATTCACTTTTCCAGATTGACAAACCCTCCTTTTGACCGTCATTCATTGTATCCTCCTCTGATGAGGATAAGTCTGGGGTATCTATGTCTGAACCATCTTCATCATTAATGTCTATAGCCATGAATTGTTTTACTGTTTTTGTTTCATCAGTGTCTCTGTTATTTCGGCCATGCGTTTGTTTTCCTCTCGACACCATGTGCATACATCCCTTAGTACATTCCTCAGTTGTCTCAGTGCAAACTATTGGTAGGCATTGTATGCAACAGCAACATGTTATGAATATACCAAGTACCACCATTAGTATCGAAATTAACTTCCATCCCCAGGACCGCAATAGTCCCCACAACCAAGATCCTATCCCCCAACCCCCTTCTTCAGTAGAGAGTGTGGAACTTAGGACATGTAATTTCCGGATCGCTTTAAATATCGTAGGGGAGTAATCATCTATATACACACAGCATGCAGTTTTTACAAGGTTGCAAACTCCCCCACGATCAACTAATATTATATCGAGAGCCATCCTGTTTTGTAGTGCCATTAGCCTTATTCCTTTCTCTTCTAACGTCATATTCAAAAAATATCTGTTGTTTAATCTATTGTTTTTTTTAATATTCTAGACAGTTTTCTTATATTATAGGAATTTTCTATTTGGGCCAAGAATGGTATACATGATTTGGCTATATCTACTGCTATCATGCCATCCTCGCTACTCCTTTCAGTTCTACCTTTTGTTCGTCTGGCTACTTCTGCTGTCTCCAAGTGGAACACTCCTGGAAACAGTATACCTAGGTAGCATGTACCTCCCCAGTTCCTAGGTAACCATGGATATGCTGTTTTCCCCACATATAAAGTAAACAGGGTCCCCTACGTACACGGGTTCTATTTCGTGCTTCAAAACCACTGTGTTCAGGCAGCTGCTAAACGTTCCTACTTTATAGGAACCCTTTTTCTGTAGACATAGGGGAGCAGTTTTGGGGCTGTGATCCACTGTATAGGCAGGGGGCACAGCATCTTTGTTGCATTCATCCCTCATCCGAAATGTCATTATTGATGTTCTTTCTGCTGGCGGGGTTGGTCTATTCTGCCTATGTAATCTATCTGGTCTTGTTATTTTTCGTGTATTCTTTCTCACGGGTTCTAGTGCAAATATGCGAGCTTTTTGGAATATGGAACAACCCACAGGTCTCATGATCACTTCCTCAAATTCATTCATATTGGTCTCATCTAGCTGGCCCGTATTACTCTTGTTCCATTTCCCAAAGAACATTGCACTCAACGATACTTCACATGAATAAACCAATGGTAACGGTTGTACATACCAGCCTATCCCTTTCCCACCGTGCTGTGGTAAATGGGCACAGACCCAGCAATCTTTTTTCTTTAAAACCGCATGGGTCATGTTCATGATGAGCAACAATGTATTGTTGCCATATCCTTCTCTATGTCTTTCTTCCATTGGGGACAAAGTACCAGTGATTACATGAACCGGGCTTTCAGTAGCTGCTTTTGGCAAAAGTGTTTCTAATGGGTGCGCGGACTCCAGGAACCATAGTGTAATAGCTGTTATTGTTGGTACTACCATACTTAAGAAATACAGGACCAATGTCCAAACCTGTACCTTATTCCTTTTACCATGCTTTTTCCCTAAATTTACAGTCCCTAAAACTATCATCTTTTCAGCAGGTGTGCAGGAGGAGGCTGAAACCGGTCTTGATTTGTTCTTCATCGTCCTTCTTCTTGCTGGCAAAGTTCGTCGCAAATGTCTCTCGTTCTTGATGCCAGAAAAGTTCAGCGAAAATGTCACAGTTCAATTCTGCCAGCCCTTTCACAGCCTAGATCACTTATCCACTCCGAGCAAGATTAGTTGTTCTTTCTCCCACTGCTCAGACGATTTCTGAACAGTTCTTTATTGATAGAGTACTATGTGCATCCAGCTTGTCCCGCTCTGGCTTAGGACACATGTACTCTATTAGTCTTAGTACTTATGTGCATCCAGCTTGTCCTGCTCTGGCTCCTGACACATGTACTTTTTATAAGCGCACCAAGGAGCCGTGAGTCTTGAATTGTCCGACTTGCACAACTCTCACACTTCTCTCCTCTACGCCCCTGGCTCCTACTCCGTCTGTGAGTGGAACCAAAGGCAAAAGA
The DNA here is from genome assembly GCF_040938575.1 of Ambystoma mexicanum. NCBI lineage: Eukaryota > Metazoa > Chordata > Amphibia > Caudata > Ambystomatidae > Ambystoma > Ambystoma mexicanum. The sequence continues at coordinate 1,307,359,249 of NC_090928.1, forward strand.
AAAGCACCAAAGATCTGTGGATTACTTTGCCTGTCGAGGCCGCAAATTATACCGTTTCACTCCTGGTATTGTATGATCCGTGAATAGTGCCGTTGCACTTTTCAGTATCAGGCTCAGTGTCAGCCTGCGGCACAATGATGGGTAGCGATGAGTGCCGTGGCAATGATGTAGTTTCTTTCTTTGGCTTTGGTGCGTTTGCAGAGACTGGCGGGCGCCAAAGGGGTACACGCGTTGTTTCGGCTCGTGTTTGCAATGCAGAGTTTGTGTCGCTCGGCAGTGATGTTTCTGCTGAGCAACGTTGGGGCACTTTTCGCCCTTTCCCCTTTCTGGCAGCCTCCTCAGGCTCTGTTTCGAGTTTCACTTCTCGCTTGGGCTTTGTTTAAACTTTCACTTCTCGCTCAGGCTGATGCTGTGGCAGTGGACTGGCAACAGTTTCTTTCGTTTCCGAGACCGTTTCCTTTCTCTGGTCATCAGAAGTTGTCAGCAGTCCTGGGAATCTTTTGGCATGTGTCGCATGGATCGCATGCCTTGCGTCCGTCCACTCGAATGGCCGTTTGCGTCGCCAAAAGTACTTGGCAGGGGCTGCGCCACTTGGGTGCTAATGCTGTCTTCCGCTCAAAGTTCTTAATCAGGACCCAGCTTTCAGGCTCCAGCGAGTGCCCCGGTCCGGTGTATCGCACTGGTAACGCCTCCTGCACCTGCTGATGAATCAAACGCAACTTCTGCATTAAACGGCCACAGTACGTGCTTAACACAGGATGCTCGACCTCACATAATCTTTTGGGCTGCAGTGCGCACCATACATTTGCCGGTCTCCCCATTATAATTTCATAGGGGAGAGCCCAGTTTTAGCCTGCACAGACGTGCGCATGCACAATAGCGCTAGGGGTAATGCATCCACCCAACTCAACTTGCTCCCAGCACAGATTTTAGCTATCTTTGACTTTAAGATACCGTTATGTCTCTCAACAAGCCCGGCAGAACTGCGATGCCTGGAACTGTGGAATTGTTTCTCTATCTGTAGACCTGCACAGATCTGTAGTACTACTGCGCCCACAAAGTGTGGGCCGTTGTCTGACCACAGGACACGGGGCAGCCCGAACCGGGAGAAATACTCTTTCAACATTACTTTTGCCGTTGACATGGCAGTGCAGTCTTTTAAAGGATATGCCTCCACCCACTTGCTAAATGCACAAATCACCACTAACACATATTTGTAGTTCTGGCACCTTTCCATTTCTATGAAATCAAAATCGATCACCTCAAATGGCATGGAGGGTGGGCCAAAACTACCTGCTGTAGTCACGGTTCCCTTCCCTACATTGTGTTGCAGGCACGTGATACAATTCTGCACTAGTCTTTCTGCATTCTTTTTTATGTGCTCATTTTTCCATACTGTGTATAAATGCTGTACCATCTTCTTCGCGCAAATGTGGGTAGGGCTATGCGCCATTATAACCATTGCAGTTACGTAACAATTTGGCAACATCCAGTTCTTGGTCTCTTTGTCCACCCAACATCCTTCCAAATCTAACTCAGCAGAGCCCTCAGCCCACCCCTGAATCTCTTCGGTCGTGGCCTCAGCCTGCATTTCTTTGACTGTGGCAACTCCATTCTCTATCATACAAGGTACTTCCTCAGTCTGTACTGTCATCATTTTATTTCCCAAATCTGTGGCTGTTTGTTTTGCAATCCTGTCTGCAAATGCGTTTCCCTCTCCCACTTTACATGTTACTTTTTTATGCGCCTCGCATTTCACTATAGCTAAGCGCTTTGGAAACGTGAGTGCACACAACAATCGTACAATCAAAGGCCCATGCTGAATCCTGGCCCCATGTGATGTCAAGAAACCCCTCTCAGCCCAGACTTGGCCAAAGTTATGAACCACGCCAAAGGCGTACTGGCTGTCAGTATAAATATTTACATTCAGATTCTCAGAGAGTTCACAGGCTCGGGTCAGTGCTATTATTTCTGCGGCTTGTGCCGAATTGTAGGGGATCCTTCTGCTCTCTACAACTCTCTTTAGGGTAGTAATTGCATATGCAGCCGTTGATGTGCCCTCAGGTAATTTAAAACAAGAGCCGTCACAAAACAACTCCCCATCTGGCTCTTTCTGTGGGATATCACTCAAATCAATCCTTCCCTTTGTTTCTTCTTCAGTGATCATTAAACAATCATGGGGTGGTGATTTGTTGTCACCAATTTCTGCTATGGGCAGTGGCATTAATTCTGCAGGATTTAATGCGCTACACCTCATAATTTGGATGTGGGGTGCAAACAAGATGAGCTCATATCTTGTCAGTCTAGCTGAGGTGAGGTGTTGCGTCTGCGTCCTATTTAATAGAACGTCTATAGCATGTGGCACCATCAGAATTAAAGTGTGCCCCAATACCATCCCTTCCGTTTGTTTCACTGACGCAGCAGCCGCTGCAACAGATCGCAAACATCGTGGTAGTGCGCGCGCTACAGGGTCCAGCGCGGAAGAATAATAGCCGCACGGCCTATTTCTTCCCCCTTGTTCCTGTGTCAAAACCGCCAATGCACATCCTTCACTCTCACTCACAAATAGTCTGAAGATCTTTTCATAGTTAGGAGTGCCTAAAACTGGCGCAGCACACAATGCCGCTTTCAATTGCTCAAACGCTTTCTGACATTCCTCATCCCACTGCAAAGGCATCTCTGCATCCTTTTTAGTCAATTTTATCATCGGCTTCACAATCAACGCAAAATTACTGATCCACTGCAAACAATAAGAGGCCATGCCTATTACAGCTCTCACTCCTTTTTGAGTTTTTGGAATAGGCATACTAGAAATACTTTATATGCGTTCTGGTGTTAATCTTCTCCCTTCTTTCGAAAGTAGGTAACCCAAATAAGACGCCTCCTTTTGATTATACTGGAATTTCTTCAAACTTGCCTTGTGACCATGGGTCGCTAGGTGTGTCAATAGTAATATAGTACTTTCTTTGCAGATCTCTTTTGTGTCAGCAGCTAGTAACAAGTCATCTATGTGCTGCAAGAGTGTGCAACCTATTGGTAGTTCTAGCATATCTAGCTGTTCCTTTAGTGCTCTGCTGTAAATACTCGGGCTTTCTTTGTATCCTTGTGGAATGCGTGTGAATGTGAATGATCGACCTCCTAGAGTGAACGCGAACAGATATCTACTGCTTTTATCCACTGGAATGCTAAAGAATGCGTTCTTCAGATCAACTACACTAAAGTATTCTGAGTGGCCGGTATCATTGTCAGTATTGTTGTGACATCTGGGACCAAAGGGAATTGTGGGTCTACCACTTTGTTCAATGCGCGCAGATCAATTATGAAACGATATGGTACTTCATTGCCTCCTTTCTTGTAAACTGGAAGAATCGGGCTGTTGCACGTGCTACCTGCAATTTCTTCAACCACCCCCAATCTCACCAGGTCAGTAACAATGCTTTTCAATCCCTTCTCACCTTCAACAGAAATTTTATACTGGGGAATTCGTGGTAATGTAACACCTTCTTTCAAAGTTATTTTTGCTGGCTCTATTTTCAAGCATCCTACATCGTTATCATGCATTGCCCACAGACAGGTTGGTACTCTACTTAGCTCTTCTGGTAACGCTTTTGACATAAATTCCATCAGCGGTGCATCGTGAGGCCAAATCGTGAGGGACACCCCATCTGCCGTACAATGTATAACTGCCACCAATTTTCTCAACAAATTTAATCCTAGCAAGTTCTCCCCACAATTTTCTGTCAGAAGAAATGGACACTGTTCTGTAAATGGTCCTATTGTAATTGGGACAGCTTCGGACATGGGGTTAATTACTGGTGTACCTGCGAACCCTACAGAAACATTATTTTGCCCCGACAGTGGGATCTCCGGAACCAAGTGGTGGTCTATCGAACACTTCTGTGCCCCTGTATCTACAAGGAAACGGTGCTCCTTATTCCCGACTCTCATTTCTACGTAGGGTCCTCTCTGATTCACGGGAATAGACACTGGTTCCGACCCCTGCCGTGGGCTGTCCTATTGCGAAAATAACACATTGTCCGATGTGTAGTCACCACTGCTGCTATAATACGTGTTTGGCTGTGTATCAAAAATATTCCCATTTCCCCCTCGGTGTCCTCCACTCTGATCATTTCTCTGTTGGCCCTGCCCGCCCTGATTTTGGTTCGGAACATTTTGGTTCAATGCCTGGTTCTGTTGTGCTTGGTTTTGACCATAGGATTGGTTTTGAGTACCTCCATTGGTATATCCCTGCTGCTGCATGCTATTTCAGCTTGGGCCATTTGACCCCTGATGTCCTCTATGAGGCCTTCTCTGGCCAAACCCACCTCTATTCTGTAGGTGCGGGCATTGCGCTCGCCAGTGTCCTTCCTCCTCACAGTACGCACATTGATTTACTCCCAATGACACCTCGTGCATATTATTCAAATTTCCCCTGCCTTGTGCATTTCCTCTACCTCTATTGTATCCAATTACCTGCTGCAGTAACACCCCTACTATCGTTCGCATCGCTTCTTTTCTCATCTCCAGTGGGTACCCATTACATATCTCACTTCCTTCACTGACGTTCTTTTGTTCGACATCCATCGCATTGTTTCCCCCACCCATACCTGCAATCTTTGTTTATCACCTATTTGTCCCGGTACCGGAAAATGCTTTGCACCACCTGAAAAAACTCTTGGCTACGATTTTTGCATATACAACCTCGACGCCTCCTTCCTTCCTTTCTTAATACACTCACTACTATATTCAGGTGTAGCAAACATTTCAGCATATCTTCCATTTAATGTTTCAGTTCAATGAGTTTGTACACATGTTTTCTTACATCCTCATCTCTTTGCTCACTGCGTGCTAACTTATTCAAATCTAACAATCGTTGTGGCGGTAAATTCCCAAGTATCTTTTTCCATTCTCCCACCAAAATTTCCCCCATGCATTCCAACACTACCTGTCTCTCGTTGCTTCTTCGGTACCCATACAATGAGGCCAATGCTGCCGTCCCATCGTTTCCTTCTATGTACCTTTCTGCCTCTTGCTGTAATTCAATCTTTCTTTCTTTGCTGATCGCGCTTTGAGTTACCCGTCCAAATCCTGTTCCTTCCGCCCCGCCTCTCGCCTCCCCGGTCTCAATTTCGACTTCGGGAGGGGCAGATGGTGCTGAATCTGTCTCTGGAGCGGGAGGTGCGGATGGGACAAGTGACACAGGTGGCATCTGTGAAGGGCCTTCCTGGGTGCTGGGAAATTGTGTGTTTGCGGTCTGCGCTTGTGGGAGGGCTCGAGCTGTGGGTGGGGCTTGGGTTAATGCTTGCATGTGGGGAAGTGCTTGGGCTTTGGGAGGGGATATGAGAGCTACTGGTTGGACCTGCGCAGTCACTACTAGCGTGTTTGGTTTTGATTCTGGTTTTGGGCCTCGACCCGTATTAGTTAGCAAATGTTCCATTAATTTGTCTGCTATGTGTAGTTCCCTCTGCGGGTATATTCCTTCTATGTTCATTTGCTCACGTCTCCCTTCTCGTCTTAGACTTGCCATCCACTCCTCCTCCTCCTTTTCTTCTGCTACCTCAAGCTTCGATTTGTGCCTACGCGCATGCTTCTCTCTACTCCTAAGTCAGAGCATTGCTTCCCTCCTCCAATCTTTGATAGTCTCAAAAGCTGCGGGTCGCGCTTTTTTTCTTATCAACACCCTTTCTAGGTTATCTATCCTCGCAATCTCAAAACTACCATTAATTGGCCACTGATGGTCCTGTTGCTTTCTAGTTTGCCTATGCCAAATTTTACAAAATATTATCGCACCCACACCATAATTTGCATACATGTCATAAGCCGGCGTTCCCCCAGGCGGTGCACTTTGGCCATGTTCCAAGGACTGTCTACCACAGCGGAAAAGCCCCGCTAAAGTGGACAGTACTCCAGGCATGTTTTTAACCTTCCCCTTTGGTTAACTAACCTTTACCTGGACGTTTGAATTTGCAAAATCAACACTCTACCAAAAATCAGTTTTTTCTTTGAATCAGGGAATGACTCACCTGATAAAACAAGTCGCCTGTCCTGACGCAACCTATCCCAACGTCGTGTCTGCGCTTCTCTGGCCTCTGCCTCGTTTCGGGACCCTCGCCTCCTTTGCCCTCTGGCCCGGTACGTCGATCAGGGATCAGATGTGTGTAGATCTGCGAAGGAATCTATCCTCACTTCTACAGGACGCACCGTACACCTCTTGATCCCGGCTCCTGGCTCGATCGTCCCGTCCGCGCCGTTCTTCCGCCTTTACTCCGTTACAACGTATACGATGGGGCAAGTGGGGGAGGGTCCCAATTCGGGCGCCATCTTGAAAGGGGCCCCTAGGGGTCCCTCGTGATATGGAAACAAGGCAATAACCATGCAGGAAAGGATGCGCCAGACACGAGGTTCAAATTCCCAAATGCTAGGGTTTATTGCAAGCAAAAATAGTCCCAATTGGCCAACTGTGGTCTCACGCCCCGCGACGTGAGTTTTCTAGACCTCGAGGGATGTAAGAGAGCATCAGTTACATATATACAAAATGCATATCATACAATCAGCTACGTCATGTTTAACACCCCCCTTTATTAAGTTTCTTTGAACTCGGGATGACGATGGACATTTCCGACGGGTATGACAATTATGACACTTTCGATGTCTATTCTAGTAACAATGTGCAATTAGAAAGTGCGTAGTCATATTCTAGTTGTTGAACAGAACACAGTGGTTCTGTTCTTGGAAGCAAGCTGCACACGGGCGAAGAGCCACATTCCAAGCTTTGCTATCTATGAGGTACTATTTGTGTCCTGGGAGCCGACACGCCCCAAAGGGTTTTGCGAAGGGGGGGCCGTAAGAAGAGCATAATTCAAGCCTTTAGCTGCTTTATTCTAACATATTCTACCACAGTACGAGACTGGCTGGCAGCTGTGAAATGATTAAATGCCCTGCAGCGCTCCCTCAAGGCTACAGAGAGAGAGCATGGGCATTCCTTTCTGGGCTACTCATGAGGAGTTTCAACGAACTCCTCAGTCCCGCGACCTTGCCCTTTCATATTCAGACAACAATGTTAACAGTTGAGCAGAGTAAGCAGAATTCGCAAGAATTGCAAGCTGCAAAGCAGTTTAGACAGAAAGCAATGAGCAATGGTTAACAAGCAAAATGGCGATTCTTGCTACGTTTAAAATGTCCGCTTGTTGGTCAAGCATAGCAGTCTGTATTTCTATAATTCGGTGCATAAGACGGTTGGCCTACGGCCATCAAGTTACGTCTGTCATTCAAATGAAGGGTATTCACTTTTCCAGATTGACAAACCCTCCTTTTGACCGTCATTCATTGTATCCTCCTCTGATGAGGATAAGTCTGGGGTATCTATGTCTGAACCATCTTCATCATTAATGTCTATAGCCATGAATTGTTTTACTGTTTTTGTTTCATCAGTGTCTCTGTTATTTCGGCCATGCGTTTGTTTTCCTCTCGACACCATGTGCATACATCCCTTAGTACATTCCTCAGTTGTCTCAGTGCAAACTATTGGTAGGCATTGTATGCAACAGCAACATGTTATGAATATACCAAGTACCACCATTAGTATCGAAATTAACTTCCATCCCCAGGACCGCAATAGTCCCCACAACCAAGATCCTATCCCCCAACCCCCTTCTTCAGTAGAGAGTGTGGAACTTAGGACATGTAATTTCCGGATCGCTTTAAATATCGTAGGGGAGTAATCATCTATATACACACAGCATGCAGTTTTTACGAGTTTGCAAACTCCCCCACGATCAACTAATATTATATCGAGAGCCATCCTGTTTTGTAGTGCCATTAGCCTTATTCCTTTCTCTTCTAACGTCATATTCAAAAAATATCTGTTGTTTAATCTATTGTTTTTTTTAATATTCTAGACAGTTTTCTTATATTATAGGAATTTTCTATTTGGGCCAAGAATGGTATACATGATTTGGCTATATCTACTGCTATCATGCCATCCTCGCTACTCCTTTCAGTTCTACCTTTTGTTCGTCTGGCTACTTCTGCTGTCTCCAAGTGGAACACTCCTGGAAACAGTATACCTAGGTAGCATGTACCTCCCCAGTTCCTAGGTAACCATGGATATGCTGTTTTCCCCACATATAAAGTAAACAGGGTCCCCTACGTACACGGGTTCTATTTCGTGCTTCAAAACCACTGTGTTCAGGCAGCTGCTAAACGTTCCTACTTTATAGGAACCCTTTTTCTGTAGACATAGGGGAGCAGTTTCGGGGCTGTGATCCACTGTATAGGCAGGGGGCACAGCATCTTTGTTGCATTCATCCCTCATCCGAAATGTCATTATTGATGTTCTTTCTGCTGGCGGGGTTGGTCTATTCTGCCTATGTAATCTATCTGGTCTTGTTATTTTTCGTGTATTCTTTCTCACGGGTTCTAGTGCAAATATGCGAGCTTTTTGGAATATGGAACAACCCACAGGTCTCATGATCACTTCCTCAAATTCATTCATATTGGTCTCATCTAGCTGGCCCGTATTACTCTTGTTCCATTTCCCAAAGAACATTGCACTCAACGATACTTCACATGAATAAACCAATGGTAACGGTTGTACATACCAGCCTATCCCTTTCCCACCGTGCTGTGGTAAATGGGCACAGACCCAGCAATCTTTTTTCTTTAAAACCGCATGGGTCATGTTCATGATGAGCAACAATGTATTGTTGCCATATCCTTCTCTATGTCTTTCTTCCATTGGGGACAAAGTACCAGTGATTACATGAACCGGGCTTTCAGTAGCTGCTTTTGGCAAAAGTGTTTCTAATGGGTGCGCGGACTCCAGGAACCATAGTGTAATAGCTGTTATTGTTGGTACTACCATACTTAAGAAATACAGGACCAATGTCCAAACCTGTACCTTATTCCTTTTACCATGCTTTTTCCCTAAATTTACAGTCCCTAAAACTATCATCTTTTCAGCAGGTGTGCAGGAGGAGGCTGAAACCGGTCTTGATTTGTTCTTCATCGTCCTTCTTCTTGCTGGCAAAGTTCGTCGCAAATGTCTCTCGTTCTTGATGCCAGAAAAGTTCAGCGAAAATGTCACAGTTCAATTCTGCCAGCCCTTTCACAGCCTAGATCACTTATCCACTCCGAGCAAGATTAGTTGTTCTTTCTCCCACTGCTCAGACGATTTCTGAACAGTTCTTTATTGATAGAGTACTATGTGCATCCAGCTTGTCCCGCTCTGGCTTAGGACACATGTACTCTATTAGTCTTAGTACTTATGTGCATCCAGCTTGTCCTGCTCTGGCTCCTGACACATGTACTTTTTATAAGCGCACCAAGGAGCCGTGAGTCTTGAATTGTCCGACTTGCACAACTCTCACACTTCTCTCCTCTACGCCCCTGCCTCCTACTCCGTCTGTGAGTGGAACCAAAGGCAAAAGAAAAGCACCAAAGATCTGTGGATTACTTTGCCTGTCGAGGCCGCAAATTATACCGTTTCACTCCTGGTATTGTATGATCCGTGAATAGTGCCGTTGCACTTTTCAGTATCAGGCTCAGTGTCAGCCTGCGGCACAATGATGGGTAGCGATGAGTGCCGTGGCAATGATGTAGTTTCTTTCTTTGGCTTTGGTGCGTTTGCAGAGACTGGCGGGCGCCAAAGGGGTACACGCGTTGTTTCGGCTCGTGTTTGCAATGCAGAGTTTGTGTCGCTCGGCAGTGATGTTTCTGCTGAGCAACGTTGGGGCACTTTTCGCCCTTTCCCCTTTCTGGCAGCCTCCTCAGGCTCTGTTTCGAGTTTCACTTCTCGCTTGGGCTTTGTTTAAACTTTCACTTCTCGCTCAGGCTGATGCTGTGGCAGTGGACTGGCAACAGTTTCTTTCGTTTCCGAGACCGTTTCCTTTCTCTGGTCATCAGAAGTTGTCAGCAGTCCTGGGAATCTTTTGGCATGTGTCGCATGGATCGCATGCCTTGCGTCCGTCCACTCGAATGGCCGTTTGCGTCGCCAAAAGTACTTGGCAGGGGCTGCGCCACTTGGGTGCTAATGCTGTCTTCCGCTCAAAGTTCTTAATCAGGACCCAGCTTTCAGGCTCCAGCGAGTGCCCCGGTCCGGTGTATCGCACTGGTAACGCCTCCTGCACCTGCTGATGAATCAAACGCAACTTCTGCATTAAACGGCCACAGTACGTGCTTAACACAGGATGCTCGACCTCACATAATCTTTTGGGCTGCAGTGCGCACCATACATTTGCCGGTCTCCCCATTATAATTTCATAGGGGAGAGCCCAGTTTTAGCCTGCACAGACGTGCGCATGCACAATAGCGCTAGGGGTAATGCATCCACCCAACTCAACTTGCTCCCAGCACAGATTTTAGCTATCTTTGACTTTAAGATACCGTTATGTCTCTCAACAAGCCCGGCAGAACTGCGATGCCTGGAACTGTGGAATTGTTTCTCTATCTGTAGACCTGCACAGATCTGTAGTACTACTGCGCCCACAAAGTGTGGGCCGTTGTCTGACCACAGGACACGGGGCAGCCCGAACCGGGAGAAATACTCTTTCAACATTACTTTTGCCGTTGACATGGCAGTGCAGTCTTTTAAAGGATATGCCTCCACCCACTTGCTAAATGCACAAATCACCACTAACACATATTTGTAGTTCTGGCACCTTTCCATTTCTATGAAATCAAAATCGATCACCTCAAATGGCATGGAGGGTGGGCCAAAACTACCTGCTGTAGTCACGGTTCCCTTCCCTACATTGTGTTGCAGGCACGTGATACAATTCTGCACTAGTCTTTCTGCATTCTTTTTTATGTGCTCATTTTTCCATACTGTGTATAAATGCTGTACCATCTTCTTCGCGCAAATGTGGGTAGGGCTATGCGCCATTATAACCATTGCAGTTACGTAACAATTTGGCAACATCCAGTTCTTGGTCTCTTTGTCCACCCAACATCCTTCCAAATCTAACTCAGCAGAGCCCTCAGCCCACCCCTGAATCTCTTCGGTCGTGGCCTCAGCCTGCATTTCTTTGACTGTGGCAACTCCATTCTCTATCATACAAGGTACTTCCTCAGTCTGTACTGTCATCATTTTATTTCCCAAATCTGTGGCTGTTTGTTTTGCAATCCTGTCTGCAAATGCGTTTCCCTCTCCCACTTTACATGTTACTTTTTTATGCGCCTCGCATTTCACTATAGCTAAGCGCTTTGGAAACGTGAGTGCACACAACAATCGTACAATCAAAGGCCCATGCTGAATCCTGGCCCCATGTGATGTCAAGAAACCCCTCTCAGCCCAGACTTGGCCAAAGTTATGAACCACGCCAAAGGCGTACTGGCTGTCAGTATAAATATTTACATTCAGATTCTCAGAGAGTTCACAGGCTCGGGTCAGTGCTATTATTTCTGCGGCTTGTGCCGAATTGTAGGGGATCCTTCTGCTCTCTACAACTCTCTTTAGGGTAGTAATTGCATATGCAGCCGTTGATGTGCCCTCAGGTAATTTAAAACAAGAGCCGTCACAAAACAACTCCCCATCTGGCTCTTTCTGTGGGATATCACTCAAATCAATCCTTCCCTTTGTTTCTTCTTCAGTGATCATTAAACAATCATGGGGTGGTGATTTGTTGTCACCAATTTCTGCTATGGGCAGTGGCATTAATTCTGCAGGATTTAATGCGCTACACCTCATAATTTGGATGTGGGGTGCAAACAAGATGAGCTCATATCTTGTCAGTCTAGCTGAGGTGAGGTGTTGCGTCTGCGTCCTATTTAATAGAACGTCTATGGCATGTGGCACCATCAGAATTAAAGTATGCCCCAATACCATTCCTTCCGTTTGTTTCACTGACGCAGCCGCCGCTGCAACAGATCGCAAACATCGTGGTAGTGCACACGTTACAGGGTCCAACGCGCAAGAAAAATAGCTGCACGGCCTATTTCTTCCACCTTGTTCCTGTGTCAAAACCGCCACTCTGTCTTCAAGCGCGGCTGGCCAAGACTGCGTAAATCCTGCCCGCGTGTAAAATCCACACCCGCACGTTGTCTTCAAACGCGGCTGGCCCAGACTGCGTGAATCCTGCCCGCGTGTAAATCCACACGCACACGTTATTTTCTTCGCGGCTGTTTATAACCGCGTGTACTTTGTTTTGTCCTTAAAAAGAGCGCTATTTCCAACTCCTGCATCTGTGAGATTAACAGAAAGATTGATCCCTATATATAGACATTACTTTCCGTGGGAAGGAAGCTTTTCAAGGATTATTGGAAGGTGACATTGAACTGAACTTTTGGACGCTATCCTGTGGTGAATTCAACCCGTATCTAGCGTGAGCCTCGTTCCGTTCGGGATAAGTCTCCCTTACTAATTTTCCCTTCCTTGTCGTTTGTTCTACATTCATTTTCATCAAGAGACTTCTGGATTCTTCTACCCTAAACTAAAGGTCAGTGTGAACATTCCTGTCATTATCTATTTCATCATACTCAGGTTGGAGCAGTTATTCATGATACTTTAATTTGTCCTAGGCTGGCTTTCTATACCTTACCCACGCCCTTTCCAGTGATCCATCGCTCTGCCTGTTTTATCAGCCAGAGGGTTGTATCATTTGGAAGGTCTTTGTTGACTTCACGACTATCAAGTCGGGTGAACAGGGATCCGGAAGACCCTACCTCCTGTATCCTTTGAGTATTGTATCCTTTTCAGTTGATACTTTGGTACATTTCTGACACGTTTCTTGTGTTTTGAGCTCCTTTTGGCGTTTTAAGCGCGTTTTTCGCGCTTAGCCCAAAATGGTGGCCTGGCTCCCAAAATGGCCAGACCACGAGGCTCCTTTGTCCTGTCCGGTGACCGTCTTGCTCCCTTCACCTTCCCCAGGTCGAGCCGACCCGGGGCCTTCCTTATTTGGGCATGTACTTTCCCGCGAAACACAGATGCTTTCGCGGGCTTCTACAGGCCTTGTGTGTGCCTCCAGGATGTGGGCTGGGATGTTTGGTCCCAATACACATCCTGGGTGCCGAGTGTCCAGGGTGGTGTGAATGCCTGGGACCACCGTGGTCCGTGATAGGTCCACGTATGGTGTGAGTGTTGATGAGCGGATCTCCCATTGGGTCCGCTCCGTTCTGGCGCAAAGGGAACCGTGGATAAGAGGGGGCTGGAAACGCCACTACCATGTCGATCTCCTGAGTTCTCACGAACAAAGGAATACAGGAGCCAAGTATCCTGCAACCACGAGGCTGAACCGAGGAATCGCTGATGACCCGCTGAAGGACTGCTCCTCTGCACTGCTGTCGCTTTGTGAAACCCTTTCTACCTCCGATCGAACCAGAAGACCTGTACTGGTACTTCAACCCTTGGAATAATGGGGACAGCTATTCTCGGCATCTTCACCATCTCCTGCACGTAAGCCTTCGGAAGTGTCTCTGGGCCATCCAGCAGACTGACCAGCCTACCCAGGAGACTTGCTCTGTAACCGCCGTCAGGTTGTGTGGTATTTCGAGTCCTTGTCACTCTCACACGATTCGTACACTTGGCATTCCCAGGTCTGAAGTGAGTAGTGTACATTTGGCTGAGATACACACGGCCGCTCCGTTGCCCTGCTGTGGTAACAAACTGTGCGGGTTCACTTCGTTTGCGACATCTTTAACTCAACTCTGCTGCCGCAGAATCTACACAATGATGAGACGTCCCCTGCTCCCCTGAACCTGCCAGCACTGAAACTGACGCGGAGAAGCCTGGGTCTGCTTGCATCGGGGACCGGTGAGTAGCTTAGCTAGGAACTGGTCGCCCTCCTGCAGGAGCCCATAGCTTTTCCCCGCTGTGTCAAACAGCACGCCTTTCCGTACTCGCGCTCTGCTTCTGGCCACAGTGGAGGCTGCGCTTGAGTCGTGGAACTCTGTTCTTCTTCATTTGTGCACCAAACTGAACTGCCTGATTCCCTCGAAGAGACTCCCCTTTTTTGCCCGTTGGCACCAGCGTGTGCAGGTACTTTTGAGCACAAGGCTCCATTCTTCGTAGGGCTTGGACTTCCTTTTAGTTAGGTGCCTCTGAAGGCGGACTGGGTCTAATCATTATTTCGCACTGCCTGTTTTCCTCCCCTTCTAGGTGGACTACACATTTCGTGCATCTAACGCTTTAGACTCGTTTGTATTTGTATATTTATTGTATTGGTTTGGTATGTGTTGGTTTACTAGAGTTTTATTGTGATTTCTCGCTACGGTCATTGTTGCAAAGGCCTTGGAATAAATGTGTATATATTTTTAATATAACACCTGTTTGGAGTAGTTTGTAAGTGTCCTTGCTTTGTGTGCTCATTGCGGGCTTTCAGTCACCCTCACCCCTCTTGAGACCTAGTCTTGACCACCGCGATCGCTAACCTGATTGGTCTGGCTTGTCCAGAGGTTACCCTGTTCCAAGTAATTAGGTTGGCCTTCTGAACTTCTGCGCCGCCAGGACAGAGTTCAGAAATCCGTCTTAACACCTAGCAATCCTGCGGGAAATGCGTCCCTGACACTTAGAGGTGAAAATGCTGAATAGCGGCTTGTGATCACTATAAATCTTACTCTTCCTGTGAGGTGATCCACCTAGCAATCCTGTGTGGGAAATGCCCTCCAGACCCTTAGAGGTGAAAATGCTAAATAGCGGCTTGTGATCACTATAAATCTTACCCGTCCTGTAAGGTGCCCCACCTAGCAATCCTGCACAAAATGTCTCCCTGACCCTTAGAGGTGAAAATGCTGAATAGCGGCTTGTGATCACTATAAATCTTACTCTTCCTGTGAAGTGACCCACCTAGCAATCCTGCAGGAAAGGCCTCCCTGGCCCTTAGAGGTGAAAATGCTGAATAGCAGCTTGTGATCACTATAAATCTTACACTTCCTGTGAAGTGACCCACCTAGCAATCCTGCAGGAAAGGCCTCCCTGACCCTTAGAGGTGAAAATGCTGAATAGCGGCTTGTGATCACTATAAATCTTACTCTTCCTGTGAGGTGATCCACCTAGCAATCCTGTGTGGGAAATGCCCTCCAGACCCTTAGAGGTGAAAATGCTAAATAGCGGCTTGTGATCACTATAAATCTTACCCGTCCTGTAAGGTGCCCCACCTAGCAATCCTGCACAAAATGTCTCCCTGACCCTTAGAGGTGAAAATGCTGAATAGCGGCTTGTGATCACTATAAATCTTACTCTTCCTGTGAAGTGACCCACCTAGCAATCCTGCAGGAAAGGCCTCCCTGGCCCTTAGAGGTGAAAATGCTGAATAGCAGCTTGTGATCACTATAAATCTTACACTTCCTGTGAAGTGACCCACCTAGCAATCCTGCAGGAAAGGCCTCCCTGACCCTTAGAGGTGAAAATGCTGAATAGCGGCTTGTGATCACTATAAATCTTACTCTTCCTGTGAAGTGACCCACCTAGCAATCCTGCAGGATAGGACTCCCTGACCCTTAGAGGTGAAAATGCTGAATAGCGGCTTGTGATCAGTATAAATCTTACTCTTCCTGTGAAGTGACCCACCTAGCAATCCTGCAGGAAAGGCCTCCCTGACCCTTAGAGGTGAAAATGCTGAATAGCGGCTTGTGATCACTATAAATCTTACCCGTCCTGTAAGGTGCCCCACCTAGCAATCCTGCACAAAATGTCTCCCTGACCCTTAGAGGTGAAAATGCTGAATAGCGGCTTGTGATCAGTATAAATCTTACTCTTCCTGTGAAGTGACCCACCTAGCAATCCTGCAGGAAAGGCCTCCCTGGCCCTTAGAGGTGAAAATGCTGAATAGCAGCTTGTGATCACTATAAATCTTACACTTCCTGTGAAGTGACCCACCTAGCAATCCTGCAGGAAAGGCCTCCCTGACCCTTAGAGGTGAAAATGCTGAATAGCGGCTTGTGATCAGTATAAATCTTACTCTTCCTGTGAAGTGACCCACCTAGCAATCCTGCAGGAAAGGCCTCCCTGACCCTTAGAGGTGAAAATGCTGAATAGCGGCTTGTGATCACTATAAATCTTACCCGTCCTGTAAGGTGCCCCACCTAGCAATCCTGCACAAAATGTCTCCCTGACCCTTAGAGGTGAAAATGCTGAATAGCGGCTTGTGATCAGTATAAATCTTACTCTTCCTGTGAAGTGACCCACCTAGCAATCCTGCAGGAAAGGCCTCCCTGGCCCTTAGAGGTGAAAATGCTGAATAGCAGCTTGTGATCACTATAAATCTTACACTTCCTGTGAAGTGACCCACCTAGCAATCCTGCAGGAAAGGCCTCCCTGACCCTTAGAGGTGAAAATGCTGAATAGCGGCTTGTGATCACTATAAATCTTACTCTTCCTGTGAAGTGACCCACCTAGCAATCCTGCAGGAAAGGCCTCCCTGACCCTTAGAGGTGAAAATGCTGAATAGCGGCTTGTGATCAGTATAAATATTACTCTTCCTGTGAAGTGACCCACCTAGCAATCCTGCAGGAAAGGCCTCCCTGACCCTTAGAGGTGAAAATGCTGAATAGCAGCTTGTGATCACTATACATCTTACACTTCCTGCCCCCTGGAATGCCTTGACTTTCTTTATGTGCCAGACAACAAACATTGCTTCCTTCTCTATGGCAGAGTTTTTTGGTTCTGCCTCTGCCCCTTTCAATACTCGGGAAGCAAATGCAATAACCCTTTCAATAACATTATCCTTTTGTAAGAATACTGTGCAGAGTCCAGACGTACTTGATCTGTCTTGACACATGTGTCCTTCAAGGTATGAAAGCTTCCCAGGATGGGTGCTTTTGTTATTGCCTCCTTGATCTCTAGGAATTCTCGTTCATACTCGAGTCCAACCAAAAACAGTCTTTCTTACATAGCTTTCTTATGTTACTACTACAATCATTAGGAGTAATGCGTAATACTCTACCACACCCAAGAAGGATAACACACCAGGCTTGCATTTGAGTGCCTCTAGGCCACAAATAGTCTAATCCAAATGCAATAGTCCAATCCAAACGTTTCTTAGGTGAAACCCCATCTCCACTGAGCCTATGACACAGGTAATCAATTTCAGCTAACCTGAGCTTACATTTGCCCTTCGGTAAAGTCAACCCTGCCTTCTGCAGTTCTCCTAACACTAAAGAAAGCCTGCTGTCATGTTCTTTCATTATACCACCCATTATGAGAATGTCATCCTGATAGAAGAGCACACCTTTAAACTTGCCAAGAACAGCATGCATAACTCTCTGGCGGCAGAATGCTGCAGCAGATATGAGACCAAATTGCATGCGCCTGAATCTAAACATGCCCTTGTGAGGGATGAAAGTGGTATAATCCAGATGTAACACCACCTGATGGTAAGGGGACGTCAGGTCCAAGGTACTACAAATCTTGGCACCTGCCATGAGGCTAATGAATTCCCCAATGTCGGGCGACGGAAACCTTTCCACAATAACACACTTATTAAGACTGCAAAGGTCCACACACAAACGAACACTGCCATTACTCATGTGCACGACTACTACTGGAGAAACCCATTCTGCAGCGTCCATGGCTTCTATGATACCGTCAGCTTCTAGTCTACTCATCTCTTCTGACACTGCACCCCTCAAAGCAAGAGGAACACATCTAATCTTGCAGCACGGTTCCAATCATTCATGCCTCTCAGATCCTGTCACGCACGGCGGTCGCTGGCAGCTGTGGAGGCGCTGGCGGTGGAGCGGCCATTGACCTAGCCGTCACGCCGCCCGCGCTTTCCTCGGCAGCGGTCTAGTCTTCCAGCCATCCGACCGACGACGTACATTTAACGAGCGCCAACCCGGAAGCAAGCGCGTTGCAACCTTTTCGCGTTAGGCTTCCGGGTTGGTACGCTCCAGTCCTTACCTTCGCGGCAATTGCCGCTCTCTCTCTCCTGTTTGCTGCACGACTTTCTAATTGCTCTCAGCTCTCTCTCTGCTCTACTTTGGCTCTCTTGATCTCTCTCTCCCTTGTTCTCCTGGGTCCTCCTCCCTCAGCCCATTTCTTTGGCTTCCCAGCTTGTAACATTGTTTTCCCCCTGATACAGTCACCTTACTCTACTTACTGTGGTTTTGCTAATCGGTTGAAGTTACTCAGTTCTCACCTTGTATCCTGCTGCCATCTCCATCAAGGAAGGGGTTTTTTGTGCCTCAAGGCTTTTTCCCCTTAATCGGTCTGCCCCGGTACGGGGGCCCCCTTGGCCCCGTGTCAGAGGGGCAGGGTGGCTTCCTCTCGAGGCAGACCTCATCCACACTCCAGGGAGGAGGCATTGAGAAAGAAGAGATTCGGACTCACATCTGACGAGGAGACGACAGGTGAGCAGGAGGGTGCAAGGGGCACTCCGAGAAGAGGGGTGAAATTGACGGAATCCAGGAGTGAGCCTGACAGTTTGCAACGCCCAGAAGGGAAAATGGCCACCCCAGAACAAATACAAGAACTAGTGGCCGCAGTCCAGGCCATGAACGTAGAACTACAGAACGTGAAGGCCGATAATGCAGTCTTGAGACAGATGGTCTCTACTCGGGAACCTAGGGATTCCGACTTACCTCCTATGGCCCTATCCTCGGGCAAGTTCGATGGAACTCCGAAGCGCCTCAAGGAATTTCTGGAGGCCTGCTCCATTTATTTCGCCTTTAGACCTCAGTTGTTTCTCAATGATCACACCAAGGTGGGATTTATGATATCCAATTTAACAGGGAATGCCTTAGCCTGGGCAGCCCCTCTAGTGACCAACAATAATCCTATAACCAGAGACTACGGGGGTTTTTTGACCTTACTGCGTCAGACTTTTGAACAGCCTGAAATCATACATGTTGCGGCGGAAGAACTCTTGGATGTGCATCAAGGTTCCACTGATTTGCTAACTTATATCTCCACTTTTAAACGTTTGGCTTCAGAGGCTGGATGGCCAGAACGGGCCCAGTACACGATATTCCGCCGGGGTTTGAAGGAGGAGATAAAGGATGAACTAGCAAGGATAGCCCGCCCCACCACCTTGTCTGATTTATTCTCCATTGTTACCCAGATTGACTATCGCCTCAGTGAACGCAAGGCGGAGAGGAAGAAGCAAAGAACCCCTGGCCCCTTTCTACCGAGTGCCCACTCATTGCCCTCCCTGCCTCATTCCAGTAAAAAGGAAGAACCGATGCAAGTGGGGTCCGCTAGATCCTCCTTGACACCTGAAGAGAGAAGACGTCGGAGGGATGCTGGCCTCTGCATGTATTGTGGATCAGGCGCACACCTACTTCGGAACTGTCCAGAAGTACCGCCTAAACGGTCAGGAAACGAACAACCTCGGTACTAAAGGGGACGAGTAACCGAGGTCAGAGCGCTAGTCCCTATGTCACTATGACGGTAGCTCCACACCCAACCAAGTTGGACTCTCGCCTCATGGCCGTTCCTATCTAGTTGGAAACTCCGACAGAAGTACTTACCACCATGGCCTTGGTGGATTGTGGTGCCGCAGGGGTGTTTATGGATACCATGTGGGCACACCAACAAGGACTCCCTCTGCTTAGACGGGATGAATTCCAGAAGGTAGAAGGGGTAGATGGTTCCCCGCTTTCATCAGGGCCTATTACCCATTCCACGGTATCATTAAAAGTCTGCATATTCCAACATTCGGAACAGTTACAATTCGACTTGATCCGAGCAGCACATTTCCCAGTAATCCTTGGGATTCCATGGCTAAGGAGGCATAATCCGCTCATCGATTGGGCGCAGAACACCATGGCCTTTACCTCCTCATACTGTAAACAGAATTGTTCAGTTCATTCCTCAGAAGAATTGGTCCAAATCCTTACTCCCCAACAAGAAGGAGTGAATGAGATTTGTAAGGTTCCCCCGGAGTTGGCCGAATTCACAGAAGTCTTCAAAGACAATCTTGTCTTGGATCTACCCCCACATAGGCCGGAAGACTGTGCCATCGAGCTGGTACCAGATGCTCTGGTTCCGTTTAGCCGCATGTTTTCTTTGTCTCTACTGGAGAAGAGGACTCTTCGCAATTATTTGGATTCTCATTTGACCAACGGCCTCATTCGTCCTTCCAAATCTCCGGCTGGAGCCTCTCTATTCTTCATACCTAAGAGAGATTCCTCTGAATTAAGGCCATGTATTGACTATCGGGGTCTGAACAAGGTCACGGTTCGTGACCGCTATCCGATGCCTTTGATAACAGACATATTGGAAGCTGTCCAGGGTTCTACCACCTTCTCTAAGTTAGACCTTCGGAGTGCCTACCACCTGCTCCGAATAAAGGATGGGGACGAGTGGAAGACTGCTTTCCGGACTCCGTTTGGCCTTTTTGAGTATCGAGTGATGCCATTTGGCTTGGTTAACGCTCCTGCCATATTTCAACGCTTCATGGATCGCCTGTTTTCTGATCTGTTATACCTCAGTGTCATAGTATACCTGGATGACATCTTAGTTTTTTCGAAGTCCACCTCAGAACATGCCTTACATCTCCAGACGGTCCTACATCATTTACAGTCGCAACATCTATTAGTCAAACCCGAGAAGTGTCTCTTCAATAGGTCTTCCGTTCCATATTTGGGATACATTCTTTCCCAGGAAGGTATCACCATGGACCCAAGGAAGGTATCTGCCATCCTGGACTGGCCCACGCCCACCTCTTTGAAAGACGTCCAACGGTTCCTAGGTCTGGCCAACTTCTACAGGAAGTTCATCAGCCAATTTTCGCAGATTGTGCTGCCCATAACCTCTCTACTTAAAAAGGATGCCAAACCTTTTCTCTGGTCGGAACTAGCTGATCAAGCCTTTATCGATCTCAAAAGGAGATTCTGTTCTGCTCCTATCCTATCTCAACCAGATCAAGACCAGCCTTTTATAGTCGAGGCCGACGCCTCTGCGAGCGCCTTAGGTGCTGTACTCCTTCAACTGAAGGATGGCGAAGAACATCCAATTGCATATCTTTCCAAGACTCTTTCCACAAGTCAACAGAACTACTCTGTTATCGAAAAGGAACTTTTGGCTCTCAAAGTGGCCTGTGAAGAATGGAGACACCTGCTACAAGGCGGAACGCATCCATTTACATTACGTACCGACCATAAGAATCTGAAGATTCTCCGTAATATGGAATGTGTCAATTCAAGGCAGGCTCGCTGGGCGCATTTCTTCAGCCAGTATGATTTTACCATTACCTACATTCCTGGCACCCAAAAAAACGTGGCAGACGCCCTGTCTAGAAGTCGGTCTACAGACTATCACTCTTCCTCCGTTAGCCACCCTATGTTTCCCCGAAATAAGATCGTGGGGATAGTTTCCTCGTTCCTGCAAGAGACTAAGACAGTAACCAAACCTAATTTGGCAACCACAGTACCCGGTGACTTACGTTCTCAGATCCATTGGTCTGAGGGTCTTCTACTGGTGGGACAGCGTCTGTACGTTCCCTCTAAGTCCTTACAGCTTAAGGTTCTGGAATGGGGTCACAACCATGTAACCGCAGGGCACAGGGGAATCCGAGGTACCTTAGAACTAATTTCTCTGTCTTTTTTTTGGCCTTCTCTCTCCCGAGATGTAAGGCAACACTGTAAAACGTGTGTTGTGTGCGCCCAAAATAAGAACTCCACCCACAAACCCTATGGGTTGCTTCTGCAGCCGGACTTGCCTAGCCGACCATGGTCCCAAATCTCTACCGACTTTATAGTGGACCTGCCCAAATCCCAGGGGTCGACTTGTCTCATGGTTACAATTGACACGTTCACCAAGCTATCCCATTTTTCCGCATTGCGGGGAGTGCCGTCAGCCACCGAGATGGCCGATGTCTTTCTCAGGGACATTTTTAGGCTCCACGGACTTCCGGACAAGATCATTTCTGACCGGGGTAGTCAGTATACATCTCGATTCTGGAGTGCCCTGTGTCAACGGTTAGGAATAGAGAGGGCTTTGTCATCAGGCTTCCATCCCCAGACCAATGGTCAGACGGAGCGGCTTAATGCTTCTCTCGAGCAATACCTTAGGTGGTATGTCAATAAAAATCAGGATAATTGGGTGAACCTTCTGCCCACCGCCGAATTTGCGTATAATAACGCTGTGCACTCGGCAACGGGACTCAGCCCTTTTTTTTGTTCTTATGGCTTTCATCCTCGCAGTATTCTCCCAGTATTTTCCTCACCTACTAATATACCCACCATTGAATCCACCCTGGATCTAATAACTACAGCCCACACTACAGCTCAACAGAGTTTAACCTCGGCTAGATGCAAGTACAAAGACCTATCCGATCGAGCTCGTTTACCCTGTCCTGACTGGAAGGAGAGCGATCGGGTCTGGTTATCTACTAAATACTTACCTAGGTGGGTACATCCGACCAAACTAACGCCCCGATATATAGGACCCTTCAAGATAATCAAGAGGATTAACCCAGTGGCCTTCAAATTACAACTTCCCAAGTCCATGTATCGGGTGCACCCATTCTTTCACTCCTCCCTTCTCCGCCCAGTAGATCCAAGCACCCCACTTAGGAAGACTACAGGGTTATTGGGAAATCCCAAGTCTATACCTGAAGAATATGAGGTATCTGCCATCTTAGATTCCAGATATCGCAAGGGTAGGTTGGAATACCTGGTGTCATGGAAGAACTATCCCAGTTCAGAGGACTCCTGGGAGCCCAAGTCACATGTACATGCGCCTAGGCATGTCAAGCGTTTTCACCGGACACATCCAGGGAAACCCGGTGGGTTCGGGTCTGGAGGGGGGTATACTGTCACGCACGGTGGTCGCTGGCAGCTGTGGAGGCGCTGGCGGTGGAGCGGCCATTGACCTAGCCGTCACGCCGCCCGCGCTTTCCTCGGCAGCGGTCTAGTCTTCCAGCCATCCGACAGACGACGTACATTTAACGAGCGCCAACCCGGAAGCAAGCGCGTTGCAACCTTTTCGCGTTAGGCTTCCGGGTTGGTACGCTCCAGTCCTTACCTTCGCGGCAATTGCCGCTCTCTCTCTCCTGTTTGCTGGCCGACTTTCTAATTGCTCTCAGCTCTCTCTCTGCTCTACTTTGGCTCTCTTGATCTCTCTC
The DNA here is from genome assembly GCF_040938575.1 of Ambystoma mexicanum. Taxonomy (NCBI): domain Eukaryota; kingdom Metazoa; phylum Chordata; class Amphibia; order Caudata; family Ambystomatidae; genus Ambystoma; species Ambystoma mexicanum. The sequence goes on from NC_090928.1 coordinate 1,307,382,249, forward strand.
TCCCTTGTTCTCCTGGGTCCTCCTCCCTCAGCCCATTTCTTTGGCTTCCCAGCTTGTAACATTGTTTTCCCCCTTATACAGTCACCTTACTCTACTTACTGTGGTTTTGCTAATCGGTTGAAGTTACTCAGTTCTCACCTTGTATCCTGCTGCCATCTCCATCAAGGAAGGGGTTTTTTGTGCCTCAAGGCTTTTTCCCCTTAATCGGTCTGCCCCGGTACGGGGGCCCCCTTGGCCCCGTGTCAGAGGGGCAGGGTGGCTTCCTCTCGAGGCAGACCTCATCCACACTCCAGGGAGGAGGCATTGAGAAAGAAGAGATTCGGACTCACATCTGACGAGGAGACGACAGGTGAGCAGGAGGGTGTAAGGGGCACTCCGAGAAGAGGGGTGAAATTGACGGAATCCAGGAGTGAGCCTGAAAGTAAGGATTAGGACTGATCTTTTCTTTAACTTTTAACCCTATTCCGTTCCTCACCAAAACTAGTGGACCCGGCACAGGTCGAACTTTAGTCCCCTTTTTTTGCCACATTCAAAAATAGAGAATAACCATCAACCAGAGGCTTTTCTCTCAGCCAAGTCTCTCATATACAAAAAATATCAGCAGTAACCCCTTTACATTCGTCGTTAGTGAACAAATAGAAGCCCCTAGTGTTCCCAGATTTATTCGTTAACCCTTCATGAAGGCTTTTAGCTGGACATTAATTATTATCTCTGGTCGCCAAAGTTCAAGATAGCCAATCCCAGGATTCAACTTGATCGGCTTTGCCTCCCATGCTCTGAGCTTCACAGAATGTCCGCCTCACACCATTCATTGTACTAAAAGTCACTTTTAGAGGGCTAAAGTCCGAAATTACTTTGGATAAGCCTCTTTGTGATGTTCCTAATAAATTAGGGGCTCGCTGAAACTCCGCCCTCACAGATACATTTGAGGAGTTGTGCAAAAAAGTTCTTGAATCATTTGATTTTATTTGTATCTGTTTCACTTGCCCTAACAAGGAACCTTGTGTCTTCTTGGCACCAAAGATCATATCATTTGTTCTTGAATGGCAGCCCCTTCGGTTCCAGGAGCCTGAGCTACACTCTGTGTAGCTGACTCCTCAAGGAGGCCAGGGTGGGATCAAGCTCTGATTGGCCACGCTCTCCTGAGGACCACTGTTGACGGTCCCCTCCGATATGTCCCTTTGGAAAGCAGGTTCAATAAGGCAACCTCGTGACTCACTTTGGACTAATAACTCTGGGGTCTCCACCAGAGCACACTCTAGGCCCGCGATAGGACCCAAATATGTTTTATAGGATTCTTGGTAGTTCCCTGGGAATTAGGCTTTGACAGACCAGCCATCGTACACCTTTGTTTATCACTGATGGCCCAGTTAACATCAGATCTGAATTCCTCATCTACAACTGGGTCCTTCCTTTTAGAGGCTGTTTTGCTAGATCCAACAGAGCATTTTTCTCCTCTCTGACCTCTTTAAGGAGGTATAAAAGGCAATTTAGAATCTCGCTCTCGATCCCATCTACCCTTGATAGTATCTATAAAGTCCTTGATGTAAATTAACTTTGAATGCGTTGTAGCCGTTAGAGTTGATTGGTCGTAGAAATTGTTGTTAATATTTTCATAAAGTTTTAAGAAAGGTAGTAAAGAGAGAGTGAGAGCGGAATCGGTATTCACTGGAGCCCTTTGCCTCTGGTCTTTAGATATGCATGTTCCAAGTGAGGGATTAGTTCTTTTTGGTCAACACCAACGTCCTTCCTCACCCAATTCTGATGAACTCACATCCTTGGAAAAAAGAGAGAGTGAAACACTCCTTGCACTCATTGGCCTAGCTGGACTAACCACCTGGGGCCCACGTATTGGACTTCGATGGAGCTTCATCGGTATTCTCCACCGGCCAACACCTGGGCCGAGTCAGTATCATTCCTCCGTCTTCTATTTTCTGGATTTACCTGAGGCTTCTGTATCAGAGTAGCATTCCCCCTTCCTTAAGGTTAACAGTGGCCAAAAGGCCAGTAGATTTCCTCCCACTTAATTGCAGAGATAGGTCAACAATATCTTGTGATAGCCAGGCAGCCAGCCTCTCGTGCCTCTGGTGCCTCTCGTGCAGCTTCCAGATTAAGGACAGGGTTCATAGAGTTCATAAATGCAGACATTTCAGAAGCATCAGGACCCTCAGGGCATTCAATGTAATTAGGGTCATACTTCACTTCATAGGTCTCTTATGAAGGGCCTGTTATGAACCAAAGACCTGGCTTTGGTTCATAAGAGGCCTCAAACATTGCCCATTCGGGGGTAACTTACCATTTTCAAGTCGTGATGAGTTCAAGACCGGGCTTCCGTCAACGACAGTGTTACCAATTAATCTGTGGATCCACCGAGGCACCTCCCTCTATAAAATCGGAGGGGTTTATCACTCCCGACAGACCCACCAGCATGGCAGTATCCGACACCTCTGGCACTTTCCCATAATCCACCACCCTCCTCGGTAAGTCCTCTGACTCAGGGTCATTATTACTGTTACTGGGATAGGAGGGGGGTTTATGACCAAAAATCTTCTTCCCTCTATAGAAGGATGGGGCACCATTTTTTCAAAAATATCTGGGCCATAGGTCTCTCCCCCGCCTCGAGATGCTTGAAGTAGGCGGACAAAGGGAACCAGCACATTGCCGTGGATTTGAGTCGCCACTTCCAATAAGGGGGTCCATTCTTCCGCTTTAGGAGTGGAAGTACAATGACTGGTACGCGGAGCATCACACGTAGCTTGAGTCTCTTGGCTCCTGTGTTGCAGGGAGTCCTACGTCTGGGACAAGCGCCGCAGCCGCATTGGTCTTCTAGTTCGCAGGGGGGCTCCCAGGTCATGTCCAATCTCCAGTTCCATGCAGTCGAATTGCAAAACCCGGGAAACCCAGGAAACACTCTCTGAAACTCTCTACTACGCTCTGCATCCGTGCAGAGGTTTTAGGCAGGAAGCTCCTCCTTGTCAATAGAAACGGGGGAAGTCCACAGAACCACACTGCACTCTTCCCCCGTTTCTATTGACAAGGAGAAGCTTCCTGCCTAAAACCTCTGCACGGATGCGGAGCGTAGTAGAGAGTTTCAGAGAGTGTTTCCTGGGTTTCCCGGGTTTGGCCTATGGCAGAGAGTGTTACTTGTGGAGCTGTAACACTCTCTGCAAACTGAGTTTTCTAGACAGCTGTTAGAGATACTGACCTGTCTATTGATTCAGGGCAGGTTTTTATTTCAATACATAAAATAGAGAGATTTCTTTAGGCAGCGATGTTCCGATTTAATTGTTTTCTAGTAAATGAAAGCTTTGTCCTGAACCCTCAATCATTTTTTAACATATGGTGAAGGCGCACCCGGGGTAAACCACATGTACGCGTGGTCATGAGTGTATGCTTTAAAATGTCATATTGAAGTTAAATGCAGCTTTGGCAACTGGACTTGCCAAGGTATGGATCGTTCTTCATTGCAGTAACCATTGACCTTTGGATCTCATCGACAATGGGGAAAATGTTTCATGGTTATTTTTTAAATTGGTTTATTTCTAGTTGTTAATAAATAGTCCTTCTTTGCAAACCTGTGTTTCTTGTCCAGAAAGTGGAGGGACGCTGCTAAATGGGTGTGCCCCAGGTTCATAACAATAACTGTTTAATAAACATTGTGCACGCCTGATTTGGGGTAGGTGGAGAATGCCCCCCACAATCTGGAGGCCCCACAAACTGGAGGTCCCACTGAGATATGGTTTCTGGGATTGCCAGTGTCATTGCTAGTGGCATTGCTAGTATTGCTAGTGGCATTGCTGGTGTCATTGCTAGTGTCATTGCTAGTATTGCTAGTGGCATTGCTGGTGGCATTGCTAGTGGAATTGCTAGTGGCATTGCTGGTGCCCCTGCTGGTGTCATTGCTGGTGGCATTGCCAGTGGCATTGCCGGTGTCATTGCTGGTGTCATTGCTGGTGGCATTGCTGGTGGCATTGCTAGTGGCATTGCCAGTGTCATTGCCAGTGTCATTGCTAGTGGCATTGCTAGTATTGCTGGTGGCATTGCTGGTGTCATTGCTAGTGTCATTGCTAGTGGCATTGCTGGTGGCATTGCTGGTGTCTTTGCTAGTGTCATTGCTAGTGGCATTGCTAGTGGCATTGCCAGTGTCATTGCTGGTGGCATTGCTGGTGGCATTGCCAGTGTCATTGCTAGTGGCATTGCTAGCATTGTTGGTGTCATTGCTGGTGGCATTGCTGGTGGCATTGCTGGTGTCATTGCTAGTGTCATTGCTAGTGGCATTGCTAGTGGCATTGCTGGTGGCATTGCTGGTGTCATTGCTAGTGTCTTTGCCAGTGTCATTGCTAGTGTCATTGCTAGTGGCATTCCTGGTGTCTTTGCCGGTGTCTTTGCCGGTGTCATTGCTAGTGGCATTGCTAGTGTCTTTGCCAGTGTCTTTGCCAGTGTCATTGCCAGTGTCATTGCTATTGCCATTGCTGGTGTCATTGCTGGTGGCATTGCCGGTGTCATTGCCAGTGTCATTGCCAGTGTCATTGCTAGTGGCGTTGCTAGTATTGCTGGTGGCATTGCTAGTGGCATTGCTGGTGTCATTGCCGGTGTCATTGCCGGTGGCATTGCTGGTGGCATTGCTGGTGTCATTGCTGGTGGCATTGCTAGTGTCATTGCCAGTGTCATTGCTAGTGCAATTGCTAGTATTGCTGGTGTCATTGCTGGTGTCATTGCTACTGTCATTGCTAGTGGCATTGCTAATGGCATTGCTGGTGGCATTGCTGGTGTCATTGCCGGTGTCATTGCTGGTGTCATTGCTGGTGTCATTGCTGGTGGCATTGCCAGTGTCATTGCTAGTGGCATTGCTAGTATTGCTGGTGGCATTGCTAGTATTGCTGGTGGCATTGCTGGTGGCATTGCTGGTGGCATTGCCGGTATTGCTGGTGGCATTGCTAGTATTGCTGGTGGCATTGCTAGTGTCATTGCTGGTGGCATTGCTAGTATTGCTGGTGGCATTGCTAGTGGCATTGCTGGTGTCATTGCTGGTGTCATTGCTAGTGTCATTGCCGGTGTCATTGCTAGTATTGCTGGTGGCATTGCTGGTGCCATTGCTGGTGGCATTGCTGGTGCCATTGCTGGTGGCATTGCTATTGGCATTGCTGGTGGCATTGCTAGTGTCATTGCTAGTGTCATTGCTGGTGGCATTGCTAGTGGCATTGCTGGTGGCATTGCTGTTGTCATTGCTAGTATTGCTAGTGGCATTGCTAGTGGCATTGCTGGTGTCATTGCTGGTGTCATTGCTGGTGCCATTGCTGGTGTCATTGCTGGTGTCATTGCTGGTGGCATTGCTAGTATTGCTGGTGGCATTGCTGGTGTCATTGCTGGTGGCATTGCTGGTGTCATTGCCTGTGTCATTGCCGGTGGCATTGCCAGTGTCATTGCTAGTGGCATTGCTAGCATTGCTGGTGTCATTGCTGGTGGCATTGCTGGTGTCATTGCTGGTGGCATTGCCAGTGGCATTGCTAGTATTGCTGGTGTCATTGCTAGTGGCATTGCTGGTGGCATTGCCAGTGTCATTGCTAGTGGCATTGCTAGTATTGCTGATGGCATTGCTAGTGTCATTGCCGGTGGCATTGCCGGTGGCATTGCTGGTGGCATTGCTGGTGTCATTGCCAGTGTCATTGCCGGTGGCATTGCCAGAGTCATTGCTAGTGGCATTGCTAGTATTGCTGGTGGCATTGCTAGCATTGCTGGTGGCATTGCTGGTGGCATTGCTGGTGGCATTGCCAGTGGCATTGCTAGTATTGCCAGTGTCATTGCTAATGGCATTGCTGGTGGCATTGCTAGTGGCATTGCTGGTGGCATTGCCAGTGTCATTGCTAGTGGCATTGCTAGTATTGCTGATGGCATTGCTAGTGTCATTGCTGGTGGCATTGCTGGTGGCATTGCCGGTGTCATTGCCGGTGTCATTGCCGGTGTCATTGCCAGTGTCATTGCAGCAGAGACCTTTTAACTCAAGTTGTGCAGAGGTCACAGTTGTGCTTGGAAGCTGAGAAGACTAGACTTGTGAGATCTCTATATATGAAGCTCAGGATTGGTATCCTCTCGCTAGCCCAACTGTTACACCCGATGTTTCAGATACATGACTATTGTCAAGACACAAGGGAGCATGAAATCCGCACCTGCCAAGTCTGGTAACGTAGAGAACTGCAAGGCAACCTGAGTACATTGAGCAAAGATGCGGCCAATCCTTGAAGGACATTGTATACGTCTAATGAACCTGAGTCGTTATGGAGTAAATGCAAGTGTAGGCGAGCAAGACGTGTGATTTCAGAACTTCTTTAGCATCCATAGATCATCTATTGTTGTGATAAGGTCCGGGGCTCCTCTGAACCTGGGGCGAGAGGCCTAACCAGGGGTTTCCAGAGCCAGTGCTGTCCCTGTGGTGCCTGTAAATTCTTTGTTCCGTCAGTCTTCACATACGTGCCCCTTCCTGATGCCTTCTGCGGCATGCATACCTTCCTCGTTGCTTCAGTCTGTGCATTAGGATGTGCCCCTTCCTGGTACCATCTACGGAATGCTTACCTTCCTAGTTGCTTCAGTCTGTGCGTGATGAGGTGCCCCTTCTGCGGTATGAATACCTTCCTCGTTGCTTCAGTCTGCGCATGAGGATGTGCCCCTTCCTGGTACCTTCTGCGGTATGCATACCTTCCTCGTTGCTTCAGTCTGTACGTGAGGATGTGCCCCTTCCTGGTACCTTCTGCGGTATGCATACCTTCCTCGTTGCTTCAGTCTGCGTGAGGATATGCCCCTTCCTGGTACCTTCTACGGCATGCATACCTTCATCGTTAATGCACAGTCTGTGCGTGAGGGTGTGCCCATTCCTGGTACCTTCTACGGTATGCATACCTTCCTCGTTGCTTCAGTCTGTGCGTGAGGAGGTGCCCCTTCCTGGTACCTTCTGCGGTATGCATACCTTCCTCGTTGCTTCAGTCTGTGCGTGAGGATGTGCCACTTCTTGGTACCTTTTGCGGTATGCATACCTTCCTCGTTGCTTGGTACCTTTTGCGGTATGCATACCTTCCTCGTTGCTTCAGTCTGCATGAGGATGTGCCCCTTCCTGGTACCTTCTGCAGTATGCATACCTTCCTCGTTGCTTCAGTCTGCGCATGAGGATGTGCCCCTTCCTGGTACCTTCTGCGGTATGCATACCTTCCTCGTTGCTTCAGTCTGCGTGAGGATGTGCCCCTTCCTGGTACCTTCTGCGGTATGCATACCTTCCTCGTTGCTTGGTACCTTTTGCGGTATGCATACCTTCCTCGTTGCTTCAGTCTGCGTGAGGATCTGCCCCTTCCTGGTACCTTCTGCGGTATGCATACCTTCCTCGTTGCTTCAGTCTGTACGTGAGGATGTGCCCCTTCCTGGTACCTTCTGTGGTATGCATACCTTCCTCGTTGCTTCACTCTGCGTGAGGATGTCCCCCTTCCTGGTACCTTCTGCGGTATGCATACCTTCCTCGTTGCTTCAGTCTGCATGGGGGTGTGCCCTTTCCTGGTACCTTCTACGGTATGCATACCTTCCTCATTGCTTCATTGTGCATGAGGATGTGCCCCTTCCTGGTACCTTCTGTGGTATGCATACCTTCCTCGTTGCTTCACTCTGCGTGAGGATGTCCCCCTTCCTGGTACCTTCTGCGGTATGCATACCTTCCTCGTTGCTTCAGTCTGCATGGGGGTGTGCCCTTTCCTGGTACCTTCTACGGTATGCATACCTTCCTCGTTGCTTCAGTCTGCGTGAGGATGTGCCCCTTCCTGGTACCTTCTGCGGTATGCATACCTTCCTCGTTGCTTCAGTCTGTGCGGATGTGCCCCTTCCTGGTACCTTCTACAGCATGCATACCTTCATCGTTAATGCACAGTCTGTGCGTGAGGGTGTGTCCCTTCCTGGTGCCTTCTGCAGTATGCATACCTTCCTAATTGCTTCATTGTGCATGAGGATGTGCCCCTTCCTGGTACCTTCTACGGCATGCACACCTTCATCGTTAATGCAGAGTCTGTGCGTGAGGGTGTGCCCCTTCCTGGTACCTTCTACGGTATGCATACCTTCCTCGTTGCTTCGGTCTGTGCGTGAGGAGGTGCCCCTTCCTGGTACCTTCTGCGGTATGCATACCTTCCTCATTGCTTCAGTCTGCGTGAGGATGTACCCCTTCCTGGTACCTTCTGCGGTATGCATACCTTCCTCATTGCTTCAGTCTGCGTGAGGATGTACCCCTTCCTGGTACCTTCTGCGGCATGCATACCTTTCTCGTTGCTTCAGTCTGTGAGTGAGGATGTGCCCCTTCCTGGTACCTTCTACGGTATGCATACCTTGATCGTTAATGCACAGTCTGTGCGTGAGGGTGTGCCCCTTCCTAGTACCTTCTGCGGTATGCATACCTTCCTCGTTGCTTCAGTCTGCGTGAGGATGTGCCCCTTCCTGGTACCTTCTGCGGTATGCATACCTTCCTCATTGCTTCAGTCTGCGCATGAGGATGTGCCCCTTCCTGGTACCTTCTGCGGTATGAATACCTTCCTCATTGCTTCAGTCTGTGCGTGAGGATGTGCCCCTTCCTGGTACCTTCTGCGGTATGCATACCTTCCTCATTGCTACAGTGTGCATGAGGATGTGCCCCTTCCTGGTACCTTCTACGGCATGCATACCTTCATCGTTAATGCACAGTCTGTGCGGTAGGGTGTGCCCATTCCTGGTACCTTCTACGGTATGCATACCTTCCTCGTTGCTTCAGTCTGTGCGTGAGGAGGTGCCCCTTCCTGGTACCTTCTGCGGTATGCATACCTTCCTCGTTGCTTCAGTCTGTGCGTGAGGATGTCCCCCTTCCTGGTACCTTCTACGGTATGCATACCTTCCTCGTTGCTTCAGTCTGCGTGAGGATGTGCCCCTTGCTGGTACCTTCTGCGGTATGCAGACCTTCCTCATTGCTTCAGTGTGCATGAGGATGTGCCCCTTCCTGGTACCTTCTACGGCATGCATACCTTCATCGTTAATGCACAGTCTGTACGTGAGGGTGTGCCCATTCCTCTACCTTCTACGGTATGCATACCTTCCTGGTTGCTTCAGACTGTGCATGAGGATGTGCCCCTTCTTGGTACCTTTTGCGGTATGCATACTTTCCTCGTTGCTTGGTACCTTTTGCGGTATGCATACCTTCCTCGTTGCTTCAGTCTGTGCGTGAGGATGTGCCCCTTCCTGGTACCTTCTGCTGTATGCATACCTTCCTCGTTGCTTCAGTCTGCGTGAAGATGTGCCCCTTCCTGGTACCTTCTGCGGTATGCATACCTTCCTCATTGCTTCAGTCTGCGTGAGGGTGTGCCCCTTCCTGGTACCTTCTACGGTATGCATACCTTCCTTGTTGCTTCAGTCTGCGTGAGGATGTGCCCCTTCCTGGTACCTTCTGCAGTATGCTTACCTTCCTCTTTGCTTCAGTCTGCGTGAGGATGTGCCCCTTCCTGGTACCTTCTGCAGTATGCATACCTTCCTCGTTGCTTGGTACCTTTTGCGGTATGCATACCTTCCTCGTTGCTTAAGTCTGCATGAGGATGTGCCCCTTCCTGGTACCTTCTGCGGTATGCATACCTTCCTCGTTGTTTGGTACCTTTTGCGGTATGCATACCTTCCTCGTTGCTTCAGTCTGTGCGTGAGGATGTCCCCCTTCCTGGTACCTTCTACGGTATGCATACCTTCCTCGTTGCTTCAGTCTGCGTGAGGATGTGCCCCTTCCTGGTACCTTCTGCGGTATGCATACCTTCCTCGTTGCTTGGAACCTTTTGCGGTATGCATACCTTCCTCGTTGCTTCAGTCTGTGCGTGAGGATGTCCCCCTTCCTGGTACCTTCTGCGGTATGCATACCTTCCTTGTTGCTTGGTACCTTTTGCGGTATGTATACCTTCCTCGTTGCTTTAGTCTGCGTGAGGATGTCCCCCTTCCTGGTACCTTCTACGGTATGCATACCTTCCTCGTTGCTTCAGTCTGCGTGAGGGTGTGCCCCTTCCTGGTACCTTCTGCAGTATGCATACCTTCCTCGTTGCTTGGTACCTTTTGCGGTATGTATACCTTCCTCGTTGCTTCAGTCTGCGTGAGGATGTCCCCCTTCCTGGTACCTTCTACGGTATGCATACCTTCCTCGTTGCTTCAGTCTGCGTGAGGGTGTGCCCCTTCCTGGTACCTTCTGCAGTATGCATACCTTCCTCGTTGCTTCAGTCTGCATGAGGATGTGCCCCTTCCTGGTACCTTCTGCGGTATGCATACCTTCCTCGTTGTTTGGTACCTTTTGCGGTATGCATACCTTCCTCGTTGCTTCAGTCTGTGCGTGAGGATGTCCCCCTTCCTGGTACCTTCTACGGTATGCATACCTTCCTCGTTGCTTCAGTCTGCATGAGGATGTGCCCCTTCCTGGTACCTTCTGCGGTATGCATACCTTCCTTGTTGCTTGGTACCTTTTGCGGTATGCATACCTTCCTCGTTGCTTCAGTCTGTGCGTGAGGATGTCCCCCTTCCTGGTACCTTCTGCGGTATGCATACCTTCCTCGTTGCTTGGTACCTTTTGCGGTATGTATACCTTCCTCGTTGCTTCAGTCTGCGTGAGGATGTCCCCCTTCCTGGTACCTTCTACGGTATGCATACCCTCCTCGTTGCTTCAGTCTGCGTGCGGGTGTGCCCCTTCCTGGTACCTTCTGCAGTATGCTTACCTTCCTCGTTGCTTCAGTCTGCGTGAGGATGTGCCCCTTGCTGGTACCTTCTGCAGTTTGCATACCTTCCTCGTTGCTTCAGTCTGCGTGAGGGTGTGCCCCTTCCTGGTACCTTCTACGGTATGCATACCTTCCTCGTTGCTTCAGTCTGCGTGAGGATGTGCCCCTTCCTGGTACCTTCTGCGGTATGCATACCTTCCTCGTTGCTTGGTACCTTTTGCGGTATGCATACCTTCCTCGTTGCTTCAGTCTGTGCGTGAGGATGTCCCCCTTCCTGGTACCTTCTGCGGTATGCATACCTTCCTCGTTGCTTGGTACCTTTTGCGGTATGTATACCTTCCTCGTTGCTTCAGTCTGCGTGAGGATGTCCCCCTTCCTGGTACCTTCTACGGTATGCATACCTTCCTCGTTGCTTCAGTCTGCGTGAGGGTGTGCCCCTTCCTGGTACCTTCTGCAGTATGCATACCTTCCTCGTTGCTTCACTCTGCATGAGGATGTGCCCCTTCCTGGTACCTTCTGCGGTATGCATACCTTCCTCGTTGTTTGGTACCTTTTGCGGTATGCATACCTTCCTCGTTGCTTCAGTCTGTGCGTGAGGATGTCCCCCTTCCTGGTACCTTCTACGGTATGCATACCTTCCTCGTTGCTTCAGTCTGCGTGAGGATGTGCCCCTTCCTGGTACCTTCTGCGGTATGCATACCTTCCTCGTTGCTTGGTACCTTTTGCGGTATGCATACCTTCCTCGTTGCTTCAGTCTGTGCGTGAGGATGTCCCCCTTCCTGGTACCTTCTGCGGTATGCATACCTTCCTCGTTGCTTGGTACCTTTTGCGGTATGTATACCTTCCTCGTTGCTTCAGTCTGCGTGAGGATGTCCCCCTTCCTGGTACCTTCTACGGTATGCATACCCTCCTCGTTGCTTCAGTCTGCGTGAGGGTGTGCCCCTTCCTGGTACCTTCTACGGTATGCATACCCTCCTCGTTGCTTCAGTCTGCGTGAGGGTGTGCCCCTTCCTGGTACCTTCTGCAGTATGCTTACCTTCCTCGTTGCTTCAGTCTGCGTGAGGATGTGCCCCTTGCTGGTACCTTCTACGGTATGCATACCTTCCTCGTTGCTTCAGTCTGCGTGAGGATGTGCCCCTTCCTGGTATCTTCTGCAGTATGCTTACCTTCCTCGTTGCTTCAGTCTGCGTGAGGATGTGCCCCTTCCTGGTACCTTCTGCAGTATGCATACCTTCCTCGTTGCTTGGTACCTTTTGCGGTATGCATACCTTCCTCGTTGCTTCAGTCTGCATGAGGATGTGCCCCTTCCTGTTACCTTCTGCAGTATGCATACCTTCCTCGTTGCTTGGTACCTTTTGCGGTATGCATACCTTCCTCGTTGCTTAAGTCTGCATGAGGATGTGCCCCTTCCTGGTACCTTCTGCGGTATGCATACCTTCCTCGTTGTTTGGTACCTTTTGCGGTATGCATACCTTCCTCGTTGCTTCAGTCTGTGCGTGAGGATGTCCCCCTTCCTGGTACCTTCTACGGTATGCATACCTTCCTCGTTGCTTCAGTCTGCGTGAGGATGTGCCCCTTCCTGGTACCTTCTGCGGTATGCATACCTTCCTCGTTGCTTGGTACCTTTTGCGGTATGCATACCTTCCTCGTTGCTTCAGTCTGTGCGTGAGGATGTCCCCCTTCCTGGTACCTTCTGCGGTATGCATACCTTCCTCGTTGCTTGGTACCTTTTGCGGTATGTATACCTTCCTCGTTGCTTCAGTCTGCGTGAGGATGTCTCCCTTCCTGGTACCTTCTACGGTATGCATACCTTCCTCGTTGCTTCAGTCTGCGTGAGGGTGTGCCCCTTCCTGGTACCTTCTGCAGTATGCATACCTTCCTCGTTGCTTCAGTCTGCATGAGGATGTGCCCCTTCCTGGTACCTTCTGCGGTATGCATACCTTCCTCGTTGTTTGGTACCTTTTGCGGTATGCATACCTTCCTCGTTGCTTCAGTCTGTGCGTGAGGATGTCCCCCTTCCTGGTACCTTCTACGGTATGCATACCTTCCTCGTTGCTTCAGTCTGCGTGAGGATGTGCCCCTTCCTGGTACCTTCTGCGGTGTGCATACCTTCCTCGTTGCTTGGTACCTTTTGCGGTATGTATACCTTCCTCGTTGCTTCAGTCTGCGTGAGGATGTCCCCCTTCCTGGTACCTTCTACGGTATGCATACCTTCCTCGTTGCTTCAGTCTGCGTGAGGGTGTGCCCCTTCCTGGTACCTTCTGCAGTATGCATACCTTCCTCGTTGCTTCAGTCTGCATGAGGATGTGCCCCTTCCTGGTACCTTCTGCGGTATGCATACCTTCCTCGTTGTTTGGTACCTTTTGCGGTATGCATACCTTCCTCGTTGCTTCAGTCTGTGCGTGAGGATGTCCCCCTTCCTGGTACCTTCTACGGTATGCATACCTTCCTCGTTGCTTCAGTCTGCATGAGGATGTGCCCCTTCCTGGTACCTTCTGCGGTATGCATACCTTCCTTGTTGCTTGGTACCTTTTGCGGTATGCATACCTTCCTCGTTGCTTCAGTCTGTGCGTGAGGATGTCCCCCTTCCTGGTACCTTCTGCGGTATGCATACCTTCCTCGTTGCTTGGTACCTTTTGCGGTATGTATACCTTCCTCGTTGCTTCAGTCTGCGTGAGGATGTCCCCCTTCCTGGTACCTTCTAAGGTATGCATACCCTCCTCGTTGCTTCAGTCTGCGTGAGGGTGTGCCCCTTCCTGGTACCTTCTGCAGTATGCTTACCTTCCTCGTTGCTTCAGTCTGCGTGAGGATGTGCCCCTTGCTGGTACCTTCTGCAGTTTGCATACCTTCCTCGTTGCTTCAGTCTGCGTGAGGGTGTGCCCCTTCCTGGTACCTTCTACGGTATGCATACCTTCCTCGTTGCTTCAGTCTGCGTGAGGATGTGCCCCTTCCTGGTACCTTCTGCGGTATGCATACCTTCCTCGTTGCTTGGTACCTTTTGCGGTATGCATACCTTCCTCGTTGCTTCAGTCTGTGCGTGAGGATGTCCCCCTTCCTGGTACCTTCTGCGGTATGCATACCTTCCTCGTTGCTTGGTACCTTTTGCGGTATGTATACCTTCCTCGTTGCTTCAGTCTGCGTGAGGATGTCCCCCTTCCTGGTACCTTCTACGGTATGCATACCTTCCTCGTTGCTTCAGTCTGCGTGAGGGTGTGCCCCTTCCTGGTACCTTCTGCAGTATGCATACCTTCCTCGTTGCTTCACTCTGCATGAGGATGTGCCCCTTCCTGGTACCTTCTGCGGTATGCATACCTTCCTCGTTGTTTGGTACCTTTTGCGGTATGCATACCTTCCTCGTTGCTTCAGTCTGTGCGTGAGGATGTCCCCCTTCCTGGTACCTTCTACGGTATGCATACCTTCCTCGTTGCTTCAGTCTGCGTGAGGATGTGCCCCTTCCTGGTACCTTCTGCGGTATGCATACCTTCCTCATTGCTTGGTACCTTTTGCGGTATGCATACCTTCCTCGTTGCTTCAGTCTGTGCGTGAGGATGTCCCCCTTCCTGGTACCTTCTGCGGTATGCATACCTTCCTCGTTGCTTGGTACCTTTTGCGGTATGTATACCTTCCTCGTTGCTTCAGTCTGCGTGAGGATGTCCCCCTTCCTGGTACCTTCTACGGTATGCATACCTTCCTCGTTGCTTCAGTCTGCGTGAGGGTGTGCCCCTTCCTGGTACCTTCTGCAGTTTGGATACCTTCCTCGTTGCTTCAGTCTGCGTGAGGGTGTGCCCCTTCCTGGTACCTTCTGCGGTATGCATACCTTCCTCGTTGCTTGGTACCTTTTGCGGTATGCATACCTTCCTCGTTGCTTCAGTCTGTGCGTGAGGATGTCCCCCTTCCTGGTACCTTCTGCGGTATGCATACCTTCCTCGTTGCTTGGTACCTTTTGCGGTATGTATACCTTCCTCGTTGCTTCAGTCTGCGTGAGGATGTGCCCCTTCCTGGTACATTCTGTGGTATGCATACCTTCCTCGTTGCTTGGTACCTTTTGCGGTATGCATACCTTCCTCGTTGCTTCAGTCTGTGCGTGAGGATGTCCCCCTTCCTGGTACCTTCTACGGTATGCATACCTTCCTCGTTGCTTCAGTCTGCGTGAGGACGTGCCCCTTCCTGGTACCTTCTGTGGTATGCATACCTTCCTCGTTGCTTGGTACCTTTTGCGGTATGCATACCTTCCTCGTTGCTTCAGTCTGTGCGTGAGGATGTCCCCCTTCCTGGTACCTTCTACGGTATGCATACCTTCCTCGTTGCTTCAGTCTGCGTGAGGGTGTGCTCCTTGCTGGTACCTTCTGCAGTTTCCATACCTTCCTCGTTGCTTCAGTCTGCGTGAGGATGTGCCCCTTCCTAGTAGTTTCCACGGCATGTGTACGTTTCTCGATGAGTCACAGTCTATGCAGGCAGGTGTGGCCCTTGGTAGCATATATTGAGCATCTACCTCTCATTCTATGCGCAGTTGTGCACCTTCCTGGTAGATTCTACGGAACATTTACCTTCCAGTCTATGTGCAGTTGTGCGATTCAGTCTATGTTCAGATCTGTGCTCCTTCCTGGTAGTGTCTATGAGATGTGCACCTTCCAGGTAGCCTCTGTGGCATGTGCACCTTCCTGGTTATTCTATGGAACATGTACCTTTCTCTTTGCTTCTCAGTCTGTGTGCAGATGTGCACCTTCCTGGTAGCTTCTATGGAACATGTACCTTACTCCTTGCTTCTCAGTCTGTGTGCAGAGGTGCACCTTCCTGGTTATTCTATGGAACATGTACCTTACTCCTTGCTTCTCAGTCTGTGTGCAGATGTGCACCTTCCTGGTAGCTTCTATGGAACATGTACCTTTCTCTTTGCTTCTCAGTCTGTGTGCAGATGTGCACCTTCCTGGTAGCTTCTATGGAACATGTACCTTACTCCTTGCTTCTCAGTCTGTGTGCAGATGTGCACCTTCCTGGTTATTCTATGGAACATGTACCTTACTCCTTGCTTCTCAGTCTGTGTGCAGATGTGCACCTTCCTGGTAGTTTCTATGGAACATGTACCTTACTCCTTGCTTCTCAGTCTGTGTGCAGATGTGCACCTTCCTGGTTATTCTATGGAACATGTACCTTTCTCTTTGCTTCTCAGTCTGTGTGCAGATGTGCACCTTCCTGGTAGCTTCTATGGAACATGTACCTTACTCCTTGCTTCTCAGTCTGTGTGCAGATGTGCACCTTCCTGGTTATTCTATGGAACATGTACCTTTCTCTTTGCTTCTCAGTCTGTGTGCAGATGTGCACCTTCCTGGTAGCTTCTATGGAACATGTATCTTACTCCTTGCTTCTCAGTCTGTGTGCAGATGTGCACCTTCCTGGTAGCTTCTATGGAACATGTACCTTACTCATTGCTTCTCAGTCTGTGTGCAGATGTGCACCTTCCTGGTAGCTTCTATGGAACGTGTACCTTACTCATTGCTTCTCAGACTGTGTGCAGATGTGCACCTTCCTGGTAGCTTCTATGGAACATGTACCTTACTCATTGCTTCTCAGTCTGTGTGCAGATGTGCACCTTCCTGGTAGCTTCTATGGAACATGTACCTTACTCATTGCTTCTCAGACTGTGTGCAGATGTGCACCTTCCTGGTAGCTTCTATGGAACATGTACCTTACTCCTTGCTTCTCAGTCTGTGTGCAGATGTGCACCTTCCTGGTAGCTTCTATGGAACATGTACCTTACTCCTTGCTTCTCAGTCTGTGTGCAGATGTGCACCTTCCTGGTAGCTTCTATGGAACATGTACCTTTCTCTTTGCTTCTCAGTCTGTGTGCAGATGTGCACCTTCCTGGTAGCTTCTATACCATCTGGACCATCCTCATCGTTTCACACTCTATGTGCAGATGTGCCCCTTCCTGGTAACTTCTATACCATCTGGAATATCCTCATTTCACACTCTTATGGGCAAATGTGAAACGTCTTGATAGTTTCTATGGCATGTGTACAGTCATTTCTGCTTCACAGTCTATGTGCAGGAAGTGAAAGCCCTTCCTGGCAACTAAGTGCTGGCACTGGGACCCCATGTTTCATGGCATCAGTTCATTCAGGTGGTGTGTGCTTTGCCCCTCGGCTGTCTTCATGATATATGATATGACATGGCAGTTATAACGCGCCTATACACAAGTGTTTGAAGGCGTGAGGAGGCAAGGGGGGGGGAACAGAGGGAAGACAAAGACAACGATCCTACTAGGCCAGGTGACCTTGAGATCGCGCAAGGGGAGGGGGGAAAGGGGAAAGTGCGGAGGGCAAGGGGTAGGGGCGGTGCAATATATAGGATCAAGTCAAAAATAAAAGTGCAGCCAGCTTGTGGCAAGTGCAGGGGTAAGTGCAGACATCAAGTGATAAGAACTGGTAGGGGACTGTAGGGATACAGAAATAGCCCCCAAGTGAATGGGTTGCCAGGGAGGCAGTGCAGGTGAGCAACTGGCGGGGGAGGAGACCTTGGCCCGAGGTCAGAGGGTAGCCAGGTGACCAGTGCAATTTCAGTTAGTTCAGCAGGGGAGAGGAGGAGAGAAAGCAGAAGCAAAGAGGAACGTCTTGAGGTGCTTCTGGAACCAGAGATGGTTCTCCTCAGGGAGGCTGTTCCAGAAGGAGGCCGCAGCCTAAGAAAGAGATCTACCATCAACTAGTTGCTTGGAGAAGCGACTGACCCTAAGGGAGTTGGAGCGGATGACTGAGGAGCTCGAGAAGGAAGATATTTAGGAAGAAAGAGTTGAAGGTATTGAGGTCCCAGGCCCCAGAAGCCACTGGGAGCCAATGCAGAGATTTCAGTCCTGGAGAGATACGATCCCTGGGCTTGAGTCCAAGGACAAGTCTCGCAGTCCTGTTCTGGATGAGTTGCAGAGGGCAGAGAGTAGGAGCAGGCAGATTTAGAAAGAGACTGTTGCAATAGTCCAGCCTGGAGAGAACCAGAGCTCTGGAGACAGTGAGCTTCTGGGGGAAGGAAAGGAAGGGAAGAATACCTCTGAGGAGGTGCAGATGGAAGTGTGAATTGAGAGCATGTATAAACTGTTAAGTGTGAGTCAAAGTGGTCATGTTGAGGTACATATCAAATCCTCGCACATTCGAAAGTATTTGACGGGAAAGCAAAACAACAATCAGGAAGTGAAATTTAGAGCATCATGGTAAAGAGGGGTCCTGAGTCAGGTGAGGGGAAACCTGAAGACCAGAGAGAGAAACCCAGACCTACAACACGAGAAGCCTGATTTGAAATATTGGAAGTCCCAGACATGTGATAAATCTTTTTTGTTGTTGCTTGGAACCAAGATGAGGGGAGCCGACAAAGAAACTGTCTTGGAAATCAAGGCAAGGAAAGCCTGACCAGATTCTGTTGTAGAAATAATTATGTCAAGGAAAAACTAATATTGTGAATCGTACCAAGTGGTTTGAAGTGTACGGATCCTGTGAAATGTATGAGCCAGCCACCCGACAGGAACCCTTTAAACCCCCCATGATGTGAAAGTGCGGAAAGGAGTGACCCTTGCCTAACACGGACCTCCTGACATTTCCTTTGAACACTGATTTTCCTTTTGAACTACATGTCCACTTTTCATATGTTTTTGTATTAGAGTAAGGGCAGGAATTAGTTTTCTTTTAGTATAGGCCATTTGTATTTGTCTAGCACCGACCTAGACTGTGTTCTTTTATATTGATGGTTGAGATCACTCCCATGTTAGTTATAGGGCTAGATACAATGCTCTCCCACCTATCTGAACATTTAATACAGGTTTCTAAACTGTTCTCTTGTGTCCGTGTCATACTTGCGATACCGAGCCTCTTTCACACTGCCATGACCTCGGAACCCTCCTTTGCCCCACTACCATTCCACACCCAACTTTCAATGACTGTCCACCTAACACTCTATACACTCGCTCTGTGCATACAATACAGGTCAAATTGGCACAGGTCAGGGGTCACCTGTGAGCAGTAGCACCACGACAAGGTTTTGACCTCTGCTACTGGACATTCACACCACTCACTCCTCACTCAGGGGTTCCCCTCGTCTCCAATCAATAAGCTGTCCAACAGACACGTGTGTTCCATAGCAAGTCGAAGAACAATCTGCGAGGGAAACGCCCCCATCTCCCCCTAAAGCTGAGACGTCTACATGGCAGAGGTAACTAGGAAAAGCAGAACGCACATGGGACTCTGTTGCGTATGACTTACGACTCAGTGCCCGTAAAACCCTCATTCAGACCTCACTCACACCAGCCATAGCCCAGCGTTCCGGAGTACACACACTCACACTGGCAGAGGGGGCAGTCCAAGGCTGGCAGACTCTCCTACCTAGAAAACAGGTCATGGGGCAAACCGTAGCCCGATGCTGAATTCTCCCAACCCAAATGGGGGTGGGCAAGCTGAAATGGCTTGGCGAGGAGGGGAGAAGCCCAAAGTGAGGGTGTTTCTCCCAGAGTCTGGCAGCGTTGGTCTGCCCCAGGACTGCAATCACCCTCCCTCATGCCAGCAGTTTTATAGGCAGTAGGGAGTGACGTCACAAGGGTCTGTGAGGGCAGGAGATGATGTCACAAGAGGCTGAAAGGGAAGTGAGGGGTGATTGATTGCCAAGGAAAGCCAGGTGACGTCAGGAGTGATGTCATAAGCAATAAGTAAACTGCAGACTGCTAGCTGACACAGCTGTTCCATTTCATACATTTTATTGTTATCATTATTATTATTTCACAATGAGATATATTGTGAATATACCGAGAGATTCATTTTATACATTATGTAATTACAGAATACAAGGAATTCCAAATAAGAACTCGCATTCCAAAAGGTGTTTAACCATTTCTTTCTGCAACCCTCTCCTTCAGACGATCCTCATCCCTAACCATGGAGGGCTTACAGATGTGGAAGCATTTCTCCTTTGCAGCACCTCAAAAGGAATCAAACCAGTGGTAGAAAGTGTAGCCAACCTATAAGCATAGACTACTTTATCCACAAATAATTCTTCCCACTCCTTACCTTCTCTGCTGCCATGCGAGCACTCTGCATGAGTGTCCTATTAAAGCGTTCTACCTAG
This sequence comes from Ambystoma mexicanum, assembly GCF_040938575.1. Lineage (NCBI taxonomy): Eukaryota > Metazoa > Chordata > Amphibia > Caudata > Ambystomatidae > Ambystoma > Ambystoma mexicanum. Next base: position 1,307,402,075 of record NC_090928.1, read on the forward strand.
GGGAACAGCGGAGAGTGCCCTTGAGGTTTGTGTATCCAGAGGGGAGCCTCATATGCTGTACTGCGTGGATGGGTGCTCTGGGACTGTGCAATACAGCCTTATAGTGTTAGTGTGTACTGGGGAGTGGGTGTCCAGCTGATCTTCCCCTGCCATGTGTGGGTAGCCTGGTGGATGCATGCAGTAGAAGGTAGAATGCTGACCAGGCTAGTGAGATCTGCAGACAGCTGAGAGGCTGTGGTAGTAGCCACTGTAATGTAGTTCTCATAGGCTAGGGGCAGAGCCACACTGCAGCCACAATCAAGAGATGATACTCATCGCAGCCATGTTTGGGGAGGTGGCCTGGTGAAGGATCTGATTGGTTGGCATTCAAGCAAGGGCCCATAAGGCTGTCCGGCTAGGACTTTGGTCCCTGCGCTAGGGCACAGGAGTGCCCACTGATGATTGAGACATCACCAATGAATGTGGGTATTCTTGCCCGAGAGCCAGAATGGTAATCTTGTGGTTGCGGAACAGCAGATCATGTCTTATTACATTTAGAAGAAAGATCAGCTGAAGTTGATTGCCAATATCACTTGTGGAAATCGAGTGGAATTGAACAGATCTTGTATGGCGTCAAAGATCCAGGGCCCTAAAGGTACATACATCCACCAAATGTGGCAGAGAGAAACACCTGGCGGTCGTCTGCAACTCTCCACCTGGACAGCCACAGGAGTACAATCTCACACTCTCCAAACAAGAGCCTAGCATGCACAGCACTGGTGCAAGAAGAGATACAGGTGTGAGGCGACACCTTGTAAGACATGTCAGGCAAGTTACAGGAAGGTCTACATCGCCCTCACCCTCCAAGGTGGTGACCCAGCATGACTATGCTCACGTGATGAAAGGAGGGAAGACTTCACCTGAGGGTGACATCAACCTGCTAGTAGGAGATCACCAGGCCAAATTTCTCATCAACATTGGTGCCACCCTAAATACCATGCGCGTATCAGAATATCACAAGATAATGTCTTCTCCACAGCTAAGATCATCTGACCTGAAGGTTTTCCAGTGGGCAGCCAGAGGGCCAGTGCAGAATCACAGGATGTTCTTCAGAACAATACGATAAAGATGAATTTCATGTACTACAAGGGGAAATTCCTGGGAGTAACCTACTGGGCCGCCCACTGCTCTCAAGATAGAGATTGCGGCAGTTACCTACACCATGCAGCACAAACTTTCGGTCTGTTCAATCCGGTGCCTTAAAGGAGACCCTGTGACACTCCACTTCCATGAATCCATACCGCCTGTAGCTCGACACCCAAGGAGAATACCGATCCATCTACAACCGCTCGCAGAAAAGGAGATGCAATTTCTAGAGTTAGGATATAATAGAACCAGCTCATGGTCTAACTCTATGGGTGTCCTCCATAGTGGCTGTGCCGAAGAGAGGGTCACCAAACAAAATATGCATATGTGTGGACATACGGCAAGCGAACAAGCCCATTGGGTGTGAGAGACACCCGGAATGCATCTATACTACATGATCAGCCTACTAAATGGGGCAAAAGTATTCTTGAAGCTTGACCTGAACAAGGGATATCATCAGATCAGAATAGACAAATAATCCTGGTGCATCACTACAATACCGGTACATCACTACGTTTACCACAACAATTGGACTCTTCAGATACAAGAGACTCACTTTCGGCATTTACTTGGCAGCCAAAATATTTCAGGAGAGCTTGCAGAAAGAATTTGTCATGTGAACAACTGTTTTAATTAGAGTGATAACATCCTGTTTTTTGGAGCCACCACTACACAACATGATTAAGCCCTTCAACAGGTGAGCACAGGACTGGTTGAGGCTGGTCTGACATTACACCATGAAAGTGTGCCTTTCACATCTCAAGTTCTATGGACATATTTACTCACACGACAGCATGAGCCCTGACCCAAGCAAAGTGGCTGCCATCTCTGAGATTCCGGCCCTCAAGGACGTTAACGAGTTCAGGTTTTTCTTAGAAATGTCTAGTTACTGCAATTGCTATCTTCGAGACTTTGCGACCACCAGTGGCCCTCTCAGAGAACTAACAAGGCAAGGTAGAATATTCCAATGGACACAACAATGTGAAGAAACATTCATACAAAAAAAAGCGGCATCACCACAGCAGAATGCATGGCCCACTTTGATCCGAACATTTGCACAGTACTAACTTTTGATGCCAGTACCATTGGCCTGGGTGCAATTCTGACGCAGCATCAGCCAGCGCGAGAATCTCCCAGGATAGTGATTGCAGAAGATGGAGAGACACCGACCTTGCAAGCAGGCAAGGCAGAAATGGCTCCACAACAGAACTACATGCATTCAGGAATGTACGAGAAGAGTTGTCGGTGGAAGCACTCGTCATGCGAGGATATCGATATGTGGTACCACAGACCTGCAGCAACATGTAGTAGAGCGAGCCCACGAAGGTCACTGCGGGATGGTGGCCACGGAGAGACAAGTGAGAGACACCATGTGGTTCCCAGGAATAGATCAGATAGTGGAACGCATGATCAGTGCATGCCACCTGTGTCAGAGCACCTCCAGACCTAATCATCCAGGACCTCTACAAATGTCTGACATGCCTGAGCTCGCATGGACTCTCCTCGCAATTGATTTCTTCCGACCCTTTGGAGAAAATAAATACTGGCTGGTCATCATGGATGAACATTCTCGGTTTCCTCTGGTTCACATTATGTCGTCTACGGCAGCCGGCGCTGTTATACCAGTGCTGGATGACATCTTCTCTGCATGAGGCATTCCAGAAGTACTGGAGTCAGACAATGGTCCACACCTTCAGCAGCCTGGGCATCCACCATAGGAAGACCCATATCCCTTAAGCAAGCCGTGTGCAACATGCTCAGGGACTACAGAAACTCGCCACATGGCACGACTGGAAAGTGTCCATCAGAATTGCTGTTTGGCAGAAGGAGAAGGACCAAACTTCCTCACCTGGCAAGTGATATGAGCGAGGAAGTGTTAGGCAGAATCACCTGCGGTACCCTTTGGGAACACTACAGGTAACTAGGACCACAAGTGTAAGCACAATTTCACCTTTGGTACAAGCCTGTACTCCACAGTAAAGTGGTAATGATGGCGGAGCAGCCAGACTTACCTCAAGAGTTTAAGTGAGCAGTAGAACAAGTTACACAAAAGACCAACCAACACAGTGATTCAAGTAAACACTTACTCAAGGCTTCTTAGTAAAAGAATATACATTTATTAACTCAATCATTTGTAAAACATTACATTAGCATAAGCAGCTAAATATCACACATTAATACACCACAAAAATCCAACCGGTAAGTAACTGAACAAGTTTAGCTAAAACATGAAGTAGGAACAAAATGGCACTTTAGATACTTAGAAAAGGGAGGAAAAGACAAGGTTATAAGAATAGACAGCCCAAATACATTCATAGGCAGGGCAAAGGGTTTCAGTTAAATACAACCAGCAATTCTTCTCAATAGGCCTGGGCCAAAGTTAATGGTCCAGAGTCTTTTGTATAGGATAGCACAGTTCTGGTATGTAACGGTTAAGTCTTTGCCACAGATTTTGAAAGGATTTGTCGGGGCGAAAAGTTTGACAAATGTTTATGGAAGGACAAGCCTTCGTAATTGAGGGTCGTTTCGCGCACTTTCTCGATGGCCGAAAAGATTTCCGGACCGCGTTTGCACAGTAACTTTTAAATGAAGAAAGCTGTAGCTGAGGCAGTTGTTCCTGGCAGTTCGGGCAGACCTCGCTGTTCCTGAGCTTCAGTCGTGGGGACAAGAAGGAGGACATCGGGAGGTTCCTGCACTGCCCAGGGAAGAGGGCAAAAGCTGTAGCAAGACATTGGTTTAAGGTGTGAGTGCCTTAAAGTCCCCCTGGTTTCCTTCCCTCTGGCTATCCGGTTTTCAAAAGCACTCTGATGAAAATTCGACCAGATGGGGACGGTGTCCAGGTGGCTTGCGAGTTGGTTGTTCCAACCAAACTCAAGGGAAGAAGGTAACCTTCAAGGGCTTCTCTGTCGTCAGAGTTTCAGACAATTTGGACCTGCAGCAGGGCTTCATCAGTCGTCCAGGAGTTGCAGCAGTCCTCTTCCTTCCTCTCCTCTTCGGTTCTTTCATTCCAGTGGTCGACTCTGCTTTCCAAGTCCCAGAGACCTGCTTTTAAACAGTTTTCCCCATTCATTCCAGCCTGGCTGTCACTCACACAGCAGGGCGGCTGTCCTGCCGGACAGCCAGCAGGCCAATCACACCAGAGTGCATTCAGGTCTCCTAGGAGACTAAGCACAGGGAGTTTTGGGCACCTCCCTCACATCCTGTCCACCCCAGACACTCTGGCACCAGAGGAGGGCTTCAGCACAGAAGCCCACCAAAGGCCAACAAACAAAGGGACCAAACCTGGTTTGGCGCAGAGACAAGCACAAGAAGGACTTTTCCTAAAAGAAATGGTGAAAAAAGATGACCAGAGTCTGTTTTTACAGATAGGTCTTGGGCGCCATATTGAAAAACATGGCTACCCCTGATTTTGAGCTACCGTTGTTAGCGGTGGCGAAAAATCATGGTAGTTGATCTAAACCACTGCCACCAGCCATTTAAAATAGGAAAAGGTAACATTTTACTGTTACATGAGTGTTTTGACTCAGGGGAAGCTAAGCAACTCCTCCAGCACTCTATAGGAAGATAGTGTGTGCTGGGCCACTAAATTTAAAGAGACTAGTACAGTCAATTTATCTTTACATGCCCTGAGAGACAGTAGTCAGTCCCAGAGAAGGTATTTAAACCTTGGGGAGTCTGAAAGACACCCCTGTGCCACTGCACTGAAGGTTCTGTGTGACACACAGAAAAAGATGACGCAATGGAGGTTGTTTTAAAAACTCCATAACCAAAGAACACAAAAGTAACACACACACAACATGGAAGAGTGGGAGAAAAAAAGGCTCACACTCTTCCCAGGTAAAAAATCAAATCCTAGAAATCCAGCAAAGTTGCTGAGGGTCTCAAAAGGTAAGGGAAATTATCACATTTGCAGAATTCTCCCTAACATGAAGCGAAACAGATTCAAGAAGGGGATGCATGCAAGAAACAGGGCATGAAGGAATATGCCGACAGAAGAAGAAGAGCCAGGAGCTTTGACTTGCAAATCGGTGACAAGGTACCTTCAAAATTTGATCCGGACTATCTGATGATATCTCACGTGAATGGAACAATGGTAACTGCTCGCTCCCCTAGCAGAGTGGTGACTTGAAATGTCTCTCAATTCAAGCTGTAAAACGAAGAAGATCAAGAACGTTGTGAGGAAGACAACATGGCAGCATCACATGATGAGATTATGAGGGAAGAAGCTGAGGAAGAGCGGGAAGAACGTCGGGAAAGGCCGACAGGATCATCAAAAGGCCAGTGCGTCTAATTGAAGAGATATAAGAACACAGAGCTGTAAGTGACTTTTATTTTGCTCGAAAGGGTAGATCTGGTGTCCTGGAGAGACAACGATTAATGCAGCCGCACAGCTCCATCATGAACTGTGTCCGCCAATGGGGATGTTCTAAGCTCGCGGATTCGCAGTGGGGAATCGCGCACTGCAGCTCAGTTAGCTCCCACCATTAATGAAGACATGTTGAGTTTCTCTGTGACTCCTGTAGTGATTGCCCCGCTGTGGTGTTGTGTGCTGTCTCATCCCTTACATGCACTCATTCAGCAGTGGGTGAATCTTAAAATACCCACAAGAAACAGGACAACGTCGTCTGGTCTGCTGAGGGGGCTGGCGAGCGCTAGAGGAAAGGACCTCTTTATGTTGCCTTGTGTGTGATGATGGAGGACGTTTATGGAATTAACCGAGGATGCGCTGGATTTTAGAGAGAGTGACACCTTTTTCCGGCAGCTGCTGACGGAGGAGAGAGAAGAGATTAATGACCTGCTCCAGGAGTGTTTGTATTTTGAAGACTGTGTGAGCTGTGATTTGGGGAAGGCTGATAACACGAGTGGCTGATTTCTATTAATCAGTTGCCTGGTTTATGATAGAGGACGCAACACGCTCAATGCCGGATCCTTGTTATTTGGCGCCGCCTGATCATGTTTATAAATGACATGTCAGTGGTAGCTTGAAGGCACCTTGAATGTTTGGGGTGCTGTTAGGTCAAATGAATTGAGCATGGGAAGAGGTGCAGTGTGTGGAGAGGTACCGGGGGGGGTGGCATTGAGCATGGGAAGAGGTGCAGTGTGTGGAGAGGTACCTGGGGGTGCCATTGAGCATGGGAAGAGGTGCAGTGTGTGGAGAGGTACCTTGGGGTGGCATTGAGCATGGGAAGAGGTGCAGTGTGTGGAGAGGTACCTGGGGGATGGCATTGAGCATGGGAAGAGTTGCAGTGTGTGGAGAGGTACCTAGGGGGGTGGCATTTAGCATGGGAAGAGGTGCAGTGTGTGGAGAGGTACCTGGGGGGGTGGCATTGAGCATGGGACAAGGTGCAGTGTGGAGAGGTACCTGGGGGTGGCATTGAGCATGGGAAGAGGTGCAGTGTGTGGAGAGGTACCTGGGAGATGGCATTGAGCATGGGAAGAGGTGCAGTATGTTGAGAGGTACCTGGGGGATGGCATTGAGCATGGGAAGAGGTGCAGTATGTGGAGAGGTACCTGGGGGATGGCATTGAGCATGGGAAGAGGTGCAGTGTGTGGAGAGGTACCTTGGGGGTGGCATTAAGCATGGGAAGAGGTGCTGTGTGGAGAGGTACCTGGGAGATGACATTGAGCATGGGAAGAGGTGCAGTGTGTGGAGAGGTACCAGGGGGGTTGCATTGAGCATGGGAAGAGGGGCAGTGTGTGGAGAGGTACCTGGGGGATGGCATTGAGCATGGGAAGAGGTGCAGTATGTGGAGAGGTACCTGGGGGATGGCATTGAGCATGGGAAGAGGTGCAGTGTGTGGAGAGGTACCTTGGGGGTGGCATGGAGCATGGGAAGAGGTGCAGTGTGGAGAGGTACCTGGGAGATGACATTGAGCATGGGAAGAGGTGCAGTGTGTGGAGAGTTACCAGGGGGGTTGCATTGAGCATGGGAAGAGGTGCAGTATGTGGAGAGGTACCTGGGGGATGGCATTGAGCATGGGAAGAGGTGCAGTATGTGGAGAGGTACCTGGGGGATGGCATTGAGCATGGGAAGAGGTGCAGTGTGGAGAGGTACCTGGGAGATGACATTGAGCATGGGAAGAGGTGCAGTGTGTGGAGAGGTACCAGGGGGGTTGCATTGAGCATGGGAAGAGAGGCAGTGTGTGGAGAGGTACCTTGGGGGTGGCATTGAGCATGGGAAGAGGTGCAGTGTGGAGAGGTACCTGGGAGATGGCATTGAGCATGGGTAGAGGGGCAGTGTGGAGAGGTACCTGGGAGATGGCATTGAGCATGGGAAGAAGTGCAGTGTGTGGAGAGGTACCTGGGGGGTGGCATCGAGCATGGGAAGAGGGGCAGTGTGTGGAGAGGTACCTGGGGGGTGGCATTTAGCATGGGACGAGGTGCAGTGTGGAGAGGTACCTGGGAGATGGCATTGAGAATGGGAAGAGGTGCAGTGTGTGGAGAGGTACCTGGGGGTGGCATTGAGCATGGGAAGAGGTGCAGTGTGTGGAGAGGTACCTGGGGGATGGCATTGAGCATGCGAAGAGGTGCAGTGTGTGGAGAGGTACCTAGGAGATGGCATTGTAATGTGCATGTTATCTTCATCCCAGCGTGAGCTATTAGCACAGCTGCCTATCTTAAAGGAGGCTGCATCAATGTTACAATGGAATGGGTACAATTAGCATGTCAGCATTAACATGTTCATGTTACACGAATGCATGCCTGATGAACATTTGAATGGAAAGGTTCAGAATAAAGAATTTGAACTTATATTGCTTGTGTTTACCTGCTTGAGGGTTTTAGGATTGCCTCGTTCAACGCTACAAGGACTTTTAGGACTTTGTCTAATTTATTAGAGAAATGCTAATGTGTGCAACTGAACGCTATTCATAAATATGCATGCATGTTGAATGCATGCTGTTAAATGCATGCCTGTTGAATGCATGCCTGTTAAATGCATGCCTGTTTGCTGCTTGGAGCAGAGGGTTGGGTATTGTAGTTTACGTTTTTTTGAGAATGGTATGCCGGCATTAGTGTTACATTTTAGTTTTTCACCTTACATGTGTTAGTAGACTATTCTATTAAGATTCTCTTGGTGAGTGGTAGTTTACTGTGGGTTGGGATGCCTCCCACACCTGCTTTTTCCATTTAAAGAAGCTATTTAGGGCATGTGATGAACCAGGAATGAGAGCGGGACACATGGGGTTCATGGTTTTGGTCAAAGACGTTTAATTAACTGAAAAAGGGGGTGGGGAAATGCCTCTCTGTTCCAAAACTAATGCTCTGTCAACGTCAGAATGCCCAAAGCAAAACCGTCCTGTGTCCAAACTGCTATCCTGACCCTCACATTCTAATAAAATAAATCCTAAGGTGAAAAGGGTAATGTCTTCGGCCGTGTGTCTCTTACTCATGTTCTATGAAAAAGAAAATGCATAACTCCAACAAAACAGTTCCTTGTTCCAGAGGGTGGTTCCCTTTCCCTGGATTTCTCTTCTCTTGGTTGTTTATTCAACAATGTCAGTTCCTTGTGTTTTTCATCAAATATACAAAACAACTTGGCTTTCTGTCTTTGTCTTTTTAGGATATCTGGTGTACTCTCCTGCCAGGTTTTCACTCCTTCTTTCGTGATTAGCACAGCCTATTTGATAATCTTGACTTGCTTTTCTCAGGATATCTTTGATTCATATATTTCGTATACAATGTTCAATCTGTCCTTGCCTGGTGTACACTTCCCACCAGGGCTTTCTCTTTTACACACACACTTGTGACTGCTTGGTACACTCTCCTGACAGGAATTTCTTGGATGCACACACTTGCAATTACCTGGTATACTCGACTGCCAGTGATTTCTTAAATGCACTTTCTTGCCACTGCCTGGTATACTCTCCTGCCAGGACTTTCACATATATCCTTTTTCCAGTCTTAAATTGCCTGGTATAATTCTCTGCCAGGACTTATTTCAGGCGGGCTCTGCACACCTTCATTAAGATTGATAGTCTCAGTTTTCTGCTTTTCTTTTTTTAAAAACATTTTATTAATTTCAACCAAACAATACAAACCAAACAGGCAGTGCATATATCAACAGTTCCATTGTACATTGCTTACTTCTAGCCACTGCTTCCCTTATCCCACCCCCCATTTCGAGCCTATTACTTTTCACATTCCATTTCTGCATCCTGTGGTAGGATCTCTCCTTCCATGGGTTCTGCTGGGTCTCGTATTGACCCAAACAGCTCTGCTATCAATAATTTCCAGGCCATCAGGGACTCTGTCTCCTCCTCCCCCCCAGCATTGCTCGTTTCTTGCCATACCATGGTTTCTGCCTCCGCCCATTTCTGCAAATCTTTCCACCACACCTCCACTCGTGGTCTATGGCATGTCTTCCACCCCATAGTGATTCTCCTCTTTGCAAGCACATATGCCAAATCTCTCAGTTTACCCACATGCTTGAGCTTCTGTGATCTTGGGAACCACCCCCAACAAACACGCCCACACTGTGTCCACTACAATCTTGACCCCCTTCTCTGCCAGTTTCCGCACCACATCGCTCCAAAAGCGTTCAATGACCGGGCATGACCAGAACATATGCACCATGCCCGCGTTCTCCTCATCACACTTGGGGCATGCTTGCCGTCCTGCATTCTCAAACCTCAATATCCTCTGGGGTGTCATATATGCCCTGTGCGTAATATACAGTTGTTTCTGTTTCAATCTCGCATTTCTAGATACCTTCTTATCCCTGAGCCCGTTCCCACATCCCGTCCTCCAGCGGGGTTCCTACTTCCGTGTCCCAATCTAGTCTCATCTGTGTGACCTCCTTCCCCACTTTAAACATCAACATCTCATATATACTAGATATCTCATGGCCCCCTTCCGCTATGTCGTATATCATATCTATGGTGGCATCTGGTTCTTCCTCCAGCACAGTTTTGGCCATGTTCTCTTAATTCTCTGCACCATTCTATGATGTGTAATATACTGGCCCGCGTGCAACCCAGTTTCTTCCCGCAGCCCCTCAAAGGTAATAATAGAACCCTCCCGCCAAATATCTCCCATTGTTGCTAACCCAACCAGTTCCCAGTGGTTTCTGATTATCATTCTTAGCTGTTCATCTGCCCCTGTTAATGCAACTAGTGGTACCTGCGGAGAGCATGGAGACAAGTTCTCCATCATCTGGCATGCCCTACGCCACATCTTCCACCCCAGTAACATCATCTTGGGGCGCCCTTTCATTTCTGCCTTGGGTACCCACATCATCTCTTTCAAATAAAATGGTGCACAATCATGTCCAAACACTCTGGATTCAGAGGTCTCTTCATCGGAGAGACATTTGGCAACATACTGCAGTTGGCTTGCTACATAATAAACCTCATAGTTAGGAAATTGTATCCCCGCTTTTTCATAGAAATTCTGTAGCTTCCATAGCGCCACTCTGTTCCGCGTGCCATGCCACAGGGAATCCCTGCGCATACTTTCAGTTTGGTGAAGAACTTCTTAGGTATCAGGTATGGTATGTTCCCAAAGTAGTGTAGGAGCCTAGGCAGGACCACCATCTTGGGCATTGCTCTATGCCCCATCATTGCTAAGGGCAACCTGACCCAAAATTGCATGCAATTTTCAATTTTTTTAATGGCCACCTCCGTGTTGCACCTATGCTCCTCTTCCACTGTGTGGTATATGTCTATCCCTAAGTACCGAAATGTACTGACCGCCCATGGTACCTGCAATACGGGTAACTGCTCCAATGGGATCCCTTTGTACCCACCTAATGGGAACATGCTAGACTTCTGGGGGTTCACCGCTATACCAGACAACCCCGCATATCTCTCCATTACTTCTAGAATATATTAGAGATTTTCCTCCAGATGCCGCAAGTACAGCAGCATATCATCTGCCTATAGGGAGATCAGATGTCGTTCCCCTTTCGCCTCAATGCCTACGGTATCATATTGTTGTCTCAGGTATATTGCTAGAGGTTCCAGGGCCAGTATGTAGAGCAATGGAGACCACAGACATCCCTGTCTGGTGCCCCAGCGAAGCTGCCACCTTTCCGATATCACTGATCCTGTCTTGACTCTAGCCAGCGGTTCACTATACAGTATTTCCGCCCACTGTACATATCCAGGCCCCAACCCATAGCACTCCAGGGCCGCCAGCAGCCATGGCCACTTGACCGAATCAAAGGCCTTTATTGCGTCCAAGGACACAATTGCCATTTCACCCGCGTTTTCGCTTCCACTCTCAATAATTTGTTGGAGTCGTCTATGATTATTAGAGATGTTCCTATTTGGGACATAACCCGTCTAATCAGGGTGTATTAGTCTACCAATAACCCTCTTCAATCTATTTGCCAAGACAGCCGTCAATATCTTGCTGTCTTGATTCAGCATCAACAAAGTTCAATAGGAGCTGCAGCTGTGCCCAGGCTTATTAGGTTTGGGAAACGGTATTATAATCGCTTCTCTCAGTGACTCTGGCAAACTTCCCATCTCAAATGCTTCATTTAACATTTCTAACAGTGGGGGGAGAACCTCTTCCATGTATACTTTATAAAATTCACTTGGGAGTCCATCCGCTCCCGGGATCTTGCTAGTAGGCAACTGTCTCACCACCTCACCCAGTTCTTCTAGGGTAATTGGTGCATCTAGCTCCTCTTTCTCCTCCGCACTTATCTTTGGCAATCCTATATCCTCCAATGTTTCTATCATCGGAGCGTGACTGCTCTTACCGCCGTCTCCATATAATAATTTCTAATAGCCTGCAAACTCTTGGTTAACTCCCTCTTGGGTGTCCGCTACACTACCGTCTTCCCTCGTTATGGTCCTGATTGTGACTCTGGGGGTTTCGCTCTTATATAGCCACGCCAAGAGTCTTCCTGGTTTATCCCCTCCCGCATGCTGTCTCTCTACATATTTTTTATAATTGAGGTTACACAATCTATCCCAGTACTCCGTGCATTTTTGCTGTAGCTTGAGTGTCAATTCTAATTCCTCCTTGGTGCCATCTTCGCCCCTTAAAGCCTCTTCCAGTTTCTCCTCCGTCTCTCGTAAATCAGCTAGAATCCCACCCTGCAGACCTTTAGATTTTGCTATGGCTACCCCTCTCATCACAACTTTGAAGGCCTCCCACAGTGTTCCTGCCGAGTCCACACTACCAGTATTCGTCTCAAAATAGTTTACAATCTCCTCCCTCATGTCCTCCCTAAAAAAGGGGTCTCTCAGTGCTTCCGCTCGTAGGCGCCATGTCGGAATCCTCGCTCTCGGGGGGCAGTATTGCCATCTGAGGATCAGGGGTGAGTGGTCCGAAAAAACCCTTGCTTTATATTCGATTTGTGTAATCTCTATTATCACTTCAGGTGTAGTAAAGGCATAGTCCAACCTCGTGTGTAACTGCTGCGGGGCAGAATAATGTGAATATTGCCTCTCCTGGGGGTGTCTCATTCTCCCTGCATCTTCTAGACCAAAGTCACTCAGCAATGTCTGCAGCGCTTTGGCAGCAGGGGAGGGTCTATCCATCTTCCCATCCAATCTATCCACCCTTGGGTTCAGTACGCAGTTAAAGTCCCCGCCCCAGATCACTGTGCTCCCCACGCACGTGCTCAGATTAGTACACAATGTTCTGATGTACGCCGCTGTGTTCTGGTTCGGGGCGCATGTATTTACTATGCTTATCTCCCTATTTTTCACCAGTCCCCGCAATATAACCATCCTCCCATCTGTCCCAGCTACCTCCTGCAACCGCTGAATTGGGACATGTGGCGCCACCCAAGAAGCACTCCCTTGGCATAAGCGGAATATGATGAGCCCACCACCACTCCCTTCCACTTCCTTGCAATCACATCCATCTTCTCCCGTGTCAGGTGGGTCTCCTGCAGCAGTCAATGTCTATTTTTTGCCTACGCAGGTACAATTTCTCTTTAGATAACTATTGAGCCCCCTTACAGTCCATGTAACTATTTTAAGGTCCCCCATGGCTTATTAGAGTTCCATTCCACCTCCCACAGGTGCAGTCTAAATCTAAGTTCCATTCCATTCTGTATAGGCTCGTTCCCCGGTTTAAACTCCCCTTAACCAAAAACACACCAAACTCCCCGTCCCCCCACCTCCCATCCCATCCCCAACATCACCCCCCTCAACTGTTGCCCAGCTCCATCCCTGGATCTCAGGCACCCCCGCATCTAGCTCTTTCTGGCTATCGCCTGTACTCGAAGCTCCGCAGGGTGAGGTCGCCCTAATGGCTAACCTACTGCTACTACTACTATTGCACGGGGGTAGGGTGCTTCCGTCCTGCCGCTCCTGTTTGCTTCAGTTCAACCACACATTGCTACTCAATTTACGTATGTATACGAACTGCTATATTCCAGTCCCTTAAGTTCGACACAGTCAAAGGTATCACAGCCAAATATCAACTTTACTCGGTCGCACCCCTTTATCTTAATCTCTATCATAGTCACTGCTGGGGTACCCACTCTGCGTCATATCAATATGCATGCAATATCCCAATCACTTATCGTGTTCCTCTTGAGCCTGCTCCGTATCTCGTTCCGGGCAACCCTGAAGGTCCAGCCATGTCGTTGCTTCTTCCGGAGTGTCAAAAAAGTACATCCTGCTTTTGTGCAACACTTTCAATTTCGCGGGGTACAGAAGCATGTATTTGATTCCGACCATGCGTAACCTCCTTTTGATTGCCACATAGCTGTACCGTTGCCTCTGGACCAATATTGTATAGTCAGGATACGCCGTGATGGTGCTTGAAGCCCTTTCAATCGTTCCCCCTTTACGAAAGTACTCCAAAATCTTCTCGCAATCTTTATAGTTCCGTATCTTTGAGATTATCGCCCGGGGAGGGGCCCCAGGCTTCGGCTTCCTCATAAGGGCTCTGTGTGGGCGCTCCACTGCAAATCCTTGCGAGAGTTTTTCGGCCCCCATTTCTTGTAAGATTAGGTTCTCAACGTAAACTGTAGGGCCTTCCTCCCCCTCCGGCAGGCCGACCATGCGGATATTGTTCCTTCTTGCTCTCCCTTCCACTTCCTCCGCACGATTCTCCAGGTTAGCTACCTGTTGCTTCAGTACGTGAACCTCCTTTGAATTGTTGGTGCTAGTATCCGTGTTGGTTTTCACCGCACTCTCCAGGCTGCTCGTTCTCTCTGCCAACGCCCTAACATCTTGTCGCAGCAGGGTGACTTCTATGCCTACTGCGTTTTTTTAGCCTCCAGGGAAGTGCGCAAGTCCGACATCGCTATTCCCAATGAGTCTCTCAGCTCCGTAATAGCCACTAATATCTGGTGATTTTCAGTAGCTACAGTGCTCTCCACAGGTGCTGTCGCGCCTTTGGCCGCTGTGGTCGCAGGAGATTGCTGCTTTTTGGTGAATGCTTCCATTGTGGATTGTTTGTTTTTGTTCTTGCTTACGGCCCCTTGCCCCGCCATCTGCGGCCTCTGTTATTTGTCTGAGGTTGCTTGGTCTCTGGTGTATCAATCCTGCTCCTCTGTTTTGATGCAGCACCAGTGTATTGCTCCAAGTCTGGGGCAATTATCCTAGAGGAGCCCCTGTATAAGCTTGTGTTTGTTGGGCTATTTCTCCGAGTGGGTTGTGTCCTCCCACGTTTCAAATTATCTTGCTGCGTCTTGGAGACTACTCTTTTCCCCTATCGTAATCACCTAGCTTTTGGGCTCTCTGCACTCTTCACACCACTGCTTGTATCCGCAGCAGTCTCTCTTGTATCATCATCAGCTTGGATAAACCCTGTATGCCATGCCTTTCTATGGTGGCGTCCACTTTCTGGCTCTTTCACTCCTCGGGGTCGTCTGCTTGTCTTCAGCACCACAGAGTGCCCACAGCTCCTAATACTGTACTCCCGTTTGTCTCTAGGAGCAAAGGATCGCCTCCATCAGAGCCAGCCCAGTGGTCTGTTAATGTGTCCTCCCGTAGCCGTTGCTACAAGGTGTCCGTTTCCACAGTTATCAGCTGCTGATATTATTAATGAGCAGCTGCCATTTGCTCTAGCTTCCCTTTCTGCTGGAATCCCAATGATCTGTCCTCCAGCTCGACTCTCGCGCGCCTCCGTCCTCTGCATGGCCGTCCCGAACTCTTACATCCCAGTCCAGTCATCCGCTACTAATGTTGCCACGCGTTCCTGCGGCGCACCCGCTGCTCCGCTACAATGTATCGTGCAGTTCTGGTCCGTAGCGCCTGTTCTCCGCATGAGGAAGCGTTCGGATAGCCGCTCCTAATTATCTCTGTCCCGCGGTGCCCGGCCGCATCAGCTTCACGCAGCCAGCTCCCTCCGATGGAACGCTCGGAAATCTCCACCTGCGGCTACAGTATCTCTTCAATCCTCCGCTCGCAGGCTTACCGCACCCTGCTGCTCAATGCAAGCTGATACTGTTATAAATATGTGCTCCGCTGGGTACCCCGTCAGGAGCCAGCTCTTCGCTCACTGCTCAGAGCCCAGCTCTGTCATTTCGGTGGTCGAGGTCTTGATGCCTTTGTTGTCTGCCATTTTGTGGGAATACGTGCCCACCAAGTCACACGCATAAAAGACTATATCTCCGGCATGCTTACACCGATAGGCTTGTAGTTTGCTGATGTCGTGGGGCACACATTCTGATGCTTTTGCTAATGTTTCCAGGGACTTTTAGATCGATTTAAGCGTGTTAACACGGATCGTCGTCAGATCAACAGGAGCTGCTGCACCGGAGCACATCCTACTTCATGGATGGTTAGCCACACCCCCGTTTTCTGCTTTTCCTATTACTTTATTGCCCTGGTATTTTATCTTGCCTGGACTGTCTCTTGTGCACTGCACACATTCACAAACTTGGAAGCTTTGCATGTGCCTTCGTAGAAATACTCTTTCGCTCTCTCGCTCTCTCTCTCTCTCTCTCATATGTAAGTGTTATTAATATTTACTGGATTTTGGTAAGGCTTCCCATACACCCCTGCATCCCTGTACTCCCTGGGAGGACTCACTGGCTTTGGCTGGCGTTTTTCCCTTCTTGCGCAGTGACCCAACAGCGGGTGTTCAGTGTCCCCTCTTTGGTTGCCGCATTCACTCCTTAGCCTCTCAACATCCCACACTCTCTGCTGAGCCCTCCTGCTTCATATATTCAGGCTGCGGAAAGGCGAAGGTGTTTCCTTTTTCGCTCGGCTTCCCTGCATTCAGACCTTGAGCATGTTGTCTCCACATCTCTCTCTCCAGCCTCACAGCTCCGTCGTGTACTGAGAGAGACAGTTCTTTCTCTCCAGCAGCTCTCTTCAGTCAGCTGCACCACTGGTTAAAATGACCCAGGCACAGGTATGCACTCAAAATTACTAGCGCTTAGCCTGCGTTGCTGACCTTTGTGAGGGGCCAGTAATGCGAGGCAGACAGCTGTTTTTGTTGATTTACCAACATTTGCCATTTTATTAAAGACATTATGTTAAGAAATGCCTCACTATCCCTACTCTGCTGAGGGATTCCATGCCTAACCAATGCAAAGAGAACACACGCTAATCAGGATAACTGAACCTCACACTAAACAACAAATACATAAAGAAAATATATGGCAAATTAACAACATATGAACAACATAAGAGGGCCCAGAGTGGGTGGCCAGAGAGAGAAAGGAAAGGAGGGAGCTGGTGTTCTGATGAGGAGGATCTCAGTCTTAATAACATTAAGGCATAGATCATTAGCGGCACACCATTCCTGAATTGCGGCCAGACAATCTGAAATGTGAGAAGAGGCGACTGAGGGGAACCTGAAAGAGAGCTGGGTATCATCTGCATAACACTGAAAGTTGGAGCAGAAAGCAGCGATGCAGTGGGCAAGAGATGCCAGGTATTGGTTGAAAAGCCAGGCAGAAAAGTTAGGTTACTGGGGAACACCACAAGTAGAGAGAGGGATAGAAGAGAGAAAAGAGTCCAGTTGGACCTGAGAGGGTCAGTCAGTGAGAAACAAGGTCATCCAGGCCAAGGCGTGATCAGTAATACCCATGTTATCAAAGAGGCAATTGTGCAGGATGTCATGGTTGACCGAATCAAAGGCAGAAGAAAGATCATGGAGAATGAGGACAAAAGGAAGGTTAGAATCAAGGTTAGAGAGCAGGTCTTCATCGGTGTTCAGGAGAGCAGTTTCCATACTTCTGGCAGCTCTGACAACCAACAGATTCAGTATGCAGATTAAGTTGGGAGATAGCCAGCTTTTCTAAGAGTTTGCCCAGGAAAGGAGTGATGAAGATCGGACTATACTTAGCCATAGAAGTATCGGCCGAGGGCTATTTTATAAGGGGGTGCACAAGGGAGTGCCTAAGGGGGAGAGAAAGGGTCCAGTGGCAAAGGAGTGATTGCAGAAATCGCCAAGGCTTGAGCAAGGGTGTCAATGTGGTCCTTGATGGTTCTGGATGAGCAGGATGAGAACCTGCTTTGATGAGACTGTCATAGATCAGACTTGTCTAGAAACATTGTTTGGGGTGAACAAGGGAAAGGAGGAGAACGTTGGAGGAGAGATGGCTGCAGGCAGGGCATGAGTGGAGGAAGGAGAGGAAGACAGGGTGGACAGTATGTCCTGATTTTTAGTGATGAAGTGAGAGGTCAGAGCTGTACAGAGGGCCTGGGATGGAACAGGAGAGGTAGAGACTGCAGCAGGATTGGCCAGCTCCTTGCAGATTTCGAAGAGTTGGACCAAGTTGTTAGATGCCGCAGAGATGTGGGCCTGGATGTGGGCTCTCTTCTTGGAGAGGAGAGAGAGTCTGTATTGCCTTTGGAGCAGGCGGCAGACCAGTTTATCAGAGGGTGCACCTGTAGCCCTCCACTTCCTCTCAGCCACCCTGCATTTGCGTTTGAGGGTGGTGAGGCCGGAGTCGTACCAAGAGTTGCACTTGGATTTGGGCTTCAAGTGGATCCTCATGACAGGGGCAAGTACATCAAGAGTGTTAGAGAAAGGAAGATGAAGGTTAGATAGGGCTGTGTCAGGGTGTGAGTCAGCCAAAGGTGCAGAAGGAGTAGAGAAAGTAGCGGCAAAAGCCTCAGCTGACACACGCTTCATGGGTCACATGACCGAGAAGGTGGGTGGCAGTGCTGGAATCGACTTGGCCTGAGGGATAGAGAGAGAGAGAGAGGTGGGAGGAAAGGATAAAATGATCATTCCAGGAGAGAGGAGTGGTGAGCGAGTTGGAGAAGGGGAGGTTTGAAGATATCAGAACATCCAGGGTGTGCCCTGCAGAGTGAGTTGGGCCTGAGGGAAGAATAGAGATAGAGAGAGAGAGAGTTGCTTAGGTTGCAAAAGAGTCCTGCAGAAGGGCAGGCAGCATGTAGGTGGATGTTAAGGTTCCCCAGGAGGAGAAGTTGAGAGTAGAGGTGAGATGAGAGGTCTGCCCACTCAGAGAGGAAGGGGGCAAACTGGCCACGCGGCCTGTAGATAGTAGCCATAGTGAGAGAAAGGCCACCAGGAGAGATAGAGTGCCTGCAGACCAGGCATTCAATGGAGGAGTAGTCCTGCATAGGAATGACAGAAGCAGGGATTCACTCCGGGAAGTTGAAAGCTACACTGGCACGGTTGCTTCTGGGTTCAGAGAGGATCTGGTAGCCATCAGTAAGGAGAGTGTCAAAGTTTGTGACAGAGCTGGCCGTGAACTAAGTCTCGGTGAGACCGAGTACATCTAAATCGAATTGTTCCAGGAGATGGCAGATGTCAGAGGAGTGTTTGACAGCTGAGCGAGAGTTGAGAGTAGCAATATGGAGCAGGTTGCCCCCTTTGAAGGACTTCCGTCGAGGGGTACAGGTCAGAGGTACGCCCTGCGGAAGTGTAGCAGGTGCCCAAGGATGGGCAGAGGAGGAAGGAGGAGAAGGCAAGGTAGCCAGGGAGGAGTAGGTGGGTGCCAGAGTGGTGGCGGAGGCTGGAGGCAACAGGGTGGCCGGAGAAGCAGCAGAGGCAGCCGTAGAGGTGGCACAGGATGGAGGCAGCAGAGGAGGCAGAGAGGGGAAAGAAGGAACATCCGGGGGAAAAAGGAAGTTAATAAGGCGCGGGAAGTGTCTATCAAGGGGGAGGTTGGCCTGAGGGCCTTTGACCAAGACAGTGCCGTTTAGGTAGATATTAATGATGGTCTTGGACGAGTGGAAGGGGGCCTGGAGGGCCTCCCACTGTGTTCCACCATTAATGGGCATAGAGGAAAAAGGAGAGAGAGCAGAGACCATATGGGGGGTCCATAGACCTGGAGACGGAACGACAAAGAGGATGTTGGTAAGGGTCTGTCTGGAGGAAGCACTGGTGTAGCTATCGGCGATGGAGAGGCCTGGGTTGGAGACCAGGATGTCCCTTTTGAGCTTCTTCCTGCCAGACCTAGTGAGAGGGATAGTACAGTCGATAGAAAAGCAGTTAGACAAGATACGTGAGACAGAGAGAACCATAAAGGGTGCAGAGAGGAAGATGGGGGTGGGGGGAGACAGGGGGAAGAGGAGCCCAATCAGGGAGGGGGTAGCACTGGGAGGCAGGCAGGCAGGGGGCAAACACTAGGGGGGCATTGAAGGAGGAGGGGGACACAAAGGACCGAACAATGGGCAGAAAATCAGATGCAGTGCAGAGACAAAAGTCAATCACCAAAGGAACCTAGAAGTAAAGAATGAACACAGCAGGGATGCAGGCAGTACAGTGTAAGCAAACAACCCCGGAGAAACAAAATGTCAAGAACAGTACACAAAAGATCCAAGGAAGGAACAAAAACCAGGGGCAGAAAAGGGCCCGCAGGGTATGAGGGGAGCGCAGAGGCTGAGGGAAGGGGGGGCATGCAGCTGTGTAGAGGGAGAGCGCACGCAACCTACAATGCGCAGGGTGCACCCGGCCTAAGTACGGACCTGCTTCAACAGCTGATTCTATGCTCATAAGGATCGCACTGTCCATCCCTGCGTCGCCACATTTGTGCACCACTTTGTGCCCATACCTGCTCTCCAAAGCCACAAGAAGCAGAAACCCGGTCTCCGTTCTACATTTTTTGGAAAACAAAATGTCGGGCGCTTCACGGCCCGAAAACGAGGCTTGGCTTCCTCAGCGTTGCTATGCAACGTGTTGATATTTTAATCAACAAAATCCGCCAACGAAGGCCAGAAAAAGGCCCCTCTTAGCCCCTGTTCGTGCATGGGCGCGCTGCAAAGGCACCACCCTCTGCGAGTCTGAAGGATCTGTACACCTACCCTACTCCCGCTCTGCACAATCACTGAATGCCTTTCAGCTGTGCATATCCCAGGACCACGGCACCCCGTAACTCACACCACGTCAGACGCTCAATGCTGCCTCCTGCCAAAGGTAACCATGCTGCTCGATGTGCCTAGCCCAGATCCATATTTTAACACTGCAGGAACCCCTAACTAACCCTGCCTGTGCCCATAATCGTTTTTACTGCCCAGAATTGACTGCTGCTGCTTCAGCATTGCCCCTGATTGTTTTTGCTGCTTAATACTGCCTATAACTGTACTGCCTATAACTGTCTTCGCTGCCTTTTATTGCCCACAATTGACTTCTGCTGCTTGGTACTACCCACAATTGATCACTGCTGTTCTGTCGTGCCCAAAATGTATCAGTACTGCTCTTGTGCGAGCCCATCCTCCCAATATGTCCAACCTTGCACACACACCACCATCCTATGTCTCTCCCACTTGCTTCCTACCATCCTACTCCACCAAACCCAACCGCCAAACTTTGCGCCCGGCTACCTGCGGGTTTGGTTTTGCACTATATTAAATAAATAAACAAACAAACACACATGAGACCCACAAGCCATACAACACCCTACTAGGCCTCCACTGAAGCCACCAAAAAGACTAACAAAGAAAAACCTACCCTGAGGACACCCTCTAGCCTGCAATGTGCACTGATCAATGCCAGATCCCTTCCTGCACACGCCATTGAAATCCATGACCTCCTTACCAGCCTTGACCTTGATATCCTAGCCTTCACTGAAACGTGGCTACACAAGGCAGCTGGCCCTGCCCTCTAGCTAGCCATCCCACCATGATACACCATCATTAGACAGGACAGAGCCCTAACCACAGGTGGGGGAGTAGCCCTCATAGTCAAGAACCACCAAGAAATAAGACAAACCCCCTCAAATCTTGGAGAAAATATCAACTCCCTCGCAGCCAAGATGTCGCTATCCTCCAACACCACCATCACCATCAATCTAGCATACCGACCACCAGGCCCTATATCTGACATCCACCATAACCTCACACACCTCCTAGCAGAAAACCTAAAAACAACCACAAAAACCATCCTCCTAGGCAATCTCAACCTGGGATTCAATGAAGGATAGACCATCTATAGCCTTAGCACAAGCACTCCAAGATCTAGGCTTCGATCAAAAAGTCCACACACCCAAACACTGCAAAGGATGCACACTTGACTGGGTAGCAGACCACAACTGCGATATCGACATCAGCTCCATCACACCCACCCCATGGTCCAACCACTCACTTATACACTTCATCATCCCTACACTTGCAACCACAGCCAAAAAACTCAGCCCGACTCTACCAGTTATGTCTAGGAGCACCAGGAACCTCACTAAAGAAAGGATTATCCCCTACCTAGACACACTGACCATGAACCTCCCCTCCGCCTCAGACCCAGCGATACTGGCAGACATCTACAAATCCACAATCAGCACAGCGATAGACATTATCGCCCCTCTCCAAAACAAAAAAGCAAAAAACATCAAACACTCCAATACCTGGTTCACATCAGAACTAAAGGAACTGCACACCAAAAAACGCCAAGCACTCAACAAATGGGAAAGCTCACCTGATGCCTCCTCACTAGCCTGGTACAAATCTATAGCCACACAATATAAAAAAGCCATTATTACAGCCAAATCCACCTCATACAATGAGAGAATCTCCAAGGCCAGTTCAGAATCTAAAGAACTATCCACACCAGTTACCAAGACCCAAGAGACAGTCAAAGATCAAACGTGATGCAACACCATACAATCCGCACTTCTAATTAAAATTGAACTCCTGCCGAAGAAAATTCTGGACCACCACAAAAATCTCACTGAGCACCTCAAAGCAGCCTCCCACGTTGAGACTCAAACAGAGGCCACTGCACCCTTCAAATTTAGAGAAATGTATGAACTAGAAGTACTAGAAATTGTGAACAAAATCAATCCTTCCAATTGCAAAGGCGACGCATGCCCCGCCAAACTAGTCAAAGACTGCGTTGAAACTCTTGCACTGTTTCTAAAGTCTTTTATCAATGTCTCTTTCAACTCTGCTCAGTCCCAGACAGCCTAAAGGAAGCTTGGGTATGCCCACTTCTCAAAAAACCAACCCTAAACCCAGAAAATGCAAACAACTACAGACCTATCACCACTGTCCTCTTCCTGCTCAAGATCCTGGATTAAGTGGCTTACACTCAAATCCAGCAATACTGGAAGAAAATCACATTCTAGGGAAAAGACAATTAGGCTTCTGTCCAGGACACGGAACTGAGTCCGCCCTACTAGATCGCAAAATACATCTCAGCGACATCATGGACAAGCGTAAACCGGCACTCCTGCTCCTGTTGGACCTGTCCACTGCCATTGACCTGGTCAACCACGACATCCTAGGCATGCAACTAAAAATCGAAGCCTACTTCTCTGCCCAAGCCATTGCATGGGTTACCTCCTTCCTCAAGGGTCGACTCATGAAAGTCTTCTCAGACTCCTCCTGCGCCACCCCAACCACCATCCACTGTGGTATTCCACAAGGCTCATGTACAGCTCCTACACTGTACAATATATTCACCCTCCCTCTTTTTAATGATCTTGATCGTTGTGACATAGCCTACACCAACTATGCCGACGACACCCAAGTCCTACTCCCACTCACAGGCATCTACGAACAAGACGCTGCAGCGCTAACCAAGATCTACACAGCCTTCCAAACTTGGTTGGCCGCCAATGGTGTTATGTCTTACCTATCCTGGTTCATTAGCTGTTTCCTAAGTATATGTGAGCCTGTGCCTGGAATGCTTGTATTATAGTGTTCCATCTAGAATGTTTCGGTGTGAGTGCCAAGGTTCTCCCTGTTCAGTTGGAAAATTATTAAATTATTACCTGTGACTTATGTACCACGAACCCACTAAAGTCTCTTAACCCAACCTGGTCTCCTGGCTCATCATTGCAACCCCTCAACCTGCGTTGTAACACTGGCGACGAGGATTTTGGTGATTGAGGTGTACCTGGGGCTGAAAAGCAGCAAGAAAGGACAGGAAAGAAGCAAACTTGTGCCAGAAGGAATATGGTGCACAGGAAGTTGCCCACCAAAAAGGAGTGAGGAACCAGAAGCATCCACTGCCCCCCCCCGCACCCCGGACCCAAGGTGAGCGCGCCCCATGTCCTGCATGACTGATTAGTGAGGGACATTTATTGTGATTTTGGGGGGCAGCGCTGCTCACTTTCATTTGGTCTGCATCTGTCACAGCAAGGGCTTCTTAATATATCAAGGCATAGGCGCATGTTTAGTTTGGCGCTTCACAAGAAGTCAATGGCGTGTTATTGGCAGAGCAAGGGGTCGGGGGAACAAAAGAGAGACTCTGCTTATCAGCAGTGCAAGTGGCTCCAGCGATAATGCGCATAGAAGTAGCCGGGCATTTGACAGCACGCCCACGTTCATAAGACTTTTACAAGCTGCGCTTGAACATGCTGTAAAAAGGAGCGGCTGCAAGTCATATTAACACTGAGTAGGAGTTAAAGGCGCAGCTGGATTGACTGTTCATTACCTTCGGCATTTCTGGAACGTTACATGTACTGCAATGACTGGAGGATGCATTTCAAGGCTATCAAAATGAAAGCGGCAGGCATTTATTTTCTATTAGCATTTCCATTTTGTCTGATCGGATCTTCAGGAAAGTGTTTCTGCCTTTCAATTTTCTTGAAAGTGTAATGTGCGAACTCAAAATGTTTTGCCTTATGTACATTGCAATTTTTTTTTGCGACATTGCCATTTTATTGAGCTGATATTTAAGAGTTAAAAAGCAACATGCAATGTACCCATGCAACGTTTCTTTATATTGTAAATGCAAAGGCCATCACATGCATGTTGTTTGGAAAATGAAAATGAAGGCAATGCATCACTTTGGGAATGTGATATATGAAAACATGGGTCACATGTTGCAGGCATTGTGGTGTAGTTTTTATGGTTTGTTATATGGCATTCTATAACATGCTTCTGGGAAAGGAGTTTCCTGTTTTTTGTGCCAATAGCGTTGGCAGGAGTGTTGATTGACAGTGGCCATGTGCTGTGGGTCTCTTTATTGGTGTGAATATAGTTATTGGTGTGTGCCAAACTGTAAGCATGAGTGTTACCCAAGGGGGGGCAATTGAATTATTTTTTGGAGCCATATGGTGGTTATGTGCCAATAAGCAGTGTTTTATTATGGTGCCAATGTGTTTTGTTTGGCAAGTGTTTTAGTAATTGCATTGGACCTAAAGTTATGGTGCCAATGTTGGTTATTGGCAAGTTTTAATTGGAAATGGCTATGGCACCAATGTTTTTAGCAGGTTTTAAGTGGTAATGGAATGGAATTAATGCAACCAAAAGAAATGGCAGGTAATAAAATGTATAGTGTAGTTTGCAGTCACTAACCCACAGTTACATATCAACAAAGACTCTGCAGGCATAACATTTTGAACTTTTATTGCGGCGCACCTAATTTTCAGATTATCAAAATTTGTTATGCTGAATTCGTCTTGTTGTTTTTGTGTGGATATTGTGAGTGCCATAGAACTACTGCATTTCTTTGATATGTTCACTTTGATAATGTTTTTATTAACCTGACAATTTCTCCACAGGTATATGTCAAAACTGAACTTTGCAAGAATGATTTTTGGGACTCTCTATGGTGGTGCAACTTAAAACGTTTTATATTCCCACATTTCTCAAGCTGAATTCGTTCATTAGTTTATTTAACAAACTGTGTAGGTTATTAACAAGTCAGCTGTGTGATTGTGGTTGTGTGA
Organism: Ambystoma mexicanum; assembly: GCF_040938575.1. Classification (NCBI taxonomy): domain Eukaryota; kingdom Metazoa; phylum Chordata; class Amphibia; order Caudata; family Ambystomatidae; genus Ambystoma; species Ambystoma mexicanum. The sequence goes on from NC_090928.1 coordinate 1,307,427,156, forward strand.
ACGTCTGTTTGCCAGTATGAGAGCATGGTTTGCTCATTGTCTAGTAATAGGTTAGTTCCTTGACCTTTAAGCATGCCTATGTTTAATATGCTTAGTTGTGGCGAGCATTCTCTTGTTCAGGTAGTGAACTTACATAGGTTCAAATGTTAATGTGCTCAGTGGTGAGCATTGGTGTTTCAAGGTTAGTAGCTAGGTTACAGACCTAGTTTTATGTTGGCACATTTTTTGTGTCAATGTGTTAGTTAATTAATGATTGTTCATTTGGTTGGGTATCAACATTGGTGCTATTTGTCACCGTTAATGTGGTTGGTGCTCAGCAGGATGTTATGTGGAGGCAATTTGTGTCTCTAAATGATATGCATTAGGCAGATAGAGGGTATTAACCCTGTAGTTTCTTTCAAGAAGCTTTTGATGTTGGAGAATGTTGTAACAGGGTTAATGATATGATGTAGGTGGTCAGGTTTGTTTATTAGATTGGGGGCTGGTTCCCTGTAGCTGAGTTCCATAAATGGCCATTATGGTTCTGGCGAGTGCCTTGTAGTGGATTAGCTATTTTTAGCTATATCATGGAATTGGAAGGGAATAGCATATGACTATTAGTGGTTTGCTGGATGGGATATGGAAGGATAGTTTTTTTTAGATATATTGTCCATTTATGACTTTTCCTTCTGTTTCCTTCCTTCATTGTATTGTCATGTAAGGGGGGAGATGTGTTATGTCTTACCTATCCTGGTTCATTAGCTGTTTCCTAAGTATATATGAGCCTGTGCCTGGAATGATTGTATTATAGTGTTCCATCTAGAATGTTTTGGTGTGAGTGCCAAGGTTCTCCCTGTTCAGTTGGAAAATGAGCTGAACAGAGGGGGGACCGGTAGATGCTTCCCTCCCTTATGTACTTATCCTGCCTGTAACTTATTACCTGTGACTTATGTACCACGAACCCACTAAAGTCTCTTAACCCAACCTGGTCTCCTTTCTCATCATTGCAACTCCTCAACGTGCGTTGTAACAAATGGCCTCTGCTTAAACAGAGACAAAACAGAGATCCTCATAGTAGGCACTAAGGAAACCCTAAACAAACTCCCATCTCAATACAAAACCTTTAACATTGACAACTCCACCATCACGGTCTCCTCATCAGCAAAAACCCTATGAGTTTAGCTTGATTCAACAATCTCACTGTCACGCCAGGTCAACGCCATAGCCTTCTCTGCCGCACTCACCACTAAGGTTATCAATGCGGTCATACCGTTCCTCTCCACCAAAAACTGCCTATCAATAACCACAGTAGGCACTAAACTGGACTACTGCAATGCGCTACCCCTGGGCACCTCTGCCACAAATCTAAACAAAATGCAAATCACACAGAACAATGCATTGAGAGCTGCATTGAGTATTCCCAAAAGGGAACACATCTCACAGGCCAGGAAAGAGACCCATTGGCTACCAGTAAAAGAACGCACCCTTTTCAAAACCATGGCCATCACACATAGATGCCTATCTTATGACGCCCCTCCTTACCTATCCGAAAGGATCACCCTTAACTCATCCACCAGATCCACTAGATCCCATCTGACCAACAAGATCTATGTACTCACCTTCTAAAGAACTAAAGCCGGCGGAGCCAGCTTCCAACACTTAGCACCTAAAAGCTGGAACACGCTATCAACTGCCCAAAGAAACGAGAAAAACCTACACCACATTCCGCAAACAGCTCAAAACCCTTCTATTCAATTAACCTGTCTCCTCACCTTCCTGTACATAATTACTGTATGTGATGTATTATATGTATCTACCTGCTGTAATGTACTCTTATACCAAGTAATGTATTGAATGCACCTATCTGCTGTAACATATTTCTGTACGAAGTGAGCATACTGTAACAGCGCCACGATGCCCACGGGCAGATGTGCATTATACAAATTCAAATAAATAAATAAAAATAAGTAAAAGGTGGCACATGAAGCCTAAGATGCGAGGGAGTGAACGCAACCTAAAGTAATGGGGCACACGTGGCCTAGAGTTGGGAGGGAGCAAATGCAGCCTAAGACGCGAGGGATGCGCATGCAGCCTAAGTTGTGACGGAGTGAACGCAACCTACAGTAATGGGGCACACGTGGCCTAGAGTTGGGAGGGAGAAAATGCAGCCTAAGACGCGAGGGATGCGCATGCAGCCTAAGTTGTGAGGGAGTGAACGCAACCTACAGTAATGGGGCACACGTGGCCTAGAGTTGGGCGGGAGCAAATGCAGCCTAAGACGCGAGGGATGCGCATGCAGCCTAAGTTGTGAGGGAGTGAACGCAACCTACAGTAATGGGGCACACGTGGCCTAGAGTTGGGAGGGAGCAAATGCAGCCTAAGACGCGAGGGATGCGCATGCAGCCTAAGTTGTGAGGGAGTGAACGCAACCTAAAGTAATGGGGCACACGTGGCCTAGAGTTGCGAGGGAGCAAATGCAGCCTAAGATGCGAGGGATGCGCATGCAGCCTAAGTTGTGACGGAGTGAACGCAACCTACAGTAATGGGGCACACGTGGCCTAGAGTTGCGAGAGAGCACAGGGGGGTGGATAGATCCTTTTATATTATACCTTAGGAAGTAAGGAGGGTATTTATTCTTAAAAGATCTTTTTATTAGCATGGCTTGCTCAGATTTTACAGAGCTTGTGTCCTGGGTCTCAGATGTTGTATGTGGGTCAGGGACAGGATTGCAATATGCCATTAACTGTTTTGGGAACCCAGGAAGGTGACACCTTTCAGAAGACAAATACTGCGTCTCATCCCGCGGGATCACCTCACCACCGAGGGCCCGTCTCCTCCCAGGTGACCTTCCCGCAGTGCGCCACCACCAAGGTCAGGATCAACAAGCGTCTGCCTTTCCTTGCCCACCTGCAAGACTTTAGGCAGCATTTTAGTGCAGGATCTGCAGGATTCTTCACACCTTCCTCGATCTGCATTCCTCCATTCATCTTCTTTGTCGCAGTTCTCTGGCATTCATGAGAATATCAGTCCATTCTTGATTTTCTACAGGCAAAGTTTTGAAAGTCTGAGTAAGTGTTCTTTAAAAGTGATTGTTGTAGATGACTTGTGGGTAGAGGCTGGAGGGCGAGTTAGATCGTGATGACTTGCATACAGTGCCCATTAGGGGGTCTTCAGCATCTTCCCCAGGTGAATGAGGGGAAGTGTTTCAGAATCAAGGTTTTCAGCAGGGATGTGGTATCCTCAAAAGGAACAGACGGATACCAGGGCTCTCCACCAGGGCTCTCCGAGGGAGACCTCATCACCCCCTCTCAGGTTCTCTCTCTGCATGTGGTCCTCCCCTCAGTGTACACCCTCAGGGTCAGGATCTGGTAGCTGCAGCCATTCCCTGGCCGTATGAGGAGAAGCTTTCTCTAGGAAAGGGGTGATGACGCCCTCTGATTCATCACATTGAGCTCTGCATCATTTGCAGTTAGAGTTTGCAAGTATGTGTCCTTTCCTAAGTGCAGGCTCACCTCTGCTTTTGTGGGCTGACCAGTAGGAGTACAGGGCTCGCTTTAGTTTTCAAAAAATTGAAAGTGGTTTGGTCTGCAGGACTGTTTCATCTATAAAGTGTTATGATATTTCGACATTTCCGATATAGTGCAGCTTATGTTCCTGTACATAGTCCTATATTTACTGCGTTGTTCTTTCCTGTCCGGCTCAGAATGAATGACATCATTATATTCTATTGCTTGGAACTATTGTGATGTGGTTGTGGGGATGTTCCGAGAATCCATTAAGAGACAGAGCTGGATGGAGTGGATGCAGCTTTACTGGTTTACCTTCTTTTCAATCCTTAAGTGTCAGCCAACATCATGATATTGGCAACAAGCTGTCCTAGCTGCAGTGAGGAGGACGGAGGAGCGGATCCTCAGAGCGCTCCGGTCTTTCACTGGTTTTGCCTCGTTCTTCAGCTGCCTACAGGAAGTCGCTTGTGCGGGTCAATGGAGGGATAGCCGTTGCTTGAAAGGTCTCAAATTTCACCTGTGTGCCTGCGGGTTGTTGCACGCACTGCTGCGGTGTTACCCCAGCTGCCCAGACTGTGGTGGAGCTGCTTGCTGAGGGGAGGAGTGTCTGGAGTTGCTCCATACTTGATCAACTACAGGGAAAAATGTTGAAGCTTACTCTACGTTTACCCAACGCACTTCGGAACATGATTTTAAGACATGAGCTTGGGATATCGTCCTTATCTTCCAAATACTCGTGGAGACTCCTTTCCAATGATATGAAAATGCAATCTCCTCCTCGAAAATCACTTTATATTGATCCAGCCAATATGTTACAAGAGCACTATCCTGTATTAATGTTAACCTTTGAAGACAGAAGGAAATCACTCCTTGATAGGATTGACACTAATGGCAAGGACTTATGTACTCGGCCAGTGTATGTTAAACATAGTCTTTTTGAGTATGACTGGCGATTTACACTAGAATCGATTCGAGCCTATACAAGTTATAAAGAATATTCTTTTTCTTTCTAATTTTTTTTTGCGTTTGCCATATTGACAGCTCTTTCCTTGTGAAAAGGCAAGCAATATGTATCTAAGATTTAGATGATCTCCTACTCGAGAGAATAAAAGATTGGAATACCAATAAAGACTCCTGTCGTTGCTGTTATAATACTCAATATCAAGAAACACTAAAACATTTAGTCTTTTACTTTTCATATTTTGATGACAATAGGACATTGATTCTTGGTCCTTTCAACCTAGGAGGAATCACTATTGGGTCAAGAGAAATGTTGTGGAATAGGTTAATGTGGGGCTTTATCCAGTCCATAATTCTAGCCCTAACTAGATTTCTAAAAAAAACGTAATCATGAATCGCATATCAGAAACTCTTCTATTTATATGTGCTCTGAATCTGTTTAATGCATGTGACATCATTGCCTTGAACTAATGTAAAGAGATAAACTGCTTCTGGAGATGCCTTGACATGTTGACTTAGACTGGAGTTGCTCAATGTTAGGTTTCACATTATGTTCCTGATGCATATCACTCTTGTTTATTTTTTTATATATTTTTTTATTTAAAAAATGATTTGTTTCATTGTACAAACTTTTCATTTTGCACTTAATTGACATTTCAGGGTGTCATGCAGTCATTCGTGGGATCTGAGATCGTAGTGTATCCCATGATGTTGATAGCTGGTGATGGTCACTATTAGATTGGGGATGATTGGCAGTAGAAATGATTAGTTTTCGTATCCTCTCTGAAGTGGATTTTTCTCGTGACCACGTCGGAAGGGGCAGACCTTGTCTGTTCATCGCTCGATCAACCAGGGATCAATGTCACGCATGCTTAATTCTTTGGTCCATTTCCTCGCTCTAGGTGACTGCATATGAGAATCTAGTTTTGTTCCTTCTCTACTGTATAGATGCATGTTAAAGTCTCTGCTTTAGTATAACTACTCTCTCCCCCCCATGTAGGCCTCTCTACCTCTAGTATCACTACTCTCTCCCATGTAGGCCTCTCTACTGCTGTAGTATCACTACTCTCTCCACCTCTATAGTATCACTACTCTCTCCCATGTAGGCCTCTCTACTGCTGTAGTATCACTACTCTCTCCACCTCTATAGTATCACTACTCTCTCCCATGTGGGCCTCTCTACTGCTGTAGTATCGCTACTCTCTCCCTCCCATGTAGGCCTCTCTACTGCTGTAGTATCACTACTCTCTCCCTCCCGCATAGGCCTCTCTACTGCTGTAGTATCACTACTCTCTCCCTCCCATGTAGGCCTCTCTACCTCTGTAGTATCACTACTCTCTCCCTCCCATGTAGGCCTCTCTACCACTGTGGTATCACTACTCTCTCCACCTCTGTAATATCACCACTCTCTCCCATGTCGGCCTCTCCACCTCTGCAGTATCACTACTCTCTCCCTCCCATGTAGGCCTCTCCACCTCTGCAGTATCACTACTCTCTCCCTCCCATGTAGGCCTCTCTACCACTGTGGTATCACTACTCTCTCCCTCCCATGTAGGATATTCGTCCTTTCTCCGCCAGGTCCCCCTTTAACCCCTTCTGCTTCAGGATCTATGGGTTGTTGTTTACTCCGGATTCTCCCGTGTATTAACCAGAAAGCAGCTGATATTGCAGTGAGAGGTTATCTGAAGACCTTGCCAGCGTGGTTCACCTCCTGACACTACTCACCTCCTCAGGGGTCTTCAAGTGATCTCTTACTTTGCCCACCTGTGTGCTGCCATCCTGCAGATCCTGCTCTTGCTGCCATGACCTCTGAACCCTCCTTTACCCCACTCCCCTTCCACACCCAACTTTCATTGTGTCCCTAGTCTGCCCACCTAACACTCTACACTCGCTCCGTGCATACAATACAGGTCAAATTGGCACAGGTCTTGGGACACCTGTGAGCAGTAGCACCACGACAAGGTTTTGACCTCTGCTACTGGACATTCACACCACTCACTCCTCACTCAGGGGTTCCCCTCGTCTCCAATCAATAAGCTGTCCAACAGACACGTGTGTTCCATAGCAAGTCGAAGAACAATCTGCGAGGGAAACGCCCCCATCTCCCCCTAAAGCTGAGACGTCTACATGGCAGAGGTAACTAGGAAAAGCAGAACGCACATGGGACTCTGTTGCGTATGACTTACGACTCAGTGCCCGTAAAACCCTCATTCAGACCTCACTCACACCAGCCATAGCCCAGCGTTCCGGAGTACACACACTCACACTGGCAGAGGGGGCAGTCCAAGGCTGGCAGACTCTCCTACCTAGAAAACAGGTCATGGGGCAAACCGTAGCCCGATGCTGAATTCTCCCAACCCAAATGGGGGTGGGCAAGCTGAAATGGCTTGGCGAGGAGGGGAGAAGCCCAAAGTGAGGGTGTTTCTCCCAGAGTCTGGCAGCGTTGGTCTGCCCCAGGACTGCAATCACCCTCCCTCATGCCAGCAGTTTTATAGCCAGTGGGGAGTGATGTCACAAGGGTCTGTGGGGGTAAGAGATGATGTCACAAGAGGTTGAAAGGGAAGTGAGGGGTGATTGATTGCCAAGGAAAGCCAGGTGACGTCAGGAGTGATGTCATAAGCAATAAGTAAACTGCAGACTGCTAGCTGACACAGCTGTTCCATTTCATACATTTTATTATTATTATTATTAATCATTATTTCACAATTAGATATTCTGAATATACCAAGAGAATCATGGCATACATTATATAATCACAAAATACAAGGGATTCCAAATTAGAACTCACATTCCAAAAAGACTATTAACTTCCTAATGATGCCATTCCAAATTATAACCAACATTCCAAAAGTACTCTTACCATGCCCAGTGATGGCATTCCAAATTAGAACTCACATTCCAAAAGTACTCTTACCATGCCCACTGATGGCATTCCAAATTAGAACTCACATTCCAAAAGTACTCTTACCATGCCCAGTGATGGCATTCCAAATTAGAACTCACATTCCAAAAGTACTCTTACCATGCCCAGTGATGGCATTCCAAATTAGAACTCACATTCCAAAAGTACTCTCACCATGCCCAGTGATGGCATTCCAAATTAGAACTCACATTCCAAAAGTACTCTTACCATGCCCAGTGATGGCATTCCAAATTAGAACTCACATTCCAAAAGTACTCTTACCATGCCCAGTGATGGCATTCCAAATTAGAACTCACATTCCAAAAGTACTCTTACCATGCCCAGTGATGGCATTCCAAATTAGAACTCACATTCCAAAAGTACTCTTACCATGCCCAGTGATGGCATTCCAAATTAGAACTCACATTCCAAAAGTACTCGTACCATGGCCAGTGATGGCATTCCAAATTAGAACCCAAATTCCAAAAGTACTCGTACCATGCCTAATGATGGCATCCCAAATTATAACCAACATTCAAAAAGTACTCTTACCATGCCCAGTGATGGCATTCCAAATTAGAACTCGCATTCCAAAAGTACTCTTATCATGCCCAGTGATGGCATTCCAAATTAGAACTCGCATTCCAAAAGTACTCTTACCATGCCCAGTGATGGCATTCCAAATTAGAACTCACATTCCAAAAGTATTCTTACCATGCCCAGTGATGGCATTCCAAATTAGAACTCACATTCCAAAAGTACTCTCACCATGCCCAGTGATGGCATTCCAAATTAGAACTCACATTCCAAAAGTACTCTTACCATGCCCAGTGATGGCATTCCAAATTAGAACTCACATTCCAAAAGTACTCTTACCATGCCCAGTGATGGCATTCCAAATTAGAACTCACATTCCAAAAGTACTCTTACCATGCCCAGTGATGGCATTCCAAATTAGAACTCACATTCCAAAAGTACTCTTACCATGCCCAGTGATGGCATTCCAAATTAGAACTCACATTCCAAAAGTACTCGTACCATGCCCAGTGATGGCATTCCAAATTAGAACCCAAATTCCAAAAGTACTCGTACCATGCCTAATGATGGCATCCCAAATTATAACCAACATTCAAAAAGTACTCTTACCATGCCCAGTGATGGCATTCCAAATTAGAACTCGCATTCCAAAAGTACTCTTATCATGCCCAGTGATGGCATTCCAAATTAGAACTCGCATTCCAAAAGTACTCTTACCATGCCCAGTGATGGCATTCCAAATTAGAACTCGCATTCCAAAAGTACTCTTACCATGCCCAGTGATGGCATTCCAAATTAGAACTCGCATTCCAAAAGTACTCTTACCATGCCCAGTGATGCCATTCCAAATTAGAACTCGCATTCCAAAAGTACTCTTACCATGCCCAGTGATGGCATTCCAAATTAGAACTCGCATTCCAAAAGTACTCTTACCATGCCCAGTGATGGCATTCCAAATTAGAACTCACGTTCCAAAAGTATTCTTACCATGCCCAGTGATGGCATTCCAAATTAGAACTCACGTTCCAAAAGTACTCTCACCATGCCCAGTGATGGCATTCCAAATTAGAACTCACATTCCAAAAGTACTCTTACCATGCCCAGTGATGGCATTCCAAATTAGAACTCACATTCCAAAAGTACTCTTACCATGCCCAGTGATGGCATTCCAAATTAGAACTCACATTCCAAAAGTACTCTTACCATGCCCAGTGATGGCATTCCAAATTAGAACTCACATTCCAAAAGTACTCGTACCATGCCCAGTGATGGCATTCCAAATTAGAACCCAAATTCCAAAAGTACTCGTACCATGCCTAATGATGGCATCCCAAATTATAACCAACATTCAAAAAGTACTCTTACCATGCCCAGTGATGGCATTCCAAATTAGAACTCGCATTCCAAAAGTACTCTTATCATGCCCAGTGATGGCATTCCAAATTAGAACTCGCATTCCAAAAGTACTCTTACCATGCCCAGTGATGGCATTCCAAATTAGAACTCACATTCCAAAAGTATTCTTACCATGCCCAGTGATGGCATTCCAAATTAGAACTCACATTCCAAAAGTACTCTCACCATGCCCAGTGATGGCATTCCAAATTAGAACTCACATTCCAAAAGTACTCTCACCATGCCCAGTGATGGCATTCCAAATTAGAACTCACATTCCAAAAGTACTCTTACCATGCCCAGTGATGGCATTCCAAATTAGAACTCACATTCCAAAAGTACTCTTACCATGCCCAGTGATGGCATTCCAAATTAGAACTCACATTCCAAAAGTACTCTTACCATGCCCAGTGATGGCATTCCAAATTAGAACTCACATTCCAAAAGTACTCGTACCATGCCCAGTGATGGCATTCCAAATTAGAACCCAAATTCCAAAAGTACTCGTACCATGCCTAATGATGGCATCCCAAATTATAACCAACATTCAAAAAGTACTCTTACCATGCCCAGTGATGGCATTCCAAATTAGAACTCGCATTACAAAAGTACTCTTATCATGCCCAGTGATGGCATTCCAAATTAGAACTCGCATTCCAAAAGTACTCTTACCATGCCCAGTGATGGCATTCCAAATTAGAACTCGCATTCCAAAAGTACTCTTACCATGCCCAGTGATGGCATTCCAAATTAGAACTCGCATTCCAAAAGTACTCTTACCATGCCCAGTGATGCCATTCCAAATTAGAACTCGCATTCCAAAAGTACTCTTACCATGCCCAGTGATGGCATTCCAAATTAGAACTCGCATTCCAAAAGTACTCTTACCATGCCCAGTGATGGCATTCCAAATTAAAACTCGCATTCCAAAAGTACTCTTACCATGCCCAGTGATGGCATTCCAAATTAGAACTCGCATTCCAAAAGTACTCTTACCATGCCCAGTGATGCCATTCCAAATTAGAACGCGCATTCCAAAAGTACTCTTACCATGCCCAGTGATGCCATTCCAAATTAGAACTCGCATTCCAAAAGTACTCTTACCATGCCCAGTGATGGCATTCCAAATTAGAACTCGCATTCCAAAAGTACTCTTACCATGCCCAGTGATGCCATTCCAAATTAGAACTCGCATTCCAAAAGTACTCTTACCATGCCCAGTGATGGCATTCCAAATTAGAACTCGCATTCCAAAAGTACTCTTACCATGCCCAGTGATGGCATTCCAAATTAAAACTCGCATTCCAAAAGTACTCTTACCATGCCCAGTGATGGCATTCCAAATTAGAACTCGCATTCCAAAAGTACTCTTACCATGCCCAGTGATGGCATTCCAAATTAGAACTCACATTCCAAAAGTACTCTATTCCAAATTAGAACTCGCATTCCAAAAGTACTCTTACCATGCCCAGTGATGCCATTCCAATTTAGAACTCGCATTCCAAAAGTACTCTTACCATGACCAGTGATGGCATTCCAAATTAGAACTCGCATTCCAAAAGTACTCTTACCATGCCCAGTGATGGCATTCCAAATTAAAACTCGCATTCCAAAAGTACTCTTACCATGCCCAGTGATGGCATTCCAAATTAGAACTCGCATTCCAAAAGTACTCTTACCATGCCCAGTGATGCCATTCCAAATTAGAACTCGCATTCCAAAAGTACTCTTACCATGCCCAGTGATGCCATTTCAAATTAGAACTCGCATTCCAAAAGTACTCCTACCATGCCCAGTGATGGCATTCCAAATTAGAACTCGCATTCCAAAAGTACATTCTAAAGGGAATTTGAAATTAGAATTCCCATTGTTGTATGTGGTTACGTGTAATGCATGCGCATGTACTTGCAGGGTTCTGGAGTGCTCCCATGAACCTTGGGAGTGTGTGAGCCGACGATCTCCGGATGGCTGCCATCCTCTGGGGGCTCTTGAAATAAAGTTAGCTGTTGAACCCTAATATTATCGCCGGTCATACTTTGTTACAAGTAGCGACGAGGCATAGCTGAGAGCCCCCAGGGAAGTCCTGTGGTGCGACGATCGTGTGCAAGTGTAGAAGCCGACGCAGCGGAGAGCTGACCGTTGCACAACAAACTCTGGGGGAACGCACTTCTGGCATGGAGCGATGTGAACTGGCAGAATTTTGCACGCCGAAGGTACTGTTTCGGTGCTAAGCACATAAAAGGAAAGGATTTCATCAAAGTATAGACTTAACCCACCGGGTGCATCCTTCAAATGTGCATTGGCTAACGGGCGAAGCCACGCCATTAGAAAAAAGGACCTTAGAACGTGCATACAACGTGGTGGCCATTTTGGGGTCTGTATACATGGTTGCTGTGACGACCATTGTACAGAGCCTCGTACACTAATGAGGAACGTAATGAGTTATGATTGAACATAAGCGGCAGAACTGGGCGAGTTGAGTTTTGCATTAGCCGCGTGTGAGCAGCTGTTTCTGTCACGACACCTGCACAAAATAAAAAATAAAAAAATAAAAATAACATGCAACTACATCGCAAGAGACAATTTGATCTCAATACAAGCAATATCACACTTGCTCTAAATTAAATGGTGCAAACACCAAATGGACACTGCATTGACCCAAGAGCGCTGGAATTCATAAGGCTACAACAATTCAGCAGAGATAGCATATAACTGCGCCAGCTCAATTCCTTCCGCATCCATGGAACCCAATTTGTCTATGAGAACAATGGGTTGATGGTTTCCAAGTGTATCTGAGGGCGATTGGAGGAGCTAAATTCAGCGATGACTTAAGAGGCCACGTTGCTGAACTGTGTTGGGGTGGAAGCATTAAGAATTTTCTGTGCACTACCTGATCTCAATGAGTCTGAGGGTGGATCGGGAGACACCAGCAGGAAATTTGAGAGTGCACTTTGGAAATAAGGTCAACATTGTGTTGGAGAGGTACCGTTTTCTTTTTCAAGACGGCAATTGAAAAATGAATCTATTGATGAGTACATGGCAGCGCTGAGGAGCCTTATGTCCACATGCAGATTCACAGGAATTGCAAAAGAGTACTTAAGAGACCAGTTGGTTTTAAATGTAGCAGACTCTCACATCCAGCAGAGGCTCTGGCAAGCAAAGGACCCCTATTTAGAGCAAGCACTGGAGAGTGCTAGAACAATGGAGCTAGGGGAACGCTGCACGAGAGAGAGGCAGTAAAGGGATGATGTCAGAGAAATTAAATGCATCCAAGAGGAAAAGAAAGAGGATAGTGATGAGTCTCTAATAGCATTTATAAGAAGAGTCACCACGAACAACTCTAAAGTGAACACCAGGAAAAAGAGAGAAATGAGTTATAAGTTTCAAAATCAATGCCAACAATGTGGGTGGAACATGCATAGCAACATTGAGAAGGAATGTCCAGCATTTGTTGTTGAGTGCTACAAATGTGGCCATGTGGGGCATTTCGCCAAAGTGTGCAAGAATGTCCAAAGGGAAAAACAGGTTTGGTCAACAACACGCAAATAAATCCTGGCAGAACATGGTTAGGGTGTTGGAGGAAGTTTAGAGCCCTGACAGACTGTTGTCCATTGCCAGCAATAGCATAGAAGTTGTACAAATCCTTATTGTTGTGCCTAATGATGGAAGTAGAGGACCTTCCGTGCACATGCAAATCAACGATGTGCCTTTGCGGGTCACGGTGGACACGAGTTCACCCTATACCATGGTGGATGTTGACACTTTTGTTACAGATTTACATCAGAAACTGGAAGAGTTACAGTGTACCAGAGTAATAGCAACAAGCTATCGTAAGACACTGATAAATATCATTGTTTACACATGGGTAAAGCTATGCTTTAACGGCAGAGAAACCTTTTGCAAATTATATGCAGCGGAAAATGGGTCATCTGTGGTAGGATGGTGGGTGCAGGCCACTTTGCAGATCAGGATCCATCCAGGTGAGGAGGTCCCTATATTGAGCATATTGGAGGAGAACTGTGGTGCCAATGATGCTCTAGCAAAGAGATTTCCCAGGGTGTTCAATGAGTCAATTGGGTTATTAAAAGGTTTTCAACACAAAATAATCCTTAAGAAAGGGTCAAAACCAGTGTCACACAAAGTGAAGAGTATTCCGGTTGGAACAAGAGATGCCCTACAAAAGGAACTCACCAGGCTTTGTGAGCAAGAAATAATCGAGCCCATAGAGAGTTCAGAGTGGCTTTCCCCAATTGTGCTGGTGCAGAAACCTGATGGTGCTATTAGGATGTGTGTCAACCTCAGGGATCTAAACGCAAACATCTGGGTGGATAGGCATCCTTTGCCGCATATTGGTGAATTGCTGGCAACCATGATTCCTGCAAAATACTTCACGACATTAGACCTGTCTTCAGCATATCATCAGGTCATGCTTGACGAGGAGTCCAAACATCTGACCTCATTTGTCACCCCACTCGGGGCATTGATGTTCAAAAGAATGCCATTTGGCCTGGCCTCGGCCGCTGCAGTTTTTCAGAGACTCATGATGCATCTTTTGGAGGGCCTTAAAGGAGTTTACTGCCTCCAGGATGATATCCTGGTGTCAGCTGAAACGGAAGAGGAGCATGATGCCAAGTTGATGGGGGTGATACAAGTTTTTCAGGAGAGGGGTCCCACATTGAAAATAGAAAAGTGCGAGATCAAAAAGAAGGAAGTATCGTATCTTGGACACCCAATAAATGCTGAAGAGATAAAACCCAAGAAGGAGCTAGTGAATTCGACTATGAACATTCCTGAGCTTTGCAACAAAGATCAATTGCAGAGATTTTTAGGGATGACTGAATATTACTCCAAATTCCTAGCCCAGTACACTGAAAAACTAAGTGCATGAGGGTACTAATGAAAAAATGTGCAAGGTCTACATGGTCAGAGGCATGTAAAGAAGAGTTTGAGCAAATAAAGAAAGACATCAATAAAGCACCCACTTTGAGCATGTTTGATTGTAAGGCCAAGACAGTGATTTCTGTAGATGCCAGTATAATTGGATTAGAAAAAAGGCTTGGTTCCCATTGCATTTGCCTCAAGGATTTTGAGAGGTGCAGTGCTGAATTAATAAACGATGGAAAGAGAAGCGCTGGGGGTGAAATGGATTTTAGAGCATTTCATAAATCTCATTTGGGGTTTGCCACTACTGCTGAAGACAGATCACAAACCCTTGGTACACATTTTACATTCCAAAACATTGCACCTGCTCTCGCCAAGAATACAGAGGTGGGTGTTGGATATAATGCAATACAATCTTAGTATAAGTTACATTCCGGGCAAATTGAATATGGTGGCTGATTGCTTTTCGAGACTGCCATGGGACAGCGGAGATTATGATGAAGAATCCTGTGGAGATTTCAACTCGAAGGACATTGTGGCCACTGTAAATCCCAGTATAGTGAAGGAGGAGTGGACTAAGGCTGTGACAGATGATGCAGAACAGGTCGGCCTCAGAAGGGCCATTCAGAGAGAGTGGAAGGTAATCGACCTGTGTATAGGCATGTACTCTCAAATAAGGGATGTGATTTCAATGGATTCGACATGTGTATACAGAGCAGACCGTATTATTCCTCCTGTGAAATTAAGAGGAAAGATAATCAATTTGACACATGAAGGCCATGTAGGCAGGAGTCTCACAAAAAGGAGGGTGAGGGGAAGCGACTGGTGGCCCGGCATGTGGAAAGAAATGGAAGAGGCTGTCAAATACTTTGTAACATGTGCCGCCAGTGACAAAGGAAGGAATGTGAAGAAGACCCCTTTGCATCCAGTGGAGATTGCAGGACAAGTGTGGTCCCAATTGGCAATTGATATTATGGGACCATATGAGAACTTAGATTCCCAGAAAATCTATATTATTGTCGTCTTGGACTATACCTCAAAATGGGTGGAGTGGGGTGTTGTTGAGGATACTGTCACAGCAGGGAAGATAGTGAAGTTTTTTAATAAAATTTTCAATAGGGAAGGGGACCCGCTAGAAGTGGTGTCCGACAATGGGGCCCAATTTGTAACAACGTTGTTCCAGTCATTTTTGAAGGAAAGAGCGATAGAACATAGGACCACGTCGTTGTATCATCCCATGGCAAATGGACTCGTAGAGAGGATGAATGGTTTTCTTAACAATATCATTCAACTTGCCCTAGCAAATGCACTTCCGTGGAGAGAGACATTGAGGGAAGCCCTCAACACCTACAGGACAACCCCGCATTCGGCAACGGAGGAAGAACCATTCACCATGATGAGGGGAAGGTCGGCGTCAAACAGATTGAGGACTGCATGGTTGGTTGCCAATACCCACAGACAAATTGATATCAGTGACATTGTAAGGTGAGTAAAGGAAAAATAAGCCAAGCACAAGGTGTACTATGACCACAGAAATGGTGTGGTGGAGAGTAAAATCAAAGATGGGGACTGGGTTTGTGTAAAGGAGCCCAAAAAATGAATGAAAGGCGAGTCAAAATAAAGGTCCCCTCAGAGAGTGATAAGTTGCTCTGGGAAGTCAGTAATATTAGATGATGGGAAGAGATGGTCCTGCGATGATGTCTGTTTGTTTGTTTGTTTGTTTATTCTTTTTGTATGGCGCACCAAAACCCGAGGGTAACTGGGCGCAAGCAGTACAAGGAGACTTTAAGCTTGGTGATACATAGAATTACAGTACAGATTAAGATATATACAGTTACTGTACAACATATACAGTTACTTTACAGAAAATATATACAGTTACATTACAAAGAAGCAATCTAGGTGTGATTCAATTACTGGCTTGTAAGATGGTGGATACTCGCTTAATGGGTTATTTAGCGCTGAGTTGTAGGGAGATTTTCATTAGTTCTAATCCATTTCTGTATGTTACATCTGAAACTAGGGTATGTTTGATCAGCCCGGAGTGAGTAGGGGAGTGAGTTCCATGTTTGTGCTGCCATAACTGGGAAGCTTCTACCACCAGATTTGGCTACATTGAAGCGTGGTATGCTGAGGTAGCATGAGTTGGAAGACATTGGGCCTCATTACACGGACGGCGGTAAGGGTTAACGGTCACCGTTAATGGCAACGGTGATTGTTAACCCTTACCGCCGTACTACGAGGTCCCTTTAGTGGGTTGGTGCTCTAACGCCTGCTTTTTGCAGGCGTTAAAAACCAACCCGCTAAGGGACCTCGGAGCTAATTACGGCACCGCAAAATTGCGGAACCGTAATTAGCGCCTTCCCCATTCCCATAGAGCCCTATGGGGCAGAAATGGGAATGGGGAAGGGCAATGGCGGAAGGGGGATTTACCGCCCCACCGACCTTGGGATGGGGCGGTAAATCCCCTTACCGCCAAGGCGGTGCCGGTAATTTACCGGCATGGTCCAGGGTGCTAATAGCACCCTGGATCACCGCCTTCCGTGTAATGAGGCCCATAGTCTGGCGATTAGTCGTTTTTTTGGCTATCCAGTAGGACAGGTACCGAGGTGCAGCATTACTGAGGCATTTATGGATCAATGAGGTCATTTTTAGCAGAATTCTGTCTTTAATTGATAACCAGTGGTTCTGTCTTCTAATCCCTGATGTGTGATCTTTGTTTGGGATATTTAGTGCAGTTCTTAAGGCGTTATTTTGTAACATTTGAATTTTGTTTAAGATGTACTTGTTAGCCCCCAAGTAGAGGGCGTTATAATAGTCCAGTCTTGAAAGTATGAGGGCATCTTTGTTGAGCTGAGCGGGATTGAGCGGTCGCCCGCAGCCCTGTGTGGCCATCTCTGAGGCTTGTCCCTTCCTGGCCCCGTTGGGATTCCAGTGAGTTTGTACATTTTCTTTCATTTTAAGCACTGATTTTGTATCTCATGCTCCGTGCGCGTTGTGTCTGCCCCCTGCCCCCTCTCTCCCCCTCACTTCTTGGTCCTCCTCTCCCCTCTCCCTTCCCGCCTCCCTGCCCACCCAACCCCCTCTGATTGGTCTCCTCCGGGTCCCCCCCAGGACTACGCGATGACCGCTCTCCACGCTCGCTTCTTTGTTGAGCTGAGCAGGATCGAGCGGTCGCCCGTAGCTCTGTGTGGCCATTTGTGAGGCTTGTCCCTTCCTGGCCCCATTGGGCTTCCAATGAGTTTGTACATTTTCTTTAATTTTTAAGCACTGTTTTGTATCTCACGCTCCGTGCGCGTTGTGTCTTCCGCCTGCCTCCTCCTTCCCCCTCACTTCCTGGTCCTCCTCTCCCCTCTCCCTGCACGCCCACACCCCCTCCCCTTCTTCTCCTCCTCCTGCCTTTAAATCTAACATCCCCTGGGCAGCCCCCCTGCCCGGCAGTCCCCTTAGGCAAAGGGCGGCTCCTACGGCTGCGGCTCCCAGTGTGTCTGCAGGTGTCCTCAGGGGACGCCAGGCGCCGTATCACCGCTCCCTCGCAGGACTCTCAAACTTAGGTGGCCTCTCCACTGGGTACCTAACACGCATTTACTGTGCTTTACTGTTGCTCTGAAATGTGGTAAACTAGGGCTTTTTCTCCCCTCGCAGGACTCTCAAACTTAGGTGGCCTCTCCACTGGGTACCTAACATGCATTTACTGTGCTTTACTGTTGTTCTGAAATGTGGTTAAACTAGGGCTTGCCGCTCACTCCTGTCCGCTTGCTCTCGTCTGTCTTCCCCCCACTCCCTCCTTATTCCATGGTGCTCTCTATCTCACCTATCTTCTCTAACTGCTTCTCCATTGACTATCCTGCTCTCCTCACTAAATCTGGTAGGAAAAAGTGTAAAAAGGACATCCTGGTCTCCAACCCAGGCCTCCCTATCGCTGACACCTACACTAGTGCCTCCTCCAAGGAAACTCTCACTGACATCCTCTTTTTCGTGCCTTCTCCTGACCTATGGACCCTTCATATGGTTTCTGTGCTCTCTCCTTTCTCCTCTTCTCCCATTAATGGTGGCACCCATTGGGATGTCCTCTTGGCCCCCTTCCACTCCTCTAAGGCCATCATTAATGTCTACGCTAATGGGACCGTCTTGGTCCAAGGCCCTCAGGCCAACCTTTACCTCTTTGATAGACGCTTCCTGCGCCTCATCAACTTCCTTTCCTCTCCTGCTGTTCCCCCTCCTTTGTCCTCGGCTACCTTGCCTCTACCCTCCCTCCCTGCCCCCTCTCGGGCTCCTTCACCTCTACAGGGAGACCTCTAATCTGTACCCCTCCCAGGATGTTCTTCAAGGATAGCAACCTTCTCCACATTGCCACTCTTAACTCTCGCTCTGCCATCAAACATTCCTCTGATATCTGTCGCCTTCTTGAGGAACTGGACCTTGACATCCTCGGTCTCACTGAGACATGGTTCACGGCCAGCTCTGTCACCAGCTTTGACCCACTCCTACCTGACGGTTACAAGATCCTCTCCGTGCCCAGGCCCAACCGTGTTGGGGGGGGGGGGTGTGACCCTTATCTTCCCTGAGTGGATTCCTGCCACAGTCACGCCTACGCAGACGTACTCCTCTTTTGAATGCCTGTCTGCCGACTCTCTCTCTCTCCTAGCCATCCCCTTACCGTGGCTACTATCTATCAGCCTCCTGGTCAAATTTCCTCCTTCCTCTCCGAGTGGGCGGACCTCTCCTCCTCACTCCTGTCCTCAACCACTCAACTCCTCTTTCTTGGTGACTTCAACATACACCTGGATGCCTCCTGTCCTCCCTCTGGACTCTTTCGCGACCTCTACGACTCTCTCTCATCTCTATCCTCCCGTCTGGGCCGACTCATTCTGCATGGCACACTCTTGATGCTCTGATCTCTTCTGACCTTCCCCTCTCTGTCCCTCTCTCCACTCCTCTCTCCTGGAGTGATCACGTTCTCCTATCCTCCCACCTCACCTTCCCTACCCCACAGGCAAAACCACCCTCATCACTGTCACCCTCCTTCTCGGTCATCCGACCCATGAAGTGCGTGTCAGTTGAGGCTTTCGCTGCCACCTTCTCAACCCCACATCCCCCTTCGGCTGACTACCACCCTAACACAGCCCTCTCCTCTCTCCACTCTGCTATATCTGATACTCTTGATATTCTTGCCCCTGTAATGAGAATCCGCCTGAAGCCCAAAGCCAAATGTAACTCCTGGTATGACTCAGATCTCGTCACCCTTAAACGCAAGTGCAGGGTGGCAGAGAGGAAATGGCGTGCTTCATGTTCATCCTCTGATAAACTGGCCTGCCGCCTGCGCCAAAGGCAATACCGGCTCTCTGTTCTCACCAAGAAGAGAGCCCGTATCCAAGCCTGCATCTCTGCGGCATCAAACAATTCGGCCGAACTCTTCAAAATCTGCAAGGAGCTGGCCAACCCTGCTGCAGTCTCTACCTCTCCTGTCCCCTCCCAGACCCTCTGCACGGCACTGGCCTCTCACTTCATCTTAAAAACTCAGGACACCCTGTCCTCACTCTCCTCCTATCACCTCCCCCCTCTATCCCCTGCTCTTCCTCTGGTCCTTCTGTAGCCACCCCTGCTCCCTCCTTCTCTGCCTTTCCCCTTTTTTCTGCTGACGAGGTTTCGAGACAAGCCGATCTATGAAAGTCTTTTCTAAACAGGTCCACCCCTATTCCTCCAAAACCATCAAGGACCACATCGACTCCTTGGCTCCTGCCCTGGCTGAGTTATGCAATCACTCCTTCGCCTCTGGAGTCTTCCCATCCCCCCTCAAGCACTCCCTTGTGCACCCCTTCTTAAGAAACCCTATTCCGACCCCTCCTGCCCGGCTAACTATCACCCAATCTCTATCACTCCCTTCCTGGGCAAGCTCCTGGAAAAACTGGCCATCTCCCAGCTTAATCTCCATGCTGAAACTGTTGGTAGTCTTCATGACCATCCGTCTGGCTTCAGAGCTGCCAGAAGCACGGAAACTGCTCTTCTGAACATCCGTGAGGACCTGCTTGCTAACCTTGACTCTAACACCACATGTGTTCTCATTTTGCTCGATATCTCTTCTGCCTTTGATACTGTTGTAGGGGAGGAGTGGTCCAAAAGACCTCCCTTGCCCACATCTCCACCCCAGGTGAGGGCCATGGCTCCTTGGGTGTCCCCTCCTTACCACCAGGGCCCAGGTGGTGGATGGCTCACCTGCTGAAGACATTGCCCGCATGTATTGAATTTAGCTAGGCCTCAGAAACCATTTTGTCTACTAAAGATGGTGTGAGCTCAGCGCACTGTAGCGCGGCCCCCACCCACGGAGAGTTTCAGTTATCCCTGTCGCCGCGGCACCCTGGCAGATCCGCTGCGAGCCTGTTCCCATGAACAAGACGGACATGAGCTAGCGTAATACATTAACATTGTAACATTTCACCTTCCGCAGTGTATCTTCGCTCCCAGCATGACCCGGCCATCGGGCCTGGGCGATGAAGAGAACGGTAAAATGGTCATCAGATGGCAGAAAGTCTTTACATATTAATGCCAAGACCACTTGCAAAGTATGCTTTTCTCCACAAAATCTCTCATATTACAAGAACCTGTAAAATGTATAAAAATAGAAAGCATGCTTCCAGGATATAAGCAATGGCGAGCCCACACCACTGCAGTTGGGTACTAATAATGAAGGAGAGTTCCAGGGATCTATTTGTTACGTGTATCACTGGGAAATTTACACTCTATGGTTTTGCGCCATAACTGAACTAATGCTGCTAGAGTACACGAGAAGACGAATGTAACCCCACAGAGGGCTCATGTGAAGGATGCGCGAGAATGCACGTGTCATGTGTGTATGTCTAAGCCCCTTATGTGCCACCACCGTCACGTACAGTGGCGGGTCAGTTTCTATGTACTCCACCAACCCGACTACTAGCTCACTTACTGCAAATGTATATGCGTATAACTAAATACTGTAGTTGTTAAAACATAGTGTACGAATACGGTGCTCAGACTGGGTATAATCGAGACACATCCAGCAAAGTTGAAATGCATGTTTTAAAAGTGATTTGAATAAGTATTATTGAGTGTTTAAATGTTTGTGATGTTTTTACCTAAAGTCGGCAACACACGAGGGAGATACCTTTGTGAATACGTGCAAGGCCATTCCCCCTCCCACCCTGCGACGGCTGCCAAAACATGAGAGCAGAGGCCCGCGCCGCGCTGCTCCACCTCCCCCAACCAGACTGGAGCCGCTTCAAAGATTTGTAGCCCCCTCTGCAGCACCCAAGGCCGCGGCCCGCCACCTGCATTATTTACAGCACCGCAGTAAACCTCTGCCTGAACACACACTTTCAAAGGCGCCCCCTCGTAAACCCCATAACCCACCGGATCATCTTAGACTTATGGCCCTGTGCAATCAGGACACCCAACACTTTGACAACACACAGCGGCACATCCATAACAACTTCTAACAAGACAGAAAGACCTGTACCGCCCGTCCCAGGCCCTGAAGCTTAGCACCTCGACCTATGGCCCCGGTCAACAGGACACTGGTAACCATGTCCTGACGTATTACCATCAGACCCCTCACAAGGTGCATTCCTCCTGTGTTGCATTAACCTGTAGAATAACCTATTGGAAGATTTACTAAAGAAGATAATATTGCAATGACTGAATGACTGCGGTGTGCATGGGCTAGGGCAAATAAGTCAGGAAAAGACATTCATCTCTGACACTGGCCGCGATGGCACAACAACACCGCCCGGATGAACTCAGCCAACCTGCCAGGCCCAGCCCAACCCACGAGGCTGACCAGTGACGTCTTCCAGCCAAAGCCAACCACATCACAACAGCACCTATAGTTAGTCATCGCCACCCAATCCCATCAAACTTGTGCCCCCTATAGTATGTAGGTTCTTATGACGTTTTTTGTAAATATATACGCCTGTCTTTGCTATTGTCAGACAGAGCGCTCTCGGAGTTTGCAGAGTTCTTTGCATGCCCTATTCTGATTGATAAACTCCCATTTAAGCTCACCTGCACTCTGTCTTGGCTTCATTCCCGATTTGGGAGAGTCCTTCATTGTCTCTCATTGCGGGGAGGATCGTGCTGGCTGGGGACGCTTGCCTTCACTGACAACCACACCATCCTGCTCAACGTCTCCGTGATAACCTGGGTATCACTACCTGGGTATCACTGGTCAGGCTCTGGCATGGCTGACTTCTTTCCTCTCCAATCGACCCTCCCAGGTCCAACTGGGGTCCTTCCTCTCTGACATCTTTTTCTCTACCTGTGGTGTCCCCCAGGGATCTAACCTCTCTCCCTGGCTGTTCAACCAGTATCTGGCACTTCTTGCCCACCGCATCGCCGCACTCTAACAGCCTCTATCTAAATCTGCCTGCCTCTACTCTCCTCCCTTTGCAACTCATCCAGAACAGGACTGCGAGACTTGTCCTTGGCCTCAAGCCCAGGGACCGTATCTCTCCAGGACTGAAATCACTACACTGGCTCCCAGTGACTGCGAGGATTACGTTCAAAACCCTCTGTACTGTCCACAAGGCCTTCTGGGGCCTTGGGCCAAAATACCTTCAACTCTCTCTTCCTAAATATCTTCCTTCTCGAGCTCTTCGTTCATCCGCCTCCAACTCCCTCAGGGTCAGCCACTTCTCCAAGCAACGAGTTGGGGTAGATCTCTCTCCGCAGCAGGGGCCTCCCTCTGGAACAGCCTTCCTGCCTCCCTGAAACTTGAGGAGAACCATCTCCGGTTCCGGAAGCACCTCAAAACCTTCCTCTTTGCCTCCGCCTTCTCTCCCCCTCTCCCCTGCTAAAATCTGTCAAAGGTTTCCCCCCGGCTCACCTGAGTTCTCTTCTTGTGGCGTTCCGCGGAGGACTCCTTCTCCCGGCCGGACCGGGACTTGTATAAGTGCACGCGAGTCCAGTCTGACTCCAGCGTGAGCGTTCAAAGTTCCAAGAAGTTGCGTGTTCCAGGACGTCCAGGAAGAGGATCGAAGAAAGGTAAGAGATACTGGAAACAGGGGAAAAGGGAAGAAAGAATAAGGGAGTTGGCCAGGAACTTGGAAGGGTAACGCCGAGCAGCACACACACGTCGAGACACTACCTAGAGATAGCGTTGAGACGCGCAGAGGCGCGGGGGCGTGGCCCATTTATAGAACGTGCCGTGTCCGGCGTACAGGCTAGTACGGAACACGGCACTGGGCACGGCCATGTTGGAAGTATCAAGGAGCACACTCTCCATCTGGACCAGGACCAGGAAGACCAGAAGGGGCTATGTCCATGGTTCATGACAAAATCACTGAAACTGCACTGAATCGGCAATCTTGCCACTCACCGATCTCGGTCCTTGGCCCAGCCACTCTACCCTGCACTGCCTCCCTGGCAACAACTGCACTGCGGGACTGTCTCTGTATCCCTACAGCCCCTCCTCCAAGCACTTGTTTGCACTTACCTTGCACTTGCCACCACCTGGCCCCTATTATTTATCCTGTAGTCTACTAACCCTGTATTGCACTTTCCTTATTATTTATCTATCTTGTATTCTACTAACCCTGTACTGCACTTTCCCCTCTCCCTTTCCCCTGCACTTTTCCCTTCCCCTCTACCCTTGCACTTGCGCGATCTGAATGACACCTGGCCTAGTAGGATCGTTGCCCCCCCCCCACCTTGTCGCGCCTTGAAACACTTGGGTATAGGCGCGTTACAAATGCCATATCATATCATATCATTGGCGAGGGTCATGCAGGTGGTAGGGGATAGATAGTGTCTGCAGGCCGTAATTAATTTGCATGTGTATGCTGATGTGGACGCTAGTGAGTTCACTTGTTTGTTCATGGTTAGGGCGGAGTCAAGGTAGAATCAAAGCGTTTTTACTTCCTTTACAACCTTGATAGAGTTACCATCAATGTTGAAGGAGGAGTATTCGTTGTTAAGTTTTTTCAGGTTGACCGGGGTGCCTAGTATTAGAAGTTCTGTCTTGTCGTCATTCAGGCAGAGGCCATGTGTGGCCATCCATGCCTGAATGAGGAGGTAGATTTTGTTCACAAGAGCCATGTCAGAAGAGTAATTGCCTGAGAGGGGTATGAGGATCTGGGTGTCATCTGCATAATTCGCATAGCTCCCAACTCACACGCTTTTGGCGGGTGTCACCCGCCTTGTAAACAGCGGTCTCACCCGCCAAAGCTCATGCACGCCCATTCATTTCAATGGGCCTCTCACCCGCCAAAAAGTAAAATCGGGTGTTTTCACCCGCTTTTGCGACATAAATGGTTGAGAGCTATGAATTCGTGTAGGTGACACCCAGATTGTCCAATTTGTCAAACAGTGGCTTTGTGAAGATATTGTACATGGTAGGAGAAACGCATGAGCCTTGAGGAACACCGCAGGTTATGGAGATAGGATCTGCTGAGTCAGAAGGGGAGAAGACGTGCAAGGTTCTGTTGTTAAGGAATGTCAAGGAGGAGCATCATGGCAGTTTTCCCTTTGTCCGTGAGAGCCTCAATTTGTGTTTTTAAGTCAATCAGTGCAGTTTCAGTGCCGTGTTGTGGCCTGAAACCTGATTGACGGGTACGGAGGAGGTGGTTTGTTTCCAGGTATTGTTGTATCTGAATGTACGCTACTCTGTCAAGTATCTTTAGCAGGAAATGCACCGTTGTGATGGGCCTATAGTTGGTTGGTATGGCTGGGTCTAAGGTTTGTTTTTTCAACAAAGGTAAGACCCATGATTCTTTCAAGTTGCTTGGGACAATGTTAGTTGAAAAAGATGCATTAATGAGTTTGGTGATAAATGGGGACAGGTCTCTTGCTGCATCTTTAATTAATTGTGCTGGGCAGTTGTCGCCCTGGCATCTGGATGGCTTCAAGGAGGAGATAATTTTCTCCACTTCAAGGACAGAACCTTTGGAGAATTTAAATTGGTCTGGTTCATTGGTTGGTGTTTTGGGGGTATGGGAGTGAGCATCATGTTTGGTGAGAGAGGATTTCTTATTTGCAATTTTGCCTTGAAGGAGTATAATTTTATTGGCCAAAGCATTCTGGATGTTAGTGCACCAGGCTTTGTCCTTAGCTATATTATCAGCTGGAGGGATGGGTGCTTCCATTTCCCATAGTATGCTAAAGAGCTCCTGAGTACTAGAGCTGGCTTTGGCAATTCGGTCGTTGTAAAGGTCTTTTTTGGTTTTGATTATTTCTTTTTTGTAATAGTCGGCGGATTTAGTCAGGTTCATTTTATTTTCTGCCGGTGGTGTATGACGCCATATGGCTTCCAGTTTTCTTTTTTTTGTCTAAGTTCTTTTAAATGTGGGGTGAACCAAGCATTTATATGTGCTTGTGGTTTGCTTTTGTGGAGTTTGAGAGGTGCAATAATAGAGTCTAGTGCTTTGGACATAGTTGTGTTGTAAATATCAACTAATGTGTTAGGGTCAGTAGATAATGTTAGATTGTTTAGTGAAGGCAGGATATGTGGTAGGAGCCTGTCCATTGTGATATCTTTTTTGTTCCTCGTAGGTTGAGGAGGGGCTATAGTCATATTGAGTTGTATCTGTTTATCTAGTACCATAGTGAAGGTAATTAGATGGTGGTCAGTCCACGGCAATGGGTAAATGGAGTTGATAGCGAGGTTGCAATTTAGGTCAGCCACCCAGTCAAGGGTTCTACCTTTTGAGTGTGTTGGTTGGTTTACTTTTTGAGTAAATCCTTGTTCAAGGAGCATATTAGTGATAATTTTGGCGTTATTGTCTGTTTGGTCGTTAAAGCCAAGGTTGAAATCCCCTAGGATAAGTGCCTGAGAGGTTGTCTTTGTATTGTTGGAGAGGATGCTAGAAATGTCATCCTCGAATGATCCAGTTGATCCTGGGGGCCTATACACTAGATAGATTGTTAGTGTCTTAGAGTTGGATATAGGTATTTTAGCTGTGAGCATTTCACAGGAGGTATTTGGGGGTCTAATTGCTAGTTGTGTTTTCGCTATAATGGAACCCCCCCCTTCTAGTCTAGCGTTAGTTCTATCAGCTCTGAGGATTTGGTAATTATCAGGGACCACTAGGGCAAGGGCTGGACCTGCTGCGTCGTGTAGCCAACATGTAGCCAAGATTCAGTGATTGCTAAGAGGTCAAGATTATTTGAAGTGATCAGGTCGGCTATATCTGTAGCATGTGCTACCAGCGATCTGGCATTTATTAAGGCCATGTTAAGGTTGGCAGAGTGGACATTGTTAAGAGTTTTAGTAGGTTTGCGATAGCTAAGTATGGTTTTGGTTGGTTTCTGCAAGGTAGCTGATGCTGTTTTGTCAGGATAGTAAGGTAGCTTACATTTGGAACGGTTATTGTTTAGGTAGTGGTCCTGTTTGGATAGGACGTTCGCTCGTGGTTCGTGGAGGCAAGGTAATCTAGCTCCAAGTTTGTTGTTCCTATCAAGGATTGGGCAAGGTAGTGATCTGGAGCTAGTCATGGTAGTTAGACTGTGGCTTATAGTGAGGCAGTTGGTGAGGATAGTCAGGTGGACGATTATTATAATGGCGGCAACTAAAGGTATTTGAGCAAAGTTACCAATGGTCATGTTTGCAGTGAGGTGCAAACGGTTATAGTCCAGTTAGTCCAGTTTAGTCTGCCAGGATATGCTAGTCAGGCTAGGTGGGAGGTGGTCACAATGTAAGTAGGCTAGTCCCATGTGGGCAATTCACAATAGGCGACTTGGAGTGTGCAAGTCGCAATAGGCGGCAAGACTAGTACACAGTGGGTGGCTCAAAATTATGCAGGACATAATAGGGCAGCTAGGCAGGTTCACAATGGGCAACACAAGTTATGCAGGCAATAGGCCAATTAGGCAGGTTCACAGTGGGCTACACAAGTTATGCAAGACACAATAGGGCAGCTAGGCAGGTTCACAGTGGGCAACACAAGTTATGCAATCAATAGGACAATTAGGCAGGCTCACAGTGGGCTACACAAGTTATGCAGGCAATAGGCCAGCTAGGCAGGTTCACAGTGGGCAACACAAGTTATGCAAGACACAATAGACCAGCTAGGCAGGTTCACAGTGGGCAACACAAGTTATGCAAGACACAATAGGCCAACTAGGCAGGTCCACAGTGGGCAACACAAGTTATGCAGGCAATAGGCCAGCTAGGCAGGTTCACAGTGGGCAACACAAGTTATGCAGGCAATAGGCCAACTAGGCAGGTTCACAGTGGGCAACACAAGTTATGCAGGCAATAGGCCAAAAAGGCAAGTTACAGTGGGCAACACAAGTTATGCAAGACACAATAGACCAGCTAGGCAGGTTCACAGTGGGCAACACAAGTTATGCAAGACACAATAGGCCAACTAGGCAGGTCCACAGTGGGCAACACAAGTTATGCAGACAATAGGCCAACTAGGCAGGTTCAAAGTGGGCAACACAAGTTATGCAGGCAATAGGCCAAAAAGGCAAGTTCACAGTGGGCAACACAAGTTATGCAGGCAATAGGCCAAAAAGGCAAGTTCACAGTGGGCGACACAAGTTATGCAGGCAATAGGCCAACTAGGCAGGTTCGCAGTGGGCAACACAAGTTATGCAGGCAATAGGCCAGCTAGGCAGGTTTGCAGTAGGCAACACAAGTTATGCAGGCAATAGGCCAGCTAGGCAGCTTCACAGTGGGCAACACAAGTTATGCAGGCAATAGGCCAGCGAGGCAGGTTCACAGTGGGCAACACAAGTTATGCAGGCAATAGGCCAATTAGACAGGTCCACAGTGGGCAACACAAGTTATGCAGGCAATAGACCAAAAAGGCAAGTTCACAGTGGGCAACACAAGTTATGCAGGCAATAGGCCAGCTAGGCAGGTTCACAATGGGCAACACAAGTTATGCAGGCAATAGGCCAATTAGGCAGGTTCACAGTGGGCTACACAAGTTATGCAAGACACAATAGGGCAGCTAGGCAGGTTCCCAGTGGGCAACACAAGTTATGCAGGCAATAGGCCAACTAGGCAGGTTCGCAGTGGGCAACACAAGTTATGCAGGCAATAGGCCAACTAGGCAGGTTCACAGTGGGCAACACAAGTTATGCAGGCAATAGGCCAATTAGGCAGGTCCACAGTGGGCAACACAAGTTATGCAGGCAATAGGCCAATTAGGCACGTTCACAGTGGGCAACACAAGTTATGCAGGACCCCATAGGTCAAGTGGGCTAATACAGAGTGGGCGGATTTGCTGTGGGCTGGACGGTTATTCAGTTCATGAGTGGCTAGCTTGGCTATACTAGTCAAGGTATTGTAGATACAGAACAGGAGAAGTAATTTGGTAAAATTTAGTATATATATAGCGTAAGTATGCATATAGATAGTTCACAAAGGTGCTTAGACTGTAAGTAACAAGGTACTCGGTTTAGGGCGCATAGAGCAGATTACATAATACATGGTATATATTGTTTGGGGTATCTTACCAGAATATACGGTAGCATGTGGGAGACTGGAGGAGAACTAGCAAAGTTCCAGGTCCTGGCGCCTCTTGGCAAGCTTTAGGCACTAATCCTTCTTGTTGCCGACTGATTAAATGTGCATTTATAGACTAACATGTGAAGATTGGGTAAAGTTCATATGGGTGTTCCAATATATGAAGTTTAGGTGCTGTGGATGTCCATTGTATTGGCGCAAGCGTACCTTTATAGTTGGATGCACAGGGGAAGGCCACGCCGCGCTCACCAGTGCACAACAGGCGCAGAACAGGGCCTTATCCTTGGCCTTTGTACGGATGGAGGAACGTATTCAGAAGAAGAAAGAAGTTGGAGAGAGGGATTCACAGGATGTTAGTATTCGTGACTTACAGGAAACTGGTACAGAAGCTCAGGAGCTTGGAGTAAAGGTCGATGTTGCAGGAGACAAGTTGTCGGGGAGGAACAGAAGAGTGATCCAGAACTTTAAAAAGGACTTTATTTATTATTAGTTCTTCACTGGTGATGTACATCGCATCCTCCATATTGCTAGCTCTACAGTCTTAGGCTAAGACTATGGGCCTCATTACGAGGCTGGCGCTCCCGTTATGAAGGGTGCCGGTACGGGACCGCACCCTTCATTACGGGACGCCCTATTATGAGGTTCCCTTGCAGGACCCGGTAAGGACGCCTGGTAAAACCAGGCGTACTTAGCGGGTCCCGCGAGGGGACCAGGGAGCTAATAACGGGCCTGGTATTAACGGACCCGTTATTAGCTCCCACCCCATTCCCACTGAGCCCTATGGGGACTCAAATGGGAATGGGTTTTTCCAATGAGGACTTACCGGGTCCTCCAAGGTTGGAATGGCCCGGTAAGTCCTCATTGGAGGAACCCGGTACTGGAACCCGGTATGGAGGCAGCCATGCCCTTATTAAGGGCATGGCTGCCTCCATACTCGTACTGAGGCCCTATGTATCCTTTACATTGGTTAATTTATTCCAGAACCACACTTTCCTTTTTCCACTTCCTCAATTCTTTCCCTGTTGTGTGATCTATGTTTTTCTTCTTGTTTTTATGCCAGCATTTTGTAGGGGGGGGGGGGGGGCTGTATGTGGTTACGTGTAATGCATTCGCATGTACTTGCCGGGTTCTGGAGTGCTCCGGTGTTCCAGAACCTTGGGAGTGTGTGAGCCGATGATCTCCAGATGGCTGCCATCCTCCGGGGGCTCTTGAAATAAAGTTAGCTGCTGGACCCTAATATTATTCCCGGTCATACTTTATTACACCCATTCCATGTCACTGTCCCAATGGCTGCCAGTTTTGTCCTGAGTTCATAGTGACTTGTCCTCACTCGGCAATGCTTCAGTGTCTGTGTTATTTTTCTGCCATTTGCATGGGGTCCTGGCACTTCTGGACCAGCAAGAAAAGAGGTGAGCTGGGTTCAGTGAGTAGAGACAGAAGGGCAGTGCAGGATTGTTTTATTGTCATGTTGATGTGTGCAGATCATAAGGATCCGGGCTCTGTGTGGTGGGATGTTTCTAGGGGAACAGCGGAGAGCGCCCTTGAGGTTTGTGTATCCAGAGGGGAGCCTCATATGCTGTACTGCGTGGATGGGTGCTCTGGGACTGTGCAATACAGCCTGCTAGTGCTGCTGTGTACTGGGGAGTGGGTGGGCAGCTGACCTTCCCCTGCCATGTGTGGGTAGCCTGGTGGATGCAGCAGTAGAAGGTAGAATGCTGACCAGGCTAGTGAGATCTGCAGACAGCTGAGAGGCTGTTGTAGTAGCCACTGTAATGTAGTTCTCATAGGCTAGGGGCAGAGCCACACTGCAGCCACAATCAAGAGATGATACTCATCGCAGCCATGTTTGGGGAGGTGGCCTGGTGAAGGATCTGATTGGTTGGCATTCAGGCAAGGGCCCATAAGGCTGTCCGGGTAGGACTTTGCAGGAGTGCCCAGTGAGACATCACCAATGGGCACCTGGTGAACAGATCTGTTAGGGCGTTGAAGCGCCAGGTCCCCCCTCAAGGCCAAAGGATGCTCCATTAGGAAGGTTATTGTTAATGTAACCAATGACATGTATCCATCTTACTTTTCAGTCTGAGCTTCATTGTGCATAGGAGACTGAGGTCTGTGAGCTCAGGGGCCACATATCCGAGGAAGAGATATTCTGACAGGTCTCCTGCCCCTTTCTGCACAGCAGTATGGACACACATGCTGATTCCAGCTCTGCTGCCTCTTTGCTGAATGGACCAGTTTCATCAATTGTAACTGCAGGGCCGTTTATAGAAATGGAAAGGGTGCAAAGGAAAACTTCACATTGCACACGCTGCACAGAACATTTGAAAGAAACACATGCGAGGAAAAGTGGTGAGGTCAGCAGCTCATTGTAAACAAGAGGCTGCTTTTCCACAGTACAACGCTGGGCCAAAAGTAGATTCTTCCAGTTATATGAAATTATCCAGCAACCTTATTAAAGGGGGAACAGTCAAATATGGGATGGAGAAGCACAATACTGTATGGAAAACTGAAAAAGAAAACCATTTGAGGCCTACCTAGTCTGTACAAATGTTTATAAAAACAATTACACATAATATCTGCAAATTAGATGAGCCTATAGAAAACTGTAAGTAAAAAAAGAAACATGTTTGCCAACTGTAATAAATAAACAAAGCTCATCAGCTGTAGCAAATACACTTGTTATCAGACAGTTAGAACAACATCCATGAACATGTTATCTATCTTGCCATGGCCCTGCATGTTTTGTTTCACCTGTTGGTAAATGCAAGTCAACGTGTCATGTAGTTTCCAGGGTCACATGGAATGTGATAAGATTGCAATGCATTGTGTGTATATTTAGCTGTACACCTGTTCAGAGTGAGATTCATCAGAGACAGGAGGGTCTTCATTATTGGAAATAAATACTTAAGAAATCTTACCTGGATTCCTGAAGGTCCTTTACTTCAGAATGGCGACACGCTGAACACCTAGAGGCCTTCCTGCTCTTCTCCTGCTTCTTCTTCTGTTCCCCGGGTTGGACTCCTTCTGCCTTCCTCTTCGGCTCCGCCTTCCTGAGATCCTGCTGCTCCTAAATCCTGTGGGGCAAAAGGAAAGTAAGAATCTTTCCTGCTCTCTGCCTTATCATGGTAGTTTGCTCCGAGGAGAGGACCCCTTCTTCTTCCTCTGGCTGGGCACATCATGTACATCACGCTGCCTGCCTCCTGAGAAGCCTTCCTGACCTTACTATAACGTCTCAGGCCTCTGGTGAGGGGATGGGCCCTCCCTCTTACTCTGATATTATTCTTAAAAATGTAGACAGACAGGGGGCGCTGATGAGCAGTGACAAGCATGGCTGCCTAACCTGTGAAGCTCCGTGACCACACATATCCTGATTGAAACATCCTGACTTCCAAGGCATGAAATATCTGCAGCGAGTGCAGCACACAGTGTCGGAACCTATGCAGCATAACCTGAGCGCATCCTGACTGCAATTGCCGCATAATCAGGTACAAAATCCCCCTTTGAAACTAAGCGCAGCTCGCGGGCTGACTGCATTGCGGGCCCGTGATCCATGCAGCCAGACAGCCGCTGGGGTAATATGAAGGCAATGGAGGGACAAGCTCCGAGGACTTAGAACCGCAGTGGGGCGGCCCTAACACATTCACCCTGCCGACTGATGCATTCTACGGCACTCTACCCTGGCTGGCCGGCCCCACCAGAGATGCGAGCACCGGAACCGGGCTTGGAGAAGCCTTTAATTAACAAAATAAGGACGGCCGGCAGGCGGAGCCCAGCACACTCGCCTGATAAACCGTGACTCGGGGATACACAGAGCCTCAACCGGCACTGGCCCGTTACTAATACGAGTGCTGAGATTAACCGGCAGTGCATGGCAGAGTGCGGGCACACCCATCCCCCACCCGGATTTCAATCGCCGCCTGCCATCTTCAAGACCATGGCTTGCCCAGACTGGGCTGACACCAGCCTCCTTAAATTCTACAATCCACCCCAAGTGCAGAGAATACCACTAACTGCAGTCACACCACAATACGCCAGCATAGCAGTGACAAGGTGTAGGTGGATCTCCACCTTCATGCTTGGTTAAGCATTGGTCACCCACTAAGAGAACGTTTTCAACAAACCATGACTCCAATACACTTGCCCAGCACCACTACCAACAAATCCTGTGCCAGTGCCTGTGTTTCTCATTGTACAAGGAGTGTTTACTGGCCCAAGCTACCATCAGAGCTGCAACAACACTGCTCCTCCAACAATAGTCTAAGCACATACTGTCTGGGAACACCCCTCTGGTAATGACCCGATAGGTAGCCAAGGGGAGCAAGAAGGACCCCATGGATGCTTGTGTAGGCACATCCTGGCCTGGCACTGACCCGCCTGCCCTAAAGACCTACCCTCTGACAGCTGCTCCTCTACCAGCAGGGCCATGGATCCGTATATAGCCGGAATGCAGGCGGGCTTTGCGGCGGTGAACGCCAAACTAGGCAATATTGGCTCAACAGTGAACTCACTTAAAAGAAAACTTGAGAAGGAGAGTAGATGCATCACGCAAGCTGAGAACCGCGTTGGAGACCTGGAAGATATGGTTACCACACACAGAAAGGACATTGAACGGATTAAAAAAGAGCTGAAAACTGTATGAGTAAAATGTGATGGCCTAGAATCACAGTAGCGCCGCAATAACATCAGGATAGTGGGTGTATCGGAAAAACCACTGAATATGCCATGGAAACTTTTACAGAGGACTTGCTACGTGCCTTGTTCCCGCAGGCACAATTTGCTGCGCAATTACTCATAGAAACGGCACACAGCTCTCTGGCTCCAACCCCCCAACCTGGTGCCCCCCTCGCACAATTATTGCCATCCTCCTCAATTATCACGACTGCGACCTGATACTCTGGCTGTCACGAGAAAAGGGCTCCCTACAATTAGACTCGACCAGAATACATATATACACAGATTTTTAAACTGGAGTCCAGATGGCCCGTTGTAACTTTGACCAAGTAAAACAAACTCTACGAGACAGGAAAATACTGTATGCCATGATTATCCACACTAAATTACGAATACAACATGCAAGCAGAACCCACTTCTTCGAAACCCCAGAGGAAGCCTGATCTTACATTGAGCGCACCATTCCGATGCCTCCCGAAACAAATTGAATTATCCTATATGGCATTTCGTTGCCTGGCTACGTGAACTGTTGGCCGTCAAACACTACCGCCAGATCCATGAATGCAGCCAAGATGAAACAATATGGAGCTGTTCTAATATCCGGACTGCAACACAAGCTATACCTTGGGATTCTCCGTATGGGGGTTGCGGGAGCACCAGACAAAGTTACAAAGTTCTTGCTGATGTTCAAAAGACGTCTCCCACTGTTTAGAGACAGGTTTTTGGGTTATGGGGCAACACTGTCATGTTTGTGGTACAGTGAGTGTGGGGGTCAGGAGTAGGATGTTAAAAGGTTTAAAACACAAAATTCATTTTCATCACTGGCGACGAGGATTTCGCTTGACCCCGCTCCACGTGTGTGCCAGCCGGCTGTCTGCCCGGCTGTCTGGTGCTGCCTGCCGCCCCGGTATCACCGGGGGAGGACGCGGATTGGCCTTGGATCCATTGGGAGCCGTTGCCACCTACCCCTTCATCGTTAGGGGCAGCGGTGGCCACAGGTGGGCTCCGCTGGTGGGCATGCGGTTCCCCACGGCGATTGACTGCCCGGAGCCCAGCCCAATCGGGGCATTGCCGGGGGGTGAGCTGATCATGGGGGCGGCTGTTGGCCACCCCGTCTTCCGGATAGAACAGCGGTTGCAGGAGGGCGACGTCGTTGTGGTGGGAAGTCGCCACTCAGTCTCGCTGCTCGGGATCGGGATCCAGTCGGGCTTCGGAGGAGGAGCAACTGCCACGCTGTACGCAGGGCCTGCATCCCTGTGTTGTGCGCCTGCCAATAGCCCCGCCCCTGCAGCGTATGCGCATCGGGCAGTTCACTGCTGGCCTCCTGAGCGAGAGAGGAGGGGCTGCGGTGGCGCTGCGCAGCGGGCCTCGGGTATCAGCTGACTGCTGCTGTTCACTGCTCGCTTCCTGAAGGAGGGAGGAGGGGCTGCGGTGGCGCTGTGCGGTGTACCTTGGATATCAGCTGACTGCTGTTGTTTGGTCATTGGGAGGAGGCAGGAGCCTCATATAAACGCAGTACACGGTCATCCCAGGGCCTGAGCTTCCACAAGGCATCTCCCACGTGTCACCAGACAGGCTATTGGTGGTAAGGTCGGGCATATAACTGCTGGGGGGCCCGGGCAGGTGAAATTATGCGCATCTGGTTTGGGCTGTGATCCCTGGAAGCCTGCCTTTACATCACTTGATTGGTTGTGACTCACCCAGTGTCTACTCACGGTGTACTGCATTTACGTGTGGGTGCACGTGCTCAAGATGACAGTGGGGGACCGTCTCAAGGGAACAAGAAGTCTTGAGGCTCTCACAGTGGGTGGCAAGTTCCTGTTGGGGGCATAAGGAACAAAGCTTTTTGCCCAGCCATGTTACATACGGCTGCCAGGCCTCCGCCTGCTTTCCTGCCAAATCCTGGAGAGCCTGTTGCTCCTTGGGAGCAGTGGGTTGATGCCTTCAAAGTATATTTGAGGGCTGCTGGTGGGGCAAAGTTCAACGATGATGAAAAGGAGGCTGCATTGCTGAATTGTATTGGTACTGAGGGGTTGAGAGTTTTTCGCCACCTGCCTGGGGAGAATGTAATGGTTCATGGGGGAGGTGAGGGAGAAATGGTTATTAGTACTTACGAGACTGCTTTGAAGAAGCTGCAAGTGCGTTTTGGTAAAAGAGTGGTTTTAGAGCGGTATAAGTTATTCTCTAGGGCGCAAGGTTCCACGGAAAGCATAGATACATATGTCACGGCACTACGTGCACTCATGGCTACATGCGGGTTTCCCGGTAATGGTGAGGAACACATAAGGGATCAGGTTATGATGAAGACATCTAATCAGAAAATCAGAGAAAGGTTATGGTTAGAGAGTGATCCTTCACTAGATAAGGTGTTGGAGATTGCCAGAGCAATTGAAGCTTCTAAGACAGGTGTACAAATTGTTACTGAGAGGGATATGAATAGGGAGATGGTGCATGCCGCAATATCAAGGAATACGAAAGGTTTGGATAGGGCAGTGGTGCAAGGGAATAGAGCATCTAAGACTAAGGAGGGGTGCAAAAATTGTGGCTGGTCGAGTCACACGGCCGATTCTAAATCTTGTCCTGCGTGCACTGTTGAATGTAGGAATTGTAAGCGCGTGGGCCACTTTGCACGCATGTGTAAGGGGCAGATGGTCGCTAGTGTGGCTTTACAAGATTCTACCATGTTGTTAGAAGGGGCATCAGGAGGTGCTCTAATCAATGTGTTATATTACATGTGGAGGGAGGTGGGCGGAAGGGTCCATGGGTGTCGGTATTGGTGGATCAGCACCCTGTGGATATGCTTGTGGATTCAGGCTCACCTTATACACTGGTGGCCCCGGATGTGTGGCCCCGGATGTGTATCAAGAAGTTTTGGGCAAACAGATTTCTACTTTGTTGCCTGCGGACATCAAACCATGTGCATACGGGCAGAGTCCCATCGACCTACTTGGTTACAATTGATCAAATTTTTCTTTTAAAGGGAGGGTACAAGTGTGTTGGGGTGGGATGAGCAGGCTGCACTAAAAATACAGATTCATCCGGGTGAGAAGGAACCGGTTCTTAGTGTCATGGAGTGAGCGGGACAAAATGACATAATGGTTACTCCCATAGTGCTCATGAGTGAGTTTCCCGAGGTATTTTCAGACACCCTTGGCAAGCTCAGAGGTTTTACACATCGTATTGTTTTGAAGCAGGGTGCTGTTCCCAAAGTACATAAAGTGAGGGGAGTGCCCGTAGCGGCGAGGGAGGCATTCAAGGTGGAGTTAGCTAAGTTGCAGTCAGCAGGCATAATTGAGCCCATTGAGTCCTCAGAGTGGTTGTTTCCTGTGGTTTTAGTTAAGAAGGGTGATGGGAGCATCAGAATGTGTGTAGATCTCCGGGAGCTGAATTCCAGCATATGGGTGGATCGGCATCCCTTGCCGAATATTAACGAGTTGTTGTTGACATTGGGAGATGCCAAGTATTTTTCAACTTTTGATCTGTCAACAGCGTACCATCAAATTGACCTGCATGTTGAGTCTAGACCCCTTACTTCATTTGTGACTCCGTTTGGGGCATACAGATTTTGTCGCATGCCATTTGGCCTTGCTTCGGCTTCGGCTGTGTTCCAGAGGTTGATGCAGCAGATGTTTGGACAGGTGTTGGGAGTCAGCTATTTTCAAGATGACATTTTGGTCTGGGGCAGTAGCAGGGAGGAGCATGATGTCAGGGTGAGGAGGGTCATGCAGATTCTTAAGGACAAAGGTCTGACTGTAAAGTTAACCAAGTGTCAGGTAGGAGTGGAGGAGGTCACATACCTGGGACATACATTGAGTTCACGAGGTGTGAGCCCCAAAAGGGAGTTGGTACAGGTGTTAAGGGATACACCAGCTCCGGTCAATAAGGATCAGCTAAGGGCCTTTTTGGGCCTTGCGGAGTACTATGTTAAATTTGTATCCAATTATGCTGAAAAAACGGTGGCCATGAGAGCTCTCATGAGGAAGTGTGTAAGATTTGCGTGGTCTCAGGAGTGTGCAGCGGAATTTGAGTTGGTCAAGAGGGATGTGGAGAATGCTCCTTGCCTGAAGTCGTTTGACCCGAAAAATAAAACTGCTCTGACTGTGGATGCAAGTGAGGTGGGTCTGGGGGCAGTGATGGAGCAATTTATTTATTTATTTTTATTTATTTATTTATATTTATATAGCGCGCAAGTAACCCACGGGCATTGAGGCGCTGTTACTTGCAAAAATCTTAGTTACAGGCATATAGTCATTCATAGGTACATTATGAGTTCGACAAAGTATAGAGCTGACATTTTGGTTGGTACAGTATGTCATTACAGTACAGTTTATGCATTAGGAATATATGAGATGTATTCGACTAGTGCAACGCATCTTATGTGAATAAGATTGTTTTCAAGGTTTTGCGGAAGGTGCTGAGGGAGGACTCGCCTCTGATTGTGGGAGATAGGGCGTTCCAGTGCGTGGGTGCGAGATATGGGAAGCTGGATCCGCCCGCTCTGACTTTTTTTACTAATGGCACAGAGAGCATGTTAGTATATGGTGATCTGGTTGGCCTCGTAGAAGAGACGGGGTGGATCCTCTGGGAGAGGTAGTCAGGGGCAGTGAGGTGAATGCACTTGTGGGTCAGTGTCAGTGTCTTGAAGATGATTCGTTCTTTTATTGGGAGCCAGTGTGCTAGCTTTCTGGCCTCCGAGATGTGTTCCCTTTTGGCAATGCCTTGGGCTGCCCTGAGAGCACTATTCTGAATGATTTGCAACCTCTCTAGGTTTCTGTTGGAGGTGCCTAGAAAGAGTAAATTGCAATAGTCAAGCCTGGATCCAGTGATGGCTCTGGCTATGTTAGTGCAGTTCTCTTTGGAGAGAAAGGGCCTGACTGCGTTGATAAGTTTGGCATGGTATGCAGCTGCAGAGGCTATAGCGTTGACTTGTTTATCCATGGATAGGTTGGAGTCCAAGTAGACTCCAAGGGTTTTGACTGATTCTGAGACAGGTATTTTGATAGAGTCTATGGTGAAGTGGCTGAATTGGGAGTCTAGATTTTTCAGTGTGTCAGGTGAGCCTACCAAAAGGATTTCAGTCTTGTCAGAGTTGAGGCATAGTCCATTGTCTGCCATCCAGGCTTGGATGGTGTTGTAGAGGTTGTTGAGGGTCATGGAGTCAGTGTCAATGGATAAATGGTGAATGGATGCCAGTGGCTTTTGCCTCGACGACTTTGAGAGATGTGGAAACCAGGTACCCGGTAATTGAGAGAGAGACTTTGGCAGTGTTATGGGCTTCAAAACACTTCAGGACGTTTTTGTGGGGCATACCCTATATTGTCAGAACGGACCATGAACCGTTGGTGCAAGTGTTTTCTACCAAGGGTGTCATGGCGGTATCCCCGAGGATTGCGAAATGGTCAGTACAGCTACAGGATTACAATTATTCATTGCAGTATTTTCCGGGGAAGTTTAATGTTGTGGCAGACTGCTTGTCCCGTTTGCCTGTTGTGGAAGCAAGCAGTCAGGCAGACTTGGTGAAAGAGGAAGACTGGCAGGAATGTCAGGTTGCTTTGGTGGCTTCTGCAGTGGAGAAGTCGTTGTGGGATCAGGAGGCTGAGGCCGACCTTGAGTTAAAATGGATTAGGGAAGATCTAGTGAAAGGTTGACACACGGTTAAGGATAGGCCTGCAGGGAAAGGTTATGCCCAAGTTTTACAAGAATTAGCTGAGGGTCCATGGGGTGTATCTAGGGGAAGTAGGTTGATACCCCCTGTAAGTCTGAGAGGTAGGATGGTGGAATTGGCACATGTGGGTCATTTGGGTCGATCTTTGACTAAGAGGAGACTCAGGGAGGAGTACTGGTGGCCGGCCATGGACAAGGATGTTGAACAAGTGGTGAAAGATTGTCAGGCATGCTCTGTCAGCGATAAAAGCAAGGTACTGCATCCACAACATATACATCCTGTAGAGGTTCCTGAGCAAGTATGGTTGAAACTGGCTTTAGACATCATGGGTCCGTTTGAGTGTTTAGAGCCTGAGTCTAGATATATGTTGGTGTTGGTGGACTATACATCCAGGTGGATTGAGGTAGCGGCGTGTTCCTGTGTCACAACTAATTCTGTTATTGCTTTCTTGAGGAAAGTTTTTGATCGTGAGGGATTACCTGCAAGTTTAGTTACAGATAATGGGGTGCAGTTCACTTCTAGAGCGATGAGCGAATTTTTGGAACAGCATGCCATTTCCCATTTTAGAACAGCCCTGTACAATCCCTTCTGCTAATGGATTAGTGGAGAGGGCCAATGGTACCATTAAGTCAGTTATACAATTGGCTCTGGCCAATG
The DNA here is from genome assembly GCF_040938575.1 of Ambystoma mexicanum. Lineage (NCBI taxonomy): Eukaryota > Metazoa > Chordata > Amphibia > Caudata > Ambystomatidae > Ambystoma > Ambystoma mexicanum. The sequence continues at coordinate 1,307,466,755 of NC_090928.1, forward strand.
GTTTGGATTGGCAGGAAGTAGTGACACAATATCTGGCTGCATATCGCAGAACACCAGCCACTGCTACGGGTAGATTTCCATTTGAGCTTATGAGGGGCAGGAAAGCAGGTACAATGTTGAGAACCCTGGCTATGGGTGGTGGAGGGCCATGTGATATGGATTTACAGGCTATTCGTAGCAGCATTTTGGCGCGCCAGGAGGCCAGGGGGTTTTCACAAAAGTATAGAAAAGAGTTGAATGTTAAGCCTGGGGATGAGGTGCACATTCAAAATCCCAGGATGGTTCACAAAGGTTACAGCAAGTTTTTGCCCTCAAGGAGAGTTGTTAAGGTCGGAAAAGGCCATGTGCAATTGTAGGATGGCTCTGTCTGGAGTAAGAGACGAGTGGTGGTGGATGGCTGTAAACGGGTGGAGAGGGCACGGGTGGAGTCTGATCTGGAATCTCAGGAAACTGTGTTGGATTATGATCCTGTGGGTTCACAAGTGATCAGCCGTGAACAGGATGAGATTGTCCCACTTACAGGTCCTTTGGGTGCAGAAGGGAATGTGGAGTGTCAAAATGCTTCGGATCAGCAACCTGATGTAGGACAAGAAGAGATTACATTTGTTAAAAATTAAATTTACGTTTTTACCCTTGTGGTCAATACTTCTATATCCTTGAATACAATTTGTATTAATGAAAAGTCATATAATGTTATGTTCATGTTTCCATTGTTCAATCTGTTTGTGATTTATCCTGTCACAAGTTGTTAACATGTTTGTTATGCAAGGGAAGAGGATATGTTGTAATATGCACGGGCTCGTGCAGGGGCACTTGTGGAATGTTGATGATGTTCATGACTCACATTCCACGGTGGCCGTTAGCTGGAGAGAGCTGAAGCAGGAGGCCTGCGGGGTCTCGCAAATAAAGGCATATATTCATCTTACCTGTGTACGGTGAGATTGCATCACTTATCTAATCCTGATGTACTTACCTGAAACTACGAACCCAATAAAGCTGTCTATGTCACCTGAGGCTCCAGGGTAATCTGTACTACCTTTAAAGCATAAATATAACACATTATTATTCTCGGACCATGAAACACTTGTGTATAGACGTGTTATAAATGACAAATCATATCATATATTCAAGTTAGCTCCAATCGGTGGGTTCCATTCTGGCGCCTCCGTTTATGTGCCATCACGATCAGCCTCCGTGAGACTGCAGTGGTCTAGTGTTTATTCCAAGATGACCACCGCCACTATGTACACGCCCCCTGAGCGTCTCTCGAGGCGTTGTAATCGATCATTTCGTCGGTAAGCACGCTCTGAGTTCGCTCTTCCTCTTTGTCCCTCTTGTGTATGTCTTTTGCCTTAACTTGCTTTGCTTGCTGCTATTCTGCTCAGTACTGGATTCCAGGCGGCACAAGGTATATTTTTGCCTTGTTCTATTTCCCGAACTGGCGGCCGTCCTCTCTGCCATCCTCGGCGCCTGTAAGGTTTCTCCGGCTTTCTCTATTTATTTCACCTCGGGGTCTCTGGATTCATCCCGTATCTACTGGGACTGGGCTTCTAGTGTTCCTCTTGACACGCAAGCCTGCTGCTTCTTGGGAATTCTTGGTCTATTTGGGAGAGCAACATTACTTACTATTTTCCCACCTATTTGGAACTGGACACCCAAAACAAGGAGCTGAATATCCCTTATTGAATGTATTCCTACGGTCTCCTACGTCGATCCACTCTAGAGGACTACAGCAAGCACCAACAAGTTTTTTTAAGCCCACTGGATTTTTCCATGTTCGGGGTCGGCTCCCCGGAGTTCCCCTATGCACAAGGTGTTTCCCACCTGGACAATGTGGCATCTGGGGGAGACGAGCCTTACCTCCACGACAGAAAAAAGGAAAAAAGAAGGAGGCACCGGTCAGCAGAGCAAGGAAGAAGGATTCTTCGAACATCTGATCCAAGAATCAGGTGAGGAGGACAGCAAGGAAGAGTCATCACGTTTTGACACGTAGGTATCTAGCGGGGGCTACTCACCCTGTTGTGGAGAGGTTCCTTCACTTTCCAGAGGCCCGGCTTGGCCTTGTTGGTTATGTTAGAGTTAGCTAGCTAGCTCCGGTTATCAGCCCCGGGGACAGTGTTCTACCCATTGCGGATCCTAGCACATAGGCGGCTCGCTGGGGAAATTGGAGATCCTGCTTAAGACATATGCGGGGCTCGCCAGGTTTCAGGCAGCGGTTGAGTGCGTCCAAGGGTTTGTCGGACTGAGGGGCGCGTCTGTGCTCTAGGTGTCGTGCGTTCAGGTGGTAGTTTGCAGCTACCAGGAGTATAGGAATACTGTTGTGAGCCCGGAGGCAATTCATTGTTTATTTACCAAAGGTGAATACACTTACGCCCAGGTGACATAATTGATGTTGTTTCACTATTTAATTCTCAAATGTTTAATCATTTAATGCCAAATGTAATGGAGGATGTCCTATAAGTATTTACGTCTGTCATTTACTAGCAGGTGCTGAGTGGTGTAATATCACGTGTGAATACTGAGGATTGGTTTTTACAAATTCAAATATATAAATAAAAGCTGTTCAAGCTTATCAAAAGAAGTAAGGCTGTGTCTGTTTATTTAACCAGGTGCACCAGTATCCGGTCAGTCATCAGGGCTGACCTGCCATTTGGCCATCTCATGAGGGGCACTCAATCCTCCCCCTGGGGTTTTCATTTGCACATGTGTGAGTAAGGTGTCAGCATCCCGTGCTCAGGTCTCCTACAGGTTGCTGCTCATCTTTCTTTCAGAAAACACAGGGAGCAACACCTTACACTCTTGGAGGCACCGCTGAGATCCCAGGGGGACCTTCATCACATATAGAGAGAACTCTGGGATATCTTTCCAGTTTACCAGACAGAGGAGCTGTTTTATACATTAGTGGTTCATTTCCTGCCAACAAAAGGAAGGAAGAATGGCGCATGAATATGTGTTACACTGGAGACAAGCTGAAGGGCTTAGTCCAGAGGTCTGTTTCATAGTAGGCAAGGCCCTTTTACACATTACCACAGATGAAGTGTTAGCCATGACAGGCACCTTGAGAACCATTACGGGTAAAGTGAAAAGTGTAGGATGCACACCTGGTCAAGCTACAAAATCTCATATGCTATGTGAGTGTAAAGACTGGAGGGGGGTGCCTGTACTCCTGCTCTCTATATGCAGTAGCGAAGTCGAGCAATCAAAGGCTTCAGCTCTCAGGGGGTGATGCAGGCTGTGTTGTCCCCAAGCACCCACAAAGGAATGTCCACACACTGTATTTGTTAAAACACAGTCTTTATATAATTAAGGTTCAAGGTTATATACACAATCACAATAACTCACTTTGTGCTCAGTTAATCTACAATGGAAAATATATACAGTTCTAAGTGGTACCACAATTATGATCAGATTTCATTTTAAGTGCATCAACTTTACTCTGGTCAAATGTCACACAAATCACTTAATAAAGATAACCAACAATAGGTATAGAACTAAAGCAGTTGGTTAGAACAATTGGCAAAATACTAGCCCCTACCACTAGACACAGTTCTGTGTGGAGATCCCCCCACCTGGGCAACCTGTACAAATAAAGATACACTACAAGCCCAGTGCATATATTGTTCAATTAGTCTTATTTCCTTCTACAATGTTTCTACCACCCCAATGTACATGGAATAGCAGAGTTCGATGGCGAGTCGTCAAGGGATCCTTCTTAAGTGGCTCCCTTTAAAGCAGGAGCCACAGATCATTGAGATCCCTCAAAGAAAGTGAACTCAGCGTTGAGGTGGCAGCTTGGGTCCCAGCAGTGGTTGTCGACGACGGAGCAAAGACGTTCTGCAAGGAAGAGGCTTGCGGGGCAACTCGATGCTGATAGTTTAGGACCGCAAAGAGTTTGTGAAGAACTGTGGCCCAGCAAGTGCGTTGAGTCGTCCAGCATCACTACGGTCTTTGGGTGGCGGGAAACCCACCGGCGGATGCTCCTCGGCACGTCAACGGCCTGGCCTTCTCCGGCTGCATAAGGCGGTCGGCGGTGCGGACGAGTGCGTCCGGGAATCCCAATGTCTTAATCAATGGAGCGTTGCGGCTCCGGGCGTCGATGGCACAGCATCAAGTGGTCCCCGCTTCTGGGCAACAAGACTTCAACGGGCCTCCAGCGTTTATAGCAAACCTGCGAACCCTGGTTGACGACGGTGGATGGAATGTCCGGTGCTTCTCTTCATTCTCCTCAGTGGTCCCCATCTCCGGTCGGCAGGATGTTGAGGGTCTGACTTCCAGGGAGCTTCGGCGAAGGTTAGCGGTGCTCAATGGTCCCTCGGAGCACGGTAAGAATGTACTTACGCCTCGTGTGACACATCAATGCCAATTAATTATTTATTTACCAAAGGTGAATGTACTTACGCCCAGGTGACATAATTGTTGCCCATTGAATACTTATTTACTAAATGTGAATACACTTACGCCCAGGTGACCCAATTGATGTTGTTTCACTATTTAATTCTCAAATGTGTAATCATTTAATGCCAAATGTAATGGAGGATGTCCTATAAGTATTTACGTCTGTCATTTACTAGCTGGTGACCAGTGGTGTAATATCACGTGTGAATACTGAGGATTGGTTTTTACAAATTCAAATATATAAATAAAAGCTGTTCAAGCTTATCAAAAGAAGTAAGGCTGTGTCTGTTTATTTAACCAGGTGCACCGGTATTCGGTCAGTCATCAGGGCTGACCTGCCATTTGGCCATCTCATGAGGGGCACTCAATCCTCCCCCTGGGGTTTTAATTTGCACATGTGTGAGTAAGGTGTCAGCATCCCGTGCTCAGGTCTCCTACAGGTTGCTGCTCATCTTTCTTTCAAAAACACAGGGAGCAACACCTTACACTCTTGGAGGCACCGCTGAGATGCCAGTGGGTCCTTCATCCCATAGAGAGAACTCTGGGATATCTTTCCAGTTTACCAGACAGAGGAGCGGTTTTATACATTAGTGATTAATTTCCTGCCAACAAAAGGAAGAAAGAATGGCGCATGAATATGTGTTACACTGGAGACAAGCTGAAGGGCTTAGTCCAGAGGTCTGTTTCATAGTAGGCGAGGCCCTTTTACACATTACCACAGATGAAGTGTTAGCCATGACAGGCACCTTGGAAACCATTAAGGTGTGCATCCCATGCTCAGGTCTCCTACAGGTTGCTGCTCATCTTTCTTTCAGAAAACACGGGGAGAAACACCTTGCACATACATAACTCAAGGGTTTATAGTCATAAAATCGAAACGCATTAAGTCGAAAGTCATGATCTCGGAAAAATAAAGTCGAAAAAAAAATGTCGAATTTCTTTTTTAGGGTGCTTTTTATTCGAAATGGGGGGGTTTTACCGCCAGACCCCCCAAAAAATATATAAATAAAAAAATAAATAATTTGACTTTTTTTTTACTTTATTTTTTTCGAGATTATGACTTTCGACTTTATGTTTTCGAATTATTGACTGCACACCTAACTCAAGATCACGTATTGATATTTGGTTAATCACACCTGATTGGACCCCGCACATTACTGAATTCACAATCTTCCCACATGCAATCTCAGATCACTCTCCGGTACTACTGGACATTGAGCAGACACAATTAAGAGCCCCTAACTCTGGAAGATGCCCCTGGCCTTCCTTCACGATGCTTCTGTAGTGACCCTGCTGAGGATAGAGATAATAGATTTTCTTTAACATAATGAGGGTACAGTAGACTGTCCACAGTGTGAGAGGCTTTTAAGGTCTGGCTGTGAGGCCAGATTATATCCAAGACACAGTACATGTGCAGTTGTGCACCTTCTTGGCAGCTTCTATGGCATGTCTACCTTCCTGGTTGATTCACAGTCTATGTTCAGATCCGTGCTGCTTCCTGGTAGTGCCTATGACATGTGCCCCTTCCTTGTTGTTTCTATGGAACATGTACCTTACTCCTTGCTTCTCAGTCTGTGTGCAGATGTGCACCCTCCTGGTAGCTTCTATGGAACATGTACCTTACTCCTTGCTTCTCAGTCTGTGTGCAGATGTGCAGATGTGCACCTTCCTGGTAGCTTCTATGGAACATGTACCTTACTCATTGCTTCTCAGACTGTGTGCAGTTGTGCACCTTCTTGGTAGCTTCTATGGAACATGTACCTTACTCCTTGCTTCTCAGTCTGTGTGCAGATGTGCACCCTCCTGGTAGCTTCAATGGAACATGCACCTTCCTCATTGCTTATCAGACTGTGTGCAGATGTGCAGTTGTGCACCTTCCTGGCAGCGTCTATGGAACATATACATTCCTCATTGCTTTTCAGTCTTTGTGCAGTTGTGCACCTTCCTGGTAGCCTCTATGGAACATGAACATTCCTCATTGCTGTTCAGTCTGGTTGGAGTTGTGCACCTTCCAGGTAGAATCTATGGAAGATGTACATTCCTCATGCTCCTCAGTCTATTCGCAGTTGTGCACCTTTCTGGTAGCCTATTGAACATGTGTCTTCCTCGTTGATTTTCAGTCTGGGTGCAGTTGTGCACCTTCCTGGTAGCGTCTATGGAACATGTCCCTTCATCATCGCTCTTAAACTATTTGCAGTTGTGCACCTCTCTGGTACCCTATGGAAAGTGTGTCTTCCTCGTTACTTTTCAGTCTACGTGCAGTTGTGAACTCGTGTGGTAGCACCTATGGAACATGTACATTCTTCGTTGCTGCTCAGTCTATGTGCAGTTGTGCACCTTCCTGGCAGCGTCTATGGAACATATACATTCCTCATTGCTTTTCAGTCTTTGTGCAGTTGTGCACCTTCCTGGTAGCGTCTATGGAACATGTACCTTCCTCATCGCTTCTTAGACAATTTGCAGTTGTGCATATCTTCCTGGTAGCGTCTATGGAACATGTACATTCCTCATTGCTGTTCAGTCTGTGTGCAGTTGTGCACCTTCCTGGCAGCGTCTATGGAACATGTGTCTGCCTCATTGCTTCTCAGACTGTGCAGCCTCTATACCATCTGTACCATCCTCATAATTTCACACTCTTTTGTGCAGATGTCCACCTTCCTGGTAGCCTCTATACCATCTGTACCATCCTCATCATTTCACACTCTTTTATGTGCAGATGTTCACCTTCCTGGTAGCCTCTACACCATATGTACCATCCTCATCATTTCACTCTATGTGCAGATGTGTACCTTATTGGTAGCCTTGATACCATCTGTACCATCCTGATCATTTCACTCTATGTGCAGATGTGTACCTTCCTGGTAGCCTCTATACCATATGTACCATCCTCATCATTTCACACCCTGTGTGCAGATGTGCACCTTCTCGGAAGCCTCTACACCATCTTTGCCATCCTGATTGTTAAACTCTATTTGCAGATGTGCACCTTCCTGGTAGCCTCTATACCATCTCTACTATCCTCATCATTTCACACTCTATGTGCAAATACGCACCTTCCTGGTAGCCTCTAAACCATCTGTACCATCCTCATCATTTCACACTCTATGTGCAGATGTGCACCTTCCTGGTACCCTCAATACCATCTGTACCATCCTCATCATTTCACACTCTTTTATGTGCAAATACGCACCTTCCTGGTAGCCTCTATACCATCTGTACCATCCTCATCACTTCACACTCTATGTGCAAATGTGAACCTTCCTGGTAGCCTCTATGCCATATGTACCATCCTCATCACTTCACACACTATGTGCAAATGTGCTCCTTCCTGGTAGCCTCTATAGCATCTGTACCATCCTCATCATGTCACACTTTATGTGCAGATGTGCACCTTCCTGGTAGCCTCTATACCATCTCTACCATCCTCATCATTTCACACTCTTTTATGTGCAGACGTGCACCTTCCTGGTAGCCTCTAAACCATCTGTACCATATTCATCATTTCCGCCTCTCTGTGCAGATGTGCACCTTCCTATAGCCTCTATACCATCTCTACCATCCTCATCATTTCACACTCTTGTATGTGCAGATGTGCACCTTCCTACTAGCCTCTATACCATCTGTAGCATCCTCATCATTTCCCACTCTTTTATGTGCAGTTGTGCAGCTTCCTGGTAGCCTCTATACCATCTGTACCATCCTCATCATTTCACACTCTTTTATGTGCAGATGTGCACCTTCCTGGTAGCCTCTACACCATATGTACCGTCCTCATCATTTCACTCTATGTGCAGATGTGCACCTTCCTGGTAGCCTCTATACCATCTGCACATTCTCATCGTTTCACTCTATGTGCAGATGTGCACATTCCTGGTAGCCCCTAAACCATATGTACCATTCTCATCACTTCACACTCTATGTGCAGATGTGCACCTTCCTGGTAGCCTCTATACCATATGCACCACCCTCAACATGTCACACTCTATGTGAAGATGTGCACCTTCCTGGTAGCCTCTATACCATCTGTACCATCCTCATTGTTTCACACACTATGTGCAGATGTGCACCTTCCTAGTAGCGTCTATAACATCTGTACCATCCCCATCGTTTCACACTCTATGTGCAGATGTGCACCTTCCTGGTAGCCTCTATACCATCTGTACCATCCTCATCACTTCACACTCTATGTGCAGATGTGCACCTTCCTGGTAGCCTCTATACCATCTGCACCACCCTCAACATGTCACACTCTATGTGAAGATGTGCACCTTCCTGGTAGCCTCTATACCATCTGTACCATCCTCATTGTTTCACACACTATGTGCAGATGTGCACCTTCCTAGTAGCGTCTATAACATCTGTACCATCCCCATCGTTTCACACTCTATGTGCAGATGTGCACCTTCCTGGTAGCCTCTATACCATCTGTACCAACCTCATTTCACACACTTTAATGTGCAGATGTGCACCTTCCTAGTAGCCTCTATACCATCTGGAACATCCTCATCATTTTACACTCTTTTATGTGCAGATGTGCACCTTCCTGGTAGCCTCTAAACCATCTGTACCATCCTCATCATTTCCCACTCTATGTGCAAATGTGCATCTTCTTGGTAGCCTCTATACCATTTGTACCATCCTCATCATTTCACTCTTTTATGTCCAGATGTGCACATTCCTGGTAGCCTTTATACCATCTGTACCATCCTCATCATTTCACACTCTATGTGCAGATGTGCACCTTCCTGGTAGCCTCCATACCATCTGTACAATCCCCATCGTTTCACACACTATGTGCAGATGTGCACCTTCCTGGTAGCTTCTATACCATCTGTACCATCCCCATCGTTTCACACTCTTTAATGTGCAGATGTGCACCTTCCTAGTAGCCTCTATACCATCTGGACCATCCTCATCATTTTAAACTCTTTTATGTGCAGATGTGCACCTTCCTGGTAGCCTCTAAACCATCTGTACCATCCTCATCATTTCCCACTCTATGTGCAGATGTGCACCTTCCTGGTAGCTTCTATACCATCTGTACCATCCTCATTTCACACTTTTTATGTGCCGATGTGCACCTTTCTAGTAGCCTCTATACCATCTGGACCATCCTCATTGTTTCACACTCTTTTATGTGCAGATGTGCACCTTCCTGGTAGCTTCTATACCATCTGTACCATCCCCATCGTTTCACACTCTATGTGCAGATGTGCACAATCCTGGTAGCCTCTATACCATATGTACCATCCTCATCATTTCACTCTATGTGTAGATGTGCACCATCCTGGTAGCCTCTATACATCTGTACCATCCTCATCATTTCACACTCTTGTACGTGCAGATGTGCACATTACTGGTAGCTTCTATGCCATCCTCATAATTTCACACTCTTTTCAGTGCAGATGTGCACCTTCCTGGTAGCTTATATACCATCTGTAGCATCCTCATCATTTCACACTCTTTATGTGCAGATGTGCACCGTCTTGGTAGCTACTATACCATCTGTACCATCCTAATAATTTCACTCTATATGCAGAGGTGCACCATCTTGGTAGCCTCTATACATCTGTACCATCCTCATCATTTCACACTCTTGTACGTGCAGATGTGCACCTTACTCTTACTGGTAACTTCTATACCATCTGTACCATCCTCATCATTTCACACTCTTTTCAGTGCAGATGTGCACCATATTGGTAGCTACTATACCATCTGTACCATCCTAATCATTTCACACTCTTTTATGTGCAGATGTGCACCTTCCTGGTAGCCTCTATATCATCTGTACCATTCTCATCATTTCATACTACGTGCAGATGTGCACCTTTCTGGTAGCCTCTATACCATCTGTACCATCCTCATCATTTCCCAATCTATGTGAAGATGTGCACCTTCCTGGTAGCCTCTATACCATCTGTGCCATACTCATTATTTCACACACTATGTGCCGATGTGCACCTTCCTACTAGCCTCTATACCATCTGTACCATCCTCATCATTTCACACTCTATTTGCAGATGTGCACAATCCTGGTAGCCTCTATACCATCTGTACCATCCTCATCATTTCACACTCTTTTGTGCACATTCCTGGTAGCCTCTATACCATCTGTACCATCCTCATCATTTCACACACTATGTGCAGATGTGCACCTTCCTGGTAGCCACTATACCATCTGTACCATCCTCATCATTTCACACTCTTTTATGTGCAGATGTGCACCTTCCTGGTAGCTGCTATACCATCTGTACCATCCTCATCATTTCACACTCTTATGTGCAGATATGCACCTTCCCGGTTGCTTCTGTACCATATGTAGCATCCTCATCTTTTCACTCTTGTATGTGCAGATGTGCACCTTCCTGGTAGCTTCTATACCATTTGTACCATCAGTACCATCCTCAGCATTTCACACCCTATGTGCAGATGTGCACCTTCCTGGAAGCCTCTATTCCATCTATACCATCCTCATAATTTCACATTCTTTTATGTGCAGATGTGCACCTTCCTGGTAGCCTCTATACCATCTGTACCATCCTCATTTCACACTTTTTTATGTGCAGATGTGCACCTTCCTGGTAGCCTCTATACCATCTGTACCATACTCATTTCACACTTTTTTATGTGCAGATTTGCACCTTCCTGGTAGCTACTATACCATCTGTACCATCCTCATCGTTTTATACACTCTATGCAGACGTGACCCTTCCTGGTAGCTTCTTATGGGCAAATGTGAAACGTCTTTATAGTTTCTATGGCATGTGTACAGTCCTCTGACCGCTGTAGTGTCACTACTCTCTCCCTCCCATGTAGGCCTCTCTACCGCTGTGGTATAGCTACTCTCTCCCTCCCATGTAGGCCTCTCTACTGTTGTAGTGTCACTACTCTCTCCCTCCCATGTAGGCCTCTCTACCACTGTGGTATCACTACTCTCTCCCTCCCATGTAGGCCTCTCTACCGCTGTGGTCTCTCCCTCCAATGTAGGCCTCTCTACCGCTGTAGTGTCACTACTCTCTCCCTCCCATGTAGGCCTCTCTACCGCTGTGGTATCACTACTCTCTCCCTCCCATATAGGCCTCTCTACCGCTGTAGTGTCACTACTCTCTCCCTCTCATGTAGGCCTCTCTACAGCTGTAGTGTCACTACTCTCTCCCTCCCGTGTAGGCCTCTCTACTGCTGTGGTATCACTACTCTCTCCCTCCCATATAGGCCTCTCTACCGCTGTAGTGTCACTACTCTCTCCCTCTCATGTAGGCCTCTCTACAGCTGTGGTATCACTACTCTCTCCCTCCCATGTAGGCCTCTCTACCGCTGTGGTATAGCTACTCTCTTCCTCCCATGTAGGCCTCTCTACCGCTGTGGTCTCTCCCTCCCATGTAGGCCTCTCTACCGCTGTGGTATCACTACTCTCTCCCTCCCATGTAGGCCTCTCTACCGCTGTGGTCTCTCCCTCCCATGTAGGCCTCTCTACCGCTGTAGTGTCACTACTCTCTCCCTCCCATGTAAGCCTCTCTACCGCTGTGGTATCACTACTCTCTCCCTCCCATATAGGCCTCTCTACCGCTGTAGTGTCACTATTCTCTCCCTTCCAGGTAGGCCTCTCTACAGCTGTGGTATCACTGCTCTCTTCCTCCCATGTAGGCCTCTCTACCGCTGTGGTATAGCTACTCTCTTCCTCCCATGTAGGCCTCTCTACCGCTGTGGTCTCTCCCTCCCATGTAGGCCTCTCTACCGCTGTAGTGTCACTACTCTCTCCCTCCCATGTAGGCCTCTCTACCGCTGTGGTATAGCGACTCTCTTCCTCCCATGTAGGCCTCTCTACCGCTGTGGTCTCTCCCTCCCATGTAGGCCTCTCTACCGCTGTAGTGTCACTACTCTCTCCCTCCCATGTAGGCCTCTCTACCGCTGTAGTGTCACTACTCTCTCCCTCCCATGTAGGCCTCTCTACCGCTGTAGTGTCACTACTCTCTCCCTCCCATGTAGGCCTCTCTACCGCTGTGGTATCACTACTCTCTCCCTCCCATGTAGGCCTCTCTACCGCTGTGGTCTCTCCCTCCCATGTAGGCCTCTCTACCGCTGTAGTGTCACTACTCTCTCCCTCTCATGTAGGCCTCTCTACAGCTGTGGTATCACTACTCTCTCCCTCCCATATAGGCCTCTCTACAGCTGTGGTATCGCTACTCTCTCCCTCCCATGTAGGCCTCTCTACCGCTGTGGTATCACTACTCTCTCCCTCCCATGTAGGCCTCTCTACCGCTGTGGTCTCTCCCTCCCATGTAGGCCTCTCTACCGCTGTAGTGTCACTACTCTCTTCCTCCCATGTAGGCCTCTCTACCGCTGTGGTATAGCTACTCTCTCCCTTCCATATAGGCCTCTCTGCCGTTGTGGTATCACTACTCTCTCCTTCCCATGTAGGCCTCTCTACCACTGTGGTCTCTCCCTCCCATATAGGCCTCTCTACCACTGTAGTGTCACTACTCTCTCCCTCCCATGTAGGCCTCTCTACCGCTGTGGAATCACTACTCTCTCCTTCCCATGTAGGCCTCTCTACCGCTGTGGTCTCTCCCTCCCATATAGGCCTCTCTACCGCTGTAGTGTCACTACTCTCTCCCTCCCATATAGGCCTCTCTACCACTGTGGTATAGCTGGTCTCTCCCTCCCATGTAGGCCTCTCTACCGCTGTAGTGTCACTACTCTCTCCCTCCCATGTAGGCGTCTCTACCCCAGTAGTGTCACTACTCTCTCCCTCCCACGTAGGCCTCTCTACCGCTGTAGTGTCACTACTCTCTCCCTCCCATGTAGGCCTCTCTACCACTGTGGTATAGCTACTCTCTCCCTCCCATGTAGGCCTCTCTACCACTGTAGTGTCACTACTCTCTCCCTCCTATGTAGGCCTCTCTACCACTGTAGTGTCACTACTCTCTCCCTCCCATATAGGCCTCTCTACCGCTGTAGTGTCACTACTCTCTCCCTCCCATATAGGCCTCTCTACCGCTGTGGTATAGCTACTGTCTCCCTCCCATGTAGGCCTCTCTACCGCTGTAGTGTCACTACTCTCTCCCTCCCATGTAGGCGTCTCTACCCCAGTAGTGTCACTACTCTCTCCCTCCCATGTAGACCTCTCTACTGCTGTAGTGTCACTACTCTCTCCCTCCCATGTAGGCGTCTCTACCCCAGTAGTGTCACTACTCTCTCCCTCCCATATAGGCCTCTCTACCGCTGTGGTATAGCTACTCTCTCCCTCCCGTGTAGGCCTCTCTACCCCAGTAGTGTCACTACACTCTCCCTCCCATATAGGCCTCTCTACCGCTGTGGTATAGCTACTCTCTCCATCCCATGTAGGCCTCTCTACCGCTGTAGTGTCACTACTCTCTCCCTCCCATGTAGGCGTCTCTACCCCAGTAGTGTCACTGCTCTAACCCTCCCATGTAGGCGTCTCTACCCCAGTAGTGTCACTACTCTCTCCCTCCCATGTAGACCTCTCTACTGCTGTGGTATAGCTACTCTCTCCCTCCCATGTAGGCCTCTCTACCACTGTGGTGTCACTGCTCTCTCCCTCCCATGTAGGCCTCTCTATCACTGTAGTGTCACTACTCTCTCCCTCCCATATAGGCCTCTCTACCGCTGTGGTATAGCTACTCTCTCCCTCCCATGTAGGCCTCTCTACCGCTGTAGTGTCACTACTCTCTCCCTCCCATGTAGGCGTCTCTACCCCAGTAGTGTCACTACTCTCTCCCTCCCATGTAGACCTCTCTACTGCTGTGGTATAGCTACTCTCTCCCTCCCATGTAGTCCTCTCTACCGCTGTAGTGTCACTACTCTCTCCCTCCCATATAGGCCTCTCTACCGCTGTGGTATAGCTACTCTCTCCCTCCCATGTAGGCCTCTCTACCGCTGTAGTGTCACTACTCTCTCCCTCCCATGTAGGCGTCTCTACCCCAGTAGTGTCACTGCTCTCTCCCTCCCATATAGGCCTCTCTACCGATGTAGTGTCACTACTCTCTCCCTCCCATAAAGGCCTCTCTACTGCTGTGGTATAGCTACTCTCTCCCTCCCATGTAGGCCTCTCTACCGCTGTAGTGTCACTACTCTCTCCCTCCCATGTAGGCGTCTCTACCCCAGTAGTGTCACTACTCTCTCCCTCCCATGTAGACCTCTCTACTGCTGTGGTATAGCTACTCTCTCCCTCCCATGTAGGCCTCTCTACCACTGTCGTGTCACTGCTCTCTCCCTCCCATGTAGGCCTCTCTATCACTGTAGTGTCACTACTCTCTCCCTCCCATATAGGCCTCTCTACCGCTGTGGTATAGCTACTCTCTCCCTCCCATGTAGGCCTCTCTACCGCTGTAGTGTCACTACTCTCTCCCTCCCATGTAGGCGTCTCTACCCCAGTAGTGTCACTACTCTCTCCCTCCCATGTAGACCTCTCTACTGCTGTGGTATAGCTACTGTCTCCCTCCCATGTAGGCCTCTCTACCACTGTAGTGTCACTGCTCTCTCCCTCCCATGTAGGCCTCTCTACCACTGTAGTGTCACTACTCTCTCACTCCCATATAGGCCTCTCTACCGCTGTAGTGTCACTACTCTCTCCCTCCCATATAGGCCTCTCTACCGCTGTGGTATAGCTACTCTCTCCCTCCCACGTAGGCCTCTCTACCGCTGTAGTGTCACTACTCTCTCCCTCCCATGTAGGTCTCTCTACCACTGTGATATAGCTACTCTCTCCCTCCCTTATAGGCCTCTACCACTGTGGTATAGCTACCCTCTCCCTCCCACACAGGCCCCTCTACCACTGTAGTGTCACTACTCTCTCCCTCCCATGTAGGCCTCTCTACTGCTGTGGTATATAGCTACTCTCTCCCTCCAATGTAGGCCTCTCTACCGCTGTGGTATAGCTACTCTCTCTCTCATGTAGGTCTCTCTGCCGCTGTGATATAGCTACTCTCTCCCTCCCATGTAGGCCTCTCTACCGCTTATGTCTCTCCCTCCCATATAGGCCTCTCTACTGCTGTGGTATAGCTACTCTCTCCCTCCTGTGTAGGCCTCTCTACCCCAGTAGTGTCACTACTCTCTCCCTCCCATATAGGCCTCTCTACCGCTGTGGTATAGCTACTCTCTCCCTCCCATGTAGGCCTCTCTACCGCTGTAGTGTCACTACTCTCTCCCTCCCATGTAGGCGTCTCTACCCCAGTAGTGTCACTACTCTCTCCCTCCCATGTAGACCTCTCTACTGCTGTGGTATAGCTACTCTCTCCCTCCCATGTAGGCCTCTCTACCACTGTAGTGTCACTACTCTCTCCCTCCCATGTAGGCCTCTCTACTGCTGTGGAATATAGCTACTCTCTCCCTCCCATGTAGGCCTCTCTACCACTGTGGTGTCACTGCTCTCTCCCTCCCATATAGGCCTCTCTACCGCTGTAGTGTCACTACTCTCTCCCTCCCATATAGGCCTCTCTACCGCTGTGGTATAGCTACTCTCTCCCTCCCATGTAGGCCTCTCTACCGCTGTAGTGTCACTACTCTCTCCCTCCCATGTAGGCGTCTCTACCCCAGTAGTGTCACTACTCTCTCCCTCCCATGTAGACCTCTCTACTGCTGTGGTATAGCTACTCTCTCCCTCCCATGTAGGCCTCTCTACCACTGTGGTGTCACTGCTCTCTCCCTCCCATGTAGGCCTCTCTATCACTGTAGTGTCACTACTCTCTCCCTCCCATATAGGCCTTTCTACCGCTGTGGTATAGCTACTCTCTCCCTCCCATGTAGGCCTCTCTACCCCTGTAGTGTCACTACTCTCTCCCTCCCATGTAGGCGTCTCTACCCCAGTAGTGTCACTACTCTCTCCCTCCCATGTAGACCTCTCTACTGCTGTGGTATAGCTACTCTCTCCCTCCCATGTAGGCCTCTCTACCACTGTAGTGTCACTACTCTCTCCCTCCCATATAGGCCTCTCTACCGCTGAAGTGTCACTACTCTCTCCCTCCCATATAGGCCTCTCTACCGCTGTGGTATAGCTACTCTCTCCCTCCCACGTAGGCCTCTCTACCGCTGTAGTGTCACTACTCTCTCCCTCCCATGTAGGCCTCTCTACCGCTTATGTCTCTCCCTCCCATATAGGCCTCTCTACCGCTGTAGTGTCACTACTCTCTCCCTCCCATGTAGGCCTCTCTACTGCTGTGGTATAGCTACTCTCTTCCTTCCATGTAGGCCTCTCTACCGCTGTGGTATAGCTACTCTCCCTCCCATGTAGGCCTCTCTACCGCTGTGGTCTCTCCCTCCCATATAGGCCTCTCTACCGCTGTAGTGTCATTACTCTCTCCCTCCCATATAGGCCTCTCTACCGCTGTGGTATCACTACTCTCTCCCTCCCATATAGGCCTCTCTACCGCTGTGGTATAGCTACTCTCTCCCTCCCACGTAGGCCTCTCTACCGCTGTAGTGTCACTACTCTCTCCCTCCCATGTAGGCCTCTCTACCACTGTGGTATAGCTACTCTCTCCCTCCCATGTAGGCCTCTCTACCACTGTAGTGTCACTACTCTCTCCCTCCCATGTAGGCCTCTCTACTGCTGTGGTATATAGCTACTCTCTCCCTCCCATGTAGGCCTCTCTACCGCTGTGGTATAGCTACTCTCTCTCTCATGTAGGTCTCTCTGCCGCTGTGATATAGCTACTCTCTCCCACCCATGTAGGCCTCTCTACCGCTTATGTCTCTCCCTCCCATATAGGCCTCTCTACCGCTGTAGTGTCACTACTCTCTCCCTCCCATGTAGGCCTCTCTACTGCTGTGGTATAGCTACTCTCTTCCTCCCATGCAGGCCTCTCTACCGCTGTGGTATAGCTACTCTCCCTCCCATGTAGGCCTCTCTACCGCTGTGGTCTCTCCCTCCCATATAGGCCTCTCTACCGCTGTAGTGTCACTACTCTCTCCCTCCCATATAGTCCTCTCTACCGCTGTGGTATACCTACTCTCTCTCTCTCATGTAGGTCTCTCTACCACTGTGATATATCTACTCTCTCCCTCCCTTATAGGCCTCTACCACTGTGGCATAGCTACTCTCTCCCTCCCATACAGGCCTCTCTACCGCTGTGGTATATAGCTACTCTCTCCCTCCCATGTAGGCTTCTCTACCGCTGTGGTGTCACTGCTCTCTCCCTCCCATGTAGGCCTCTCTACCGCTGTTGTATAGCTACTCTCTCCCTCTCATGTAGGCCTCTCTACCGCTGTAGTGCCACTACTCTCTCCCTCCCATGTAGGCCTCTCTACCGCTGTACTGTCACTACTCTCTCCCTCTCATGTAGGCCTCTCTACCGCTGTAGTGTCACTACTCTCTCCTTCCCATGTAGACCTCTCTACTGCTGTGATATAGCTACTCTCTTCCTCCCATGAAGGCCTCTCTACCGCTGTGGTCTCTCCCTCCCATGTAGGCCTCTCTACCACTGTGGTATAGCTACTCTCTCCCTCTAATGTAGGCCTCTCTACCGCTGTAGTGTCACTACTCTCTCCCTCCCATGTAGGCGTCTCTACCCCAGTAGTGTCACTACTCTCTCCCTCTCATGTAGGCCTCTCTACCGCTGTAGTGTCACTACTCTCTCCTTCCCATGTAGACCTCTCTACTGCTGTGATATAGCTACTCTCTTCCTCCCATGAAGGCCTCTCTACCGCTGTGGTCTCTCCCTCCCATGTAGGCCTCTCTACCACTGTGGTATAGCTACTCTCTCCCTCTAATGTAGGCCTCTCTACCGCTGTAGTGTCACTACTCTCTCCCTCCCATGTAGGCGTCTCTACCCCAGTAGTGTCACTACTCTCTCCCTCTCATGTAGGCCTCTCTACCGCTGTAGTGTCACTACTCTCTCCTTCCCATGTAGACCTCTCTACTGCTGTGATATAGCTACTCTCTTCCTCCCATGAAGGCCTCTCTAGCGCTGTGGTCTCTCCCTCCCATGTAGGCCTCTCTACCACTGTGGTATAGCTACTCTCTCCCTCTAATGTAGGCCTCTCTACCGCTGTAGTGTCACTACTCTCTCCCTCCCATGTAGGCGTCTCTACCCCAGTAGTGTCACTACTCTCTCCCTCCCACGTAGGCCTCTCTACCGCTGTAGTGTCACTACTCTCTCCCTCCCATGTAGGCCTCTCTACAGCTGTGGTATCACTACTCTCTCCGTCCAATACAGGCCCCTCTACCACTGTGGTATCACTACTCTCTCCCTCTCATTTAGGCCTCTCTACCGCTGTAGTGTCACTACTCTCTTCCTCCCATGTAGACCTCTCTACTGCTGTGATATAGCTACTCTCTTCCTTCCATGTAGGCCTCTCTACCGCTGTGGTATCACTACTCTCTCCCTCCCATACAGGCCCCTCTACCGCTGTGGTATCACTACTCTCTCCATCCCATGTAGGCCTCTCTACCGCTGTAGTGTCACTACTCTCTCCCTCCCATGTAGGCGTCTCTACCCCAGTAGTGTCACTACTCTCTCCCTCCCATGTAGACCTCTCGACTGCTGTAGTGTCACTACTCTCTCCCTCCCATTTAGGCGTCCCTACCCCAATAGTGTCACTACTCTCTCCCTCCCATATAGGCCTCTCTATCGCTGTGGTATAGCTACTCTCTCCCTCCCGTGTAGGCCTCTCTACCCCAGTAGTGTCACTACTCTCACCCTCCCATGTAGGCCTCTCTACCGCTGTAGTGTCACTACTCTCTTCCTCCCATGTAGGCCTCTCTACCGCTGTGGTATAGCTACTCTCTCCCTTCCATATAGGCCTCTCTGCCGTTGTGGTATCACTACTCTCTCCCTCCCATGTAGGCCTCTCTACCACTGTGGTCTCTCCCTCCCATATAGGCCTCTCTACCGCTGTAGTGTCACTACTCTCTCCCTCCCATGTAGGCCTCTCTACCGCTGTGGAATCACTACTCTCTCCTTCCCATGTAGGCCTCTCTACCGCTGTGGTCTCTCCCTCCCATATAGGCCTCTCTACCGCTGTAGTGTCACTACTCTCTCCCTCCCATGTAGGCCTCTCTACCGCTGTGGAATCACTACTCTCTCCTTCCCATGTAGGCCTCTCTACCGCTGTGGTCTCTCCCTCCCATATAGGCCTCTCTACCGCTGTAGTGTCACTACTCTCTCCCTCCCATATAGGCCTCTCTACCACTGTGGTATAGCTACTCTCTCCCTCCCATGTGGGCCTCTCTACCACTGTAGTGTCACTACTCTCTCCCTCCCATATAGGCCTCTCTACCGCTGTAGTGTCACTACTCTCTCCCTCCCATGTAGGCCTCTCTACCACTGTAGTGTCACTACTCTCTCCCTCCCATATAGGCCTCTCTACCGCTGTAGTGTCACTACTCTCTCCCTCCCATGTAGGCCTCTCTACCACTGTGGTATAGCTACTCTCTCCCTCCCATGTAGGCCTCTCTACCACTGTGGAATCACTACTCTCTCCTTCCCATGTAGGCCTCTCTACCGCTGTGGTCTCTCCCTCCCATATAGGCCTCTCTACCGATGTAGTGTCACTACTCTCTCCCTCCCATATAGGCCTCTCTACCACTGTGGTATAGCTGGTCTCTCCCTCCCATGTAGGCCTCTCTACCGCTGTAGTGTCACTACTCTCTCCCTCCCATGTAGGCGTCTCTACCCCAGTAGTGTCACTACTCTCTCCCTCCCACGTAGGCCTCTCTACCGCTGTAGTGTCACTACTCTCTCCCTCCCATGTAGGCCTCTCTACCACTGTGGTATAGCTACTCTCTCCCTCCCATGTAGGTCTCTCTACCCCAGTAGTGTCACTACTCTCTCCCTCCCATGTAGACCTCTCTACTGCTGTAGTGTCACTACTCTCTCCCTCCCATGTAGGCCTCTCTACCACTGTGGTATAGCTACTCTCTCCCTCCCATGTAGGCCTCTCTACCGCTGTAGTGTCACTACTCTCTCCCTCCCATGTAGGCGTCTCTACCCCAGTAGTGTCACTACTCTCTCCCTCCCATGTAGACCTCTCTACTGCTGTAGTGTCACTACTCTCTCCCTCCCATGTAGGCGTCTCTACCCCAGTAGTGTCACTACTCTCTCCCTCCCATGTAGACCTCTCTACTGCTGTAGTGTCACTACTCTCTCCCTCCCATGTAGGCGTCTCTACCGCTGTAGTGTCACTACTCTCTCCCTCCCATGTAGGCCTCTCTACCACTGTAGTGTCACTACTCTCTCCCTCCCATGTAGGCGTCTCTACCCCAGTAGTGTCACTACTCTCTCCCTCCCATATAGGCCTCTCTACTGCTGTAGTGTCACTACTCTCTCCCTCCCATATAGGCCTCTCTACCACTGTGGTATAGCTACTCTCTCCCTCCCATGTAGGTCTCTCTACCGCTGTCGTGTCACTACTCTCTCCCTCCCACGTAGGCCTCTCTACCACTGTGGTATAGCTACTCTCTCCCTCCCATGTAGGCCTCTCTACCACTGTGGAATCACTACTCTCTCCTTCCCATGTAGGCCTCTCTACCGCTGTGGTCTCTCCCTCCCATATAGGCCTCTCTACCGCTGTAGTGTCACTACTCTCTCCCTCCTATGTAGGCGTCTCTACCCCAGTATTGTCACTACTCTCTCCCTCCCATGTAGACCTCTCTACTGCTGTAGTGTCACTACTCTCTCCCTCCCATGTAGGCCTCTCTACCACTGTGGTATAGCTACTCTCTCCCTCCCATGTAGGCCTCTCTACCGCTGTAGTGTCACTACTCTCTCCCTCCCATGTAGGCGTCTCTACCCCAGTAGTGTCACTACTCTCTCCCTCCCATGTAGACCTCTCTACTGCTGTAGTGCCACTACTCTCTCCCTCCCATGTAGGCGTCTCTACCCCAGTAGTGTCACTACTCTCTCCCTCCCATATAGGCCTCTCTACCGCTGTGGTATAGCTACTCTCTCCCTCCCGTGTAGGCCTCTCTACCCCAGTAGTGTCACTACTCTCTCCCTCCCATATAGGCCTCTCTACCGCTGTGGTATAGCTACTCTCTCCCTCCCATGTAGGCCTCTCTACCACTGTGGTATAGCTACTCTCTCCCTCCCATGTAGGTCTCTCTACCCCAGTAGTGTCACTACTCTCTCCCTCCCATATAGGCCTCTCTACCGCTGTGGTATAGCTACTCTCTCCCTCCCATGTAGGCCTCTCTACCACTGTGGTATAGCTACTCTCTCCCTCCCATGTAGGCCTCTCTACCGCTGTAGTGTCACTACTCTCTCCCTCCCATGTAGGCGTCTCTACCCCAGTAATGTCACTACTCTCTCCCTCCCATGTAGACCTCTCTACTGCTGTAGTGTCACTACTCTCTCCCTCCCATGTAGGCCTCTCTACCACTGTGGTATAGCTACTCTCTCCCTCCCATGTAGGCCTCTCTACCGCTGTAGTGTCACTACTCTCTCCCTCCCATGTAGGCGTCTCTACCCCAGTAGTGTCACTACTCTCTCCCTCCCATGTAGACCTCTCTACTGCTGTAGTGTCACTACTCTCTCCCTCCCATGTAGGCCTCTCTACCACTGTGGAATCACTACTCTCTCCTTCCCATGTAGTCCTCTCTACCGCTGTGGTCTCTCCCTCCCATGTAGGCCTCTCTACCGCTGTAGTGTCACTACTCTCTCCCTCCCATGTAGGCGTCTCTACCCCAGAAGTGTCACTACTCTCTCCCTCCCATGTAGACCTCTCTACTGCTGTAGTGTCACTACTCTCTCCCTCCCATGTAGGCGTCTCTACCCCAGTAGTGTCACTACTCTCTCCCTCCCATGTAGATCTCTCTACTGCTGTAGTGTCACTACTCTCTCCCTCCCATGTAGGCGTCTCTACCCCAGTAGTGTCACTACTCTCTCCCTCCCATATAGGCCTCTCTACCGCTGTGGTATAGCTACTCTCTCCCTCCCGTGTAGGCCTCTCTACCCCAGTAGTGTCACTACTCTCTCCCTCCCATATAGGCCTCTCTACCGCTGTGGTATAGCTCCTCTCTCCCTCCCATGTAGGCCTCTCTACCGCTGTAGTGTCACTACTCTCTCCCTCCCATGTAGGCGTCTCTACCCCAGTAGTGTCACTACTCTCTCCCTCCCATGTAGACCTCTCTACTGCTGTAGTGTCACTACTCTCTCCCTCCCATGTAGGCGTCTCTACCCCAGTTGTGTCACTACTCTCTCCCTCCCATATAGGCCTCTCTACCGCTGTGGTATAGCTACTCTCTCCCTCCCGTGTAGGCCTCTCTACCCCAGTAGTGTCACTACTCTCTCCCTCCCATATAGGCCTCTCTACCGCTGTGGTATAGCTACTCTCTCCCTCCCATGTAGGCCTCTCTACTGCTGTAGTGTCACTACTCTCTCCCTCCCATGTAGGCCTCTCTACCGCTGTGGAATCACTACTCTCTCCTTCCCATATAGGCCTCTCTACCGCTGTGGTCTCTCCCTCCCATATAGGCCTCTCTACCGCTGTAGTGTCACTACTCTCTCCCTCCCATGTAGGCCTCTCTACCACTGTGGTATAGCTACTCTCTCCCTCCCATGTAGGCCTCTCTACCACTGTAGTGTCACTACTCTCTCCCTCCCATGTAGGCCTCTCTACCGCTGTGGTCTCTCCCTCCCATATAGGCCTCTCTACCGATGTAGTGTCACTACTCTCTCCCTCCCATATAGGCCTCTCTACCACTGTGGTATAGCTGGTCTCTCCCTCCCATGTAGGCCTCTCTACCGCTGTAGTGTCACTACTCTCTCCCTCCCATGTAGGCGTCTCTACCGCTGTAGTGTCACTACTCTCTCCCTCCCATGTAGGCCTCTCTACAGCTGTGGTATCACTACTCTCTCCCTCCCATACAGGCCCCTCTACCGCTGTGGTATCACTACTCTCTCCCTCTCATTTAGGCCTCTCTACCGCTGTAGTGTCACTACTCTCTTCCTCCCATGTAGACCTCTCTACTGCTGTGATATAGCTACTCTCTTCCTCCCATGTAGGCCTCTCTACCGCTGTGGTATCACTACTCTCTCCCTCCCATACAGGCCCCTCTACCGCTGTGGTATCACTACTCTCTCCCTCCCATGTAGGCCTCTCTACCGCTGTAGTGTCACTACTCTCTCCCTCCCATGTAGGCGTCTCTACCCCAGTAGTGTCACTACTCTCTCCCTCCCATGTAGACCTCTCGACTGCTGTAGTGTCACTACTCTCTCCCTCCCATGTAGGCGTCTCTACCCCAGTAGTGTCACTACTCTCTCCCTCCATATAGGCCTCTCTACCGCTGTGGTATAGCTACTCTCTCCCTCCCGTGTAGGCCTCTCTACCCCAGTAGTGTCACTACTCTCACCCTCCCATGTAGGCCTCTCTACCGCTGTAGTGTCACTACTCTCTTCCTCCCATGTAGGCCTCTCTACCGCTGTGGTATAGCTACTCTCTCCCTCCCATGTAGGCCTCTCTACCACTGTGGAATCACTACTCTCTCCTTCCCATGTAGGCCTCTCTACCGCTGTGGTCTCTCCCTCCCATGTAGGCCTCTCTACCGCTGTAGTGTCACTACTCTCTCCCTCCCATGTAGGCGTCTCTACCCCAGAAGTGTCACTACTCTCTCCCTCCCATGTAGACCTCTCTACTGCTGTAGTGTCACTACTCTCTCCCTCCCATGTAGGCGTCTCTACCCCAGTAGTGTCACTACTCTCTCCCTCCCATGTAGATCTCTCTACTGCTGTAGTGTCACTACTCTCTCCCTCCCATGTAGGCGTCTCTACCCCAGTAGTGTCACTACTCTCTCCCTCCCATATAGGCCTCTCTACCGCTGTGGTATAGCTACTCTCTCCCTCCCGTGTAGGCCTCTCTACCCCAGTGGTGTCACTACTCTCTCCCTCCCATATAGGCCTCTCTACCGCTGTGGTATAGCTACTCTCTCCCTCCCATGTAGGCCTCTCTACCGCTGTAGTGTCACTACTCTCTCCCTCCCATGTAGGCGTCTCTACCCCAGTAGTGTCACTACTCTCTCCCTCCCATGTAGACCTCTCTACTGCTGTAGTGTCACTACTCTCTCCCTCCCATGTAGGCGTCTCTACCCCAGTAGTGTCACTACTCTCTCCCTCCCATATAGGCCTCTCTACCGCTGTGGTATAGCTACTCTCTCCCTCCCGTGTAGGCCTCTCTACCCCAGTAGTGTCACTACTCTCTCCCTCCCATATAGGCCTCTCTACCGCTGTGGTATAGCTACTCTCTCCCTCCCATGTAGGCCTCTCTACTGCTGTAGTGTCACTACTCTCTCCCTCCCATGTAGGCCTCTCTACCGCTGTGGAATCACTACTCTCTCCTTCCCATATAGGCCTCTCTACCGCTGTGGTCTCTCCCTCCCATATAGGCCTCTCTACCGCTGTAGTGTCACTACTCTCTCCCTCCCATGTAGGCCTCTCTACCACTGTGGTATAGCTACTCTCTCCCTCCCATGTAGGCCTCTCTACCACTGTAGTGTCACTACTCTCTCCCTCCCATGTAGGCCTCTCTACCGCTGTGGTCTCTCCCTCCCATATAGGCCTCTCTACCGATGTAGTGTCACTACTCTCTCCCTCCCATATAGGCCTCTCTACCACTGTGGTATAGCTGGTCTCTCCCTCCCATGTAGGCCTCTCTACCGCTGTAGTGTCACTACTCTCTCCCTCCCATGTAGGCGTCTCTACCGCTGTAGTGTCACTACTCTCTCCCTCCCATGTAGGCCTCTCTACAGCTGTGGTATCACTACTCTCTCCCTCCCATACAGGCCCCTCTACCGCTGTGGTATCACTACTCTCTCCCTCTCATTTAGGCCTCTCTACCGCTGTAGTGTCACTACTCTCTTCCTCCCATGTAGACCTCTCTACTGCTGTGATATAGCTACTCTCTTCCTCCCATGTAGGCCTCTCTACCGCTGTGGTATCACTACTCTCTCCCTCCCATACAGGCCCCTCTACCGCTGTGGTATCACTACTTTCTCCCTCCCATGTAGGCCTCTCTACCGCTGTAGTGTCACTACTCTCTCCCTCCCATGTAGGCGTCTCTACCCCAGTAGTGTCACTACTCTCTCCCTCCCATGTAGACCTCTCGACTGCTGTAGTGTCACTACTCTCTCCCTCCCATGTAGGCGTCTCTACCCCAGTAGTGTCACTACTCTCTCCCTCCATATAGGCCTCTCTACCGCTGTGGTATAGCTACTCTCTCCCTCCCGTGTAGGCCTCTCTACCCCAGTAGTGTCACAACTCTCACCCTCCCATGTAGGCCTCTCTACCGCTGTAGTGTCACTACTCTCTTCCTCCCATGTAGGCCTCTCTACCGCTGTGGTATAGCTACTCTCTCCCTCCCATGTAGGCCTCTCTACCACTGTGGAATCACTACTCTCTCCTTCCCATGTAGGCCTCTCTACCGCTGTGGTCTCTCCCTCCCATGTAGGCCTCTCTACCGCTGTAGTGTCACTACTCTCTCCCTCCCATGTAGGCGTCTCTACCCCAGAAGTGTCACTACTCTCTCCCTCCCATGTAGACCTCTCTACTGCTGTAGTGTCACTACTCTCTCCCTCCCATGTAGGCGTCTCTACCCCAGTAGTGTCACTACTCTCTCCCTCCCATGTAGATCTCTCTACTGCTGTAGTGTCACTACTCTCTCCCTCCCATGTAGGCGTCTCTACCCCAGTAGTGTCACTACTCTCTCCCTCCCATATAGGCCTCTCTACCGCTGTGGTATAGCTACTCTCTCCCTCCCGTGTAGGCCTCTCTACCCCAGTAGTGTCACTACTCTCTCCCTCCCATATAGGCCTCTCTACCGCTGTGGTATAGCTACTCTCTCCCTCCCATGTAGGCCTCTCTACCGCTGTAGTGTCACTACTCTCTCCCTCCCATGTAGGCGTCTCTACCCCAGTAGTGTCACTACTCTCTCCCTCCCATGTAGACCTCTCTACTGCTGTAGTGTCACTACTCTCTCCCTCCCATGTAGGCGTCTCTACCCCAGTAGTGTCACTACTCTCTCCCTCCCATATAGGCCTCTCTACCGCTGTGGTATAGCTACTCTCTCCCTCCCGTGTAGGCCTCTCTACCCCAGTAGTGTCACTACTCTCTCCCTCCCATATAGGCCTCTCTACCGCTGTGGTATAGCTACTCTCTCCCTCCCATGTAGGCCTCTCTACTGCTGTAGTGTCACTACTCTCTCCCTCCCATGTAGGCCTCTCTACCGCTGTGGAATCACTACTCTCTCCTTCCCATATAGGCCTCTCTACCGCTGTGGTCTCTCCCTCCCATATAGGCCTCTCTACCGCTGTAGTGTCACTACTCTCTCCCTCCCATGTAGGCCTCTCTACCACTGTGGTATAGCTACTCTCTCCCTCCCATGTAGGCCTCTCTACCACTGTAGTGTCACTACTCTCTCCCTCCCATGTAGGCCTCTCTACCGCTGTGGTCTCTCCCTCCCATATAGGCCTCTCTACCGATGTAGTGTCACTACTCTCTCCCTCCCATATAGGCCTCTCTACCACTGTGGTATAGCTGGTCTCTCCCTCCCATGTAGGCCTCTCTACCGCTGTAGTGTCACTACTCTCTCCCTCCCATGTAGGCGTCTCTACCGCTGTAGTGTCACTACTCTCTCCCTCCCATGTAGGCCTCTCTACAGCTGTGGTATCACTACTCTCTCCCTCCCATACAGGCCCCTCTACCGCTGTGGTATCACTACTCTCTCCCTCTCATTTAGGCCTCTCTACCGCTGTAGTGTCACTACTCTCTTCCTCCCATGTAGACCTCTCTACTGCTGTGATATAGCTACTCTCTTCCTCCCATGTAGGCCTCTCTACCGCTGTGGTATCACTACTCTCTCCCTCCCATACAGGCCCCTCTACCGCTGTGGTATCACTACTCTCTCCCTCCCATGTAGGCCTCTCTACCGCTGTAGTGTCACTACTCTCTCCCTCCCATGTAGGCGTCTCTACCCCAGTAGTGTCACTACTCTCTCCCTCCCATGTAGACCTCTCGACTGCTGTAGTGTCACTACTCTCTCCCTCCCATGTAGGCGTCTCTACCCCAGTAGTGTCACTACTCTCTCCCTCCATATAGGCCTCTCTACCACTGTGGTATAGCTACTCTCTCCCTCCCGTGTAGGCCTCTCTACCCCAGTAGTGTCACTACTCTCACCCTCCCATGTAGGCCTCTCTACCGCTGTAGTGTCACTACTCTCTTCCTCCCATGTAGGCCTCTCTACCGCTGTGGTATAGCTACTCTCTCCCTTCCATATAGGCCTCTCTGCCGTTGTGGTATCACTACTCTCTCCCTCCCATGTAGGCCTCTCTACCACTGTGGTCTCTCCCTCACATATAGGCCTCTCTACCGCTGTAGTGTCATTACTCTCTCCCTCCCATGTAGGCCTCTCTACCGCTGTGGAATCACTACTCTCTCCTTCCCATGTAGGCCTCTCTACCGCTGTGGTCTCCCCCTCCCATATAGGCCTCTCTACCGCTGTAGTGTCACTACTCTCTCCCTCCCATGTAGGCCTCTCTACCGCTGTGGAATCACTACTCTCTCCTTCCCATGTAGGCCTCTCTACCGCTGTGGTCTCTCCCTCCCATATAGGCCTCTCTACCGCTGTAGTGTCACTACTCTCTCCCTCCCATGTAGGCCTCTCTACCACTGTGGTATAGCTACTCTCTCCCTCCCATGTAGGCCTCTCTACCACTGTAGTGTCACTACTCTCTCCCTCCCATGTAGGCCTCTCTACCACTGTAGTGTCACTACTCTCTCCCTCCCATATAGGCCTCTCTACCGCTGTAGTGTCACTACTCTCCCTCCCATGTAGGCCTCTCTACCACTGTGGTATAGCTACTCTCTCCCTCCCATGTAGGCCTCTCTACCACTGTGGAATCACTACTCTCTCCTTCCCATGTAGGCCTCTCTACCGCTGTGGTCTCTCCCTCCCATATAGGCCTCTCTACCGATGTAGTGTCACTACTCTCTCCCTCCCATATAGGCCTTTCTACCACTGTGGTATAACTGGTCTCTCCCTCCCATGTAGGCCTCTCTACCGCTGTAGTGTCACTACTCTCTCCCTCCCATGTAGGCCTCTCTACCACTGTGGTATAGCTACTCTCTCCCTCCCATGTAGGCCTCTCTACCACTGTGGAATCACTACTCTCTCCTTCCCATGTAGGCCTCTCTACCGCTGTGGTCTCCCCCTCCCATATATGCCTCTCTACCGCTGTAGTGTCACTACTCTCTCCCTCCCATGTAGGCCTCTCTACCGCTGTGGAATCACTACTCTCTCCTTCCCATGTAGGCCTCTCTACCGCTGTGGTCTCTCCCTCCCATATAGGCCTCTCTACCGCTGTAGTGTCACTACTCTCTCCCTCCCATGTAGGCCTCTCTACCACTGTGGTATAGCTACTCTCTCCCTCCCATGTAGGCCTCTCTACCACTGTAGTGTCACTACTCTCTCCCTCCCATGTAGGCCTCTCTACCACTGTAGTGTCACTACTCTCTCCCTCCCATATAGGCCTCTCTACCGCTGTAGTGTCACTACTCTCCCTCCCATATAGGCCTCTCTACCACTGTGGTATAGCTACTCTCTCCCTCCCATGTAGGTCTCTCTACCGCTGTAGTGTCACTACTCTCTCCCTCCCATGTAGGCCTCTCTACCGCTGTGGAATCACTACTCTCTCCTTCCCATATAGGCCTCTCTACCGCTGTGGTCTCTCCCTCCCATATAGGCCTCTCTACCGCTGTAGTGTCACTACTCTCTCCCTCCCATGTAGGCCTCTCTACCACTGTGGTATAGCTACTCTCTCCCTCCCATGTAGGCCTCTCTACCACTGTAGTGTCACTACTCTCTCCCTCCCATGTAGGCCTCTCTACCGCTGTGGTCTCTCCCTCCCATATAGGCCTCTCTACCGATGTAGTGTCACTACTCTCTCCCTCCCATATAGGCCTCTCTACCACTGTGGTATAGCTGGTCTCTCCCTCCCATGTAGGCCTCTCTACCGCTGTAGTGTCACTACTCTCTCCCTCCCATGTAGGCGTCTCTACCGCTGTAGTGTCACTACTCTCTCCCTCCCATGTAGGCCTCTCTACAGCTGTGGTATCACTACTCTCTCCCTCCCATACAGGCCCCTCTACCGCTGTGGTATCACTACTCTCTCCCTCTCATTTAGGCCTCTCTACCGCTGTAGTGTCACTACTCTCTTCCTCCCATGTAGACCTCTCTACTGCTGTGATATAGCTACTCTCTTCCTCCCATGTAGGCCTCTCTACCGCTGTGGTATCACTACTCTCTCCCTCCCATACAGGCCCCTCTACCGCTGTGGTATCACTACTCTCTCCCTCCCATGTAGGCCTCTCTACCGCTGTAGTGTCACTACTCTCTCCCTCCCATGTAGGCGTCTCTACCCCAGTAGTGTCACTACTCTCTCCCTCCCATGTAGACCTCTCGACTGCTGTAGTGTCACTACTCTCTCCCTCCCATGTAGGCGTCTCTACCCCAGTAGTGTCACTACTCTCTCCCTCCATATAGGCCTCTCTACCGCTGTGGTATAGCTACTCTCTCCCTCCCGTGTAGGCCTCTCTACCCCAGTAGTGTCACTACTCTCACCCTCCCATGTAGGCCTCTCTACCGCTGTAGTGTCACTACTCTCTTCCTCCCATGTAGGCCTCTCTACCGCTGTGGTATAGCTACTCTCTCCCTCCCATGTAGGCCTCTCTACCACTGTGGAATCACTACTCTCTCCTTCCCATGTAGGCCTCTCTACCGCTGTGGTCTCTCCCTCCCATGTAGGCCTCTCTACCGCTGTAGTGTCACTACTCTCTCCCTCCCATGTAGGCGTCTCTACCCCAGAAGTGTCACTACTCTCTCCCTCCCATGTAGACCTCTCTACTGCTGTAGTGTCACTACTCTCTCCCTCCCATGTAGGCGTCTCTACCCCAGTAGTGTCACTACTCTCTCCCTCCCATGTAGATCTCTCTACTGCTGTAGTGTCACTACTCTCTCCCTCCCATGTAGGCGTCTCTACCCCAGTAGTGTCACTACTCTCTCCCTCCCATATAGGCCTCTCTACCGCTGTGGTATAGCTACTCTCTCCCTCCCGTGTAGGCCTCTCTACCCCAGTAGTGTCACTACTCTCTCCCTCCCATATAGGCCTCTCTACCGCTGTGGTATAGCTACTCTCTCCCTCCCATGTAGGCCTCTCTACCGCTGTAGTGTCACTACTCTCTCCCTCCCATGTAGGCGTCTCTACCCCTGTAGTGTCACTACTCTCTCCCTCCCATGTAGACCTCTCTACTGCTGTAGTGTCACTACTCTCTCCCTCCCATGTAGGCGTCTCTACCCCAGTAGTGTCACTACTCTCTCCCTCCCATATAGGCCTCTCTACCGCTGTGGTATAGCTACTCTCTCCCTCCCGTGTAGGCCTCTCTACCCCAGTAGTGTCACTACTCTCTCCCTCCCATATAGGCCTCTCTACCGCTGTGGTATAGCTACTCTCTCCCTCCCATGTAGGCCTCTCTACTGCTGTAGTGTCACTACTCTCTCCCTCCCATGTAGGCCTCTCTACCGCTGTGGAATCACTACTCTCTCCTTCCCATATAGGCCTCTCTACCGCTGTGGTCTCTCCCTCCCATATAGGCCTCTCTACCGCTGTAGTGTCACTACTCTCTCCCTCCCATGTAGGCCTCTCTACCACTGTGGTATAGCTACTCTCTCCCTCCCATGTAGGCCTCTCTACCACTGTAGTGTCACTACTCTCTCCCTCCCATGTAGGCCTCTCTACCGCTGTGGTCTCTCCCTCCCATATAGGCCTCTCTACCGATGTAGTGTCACTACGCTCTCCCTCCCATATAGGCCTCTCTACCACTGTGGTATAGCTGGTCTCTCCCTCCCATGTAGGCCTCTCTACCGCTGTAGTGTCACTACTCTCTCCCTCCCATGTAGGCGTCTCTACCGCTGTAGTGTCACTACTCTCTCCCTCCCATGTAGGCCTCTCTACAGCTGTGGTATCACTACTCTCTCCCTCCCATACAGGCCCCTCTACCGCTGTGGTATCACTACTCTCTCCCTCTCATTTAGGCCTCTCTACCGCTGTAGTGTCACTACTCTCTTCCTCCCATGTAGACCTCTCTACTGCTGTGATATAGCTACTCTCTTCCTCCCATGTAGGCCTCTCTACCGCTGTGGTATCACTACTCTCTCCCTCCCATACAGGCCCCTCTACCGCTGTGGTATCACTACTCTCTCCCTCCCATGTAGGCCTCTCTACCGCTGTAGTGTCACTACTCTCTCCCTCCCATGTAGGCGTCTCTACCCCAGTAGTGTCACTACTCTCTCCCTCCCATGTAGACCTCTCGACTGCTGTAGTGTCACTACTCTCTCCCTCCCATGTAGGCGTCTCTACCCCAGTAGTGTCACTACTCTCTCCCTCCATATAGGCCTCTCTACCGCTGTGGTATAGCTACTCTCTCCCTCCCGTGTAGGCCTCTCTACCCCAGTAGTGTCACTACTCTCACCCTCCCATGTAGGCCTCTCTACCGCTGTAGTGTCACTACTCTCTTCCTCCCATGTAGGCCTCTCTACCGCTGTGGTATAGCTACTCTCTCCCTTCCATATAGGCCTCTCTGCCGTTGTGGTATCACTACTCTCTCCCTCCCATGTAGGCCTCTCTACCACTGTGGTCTCTCCCTCACATATAGGCCTCTCTACCGCTGTAGTGTCATTACTCTCTCCCTCCCATGTAGGCCTCTCTACCGCTGTGGAATCACTACTCTCTCCTTCCCATGTAGGCCTCTCTACCGCTGTGGTCTCCCCCTCCCATATAGGCCTCTCTACCGCTGTAGTGTCACTACTCTCTCCCTCCCATGTAGGCCTCTCTACCGCTGTGGAATCACTACTCTCTCCTTCCCATGTAGGCCTCTCTACCGCTGTGGTCTCTCCCTCCCATATAGGCCTCTCTACCGCTGTAGTGTCACTACTCTCTCCCTCCCATGTAGGCCTCTCTACCACTGTGGTATAGCTACTCTCTCCCTCCCATGTAGGCCTCTCTACCACTGTAGTGTCACTACTCTCTCCCTCCCATGTAGGCCTCTCTACCACTGTAGTGTCACTACTCTCTCCCTCCCATATAGGCCTCTCTACCGCTGTAGTGTCACTACTCTCCCTCCCATGTAGGCCTCTCTACCACTGTGGTATAGCTACTCTCTCCCTCCCATGTAGGCCTCTCTACCACTGTGGAATCACTACTCTCTCCTTCCCATGTAGGCCTCTCTACCGCTGTGGTCTCTCCCTCCCATATAGGCCTCTCTACCGATGTAGTGTCACTACTCTCTCCCTCCCATATAGGCCTTTCTACCACTGTGGTATAACTGGTCTCTCCCTCCCATGTAGGCCTCTCTACCGCTGTAGTGTCACTACTCTCTCCCTCCCATGTAGGCCTCTCTACCACTGTGGTATAGCTACTCTCTCCCTCCCATGTAGGCCTCTCTACCACTGTGGAATCACTACTCTCTCCTTCCCATGTAGGCCTCTCTACCGCTGTGGTCTCCCCCTCCCATATAGGCCTCTCTACCGCTGTAGTGTCACTACTCTCTCCCTCCCATGTAGGCCTCTCTACCGCTGTGGAATCACTACTCTCTCCTTCCCATGTAGGCCTCTCTACCGCTGTGGTCTCTCCCTCCCATATAGGCCTCTCTACCGCTGTAGTGTCACTACTCTCTCCCTCCCATGTAGGCCTCTCTACCACTGTGGTATAGCTACTCTCTCCCTCCCATGTAGGCCTCTCTACCACTGTAGTGTCACTACTCTCTCCCTCCCATGTAGGCCTCTCTACCACTGTAGTGTCACTACTCTCTCCCTCCCATATAGGCCTCTCTACCGCTGTAGTGTCACTACTCTCCCTCCCATATAGGCCTCTCTACCACTGTGGTATAGCTACTCTCTCCCTCCCATGTAGGTCTCTCTACCGCTGTAGTGTCACTACTCTCTCCCTCCCATGTAGGCCTCTCTACCACTGTGGTATAGCTACTCTCTCCCTCCCATGTAGGCCTCTCTACCACTGTGGAATCACTACTCTCTCCTTCCCATGTAGGCCTCTCTACCGCTGTGGTCTCTCCCTCCCATATAGGCCTCTCTACCGATGTAGTGTCACTACTCTCTCCCTCCCATATAGGCCTTTCTACCACTGTGGTATAACTGGTCTCTCCCTCCCATGTAGGCCTCTCTACCGCTGTAGTGTCACTACTCTCTCCCTCCCATGTAGGCGTCTCTACCGCTGTAGTGTCACTACTCTCTCCCTCCCATGTAGGCGTCTCTACCCCAGTAGTGTCACTACTCTCTCCCTCCCACGTAGGCCTCTCTACCGCTGTAGTGTCACTACTCTCTCCCTCCCATGTAGGCCTCTCTACCACTGTGGTATAGCTACTCTCTCCCTCCCATGTAGGCCTCTCTACCACTGTAGTGTCACTACTCTCTCCCTCCCATGTAGGCCTCTCTACCACTGTAGTGTCACTACTCTCTCCCTCCCATATAGGCCTCTCTACCACTGTAGTGTCACTACTCTCTCCCTCCCATATAGGCCTCTCTACCACTGTGGTATAGCTACTCTCTCCCTCCCATGTAGGTCTCTCTACCCCAGTAGTGTCACTACTCTCTCCCTCCCATGTAGACCTCTCTACTGCTGTAGTGTCACTACTCTCTCCCTCCCATGTAGGCCTCTCTACCACTGTGGTATAGCTACTCTCTCCCTCCCATGTAGGCCTCTCTACCGCTGTAGTGTCACTACTCTCTCCCTCCCATGTAGGCGTCTCTACCCCAGTAGTGTCACTACTCTCTCCCTCCCATATAGGCCTCTCTACCGCTGTGGTATAGCTACTCTCTCCCTCCCGTGTAGGCCTCTCTACCCCAGTAGTGTCACTACTCTCTCCCTCCCATATAGGCCTCTCTACCGCTGTGGTATAGCTACTCTCTCCCTCCCATGTAGGCCTCTCTACCGCTGTAGTGTCACTACTCTCTCCCTCCCATGTAGGCGTCTCTACCCCAGTAGTGTCACTACTCTCTCCCTCCCATATAGGCCTCTCTACCGCTGTAGTGTCACTACTCTCTCCCTCCCATGTAGGCCTCTCTACCACTGTGGTATAGCTACTCTCTCCCTCCCATGTAGGTCTCTCTACCGCTGTAGTGTCACTACTCTCTCCCTCCCATGAAGGCCTCTCTACCACTGTGGTATAGCTACTCTCTCCCTCCCATGTAGGCCTCTCTACCACTGTGGAATCACTACTCTCTCCTTCCCATGTAGGCCTCTCTACCGCTGTGGTCTCTCCCTCCCATATAGGCCTCTCTACCGATGTAGTGTCACTACTCTCTCCCTCCCATATAGGCCTCTCTACCACTGTGGTATAGCTGGTCTCTCCCTCCCATGTAGGCCTCTCTACCGCTGTAGTGTCACTACTCTCTCCCTCCCATGTAGGCGTCTCTACCCCAGTAGTGTCACTACTCTCTCCCTCCCACGTAGGCCTCTCTACCGCTGTAGTGTCACTACTCTCTCCCTCCCATGTAGGCCTCTCTACCACTGTGGTATAGCTACTCTCTCCCTCCCATGTAGGCCTCTCTACCACTGTAGTGTCACTACTCTCTCCCTCCCATGTAGGCCTCTCTACCACTGTAGTGTCACTACTCTCTCCCTCCCATATAGGCCTCTCTACCGCTGTAGTGTCACTACTCTCTCCCTCCCATATAGGCCTCTCTACCACTGTGGTATAGCTACTCTCTCACTCCTATGTAGGTCTCTCTACCCCAGTAGTGTCACTACTCTCTCCCTCCCATGTAGACCTCTCTACTGCTGTAGTGTCACTACTCTCTCCCTCCCATGTAGGCCTCTCTACCACTGTGGTATAGCTACTCTCTCCCTCCCATGTAGGCCTCTCTACAGCTGTAGTTTCACTACTCTCTCCCTCCCATGTAGGCGTCTCTACCCCAGAAGTGTCACTACTCTCTCCCTCCCATGTAGACCTCTCTACTGCTGTAGTGTCACTACTCTCTCCCTCCCATGTAGGCGTCTCTACCCCAGTAGTGTCACTACTCTCTCCCTCCCATGTAGACCTCTCTACTGCTCTAGTGTCACTACTCTCTCCCTCCCATGTAGGCGTCTCTACCCCAGTAGTGTCACTACTCTCTCCCTCCCATATAGGCCTCTCTACCGCTGTGGTATAGCTACTCTCTCCCTCCCGTGTAGGCCTCTCTACCCCAGTAGTGTCACTACTCTCTCCCTCCCATATAGGCCTCTCTACCGCTGTGGTATAGCTACTCTCTCCCTCCCATGTAGGCCTCTCTACCGCTGTAGTGTCACTACTCTCTCCCTCCCATGTAGGCGTCTCTACCCCAGTAGTGTCACTACTCTCTCCCTCCCATGTAGACCTCTCTACTGCTGTAGTGTCACTACTCTCTCCCTCCCATGTAGGCGTCTCTACCCCAGTAGTGTCACTACTCTCTCCCTCCCATATAGGCCTCTCTACCGCTGTGGTATAGCTACTCTCTCCCTCCCGTGTAGGCCTCTCTACCCCAGTAGTGTCACTACTCTCTCCCTCCCATATAGGCCTCTCTACCGCTGTGGTATAGCTACTCTCTCCCTCCCATGTAGGCCTCTCTACTGCTGTAGTGTCACTACTCTCTCCCTCCCATGTAGGCCTCTCTACCGCTGTGGAATCACTACTCTCTCCTTCCCATGTAGGCCTCTCTACCGCTGTGGTCTCTCCCTCCCATATAGGCCTCTCTACCGCTGTAGTGTCACTACTCTCTCCCTCCCATGTAGGCCTCTCTACCACTGTGGTATAGCTACTCTCTCCCTCCCATGTAGGCCTCTCTACCACTGTAGTGTCACTACTCTCTCCCTCCCATGTAGGCCTCTCTACCACTGTAGTGTCACTACTCTCTCCCTCCCATATAGGCCTCTCTACCGCTGTAGTGTCACTACTCTCTCCCTCCCATGTAGGCCTCTCTACCACTGTGGTATAGCTACTCTCTCCCTCCCATGTAGGCCTCTCTACCACTGTGGAATCACTACTCTCTCCTTCCCATGTAGGCCTCTCTACCGCTGTGGTCTCTCCCTCCCATATAGGCCTCTCTACCGATGTAGTGTCACTACTCTCTCCCTCCCATATAGGCCTCTCTACCACTGTGGTATAGCTGGTCTCTCCCTCCCATGTAGGCCTCTCTACCGCTGTAGTGTCACTACTCTCTCCCTCCCATGTAGGCGTCTCTACCCCAGTAGTGTCACTACTCTCTCCCTCCCACGTAGGCCTCTCTACCGCTGTAGTGTCACTACTCTCTCCCTCCCATGTAGGCCTCTCTGCCACTGTGGTATAGCTACTCTCTCCCTCCCATGTAGGTCTCTCTACCCCAGTAGTGTCACTACTCTCTCCCTCCCATGTAGACCTCTCTACTGCTGTAGTGTCACTACTCTCTCCCTCCCATGTAGGCCTCTCTACCACTGTGGTATAGCTACTCTCTCCCTCCCATGTAGGCCTCTCTACCGCTGTAGTGTCACTACTCTCTCCCTCCCATGTAGGCGTCTCTACCCCAGTAGTGTCACTACTCTCTCCCTCCCATGTAGACCTCTCTACTGCTGTAGTGTCACTACTCTCTCCCTCCCATGTAGGCGTCTCTACCCCAGTAGTGTCACTACTCTCTCCCTCCCATGTAGACCTCTCTACTGCTGTAGTGTCACTACTCTCTCCCTCCCATGTAGGCGTCTCTACCGCTGTAGTGTCACTACTCTCTCCCTCCCATGTAGGCCTCTCTACCGCTGTAGTGTCACTACTCTCTCCCTCCCATGTAGGCGTCTCTACCCCAGTAGTGTCACTACTCTCTCCCTCCCATATAGGCCTCTCTACTGCTGTAGTGTCACTACTCTCTCCCTCCCATATAGGCCTCTCTACCACTGTGGTATAGCTACTCTCTCCCTCCCATGTAGGTCTCTCTACCGCTGTCGTGTCACTACTCTCTCCCTCCCACGTAGGCCTCTCTACCACTGTGGTATAGCTACTCTCTCCCTCCCATGTAGGCCTCTCTACCACTGTGGAATCACTACTCTCTCCTTCCCATGTAGGCCTCTCTACCGCTATGGTCTCTCCCTCCCATATAGGCCTCTCTACCGCTGTAGTGTCACTACTCTCTCCCTCCTATGTAGGCGTCTCTACCCCAGTAGTGTCACTACTCTCTCCCTCCCATGTAGACCTCTCTACTGCTGTAGTGTCACTACTCTCTCCCTCCCATGTAGGCCTCTCTACCACTGTGGTATAGCTACTCTCTCCCTCCCATGTAGGCCTCTCTACCGCTGTAGTGTCACTACTCTCTCCCTCCCATGTAGGCGTCTCTACCCCAGTAGTGTCACTACTCTCTCCCTCCCATGTAGACCTCTCTACTGCTGTAGTGTCACTACTCTCTCCCTCCCATGTAGGCGTCTCTACCCCAGTAGTGTCACTACTCTCTCCCTCCCATGTAGACC
Source organism: Ambystoma mexicanum (assembly GCF_040938575.1). Lineage (NCBI taxonomy): Eukaryota > Metazoa > Chordata > Amphibia > Caudata > Ambystomatidae > Ambystoma > Ambystoma mexicanum. Next base: position 1,307,504,610 of record NC_090928.1, read on the forward strand.
TCTCTACTGCTGTAGTGTCACTACTCTCTCCCTCCCATGTAGGCGTCTCTACCGCTGTAGTGTCACTACTCTCTCCCTCCCATGTAGGCCTCTCTACCGCTGTAGTGTCACTACTCTCTCCCTCCCATGTAGGCGTCTCTACCCCAGTAGTGTCACTACTCTCTCCCTCCCATATAGGCCTCTCTACCGCTGTAGTGTCACTACTCTCTCCCTCCCATATAGGCCTCTCTACCACTGTGGTATAGCTACTCTCTCCCTCCCATGTAGGTCTCTCTACCGCTGTAGTGTCACTACTCTCTCCCTCCCATGTAGGCCTCTCTACCACTGTGGTATAGCTACTCTCTCCCTCCCATGTAGGCCTCTCTACCACTGTGGAATCACTACTCTCTCCTTCCCATGTAGGCCTCTCTACCGCTGTGGTCTCTCCCTCCCATATAGGCCTCTCTACCGCTGTAGTGTCACTACTCTCTTCCTCCCATGTAGGCGTCTCTACCCCAGTAGTGTCACTACTCTCTCCCTCCCATGTAGACCTCTCTACTGCTGTAGTGTCACTACTCTCTCCCTCCCATGTAGGCCTCTCTACCACTGTGGTATAGCTACTCTCTCCCTCCCATGTAGGCCTCTCTACCGCTGTAGTGTCACTACTCTCTCCCTCCCATGTAGGCGTCTCTACCCCAGTAGTGTCACTACTCTCTCCCTCCCATGTAGACCTCTCTACCGCTGTAGTGTCACTACTCTCTCCCTCCCATGTAGGCGTCTCTACCCCAGTAGTGTCACTACTCTCTCCCTCCCATATAGGCCTCTCTACCGCTGTAGTGTCACTACTCTCTCTCTCCCATATAGGCCTCTCTACCACTGTGGTATAGCTACTCTCTCCCTCCCATGTAGGTCTCTCTACCGCTGTAGTGTCACTACTCTCTCCCTCCCATGTAGGCCTCTCTACCACTGTGGTATAGCTACTCTCTCCCTCCCATGTAGGTCTCTCTACCACTGTGGAATCACTACTCTCTCCTTCCCATGTAGGCCTCTCTACCGCTGTGGTCTCTCCCTCCCATATAGGCCTCTCTACCGCTGTAGTGTCACTACTCTCTTCCTCCCATGTAGGCGTCTCTACCCCAGTAGTGTCACTACTCTCTCCCTCCCATGTAGACCTCTCTACTGCTGTAGTGTCACTACTCTCTCCCTCCCATGTAGGCCTCTCTACCACTGTGGTATAGCTACTCTCTCCCTCCCATGTAGGCCTCTCTACCGCTGTAGTGTCACTACTCTCTCTCTCCCATGTAGGCGTCTCTACCCCAGTAGTGTCACTACTCTCTCCCTCCCATGTAGACCTCTCTACTGCTGTAGTGTCACTACTCTCTCCCTCCCATGTAGGCGTCTCTACCACTGTAGTGTCACTACTCTCTCCCTCCCATGTAGGCCTCTCTACCGCTGTGGTATAGCTACTCTCTCCCTCCCGTGTAGGCCTCTCTACCCCAGTAGTGTCACTACTCTCTCCCTCCCATATAGGGCTCTCTACCGCTGAAGTATAGCTACTCTCTCCCTCCCATGTAGGCCTCTCTACCGGTGTAGTGTCACTACTCTCTCCCTCCCATATAGGCCTCTCTACCCCAGTAATGTCACTACTCTCTCCCTCCCATGTAGACCTCTCTACTGCTGTGGTATAGATACTCTCTCCCTCCCATGTAGGCCTCTCTACCACTGTAGTGTCACTACTCTCTCCCTCCCATATAGGCCTCTCTACCGCTGTGGTATAGCTACTCTCTCCCTCCCGTGTAGGCCTCTCTACCCCAGTAGTGTCACTACTCTCTCCCTCCCATATAGGCCTCTCTACCGCTGTGGTATAGCTACTCTCTCCCTCCCATGTAGGCCTCTCTACCGCTGTAGTGTCACTACTCTCTCCCTCCCATATAGGCCTCTCTACCCCAGTAGTGTCACTACTCTCTCCCTCCCATGTAGACCTCTCTACTGCTGTGGTATAGATACTCTCTCCCTCCCATGTAGGCCTCTCTTCCACTGTAGTGTCACTACTCTCTCCCTCCCATATAGGCCTCTCTACCGCTGTGGTATAGCTACTCTCTCCCTCCCATGTAGGCGTCTCTACTCCAGTAGTGTCACTACTCTCTCCCTCCCATGTAGACCTCTCTACTGCTGTGGTATAGATACTCTCTCCCTCCCATGTAGGCCTCTCTACCACTGTAGTGTCACTACTCTCTCACTCCCATATAGGCCTCTCTACCACTGTGGTATAGCTACTCTCTCCCTCCCATGTAGGTCTCTCTACCGCTGTAGTGTCACTACTCTCTCCCTCCCATGTAGGCCTCTCTACCACTATGGTATAGCTACTCGCTCCCTCCCATGTAGGTCTCTCTACCGCTGTAGTGTCACTACTCTCTCCCTCCCATGTAGACCTCTCTACCACTGTGGTATAGCTACTCTCTCCCTCCCATGTAGGCCTCTCTACCGCTGTAGTGTCACTACTCTCTCCCTCCCATTTAGGCGTCTCTACCCCAGTAGTGTCACTACTCTCTCCCTCCCATGTAGACCTCTCTACTGCTGTAGTGTCACTACTCTCTCCCTCCCATGTAGGCGTCTCTACCCCAGTAGTGTCACTACTCTCTCCCTCCCATGTAGACCTCTCTACTGCTGTAGTGTCACTACTCTCTCCCTCCCATGTAGGCGTCTCTACCCCAGTAGTGTCACTACTCTCTCCCTCCCATATAGGCCTCTCTACCGCTGTGGTATAGCTACTCTCTCCCTCCCGTGTAGGCCTCTCTACCCCAGTAGTGTCACTACTCTCTCCCTCCCATATAGGCCTCTCTACCGCTGTGGTATAGCTACTCTCTCCCTCCCATGTAGGCCTCTCTACCGCTGTAGTGTCACTACTCTCTCCCTCCCATGTAGGCGTCTCTACCCCAGTAGTGTCACTACTCTCTCCCTCCCATGTAGACCTCTCTACTGCTGTAGTGTCACTACTCTCTCCCTCCCATGTAGGCGTCTCTACCCCAGTAGTGTCACTACTCTCTCCCTCCCATATAGGCCTCTCTACCGCTGTGGTATAGCTACTCTCTCCCTCCCGTGTAGGCCTCTCTACCCCAGTAGTGTCACTACTCTCTCCCTCCCATATAGGCCTCTCTACCGCTGTGGTATAGCTACTCTCTCCCTCCCATGTAGGCCTCTCTACTGCTGTAGTGTCACTACTCTCTCCCTCCCATGTAGGCCTCTCTACCGCTGTGGAATCACTACTCTCTCCTTCCCATGTAGGCCTCTCTACCGCTGTGGTCTCTCCCTCCCATATATGCCTCTCTACCGCTGTAGTGTCACTACTCTCTCCCTCCCATGTAGGCCTCTCTACCACTGTGGTATAGCTACTCTCTCCCTCCCATGTAGGCCTCTCTACCACTGTAGTGTCACTACTCTTTCCCTCCCATGTAGGCCTCTCTACCACTGTAGTGTCACTACTCTCTCCCTCCCATATAGGCCTCTCTACCGCTGTAGTGTCACTACTCTCTCCCTCCCATGTAGGCCTCTCTACCACTGTGGTATAGCTACTCTCTCCCTCCCATGTAGGCCTCTCTACCACTGTGGAATCACTACTCTCTCCTTCCCATGTAGGCCTCTCTACCGCTGTGGTCTCTCCCTCCCATATAGGCCTCTCTACCGATGTAGTGTCACTACTCTCTCCCTCCCATATAGGCCTCTCTACCACTGTGGTATAGCTGGTCTCTCCCTCCCATGTAGGCCTCTCTACCGCTGTAGTGTCACTACTCTCTCCCTCCCATGTAGGCGTCTCTACCCCAGTAGTGTCACTACTCTCTCCCTCCCACGTAGGCCTCTCTACCGCTGTAGTGTCACTACTCTCTCCCTCCCATGTAGGCCTCTCTACCACTGTGGTATAGCTACTCTCTCCCTCCCATGTAGGTCTCTCTACCCCAGTAGTGTCACTACTCTCTCCCTCCCATGTAGACCTCTCTACTGCTGTAGTGTCACTACTCTCTCCCTCCCATGTAGGCCTCTCTACCACTGTGGTATAGCTACTCTCTCCCTCCCATGTAGGCCTCTCTACCGCTGTAGTGTCACTACTCTCTCCCTCCCATGTAGGCGTCTCTACCCCAGTAGTGTCACTACTCTCTCCCTCCCATGTAGACCTCTCTACTGCTGTATTGTCACTACTCTCTCCCTCCCATGTAGGCGTCTCTACCCCAGTAGTGTCACTACTCTCTGCCTCCCATGTAGACCTCTCTACTGCTGTAGTGTCACTACTCTCTCCCTCCCATGTAGGCGTCTCTACCGCTGTAGTGTCACTACTCTCTCCCTCCCATGTAGGCCTCTCTACCGCTGTAGTGTCACTACTCTCTCCCTCCCATGTAGGCGTCTCTACCCCAGTAGTGTCACTACTCTCTCCCTCCCATATAGGCCTCTCTACTGCTGTAGTGTCACTACTCTCTCCCTCCCATATAGGCCTCTCTACCACTGTGGTATAGCTACTCTCTCCCTCCCATGTAGGTCTCTCTACCGCTGTCGTGTCACTACTCTCTCCCTCCCACGTAGGCCTCTCTACCACTGTGGTATAGCTACTCTCTCCCTCCCATGTAGGCCTCTCTACCACTGTGGAATCACTACTCTCTCCTTCCCATGTAGGCCTCTCTACCGCTGTGGTCTCTCCCTCCCATATAGGCCTCTCTACTGCTGTAGTGTCACTACTCTCTCCCTCCTATGTAGGCGTCTCTACCCCAGTAGTGTCACTACTCTCTCCCTCCCATGTAGACCTCTCTACTGCTGTAGTGTCACTACTCTCTCCCTCCCATGTAGGCCTCTCTACCACTGTGGTATAGCTACTCTCTCCCTCCCATGTAGGCCTCTCTACCGCTGTAGTGTCACTACTCTCTCCCTCCCATGTAGGCGTCTCTACCCCAGTAGTGTCACTACTCTCTCCCTCCCATGTAGACCTCTCTACTGCTGTAGTGTCACTACTCTCTCCCTCCCATGTAGGCGTCTCTACCCCAGTAGTGTCACTACTCTCTCCCTCCCATATAGGCCTCTCTACCGCTGTGGTATAGCTACTCTCTCCCTCCCGTGTAGGCCTCTCTACCCCAGTAGTGTCACTACTCTCTCCCTCCCATATAGGCCTCTCTACCGCTGTGGTATAGCTACTCTCTCCCTCCCATGTAGGCCTCTCTACCACTGTGGTATAGCTACTCTCTCCCTCCCATGTAGGTCTCTCTACCCCAGTAGTGTCACTACTCTCTCCCTCCCATGTAGACCTCTCTACTGCTGTAGTGTCACTACTCTCTCCCTCCCATGTAGGCCTCTCTACCACTGTGGTATAGCTACTCTCTCCCTCCCATGTAGGCCTCTCTACCGCTGTAGTGTCACTACTCTCTCCCTCCCATGTAGGCGTCTCTACCCCAGTAATGTCACTACTCTCTCCCTCCCATGTAGACCTCTCTACTGCTGTAGTGTCACTACTCTCTCCCTCCCATGTAGGCGTCTCTACCCCAGTAGTGTCACTACTCTCTCCCTCCCATGTAGACCTCTCTACTGCTGTAGTGTCACTACTCTCTCCCTCCCATGTAGGCGTCTCTACCGCTGTAGTGTCACTACTCTCTCCCTCCCATGTAGGCCTCTCTACCGCTGTAGTGTCACTACTCTCTCCCTCCCATGTAGGTGTCTCTACCCCAGTAGTGTCACTACTCTCTCCCTCCCATATAGGCCTCTCTACCGCTGTAGTGTCACTACTCTCTCCCTCCCATATAGGCCTCTCTACCACTGTGGTATAGCTACTCTCTCCCTCCCATGTAGGTCTCTCTACCGCTGTAGTGTCACTACTCTCTCCCTCCCATGTAGGCCTCTCTACCACTGTGGTATAGCTACTCTCTCCCTCCCATGTAGGCCTCTCTACCACTGTGGAATCACTACTCTCTCCTTCCCATGTAGGCCTCTCTACCGCTGTGGTCTCTCCCTCCCATGTAGGCCTCTCTACCGCTGTAGTGTCACTACTCTCTCCCTCCCATGTAGGCGTCTCTACCCCAGAAGTGTCACTACTCTCTCCCTCCCATGTAGACCTCTCTACTGCTGTAGTGTCACTACTCTCTCCCTCCCATGTAGGCGTCTCTACCCCAGTAGTGTCACTACTCTCTCCCTCCCATGTAGACCTCTCTACTGCTGTAGTGTCACTACTCTCTCCCTCCCATGTAGGCGTCTCTACCCCAGTAGTGTCACTACTCTCTCCCTCCCATATAGGCCTCTCTACCGCTGTGGTATAGCTACTCTCTCCCTCCCGTGTAGGCCTCTCTACCCCAGTAGTGTCACTACTCTCTCCCTCCCATATAGGCCTCTCTACCGCTGTGGTATAGCTACTCTCTCCCTCCCATGTAGGCCTCTCTACCTGTAGTGTCACTACTCTCTCCCTCCCATGTAGGCGTCTCTACCCCAGTAGTGTCACTACTCTCTCCCTCCCATGTAGACCTCTCTACTGCTGTAGTGTCACTACTCTCTCCCTCCCATGTAGGCGTCTCTACCCCAGTAGTGTCACTACTCTCTCCCTCCCATATAGGCCTCTCTACCGCTGTGGTATAGCTACTCTCTCCCTCCCGTGTAGGCCTCTCTACCCCAGTAGTGTCACTACTCTCTCCCTCCCATATAGGCCTCTCTACCGCTGTGGTATAGCTACTCTCTCCCTCCCATGTAGGCCTCTCTACTGCTGTAGTGTCACTACTCTCTCCCTCCCATGTAGGCCTCTCTACCGCTGTGGAATCACTACTCTCTCCTTCCCATGTAGGCCTCTTTACCGCTGTGGTCTCTCCCTCCCATATAGGCCTCTCTACCGCTGTAGTGTCACTACTCTCTCCCTCCCATGTAGGCCTCTCTACCACTGTGGTATAGCTACTCTCTCCCTCCCATGTAGGCCTCTCTACCACTGTAGTGTCACTACTCTCTCCCTCCCATGTAGGCCTCTCTACCGCTGTGGTCTCTCCCTCCCATATAGGCCTCTCTACCGATGTAGTGTCACTACTCTCTCCCTCCCATATAGGCCTCTCTACCACTGTGGTATAGCTGGTCTCTCCCTCCCATGTAGGCCTCTCTACCGCTGTAGTGTCACTACTCTCTCCCTCCCATGTAGGCGTCTCTACCGCTGTAGTGTCACTACTCTCTCCCTCCCATGTAGGCCTCTCTACAGCTGTGGTATCACTACTCTCTCCCTCCCATACAGGCCCCTCTACCGCTGTGGTATCACTACTCTCTCCCTCTCATTTAGGCCTCTCTACCGCTGTAGTGTCACTACTCTCTTCCTCCCATGTAGACCTCTCTACTGCTGTGATATAGCTACTCTCTTCCTCCCATGTAGGTCTCTCTACCGCTGTGGTATCACTACTCTCTCCCTCCCATACAGGCCCCTCTACCGCTGTGGTATCACTACTCTCTCCCTCCCATGTAGGCCTCTCTACCGCTGTAGTGTCACTACTCTCTCCCTCCCATGTAGGCGTCTATACCCCAGTAGTGTCACTACTCTCTCCCTCCCATGTAGACCTCTCGACTGCTGTAGTGTCACTACTCTCTCCCTCCCATGTAGGCGTCTCTACCCCAGTAGTGTCACTACTCTCTCCCTCCATATAGGCCTCTCTACCGCTGTGGTATAGCTACTCTCTCCCTCCCGTGTAGGCCTCTCTACCCCAGTAGTGTCACTACTCTCTTCCTCCCATGTAGGCGTCTCTACCCCAGTAGTGTCACTACTCTCTCCCTCCCATGTAGACCTCTCTACTGCTGTAGTGTCACTACTCTCTCCCTCCCATGTAGGCCTCTCTACCACTGTGGTATAGCTACTCTCTCCCTCCCATGTAGGCCTCTCTACCGCTGTAGTGTCACTACTCTCTCCCTCCCATGTAGGCGTCTCTACCCCAGTAGTGTCACTACTCTCTCCCTCCCATGTAGACCTCTCTACCGCTGTAGTGTCACTACTCTCTCCCTCCCATGTAGGCGTCTCTACCCCAGTAGTGTCACTACTCTCTCCCTCCCATATAGGCCTCTCTACCGCTGTAGTGTCACTACTCTCTCCCTCCCATATAGGCCTCTCTACCACTGTGGTATAGCTACTCTCTCCCTCCCATGTAGGTCTCTCTACCGCTGTAGTGTCACTACTCTCTCCCTCCCATGTAGGCCTCTCTACCACTGTGGTATAGCTACTCTCTCCCTCCCATGTAGGCCTCTCTACCACTGTGGAATCACTACTCTCTCCTTCCCATGTAGGCCTCTCTACCGCTGTGGTCTCTCCCTCCCATATAGGCCTCTCTACCGCTGTAGTGTCACTACTCTCTTCCTCCCATGTAGGCGTCTCTACCCCAGTAGTGTCACTACTCTCTCCCTCCCATGTAGACCTCTCTACTGCTGTAGTGTCACTACTCTCTCCCTCCCATGTAGGCCTCTCTACCACTGTGGTATAGCTACTCTCTCCCTCCCATGTAGGCCTCTCTACCGCTGTAGTGTCACTACTCTCTCCCTCCCATGTAGGCGTCTCTACCCCAGTAGTGTCACTACTCTCTCCCTCCCATGTAGACCTCTCTACTGCTGTAGTGTCACTACTCTCTCCCTCCCATGTAGGCGTCTCTACCACTGTAGTGTCACTACTCTCTCCCTCCCATGTAGGCCTCTCTACCGCTGTGGTATAGCTACTCTCTCCCTCCCGTGTAGGCCTCTCTACCCCAGTAGTGTCACTACTCTCTCCCTCCCATATAGGGCTCTCTACCGCTGAAGTATAGCTACTCTCTCCCTCCCATGTAGGCCTCTCTACCGGTGTAGTGTCACTACTCTCTCCCTCCCATATAGGCCTCTCTACCCCAGTAATGTCACTACTCTCTCCCTCCCATGTAGACCTCTCTACTGCTGTGGTATAGATACTCTCTCCCTCCCATGTAGGCCTCTCTACCACTGTAGTGTCACTACTCTCTCCCTCCCATATAGGCCTCTCTACCGCTGTGGTATAGCTACTCTCTCCCTCCCGTGTAGGCCTCTCTACCCCAGTAGTGTCACTACTCTCTCCCTCCCATATAGGCCTCTCTACCGCTGTGGTATAGCTACTCTCTCCCTCCCATGTAGGCCTCTCTACCGCTGTAGTGTCACTACTCTCTCCCTCCCATATAGGCCTCTCTACCCCAGTAGTGTCACTACTCTCTCCCTCCCATGTAGACCTCTCTACTGCTGTGGTATAGATACTCTCTCCCTCCCATGTAGGCCTCTCTTCCACTGTAGTGTCACTACTCTCTCCCTCCCATATAGGCCTCTCTACCGCTGTGGTATAGCTACTCTCTCCCTCCCATGTAGGCGTCTCTACTCCAGTAGTGTCACTACTCTCTCCCTCCCATGTAGACCTCTCTACTGCTGTGGTATAGATACTCTCTCCCTCCCATGTAGGCCTCTCTACCACTGTAGTGTCACTACTCTCTCACTCCCATATAGGCCTCTCTACCACTGTGGTATAGCTACTCTCTCCCTCCCATGTAGGTCTCTCTACCGCTGTAGTGTCACTACTCTCTCCCTCCCATGTAGGCCTCTCTACCACTATGGTATAGCTACTCGCTCCCTCCCATGTAGGTCTCTCTACCGCTGTAGTGTCACTACTCTCTCCCTCCCATGTAGACCTCTCTACCACTGTGGTATAGCTACTCTCTCCCTCCCATGTAGGCCTCTCTACCGCTGTAGTGTCACTACTCTCTCCCTCCCATTTAGGCGTCTCTACCCCAGTAGTGTCACTACTCTCTCCCTCCCATGTAGACCTCTCTACTGCTGTAGTGTCACTACTCTCTCCCTCCCATGTAGGCGTCTCTACCCCAGTAGTGTCACTACTCTCTCCCTCCCATGTAGACCTCTCTACTGCTGTAGTGTCACTACTCTCTCCCTCCCATGTAGGCGTCTCTACCCCAGTAGTGTCACTACTCTCTCCCTCCCATATAGGCCTCTCTACCGCTGTGGTATAGCTACTCTCTCCCTCCCGTGTAGGCCTCTCTACCCCAGTAGTGTCACTACTCTCTCCCTCCCATATAGGCCTCTCTACCGCTGTGGTATAGCTACTCTCTCCCTCCCATGTAGGCCTCTCTACCGCTGTAGTGTCACTACTCTCTCCCTCCCATGTAGGCGTCTCTACCCCAGTAGTGTCACTACTCTCTCCCTCCCATGTAGACCTCTCTACTGCTGTAGTGTCACTACTCTCTCCCTCCCATGTAGGCGTCTCTACCCCAGTAGTGTCACTACTCTCTCCCTCCCATATAGGCCTCTCTACCGCTGTGGTATAGCTACTCTCTCCCTCCCGTGTAGGCCTCTCTACCCCAGTAGTGTCACTACTCTCTCCCTCCCATATAGGCCTCTCTACCGCTGTGGTATAGCTACTCTCTCCCTCCCATGTAGGCCTCTCTACTGCTGTAGTGTCACTACTCTCTCCCTCCCATGTAGGCCTCTCTACCGCTGTGGAATCACTACTCTCTCCTTCCCATGTAGGCCTCTCTACCGCTGTGGTCTCTCCCTCCCATATATGCCTCTCTACCGCTGTAGTGTCACTACTCTCTCCCTCCCATGTAGGCCTCTCTACCACTGTGGTATAGCTACTCTCTCCCTCCCATGTAGGCCTCTCTACCACTGTAGTGTCACTACTCTTTCCCTCCCATGTAGGCCTCTCTACCACTGTAGTGTCACTACTCTCTCCCTCCCATATAGGCCTCTCTACCGCTGTAGTGTCACTACTCTCTCCCTCCCATGTAGGCCTCTCTACCACTGTGGAATCACTACTCTCTCCTTCCCATGTAGGCCTCTCTACCGCTGTGGTCTCTCCCTCCCATATAGGCCTCTCTACCGATGTAGTGTCACTACTCTCTCCCTCCCATATAGGCCTCTCTACCACTGTGGTATAGCTGGTCTCTCCCTCCCATGTAGGCCTCTCTACCGCTGTAGTGTCACTACTCTCTCCCTCCCATGTAGGCGTCTCTACCCCAGTAGTGTCACTACTCTCTCCCTCCCACGTAGGCCTCTCTACCGCTGTAGTGTCACTACTCTCTCCCTCCCATGTAGGCCTCTCTACCACTGTGGTATAGCTACTCTCTCCCTCCCATGTAGGTCTCTCTACCCCAGTAGTGTCACTACTCTCTCCCTCCCATGTAGACCTCTCTACTGCTGTAGTGTCACTACTCTCTCCCTCCCATGTAGGCCTCTCTACCACTGTGGTATAGCTACTCTCTCCCTCCCATGTAGGCCTCTCTACCGCTGTAGTGTCACTACTCTCTCCCTCCCATGTAGGCGTCTCTACCCCAGTAGTGTCACTACTCTCTCCCTCCCATGTAGACCTCTCTACTGCTGTAGTGTCACTACTCTCTCCCTCCCATGTAGGCGTCTCTACCGCTGTAGTGTCACTACTCTCTCCCTCCCATGTAGGCCTCTCTACCGCTGTAGTGTCACTACTCTCTCCCTCCCATGTAGGCCTCTCTACCACTGTGGTATAGCTACTCTCTCCCTCCCATGTAGGCCTCTCTACCACTGTGGAATCACTACTCTCTCCTTCCCATGTAGGCCTCTCTACCGCTGTGGTCTCTCCCTCCCATATAGGCCTCTACCGATGTAGTGTCACTACTCTCTCCCTCCCATATAGGCCTCTCTACCACTGTGGTATAGCTGGTCTCTCCCTCCCATGTAGGCCTCTCTACCGCTGTAGTGTCACTACTCTCTCCCTCCCATGTAGGCGTCTCTACCCCAGTAGTGTCACTACTCTCTCCCTCCCACGTAGGCCTCTCTACCGCTGTAGTGTCACTACTCTCTCCCTCCCATGTAGGCCTCTCTACCACTGTGGTATAGCTACTCTCTCCCTCCCATGTAGGTCTCTCTACCCCAGTAGTGTCACTACTCTCTCCCTCCCATGTAGACCTCTCTACTGCTGTAGTGTCACTACTCTCTCCCTCCCATGTAGGCCTCTCTACCACTGTGGTATAGCTACTCTCTCCCTCCCATGTAGGCCTCTCTACCGCTGTAGTGTCACTACTCTCTCCCTCCCATGTAGGCGTCTCTACCCCAGTAGTGTCACTACTCTCTCCCTCCCATGTAGACCTCTCTACTGCTGTAGTGTCACTACTCTCTCCCTCCCATGTAGGCGTCTCTACCGCTGTAGTGTCACTACTCTCTCCCTCCCATGTAGGCCTCTCTACCGCTGTAGTGTCACTACTCTCTCCCTCCCATGTAGGCGTCTCTACCCCAGTAGTGCCACTACTCTCTCCCTCCCATATAGGCCTCTCTACTGCTGTAGTGTCACTACTCTCTCCCTCCCATATAGGCCTCTCTACCACTGTGGTATAGCTACTCTCTCCCTCCCATGTAGGTCTCTCTACCGCTGTCGTGTCACTACTCTCTCCCTCCCATGTAGGCCTCTCTACCACTGTGGTATAGCTACTCTCTCCCTCCCATGTAGGCCTCTCTACCACTGTGGAATCACTACTCTCTCCTTCCCATGTAGGCCTCTCTACCGCTGTGGTCTCTCCCTCCCATATAGGCCTCTCTACTGCTGTAGTGTCACTACTCTCTCCCTCCTATGTAGGCGTCTCTACCCCAGTAGTGTCACTACTCTCTCCCTCCCATGTAGACCTCTCTACTGCTGTAGTGTCACTACTCTCTCCCTCCCATGTAGGCCTCTCTACCACTGTGGTATAGCTACTCTCTCCCTCCCATGTAGGCCTCTCTACCGCTGTAGTGTCACTACTCTCTCCCTCCCATGTAGGCGTCTCTACCCCAGTAGTGTCACTACTCTCTCCCTCCCATGTAGACCTCTCTACTGCTGTAGTGTCACTACTCTCTCCCTCCCATGTAGGCGTCTCTACCCCAGTAGTGTCACTACTCTCTCCCTCCCATATAGGCCTCTCTACCGCTGTGGTATAGCTACTCTCTCCCTCCCGTGTAGGCCTCTCTACCCCAGTAGTGTCACTACTCTCTCCCTCCCATATAGGCCTCTCTACCGCTGTGGTATAGCTACTCTCTCCCTCCCATGTAGGCCTCTCTACCACTGTGGTATAGCTACTCTCTCCCTCCCATGTAGGTCTCTCTACCCCAGTAGTGTCACTACTCTCTCCCTCCCATGTAGACCTCTCTACTGCTGTAGTGTCACTACTCTCTCCCTCCCATGTAGGCCTCTCTACCACTGTGGTATACCTACTCTCTCCCTCCCATGTAGGCCTCTCTACCGCTGTAGTGTCACTACTCTCTCCCTCCCATGTAGGCGTCTCTACCCCAGTAATGTCACTACTCTCTCCCTCCCATGTAGACCTCTCTACTGCTGTAGTGTCACTACTCTCTCCCTCCCATGTAGGCGTCTCTACCGCTGTAGTGTCACTACTCTCTCCCTCCCATGTAGGCGTCTCTACCCCAGTAGTGTCACTACTCTCTCCCTCCCATGTAGACCTCTCTACTGCTGTAGTGTCACTACTCTCTCCCTCCCATGTAGGCCTCTCTACCACTGTGGAATCACTACTCTCTCCTTCCCATGTAGTCCTCTCTACCGCTGTGGTCTCTCCCTCCCATGTAGGCCTCTCTACCGCTGTAGTGTCACTACTCTCTCCCTCCCATGTAGGCGTCTCTACCCCAGAAGTGTCACTACTCTCTCCCTCCCATGTAGACCTCTCTACTGCTGTAGTGTCACTACTCTCTCCCTCCCATGTAGGCGTCTCTACCCCAGTAGTGTCACTACTCTCTCCCTCCCATGTAGATCTCTCTACTGCTGTAGTGTCACTACTCTCTCCCTCCCATGTAGGCGTCTCTACCCCAGTAGTGTCACTACTCTCTCCCTCCCATATAGGCCTCTCTACCGCTGTGGTATAGCTACTCTCTCCCTCCCGTGTAGGCCTCTCTACCCCAGTAGTGTCACTACTCTCTCCCTCCCATATAGGCCTCTCTACCGCTGTGGTATAGCTCCTCTCTCCCTCCCATGTAGGCCTCTCTACCGCTGTAGTGTCACTACTCTCTCCCTCCCATGTAGGCGTCTCTACCCCAGTAGTGTCACTACTCTCTCCCTCCCATGTAGACCTCTCTACTGCTGTAGTGTCACTACTCTCTCCCTCCCATGTAGGCGTCTCTACCCCAGTAGTGTCACTACTCTCTCCCTCCCATATAGGCCTCTCTACCGCTGTGGTATAGCTACTCTCTCCCTCCCGTGTAGGCCTCTCTACCCCAGTAGTGTCACTACTCTCTCCCTCCCATATAGGCCTCTCTACCGCTGTGGTATAGCTACTCTCTCCCTCCCATGTAGGCCTCTCTACTGCTGTAGTGTCACTACTCTCTCCCTCCCATGTAGGCCTCTCTACCGCTGTGGAATCACTACTCTCTCCTTCCCATATAGGCCTCTCTACCGCTGTGGTCTCTCCCTCCCATATAGGCCTCTCTACCGCTGTAGTGTCACTACTCTCTCCCTCCCATGTAGGCCTCTCTACCACTGTGGTATAGCTACTCTCTCCCTCCCATGTAGGCCTCTCTACCACTGTAGTGTCACTACTCTCTCCCTCCCATGTAGGCCTCTCTACCGCTGTGGTCTCTCCCTCCCATATAGGCCTCTCTACCGATGTAGTGTCACTACTCTCTCCCTCCCATATAGGCCTCTCTACCACTGTGGTATAGCTGGTCTCTCCCTCCCATGTAGGCCTCTCTACCGCTGTAGTGTCACTACTCTCTCCCTCCCATGTAGGCGTCTCTACCGCTGTAGTGTCACTACTCTCTCCCTCCCATGTAGGCCTCTCTACAGCTGTGGTATCACTACTCTCTCCCTCCCATACAGGCCCCTCTACCGCTGTGGTATCACTACTCTCTCCCTCTCATTTAGGCCTCTCTACCGCTGTAGTGTCACTACTCTCTTCCTCCCATGTAGACCTCTCTACTGCTGTGATATAGCTACTCTCTTCCTCCCATGTAGGCCTCTCTACCGCTGTGGTATCACTACTCTCTCCCTCCCATACAGGCCCCTCTACCGCTGTGGTATCACTACTCTCTCCCTCCCATGTAGGCCTCTCTACCGCTGTAGTGTCACTACTCTCTCCCTCCCATGTAGGCGTCTCTACCCCAGTAGTGTCACTACTCTCTCCCTCCCATGTAGACCTCTCGACTGCTGTAGTGTCACTACTCTCTCCCTCCCATGTAGGCGTCTCTACCCCAGTAGTGTCACTACTCTCTCCCTCCATATAGGCCTCTCTACCGCTGTGGTATAGCTACTCTCTCCCTCCCGTGTAGGCCTCTCTACCCCAGTAGTGTCACTACTCTCACCCTCCCATGTAGGCCTCTCTACCGCTGTAGTGTCACTACTCTCTTCCTCCCATGTAGGCCTCTCTACCGCTGTGGTATAGCTACTCTCTCCCTCCCATGTAGGCCTCTCTACCACTGTGGAATCACTACTCTCTCCTTCCCATGTAGGCCTCTCTACCGCTGTGGTCTCTCCCTCCCATGTAGGCCTCTCTACCGCTGTAGTGTCACTACTCTCTCCCTCCCATGTAGGCGTCTCTACCCCAGAAGTGTCACTACTCTCTCCCTCCCATGTAGACCTCTCTACTGCTGTAGTGTCACTACTCTCTCCCTCCCATGTAGGCGTCTCTACCCCAGTAGTGTCACTACTCTCTCCCTCCCATGTAGATCTCTCTACTGCTGTAGTGTCACTACTCTCTCCCTCCCATGTAGGCGTCTCTACCCCAGTAGTGTCACTACTCTCTCCCTCCCATATAGGCCTCTCTACCGCTGTGGTATAGCTACTCTCTCCCTCCCGTGTAGGCCTCTCTACCCCAGTGGTGTCACTACTCTCTCCCTCCCATATAGGCCTCTCTACCGCTGTGGTATAGCTACTCTCTCCCTCCCATGTAGGCCTCTCTACCGCTGTAGTGTCACTACTCTCTCCCTCCCATGTAGGCGTCTCTACCCCAGTAGTGTCACTACTCTCTCCCTCCCATGTAGACCTCTCTACTGCTGTAGTGTCACTACTCTCTCCCTCCCATGTAGGCGTCTCTACCCCAGTAGTGTCACTACTCTCTCCCTCCCATATAGGCCTCTCTACCGCTGTGGTATAGCTACTCTCTCCCTCCCGTGTAGGCCTCTCTACCCCAGTAGTGTCACTACTCTCTCCCTCCCATATAGGCCTCTCTACCGCTGTGGTATAGCTACTCTCTCCCTCCCATGTAGGCCTCTCTACTGCTGTAGTGTCACTACTCTCTCCCTCCCATGTAGGCCTCTCTACCGCTGTGGAATCACTACTCTCTCCTTCCCATATAGGCCTCTCTACCGCTGTGGTCTCTCCCTCCCATATAGGCCTCTCTACCGCTGTAGTGTCACTACTCTCTCCCTCCCATGTAGGCCTCTCTACCACTGTGGTATAGCTACTCTCTCCCTCCCATGTAGGCCTCTCTACCACTGTAGTGTCACTACTCTCTCCCTCCCATGTAGGCCTCTCTACCGCTGTGGTCTCTCCCTCCCATATAGGCCTCTCTACCGATGTAGTGTCACTACTCTCTCCCTCCCATATAGGCCTCTCTACCACTGTGGTATAGCTGGTCTCTCCCTCCCATGTAGGCCTCTCTACCGCTGTAGTGTCACTACTCTCTCCCTCCCATGTAGGCGTCTCTACCGCTGTAGTGTCACTACTCTCTCCCTCCCATGTAGGCCTCTCTACAGCTGTGGTATCACTACTCTCTCCCTCCCATACAGGCCCCTCTACCGCTGTGGTATCACTACTCTCTCCCTCTCATTTAGGCCTCTCTACCGCTGTAGTGTCACTACTCTCTTCCTCCCATGTAGACCTCTCTACTGCTGTGATATAGCTACTCTCTTCCTCCCATGTAGGCCTCTCTACCGCTGTGGTATCACTACTCTCTCCCTCCCATACAGGCCCCTCTACCGCTGTGGTATCACTACTTTCTCCCTCCCATGTAGGCCTCTCTACCGCTGTAGTGTCACTACTCTCTCCCTCCCATGTAGGCGTCTCTACCCCAGTAGTGTCACTACTCTCTCCCTCCCATGTAGACCTCTCGACTGCTGTAGTGTCACTACTCTCTCCCTCCCATGTAGGCGTCTCTACCCCAGTAGTGTCACTACTCTCTCCCTCCATATAGGCCTCTCTACCGCTGTGGTATAGCTACTCTCTCCCTCCCGTGTAGGCCTCTCTACCCCAGTAGTGTCACTACTCTCACCCTCCCATGTAGGCCTCTCTACCGCTGTAGTGTCACTACTCTCTTCCTCCCATGTAGGCCTCTCTACCGCTGTGGTATAGCTACTCTCTCCCTCCCATGTAGGCCTCTCTACCACTGTGGAATCACTACTCTCTCCTTCCCATGTAGGCCTCTCTACCGCTGTGGTCTCTCCCTCCCATGTAGGCCTCTCTACCGCTGTAGTGTCACTACTCTCTCCCTCCCATGTAGGCGTCTCTACCCCAGAAGTGTCACTACTCTCTCCCTCCCATGTAGACCTCTCTACTGCTGTAGTGTCACTACTCTCTCCCTCCCATGTAGGCGTCTCTACCCCAGTAGTGTCACTACTCTCTCCCTCCCATGTAGATCTCTCTACTGCTGTAGTGTCACTACTCTCTCCCTCCCATGTAGGCGTCTCTACCCCAGTAGTGTCACTACTCTCTCCCTCCCATATAGGCCTCTCTACCGCTGTGGTATAGCTACTCTCTCCCTCCCGTGTAGGCCTCTCTACCCCAGTAGTGTCACTACTCTCTCCCTCCCATATAGGCCTCTCTACCGCTGTGGTATAGCTACTCTCTCCCTCCCATGTAGGCCTCTCTACCGCTGTAGTGTCACTACTCTCTCCCTCCCATGTAGGCGTCTCTACCCCAGTAGTGTCACTACTCTCTCCCTCCCATGTAGACCTCTCTACTGCTGTAGTGTCACTACTCTCTCCCTCCCATGTAGGCGTCTCTACCCCAGTAGTGTCACTACTCTCTCCCTCCCATATAGGCCTCTCTACCGCTGTGGTATAGCTACTCTCTCCCTCCCGTGTAGGCCTCTCTACCCCAGTAGTGTCACTACTCTCTCCCTCCCATATAGGCCTCTCTACCGCTGTGGTATAGCTACTCTCTCCCTCCCATGTAGGCCTCTCTACTGCTGTAGTGTCACTACTCTCTCCCTCCCATGTAGGCCTCTCTACCGCTGTGGAATCACTACTCTCTCCTTCCCATATAGGCCTCTCTACCGCTGTGGTCTCTCCCTCCCATATAGGCCTCTCTACCGCTGTAGTGTCACTACTCTCTCCCTCCCATGTAGGCCTCTCTACCACTGTGGTATAGCTACTCTCTCCCTCCCATGTAGGCCTCTCTACCACTGTAGTGTCACTACTCTCTCCCTCCCATGTAGGCCTCTCTACCGCTGTGGTCTCTCCCTCCCATATAGGCCTCTCTACCGATGTAGTGTCACTACTCTCTCCCTCCCATATAGGCCTCTCTACCACTGTGGTATAGCTGGTCTCTCCCTCCCATGTAGGCCTCTCTACCGCTGTAGTGTCACTACTCTCTCCCTCCCATGTAGGCGTCTCTACCGCTGTAGTGTCACTACTCTCTCCCTCCCATGTAGGCCTCTCTACAGCTGTGGTATCACTACTCTCTCCCTCCCATACAGGCCCCTCTACCGCTGTGGTATCACTACTCTCTCCCTCTCATTTAGGCCTCTCTACCGCTGTAGTGTCACTACTCTCTTCCTCCCATGTAGACCTCTCTACTGCTGTGATATAGCTACTCTCTTCCTCCCATGTAGGCCTCTCTACCGCTGTGGTATCACTACTCTCTCCCTCCCATACAGGCCCCTCTACCGCTGTGGTATCACTACTCTCTCCCTCCCATGTAGGCCTCTCTACCGCTGTAGTGTCACTACTCTCTCCCTCCCATGTAGGCGTCTCTACCCCAGTAGTGTCACTACTCTCTCCCTCCCATGTAGACCTCTCGACTGCTGTAGTGTCACTACTCTCTCCCTCCCATGTAGGCGTCTCTACCCCAGTAGTGTCACTACTCTCTCCCTCCATATAGGCCTCTCTACCGCTGTGGTATAGCTACTCTCTCCCTCCCGTGTAGGCCTCTCTACCCCAGTAGTGTCACTACTCTCACCCTCCCATGTAGGCCTCTCTACCGCTGTAGTGTCACTACTCTCTTCCTCCCATGTAGGCCTCTCTACCGCTGTGGTATAGCTACTCTCTCCCTTCCATATAGGCCTCTCTGCCGTTGTGGTATCACTACTCTCTCCCTCCCATGTAGGCCTCTCTACCACTGTGGTCTCTCCCTCACATATAGGCCTCTCTACCGCTGTAGTGTCATTACTCTCTCCCTCCCATGTAGGCCTCTCTACCGCTGTGGAATCACTACTCTCTCCTTCCCATGTAGGCCTCTCTACCGCTGTGGTCTCCCCCTCCCATATAGGCCTCTCTACCGCTGTAGTGTCACTACTCTCTCCCTCCCATGTAGGCCTCTCTACCGCTGTGGAATCACTACTCTCTCCTTCCCATGTAGGCCTCTCTACCGCTGTGGTCTCTCCCTCCCATATAGGCCTCTCTACCGCTGTAGTGTCACTACTCTCTCCCTCCCATGTAGGCCTCTCTACCACTGTGGTATAGCTACTCTCTCCCTCCCATGTAGGCCTCTCTACCACTGTAGTGTCACTACTCTCTCCCTCCCATGTAGGCCTCTCTACCACTGTAGTGTCACTACTCTCTCCCTCCCATATAGGCCTCTCTACCGCTGTAGTGTCACTACTCTCCCTCCCATGTAGGCCTCTCTACCACTGTGGTATAGCTACTCTCTCCCTCCCATGTAGGCCTCTCTACCACTGTGGAATCACTACTCTCTCCTTCCCATGTAGGCCTCTCTACCGCTGTGGTCTCTCCCTCCCATATAGGCCTCTCTACCGATGTAGTGTCACTACTCTCTCCCTCCCATATAGGCCTTTCTACCACTGTGGTATAACTGGTCTCTCCCTCCCATGTAGGCCTCTCTACCGCTGTAGTGTCACTACTCTCTCCCTCCCATGTAGGCCTCTCTACCACTGTGGTATAGCTACTCTCTCCCTCCCATGTAGGCCTCTCTACCACTGTGGAATCACTACTCTCTCCTTCCCATGTAGGCCTCTCTACCGCTGTGGTCTCCCCCTCCCATATATGCCTCTCTACCGCTGTAGTGTCACTACTCTCTCCCTCCCATGTAGGCCTCTCTACCGCTGTGGAATCACTACTCTCTCCTTCCCATGTAGGCCTCTCTACCGCTGTGGTCTCTCCCTCCCATATAGGCCTCTCTACCGCTGTAGTGTCACTACTCTCTCCCTCCCATGTAGGCCTCTCTACCACTGTGGTATAGCTACTCTCTCCCTCCCATGTAGGCCTCTCTACCACTGTAGTGTCACTACTCTCTCCCTCCCATGTAGGCCTCTCTACCACTGTAGTGTCACTACTCTCTCCCTCCCATATAGGCCTCTCTACCGCTGTAGTGTCACTACTCTCCCTCCCATATAGGCCTCTCTACCACTGTGGTATAGCTACTCTCTCCCTCCCATGTAGGTCTCTCTACCGCTGTAGTGTCACTACTCTCTCCCTCCCATGTAGGCCTCTCTACCGCTGTGGAATCACTACTCTCTCCTTCCCATATAGGCCTCTCTACCGCTGTGGTCTCTCCCTCCCATATAGGCCTCTCTACCGCTGTAGTGTCACTACTCTCTCCCTCCCATGTAGGCCTCTCTACCACTGTGGTATAGCTACTCTCTCCCTCCCATGTAGGCCTCTCTACCACTGTAGTGTCACTACTCTCTCCCTCCCATGTAGGCCTCTCTACCGCTGTGGTCTCTCCCTCCCATATAGGCCTCTCTACCGATGTAGTGTCACTACTCTCTCCCTCCCATATAGGCCTCTCTACCACTGTGGTATAGCTGGTCTCTCCCTCCCATGTAGGCCTCTCTACCGCTGTAGTGTCACTACTCTCTCCCTCCCATGTAGGCGTCTCTACCGCTGTAGTGTCACTACTCTCTCCCTCCCATGTAGGCCTCTCTACAGCTGTGGTATCACTACTCTCTCCCTCCCATACAGGCCCCTCTACCGCTGTGGTATCACTACTCTCTCCCTCTCATTTAGGCCTCTCTACCGCTGTAGTGTCACTACTCTCTTCCTCCCATGTAGACCTCTCTACTGCTGTGATATAGCTACTCTCTTCCTCCCATGTAGGCCTCTCTACCGCTGTGGTATCACTACTCTCTCCCTCCCATACAGGCCCCTCTACCGCTGTGGTATCACTACTCTCTCCCTCCCATGTAGGCCTCTCTACCGCTGTAGTGTCACTACTCTCTCCCTCCCATGTAGGCGTCTCTACCCCAGTAGTGTCACTACTCTCTCCCTCCCATGTAGACCTCTCGACTGCTGTAGTGTCACTACTCTCTCCCTCCCATGTAGGCGTCTCTACCCCAGTAGTGTCACTACTCTCTCCCTCCATATAGGCCTCTCTACCGCTGTGGTATAGCTACTCTCTCCCTCCCGTGTAGGCCTCTCTACCCCAGTAGTGTCACTACTCTCACCCTCCCATGTAGGCCTCTCTACCGCTGTAGTGTCACTACTCTCTTCCTCCCATGTAGGCCTCTCTACCGCTGTGGTATAGCTACTCTCTCCCTCCCATGTAGGCCTCTCTACCACTGTGGAATCACTACTCTCTCCTTCCCATGTAGGCCTCTCTACCGCTGTGGTCTCTCCCTCCCATGTAGGCCTCTCTACCGCTGTAGTGTCACTACTCTCTCCCTCCCATGTAGGCGTCTCTACCCCAGAAGTGTCACTACTCTCTCCCTCCCATGTAGACCTCTCTACTGCTGTAGTGTCACTACTCTCTCCCTCCCATGTAGGCGTCTCTACCCCAGTAGTGTCACTACTCTCTCCCTCCCATGTAGATCTCTCTACTGCTGTAGTGTCACTACTCTCTCCCTCCCATGTAGGCGTCTCTACCCCAGTAGTGTCACTACTCTCTCCCTCCCATATAGGCCTCTCTACCGCTGTGGTATAGCTACTCTCTCCCTCCCGTGTAGGCCTCTCTACCCCAGTAGTGTCACTACTCTCTCCCTCCCATATAGGCCTCTCTACCGCTGTGGTATAGCTACTCTCTCCCTCCCATGTAGGCCTCTCTACCGCTGTAGTGTCACTACTCTCTCCCTCCCATGTAGGCGTCTCTACCCCTGTAGTGTCACTACTCTCTCCCTCCCATGTAGACCTCTCTACTGCTGTAGTGTCACTACTCTCTCCCTCCCATGTAGGCGTCTCTACCCCAGTAGTGTCACTACTCTCTCCCTCCCATATAGGCCTCTCTACCGCTGTGGTATAGCTACTCTCTCCCTCCCGTGTAGGCCTCTCTACCCCAGTAGTGTCACTACTCTCTCCCTCCCATATAGGCCTCTCTACCGCTGTGGTATAGCTACTCTCTCCCTCCCATGTAGGCCTCTCTACTGCTGTAGTGTCACTACTCTCTCCCTCCCATGTAGGCCTCTCTACCGCTGTGGAATCACTACTCTCTCCTTCCCATATAGGCCTCTCTACCGCTGTGGTCTCTCCCTCCCATATAGGCCTCTCTACCGCTGTAGTGTCACTACTCTCTCCCTCCCATGTAGGCCTCTCTACCACTGTGGTATAGCTACTCTCTCCCTCCCATGTAGGCCTCTCTACCACTGTAGTGTCACTACTCTCTCCCTCCCATGTAGGCCTCTCTACCGCTGTGGTCTCTCCCTCCCATATAGGCCTCTCTACCGATGTAGTGTCACTACGCTCTCCCTCCCATATAGGCCTCTCTACCACTGTGGTATAGCTGGTCTCTCCCTCCCATGTAGGCCTCTCTACCGCTGTAGTGTCACTACTCTCTCCCTCCCATGTAGGCGTCTCTACCGCTGTAGTGTCACTACTCTCTCCCTCCCATGTAGGCCTCTCTACAGCTGTGGTATCACTACTCTCTCCCTCCCATACAGGCCCCTCTACCGCTGTGGTATCACTACTCTCTCCCTCTCATTTAGGCCTCTCTACCGCTGTAGTGTCACTACTCTCTTCCTCCCATGTAGACCTCTCTACTGCTGTGATATAGCTACTCTCTTCCTCCCATGTAGGCCTCTCTACCGCTGTGGTATCACTACTCTCTCCCTCCCATACAGGCCCCTCTACCGCTGTGGTATCACTACTCTCTCCCTCCCATGTAGGCCTCTCTACCGCTGTAGTGTCACTACTCTCTCCCTCCCATGTAGGCGTCTCTACCCCAGTAGTGTCACTACTCTCTCCCTCCCATGTAGACCTCTCGACTGCTGTAGTGTCACTACTCTCTCCCTCCCATGTAGGCGTCTCTACCCCAGTAGTGTCACTACTCTCTCCCTCCATATAGGCCTCTCTACCGCTGTGGTATAGCTACTCTCTCCCTCCCGTGTAGGCCTCTCTACCCCAGTAGTGTCACTACTCTCACCCTCCCATGTAGGCCTCTCTACCGCTGTAGTGTCACTACTCTCTTCCTCCCATGTAGGCCTCTCTACCGCTGTGGTATAGCTACTCTCTCCCTTCCATATAGGCCTCTCTGCCGTTGTGGTATCACTACTCTCTCCCTCCCATGTAGGCCTCTCTACCACTGTGGTCTCTCCCTCACATATAGGCCTCTCTACCGCTGTAGTGTCATTACTCTCTCCCTCCCATGTAGGCCTCTCTACCGCTGTGGAATCACTACTCTCTCCTTCCCATGTAGGCCTCTCTACCGCTGTGGTCTCCCCCTCCCATATAGGCCTCTCTACCGCTGTAGTGTCACTACTCTCTCCCTCCCATGTAGGCCTCTCTACCGCTGTGGAATCACTACTCTCTCCTTCCCATGTAGGCCTCTCTACCGCTGTGGTCTCTCCCTCCCATATAGGCCTCTCTACCGCTGTAGTGTCACTACTCTCTCCCTCCCATGTAGGCCTCTCTACCACTGTGGTATAGCTACTCTCTCCCTCCCATGTAGGCCTCTCTACCACTGTAGTGTCACTACTCTCTCCCTCCCATGTAGGCCTCTCTACCACTGTAGTGTCACTACTCTCTCCCTCCCATATAGGCCTCTCTACCGCTGTAGTGTCACTACTCTCCCTCCCATGTAGGCCTCTCTACCACTGTGGTATAGCTACTCTCTCCCTCCCATGTAGGCCTCTCTACCACTGTGGAATCACTACTCTCTCCTTCCCATGTAGGCCTCTCTACCGCTGTGGTCTCTCCCTCCCATATAGGCCTCTCTACCGATGTAGTGTCACTACTCTCTCCCTCCCATATAGGCCTTTCTACCACTGTGGTATAACTGGTCTCTCCCTCCCATGTAGGCCTCTCTACCGCTGTAGTGTCACTACTCTCTCCCTCCCATGTAGGCCTCTCTACCACTGTGGTATAGCTACTCTCTCCCTCCCATGTAGGCCTCTCTACCACTGTGGAATCACTACTCTCTCCTTCCCATGTAGGCCTCTCTACCGCTGTGGTCTCCCCCTCCCATATAGGCCTCTCTACCGCTGTAGTGTCACTACTCTCTCCCTCCCATGTAGGCCTCTCTACCGCTGTGGAATCACTACTCTCTCCTTCCCATGTAGGCCTCTCTACCGCTGTGGTCTCTCCCTCCCATATAGGCCTCTCTACCGCTGTAGTGTCACTACTCTCTCCCTCCCATGTAGGCCTCTCTACCACTGTGGTATAGCTACTCTCTCCCTCCCATGTAGGCCTCTCTACCACTGTAGTGTCACTACTCTCTCCCTCCCATGTAGGCCTCTCTACCACTGTAGTGTCACTACTCTCTCCCTCCCATATAGGCCTCTCTACCGCTGTAGTGTCACTACTCTCCCTCCCATATAGGCCTCTCTACCACTGTGGTATAGCTACTCTCTCCCTCCCATGTAGGTCTCTCTACCGCTGTAGTGTCACTACTCTCTCCCTCCCATGTAGGCCTCTCTACCACTGTGGTATAGCTACTCTCTCCCTCCCATGTAGGCCTCTCTACCACTGTGGAATCACTACTCTCTCCTTCCCATGTAGGCCTCTCTACCGCTGTGGTCTCTCCCTCCCATATAGGCCTCTCTACCGATGTAGTGTCACTACTCTCTCCCTCCCATATAGGCCTTTCTACCACTGTGGTATAACTGGTCTCTCCCTCCCATGTAGGCCTCTCTACCGCTGTAGTGTCACTACTCTCTCCCTCCCATGTAGGCGTCTCTACCGCTGTAGTGTCACTACTCTCTCCCTCCCATGTAGGCGTCTCTACCCCAGTAGTGTCACTACTCTCTCCCTCCCACGTAGGCCTCTCTACCGCTGTAGTGTCACTACTCTCTCCCTCCCATGTAGGCCTCTCTACCACTGTGGTATAGCTACTCTCTCCCTCCCATGTAGGCCTCTCTACCACTGTAGTGTCACTACTCTCTCCCTCCCATGTAGGCCTCTCTACCACTGTAGTGTCACTACTCTCTCCCTCCCATATAGGCCTCTCTACCACTGTAGTGTCACTACTCTCTCCCTCCCATATAGGCCTCTCTACCACTGTGGTATAGCTACTCTCTCCCTCCCATGTAGGTCTCTCTACCCCAGTAGTGTCACTACTCTCTCCCTCCCATGTAGACCTCTCTACTGCTGTAGTGTCACTACTCTCTCCCTCCCATGTAGGCCTCTCTACCACTGTGGTATAGCTACTCTCTCCCTCCCATGTAGGCCTCTCTACCGCTGTAGTGTCACTACTCTCTCCCTCCCATGTAGGCGTCTCTACCCCAGTAGTGTCACTACTCTCTCCCTCCCATATAGGCCTCTCTACCGCTGTGGTATAGCTACTCTCTCCCTCCCGTGTAGGCCTCTCTACCCCAGTAGTGTCACTACTCTCTCCCTCCCATATAGGCCTCTCTACCGCTGTGGTATAGCTACTCTCTCCCTCCCATGTAGGCCTCTCTACCGCTGTAGTGTCACTACTCTCTCCCTCCCATGTAGGCGTCTCTACCCCAGTAGTGTCACTACTCTCTCCCTCCCATATAGGCCTCTCTACCGCTGTAGTGTCACTACTCTCTCCCTCCCATGTAGGCCTCTCTACCACTGTGGTATAGCTACTCTCTCCCTCCCATGTAGGTCTCTCTACCGCTGTAGTGTCACTACTCTCTCCCTCCCATGAAGGCCTCTCTACCACTGTGGTATAGCTACTCTCTCCCTCCCATGTAGGCCTCTCTACCACTGTGGAATCACTACTCTCTCCTTCCCATGTAGGCCTCTCTACCGCTGTGGTCTCTCCCTCCCATATAGGCCTCTCTACCGATGTAGTGTCACTACTCTCTCCCTCCCATATAGGCCTCTCTACCACTGTGGTATAGCTGGTCTCTCCCTCCCATGTAGGCCTCTCTACCGCTGTAGTGTCACTACTCTCTCCCTCCCATGTAGGCGTCTCTACCCCAGTAGTGTCACTACTCTCTCCCTCCCACGTAGGCCTCTCTACCGCTGTAGTGTCACTACTCTCTCCCTCCCATGTAGGCCTCTCTACCACTGTGGTATAGCTACTCTCTCCCTCCCATGTAGGCCTCTCTACCACTGTAGTGTCACTACTCTCTCCCTCCCATGTAGGCCTCTCTACCACTGTAGTGTCACTACTCTCTCCCTCCCATATAGGCCTCTCTACCGCTGTAGTGTCACTACTCTCTCCCTCCCATATAGGCCTCTCTACCACTGTGGTATAGCTACTCTCTCACTCCTATGTAGGTCTCTCTACCCCAGTAGTGTCACTACTCTCTCCCTCCCATGTAGACCTCTCTACTGCTGTAGTGTCACTACTCTCTCCCTCCCATGTAGGCCTCTCTACCACTGTGGTATAGCTACTCTCTCCCTCCCATGTAGGCCTCTCTACAGCTGTAGTTTCACTACTCTCTCCCTCCCATGTAGGCGTCTCTACCCCAGAAGTGTCACTACTCTCTCCCTCCCATGTAGACCTCTCTACTGCTGTAGTGTCACTACTCTCTCCCTCCCATGTAGGCGTCTCTACCCCAGTAGTGTCACTACTCTCTCCCTCCCATGTAGACCTCTCTACTGCTCTAGTGTCACTACTCTCTCCCTCCCATGTAGGCGTCTCTACCCCAGTAGTGTCACTACTCTCTCCCTCCCATATAGGCCTCTCTACCGCTGTGGTATAGCTACTCTCTCCCTCCCGTGTAGGCCTCTCTACCCCAGTAGTGTCACTACTCTCTCCCTCCCATATAGGCCTCTCTACCGCTGTGGTATAGCTACTCTCTCCCTCCCATGTAGGCCTCTCTACCGCTGTAGTGTCACTACTCTCTCCCTCCCATGTAGGCGTCTCTACCCCAGTAGTGTCACTACTCTCTCCCTCCCATGTAGACCTCTCTACTGCTGTAGTGTCACTACTCTCTCCCTCCCATGTAGGCGTCTCTACCCCAGTAGTGTCACTACTCTCTCCCTCCCATATAGGCCTCTCTACCGCTGTGGTATAGCTACTCTCTCCCTCCCGTGTAGGCCTCTCTACCCCAGTAGTGTCACTACTCTCTCCCTCCCATATAGGCCTCTCTACCGCTGTGGTATAGCTACTCTCTCCCTCCCATGTAGGCCTCTCTACTGCTGTAGTGTCACTACTCTCTCCCTCCCATGTAGGCCTCTCTACCGCTGTGGAATCACTACTCTCTCCTTCCCATGTAGGCCTCTCTACCGCTGTGGTCTCTCCCTCCCATATAGGCCTCTCTACCGCTGTAGTGTCACTACTCTCTCCCTCCCATGTAGGCCTCTCTACCACTGTGGTATAGCTACTCTCTCCCTCCCATGTAGGCCTCTCTACCACTGTAGTGTCACTACTCTCTCCCTCCCATGTAGGCCTCTCTACCACTGTAGTGTCACTACTCTCTCCCTCCCATATAGGCCTCTCTACCGCTGTAGTGTCACTACTCTCTCCCTCCCATGTAGGCCTCTCTACCACTGTGGTATAGCTACTCTCTCCCTCCCATGTAGGCCTCTCTACCACTGTGGAATCACTACTCTCTCCTTCCCATGTAGGCCTCTCTACCGCTGTGGTCTCTCCCTCCCATATAGGCCTCTCTACCGATGTAGTGTCACTACTCTCTCCCTCCCATATAGGCCTCTCTACCACTGTGGTATAGCTGGTCTCTCCCTCCCATGTAGGCCTCTCTACCGCTGTAGTGTCACTACTCTCTCCCTCCCATGTAGGCGTCTCTACCCCAGTAGTGTCACTACTCTCTCCCTCCCACGTAGGCCTCTCTACCGCTGTAGTGTCACTACTCTCTCCCTCCCATGTAGGCCTCTCTGCCACTGTGGTATAGCTACTCTCTCCCTCCCATGTAGGTCTCTCTACCCCAGTAGTGTCACTACTCTCTCCCTCCCATGTAGACCTCTCTACTGCTGTAGTGTCACTACTCTCTCCCTCCCATGTAGGCCTCTCTACCACTGTGGTATAGCTACTCTCTCCCTCCCATGTAGGCCTCTCTACCGCTGTAGTGTCACTACTCTCTCCCTCCCATGTAGGCGTCTCTACCCCAGTAGTGTCACTACTCTCTCCCTCCCATGTAGACCTCTCTACTGCTGTAGTGTCACTACTCTCTCCCTCCCATGTAGGCGTCTCTACCCCAGTAGTGTCACTACTCTCTCCCTCCCATGTAGACCTCTCTACTGCTGTAGTGTCACTACTCTCTCCCTCCCATGTAGGCGTCTCTACCGCTGTAGTGTCACTACTCTCTCCCTCCCATGTAGGCCTCTCTACCGCTGTAGTGTCACTACTCTCTCCCTCCCATGTAGGCGTCTCTACCCCAGTAGTGTCACTACTCTCTCCCTCCCATATAGGTCTCTCTACTGCTGTAGTGTCACTACTCTCTCCCTCCCATATAGGCCTCTCTACCACTGTGGTATAGCTACTCTCTCCCTCCCATGTAGGTCTCTCTACCGCTGTCGTGTCACTACTCTCTCCCTCCCACGTAGGCCTCTCTACCACTGTGGTATAGCTACTCTCTCCCTCCCATGTAGGCCTCTCTACCACTGTGGAATCACTACTCTCTCCTTCCCATGTAGGCCTCTCTACCGCTATGGTCTCTCCCTCCCATATAGGCCTCTCTACCGCTGTAGTGTCACTACTCTCTCCCTCCTATGTAGGCGTCTCTACCCCAGTAGTGTCACTACTCTCTCCCTCCCATGTAGACCTCTCTACTGCTGTAGTGTCACTACTCTCTCCCTCCCATGTAGGCCTCTCTACCACTGTGGTATAGCTACTCTCTCCCTCCCATGTAGGCCTCTCTACCGCTGTAGTGTCACTACTCTCTCCCTCCCATGTAGGCGTCTCTACCCCAGTAGTGTCACTACTCTCTCCCTCCCATGTAGACCTCTCTACTGCTGTAGTGTCACTACTCTCTCCCTCCCATGTAGGCGTCTCTACCCCAGTAGTGTCACTACTCTCTCCCTCCCATGTAGACCTCTCTACTGCTGTAGTGTCACTACTCTCTCCCTCCCATGTAGGCGTCTCTACCGCTGTAGTGTCACTACTCTCTCCCTCCCATGTAGGCCTCTCTACCGCTGTAGTGTCACTACTCTCTCCCTCCCATGTAGGCGTCTCTACCCCAGTAGTGTCACTACTCTCTCCCTCCCATATAGGCCTCTCTACCGCTGTAGTGTCACTACTCTCTCCCTCCCATATAGGCCTCTCTACCACTGTGGTATAGCTACTCTCTCCCTCCCATGTAGGTCTCTCTACCGCTGTAGTGTCACTACTCTCTCCCTCCCATGTAGGCCTCTCTACCACTGTGGTATAGCTACTCTCTCCCTCCCATGTAGGCCTCTCTACCACTGTGGAATCACTACTCTCTCCTTCCCATGTAGGCCTCTCTACCGCTGTGGTCTCTCCCTCCCATATAGGCCTCTCTACCGCTGTAGTGTCACTACTCTCTTCCTCCCATGTAGGCGTCTCTACCCCAGTAGTGTCACTACTCTCTCCCTCCCATGTAGACCTCTCTACTGCTGTAGTGTCACTACTCTCTCCCTCCCATGTAGGCCTCTCTACCACTGTGGTATAGCTACTCTCTCCCTCCCATGTAGGCCTCTCTACCGCTGTAGTGTCACTACTCTCTCCCTCCCATGTAGGCGTCTCTACCCCAGTAGTGTCACTACTCTCTCCCTCCCATGTAGACCTCTCTACCGCTGTAGTGTCACTACTCTCTCCCTCCCATGTAGGCGTCTCTACCCCAGTAGTGTCACTACTCTCTCCCTCCCATATAGGCCTCTCTACCGCTGTAGTGTCACTACTCTCTCTCTCCCATATAGGCCTCTCTACCACTGTGGTATAGCTACTCTCTCCCTCCCATGTAGGTCTCTCTACCGCTGTAGTGTCACTACTCTCTCCCTCCCATGTAGGCCTCTCTACCACTGTGGTATAGCTACTCTCTCCCTCCCATGTAGGCCTCTCTACCACTGTGGAATCACTACTCTCTCCTTCCCATGTAGGCCTCTCTACCGCTGTGGTCTCTCCCTCCCATATAGGCCTCTCTACCGCTGTAGTGTCACTACTCTCTTCCTCCCATGTAGGCGTCTCTACCCCAGTAGTGTCACTACTCTCTCCCTCCCATGTAGACCTCTCTACTGCTGTAGTGTCACTACTCTCTCCCTCCCATGTAGGCCTCTCTACCACTGTGGTATAGCTACTCTCTCCCTCCCATGTAGGCCTCTCTACCGCTGTAGTGTCACTACTCTCTCTCTCCCATGTAGGCGTCTCTACCCCAGTAGTGTCACTACTCTCTCCCTCCCATGTAGACCTCTCTACTGCTGTAGTGTCACTACTCTCTCCCTCCCATGTAGGCGTCTCTACCACTGTAGTGTCACTACTCTCTCCCTCCCATGTAGGCCTCTCTACCGCTGTGGTATAGCTACTCTCTCCCTCCCGTGTAGGCCTCTCTACCCCAGTAGTGTCACTACTCTCTCCCTCCCATATAGGGCTCTCTACCGCTGAAGTATAGCTACTCTCTCCCTCCCATGTAGGCCTCTCTACCGGTGTAGTGTCACTACTCTCTCCCTCCCATATAGGCCTCTCTACCCCAGTAATGTCACTACTCTCTCCCTCCCATGTAGACCTCTCTACTGCTGTGGTATAGATACTCTCTCCCTCCCATGTAGGCCTCTCTACCACTGTAGTGTCACTACTCTCTCCCTCCCATATAGGCCTCTCTACCGCTGTGGTATAGCTACTCTCTCCCTCCCGTGTAGGCCTCTCTACCCCAGTAGTGTCACTACTCTCTCCCTCCCATATAGGCCTCTCTACCGCTGTGGTATAGCTACTCTCTCCCTCCCATGTAGGCCTCTCTACCGCTGTAGTGTCACTACTCTCTCCCTCCCATATAGGCCTCTCTACCCCAGTAGTGTCACTACTCTCTCCCTCCCATGTAGACCTCTCTACTGCTGTGGTATAGATACTCTCTCCCTCCCATGTAGGCCTCTCTTCCACTGTAGTGTCACTACTCTCTCCCTCCCATATAGGCCTCTCTACCGCTGTGGTATAGCTACTCTCTCCCTCCCATGTAGGCGTCTCTACTCCAGTAGTGTCACTACTCTCTCCCTCCCATGTAGACCTCTCTACTGCTGTGGTATAGATACTCTCTCCCTCCCATGTAGGCCTCTCTACCACTGTAGTGTCACTACTCTCTCACTCCCATATAGGCCTCTCTACCACTGTGGTATAGCTACTCTCTCCCTCCCATGTAGGTCTCTCTACCGCTGTAGTGTCACTACTCTCTCCCTCCCATGTAGGCCTCTCTACCACTATGGTATAGCTACTCGCTCCCTCCCATGTAGGTCTCTCTACCGCTGTAGTGTCACTACTCTCTCCCTCCCATGTAGACCTCTCTACCACTGTGGTATAGCTACTCTCTCCCTCCCATGTAGGCCTCTCTACCGCTGTAGTGTCACTACTCTCTCCCTCCCATTTAGGCGTCTCTACCCCAGTAGTGTCACTACTCTCTCCCTCCCATGTAGACCTCTCTACTGCTGTAGTGTCACTACTCTCTCCCTCCCATGTAGGCGTCTCTACCCCAGTAGTGTCACTACTCTCTCCCTCCCATGTAGACCTCTCTACTGCTGTAGTGTCACTACTCTCTCCCTCCCATGTAGGCGTCTCTACCCCAGTAGTGTCACTACTCTCTCCCTCCCATATAGGCCTCTCTACCGCTGTGGTATAGCTACTCTCTCCCTCCCGTGTAGGCCTCTCTACCCCAGTAGTGTCACTACTCTCTCCCTCCCATATAGGCCTCTCTACCGCTGTGGTATAGCTACTCTCTCCCTCCCATGTAGGCCTCTCTACCGCTGTAGTGTCACTACTCTCTCCCTCCCATGTAGGCGTCTCTACCCCAGTAGTGTCACTACTCTCTCCCTCCCATGTAGACCTCTCTACTGCTGTAGTGTCACTACTCTCTCCCTCCCATGTAGGCGTCTCTACCCCAGTAGTGTCACTACTCTCTCCCTCCCATATAGGCCTCTCTACCGCTGTGGTATAGCTACTCTCTCCCTCCCGTGTAGGCCTCTCTACCCCAGTAGTGTCACTACTCTCTCCCTCCCATATAGGCCTCTCTACCGCTGTGGTATAGCTACTCTCTCCCTCCCATGTAGGCCTCTCTACTGCTGTAGTGTCACTACTCTCTCCCTCCCATGTAGGCCTCTCTACCGCTGTGGAATCACTACTCTCTCCTTCCCATGTAGGCCTCTCTACCGCTGTGGTCTCTCCCTCCCATATATGCCTCTCTACCGCTGTAGTGTCACTACTCTCTCCCTCCCATGTAGGCCTCTCTACCACTGTGGTATAGCTACTCTCTCCCTCCCATGTAGGCCTCTCTACCACTGTAGTGTCACTACTCTTTCCCTCCCATGTAGGCCTCTCTACCACTGTAGTGTCACTACTCTCTCCCTCCCATATAGGCCTCTCTACCGCTGTAGTGTCACTACTCTCTCCCTCCCATGTAGGCCTCTCTACCACTGTGGTATAGCTACTCTCTCCCTCCCATGTAGGCCTCTCTACCACTGTGGAATCACTACTCTCTCCTTCCCATGTAGGCCTCTCTACCGCTGTGGTCTCTCCCTCCCATATAGGCCTCTCTACCGATGTAGTGTCACTACTCTCTCCCTCCCATATAGGCCTCTCTACCACTGTGGTATAGCTGGTCTCTCCCTCCCATGTAGGCCTCTCTACCGCTGTAGTGTCACTACTCTCTCCCTCCCATGTAGGCGTCTCTACCCCAGTAGTGTCACTACTCTCTCCCTCCCACGTAGGCCTCTCTACCGCTGTAGTGTCACTACTCTCTCCCTCCCATGTAGGCCTCTCTACCACTGTGGTATAGCTACTCTCTCCCTCCCATGTAGGTCTCTCTACCCCAGTAGTGTCACTACTCTCTCCCTCCCATGTAGACCTCTCTACTGCTGTAGTGTCACTACTCTCTCCCTCCCATGTAGGCCTCTCTACCACTGTGGTATAGCTACTCTCTCCCTCCCATGTAGGCCTCTCTACCGCTGTAGTGTCACTACTCTCTCCCTCCCATGTAGGCGTCTCTACCCCAGTAGTGTCACTACTCTCTCCCTCCCATGTAGACCTCTCTACTGCTGTATTGTCACTACTCTCTCCCTCCCATGTAGGCGTCTCTACCCCAGTAGTGTCACTACTCTCTGCCTCCCATGTAGACCTCTCTACTGCTGTAGTGTCACTACTCTCTCCCTCCCATGTAGGCGTCTCTACCGCTGTAGTGTCACTACTCTCTCCCTCCCATGTAGGCCTCTCTACCGCTGTAGTGTCACTACTCTCTCCCTCCCATGTAGGCGTCTCTACCCCAGTAGTGTCACTACTCTCTCCCTCCCATATAGGCCTCTCTACTGCTGTAGTGTCACTACTCTCTCCCTCCCATATAGGCCTCTCTACCACTGTGGTATAGCTACTCTCTCCCTCCCATGTAGGTCTCTCTACCGCTGTCGTGTCACTACTCTCTCCCTCCCACGTAGGCCTCTCTACCACTGTGGTATAGCTACTCTCTCCCTCCCATGTAGGCCTCTCTACCACTGTGGAATCACTACTCTCTCCTTCCCATGTAGGCCTCTCTACCGCTGTGGTCTCTCCCTCCCATATAGGCCTCTCTACTGCTGTAGTGTCACTACTCTCTCCCTCCTATGTAGGCGTCTCTACCCCAGTAGTGTCACTACTCTCTCCCTCCCATGTAGACCTCTCTACTGCTGTAGTGTCACTACTCTCTCCCTCCCATGTAGGCCTCTCTACCACTGTGGTATAGCTACTCTCTCCCTCCCATGTAGGCCTCTCTACCGCTGTAGTGTCACTACTCTCTCCCTCCCATGTAGGCGTCTCTACCCCAGTAGTGTCACTACTCTCTCCCTCCCATGTAGACCTCTCTACTGCTGTAGTGTCACTACTCTCTCCCTCCCATGTAGGCGTCTCTACCCCAGTAGTGTCACTACTCTCTCCCTCCCATATAGGCCTCTCTACCGCTGTGGTATAGCTACTCTCTCCCTCCCGTGTAGGCCTCTCTACCCCAGTAGTGTCACTACTCTCTCCCTCCCATATAGGCCTCTCTACCGCTGTGGTATAGCTACTCTCTCCCTCCCATGTAGGCCTCTCTACCACTGTGGTATAGCTACTCTCTCCCTCCCATGTAGGTCTCTCTACCCCAGTAGTGTCACTACTCTCTCCCTCCCATGTAGACCTCTCTACTGCTGTAGTGTCACTACTCTCTCCCTCCCATGTAGGCCTCTCTACCACTGTGGTATAGCTACTCTCTCCCTCCCATGTAGGCCTCTCTACCGCTGTAGTGTCACTACTCTCTCCCTCCCATGTAGGCGTCTCTACCCCAGTAATGTCACTACTCTCTCCCTCCCATGTAGACCTCTCTACTGCTGTAGTGTCACTACTCTCTCCCTCCCATGTAGGCGTCTCTACCCCAGTAGTGTCACTACTCTCTCCCTCCCATGTAGACCTCTCTACTGCTGTAGTGTCACTACTCTCTCCCTCCCATGTAGGCGTCTCTACCGCTGTAGTGTCACTACTCTCTCCCTCCCATGTAGGCCTCTCTACCGCTGTAGTGTCACTACTCTCTCCCTCCCATGTAGGTGTCTCTACCCCAGTAGTGTCACTACTCTCTCCCTCCCATATAGGCCTCTCTACCGCTGTAGTGTCACTACTCTCTCCCTCCCATATAGGCCTCTCTACCACTGTGGTATAGCTACTCTCTCCCTCCCATGTAGGTCTCTCTACCGCTGTAGTGTCACTACTCTCTCCCTCCCATGTAGGCCTCTCTACCACTGTGGTATAGCTACTCTCTCCCTCCCATGTAGGCCTCTCTACCACTGTGGAATCACTACTCTCTCCTTCCCATGTAGGCCTCTCTACCGCTGTGGTCTCTCCCTCCCATGTAGGCCTCTCTACCGCTGTAGTGTCACTACTCTCTCCCTCCCATGTAGGCGTCTCTACCCCAGAAGTGTCACTACTCTCTCCCTCCCATGTAGACCTCTCTACTGCTGTAGTGTCACTACTCTCTCCCTCCCATGTAGGCGTCTCTACCCCAGTAGTGTCACTACTCTCTCCCTCCCATGTAGACCTCTCTACTGCTGTAGTGTCACTACTCTCTCCCTCCCATGTAGGCGTCTCTACCCCAGTAGTGTCACTACTCTCTCCCTCCCATATAGGCCTCTCTACCGCTGTGGTATAGCTACTCTCTCCCTCCCGTGTAGGCCTCTCTACCCCAGTAGTGTCACTACTCTCTCCCTCCCATATAGGCCTCTCTACCGCTGTGGTATAGCTACTCTCTCCCTCCCATGTAGGCCTCTCTACCTGTAGTGTCACTACTCTCTCCCTCCCATGTAGGCGTCTCTACCCCAGTAGTGTCACTACTCTCTCCCTCCCATGTAGACCTCTCTACTGCTGTAGTGTCACTACTCTCTCCCTCCCATGTAGGCGTCTCTACCCCAGTAGTGTCACTACTCTCTCCCTCCCATATAGGCCTCTCTACCGCTGTGGTATAGCTACTCTCTCCCTCCCGTGTAGGCCTCTCTACCCCAGTAGTGTCACTACTCTCTCCCTCCCATATAGGCCTCTCTACCGCTGTGGTATAGCTACTCTCTCCCTCCCATGTAGGCCTCTCTACTGCTGTAGTGTCACTACTCTCTCCCTCCCATGTAGGCCTCTCTACCGCTGTGGAATCACTACTCTCTCCTTCCCATGTAGGCCTCTTTACCGCTGTGGTCTCTCCCTCCCATATAGGCCTCTCTACCGCTGTAGTGTCACTACTCTCTCCCTCCCATGTAGGCCTCTCTACCACTGTGGTATAGCTACTCTCTCCCTCCCATGTAGGCCTCTCTACCACTGTAGTGTCACTACTCTCTCCCTCCCATGTAGGCCTCTCTACCGCTGTGGTCTCTCCCTCCCATATAGGCCTCTCTACCGATGTAGTGTCACTACTCTCTCCCTCCCATATAGGCCTCTCTACCACTGTGGTATAGCTGGTCTCTCCCTCCCATGTAGGCCTCTCTACCGCTGTAGTGTCACTACTCTCTCCCTCCCATGTAGGCGTCTCTACCGCTGTAGTGTCACTACTCTCTCCCTCCCATGTAGGCCTCTCTACAGCTGTGGTATCACTACTCTCTCCCTCCCATACAGGCCCCTCTACCGCTGTGGTATCACTACTCTCTCCCTCTCATTTAGGCCTCTCTACCGCTGTAGTGTCACTACTCTCTTCCTCCCATGTAGACCTCTCTACTGCTGTGATATAGCTACTCTCTTCCTCCCATGTAGGTCTCTCTACCGCTGTGGTATCACTACTCTCTCCCTCCCATACAGGCCCCTCTACCGCTGTGGTATCACTACTCTCTCCCTCCCATGTAGGCCTCTCTACCGCTGTAGTGTCACTACTCTCTCCCTCCCATGTAGGCGTCTATACCCCAGTAGTGTCACTACTCTCTCCCTCCCATGTAGACCTCTCGACTGCTGTAGTGTCACTACTCTCTCCCTCCCATGTAGGCGTCTCTACCCCAGTAGTGTCACTACTCTCTCCCTCCATATAGGCCTCTCTACCGCTGTGGTATAGCTACTCTCTCCCTCCCGTGTAGGCCTCTCTACCCCAGTAGTGTCACTACTCTCTTCCTCCCATGTAGGCGTCTCTACCCCAGTAGTGTCACTACTCTCTCCCTCCCATGTAGACCTCTCTACTGCTGTAGTGTCACTACTCTCTCCCTCCCATGTAGGCCTCTCTACCACTGTGGTATAGCTACTCTCTCCCTCCCATGTAGGCCTCTCTACCGCTGTAGTGTCACTACTCTCTCCCTCCCATGTAGGCGTCTCTACCCCAGTAGTGTCACTACTCTCTCCCTCCCATGTAGACCTCTCTACCGCTGTAGTGTCACTACTCTCTCCCTCCCATGTAGGCGTCTCTACCCCAGTAGTGTCACTACTCTCTCCCTCCCATATAGGCCTCTCTACCGCTGTAGTGTCACTACTCTCTCCCTCCCATATAGGCCTCTCTACCACTGTGGTATAGCTACTCTCTCCCTCCCATGTAGGTCTCTCTACCGCTGTAGTGTCACTACTCTCTCCCTCCCATGTAGGCCTCTCTACCACTGTGGTATAGCTACTCTCTCCCTCCCATGTAGGCCTCTCTACCACTGTGGAATCACTACTCTCTCCTTCCCATGTAGGCCTCTCTACCGCTGTGGTCTCTCCCTCCCATATAGGCCTCTCTACCGCTGTAGTGTCACTACTCTCTTCCTCCCATGTAGGCGTCTCTACCCCAGTAGTGTCACTACTCTCTCCCTCCCATGTAGACCTCTCTACTGCTGTAGTGTCACTACTCTCTCCCTCCCATGTAGGCCTCTCTACCACTGTGGTATAGCTACTCTCTCCCTCCCATGTAGGCCTCTCTACCGCTGTAGTGTCACTACTCTCTCCCTCCCATGTAGGCGTCTCTACCCCAGTAGTGTCACTACTCTCTCCCTCCCATGTAGACCTCTCTACTGCTGTAGTGTCACTACTCTCTCCCTCCCATGTAGGCGTCTCTACCACTGTAGTGTCACTACTCTCTCCCTCCCATGTAGGCCTCTCTACCGCTGTGGTATAGCTACTCTCTCCCTCCCGTGTAGGCCTCTCTACCCCAGTAGTGTCACTACTCTCTCCCTCCCATATAGGGCTCTCTACCGCTGAAGTATAGCTACTCTCTCCCTCCCATGTAGGCCTCTCTACCGGTGTAGTGTCACTACTCTCTCCCTCCCATATAGGCCTCTCTACCCCAGTAATGTCACTACTCTCTCCCTCCCATGTAGACCTCTCTACTGCTGTGGTATAGATACTCTCTCCCTCCCATGTAGGCCTCTCTACCACTGTAGTGTCACTACTCTCTCCCTCCCATATAGGCCTCTCTACCGCTGTGGTATAGCTACTCTCTCCCTCCCGTGTAGGCCTCTCTACCCCAGTAGTGTCACTACTCTCTCCCTCCCATATAGGCCTCTCTACCGCTGTGGTATAGCTACTCTCTCCCTCCCATGTAGGCCTCTCTACCGCTGTAGTGTCACTACTCTCTCCCTCCCATATAGGCCTCTCTACCCCAGTAGTGTCACTACTCTCTCCCTCCCATGTAGACCTCTCTACTGCTGTGGTATAGATACTCTCTCCCTCCCATGTAGGCCTCTCTTCCACTGTAGTGTCACTACTCTCTCCCTCCCATATAGGC
The DNA here is from genome assembly GCF_040938575.1 of Ambystoma mexicanum. Taxonomy (NCBI): domain Eukaryota; kingdom Metazoa; phylum Chordata; class Amphibia; order Caudata; family Ambystomatidae; genus Ambystoma; species Ambystoma mexicanum. The sequence goes on from NC_090928.1 coordinate 1,307,543,306, forward strand.
CTCTCTACCGCTGTGGTATAGCTACTCTCTCCCTCCCATGTAGGCGTCTCTACTCCAGTAGTGTCACTACTCTCTCCCTCCCATGTAGACCTCTCTACTGCTGTGGTATAGATACTCTCTCCCTCCCATGTAGGCCTCTCTACCACTGTAGTGTCACTACTCTCTCACTCCCATATAGGCCTCTCTACCACTGTGGTATAGCTACTCTCTCCCTCCCATGTAGGTCTCTCTACCGCTGTAGTGTCACTACTCTCTCCCTCCCATGTAGGCCTCTCTACCACTATGGTATAGCTACTCGCTCCCTCCCATGTAGGTCTCTCTACCGCTGTAGTGTCACTACTCTCTCCCTCCCATGTAGACCTCTCTACCACTGTGGTATAGCTACTCTCTCCCTCCCATGTAGGCCTCTCTACCGCTGTAGTGTCACTACTCTCTCCCTCCCATTTAGGCGTCTCTACCCCAGTAGTGTCACTACTCTCTCCCTCCCATGTAGACCTCTCTACTGCTGTAGTGTCACTACTCTCTCCCTCCCATGTAGGCGTCTCTACCCCAGTAGTGTCACTACTCTCTCCCTCCCATGTAGACCTCTCTACTGCTGTAGTGTCACTACTCTCTCCCTCCCATGTAGGCGTCTCTACCCCAGTAGTGTCACTACTCTCTCCCTCCCATATAGGCCTCTCTACCGCTGTGGTATAGCTACTCTCTCCCTCCCGTGTAGGCCTCTCTACCCCAGTAGTGTCACTACTCTCTCCCTCCCATATAGGCCTCTCTACCGCTGTGGTATAGCTACTCTCTCCCTCCCATGTAGGCCTCTCTACCGCTGTAGTGTCACTACTCTCTCCCTCCCATGTAGGCGTCTCTACCCCAGTAGTGTCACTACTCTCTCCCTCCCATGTAGACCTCTCTACTGCTGTAGTGTCACTACTCTCTCCCTCCCATGTAGGCGTCTCTACCCCAGTAGTGTCACTACTCTCTCCCTCCCATATAGGCCTCTCTACCGCTGTGGTATAGCTACTCTCTCCCTCCCGTGTAGGCCTCTCTACCCCAGTAGTGTCACTACTCTCTCCCTCCCATATAGGCCTCTCTACCGCTGTGGTATAGCTACTCTCTCCCTCCCATGTAGGCCTCTCTACTGCTGTAGTGTCACTACTCTCTCCCTCCCATGTAGGCCTCTCTACCGCTGTGGAATCACTACTCTCTCCTTCCCATGTAGGCCTCTCTACCGCTGTGGTCTCTCCCTCCCATATATGCCTCTCTACCGCTGTAGTGTCACTACTCTCTCCCTCCCATGTAGGCCTCTCTACCACTGTGGTATAGCTACTCTCTCCCTCCCATGTAGGCCTCTCTACCACTGTAGTGTCACTACTCTTTCCCTCCCATGTAGGCCTCTCTACCACTGTAGTGTCACTACTCTCTCCCTCCCATATAGGCCTCTCTACCGCTGTAGTGTCACTACTCTCTCCCTCCCATGTAGGCCTCTCTACCACTGTGGAATCACTACTCTCTCCTTCCCATGTAGGCCTCTCTACCGCTGTGGTCTCTCCCTCCCATATAGGCCTCTCTACCGATGTAGTGTCACTACTCTCTCCCTCCCATATAGGCCTCTCTACCACTGTGGTATAGCTGGTCTCTCCCTCCCATGTAGGCCTCTCTACCGCTGTAGTGTCACTACTCTCTCCCTCCCATGTAGGCGTCTCTACCCCAGTAGTGTCACTACTCTCTCCCTCCCACGTAGGCCTCTCTACCGCTGTAGTGTCACTACTCTCTCCCTCCCATGTAGGCCTCTCTACCACTGTGGTATAGCTACTCTCTCCCTCCCATGTAGGTCTCTCTACCCCAGTAGTGTCACTACTCTCTCCCTCCCATGTAGACCTCTCTACTGCTGTAGTGTCACTACTCTCTCCCTCCCATGTAGGCCTCTCTACCACTGTGGTATAGCTACTCTCTCCCTCCCATGTAGGCCTCTCTACCGCTGTAGTGTCACTACTCTCTCCCTCCCATGTAGGCGTCTCTACCCCAGTAGTGTCACTACTCTCTCCCTCCCATGTAGACCTCTCTACTGCTGTAGTGTCACTACTCTCTCCCTCCCATGTAGGCGTCTCTACCGCTGTAGTGTCACTACTCTCTCCCTCCCATGTAGGCCTCTCTACCGCTGTAGTGTCACTACTCTCTCCCTCCCATGTAGGCCTCTCTACCACTGTGGTATAGCTACTCTCTCCCTCCCATGTAGGCCTCTCTACCACTGTGGAATCACTACTCTCTCCTTCCCATGTAGGCCTCTCTACCGCTGTGGTCTCTCCCTCCCATATAGGCCTCTACCGATGTAGTGTCACTACTCTCTCCCTCCCATATAGGCCTCTCTACCACTGTGGTATAGCTGGTCTCTCCCTCCCATGTAGGCCTCTCTACCGCTGTAGTGTCACTACTCTCTCCCTCCCATGTAGGCGTCTCTACCCCAGTAGTGTCACTACTCTCTCCCTCCCACGTAGGCCTCTCTACCGCTGTAGTGTCACTACTCTCTCCCTCCCATGTAGGCCTCTCTACCACTGTGGTATAGCTACTCTCTCCCTCCCATGTAGGTCTCTCTACCCCAGTAGTGTCACTACTCTCTCCCTCCCATGTAGACCTCTCTACTGCTGTAGTGTCACTACTCTCTCCCTCCCATGTAGGCCTCTCTACCACTGTGGTATAGCTACTCTCTCCCTCCCATGTAGGCCTCTCTACCGCTGTAGTGTCACTACTCTCTCCCTCCCATGTAGGCGTCTCTACCCCAGTAGTGTCACTACTCTCTCCCTCCCATGTAGACCTCTCTACTGCTGTAGTGTCACTACTCTCTCCCTCCCATGTAGGCGTCTCTACCGCTGTAGTGTCACTACTCTCTCCCTCCCATGTAGGCCTCTCTACCGCTGTAGTGTCACTACTCTCTCCCTCCCATGTAGGCGTCTCTACCCCAGTAGTGCCACTACTCTCTCCCTCCCATATAGGCCTCTCTACTGCTGTAGTGTCACTACTCTCTCCCTCCCATATAGGCCTCTCTACCACTGTGGTATAGCTACTCTCTCCCTCCCATGTAGGTCTCTCTACCGCTGTCGTGTCACTACTCTCTCCCTCCCATGTAGGCCTCTCTACCACTGTGGTATAGCTACTCTCTCCCTCCCATGTAGGCCTCTCTACCACTGTGGAATCACTACTCTCTCCTTCCCATGTAGGCCTCTCTACCGCTGTGGTCTCTCCCTCCCATATAGGCCTCTCTACTGCTGTAGTGTCACTACTCTCTCCCTCCTATGTAGGCGTCTCTACCCCAGTAGTGTCACTACTCTCTCCCTCCCATGTAGACCTCTCTACTGCTGTAGTGTCACTACTCTCTCCCTCCCATGTAGGCCTCTCTACCACTGTGGTATAGCTACTCTCTCCCTCCCATGTAGGCCTCTCTACCGCTGTAGTGTCACTACTCTCTCCCTCCCATGTAGGCGTCTCTACCCCAGTAGTGTCACTACTCTCTCCCTCCCATGTAGACCTCTCTACTGCTGTAGTGTCACTACTCTCTCCCTCCCATGTAGGCGTCTCTACCCCAGTAGTGTCACTACTCTCTCCCTCCCATATAGGCCTCTCTACCGCTGTGGTATAGCTACTCTCTCCCTCCCGTGTAGGCCTCTCTACCCCAGTAGTGTCACTACTCTCTCCCTCCCATATAGGCCTCTCTACCGCTGTGGTATAGCTACTCTCTCCCTCCCATGTAGGCCTCTCTACCACTGTGGTATAGCTACTCTCTCCCTCCCATGTAGGTCTCTCTACCCCAGTAGTGTCACTACTCTCTCCCTCCCATGTAGACCTCTCTACTGCTGTAGTGTCACTACTCTCTCCCTCCCATGTAGGCCTCTCTACCACTGTGGTATACCTACTCTCTCCCTCCCATGTAGGCCTCTCTACCGCTGTAGTGTCACTACTCTCTCCCTCCCATGTAGGCGTCTCTACCCCAGTAATGTCACTACTCTCTCCCTCCCATGTAGACCTCTCTACTGCTGTAGTGTCACTACTCTCTCCCTCCCATGTAGGCGTCTCTACCCCAGTAGTGTCACTACTCTCTCCCTCCCATGTAGACCTCTCTACTGCTGTAGTGTCACTACTCTCTCCCTCCCATGTAGGCGTCTCTACCGCTGTAGTGTCACTACTCTCTCCCTCCCATGTAGGCCTCTCTACCGCTGTAGTGTCACTACTCTCTCCCTCCCATGTAGGTGTCTCTACCCCAGTAGTGTCACTACTCTCTCCCTCCCATATAGGCCTCTCTACCGCTGTAGTGTCACTACTCTCTCCCTCCCATATAGGCCTCTCTACCACTGTGGTATAGCTACTCTCTCCCTCCCATGTAGGTCTCTCTACCGCTGTAGTGTCACTACTCTCTCCCTCCCATGTAGGCCTCTCTACCACTGTGGTATAGCTACTCTCTCCCTCCCATGTAGGCCTCTCTACCACTGTGGAATCACTACTCTCTCCTTCCCATGTAGGCCTCTCTACCGCTGTGGTCTCTCCCTCCCATGTAGGCCTCTCTACCGCTGTAGTGTCACTACTCTCTCCCTCCCATGTAGGCGTCTCTACCCCAGAAGTGTCACTACTCTCTCCCTCCCATGTAGACCTCTCTACTGCTGTAGTGTCACTACTCTCTCCCTCCCATGTAGGCGTCTCTACCCCAGTAGTGTCACTACTCTCTCCCTCCCATGTAGACCTCTCTACTGCTGTAGTGTCACTACTCTCTCCCTCCCATGTAGGCGTCTCTACCCCAGTAGTGTCACTACTCTCTCCCTCCCATATAGGCCTCTCTACCGCTGTGGTATAGCTACTCTCTCCCTCCCGTGTAGGCCTCTCTACCCCAGTAGTGTCACTACTCTCTCCCTCCCATATAGGCCTCTCTACCGCGGTGGTATAGCTACTCTCTCCCTCCCATGTAGGCCTCTCTACCGCTGTAGTGTCACTACTCTCTCCCTCCCATGTAGGCGTCTCTACCCCAGTAGTGTCACTACTCTCTCCCTCCCATGTAGACCTCTCTACTGCTGTAGTGTCACTACTCTCTCCCTCCCATGTAGGCGTCTCTACCCCAGTAGTGTCACTACTCTCTCCCTCCCATATAGGCCTCTCTACCGCTGTGGTATAGCTACTCTCTCCCTCCCGTGTAGGCCTCTCTACCCCAGTAGTGTCACTACTCTCTCCCTCCCATATAGGCCTCTCTACCGCTGTGGTATAGCTACTCTCTCCCTCCCATGTAGGCCTCTCTACTGCTGTAGTGTCACTACTCTCTCCCTCCCATGTAGGCCTCTCTACCGCTGTGGAATCACTACTCTCTCCTTCCCATGTAGGCCTCTCTACCGCTGTGTTCTCTCCCTCCCATATAGGCCTCTCTACCGCTGTAGTGTCACTACTCTCTCCCTCCCATGTAGGCCTCTCTACCACTGTGGTATAGCTACTCTCTCCCTCCCATGTAGGCCTCTCTACCACTGTAGTGTCACTACTCTCTCCCTCCCATGTAGGCCTCTCTACCGCTGTGGTCTCTCCCTCCCATATAGGCCTCTCTACCGATGTAGTGTCACTACTCTCTCCCTCCCATATAGGCCTCTCTACCACTGTGGTATAGCTGGTCTCTCCCTCCCATGTAGGCCTCTCTACCGCTGTAGTGTCACTACTCTCTCCCTCCCATGTAGGCGTCTCTACCGCTGTAGTGTCACTACTCTCTCCCTCCCATGTAGGCCTCTCTACAGCTGTGGTATCACTACTCTCTCCCTCCCATACAGGCCCCTCTACCGCTGTGGTATCACTACTCTCTCCCTCTCATTTAGGCCTCTCTACCGCTGTAGTGTCACTACTCTCTTCCTCCCATGTAGACCTCTCTACTGCTGTGATATAGCTACTCTCTTCCTCCCATGTAGGTCTCTCTACCGCTGTGGTATCACTACTCTCTCCCTCCCATACAGGCCCCTCTACCGCTGTGGTATCACTACTCTCTCCCTCCCATGTAGGCCTCTCTACCGCTGTAGTGTCACTACTCTCTCCCTCCCATGTAGGCGTCTATACCCCAGTAGTGTCACTACTCTCTCCCTCCCATGTAGACCTCTCGACTGCTGTAGTGTCACTACTCTCTCCCTCCCATGTAGGCGTCTCTACCCCAGTAGTGTCACTACTCTCTCCCTCCATATAGGCCTCTCTACCGCTGTGGTATAGCTACTCTCTCCCTCCCGTGTAGGCCTCTCTACCCCAGTAGTGTCACTACTCTCACCCTCCCATGTAGGCCTCTCTACCGCTGTAGTGTCACTACTCTCTTCCTCCCATGTAGGCCTCTCTACCGCTGTGGTATAGCTACTCTCTCCCTCCCATGTAGGCCTCTCTACCACTGTGGTCTCTCCCTCACATATAGGCCTCTCTACCGCTGTAGTGTCATTACTCTCTCCCTCCCATGTAGGCCTCTCTACCGCTGTGGAATCACTACTCTCTCCTTCCCATGTAGGCCTCTCTACCGCTGTGGTCTCCCCCTCCCATATAGGCCTCTCTACCGCTGTAGTGTCACTACTCTCTCCCTCCCATGTAGGCCTCTCTACCGCTGTGGAATCACTACTCTCTCCTTCCCATGTAGGCCTCTCTACCGCTGTGGTCTCTCCCTCCCATATAGGCCTCTCTACCGCTGTAGTGTCACTACTCTCTCCCTCCCATGTAGGCCTCTCTACCACTGTGGTATAGCTACTCTCTCCCTCCCATGTAGGCCTCTCTATCACTGTAGTGTCACTACTCTCTCCCTCCCATGTAGGCCTCTCTACCACTGTGGTATAGCTACTCTCTCCCTCCCATGTAGGCCTCTCTACCGCTGTAATGTCACTACTCTCTCCCTCCCATGTAGGCGTCTCTACCCCAGTAGTGTCACTACTCTCTCCCTCCCATGTAGACCTCTCTACTGCTGTATTGTCACTACTCTCTCCCTCCCATGTAGGCGTCTCTACCCCAGTAGTGTCACTACTCTCTCCCTCCCATGTAGACCTCTCTACTGCTGTAGTGTCACTACTCTCTCCCTCCCATGTAGGCGTCTCTACCGCTGTAGTGTCACTACTCTCTCCCTCCCATGTAGGCCTCTCTACCGCTGTAGTGTCACTACTCTCTCCCTCCCATGTAGGCGTCTCTACCCCAGTAGTGTCACTACTCTCTCCCTCCCATATAGGCCTCTCTACTGCTGTAGTGTCACTACTCTCTCCCTCCCATATAGGCCTCTCTACCACTGTGGTATAGCTACTCTCTCCCTCCCATGTAGGTCTCTCTACCGCTGTCGTGTCACTACTCTCTCCCTCCCACGTAGGCCTCTCTACCACTGTGGTATAGCTACTCTCTCCCTCCCATGTAGGCCTCTCTACCACTGTGGAATCACTACTCTCTCCTTCCCATGTAGGCCTCTCTACCGCTGTGGTCTCTCCCTCCCATATAGGCCTCTCTACTGCTGTAGTGTCACTACTCTCTCCCTCCTATGTAGGCGTCTCTACCCCAGTAGTGTCACTACTCTCTCCCTCCCATGTAGACCTCTCTACTGCTGTAGTGTCACTACTCTCTCCCTCCCATGTAGGCCTCTCTACCACTGTGGTATAGCTACTCTCTCCCTCCCATGTAGGCCTCTCTACCGCTGTAGTGTCACTACTCTCTCCCTCCCATGTAGGCGTCTCTACCCCAGTAGTGTCACTACTCTCTCCCTCCCATGTAGACCTCTCTACTGCTGTAGTGTCACTACTCTCTCCCTCCCATGTAGGCGTCTCTACCCCAGTAGTGTCACTACTCTCTCCCTCCCATATAGGCCTCTCTACCGCTGTGGTATAGCTACTCTCTCCCTCCCGTGTAGGCCTCTCTACCCCAGTAGTGTCACTACTCTCTCCCTCCCATATAGGCCTCTCTACCGCTGTGGTATAGCTACTCTCTCCCTCCCATGTAGGCCTCTCTACCACTGTGGTATAGCTACTCTCTCCCTCCCATGTAGGTCTCTCTACCCCAGTAGTGTCACTACTCTCTCCCTCCCATGTAGACCTCTCTACTGCTGTAGTGTCACTACTCTCTCCCTCCCATGTAGGCCTCTCTACCACTGTGGTATAGCTACTCTCTCCCTCCCATGTAGGCCTCTCTACCGCTGTAGTGTCACTACTCTCTCCCTCCCATGTAGGCGTCTCTACCCCAGTAATGTCACTACTCTCTCCCTCCCATGTAGACCTCTCTACTGCTGTAGTGTCACTACTCTCTCCCTCCCATGTAGGCGTCTCTACCCCAGTAGTGTCACTACTCTCTCCCTCCCATGTAGACCTCTCTACTGCTGTAGTGTCACTACTCTCTCCCTCCCATGTAGGCGTCTCTACCGCTGTAGTGTCACTACTCTCTCCCTCCCATGTAGGCCTCTCTACCGCTGTAGTGTCACTACTCTCTCCCTCCCATGTAGGTGTCTCTACCCCAGTAGTGTCACTACTCTCTCCCTCCCATATAGGCCTCTCTACCGCTGTAGTGTCACTACTCTCTCCCTCCCATATAGGCCTCTCTACCACTGTGGTATAGCTACTCTCTCCCTCCCATGTAGGTCTCTCTACCGCTGTAGTGTCACTACTCTCTCCCTCCCATGTAGGCCTCTCTACCACTGTGGTATAGCTACTCTCTCCCTCCCATGTAGGCCTCTCTACCACTGTGGAATCACTACTCTCTCCTTCCCATGTAGGCCTCTCTACCGCTGTGGTCTCTCCCTCCCATGTAGGCCTCTCTACCGCTGTAGTGTCACTACTCTCTCCCTCCCATGTAGGCCTCTCTACCGCTGTGGAATCACTACTCTCTCCTTCCCATGTAGGCCTCTCTACCGCTGTGGTCTCTCCCTCCCATATAGGCCTCTCTACCGCTGTAGTGTCACTACTCTCTCCCTCCCATGTAGGCCTCTCTACCACTGTGGTATAGCTACTCTCTCCCTCCCATGTAGGCCTCTCTATCACTGTAGTGTCACTACTCTCTCCCTCCCATGTAGGCCTCTCTACCACTGTGGTATAGCTACTCTCTCCCTCCCATGTAGGCCTCTCTACCGCTGTAATGTCACTACTCTCTCCCTCCCATGTAGGCGTCTCTACCCCAGTAGTGTCACTACTCTCTCCCTCCCATGTAGACCTCTCTACTGCTGTATTGTCACTACTCTCTCCCTCCCATGTAGGCGTCTCTACCCCAGTAGTGTCACTACTCTCTCCCTCCCATGTAGACCTCTCTACTGCTGTAGTGTCACTACTCTCTCCCTCCCATGTAGGCGTCTCTACCGCTGTAGTGTCACTACTCTCTCCCTCCCATGTAGGCCTCTCTACCGCTGTAGTGTCACTACTCTCTCCCTCCCATGTAGGCGTCTCTACCCCAGTAGTGTCACTACTCTCTCCCTCCCATATAGGCCTCTCTACTGCTGTAGTGTCACTACTCTCTCCCTCCCATATAGGCCTCTCTACCACTGTGGTATAGCTACTCTCTCCCTCCCATGTAGGTCTCTCTACCGCTGTCGTGTCACTACTCTCTCCCTCCCACGTAGGCCTCTCTACCACTGTGGTATAGCTACTCTCTCCCTCCCATGTAGGCCTCTCTACCACTGTGGAATCACTACTCTCTCCTTCCCATGTAGGCCTCTCTACCGCTGTGGTCTCTCCCTCCCATATAGGCCTCTCTACTGCTGTAGTGTCACTACTCTCTCCCTCCTATGTAGGCGTCTCTACCCCAGTAGTGTCACTACTCTCTCCCTCCCATGTAGACCTCTCTACTGCTGTAGTGTCACTACTCTCTCCCTCCCATGTAGGCCTCTCTACCACTGTGGTATAGCTACTCTCTCCCTCCCATGTAGGCCTCTCTACCGCTGTAGTGTCACTACTCTCTCCCTCCCATGTAGGCGTCTCTACCCCAGTAGTGTCACTACTCTCTCCCTCCCATGTAGACCTCTCTACTGCTGTAGTGTCACTACTCTCTCCCTCCCATGTAGGCGTCTCTACCCCAGTAGTGTCACTACTCTCTCCCTCCCATATAGGCCTCTCTACCGCTGTGGTATAGCTACTCTCTCCCTCCCGTGTAGGCCTCTCTACCCCAGTAGTGTCACTACTCTCTCCCTCCCATATAGGCCTCTCTACCGCTGTGGTATAGCTACTCTCTCCCTCCCATGTAGGCCTCTCTACCACTGTGGTATAGCTACTCTCTCCCTCCCATGTAGGTCTCTCTACCCCAGTAGTGTCACTACTCTCTCCCTCCCATGTAGACCTCTCTACTGCTGTAGTGTCACTACTCTCTCCCTCCCATGTAGGCCTCTCTACCACTGTGGTATAGCTACTCTCTCCCTCCCATGTAGGCCTCTCTACCGCTGTAGTGTCACTACTCTCTCCCTCCCATGTAGGCGTCTCTACCCCAGTAATGTCACTACTCTCTCCCTCCCATGTAGACCTCTCTACTGCTGTAGTGTCACTACTCTCTCCCTCCCATGTAGGCGTCTCTACCCCAGTAGTGTCACTACTCTCTCCCTCCCATGTAGACCTCTCTACTGCTGTAGTGTCACTACTCTCTCCCTCCCATGTAGGCGTCTCTACCGCTGTAGTGTCACTACTCTCTCCCTCCCATGTAGGCCTCTCTACCGCTGTAGTGTCACTACTCTCTCCCTCCCATGTAGGTGTCTCTACCCCAGTAGTGTCACTACTCTCTCCCTCCCATATAGGCCTCTCTACCGCTGTAGTGTCACTACTCTCTCCCTCCCATATAGGCCTCTCTACCACTGTGGTATAGCTACTCTCTCCCTCCCATGTAGGTCTCTCTACCGCTGTAGTGTCACTACTCTCTCCCTCCCATGTAGGCCTCTCTACCACTGTGGTATAGCTACTCTCTCCCTCCCATGTAGGCCTCTCTACCACTGTGGAATCACTACTCTCTCCTTCCCATGTAGGCCTCTCTACCGCTGTGGTCTCTCCCTCCCATGTAGGCCTCTCTACCGCTGTAGTGTCACTACTCTCTCCCTCCCATGTAGGCGTCTCTACCCCAGAAGTGTCACTACTCTCTCCCTCCCATGTAGACCTCGCTACTGCTGTAGTGTCACTACTCTCTCCCTCCCATGTAGGCGTCTCTACCCCAGTAGTGTCACTACTCTCTCCCTCCCATGTAGACCTCTCTACTGCTGTAGTGTCACTACTCTCTCCCTCCCATGTAGGCGTCTCTACCCCAGTAGTGTCACTACTCTCTCCCTCCCATATAGGCCTCTCTACCGCTGTGGTATAGCTACTCTCTCCCTCCCGTGTAGGCCTCTCTACCCCAGTAGTGTCACTACTCTCTCCCTCCCATATAGGCCTCTCTACCGCTGTGGTATAGCTACTCTCTCCCTCCCATGTAGGCCTCTCTACCGCTGTAGTGTCACTACTCTCTCCCTCCCATGTAGGCGTCTCTACCCCAGTAGTGTCACTACTCTCTCCCTCCCATGTAGACCTCTCTACTGCTGTAGTGTCACTACTCTCTCCCTCCCATGTAGGCGTCTCTACCCCAGTAGTGTCACTACTCTCTCCCTCCCATATAGGCCTCTCTACCGCTGTGGTATAGCTAATCTCTCCCTCCCGTGTAGGCCTCTCTACCCCAGTAGTGTCACTACTCTCTCCCTCCCATATAGGCCTCTCTACCGCTGTGGTATAGCTACTCTCTCCCTCCCATGTAGGCCTCTCTACTGCTGTAGTGTCACTACTCTCTCCCTCCCATGTAGGCCTCTCTACCGCTGTGGAATCACTACTCTCTCCTTCCCATGTAGGCCTCTCTACCGCTGTGGTCTCTCCCTCCCATATAGGCCTCTCTACCGCTGTAGTGTCACTACTCTCTCCCTCCCATGTAGGCCTCTCTACCACTGTGGTATAGCTACTCTCTCCCTCCCATGTAGGCCTCTCTACCACTGTAGTGTCACTACTCTCTCCCTCCCATGTAGGCCTCTCTACCGCTGTGGTCTCTCCCTCCCATATAGGCCTCTCTACCGATGTAGTGTCACTACTGTCTCCCTCCCATATAGGCCTCTCTACCACTGTGGTATAGCTGGTCTCTCCCTCCCATGTAGGCCTCTCTACCGCTGTAGTGTCACTACTCTCTCCCTCCCATGTAGGCGTCTCTACCGCTGTAGTGTCACTACTCTCTCCCTCCCATACAGGCCCCTCTACCGCTGTGGTATCACTACTCTCTCCCTCTCATTTAGGCCTCTCTACCGCTGTAGTGTCACTACTCTCTTCCTCCCATGTAGACCTCTCTACTGCTGTGATATAGCTACTCTCTTCCTCCCATGTAGGTCTCTCTACCGCTGTGGTATCACTACTCTCTCCCTCCCATACAGGCCCCTCTACCGCTGTGGTATCACTACTCTCTCCCTCCCATGTAGGCCTCTCTACCGCTGTAGTGTCACTACTCTCTCCCTCCCATGTAGGCGTCTATACCCCAGTAGTGTCACTACTCTCTCCCTCCCATGTAGACCTCTCGACTGCTGTAGTGTCACTACTCTCTCCCTCCCATGTAGGCGTCTCTACCCCAGTAGTGTCACTACTCTCTCCCTCCATATAGGCCTCTCTACCGCTGTGGTATAGCTACTCTCTCCCTCCCGTGTAGGCCTCTCTACCCCAGTAGTGTCACTACTCTCACCCTCCCATGTAGGCCTCTCTACCGCTGTAGTGTCACTACTCTCTTCCTCCCATGTAGGCCTCTCTACCGCTGTGGTATAGCTACTCTCTCCCTCCCATGTAGGCCTCTCTACCACTGTGGTCTCTCCCTCACATATAGGCCTCTCTACCGCTGTAGTGTCATTACTCTCTCCCTCCCATGTAGGCCTCTCTACCGCTGTGGAATCACTACTCTCTCCTTCCCATGTAGGCCTCTCTACCGCTGTGGTCTCTCCCTCCCATATAGGCCTCTCTACCGCTGTAGTGTCACTACTCTCTCCCTCCCATGTAGGCCTCTCTACCACTGTGGTATAGCTACTCTCTCCCTCCCATGTAGGCCTCTCTATCACTGTAGTGTCACTACTCTCTCCCTCCCATGTAGGCCTCTCTACCACTGTAGTGTCACTACTCTCTCCCTCCCATATAGGCCTCTCTACCGCTGTAGTGTCACTACTCACCCTCCCATATAGGCCTCTCTACCACTGTGGTATAGCTACTCTCTCCCTCCCATGTAGGTCTCTCTACCGCTGTAGTGTCACTACTCTCTCCCTCCCATGTAGGCCTCTCTACCACTGTGGTATAGCTACTCTCTCCCTCCCATGTAGGCCTCTCTACCACTGTGGAATCACTACTCTCTCCTTCCCATGTAGGCCTCTCTACCGCTGTGGTCTCTCCCTCCCATATAGGCCTCTCTACCGATGTAGTGTCACTACTCTCTCCCTCCCATATAGGCCTTTCTACCACTGTGGTATAACTGGTCTCTCCCTCCCATGTAGGCCTCTCTACCGCTGTAGTGTCACTACTCTCTCCCTCCCATGTAGGCGTCTCTACCGCTGTAGTGTCACTACTCTCTCCCTCCCATGTAGGCATCTCTACCCCAGTAGTGTCACTACTCTCTCCCTCCCACGTAGGCCTCTCTACCGCTGTAGTGTCACTACTCTCTCCCTCCCATGTAGGCCTCTCTACCACTGTGGTATAGCTACTCTCTCCCTCCCATGTAGGCCTCTCTACCACTGTAGTGTCACTACTCTCTCCCTCCCATGTAGGCCTCTCTACCACTGTAGTGTCACTACTCTCTCCCTCCCATATAGGCCTCTCTACCACTGTAGTGTCACTACTCTCTCCCTCCCATATAGGCCTCTCTACCACTGTGGTATAGCTACTCTCTCCCTCCCATGTAGGTCTCTCTACCCCAGTAGTGTCACTACTCTCTCCCTCCCATGTAGACCTCTCTACTGCTGTAGTGTCACTACTCTCTCCCTCCCATGTAGGCCTCTCTACCACTGTGGTATAGCTACTCTCTCCCTCCCATGTAGGCCTCTCTACCGCTGTAGTGTCACTACTCTCTCCCTCCCATGTAGGCGTCTCTACCCCAGTAGTGTCACTACTCTCTCCCTCCCATGTAGACCTCTCTACTGCTGTAGTGTCACTACTCTCTCCCTCCCATGTAGGCGTCTCTACCCCAGTAGTGTCACTACTCTCTCCCTCCCATATAGGCCTCTCTACCGCTGTGGTATAGCTACTCTCTCCCTCCCGTGTAGGCCTCTCTACCCCAGTAGTGTCACTACTCTCTCCCTCCCATATAGGCCTCTCTACCGCTGTGGTATAGCTACTCTCTCCCTCCCATGTAGGCCTCTCTACCGCTGTAGTGTCACTACTCTCTCCCTCCCATGTAGGCGTCTCTACCCCAGTAGTGTCACTACTCTCTCCCTCCCATATAGGCCTCTCTACCGCTGTAGTGTCACTACTCTCTCCCTCCCATGTAGGCCTCTCTACCACTGTGGTATAGCTACTCTCTCCCTCCCATGTAGGTCTCTCTACCGCTGTAGTGTCACTACTCTCTCCCTCCCATGAAGGCCTCTCTACCATTGTGGTATAGCTACTCTCTCCCTCCCATGTAGGCCTCTCTACCACTGTGGAATCACTACTCTCTCCTTCCCATGTAGGCCTCTCTACCGCTGTGGTCTCTCCCTCCCATATAGGCCTCTCTACCGATGTAGTGTCACTACTCTCTCCCTCCCATATAGGCCTCTCTACCACTGTGGTATAGCTGGTCTCTCCCTCCCATGTAGGCCTCTCTACCGCTGTAGTGTCACTACTCTCTCCCTCCCATGTAGGCGTCTCTACCCCAGTAGTGTCACTACTCTCTCCCTCCCACGTAGGCCTCTCTACCGCTGTAGTGTCACTACTCTCTCCCTCCCATGTAGGCCTCTCTACCACTGTGGTATAGCTACTCTCTCCCTCCCATGTAGGCCTCTCTACCACTGTAGTGTCACTACTCTCTCCCTCCCATGTAGGCCTCTCTACCACTGTAGTGTCACTACTCTCTCCCTCCCATATAGGCCTCTCTACCGCTGTAGTGTCACTACTCTCTCCCTCCCATATAGGCCTCTCTACCACTGTGGTATAGCTACTCTCTCACTCCTATGTAGGTCTCTCTACCCCAGTAGTGTCACTACTCTCTCCCTCCCATGTAGACCTCTCTACTGCTGTAGTGTCACTACTCTCTCCCTCCCATGTAGGCCTCTCTACCACTGTGGTATAGCTACTCTCTCCCTCCCATGTAGGCCTCTCTACCGCTGTAGTGTCACTACTCTCTCCCTCCCATGTAGGCGTCTCTACCCCAGAAGTGTCACTACTCTCTCCCTCCCATGTAGACCTCTCTACTGCTGTAGTGTCACTACTCTCTCCCTCCCATGTAGGCGTCTCTACCCCAGTAGTGTCACTACTCTCTCCCTCCCATGTAGACCTCTCTACTGCTGTAGTGTCACTACTCTCTCCCTCCCATGTAGGCGTCTCTACCCCAGTAGTGTCACTACTCTCTCCCTCCCATATAGGCCTCTCTACCGCTGTGGTATAGCTACTCTCTCCCTCCCGTGTAGGCCTCTCTACCCCAGTAGTGTCACTACTCTCTCCCTCCCATATAGGCCTCTCTACCGCTGTGGTATAGCTACTCTCTCCCTCCCATGTAGGCCTCTCTACCGCTGTAGTGTCACTACTCTCTCCCTCCCATGTAGGCGTCTCTACCCCAGTAGTGTCACTACTCTCTCCCTCCCATGTAGACCTCTCTACTGCTGTAGTGTCACTACTCTCTCCCTCCCATGTAGGCGTCTCTACCCCAGTAGTGTCACTACTCTCTCCCTCCCATATAGGCCTCTCTACCGCTGTGGTATAGCTACTCTCTCCCTCCCGTGTAGGCCTCTCTACCCCAGTAGTGTCACTACTCTCTCCCTCCCATATAGGCCTCTCTACCACTGTGGTATAGCTACTCTCTCCCTCCCATGTAGGCCTCTCTACTGCTGTAGTGTCACTACTCTCTCCCTCCCATGTAGGCCTCTCTACCGCTGTGGAATCACTACTCTCTCCTTCCCATGTAGGCCTCTCTACCGCTGTGGTCTCTCCCTCCCATATAGGCCTCTCTACCGCTGTAGTGTCACTACTCTCTCCCTCCCATGTAGGCCTCTCTACCACTGTGGTATAGCTACTCTCTCCCTCCCATGTAGGCCTCTCTACCACTGTAGTGTCACTACTCTCTCCCTCCCATGTAGGCCTCTCTACCACTGTAGTGTCACTACTCTCTCCCTCCCATATAGGCCTCTCTACCGCTGTAGTGTCACTACTCTCTCCCTCCCATGTAGGCCTCTCTACCACTGTGGTATAGCTACTCTCTCCCTCCCATGTAGGCCTCTCTACCACTGTGGAATCACTACTCTCTCCTTCCCATGTAGGCCTCTCTACCGCTGTGGTCTCTCCCTCCCATATAGGCCTCTCTACCGATGTAGTGTCACTACTCTCTCCCTCCCATATAGGCCTCTCTACCACTGTGGTATAGCTGGTCTCTCCCTCCCATGTAGGCCTCTCTACCGCTGTAGTGTCACTACTCTCTCCCTCCCATGTAGGCGTCTCTACCCCAGTAGTGTCACTACTCTCTCCCTCCCACGTAGGCCTCTCTACCGCTGTAGTGTCACTACTCTCTCCCTCCCATGTAGGCCTCTCTACCACTGTGGTATAGCTACTCTCTCCCTCCCATGTAGGTCTCTCTACCCCAGTAGTGTCACTACTCTCTCCCTCCCATGTAGACCTCTCTACTGCTGTAGTGTCACTACTCTCTCCCTCCCATGTAGGCCTCTCTACCACTGTGGTATAGCTACTCTCTCCCTCCCATGTAGGCCTCTCTACCGCTGTAGTGTCACTACTCTCTCCCTCCCATGTAGGCGTCTCTACCCCAGTAGTGTCACTACTCTCTCCCTCCCATGTAGACCTCTCTACTGCTGTAGTGTCACTACTCTCTCCCTCCCATGTAGGCGTCTCTACCCCAGTAGTGTCACTACTCTCTCCCTCCCATGTAGACCTCTCTACTGCTGTAGTGTCACTACTCTCTCCCTCCCATGTAGGTGTCTCTACTGCTGTAGTGTCACTACTCTCTCCCTCCCATGTAGGCCTCTCTACCGCTGTAGTGTCACTACTCTCTCCCTCCCATGTAGGCGTCTCTACCCCAGTAGTGTCACTACTCTCTCCCTCCCATATAGGCCTCTCTACTGCTGTAGTGTCACTACTCTCTCCCTCCCATATAGGCCTCTCTACCACTGTGGTATAGCTACTCTCTCCCTCCCATGTAGGTCTCTCTACCGCTGTCGTGTCACTACTCTCTCCCTCCCACGTAGGCCTCTCTACCACTGTGGTATAGCTACTCTCTCCCTCCCATGTAGGCCTCTCTACCACTGTGGAATCACTACTCTCTCCTTCCCATGTAGGCCTCTCTACCGCTGTGGTCTCTCCCTCCCATATAGGCCTCTCTACCGCTGTAGTGTCACTACTCTCTCCCTCCTATGTAGGCGTCTCTACCCCAGTAGTGTCACTACTCTCTCCCTCCCATGTAGACCTCTCTACTGCTGTAGTGTCACTACTCTCTCCCTCCCATGTAGGCCTCTCTACCACTGTGGTATAGCTACTCTCTCCCTCCCATGTAGGCCTCTCTACCGCTGTAGTGTCACTACTCTCTCCCTCCCATGTAGGCGTCTCTACCCCAGTAGTGTCACTACTCTCTCCCTCCCATGTAGACCTCTCTACTGCTGTAGTGTCACTACTCTCTCCCTCCCATGTAGGCGTCTCTACCACTGTAGTGTCACTACTCTCTCCCTCCCATGTAGGCCTCTCTACCGCTGTGGTATAGCTACTCTCTCCCTCCCGTGTAGGCCTCTCTACCCCAGTAGTGTCACTACTCTCTCCCTCCCATATAGGGCTCTCTACCGCTGTGGTATAGCTACTCTCTCCCTCCCATGTAGGCCTCTCTACCGGTGTAGTGTCACTACTCTCTCCCTCCCATATAGGCCTCTCTACCCCAGTAGTGTCACTACTCTCTCCCTACCATGTAGACCTCTCTACTGCTGTGGTATAGATACTCTCTCCCTCCCATGTAGGCCTCTCTACCACTGTAGTGTCACTACTCTCTCCCTCCCATATAGGCCTCTCTACCGCTGTGGTATAGCTACTCTCTCCCTCCCGTGTAGGCCTCTCTACCCCAGTAGTGTCACTACTCTCTCCCTCCCATATAGGCCTCTCTACCGCTGTGGTATAGCTACTCTCTCCCTCCCATGTAGGCCTCTCTACCGCTGTAGTGTCACTACTCTCTCCCTCCCATATAGGCCTCTCTACCCCAGTAGTGTCACTACTCTCTCCCTCCCATGTAGACCTCTCTACTGCTGTGGTATAGATACTCTCTCCCTCCCATGTAGGCCTCTCTTCCACTGTAGTGTCACTACTCTCTCCCTCCCATATAGGCCTCTCTACCGCTGTGGTATAGCTACTCTCTCCCTCCCATGTAGGCGTCTCTACCCCAGTAGTGTCACTACTCTCTCCCTCCCATGTAGACCTCTCTACTGCTGTGGTATAGATACTCTCTCCCTCCCATGTAGGCCTCTCTACCACTGTAGTGTCACTACTCTCTCCCTCCCATATAGGCCTCTCTACCACTGTGGTATAGCTACTCTCTCCCTCCCATGTAGGTCTCTCTACCGCTGTAGTGTCACTACTCTCTCCCTCCCATGTAGGCCTCTCTACCACTGTGGTATATCTACTCGCTCCCTCCCATGTAGGTCTCTCTACCGCTGTAGTGTCACTACTCTCTCCCTCCCATGTAGACCTCTCTACCACTGTGGTATAGCTACTCTCTCCCTCCCATGTAGGCCTCTCTACCGCTCTAGTGTCACTACTCTCTCCCTCCCATTTAGGCGTCTCTACCCCAGTAGTGTCACTACTCTCTCCCTCCCATGTAGACCTCTCTACTGCTGTAGTGTCACTACTCTCTCCCTCCCATGTAGGCCTCTCTACCACTGTAGTGTCACTACTCTCTCCCTCCCATGTAGGCCTCTCTACCACTGTAGTGTCACTACTCTCTCCCTCCCATATAGGCCTCTCTACCGCTGTACTGTCACTACTCTCTCCCTCCCATATAGGCCTCTCTACCACTGTGGTATAGCTACTCTCTCCCTCCCATGTAGGTCTCTCTACCGCTGTAGTGTCACTACTCTCTCCCTCCCATGTAGGCCTCTCTACCACTGTGGTATAGCTACTCTCTCCCTCCCATGTAGGTCTCTCTACCACTGTAGTGTCACTACTCTCTCCCTCCCATGTAGGCCTCTCTACCACTGTGGTATAGCTACTCTCTCCCTCCCATGTAGGCCTCTCTAACGCTGTAGTGTCACTACTCTCTCCCTCCCATGTAGGCGTCTCTACCCCAGTAGTGTCACTACTCTCTCCCTCCCATGTAGACCTCTCTACTGCTGTAGTGTCACTACTCTCTCCCTCCCATGTAGGCCTCTCTACCGCTGTAGTGTCACTACTCTCTCCCTCCCATGTAGGCGTCTCTACCCCAGTAGTGTCACTACTCTCTCCCTCCCATGTAGACCTCTCTACTGCTGTAGTGTCACTACTCTCTCCCTCCCATGTAGGCGTCTCTACCCCAGTAGTGTCACTACTCTCTCCCTCCCATATAGGCCTCTCTACCGCTGTGGTATAGCTACTCTCTCCCTCCCGTGTAGGCCTCTCTACCCCAGTAGTGTCACTACTCTCTCCCTCCCATATAGGCCTCTCTACCGCTGTGGTATAGCTACTCTCTCCCTCCCATGTAGGCCTCTCTACCACTGTGGTATAGCTACTCTCTCCCTCCCATGTAGGTCTCTCTACCCCAGTAGTGTCACTACTCTCTCCCTCCCATGTAGAACTCTCTACTGCTGTAGTGTCACTACTCTCTCCCTCCCATGTAGGCCTCTCTACCACTGTGGTATAGCTACTCTCTCCCTCCCATGTAGGCCTCTCTACCGCTGTAGTGTCACTACTCTCTCCCTCCCATGTAGGCGTCTCTACCCCAGTAGTGTCACTACTCTCTCCCTCCCATGTAGACCTCTCTACTGCTGTAGTGTCACTACTCTCTCCCTCCCATGTAGGCGTCTCTACCCCAGTAGTGTCACTACTCTCTCCCTCCCATGTAGACCTCTCTACTGCTGTAGTGTCACTACTCTCTCCCTCCCATGTAGGCGTCTCTACCGCTGTAGTGTCACTACTCTCTCCCTCCCATGTAGGCCTCTCTACCACTGTAGTGTCACTACTCTCTCCCTCCCATGTAGGCGTCTCTACCCCAGTAGTGTCACTACTCTCTCCCTCCCATATAGGCCTCTCTACCGCTGTAGTGTCACTACTCTCTCCCTCCCATATAGGCCTCTCTACCACTGTGGTATAGCTACTCTCTCCCTCCCATGTAGGTCTCTCTACCGCTGTAGTGTCACTACTCTCTCCCTCCCATGTAGGCGTCTCTACCCCAGTAGTGTCACTACTCTCTCCCTCCCATGTAGACCTCTCTACTGCTGTAGTGTCACTACTCTCTCGCTCCCATGTAGGCGTCTCTACCCCAGTAGTGTCACTACTCTCTCCCTCCCATGTAGACCTCTCTACTGCTGTAGTGTCACAACTCTCTCCCTCCCATGTAGGCGTCTCTACCCCAGTAGTGTCACTACTCTCTCCCTCCCATATAGGCCTCTCTACCGCTGTGGTATAGCTACTCTCACCCTCCCGTGTAGGCCTCTCTACTGCTGTAGTGTCACTACTCTCTCCCTCCCATGTAGGCCTCTCTACCGCTGTGGAATCACTACTCTCTCCTTCCCATGTAGGCCTCTTTACCGCTGTGGTCTCTCCCTCCCATATAGGCCTCTCTACCGCTGTAGTGTCACTACTCTCTCCCTCCCATGTAGGCCTCTCTACCACTGTGGTATAGCTACTCTCTCCCTCCCATGTAGGCCTCTCTACCCCTGTAGTGTCACTACTCTCTCCCTCCCATGTAGGCCTCTCTACCACTGTAGTGTCACTACTCTCTCCCTCCCATATAGGCCTCTCTACCGCTGTAGTGTCACTACTCTCTCCCTCCCATGTAGGCCTCTCTACCACTGTGGAATCACTACTCTCTCCTTCCCATGTAGGCCTCTCTACCACTGTGGTATAGCTACTCTCTCCCTCCCATGTAGGCCTCTCTACCACTGTAGTGTCACTACTCTCTCCCTCCCATGTAGGCCTCTCTACCACTGTGGTCTCTCCCTCCCATATAGGCCTCTCTACCGATGTAGTGTCACTACTCTCTCCCTCCCATATAGGCCTCTCTACCACTGTGGTATAGCTGGTCTCTCCCTCCCATGTAGGCCTCTCTACCGCTGTAGTGTCACTACTCTCTCCCATGTAGGCGTCTCTACCCCAGTAGTGTCACTACTCTCTCCCTCCCACATAGGCCTCTCTACCGCTGTAGTGTCACTACTCTCTCCCTCCCATGTAGGCCTCTCTACCACTGTGGTATAGCTACTCTCTCCCTCCCATGTAGGCCTCTCTACCACTGTAGTGTCACTACTCTCTCCCTCCCATGTAGGCCTCTCTACCACTGTAGTGTCACTACTCTCTCCCTCCCATATAGGCCTCTCTACCGCTGTAGTGTCACTACTCTCTCCCTCCCATATAGGCCTCTCTACCACTGTGGTATAGCTACTCTCTCCCTCCCATGTAGGTCTCTCTACCCCAGTAGTGTCACTACTCTCTCCCTCCCATGTAGACCTCTCTACTGCTGTAGTTTCACTACTCTCTCCCTCCCATGTAGGCCTCTCTACCACTGTGGTATAGCTACTCTCTCCCTCCCATGTAGGCCTCTCTACCGCTGTAGTGTCACTACTCTCTCCCTCCCATGTAGGCGTCTCTACCCCAGTAGTGTCACTACTCTCTCGCTCCCATGTAGACCTCTCTACTGCTGTAGTGTCACTACTCTCTCCCTCCCATGTAGGCGTCTCTACCCCAGTAGTGTCACTACTCTCTCCCTCCCATGTAGACCTCTCTACTGCTGTAGTGTCACTACTCTCTCCCTCCCATGTAGGCGTCTCTACCGCTGTAGTGTCACTACTCTCTCCCTCCCATGTAGGCCTCTCTAACGCTGTAGTGTCACTACTCTCTCCCTCCCATGTAGGCGTCTCTACCCCAGTAGTGTCACTACTCTCTCCCTCCCATATAGGCCTCTCTCCCGCTGTAGTCTCACTACTCTCTCCCTCCCATGTGGGCCTCTCTACCACTGTGGTATAGCTACTCTCTCCCTCCCATGTAGGCCTCTCTACCACTGTGGAATCACTACTCTCTCCTTCCCATGTAGGCCTCTCTACCGCTGTGGTCTCTCCCTCCCATATAGGCCTCTCTACCGCTGTGGTGTCACTACTCTCTCCCTCCTATGTAGGCGTCTCTACCCCAGTAGTGTCACTACTCTCTCCCTCCCATATAGGCCTCTCTACCGCTGTAGTGTCACTACTCTCTCCCTCCCATATAGGCCTCTCTACCACTGTGGTATAGCTACTCTCTCCCTCCCATGTAGGTCTCTCTACCGCTGTAGTGTCACTACTCTCTCCCTCCCATGTAGGCCTCTCTACCACTGTGGTATAGCTACTCTCTCCCTCCCATGTAGGCCTCTCTACCACTGTGGAATCACTACTCTCTCCTTCCTATGTAGGCCTCTCTACCGCTGTGGTCTCTCCCTCCCATATAGGCCTCTCTACCGCTGTAGTGTCACTACTCTCTCCCTCCCATGTAGGCGTCTCTACCCCAGTAGTGTCACTACTCTCTCCCTCCCATGTAGACCTCTCTACTGCTGTAGTGTCACTACTCTCTCCCTCCCATGTAGGCCTCTCTACCACTGTGGTATAGCTACTCTCTCCCTCCCATGTAGGCCTCTCTACCGCTGTAGTGTCACTACTCTCTCCCTCCCATGTAGGCGTCTCTACCCCAGTAGTGTCACTACTCTCTCCCTCCCATGTAGACCTCTCTACTGCTGTAGTGTCACTACTCTCTCCCTCCCATGTAGGCGTCTCTACCACTGTAGTGTCACTACTCTCTCCCTCCCATGTAGGCCTCTCTACCGCTGTGGTATAGCTACTCTCTCCCTCCCGTGTAGGCCTCTCTACCCCAGTAGTGTCACTACTCTCTCCCTCCCATATAGGGCTCTCTACCGCTGTGGTATAGCTACTCTCTCCCTCCCATGTAGGCCTCTCTACCGGTGTAGTGTCACTACTCTCTCCCTCCCATATAGGCCTCTCTACCCCAGTAGTGTCACTACTCTCCCCCTCCCATGTAGACCTCTCTACTGCTGTGGTATAGATACTCTCTCCCTCCCATGTAGGCCTCTCTACCACTGTAGTGTCACTACTCTCTCCCTCCCATATAGGCCTCTCTACCGCTGTGGTATAGCTACTCTCTCCCTCCCGTGTAGGCCTCTCTACCCCAGTAGTGTCACTACTCTCTCCCTCCCATATAGGCCTCTCTACCGCTGTGGTATAGCTACTCTCTCCCTCCCATGTAGGCCTCTCTACCGCTGTAGTGTCACTACTCTCTCCCTCCCATATAGGCCTCTCTACCCCAGTAGTGTCACTACTCTCTCCCTCCCATGTAGACCTCTCTACTGCTGTGGTATAGATACTCTCTCCCTCCCATGTAGGCCTCTCTTCCACTGTAGTGTCACTACTCTCTCCCTCCCATATAGGCCTCTCTACCGCTGTGGTATAGCTACTCTCTCCCTCCCATGTAGGCGCCTCTACCCCAGTAGTGTCACTACTCTCTCCCTCCCATGTAGACCTCTCTACTGATGTGGTATAGATACTCTCTCCCTCCCATGTAGGCCTCTCTACCACTGTAGTGTCACTACTCTCTCCCTCCCATATAGGCCTCTCTACCACTGTGGTATAGCTACTCTCTCCCTCCCATGTAGGTCTCTCTACCGCTGTAGTGTCACTACTCTCTCCCTCCCATGTAGGCCTCTCTACCACTGTGATATATCTACTCGCTCCCTCCCATGTAGGTCTCTCTACCGCTGTAGTGTCACTACTCTCTCCCTCCCATGTAGACCTCTCTACCACTGTGGTATAGCTACTCTCTCCCTCCCATGTAGGCCTCTCTACCGCTGTAGTGTCACTACTCTCTCCCTCCCATTTAGGCGTCTCTACCCCAGTAGTGTCACTACTCTCTCCCTCCCATGTAGACCTCTCTACTGCTGTAGTGTCACTACTCTCTCCCTCCCATGTAGGCCTCTCTACCACTGTAGTGTCACTACTCTCTCCCTCCCATGTAGGCCTCTCCACCACTGTAGTGTCACTACTCTCTCCCTCCCATATAGGCCTCTCTACCGCTGTACTGTCACTACTCTCTCCCTCCCATATAGGCCTCTCTACCACTGTGGTATAGCTACTCTCTCCCTCCCATGTAGGTCTCTCTACCGCTGTAGTGTCACTACTCTCTCCCTCCCATGTAGGCCTCTCTACCACTGTGGTATAGCTACTCTCTCCCTCCCATGTAGGTCTCTCCACCGCTGTAGTGTCACTACTCTCTCCCTCCCATGTAGGCCTCTCTACCACTGTGGTATAGCTACTCTCTCCCTCCCATGTAGGCCTCTCTACCGCTGTAGTGCCACTACTCTCTCCCTCCCATGTAGGCGTCTCTTCCCCAGTAGTGTCACTACTCTCTCCCTCCCATGTAGACCTCTCTACTGCTGTAGTGTCACTACTCTCTCCCTCCCATGTAGGCCTCTCTACCGCTGTAGTGTCACTACTCTCTCCCTCCCATGTAGGCGTCTCTACCCCAGTAGTGTCACTACTCTCTCCCTCCCATGCAGACCTCTCTACTGCTGTAGTGTCACTACTCTCTCCCTCCCATGTAGGCGTCTCTACCCCAGTAGTGTCACTACTCTCTCCCTCCCATATAGGCCTCTCTACCGCTGTGGTATAGCTACTCTCTCCCTCCCGTGTAGGCCTCTCTACCCCAGTAGTGTCATTACTCTCTCCCTCCCATATAGGCCTCTCTACCGCTGTGGTATAGCTACTCTCTCCCTCCCATGTAGGCCTCTCTACCACTGTGGTATAGTACTCTCTCCCTCCCATGTAGGTCTCTCTACCCCAGTAGTGTCACTACTCTCTCCCTCCCATGTAGAACTCTCTACTGCTGTAGTGTCACTACTCTCTCCCTCCCATGTAGGCCTCTCTACCACTGTGGTATAGCTACTCTCTCCCTCCCATGTAGGCCTCTCTACGGCTGTAGTGTCACTACTCTCCCCCTCCCATGCAGGCGTCTCTACCCCAGTAGTGTCACTACTCTCTCCCTCCCATGTAGACCTCTCTACTGCTGTAGTGTCACTACTCTCTCCCTCCCATGTAGGCGTCTCTACCCCAGTAGTGTCACTACTCTCTCCCTCCCATGTAGACCTCTCTACTGCTGTAGTGTCACTACTCTCTCCCTCCCATGTAGGCGTCTCTACCGCTGTAGTGTCACTACTCTCTCCCTCCCATGTAGGCCTCTCTACCACTGTAGTGTCACTACTCTCTCCCTCCCATGTAGGCGTCTCTACCCCAGTAGTGTCACTACTCTCTCCCTCCCATATAGGCCTCTCTACCGCTGTAGTGTCACTACTCTCTCCCTCCCATATAGGCCTCTCTACCACTGTGGTATAGCTACTCTCTCCCTCCCATGTAGGTCTCTCTACCGCTGTAGTGTCACTACTCTCTCCCTCCCATGTAGGCGTCTCTACCCCAGTAGTGTCACTACTCTCTCCCTCCCATGTAGACCTCTCTACTGCTGTAGTGTCACTACTCTCTCGCTCCCATGTAGGCGTCTCTACCCCAGTAGTGTCACTACTCTCTCCCTCCCATGTAGACCTCTCTACTGCTGTAGTGTCACAACTCTCTCCCTCCCATGTAGGCGTCTCTACCCCAGTAGTGTCACTACTCTCTCCCTCCCATATAGGCCTCTCTACCGCTGTGGTATAGCTACTCTCTCCCTCCCGTGTAGGCCTCTCTACTGCTGTAGTGTCACTACTCTCTCCCTCCCATGTAGGCCTCTCTACCGCTGTGGAATCACTACTCTCTCCTTCCCATGTAGGCCTCTCTACCGCTGTGGTCTCTCCCTCCCATATAGGCCTCTCTACCGCTGTAGTGTCACTACTCTCTCCCTCCCATGTAGGCCTCTCTACCACTGTGGTATAGCTACTCTCTCCCTCCCATGTAGGCCTCTCTACCACTGTAGTGTCACTACTCTCTCCCTCCCATGTAGGCCTCTCTACCACTGTAGTGTCACTACTCTCTCCCTCCCATATAGGCCTCTCTACCGCTGTAGTGTCACTACTCTCTCCCTCCCATGTAGGCCTCTCTACCACTGTGGAATCACTACTCTCTCCTTCCCATGTAGGCCTCTCTACCACTGTGGTATAGCTACTCTCTCCCTCCCATGTAGGCCTCTCTACCACTGTAGTGTCACCACTCTCTCCCTCCCATGTAGGCCTCTCTACCACTGTGGTCTCTCCCTCCCATATAGGCCTCTCTACCGATGTAGTGTCACTACTCTCTCCCTCCCATATAGGCCTCTCTACCACTGTGGTATAGCTGGTCTCTCCCTCCCATGTAGGCCTCTCTACCGCTGTAGTGTCACTACTCTCTCCCTCCCATGTAGGCGTCTCTACCCCAGTAGTGTCACTACTCTCTCCCTCCCACATAGGCCTCTCTACCGCTGTAGTGTCACTACTCTCTCCCTCCCATGTAGGCCTCTCTACCACTGTGGTATAGCTACTCTCTCCCTCCCATGTAGGCCTCTCTACCACTGTAGTGTCACTACTCTCTCCCTCCCATGTAGGCCTCTCTACCACTGTAGTGTCACTACTCTCTCCCTCCCATATAGGCCTCTCTACCGCTTTAGTGTCACTACTCTCTCCCTCCCATATAGGCCTCTCTACCACTGTGGTATAGCTACTCTCTCCCTCCCATGTAGGTCTCTCTACCCCAGTAGTGTCACTACTCTCTCCCTCCCATGTAGACCTCTCTACTGCTGTAGTTTCACTACTCTCTCCCTCCCATGTAGGCCTCTCTACCACTGTGGTATAGCTACTCTCTCCCTCCCATGTAGGCCTCTCTACGGCTGTAGTGTCACTACTCTCCCCCTCCCATGCAGGCGTCTCTACCCCAGTAGTGTCACTACTCTCTCCCTCCCATGTAGACCTCTCTACTGCTGTAGTGTCACTACTCTCTCCCTCCCATGTAGGCGTCTCTACCCCAGTAGTGTCACTACTCTCTCCCTCCCATGTAGGCCTCTCTACCACTGTAGTGTCACTACTCTCTCCCTCCCATGTAGGCGTCTCTACCCCAGTAGTGTCACTACTCTCTCCCTCCCATATAGGCCTCTCTACCGCTGTAGTGTCACTACTCTCTCCCTCCCATATAGGCCTCTCTACCACTGTGGTATAGCTACTCTCTCCCTCCCATGTAGGTCTCTCTACCGCTGTAGTGTCACTACTCTCTCCCTCCCATGTAGGCGTCTCTACCCCAGTAGTGTCACTACTCTCTCCCTCCCATGTAGACCTCTCTACTGCTGTAGTGTCACTACTCTCTCGCTCCCATGTAGGCGTCTCTACCCCAGTAGTGTCACTACTCTCTCCCTCCCATGTAGACCTCTCTACTGCTGTAGTGTCACAACTCTCTCCCTCCCATGTAGGCGTCTCTACCCCAGTAGTGTCACTACTCTCTCCCTCCCATATAGGCCTCTCTACCGCTGTGGTATAGCTACTCTCTCCCTCCCGTGTAGGCCTCTCTACTGCTGTAGTGTCACTACTCTCTCCCTCCCATGTAGGCCTCTCTACCGCTGTGGAATCACTACTCTCTCCTTCCCATGTAGGCCTCTCTACCGCTGTGGTCTCTCCCTCCCATATAGGCCTCTCTACCGCTGTAGTGTCACTACTCTCTCCCTCCCATGTAGGCCTCTCTACCACTGTGGTATAGCTACTCTCTCCCTCCCATGTAGGCCTCTCTACCACTGTAGTGTCACTACTCTCTCCCTCCCATGTAGGCCTCTCTACCACTGTAGTGTCACTACTCTCTCCCTCCCATATAGGCCTCTCTACCGCTGTAGTGTCACTACTCTCTCCCTCCCATGTAGGCCTCTCTACCACTGTGGAATCACTACTCTCTCCTTCCCATGTAGGCCTCTCTACCACTGTGGTATAGCTACTCTCTCCCTCCCATGTAGGCCTCTCTACCACTGTAGTGTCACCACTCTCTCCCTCCCATGTAGGCCTCTCTACCACTGTGGTCTCTCCCTCCCATATAGGCCTCTCTACCGATGTAGTGTCACTACTCTCTCCCTCCCATATAGGCCTCTCTACCACTGTGGTATAGCTGGTCTCTCCCTCCCATGTAGGCCTCTCTACCGCTGTAGTGTCACTACTCTCTCCCTCCCATGTAGGCGTCTCTACCCCAGTAGTGTCACTACTCTCTCCCTCCCACATAGGCCTCTCTACCGCTGTAGTGTCACTACTCTCTCCCTCCCATGTAGGCCTCTCTACCACTGTGGTATAGCGACTCTCTCCCTCCCATGTAGGCCTCTCTACCACTGTAGTGTCACTACTCTCTCCCTCCCATGTAGGCCTCTCTACCACTGTAGTGTCACTACTCTCTCCCTCCCATATAGGCCTCTCTACCGCTTTAGTGTCACTACTCTCTCCCTCCCATATAGGCCTCTCTACCACTGTGGTATAGCTACTCTCTCCCTCCCATGTAGGTCTCTCTACCCCAGTAGTGTCACTACTCTCTCCCTCCCATGTAGACCTCTCTACTGCTGTAGTTTCACTACTCTCTCCCTCCCATGTAGGCCTCTCTACCACTGTGGTATAGCTACTCTCTCCCTCCCATGTAGGCCTCTCTACCGCTGTAGTGTCACTACTCTCTCCCTCCCATGTAGGCGTCTCTACCCCAGTAGTGTCACTACTCTCTCCCTCCCATGTAGACCTCTCTACTGCTGTAGTGTCACTACTCTCTCCCTCCCATGTAGGCGTCGCTACCCCAGTAGTGTCACTACTCTCTCCCTCCCATGTAGACCTCTCTACTGCTGTAGTGTCACTACTCTCTCCCTCCCATGTAGGCGTCTCTACCGCTGTAGTGTCACTACTCTCTCCCTCCCATGTAGGCCTCTCTACCGCTGTAGTGTCACTACTCTCTCCCTCCCGTGTAGGCGTCTCTACCCCAGTAGTGTCACTACTCTCTCCCTCCCATATAGGCCTCTCTCCCGCTGTAGTCTCACTACTCTCTCCGTCCCATGTGGGCCTCTCTACCACTGTGGTATAGCTACTCTCTCCCTCCCATGTAGGCCTCTCTACCACTGTGGAATCACTACTCTCTCCTTCCCATGTAGGCCTCTCTACCGCTGTGGTCTCTCCCTCCCATATAGGCCTCTCTACCGCTGTAGTGTCACTACTCTCTCCCTCCTATGTAGGCGTCTCTAACCCAGTAGTGTCACTACTCTCTCCCTCCCATGTAGACCTCTCTACTGCTGTAGTGTCACTACTCTCTCCCTCCCATGTAGGCCTCTCTACCACTGTGGTATAGCTACTCTCTCCCTCCCATGTAGGCCTCTCTACCGCTGTAGTGTCACTACTCTCTCCCTCCCATGTAGGCGTCTCTACCCCAGTAGTGTCACTACTCTCTCCCTCCCATGTAGACCTCTCTACTGCTTTAGTGTCACTACTCTCTCCCTCCCATGTAGGCGTCTCTACCCCAGTAGTGTCACTACTCTCTCCCTCCCATATAGGCCTCTCTACCGCTGTGGTATAGCTACTCTCTCCCTCCCGTGTAGGCCTCTCTACCCCAGTAGTGTCACTACTCTCTCCCTTCCATGTAGGCCTCTCTACCGCTGTGGTATAGCTACTCTCTCCCTCCCATGTAGGCCTCTCTACCACTGTGGTATAGCTACTCTCTCCCTCCCATGTAGGTCTCTCTACCCCAGTAGTGTCACTACTCTCTCCCTCCCATGTAGACCTCTCTACTGCTGTAGTGTCACTACTCTCTCCCTCCCATGTAGGCCTCTCTACCACTGTGGTATAGCTACTCTCTCCCTCCCATGTAGGCCTCTCTACCGCTGTAGTGTCACTACTCTCTCCCTCCCATGTAGGCGTCTCTACCCCAGTAGTGTCACTACTCTCACCCTCCCATGTAGACCTCTCTACTGCTGTAGTGTCACTACTCTCTCCCTCCCATGTAGGCGTCTCTACCCCAGTAGTGTCACTACTCTCTCCCTCCCATGTAGACCTCTCTACTGCTGTAGTGTCACTACTCTCTCCCTCCCATGTAGGCGTCTCTACCGCTATAGTGTCACTACTCTCTCCCTCCCATGTAGGCCTCTCTACCACTGTAGTGTCACTACTCTCTCCCTCCCATGTAGGCGTCTCTACCCCAGTAGTGTCACTACTCTCTCCCTCCCATATAGGCCTCTCTACCGCTGTAGTGTCACTACTCTCTCCCTCCCATATAGGCCTCTCTACCACTGTGGTATAGCTACTCTCTCCCTCCCATGTAGGTCTCTCTACCGCTGTAGTGTCACTACTCTCTCCCTCCCATGTAGGCCTCTCTACCACTGTGGTATAGCTACTCTCTCCCTCCCATGTAGGCCTCTCTACCACTGTGGAATCACTACTCTCTCCTTCCCATGTAGGCCTCTCTACCGCTGTGGTCTCTCCCTCCCATATAGGCCTCTCTACCGCTGTAGTGTCACTACTCTCTCCCTCCCATGTAGGCGTCTCTACCACTGTAGTGTCACTACTCTCTCCCTCCCGTGTAGGCCTCTCTACCCCAGTAGTGTCACTACTCTCTCCCTCCCATATAGGCCTCTCTACCGCTGTGGTATAGCTACTCTCTCCCTCCCATGTAGGCCTCTCTACCGCTGTAGTGTCACTACTCTCTCCCTCCCATATAGGCCTCTCTACCCCAGTAGTGTCACTACTCTCTCCCTCCCATGTAGACCTCTCTACTGCTGTGGTATAGATACTCTCTCCCTCCCATGTAGGCCTCTCTACCACTGTAGTGTCACTACTCTCTCCCTCCCATATAGGCCTCTCTACCGCTGTGGTATAGCTACTCTCTCCCTCCCGTGTAGGCCTCTCTACCCCAGTAGTGTCACTACTCTCTCCCTCCCATATAGGCCTCTCTACCGCTGTGGTATAGCTACTCTCTCCCTCCCATGTAGGCCTCTCTACCGCTGTAGTGTCACTACTCTCTCCCTCCCATATAGGCCTCTCTACCCCAGTAGTGTCACTACTCTCTCCCTCCCATGTAGACCTCTCTAATGCTGTGGTATAGATACTCTCTCCCTCCCATGTAGGCCTCTCTACCACTGTAGTGTCACTACTCTCTCCCTCCCATATAGGCCTCTCTACCGCTGTGGTATAGCTACTCTCTCCCTCCCATGTAGGCGTCTCTACCCCAGTAGTGTCACTACTCTCTCCCTCCCATGTAGACCTCTCTACTGCTGTGGTATAGATACTCTCTCCCTCCCATGTAGGCCTCTCTACCACTGTAGTGTCACTACTCTCTCCCTCCCATATAGGCCTCTCTACCACTGTGGTATAGCTACTCTCTCCCTCCCATGTAGGTCTCTCTACCCCAGTAGTGTCACTACTCTCTCCCTCCCTTGTAGGCCTCTCTACCACTGTGGTATAGCTACTCTCTCCCTCCCATGTAGGTCTCTCTACCGCTGTAGTGTCACTACTCTCTCCCTCCCATGTAGGCCTCTCTACCACTGTGGTATAGCTACTCTCTCCCTCCCATGTAGGCCTCTCTACCGCTGTAGTGTCACTACTCTCTCCCTCCCATTTAGGCGTCTCTACCCCACTAGTGTCACTACTCTCTCCCTCCCATGTAGACCTCTCTACTGCTGTAGTGTCACTACTCTCTCCCTCCCATGTAGGCCTCTCTACCACTGTAGTGTCACTACTCTCTCCCTCCCATATAGGCCTCTCTACCACTGTAGTGTCACTACTCTCTCCCTCCCATATAGGCCTCTCTACCGCTGTACTGTCACTACTCTCTCCCTCCCATATAGGCCTCTCTACCACTGTGGTATAGCTACTCTCTCCCTCCCATGTAGGTCTCTCTACCGCTGTAGTGTCACTACTCTCTCCCTCCCATGTAGGCCTCTCTACCACTGTGGTATAGCTACTCTCTCCCTCCCATGTAGGTCTCTCTACCGCTGTAGTGTCACTACTCTCTCCCTCCCATGTAGGCCTCTCTACCACTGTGGTATAGCTACTCTCTCCCTCCCATGTAGGCCTCTCTACCGCTGTAGTGTCACTACTCTCTCCCTCCCATGTAGGCGTCTCTACCCCAGTAGTGTCACTACTCTCTCCCTCCCATGTAGACCTCTCTACTGCTGTAGTGTCACTACTCTCTCCCTCCCATGTAGGCCTCTCTACCGCTGTAGTGTCACTACTCTCTCCCTCCCATGAAGGCGTCTCTACCCCAGTAGTGTCACTACTCTCTCCCTCCCATATAGGCCTCTCTACCGCTGTGGTATAGCTACTCTCTCCCTCCCATGTAGGCCTCTCTACCACTGTGGTATAGCTACTCTCTCCCTCCCATGTAGGTCTCTCTACCCCAGTAGTGTCACTACTCTCTCCCTCCCATGTAGACCTCTCTACTGCTGTAGTGTCACTACTCTCTCCCTCCCATGTAGGCCTCTCTACCACTGTGGTATAGCTACTCTCTCCCTCCCATGTAGGCCTCTCTACCGCTGTAGTGTCACTACTCTCTCCCTCCCATGTAGGCGTCTCTACCCCAGTAGTGTCACTACTCTCTCCCTCCCATGTAGACCTCTCTACTGCTGTAGTGTCACTACACTCTCCCTCCCATGTAGGCGTCTCTACCCCAGTAGTGTCACTACTCTCTCCCTCCCATGTAGACCTCTCTACTGCTGTAGTGTCACTACTCTCTCCCTCCCATGTAGGCGTCTCTACCGCTGTAGTGTCACTACTCTCTCCCTCCCATGTAGGCCTCTCTACCGCTGTAGTGTCACTACTCTCTCCCTCCCATGTAGGCGTCTCTACCCCAGTAGTGTCACTACTCTCTGCCTCCCATATAGGCCTCTCTACCGCTGTAGTGTCACTACTCTCTCCCTCCCATATAGGCCTCTCTACCACTGTGGTATAGCTACTCTCTACCTCCCATGTAGGTCTCTCTACCGCTGTAGTGTCACTACTCTCTCCCTCCCATGTAGGCCTCTCTACCACTGTGGTATAGCTACTCTCTCCCTCCCATGTAGGCCTCTCTACCACTGTGGAATCACTACTCTCTCCTTCCCATGTAGGCCTCTCTACCGCTGTGGTCTCTCCCTCCCATATAGGCCTCTCTACCGCTGTAGTGTCACTACTCTCTCCCTCCCATGTAGGCGTCTCTACCCCAGTAGTGTCACTACTCTCTCCCTCCCATGTAGACCTCTCTACTGCTGTAGTGTCACTACTCTCTCCCTCCCATGTAGGCCTCTCTACCACTGTGGTATAGCTACTCTCTCCCTCCCATGTAGGCCTCTCTACCGCTGTAGTGTCACTACTCTCTCCCTCCCATGTAGGCGTCTCTACCCCAGTAGTGTCACTACTCTCTCCCTCCCATGTAGACCTCTCTACTGCTGTAGTGTCACTACTCTCTCCCTCCCATGTAGGCGTCTCTACCACTGTAGTGTCACTACTCTCTCCCTCCCATGTAGGCCTCTCTACCGCTGTGGTATAGCTACTCTCTCCCTCCCGTGTAGGCCTCTCTACCCCAGTAGTGTCACTACTCTCTCCCTCCCATATAGGCCTCTCTACCGCTGTGGTATAGCTACTCTCTCCCTCCCATGTAGGCCTCTCTACCGCTGTAGTGTCACTACTCTCTCCCTCCCATATAGGCCTCTCTACCCCAGTAGTGTCACTACTCTCTCCCTCCCATGTAGACCTCTCTACTGCTGTGGTATAGATACTCTCTCCCTCCCATGTAGGCCTCTCTACCACTGTAGTGTCACTACTCTCTCCCTCCCATATAGGCCTCTCTACCGCTGTGGTATAGCTACTCTCTCCCTCCCGTGTACGCCTCTCTACCCCAGTAGTGTCACTACTCTCTCCCTCCCATATAGGCCTCTCTACCGCTGTGGTATAGCTACTCTCTCCCTCCCATGTAGGCCTCTCTACCGCTGTAGTGTCACTACTCTCTCCCTCCCATATAGGCCTCTCTACCCCAGTAGTGTCACTACTCTCTCCCTCCCATGTAGACCTCTCTACTGCTGTGGTATAGATACTCTCTCCCTCCCATGTAGGCCTCTCTACCACTGTAGTGTCACTACTCTCTCCCTCCCATATAGGCCTCTCTACCGCTTTGGTATAGCTAATCTCTCCCTCCCATGTAGGCGTCTCTACCCCAGTAGTGTCACTACTCTCTCCCTCCCATGTAGACCTCTCTACTGCTGTGGTATAGATACTCTCTCCCTCCCATGTAGGCCTCTCTACCACTGTAGTGTCACTACTCTCTCCCTCCCATATAGGCCTCTCTACCACTGTGGTATAGCTACTCTCTCCCTCCCATGTAGGTCTCTCTACCGCTGTAGTGTCAATACTCTCTCCCTCCCATGTAGGCCTCTCTACCACTGTGGTATAGCTACTCTCTCCCTCCCATGTAGGTCTCTCTACCGCTGTAGTGTCACTACTCTCTCCCTCCCATGTAGGTGTCTCTACCCCAGTAGTGTCACTACTCTCTCCCTCCCATATAGGCCTCTCTACCGCTGTAGTGTCACTACTCTCTCCCTCCCATATAGGCCTCTCTACCACTGTGGTATAGCTACTCTCTCCCTCCCATGTAGGTCTCTCTACCGCTGTAGTGTCACTACTCTCTCCCTCCCATGTAGGCCTCTCTACCACTGTGGTATAGCTACTCTCTCCCTCCCATGTAGGCCTCTCTACCACTGTGGAATCACTACTCTCTCCTTCCCATGTAGGCCTCTCTACCGCTGTGGTCTCTCCCTCCCATGTAGGCCTCTCTACCGCTGTAGTGTCACTACTCTCTCCCTCCCATGTAGGCGTCTCTACCCCAGAAGTGTCACTACTCTCTCCCTCCCATGTAGACCTCTCTACTGCTGTAGTGTCACTACTCTCTCCCTCCCATGTAGGCGTCTCTACCCCAGTAGTGTCACTACTCTCTCCCTCCCATGTAGACCTCTCTACTGCTGTAGTGTCACTACTCTCTCCCTCCCATGTAGGCGTCTCTACCCCAGTAGTGTCACTACTCTCTCCCTCCCATATAGGCCTCTCTACCGCTGTGGTATAGCTACTCTCTCCCTCCCGTGTAGGCCTCTCTACCCCAGTAGTGTCACTACTCTCTCCCTCCCATATAGGCCTCTCTACCGCTGTGGTATAGCTACTCTCTCCCTCCCATGTAGGCCTCTCTACCGCTGTAGTGTCACTACTCTCTCCCTCCCATGTAGGCGTCTCTACCCCAGTAGTGTCACTACTCTCTCCCTCCCATGTAGACCTCTCTACTGCTGTAGTGTCACTACTCTCTCCCTCCCATGTAGGCGTCTCTACCCCAGTAGTGTCACTACTCTCTCCCTCCCATATAGGCCTCTCTACCGCTGTGGTATAGCTACTCTCTCCCTCCCGTGTAGGCCTCTCTACCCCAGTAGTGTCACTACTCTCTCCCTCCCATATAGGCCTCTCTACCGCTGTGGTATAGCTACTCTCTCCCTCCCATGTAGGCCTCTCTACTGCTGTAGTGTCACTACTCTCTCCCTCCCATGTAGGCCTCTCTACCGCTGTGGAATCACTACTCTCTCCTTCCCATGTAGGCCTCTCTACCGCTGTGGTCTCTCCCTCCCATATAGGCCTCTCTACCGCTGTAGTGTCACTACTCTCTCCCTCCCATGTAGGCCTCTCTACCACTGTGGTATAGCTACTCTCTCCCTCCCATGTAGGCCTCTCTACCACTGTAGTGTCACTACTCTCTCCCTCCCATGTAGGCCTCTCTACCGCTGTGGTCTCTCCCTCCCATATAGGCCTCTCTACTGATGTAGTGTCACTACTCTCTCCCTCCCATATAGGCCTCTCTACCACTGTGGTATAGCTGGTCTCTCCCTCCCATGTAGGCCTCTCTACCGCTGTAGTGTCACTACTCTCTCCCTCCCATGTAGGCGTCTCTACCCCAGAAGTGTCACTACTCTCTCCCTCCCATGTAGACCTCTCTACTGCTGTAGTGTCACTACTCTCTCGCTCCCATGTAGGCGTCTCTACCCCAGTAGTGTCACTACTCTCTCCCTCCCATGTAGACCTCTCTACTGCTGTAGTGTCACAACTCTCTCCCTCCCATGTAGGCGTCTCTACCCCAGTAGTGTCACTACTCTCTCCCTCCCATATAGGCCTCTCTACCGCTGTGGTATAGCTACTCTCTCCCTCCCGTGTAGGCCTCTCTACTGCTGTAGTGTCACTACTCTCTCCCTCCCATGTAGGCCTCTCTACCGCTGTGGAATCACTACTCTCTCCTTCCCATGTAGGCCTCTCTACCGCTGTGGTCTCTCCCTCCCATATAGGCCTCTCTACCGCTGTAGTGTCACTACTCTCTCCCTCCCATGTAGGCCTCTCTACCACTGTGGTATAGCTACTCTCTCCCTCCCATGTAGGCCTCTCTACCACTGTAGTGTCACTACTCTCTCCCTCCCATGTAGGCCTCTCTACCACTGTAGTGTCACTACTCTCTCCCTCCCATATAGGCCTCTCTACCGCTGTAGTGTCACTACTCTCTCCCTCCCATGTAGGCCTCTCTACCACTGTGGAATCACTACTCTCTCCTTCCCATGTAGGCCTCTCTACCACTGTGGTATAGCTACTCTCTCCCTCCCATGTAGGCCTCTCTACCACTGTAGTGTCACCACTCTCTCCCTCCCATGTAGGCCTCTCTACCACTGTGGTCTCTCCCTCCCATATAGGCCTCTCTACCGATGTAGTGTCACTACTCTCTCCCTCCCATATAGGCCTCTCTACCACTGTGGTATAGCTGGTCTCTCCCTCCCATGTAGGCCTCTCTACCGCTGTAGTGTCACTACTCTCTCCCTCCCATGTAGGCGTCTCTACCCCAGTAGTGTCACTACTCTCTCCCTCCCACATAGGCCTCTCTACCGCTGTAGTGTCACTACTCTCTCCCTCCCATGTAGGCCTCTCTACCACTGTGGTATAGCTACTCTCTCCCTCCCATGTAGGCCTCTCTACCACTGTAGTGTCACTACTCTCTCCCTCCCATGTAGGCCTCTCTACCACTGTAGTGTCACTACTCTCTCCCTCCCATATAGGCCTCTCTACCGCTTTAGTGTCACTACTCTCTCCCTCCCATATAGGCCTCTCTACCACTGTGGTATAGCTACTCTCTCCCTCCCATGTAGGTCTCTCTACCCCAGTAGTGTCACTACTCTCTCCCTCCCATGTAGACCTCTCTACTGCTGTAGTTTCACTACTCTCTCCCTCCCATGTAGGCCTCTCTACCACTGTGGTATAGCTACTCTCTCCCTCCCATGTAGGCCTCTCTACCGCTGTAGTGTCACTACTCTCTCCCTCCCATGTAGGCGTCTCTACCCCAGTAGTGTCACTACTCTCTCCCTCCCATGTAGACCTCTCTACTGCTGTAGTGTCACTACTCTCTCCCTCCCATGTAGGCGTCTCTACCCCAGTAGTGTCACTACTCTCTCCCTCCCATGTAGACCTCTCTACTGCTGTAGTGTCACTACTCTCTCCCTCCCATGTAGGCGTCTCTACCGCTGTAGTGTCACTACTCTCTCCCTCCCATGTAGGCCTCTCTACCGCTGTAGTGTCACTACTCTCTCCCTCCCATGTAGGCGTCTCTACCCCAGTAGTGTCACTACTCTCTCCCTCCCATATAGGCCTCTCTCCCGCTGTAGTCTCACTACTCTCTCCGTCCCATGTGGGCCTCTCTACCACTGTGGTATAGCTACTCTCTCCCTCCCATGTAGGCCTCTCTACCACTGTGGAATCACTACTCTCTCCTTCCCATGTAGGCCTCTCTACCGCTGTGGTCTCTCCCTCCCATATAGGCCTCTCTACCGCTGTAGTGTCACTACTCTCTCCCTCCTATGTAGGCGTCTCTAACCCAGTAGTGTCACTACTCTCTCCCTCCCATGTAGACCTCTCTACTGCTGTAGTGTCACTACTCTCTCCCTCCCATGTAGGCCTCTCTACCACTGTGGTATAGCTACTCTCTCCCTCCCATGTAGGCCTCTCTACCGCTGTAGTGTCACTACTCTCTCCCTCCCATGTAGGCGTCTCTACCCCAGTAGTGTCACTACTCTCTCCCTCCCATGTAGACCTCTCTACTGCTGTAGTGTCACTACTCTCTCCCTCCCATGTAGGCGTCTCTACCCCAGTAGTGTCACTACTCTCTCCCTCCCATATAGGCCTCTCTACCGCTGTGGTATAGCTACTCTCTCCCTCCCGTGTAGGCCTCTCTACCCCAGTAGTGTCACTACTCTCTCCCTTCCATGTAGGCCTCTCTACCGCTGTGGTATAGCTACTCTCTCCCTCCCATGTAGGCCTCTCTACCACTGTGGTATAGCTACTCTCTCCCTCCCATGTAGGTCTCTCTACCCCAGTAGTGTCACTACTCTCTCCCTCCCATGTAGACCTCTCTACTGCTGTAGTGTCACTACTCTCTCCCTCCCATGTAGACCTCTCTACTGCTGTAGTGTCACTACTCTCTCCCTCCCATGTAGGCGTCTCTACCCCAGTAGTGTCACTACTCTCTCCCTCCCATGTAGACCTCTCTACTGCTGTAGTGTCACTACTCTCTCCCTCCCATGTAGGCGTCTCTAGCCCAGTAGTGTCACTACTCTCTCCCTCCCATATAGGCCTCTCTACCGCTGTGGTATAGCTACTCTCTCCCTCCCGTGTAGGCCTCTCTAGCCCAGTAGTGTCACTACTCTCTCCCTCCCATATAGGCCTCTCTACCGCTGTGGTATAGCTACTCTCTCCCTCCCATGTAGGCCTCTCTACCACTGTGGTATAGCTACTCTCTCCCTCCCATGTAGGTCTCTCTACCCCAGTAGTGTCACTACTCTCTCCCTCCCATGTAGACCTCTCTACTGCTGTAGTGTCACTACTCTCTCCCTCCCATGTAGGCCTCTCTACCACTGTGGTATAGCTACTCTCTCCCTCCCATGTAGGCCTCTCTACCGCTGTAGTGTCACTACTCTCTCCCTCCCATGTAGGCGTCTCTACCCCAGTAGTGTCACTACTCTCACCCTCCCATGTAGACCTCTCTACTGCTGTAGTGTCACTACTCTCTCCCTCCCATGTAGGCGTCTCTACCCCAGTAGTGTCACTACTCTCTCCCTCCCATGTAGACCTCTCTACTGCTGTAGTGTCACTACTCTCTCCCTCCCATGTAGGCGTCTCTACCGCTGTAGTGTCACTACTCTCTCCCTCCCATGTAGGCCTCTCTACCACTGTAGTGTCACTACTCTCTCCCTCCCATGTAGGCGTCTCTACCCCAGTAGTGTCACTACTCTCTCCCTCCCATATAGGCCTCTCTACCGCTGTAGTGTCACTACTCTCTCCCTCCCATATAGGCCTCTCTACCACTGTGGTATAGCTACTCTCTCCCTCCCATGTAGGTCTCTCTACCGCTGTAGTGTCACTACTCTCTCCCTCCCATGTAGGCCTCTCTACCACTGTGGTATAGCTACTCTCTCCCTCCCATGTAGGCCTCTCTACCACTGTGGAATCACTACTCTCTCCTTCCCATGTAGGCCTCTCTACCGCTGTGGTCTCTCCCTCCCATATAGGCCTCTCTACCGCTGTAGTGTCACTACTCTCTCCCTCCCATGTAGGCGTCTCTACCACTGTAGTGTCACTACTCTCTCCCTCCCGTGTAGGCCTCTCTACCCCAGTAGTGTCACTACTCTCTCCCTCCCATATAGGCCTCTCTACCGCTGTGGTATAGCTACTCTCTCCCTCCCATGTAGGCCTCTCTACCGCTGTAGTGTCACTACTCTCTCCCTCCCATATAGGCCTCTCTACCCCAGTAGTGTCACTACTCTCTCCCTCCCATGTAGACCTCTCTACTGCTGTGGTATAGATACTCTCTCCCTCCCATGTAGGCCTCTCTACCACTGTAGTGTCACTATTCTCTCCCTCCCATATAGGCCTCTCTACCGCTGTGGTATAGCTACTCTCTCCCTCCCGTGTAGGCCTCTCTACCCCAGTAGTGTCACTACTCTCTCCCTCCCATATAGGCCTCTCTACCGCTGTGGTATAGCTACTCTCTCCCTCCCATGTAGGCCTCTCTACCGCTGTAGTGTCACTACTCTCTCCCTCCCATATAGG
This sequence comes from Ambystoma mexicanum, assembly GCF_040938575.1. NCBI lineage: Eukaryota > Metazoa > Chordata > Amphibia > Caudata > Ambystomatidae > Ambystoma > Ambystoma mexicanum. The sequence goes on from NC_090928.1 coordinate 1,307,583,686, forward strand.
CCTCTCTACCCCAGTAGTGTCACTACTCTCTCCCTCCCATGTAGACCTCTCTAATGCTGTGGTATAGATACTCTCTCCCTCCCATGTAGGCCTCTCTACCACTGTAGTGTCACTACTCTCTCCCTCCCATATAGGCCTCTCTACCGCTGTGGTATAGCTACTCTCTCCCTCCCATGTAGGCGTCTCTACCCCAGTAGTGTCACTACTCTCTCCCTCCCATGTAGACCTCTCTACTGCTGTGGTATAGATACTCTCTCCCTCCCATGTAGGCCTCTCTACCACTGTAGTGTCACTACTCTCTCCCTCCCATATAGGCCTCTCTACCACTGTGGTATAGCTACTCTCTCCCTCCCATGTAGGTCTCTCTACCCCAGTAGTGTCACTACTCTCTCCCTCCCTTGTAGGCCTCTCTACCACTGTGGTATAGCTACTCTCTCCCTCCCATGTAGGTCTCTCTACCGCTGTAGTGTCACTACTCTCTCCCTCCCATGTAGGCCTCTCTACCACTGTGGTATAGCTACTCTCTCCCTCCCATGTAGGCCTCTCTACCGCTGTAGTGTCACTACTCTCTCCCTCCCATTTAGGCGTCTCTACCCCACTAGTGTCACTACTCTCTCCCTCCCATGTAGACCTCTCTACTGCTGTAGTGTCACTACTCTCTCCCTCCCATGTAGGCCTCTCTACCACTGTAGTGTCACTACTCTCTCCCTCCCATATAGGCCTCTCTACCACTGTAGTGTCACTACTCTCTCCCTCCCATATAGGCCTCTCTACCGCTGTACTGTCACTACTCTCTCCCTCCCATATAGGCCTCTCTACCACTGTGGTATAGCTACTCTCTCCCTCCCATGTAGGTCTCTCTACCGCTGTAGTGTCACTACTCTCTCCCTCCCATGTAGGCCTCTCTACCACTGTGGTATAGCTACTCTCTCCCTCCCATGTAGGTCTCTCTACCGCTGTAGTGTCACTACTCTCTCCCTCCCATGTAGGCCTCTCTACCACTGTGGTATAGCTACTCTCTCCCTCCCATGTAGGCCTCTCTACCGCTGTAGTGTCACTACTCTCTCCCTCCCATGTAGGCGTCTCTACCCCAGTAGTGTCACTACTCTCTCCCTCCCATGTAGACCTCTCTACTGCTGTAGTGTCACTACTCTCTCCCTCCCATGTAGGCCTCTCTACCGCTGTAGTGTCACTACTCTCTCCCTCCCATGAAGGCGTCTCTACCCCAGTAGTGTCACTACTCTCTCCCTCCCATATAGGCCTCTCTACCGCTGTGGTATAGCTACTCTCTCCCTCCCATGTAGGCCTCTCTACCACTGTGGTATAGCTACTCTCTCCCTCCCATGTAGGTCTCTCTACCCCAGTAGTGTCACTACTCTCTCCCTCCCATGTAGACCTCTCTACTGCTGTAGTGTCACTACTCTCTCCCTCCCATGTAGGCCTCTCTACCACTGTGGTATAGCTACTCTCTCCCTCCCATGTAGGCCTCTCTACCGCTGTAGTGTCACTACTCTCTCCCTCCCATGTAGGCGTCTCTACCCCAGTAGTGTCACTACTCTCTCCCTCCCATGTAGACCTCTCTACTGCTGTAGTGTCACTACACTCTCCCTCCCATGTAGGCGTCTCTACCCCAGTAGTGTCACTACTCTCTCCCTCCCATGTAGACCTCTCTACTGCTGTAGTGTCACTACTCTCTCCCTCCCATGTAGGCGTCTCTACCGCTGTAGTGTCACTACTCTCTCCCTCCCATGTAGGCCTCTCTACCGCTGTAGTGTCACTACTCTCTCCCTCCCATGTAGGCGTCTCTACCCCAGTAGTGTCACTACTCTCTGCCTCCCATATAGGCCTCTCTACCGCTGTAGTGTCACTACTCTCTCCCTCCCATATAGGCCTCTCTACCACTGTGGTATAGCTACTCTCTACCTCCCATGTAGGTCTCTCTACCGCTGTAGTGTCACTACTCTCTCCCTCCCATGTAGGCCTCTCTACCACTGTGGTATAGCTACTCTCTCCCTCCCATGTAGGCCTCTCTACCACTGTGGAATCACTACTCTCTCCTTCCCATGTAGGCCTCTCTACCGCTGTGGTCTCTCCCTCCCATATAGGCCTCTCTACCGCTGTAGTGTCACTACTCTCTCCCTCCCATGTAGACCTTTCTACTGCTGTAGTGTCACTACTCTCTCCCTCCCATGTAGGCCTCTCTACCACTGTGGTATAGCTACTCTCTCCCTCCCATGTAGGCCTCTCTACCGCTGTAGTGTCACTACTCTCTCCCTCCCATGTAGGCGTCTCTACCCCAGTAGTGTCACTACTCTCTCCCTCCCATGTAGACCTCTCTACTGCTGTAGTGTCACTACTCTCTCCCTCCCATGTAGGCGTCTCTACCACTGTAGTGTCACTACTCTCTCCCTCCCATGTAGGCCTCTCTACCGCTGTGGTATAGCTACTCTCTCCCTCCCGTGTAGGCCTCTCTACCCCAGTAGTGTCACTACTCTCTCCCTCCCATATAGGCCTCTCTACCGCTGTGGTATAGCTACTCTCTCCCTCCCATGTAGGCCTCTCTACCGCTGTAGTGTCACTACTCTCTCCCTCCCATATAGGCCTCTCTACCCCAGTAGTGTCACTACTCTCTCCCTCCCATGTAGACCTCTCTACTGCTGTGGTATAGATACTCTCTCCCTCCCATGTAGGCCTCTCTACCACTGTAGTGTCACTACTCTCTCCCTCCCATATAGGCCTCTCTACCGCTGTGGTATAGCTACTCTCTCCCTCCCGTGTACGCCTCTCTACCCCAGTAGTGTCACTACTCTCTCCCTCCCATATAGGCCTCTCTACCGCTGTGGTATAGCTACTCTCTCCCTCCCATGTAGGCCTCTCTACCGCTGTAGTGTCACTACTCTCTCCCTCCCATATAGGCCTCTCTACCCCAGTAGTGTCACTACTCTCTCCCTCCCATGTAGACCTCTCTACTGCTGTGGTATAGATACTCTCTCCCTCCCATGTAGGCCTCTCTACCACTGTAGTGTCACTACTCTCTCCCTCCCATATAGGCCTCTCTACCGCTTTGGTATAGCTACTCTCTCCCTCCCATGTAGGCGTCTCTACCCCAGTAGTGTCACTACTCTCTCCCTCCCATGTAGACCTCTCTACTGCTGTGGTATAGATACTCTCTCCCTCCCATGTAGGCCTCTCTACCACTGTAGTGTCACTACTCTCTCCCTCCCATATAGGCCTCTCTACCACTGTGGTATAGCTACTCTCTCCCTCCCATGTAGGTCTCTCTACCGCTGTAGTGTCAATACTCTCTCCCTCCCATGTAGGCCTCTCTACCACTGTGGTATAGCTACTCTCTCCCTCCCATGTAGGTCTCTCTACCGCTGTAGTGTCACTACTCTCTCCCTCCCATGTAGGTGTCTCTACCGCTGTAGTGTCACTACTCTCTCCCTCCCATATAGGCCTCTCTACCACTGTGGTATAGCTACTCTCTCCCTCCCATGTAGGTCTCTCTACCGCTGTAGTGTCACTACTCTCTCCCTCCCATGTAGGCCTCTCTACCACTGTGGTATAGCTACTCTCTCCCTCCCATGTAGGCCTCTCTACCACTGTGGAATCACTACTCTCTCCTTCCCATGTAGGCCTCTCTACCGCTGTGGTCTCTCCCTCCCATGTAGGCCTCTCTACCGCTGTAGTGTCACTACTCTCTCCCTCCCATGTAGGCGTCTCTACCCCAGAAGTGTCACTACTCTCTCCCTCCCATGTAGACCTCTCTACTGCTGTAGTGTCACTACTCTCTCCCTCCCATGTAGGCGTCTCTACCCCAGTAGTGTCACTACTCTCTCCCTCCCATGTAGACCTCTCTACTGCTGTAGTGTCACTACTCTCTCCCTCCCATGTAGGCGTCTCTAGCCCAGTAGTGTCACTACTCTCTCCCTCCCATATAGGCCTCTCTACCGCTGTGGTATAGCTACTCTCTCCCTCCCGTGTAGGCCTCTCTACCCCAGTAGTGTCACTACTCTCTCCCTCCCATATAGGCCTCTCTACCGCTGTGGTATAGCTACTCTCTCCCTCCCATGTAGGCCTCTCTACCGCTGTAGTGTCACTACTCTCTCCCTCCCATGTAGGCGTCTCTACCCCAGTAGTGTCACTACTCTCTCCCTCCCATGTAGACCTCTCTACTGCTGTAGTGTCACTACTCTCTCCCTCCCATGTAGGCGTCTCTACCCCAGTTGTGTCACTACTCTCTCCCTCCCATATAGGCCTCTCTACCGCTGTGGTATAGCTACTCTCTCCCTCCCGTGTAGGCCTCTCTACCCCAGTAGTGTCACTACTCTCTCCCTCCCATATAGGCCTCTCTAACGCTGTGGTATAGCTACTCTCTCCCTCCCATGTAGGCCTCTCTACTGCTGTAGTGTCACTACTCTCTCCCTCCCATGTAGGCCTCTCTACCGCTGTGGAATCACTACTCTCTCCTTCCCATGTAGGCCTCTCTACCGCTGTGGTCTCTCCCTCCCATATAGGCCTCTCTACCGCTGTAGTGTCACTACTCTCTCCCTCCCATGTAGGCCTCTCTACCACTGTGGTATAGCTACTCTCTCCCTCCCATGTAGGCCTCTCTACCACTGTAGTGTCACTACTCTCTCCCTCCCATGTAGGCCTCTCTACCGCTGTGGTCTCTCCCTCCCATATAGGCCTCTCTACCGATGTAGTGTCACTACTCTCTCCCTCCCATATAGGCCTCTCTACCACTGTGGTATAGCTGGTCTCTCCCTCCCATGTAGGCCTCTCTACCGCTGTAGTGTCACTACTCTCTCCCTCCCATGTAGGCGTCTCTACCGCTGTAGTGTCACTACTCTCTCCCTCCCATGTAGGCCTCTCTACAGCTGTGGTATCACTACTCTCTCCCTCCCATACAGGCCCCTCTACCGCTGTGGTATCACTACTCTCTCCCTCTCATTTAGGCCTCTCTACCGCTGTAGTGTCACTACTCTCTTCCTCCCATGTAGACCTCTCTACTGCTGTGATATAGCTACTCTCTTCCTCCCATGTAGGTCTCTCTACCGCTGTGGTATCACTACTCTCTCCCTCCCATACAGGCCCCTCTACCGCTGTGGTATCACTACTCTCTCCCTCCCATGTAGGCCTCTCTACCGCTGTAGTGTCACTACTCTCTCCCTCCCATGTAGGCGTCTATACCCCAGTAGTGTCACTACTCTCTCCCTCCCATGTAGACCTCTCGACTGCTGTAGTGTCACTACTCTCTCCCTCCCATGTAGGCGTCTCTACCCCAGTAGTGTCACTACTCTCTCCCTCCATATAGGCCTCTCTACCGCTGTGGTATAGCTACTCTCTCCCTCCCGTGTAGGCCTCTCTACCCCAGTAGTGTCACTACTCTCACCCTCCCATGTAGGCCTCTCTACCGCTGTAGTGTCACTACTCTCTTCCTCCCATGTAGGCCTCTCTACCGCTGTGGTATAGCTACTCTCTCCCTCCCATGTAGGCCTCTCTACCACTGTGGTCTCTCCCTCACATATAGGCCTCTCTACCGCTGTAGTGTCATTACTCTCTCCCTCCCATGTAGGCCTCTCTACCGCTGTGGAATCACTACTCTCTCCTTCCCATGTAGGCCTCTCTACCGCTGTGGTCTCTCCCTCCCATATAGGCCTCTCTACCGCTGTAGTGTCACTACTCTCTCCCTCCCATGTAGGCCTCTCTACCACTGTGGTATAGCTACTCTCTCCCTCCCATGTAGGCCTCTCTATCACTGTAGTGTCACTACTCTCTCCCTCCCATGTAGGCCTCTCTACCACTGTAGTGTCACTACTCTCTCCCTCCCATATAGGCCTCTCTACCGCTGTAGTGTCACTACTCTCCCTCCCATATAGGCCTCTCTACCACTGTGGTATAGCTACTCTCTCCCTCCCATGTAGGTCTCTCTACCGCTGTAGTGTCACTACTCTCTCCCTCCCATGTAGGCCTCTCTACCACTGTGGTATAGCTACTCTCTCCCTCCCATGTAGGCCTCTCTACCACTGTGGAATCACTACTCTCTCCTTCCCATGTAGGCCTCTCTACCGCTGTGGTCTCTCCCTCCCATATAGGCCTCTCTACCGATGTAGTGTCACTACTCTCTCCCTCCCATATAGGCCTTTCTACCACTGTGGTATAACTGGTCTCTCCCTCCCATGTAGGCCTCTCTACCGCTGTAGTGTCACTACTCTCTCCCTCCCATGTAGGCGTCTCTACCGCTGTAGTGTCACTACTCTCTCCCTCCCATGTAGGCATCTCTACCCCAGTAGTGTCACTACTCTCTCCCTCCCACGTAGGCCTCTCTACCGCTGTAGTGTCACTACTCTCTCCCTCCCATGTAGGCCTCTCTACCACTGTGGTATAGCTACTCTCTCCCTCCCATGTAGGCCTCTCTACCACTGTAGTGTCACTACTCTCTCCCTCCCATGTAGGCCTCTCTACCACTGTAGTGTCACTACTCTCTCCCTCCCATATAGGCCTCTCTACCACTGTAGTGTCACTACTCTCTCCCTCCCATATAGGCCTCTCTACCACTGTGGTATAGCTACTCTCTCCCTCCCATGTAGGTCTCTCTACCCCAGTAGTGTCACTACTCTCTCCCTCCCATGTAGACCTCTCTACTGCTGTAGTGTCACTACTCTCTCCCTCCCATGTAGGCCTCTCTACCACTGTGGTATAGCTACTCTCTCCCTCCCATGTAGGCCTCTCTACCGCTGTAGTGTCACTACTCTCTCCCTCCCATGTAGGCGTCTCTACCCCAGTAGTGTCACTACTCTCTCCCTCCCATGTAGACCTCTCTACTGCTGTAGTGTCACTACTCTCTCCCTCCCATGTAGGCGTCTCTACCCCAGTAGTGTCACTACTCTCTCCCTCCCATATAGGCCTCTCTACCGCTGTGGTATAGCTACTCTCTCCCTCCCGTGTAGGCCTCTCTACCCCAGTAGTGTCACTACTCTCTCCCTCCCATATAGGCCTCTCTACCGCTGTGGTATAGCTACTCTCTCCCTCCCATGTAGGCCTCTCTACCGCTGTAGTGTCACTACTCTCTCCCTCCCATGTAGGCGTCTCTACCCCAGTAGTGTCACTACTCTCTCCCTCCCATGTAGACCTCTCTACTGCTGTAGTGTCACTACTCTCTCCCTCCCATGTAGGCGTCTCTACCCCAGTAGTGTCACTACTCTCTCCCTCCCATATAGGCCTCTCTACCGCGGTGGTATAGCTACTCTCTCCCTCCCATGTAGGCCTCTCTACCCCAGTAGTGTCACTACTCTCTCCCTCCCATGTAGGCCTCTCTACCACTGTGGTCTCTCCCTCACATATAGGCCTCTCTACCGCTGTAGTGTCATTACTCTCTCCCTCCCATGTAGGCCTCTCTACCGCTGTGGAATCACTACTCTCTCCTTCCCATGTAGGCCTCTCTACCGCTGTGGTCTCTCCCTCCCATATAGGCCTCTCTACCGCTGTAGTGTCACTACTCTCTCCCTCCCATGTAGGCCTCTCTACCACTGTGGTATAGCTACTCTCTCCCTCCCATGTAGGCCTCTCTATCACTGTAGTGTCACTACTCTCTCCCTCCCATGTAGGCCTCTCTACCACTGTAGTGTCACTACTCTCTCCCTCCCATATAGGCCTCTCTACCGCTGTAGTGTCACTACTCTCCCTCCCATATAGGCCTCTCTACCACTGTGGTATAGCTACTCTCTCCCTCCCATGTAGGTCTCTCTACCGCTGTAGTGTCACTACTCTCTCCCTCCCATGTAGGCCTCTCTACCACTGTGGTATAGCTACTCTCTCCCTCCCATGTAGGCCTCTCTACCACTGTGGAATCACTACTCTCTCCTTCCCATGTAGGCCTCTCTACCGCTGTGGTCTCTCCCTCCCATATAGGCCTCTCTACCGATGTAGTGTCACTACTCTCTCCCTCCCATATAGGCCTTTCTACCACTGTGGTATAACTGGTCTCTCCCTCCCATGTAGGCCTCTCTACCGCTGTAGTGTCACTACTCTCTCCCTCCCATGTAGGCGTCTCTACCGCTGTAGTGTCACTACTCTCTCCCTCCCATGTAGGCATCTCTACCCCAGTAGTGTCACTACTCTCTCCCTCCCACGTAGGCCTCTCTACCGATGTAGTGTCACTACTCTCTCCCTCCCATATAGGCCTTTCTACCACTGTGGTATAACTGGTCTCTCCCTCCCAAGTAGGCCTCTCTACCACTGTAGTGTCACTACTCTCTCCCTCCCATGTAGGCCTCTCTACCACTGTAGTGTCACTACTCTCTCCCTCCCATATAGGCCTCTCTACCACTGTAGTGTCACTACTCTCTCCCTCCCATATAGGCCTCTCTACCACTGTGGTATAGCTACTCTCTCCCTCCCATGTAGGTCTCTCTACCGCTGTCGTGTCACTACTCTCTCCCTCCCACGTAGGCCTCTCTACCACTGTGGTATAGCTACTCTCTCCCTCCCATGTAGGCCTCTCTACCACTGTGGAATCACTACTCTCTCCTTCCCATGTAGGCCTCTCTACCGCTGTGGTCTCTCCCTCCCATATAGGCCTCTCTACCGCTGTAGTGTCACTACTCTCTCCCTCCCATATAGGCCTTTCTACCACTGTGGTATAACTGGTCTCTCCCTCCCAAGTAGGTCTCTCTACCCCAGTAGTGTCACTACTCTCTCCCTCCCATGTAGACCTCTCTACTGCTGTAGTGTCACTACTCTCTCCCTCCCATGTAGGCCTCTCTACCACTGTGGTATAGCTACTCTCTCCCTCCCATGTAGGCCTCTCTACCGCTGTAGTGTCACTACTCTCTCCCTCCCATGTAGGCGTCTCTACCCCAGTAGTGTCACTACTCTCTCCCTCCCATGTAGACCTCTCTACTGCTGTAGTGTCACTACTCTCTCCCTCCCATGTAGGCGTCTCTACCCCAGTAGTGTCACTACTCTCTCCCTCCCATATAGGCCTCTCTACCGCTGTGGTATAGCTACTCTCTCCCTCCCGTGTAGGCCTCTCTACCCCAGTAGTGTCACTACTCTCTCCCTCCCATATAGGCCTCTCTACCGCTGTGGTATAGCTACTCTCTCCCTCCCATGTAGGCCTCTCTACCGCTGTAGTGTCACTACTCTCTCCCTCCCATGTAGGCGTCTCTACCCCAGTAGTGTCACTACTCTCTCCCTCCCATATAGGCCTCTCTACCGCTGTAGTGTCACTACTCTCTCCCTCCCATGTAGGCCTCTCTACCACTGTGGTATAGCTACTCTCTCCCTCCCATGTAGGTCTCTCTACCGCTGTAGTGTCACTACTCTCTCCCTCCCATGAAGGCCTCTCTACCACTGTGGTATAGCTACTCTCTCCCTCCCATGTAGGCCTCTCTACCACTGTGGAATCACTACTCTCTCCTTCCCATGTAGGCCTCTCTACCGCTGTGGTCTCTCCCTCCCATATAGGCCTCTCTACCGATGTAGTGTCACTACTCTCTCCCTCCCATATAGGCCTCTCTACCACTGTGGTATAGCTGGTCTCTCCCTCCCATGTAGGCCTCTCTACCGCTGTAGTGTCACTACTCTCTCCCTCCCATGTAGGCGTCTCTACCCCAGTAGTGTCACTACTCTCTCCCTCCCACGTAGGCCTCTCTACCGCTGTAGTGTCACTACTCTCTCCCTCCCATGTAGGCCTCTCTACCACTGTGGTATAGCTACTCTCTCCCTCCCATGTAGGCCTCTCTACCACTGTAGTGTCACTACTCTCTCCCTCCCATGTAGGCCTCTCTACCACTGTAGTGTCACTACTCTCTCCCTCCCATATAGGCCTCTCTACCGCTGTAGTGTCACTACTCTCTCCCTCCCATATAGGCCTCTCTACCACTGTGGTATAGCTACTCTCTCACTCCTATGTAGGTCTCTCTACCCCAGTAGTGTCACTACTCTCTCCCTCCCATGTAGACCTCTCTACTGCTGTAGTGTCACTACTCTCTCCCTCCCATGTAGGCCTCTCTACCACTGTGGTATAGCTACTCTCTCCCTCCCATGTAGGCCTCTCTACCGCTGTAGTGTCACTACTCTCTCCCTCCCATGTAGGCGTCTCTACCCCAGAAGTGTCACTACTCTCTCCCTCCCATGTAGACCTCTCTACTGCTGTAGTGTCACTACTCTCTCCCTCCCATGTAGGCGTCTCTACCCCAGTAGTGTCACTACTCTCTCCCTCCCATGTAGACCTCTCTACTGCTGTAGTGTCACTACTCTCTCCCTCCCATGTAGGCGTCTCTACCCCAGTAGTGTCACTACTCTCTCCCTCCCATATAGGCCTCTCTACCGCTGTGGTATAGCTACTCTCTCCCTCCCGTGTAGGCCTCTCTACCCCAGTAGTGTCACTACTCTCTCCCTCCCATATAGGCCTCTCTACCGCTGTGGTATAGCTACTCTCTCCCTCCCATGTAGGCCTCTCTACCGCTGTAGTGTCACTACTCTCTCCCTCCCATGTAGGCGTCTCTACCCCAGTAGTGTCACTACTCTCTCCCTCCCATGTAGACCTCTCTACTGCTGTAGTGTCACTACTCTCTCCCTCCCATGTAGGCGTCTCTACCCCAGTAGTGTCACTACTCTCTCCCTCCCATATAGGCCTCTCTACCGCTGTGGTATAGCTACTCTCTCCCTCCCGTGTAGGCCTCTCTACCCCAGTAGTGTCACTACTCTCTCCCTCCCATATAGGCCTCTCTACCACTGTGGTATAGCTACTCTCTCCCTCCCATGTAGGCCTCTCTACTGCTGTAGTGTCACTACTCTCTCCCTCCCATGTAGGCCTCTCTACCGCTGTGGAATCACTACTCTCTCCTTCCCATGTAGGCCTCTCTACCGCTGTGGTCTCTCCCTCCCATATAGGCCTCTCTACCGCTGTAGTGTCACTACTCTCTCCCTCCCATGTAGGCCTCTCTACCACTGTGGTATAGCTACTCTCTCCCTCCCATGTAGGCCTCTCTACCACTGTAGTGTCACTACTCTCTCCCTCCCATGTAGGCCTCTCTACCACTGTAGTGTCACTACTCTCTCCCTCCCATATAGGCCTCTCTACCGCTGTAGTGTCACTACTCTCTCCCTCCCATGTAGGCCTCTCTACCACTGTGGTATAGCTACTCTCTCCCTCCCATGTAGGCCTCTCTACCACTGTGGAATCACTACTCTCTCCTTCCCATGTAGGCCTCTCTACCGCTGTGGTCTCTCCCTCCCATATAGGCCTCTCTACCGATGTAGTGTCACTACTCTCTCCCTCCCATATAGGCCTCTCTACCACTGTGGTATAGCTGGTCTCTCCCTCCCATGTAGGCCTCTCTACCGCTGTAGTGTCACTACTCTCTCCCTCCCATGTAGGCGTCTCTACCCCAGTAGTGTCACTACTCTCTCCCTCCCACGTAGGCCTCTCTACCGCTGTAGTGTCACTACTCTCTCCCTCCCATGTAGGCCTCTCTACCACTGTGGTATAGCTACTCTCTCCCTCCCATGTAGGTCTCTCTACCCCAGTAGTGTCACTACTCTCTCCCTCCCATGTAGACCTCTCTACTGCTGTAGTGTCACTACTCTCTCCCTCCCATGTAGGCCTCTCTACCACTGTGGTATAGCTACTCTCTCCCTCCCATGTAGGCCTCTCTACCGCTGTAGTGTCACTACTCTCTCCCTCCCATGTAGGCGTCTCTACCCCAGTAGTGTCACTACTCTCTCCCTCCCATGTAGACCTCTCTACTGCTGTAGTGTCACTACTCTCTCCCTCCCATGTAGGCGTCTCTACCCCAGTAGTGTCACTACTCTCTCCCTCCCATGTAGACCTCTCTACTGCTGTAGTGTCACTACTCTCTCCCTCCCATGTAGGCGTCTCTACCGCTGTAGTGTCACTACTCTCTCCCTCCCATGTAGGCCTCTCTACCGCTGTAGTGTCACTACTCTCTCCCTCCCATGTAGGCGTCTCTACCCCAGTAGTGTCACTACTCTCTCCCTCCCATATAGGCCTCTCTACTGCTGTAGTGTCACTACTCTCTCCCTCCCATATAGGCCTCTCTACCACTGTGGTATAGCTACTCTCTCCCTCCCATGTAGGTCTCTCTACCGCTGTCGTGTCACTACTCTCTCCCTCCCACGTAGGCCTCTCTACCACTGTGGTATAGCTACTCTCTCCCTCCCATGTAGGCCTCTCTACCACTGTGGAATCACTACTCTCTCCTTCCCATGTAGGCCTCTCTACCGCTGTGGTCTCTCCCTCCCATATAGGCCTCTCTACCGCTGTAGTGTCACTACTCTCTCCCTCCTATGTAGGCGTCTCTACCCCAGTAGTGTCACTACTCTCTCCCTCCCATGTAGACCTCTCTACTGCTGTAGTGTCACTACTCTCTCCCTCCCATGTAGGCCTCTCTACCACTGTGGTATAGCTACTCTCTCCCTCCCATGTAGGCCTCTCTACCGCTGTAGTGTCACTACTCTCTCCCTCCCATGTAGGCGTCTCTACCCCAGTAGTGTCACTACTCTCTCCCTCCCATGTAGACCTCTCTACTGCTGTAGTGTCACTACTCTCTCCCTCCCATGTAGGCGTCTCTACCCCAGTAGTGTCACTACTCTCTCCCTCCCATATAGGCCTCTCTACCGCTGTGGTATAGCTACTCTCTCCCTCCCGTGTAGGCCTCTCTACCCCAGTAGTGTCACTACTCTCTCCCTCCCATATAGGCCTCTCTACCGCTGTGGTATAGCTACTCTCTCCCTCCCATGTAGGCCTCTCTACCACTGTGGTATAGCTGGTCTCTCCCTCCCATGTAGGCCTCTCTACCGCTGTAGTGTCACTACTCTCTCCCTCCCACGTAGGCCTCTCTACCGCTGTAGTGTCACTACTCTCTCCCTCCCATGTAGGCCTCTCTACCACTGTGGTATAGCTACTCTCTCCCTCCCATGTAGGTCTCTCTACCCCAGTAGTGTCACTACTCTCTCCCTCCTATGTAGACCTCTCTACTGCTGTAGTGTCACTACTCTCTCCCTCCCATGTAGGCCTCTCTACCACTGTGGTATAGCTACTCTCTCCCTCCCATGTAGGCCTCTCTACCGCTGTAGTGTCACTACTCTCTCCCTCCCATGTAGGCGTCTCTACCCCAGTAGTGTCACTACTCTCTCCCTCCCATGTAGACCTCTCTACTGCTGTAGTGTCACTACTCTCTCCCTCCCATGTAGGCGTCTCTACCCCAGTAGTGTCACTACTCTCTCCCTCCCATGTAGACCTCTCTACTGCTGTAGTGTCACTACTCTCTCCCTCCCATGTAGGCGTCTCTACCGCTGTAGTGTCACTACTCTCTCCCTCCCATGTAGGCCTCTCTACCGCTGTAGTGTCACTACTCTCTCCCTCCCATGTAGGCGTCTCTACCCCAGTAGTGTCACTACTCTCTCCCTCCCATATAGGCCTCTCTACTGCTGTAGTGTCACTACTCTCTCCCTCCCATATAGGCCTCTCTACCACTGTGGTATAGCTACTCTCTCTCCCTCCCATGTAGGTCTCTCTACCGCTGTCGTGTCACTACTCTCTCCCTCCCACGTAGGCCTCTCTACCACTGTGGTATAGCTACTCTCTCCCTCCCATGTAGGCCTCTCTACCACTGTGGAATCACTACTCTCTCCTTCCCATGTAGGCCTCTCTACCGCTGTGGTCTCTCCCTCCCATATAGGCCTCTCTACCGCTGTAGTGTCACTACTCTCTCCCTCCTATGTAGGCGTCTCTACCCCAGTAGTGTCACTACTCTCTCCCTCCCATGTAGACCTCTCTACTGCTGTAGTGTCACTACTCTCTCCCTCCCATGTAGGCCTCTCTACCACTGTGGTATAGCTACTCTCTCCCTCCCATGTAGGCCTCTCTACCGCTGTAGTGTCACTACTCTCTCCCTCCCATGTAGGCGTCTCTACCCCAGTAGTGTCACTACTCTCTCCCTCCCATGTAGACCTCTCTACTGCTGTAGTGTCACTACTCTCTCCCTCCCATGTAGGCGTCAATACCCCAGTAGTGTCACTACTCTCTCCCTCCCATATAGGCCTCTCTACCGCTGTGGTATAGCTACTCTCTCCCTCCCGTGTAGGCCTCTCTACCCCAGTAGTGTCACTACTCTCTCCCTCCCATATAGGCCTCTCTACCGCTGTGGTATAGCTACTCTCTCCCTCCCATGTAGGCCTCTCTACCACTGTGGTATAGCTACTCTCTCCCTCCCATGTAGGTCTCTCTACCCCAGTAGTGTCACTACTCTCTCCCTCCCATGTAGACCTCTCTACTGCTGTAGTGTCACTACTCTCTCCCTCCCATGTAGGCCTCTCTACCACTGTGGTATAGCTACTCTCTCCCTCCCATGTCGGCCTCTCTACCGCTGTAGTGTCACTACTCTCTCCCTCCCATGTAGGCGTCTCTACCCCAGTAGTGTCACTACTCTCTCCCTCCCATGTAGACCTCTCTACTGCTGTAGTGTCACTACTCTCTCCCTCCCATGTAGGCGTCTCTACCCCAGTAGTGTCACTACTCTCTCCCTCCCATGTAGACCTCTCTACTGCTGTAGTGTCACTACTCTCTCCCTCCCATGTAGGCGTCTCTACCGCTGTAGTGTCACTACTCTCTCCCTCCCATGTAGGCCTCTCTACCGCTGTAGTGTCACTACTCTCTCCCTCCCATGTAGGCGTCTCTACCCCAGTAGTGTCACTACTCTCTCCCTCCCATATAGGCCTCTCTACCGCTGTAGTGTCACTACTCTCTCCCTCCCATATAGGCCTCTCTACCACTGTGGTATAGCTACTCTCTCCCTCCCATGTAGGTCTCTCTACCGCTGTAGTGTCACTACTCTCTCCCTCCCATGTAGGCCTCTCTACCACTGTGGTATAGCTACTCTCTCCCTCCCATGTAGGCCTCTCTACCACTGTGGAATCACTACTCTCTCCTTCCCATGTAGGCCTCTCTACCGCTGTGGTCTCTCCCTCCCATATAGGCCTCTCTACCGCTATAGTGTCACTACTCTCTCCCTCCCATGTAGGAGTCTCTAGCCCAGTAGTGTCACTACTCTCTCCCTCCCATGTAGACCTCTCTACTGCTGTAGTGTCACTACTCTCTCCCTCCCATGTAGGCCTCTCTACCACTGTGGTATAGCTACTCTCTCCCTCCCATGTAGGCCTCTCTACCGCTGTAGTGTCACTACTCTCTCCCTCCCATGTAGGCGTCTCTACCCCAGTAGTGTCACTACTCTCTCCCTCCCATGTAGACCTCTCTACTGCTGTAGTGTCACTACTCTCTCCCTCCCATGTAGGCGTCTCTACCACTGTAGTGTCACTACTCTCTCCCTCCCATGTAGGCCTCTCTACCGCTGTGGTATAGCTACTCTCTCCCTCCCGTGTAGGCCTCTCTACCCCAGTAGTGTCACTACTCTCTCCCTCCCATATAGGGCTCTCTACCGCTGTGGTATAGCTACTCTCTCCCTCCCATGTAGGCCTCTCTACCGGTGTAGTGTCACTACTCTCTCCCTCCCATATAGGCCTCTCTACCCCAGTAGTGTCACTACTCTCTCCCTCCCATGTAGACCTCTCTACTGCTATGGTATAGATACTCTCTCCCTCCCATGTAGGCCTCTCTACCACTGTAGTGTCACTACTCTCTCCCTCCCATATAGGCCTCTCTACCGCTGTGGTATAGCTACTCTCTCCCTCCCGTGTAGGCCTCTCTACCCCAGTAGTGTCACTACTCTCTCCCTCCCATATAGGCCTCTCTACCGCTGTGGTATAGCTACTCTCTCCCTCCCATGTAGGCCTCTCTACCGCTGTAGTGTCACTACTCTCTCCCTCCCATATAGGCCTCTCTACCCCAGTAGTGTCACTACTCTCTCCCTCCCATGTAGACCTCTCTACTGCTGTGGTATAGATACTCTCTCCCTCCCATGTAGGCCTCTCTTCCACTGTAGTGTCACTACTCTCTCCCTCCCATATAGGCCTCTCTACCGCTGTGGTATAGCTACTCTCTCCCTCCCATGTAGGCGTCTCTACCCCAGTAGTGTCACTACTCTCTCCCTCCCATGTAGACCTCTCTACTGCTGTGGTATAGATACTCTCTCCCTCCCATGTAGGCCTCTCTACCACTGTAGTGTCACTACTCTCTCCCTCCCATATAGGCCTCTCTACCACTGTGGTATAGCTACTCTCTCCCTCCCATGTAGGTCTCTCTACCGCTGTAGTGTCACTACTCTCTCCCTCCCATGTAGGCCTCTCTACCACTGTGGTATATCTACTCGCTCCCTCCCATGTAGGTCTCTCTACCGCTGTAGTGTCACTACTCTCTCCCTCCCATGTAGACCTCTCTACCACTGTGGTATAGCTACTCTCTCCCTCCCATGTAGGCCTCTCTACCGCTCTAGTGTCACTACTCTCTCCCTCCCATTTAGGCGTCTCTACCCCAGTAGTGTCACTACTCTCTCCCTCCCATGTAGACCTCTCTACTGCTGTAGTGTCACTACTCTCTCCCTCCCATGTAGGCCTCTCTACCACTGTAGTGTCACTACTCTCTCCCTCCCATGTAGGCCTCTCTACCACTGTAGTGTCACTACTCTCTCCCTCCCATATAGGCCTCTCTACCGCTGTACTGTCACTACTCTCTCCCTCCCATATAGGCCTCTCTACCACTGTGGTATAGCTACTCTCTCCCTCCCATGTAGGTCTCTCTACCGCTGTAGTGTCACTACTCTCTCCCTCCCATGTAGGCCTCTCTACCACTGTGGTATAGCTACTCTCTCCCTCCCATGTAGGTCTCTCTACCGCTGTAGTGTCACTACTCTCTCCCTCCCATGTAGGCCTCTCTACCACTGTGGTATAGCTACTCTCTCCCTCCCATGTAGGCCTCTCTAACGCTGTAGTGTCACTACTCTCTCCCTCCCATGTAGGCGTCTCTACCCCAGTAGTGTCACTACTCTCTCCCTCCCATGTAGACCTCTCTACTGCTGTAGTGTCACAACTCTCTCCCTCCCATGTAGGCGTCTCTACCCCAGTAGTGTCACTACTCTCTCCCTCCCATATAGGCCTCTCTACCGCTGTGGTATAGCTACTCTCTCCCTCCCGTGTAGGCCTCTCTACCCCAGTAGTGTCACGACTCTCTCCCTCCCATATAGGCCTCTCTACCGCTGTGGTATAGCTACTCTCTCCCTCCCATGCAGGCCTCTCTACTGCTGTAGTGTCACTACTCTCTCCCTCCCATGTAGGCCTCTCTACCGCTGTGGAATCACTACTCTCTCCTTCCCATGTAGGCCTCTCTACCGCTGTGGTCTCTCCCTCCCATATAGGCCTCTCTACCGCTGTAGTGTCACTACTCTCTCCCTCCCATGTAGGCCTCTCTACCACTGTGGTATAGCTACTCTCTCCCTCCCATGTAGGCCTCTCTACCACTGTAGTGTCACTACTCTCTCCCTCCCATGTAGGCATCTCTACCACTGTAGTGTCACTACTCTCTCCCTCCCATATAGGCCTCTCTACCCCAGTAGTGTCACTACTCTCTCCCTCCCATGTAGACCTCTCTACTGCTGTAGTGTCACAACTCTCTCCCTCCCATGTAGGCGTCTCTACCCCAGTAGTGTCACTACTCTCTCCCTCCCATATAGGCCTCTCTACCGCTGTGGTATAGCTACTCTCTCCCTCCCGTGTAGGCCTCTCTACCCCAGTAGTGTCACGACTCTCTCCCTCCCATATAGGCCTCTCTACCGCTGTGGTATAGCTACTCTCTCCCTCCCATGTAGGCCTCTCTACTGCTGTAGTGTCACTACTCTCTCCCTCCCATGTAGGCCTCTCTACCGCTGTGGAATCACTACTCTCTCCTTCCCATGTAGGCCTCTCTACCGCTGTGGTCTCTCCCTCCCATATAGGCCTCTCTACCGCTGTAGTGTCACTACTCTCTCCCTCCCATGTAGGCCTCTCTACCACTGTGGTATAGCTACTCTCTCCCTCCCATGTAGGCCTCTCTACCACTGTAGTGTCACTACTCTCTCCCTCCCATGTAGGCCTCTCTACCACTGTAGTGTCACTACTCTCTCCCTCCCATATAGGCCTCTCTACCGCTGTAGTGTCACTACTCTCTCCCTCCCATGTAGGCCTCTCTACCACTGTGGAATCACTACTCTCTCCTTCCCATGTAGGCCTCTCTACCACTGTGGTATAGCTACTCTCTCCCTCCCATGTAGGCCTCTCTACCACTGTAGTGTCACTACTCTCTCCCTCCCATGTAGGCCTCTCTACCACTGTGGTCTCTCCCTCCCATATAGGCCTCTCTACCGATGTAGTGTCACTACTCTCTCCCTCCCATATAGGCCTCTCTACCACTGTGGTATAGCTGGTCTCTCCCTCCCATGTAGGCCTCTCTACCGCTGTAGTGTCACTACTCTCTCCCTCCCATGTAGGCGTCTCTACCCCAGTAGTGTCACTACTCTCTCCCTCCCACATAGGCCTCTCTACCGCTGTAGTGTCACTACTCTCTCCCTCCCATGTAGGCCTCTCTACCACTGTGGTATAGCTCCTCTCTCCCTCCCATGTAGGCCTCTCTACCACTGTAGTGTCACTACTCTCTCCCTCCCATGTAGGCCTCTCTACCACTGTAGTGTCACTACTCTCTCCCTCCCATATAGGCCTCTCTACCGCTGTAGTGTCACTACTCTCTCCCTCCCATATAGGCCTCTCTACCACTGTGGTATAGCTACTCTCTCCCTCCCATGTAGGTCTCTCTACCCCAGTAGTGTCACTGCTCTCTCCCTCCCATGTAGACCTCTCTACTGCTGTAGTTTCACTACTCTCTCCCTCCCATGTAGGCCTCTCTACCACTGTGGTATAGCTACTCTCTCCCTCCCATGTAGGCCTCTCTACCGCTGTAGTGTCACTACTCTCTCCCTCCCATGTAGGCGTCTCTACCCCAGTAGTGTCACTACTCTCTCCCTCCCACGTAGACCTCTCTACTGCTGTAGTGTCACTACTCTCTCCCTCCCATGTAGGCGTCTCTACCCCAGTAGTGTCACTACTCTCTCCCTCCCATGTAGACCTCTCTACTGCTGTAGTGTCACTACTCTCTCCCTCCCATGTAGGCGTCTCTACCGCTGTAGTGTCAATACTCTCTCCCTCCCATGTAGGCCTCTCTACCGCTGTAGTGTCACTACTCTCTCCCTCCCATGTAGGTGTCTCTACCCCAGTAGTGTCACTACTCTCTCCCTCCCATATAGGCCTCTCTACCGCTGTAGTGTCACTACTCTGTCCCTCCCATATAGGCCTCTCTACCACTGTGGTATAGCTACTCTCTCCCTCCCATGTAGGTCTCTCTACCGCTGTAGTGTCACTACTCTCTCCCTCCCATGTAGGCCTCTCTACCACTGTGGTATAGCTACTCTCTCCCTCCCATGTAGGCCTCTCTACCACTGTGGAATCACTACTCTCTCCTTCCCATGTAGGCCTCTCTACCGCTGTGGTCTCTCCCTCCCATATAGGCCTCTCTACCGCTGTAGTGTCACTACTCTCTCCCTCCTATGTAGGCGTCTCTAACCCAGTAGTGCCACTACTCTCTCCCTCCCATGTAGACCTCTCTACTGCTGTAGTGTCACTACTCTCTCCCTCCCATGTAGGCCTCTCTACCACTGTGGTATAGCTACTCTCTCCCTCCCATGTAGGCCTCTCTACCGCTGTAGTGTCACTACTCTCTCCCTCCCATATAGGGCTCTCTACCGCTGTGGTATAGCTACTCTCTCCCTCCCATGTAGGCCTCTCTACCGGTGTAGTGTCACTACTCTCTCCCTCCCATATAGGCCTCTCTACCCCAGTAGTGTCACTACTCTCCCCCTCCCATGTAGACCTCTCTACTGCTGTGGTATAGATACTCTCTCCCTCCCATGTAGGCCTCTCTACCACTGTAGTGTCACTACTCTCTCCCTCCCATATAGGCCTCTCTACCGCTGTGGTATAGCTACTCTCTCCCTCCCGTGTAGGCCTCTCTACCCCAGTAGTGTCACTACTCTCTCCTTCCCATATAGGCCTCTCTACCGCTGTGGTATAGCTACTCTCTCCCTCCCATGTAGGCCTCTCTACCGCTGTAGTGTCACTACTCTCTCCCTCCCATATAGGCCTCTCTACCCCAGTAGTGTCACTACTCTCTCCCTCCCATGTAGACCTCTCTACTGCTGTGGTATAGATACTCTCTCCCTCCCATGTAGGCCTCTCTTCCACTGTAGTGTCACTACTCTCTCCCTCCCATATAGGCCTCTCTACCGCTGTGGTATAGCTACTCTCTCCCTCCCATGTAGGCGCCTCTACCCCAGTAGTGTCACTACTCTCTCCCTCCCATGTAGACCTCTCTACTGATGTGGTATAGATACTCTCTCCCTCCCATGTAGGCCTCTCTACCACTGTAGTGTCACTACTCTCTCCCTCCCATATAGGCCTCTCTACCACTGTGGTATAGCTACTCTCTCCCTCCCATGTAGGTCTCTCTACCGCTGTAGTGTCACTACTCTCTCCCTCCCATGTAGGCCTCTCTACCACTGTGGTATATCTACTCGCTCCCTCCCATGTAGGTCTCTCTACCGCTGTAGTGTCACTACTCTCTCCCTCCCATGTAGACCTCTCTACCACTGTGGTATAGCTACTCTCTCCCTCCCATGTAGGCCTCTCTACCGCTGTAGTGTCACTACTCTCTCCCTCCCATTTAGGCGTCTCTACCCCAGTAGTGTCACTACTCTCTCCCTCCCATGTAGACCTCTCTACTGCTGTAGTGTCACTACTCTCTCCCTCCCATGTAGGCCTCTCTACCACTGTAGTGTCACTACTCTCTCCCTCCCATGTAGGCCTCTCCACCACTGTAGTGTCACTACTCTCTCCCTCCCATATAGGCCTCTCTACCGCTGTACTGTCACTACTCTCTCCCTCCCATATAGGCCTCTCTACCACTGTGGTATAGCTACTCTCTCCCTCCCATGTAGGTCTCTCTACCGCTGTAGTGTCACTACTCTCTCCCTCCCATGTAGGCCTCTCTACCACTGTGGTATAGCTACTCTCTCCCTCCCATGTAGGTCTCTCCACCGCTGTAGTGTCACTACTCTCTCCCTCCCATGTAGGCGTCTCTACCCCAGTAGTGTCACTACTCTCTCCCTCCCATGTAGACCTCTCTACTGCTGTAGTGTCACTACTCTCTCCCTCCCATGTAGGCGTCTCTACCCCAGTAGTGTCACTACTCTCTCCCTCCCATATAGGCCTCTCTACCGCTGTGGTATAGCTACTCTCTCCCTCCCGTGTAGGCCTCTCTACCCCAGTAGTGTCACTACTCTCTCCCTCCCATATAGGCCTCTCTACCGCTGTGGTATAGCTACTCTCTCCCTCCCATGTAGGCCTCTCTACCGCTGTAGTGTCACTACTCTCTCCCTCCCATGTAGGCGTCTCTACCCCAGTAGTGTCACTACTCTCTCCCTCCCATATAGGCCTCTCTACCGCTGTGGTATAGCTACTCTCTCCCTCCCGTGTAGGCCTCTCTACCCCAGTAGTGTCACTACTCTCTCCCTCCCATATAGGCCTCTCTACCGCTGTGGTATAGCTACTCTCTCCCTCCCATGTAGGCCTCTCTACCGCTGTAGTGTCACTACTCTCTCCCTCCCATGTAGGCGTCTCTACCCCAGTAGTGTCACTACTCTCTCCCTCCCATATAGGCCTCTCTACCGCTGTAGTGTCACTACTCTCTCCCTCCCATGTAGGCCTCTCTACCACTGTGGTATAGCTACTCTCTCCCTCCCATGTAGGTCTCTCTACCGCTGTAGTGTCACTACTCTCTCCCTCCCATGAAGGCCTCTCTACCACTGTGGTATAGCTACTCTCTCCCTCCCATGTAGGCCTCTCTACCACTGTGGAATCACTACTCTCTCCTTCCCATGTAGGCCTCTCTACCGCTGTGGTCTCTCCCTCCCATATAGGCCTCTCTACCGATGTAGTGTCACTACTCTCTCCCTCCCATATAGGCCTCTCTACCACTGTGGTATAGCTGGTCTCTCCCTCCCATGTAGGCCTCTCTACCGCTGTAGTGTCACTACTCTCTCCCTCCCATGTAGGCGTCTCTACCCCAGTAGTGTCACTACTCTCTCCCTCCCACGTAGGCCTCTCTACCGCTGTAGTGTCACTACTCTCTCCCTCCCATGTAGGCCTCTCTACCACTGTGGTATAGCTACTCTCTCCCTCCCATGTAGGCCTCTCTACCACTGTAGTGTCACTACTCTCTCCCTCCCATGTAGGCCTCTCTACCACTGTAGTGTCACTACTCTCTCCCTCCCATATAGGCCTCTCTACCGCTGTAGTGTCACTACTCTCTCCCTCCCATATAGGCCTCTCTACCACTGTGGTATAGCTACTCTCTCACTCCTATGTAGGTCTCTCTACCCCAGTAGTGTCACTACTCTCTCCCTCCCATGTAGACCTCTCTACTGCTGTAGTGTCACTACTCTCTCCCTCCCATGTAGGCCTCTCTACCACTGTGGTATAGCTACTCTCTCCCTCCCATGTAGGCCTCTCTACCGCTGTAGTGTCACTACTCTCTCCCTCCCATGTAGGCGTCTCTACCCCAGAAGTGTCACTACTCTCTCCCTCCCATGTAGACCTCTCTACTGCTGTAGTGTCACTACTCTCTCCCTCCCATGTAGGCGTCTCTACCCCAGTAGTGTCACTACTCTCTCCCTCCCATGTAGACCTCTCTACTGCTGTAGTGTCACTACTCTCTCCCTCCCATGTAGGCGTCTCTACCCCAGTAGTGTCACTACTCTCTCCCTCCCATATAGGCCTCTCTACCGCTGTGGTATAGCTACTCTCTCCCTCCCGTGTAGGCCTCTCTACCCCAGTAGTGTCACTACTCTCTCCCTCCCATATAGGCCTCTCTACCGCTGTGGTATAGCTACTCTCTCCCTCCCATGTAGGCCTCTCTACCGCTGTAGTGTCACTACTCTCTCCCTCCCATGTAGGCGTCTCTACCCCAGTAGTGTCACTACTCTCTCCCTCCCATGTAGACCTCTCTACTGCTGTAGTGTCACTACTCTCTCCCTCCCATGTAGGCGTCTCTACCCCAGTAGTGTCACTACTCTCTCCCTCCCATATAGGCCTCTCTACCGCTGTGGTATAGCTACTCTCTCCCTCCCGTGTAGGCCTCTCTACCCCAGTAGTGTCACTACTCTCTCCCTCCCATATAGGCCTCTCTACCACTGTGGTATAGCTACTCTCTCCCTCCCATGTAGGCCTCTCTACTGCTGTAGTGTCACTACTCTCTCCCTCCCATGTAGGCCTCTCTACCGCTGTGGAATCACTACTCTCTCCTTCCCATGTAGGCCTCTCTACCGCTGTGGTCTCTCCCTCCCATATAGGCCTCTCTACCGCTGTAGTGTCACTACTCTCTCCCTCCCATGTAGGCCTCTCTACCACTGTGGTATAGCTACTCTCTCCCTCCCATGTAGGCCTCTCTACCACTGTAGTGTCACTACTCTCTCCCTCCCATGTAGGCCTCTCTACCACTGTAGTGTCACTACTCTCTCCCTCCCATATAGGCCTCTCTACCGCTGTAGTGTCACTACTCTCTCCCTCCCATGTAGGCCTCTCTACCACTGTGGTATAGCTACTCTCTCCCTCCCATGTAGGCCTCTCTACCACTGTGGAATCACTACTCTCTCCTTCCCATGTAGGCCTCTCTACCGCTGTGGTCTCTCCCTCCCATATAGGCCTCTCTACCGATGTAGTGTCACTACTCTCTCCCTCCCATATAGGCCTCTCTACCACTGTGGTATAGCTGGTCTCTCCCTCCCATGTAGGCCTCTCTACCGCTGTAGTGTCACTACTCTCTCCCTCCCATGTAGGCGTCTCTACCCCAGTAGTGTCACTACTCTCTCCCTCCCACGTAGGCCTCTCTACCGCTGTAGTGTCACTACTCTCTCCCTCCCATGTAGGCCTCTCTACCACTGTGGTATAGCTACTCTCTCCCTCCCATGTAGGTCTCTCTACCCCAGTAGTGTCACTACTCTCTCCCTCCCATGTAGACCTCTCTACTGCTGTAGTGTCACTACTCTCTCCCTCCCATGTAGGCCTCTCTACCACTGTGGTATAGCTACTCTCTCCCTCCCATGTAGGCCTCTCTACCGCTGTAGTGTCACTACTCTCTCCCTCCCATGTAGGCGTCTCTACCCCAGTAGTGTCACTACTCTCTCCCTCCCATGTAGACCTCTCTACTGCTGTAGTGTCACTACTCTCTCCCTCCCATGTAGGCGTCTCTACCCCAGTAGTGTCACTACTCTCTCCCTCCCATGTAGACCTCTCTACTGCTGTAGTGTCACTACTCTCTCCCTCCCATGTAGGCGTCTCTACCGCTGTAGTGTCACTACTCTCTCCCTCCCATGTAGGCCTCTCTACCGCTGTAGTGTCACTACTCTCTCCCTCCCATGTAGGCGTCTCTACCCCAGTAGTGTCACTACTCTCTCCCTCCCATATAGGCCTCTCTACTGCTGTAGTGTCACTACTCTCTCCCTCCCATATAGGCCTCTCTACCACTGTGGTATAGCTACTCTCTCCCTCCCATGTAGGTCTCTCTACCGCTGTCGTGTCACTACTCTCTCCCTCCCACGTAGGCCTCTCTACCACTGTGGTATAGCTACTCTCTCCCTCCCATGTAGGCCTCTCTACCACTGTGGAATCACTACTCTCTCCTTCCCATGTAGGCCTCTCTACCGCTGTGGTCTCTCCCTCCCATATAGGCCTCTCTACCGCTGTAGTGTCACTACTCTCTCCCTCCTATGTAGGCGTCTCTACCCCAGTAGTGTCACTACTCTCTCCCTCCCATGTAGACCTCTCTACTGCTGTAGTGTCACTACTCTCTCCCTCCCATGTAGGCCTCTCTACCACTGTGGTATAGCTACTCTCTCCCTCCCATGTAGGCCTCTCTACCGCTGTAGTGTCACTACTCTCTCCCTCCCATGTAGGCGTCTCTACCCCAGTAGTGTCACTACTCTCTCCCTCCCATGTAGACCTCTCTACTGCTGTAGTGTCACTACTCTCTCCCTCCCATGTAGGCGTCTCTACCCCAGTAGTGTCACTACTCTCTCCCTCCCATATAGGCCTCTCTACCGCTGTGGTATAGCTACTCTCTCCCTCCCGTGTAGGCCTCTCTACCCCAGTAGTGTCACTACTCTCTCCCTCCCATATAGGCCTCTCTACCGCTGTGGTATAGCTACTCTCTCCCTCCCATGTAGGCCTCTCTACCACTGTGGTATAGCTGGTCTCTCCCTCCCATGTAGGCCTCTCTACCGCTGTAGTGTCACTACTCTCTCCCTCCCACGTAGGCCTCTCTACCGCTGTAGTGTCACTACTCTCTCCCTCCCATGTAGGCCTCTCTACCACTGTGGTATAGCTACTCTCTCCCTCCCATGTAGGTCTCTCTACCCCAGTAGTGTCACTACTCTCTCCCTCCTATGTAGACCTCTCTACTGCTGTAGTGTCACTACTCTCTCCCTCCCATGTAGGCCTCTCTACCACTGTGGTATAGCTACTCTCTCCCTCCCATGTAGGCCTCTCTACCGCTGTAGTGTCACTACTCTCTCCCTCCCATGTAGGCGTCTCTACCCCAGTAGTGTCACTACTCTCTCCCTCCCATGTAGACCTCTCTACTGCTGTAGTGTCACTACTCTCTCCCTCCCATGTAGGCGTCTCTACCCCAGTAGTGTCACTACTCTCTCCCTCCCATGTAGACCTCTCTACTGCTGTAGTGTCACTACTCTCTCCCTCCCATGTAGGCGTCTCTACCGCTGTAGTGTCACTACTCTCTCCCTCCCATGTAGGCCTCTCTACCGCTGTAGTGTCACTACTCTCTCCCTCCCATGTAGGCGTCTCTACCCCAGTAGTGTCACTACTCTCTCCCTCCCATATAGGCCTCTCTACTGCTGTAGTGTCACTACTCTCTCCCTCCCATATAGGCCTCTCTACCACTGTGGTATAGCTACTCTCTCTCCCTCCCATGTAGGTCTCTCTACCGCTGTCGTGTCACTACTCTCTCCCTCCCACGTAGGCCTCTCTACCACTGTGGTATAGCTACTCTCTCCCTCCCATGTAGGCCTCTCTACCACTGTGGAATCACTACTCTCTCCTTCCCATGTAGGCCTCTCTACCGCTGTGGTCTCTCCCTCCCATATAGGCCTCTCTACCGCTGTAGTGTCACTACTCTCTCCCTCCTATGTAGGCGTCTCTACCCCAGTAGTGTCACTACTCTCTCCCTCCCATGTAGACCTCTCTACTGCTGTAGTGTCACTACTCTCTCCCTCCCATGTAGGCCTCTCTACCACTGTGGTATAGCTACTCTCTCCCTCCCATGTAGGCCTCTCTACCGCTGTAGTGTCACTACTCTCTCCCTCCCATGTAGGCGTCTCTACCCCAGTAGTGTCACTACTCTCTCCCTCCCATGTAGACCTCTCTACTGCTGTAGTGTCACTACTCTCTCCCTCCCATGTAGGCGTCAATACCCCAGTAGTGTCACTACTCTCTCCCTCCCATATAGGCCTCTCTACCGCTGTGGTATAGCTACTCTCTCCCTCCCGTGTAGGCCTCTCTACCCCAGTAGTGTCACTACTCTCTCCCTCCCATATAGGCCTCTCTACCGCTGTGGTATAGCTACTCTCTCCCTCCCATGTAGGCCTCTCTACCACTGTGGTATAGCTACTCTCTCCCTCCCATGTAGGTCTCTCTACCCCAGTAGTGTCACTACTCTCTCCCTCCCATGTAGACCTCTCTACTGCTGTAGTGTCACTACTCTCTCCCTCCCATGTAGGCCTCTCTACCACTGTGGTATAGCTACTCTCTCCCTCCCATGTCGGCCTCTCTACCGCTGTAGTGTCACTACTCTCTCCCTCCCATGTAGGCGTCTCTACCCCAGTAGTGTCACTACTCTCTCCCTCCCATGTAGACCTCTCTACTGCTGTAGTGTCACTACTCTCTCCCTCCCATGTAGGCGTCTCTACCCCAGTAGTGTCACTACTCTCTCCCTCCCATGTAGACCTCTCTACTGCTGTAGTGTCACTACTCTCTCCCTCCCATGTAGGCGTCTCTACCGCTGTAGTGTCACTACTCTCTCCCTCCCATGTAGGCCTCTCTACCGCTGTAGTGTCACTACTCTCTCCCTCCCATGTAGGCGTCTCTACCCCAGTAGTGTCACTACTCTCTCCCTCCCATATAGGCCTCTCTACCGCTGTAGTGTCACTACTCTCTCCCTCCCATATAGGCCTCTCTACCACTGTGGTATAGCTACTCTCTCCCTCCCATGTAGGTCTCTCTACCGCTGTAGTGTCACTACTCTCTCCCTCCCATGTAGGCCTCTCTACCACTGTGGTATAGCTACTCTCTCCCTCCCATGTAGGCCTCTCTACCACTGTGGAATCACTACTCTCTCCTTCCCATGTAGGCCTCTCTACCGCTGTGGTCTCTCCCTCCCATATAGGCCTCTCTACCGCTATAGTGTCACTACTCTCTCCCTCCCATGTAGGAGTCTCTAGCCCAGTAGTGTCACTACTCTCTCCCTCCCATGTAGACCTCTCTACTGCTGTAGTGTCACTACTCTCTCCCTCCCATGTAGGCCTCTCTACCACTGTGGTATAGCTACTCTCTCCCTCCCATGTAGGCCTCTCTACCGCTGTAGTGTCACTACTCTCTCCCTCCCATGTAGGCGTCTCTACCCCAGTAGTGTCACTACTCTCTCCCTCCCATGTAGACCTCTCTACTGCTGTAGTGTCACTACTCTCTCCCTCCCATGTAGGCGTCTCTACCACTGTAGTGTCACTACTCTCTCCCTCCCATGTAGGCCTCTCTACCGCTGTGGTATAGCTACTCTCTCCCTCCCGTGTAGGCCTCTCTACCCCAGTAGTGTCACTACTCTCTCCCTCCCATATAGGGCTCTCTACCGCTGTGGTATAGCTACTCTCTCCCTCCCATGTAGGCCTCTCTACCGGTGTAGTGTCACTACTCTCTCCCTCCCATATAGGCCTCTCTACCCCAGTAGTGTCACTACTCTCTCCCTCCCATGTAGACCTCTCTACTGCTATGGTATAGATACTCTCTCCCTCCCATGTAGGCCTCTCTACCACTGTAGTGTCACTACTCTCTCCCTCCCATATAGGCCTCTCTACCGCTGTGGTATAGCTACTCTCTCCCTCCCGTGTAGGCCTCTCTACCCCAGTAGTGTCACTACTCTCTCCCTCCCATATAGGCCTCTCTACCGCTGTGGTATAGCTACTCTCTCCCTCCCATGTAGGCCTCTCTACCGCTGTAGTGTCACTACTCTCTCCCTCCCATATAGGCCTCTCTACCCCAGTAGTGTCACTACTCTCTCCCTCCCATGTAGACCTCTCTACTGCTGTGGTATAGATACTCTCTCCCTCCCATGTAGGCCTCTCTTCCACTGTAGTGTCACTACTCTCTCCCTCCCATATAGGCCTCTCTACCGCTGTGGTATAGCTACTCTCTCCCTCCCATGTAGGCGTCTCTACCCCAGTAGTGTCACTACTCTCTCCCTCCCATGTAGACCTCTCTACTGCTGTGGTATAGATACTCTCTCCCTCCCATGTAGGCCTCTCTACCACTGTAGTGTCACTACTCTCTCCCTCCCATATAGGCCTCTCTACCACTGTGGTATAGCTACTCTCTCCCTCCCATGTAGGTCTCTCTACCGCTGTAGTGTCACTACTCTCTCCCTCCCATGTAGGCCTCTCTACCACTGTGGTATATCTACTCGCTCCCTCCCATGTAGGTCTCTCTACCGCTGTAGTGTCACTACTCTCTCCCTCCCATGTAGACCTCTCTACCACTGTGGTATAGCTACTCTCTCCCTCCCATGTAGGCCTCTCTACCGCTCTAGTGTCACTACTCTCTCCCTCCCATTTAGGCGTCTCTACCCCAGTAGTGTCACTACTCTCTCCCTCCCATGTAGACCTCTCTACTGCTGTAGTGTCACTACTCTCTCCCTCCCATGTAGGCCTCTCTACCACTGTAGTGTCACTACTCTCTCCCTCCCATGTAGGCCTCTCTACCACTGTAGTGTCACTACTCTCTCCCTCCCATATAGGCCTCTCTACCGCTGTACTGTCACTACTCTCTCCCTCCCATATAGGCCTCTCTACCACTGTGGTATAGCTACTCTCTCCCTCCCATGTAGGTCTCTCTACCGCTGTAGTGTCACTACTCTCTCCCTCCCATGTAGGCCTCTCTACCACTGTGGTATAGCTACTCTCTCCCTCCCATGTAGGTCTCTCTACCGCTGTAGTGTCACTACTCTCTCCCTCCCATGTAGGCCTCTCTACCACTGTGGTATAGCTACTCTCTCCCTCCCATGTAGGCCTCTCTAACGCTGTAGTGTCACTACTCTCTCCCTCCCATGTAGGCGTCTCTACCCCAGTAGTGTCACTACTCTCTCCCTCCCATGTAGACCTCTCTACTGCTGTAGTGTCACAACTCTCTCCCTCCCATGTAGGCGTCTCTACCCCAGTAGTGTCACTACTCTCTCCCTCCCATATAGGCCTCTCTACCGCTGTGGTATAGCTACTCTCTCCCTCCCGTGTAGGCCTCTCTACCCCAGTAGTGTCACGACTCTCTCCCTCCCATATAGGCCTCTCTACCGCTGTGGTATAGCTACTCTCTCCCTCCCATGCAGGCCTCTCTACTGCTGTAGTGTCACTACTCTCTCCCTCCCATGTAGGCCTCTCTACCGCTGTGGAATCACTACTCTCTCCTTCCCATGTAGGCCTCTCTACCGCTGTGGTCTCTCCCTCCCATATAGGCCTCTCTACCGCTGTAGTGTCACTACTCTCTCCCTCCCATGTAGGCCTCTCTACCACTGTGGTATAGCTACTCTCTCCCTCCCATGTAGGCCTCTCTACCACTGTAGTGTCACTACTCTCTCCCTCCCATGTAGGCATCTCTACCACTGTAGTGTCACTACTCTCTCCCTCCCATATAGGCCTCTCTACCCCAGTAGTGTCACTACTCTCTCCCTCCCATGTAGACCTCTCTACTGCTGTAGTGTCACAACTCTCTCCCTCCCATGTAGGCGTCTCTACCCCAGTAGTGTCACTACTCTCTCCCTCCCATATAGGCCTCTCTACCGCTGTGGTATAGCTACTCTCTCCCTCCCGTGTAGGCCTCTCTACCCCAGTAGTGTCACGACTCTCTCCCTCCCATATAGGCCTCTCTACCGCTGTGGTATAGCTACTCTCTCCCTCCCATGTAGGCCTCTCTACTGCTGTAGTGTCACTACTCTCTCCCTCCCATGTAGGCCTCTCTACCGCTGTGGAATCACTACTCTCTCCTTCCCATGTAGGCCTCTCTACCGCTGTGGTCTCTCCCTCCCATATAGGCCTCTCTACCGCTGTAGTGTCACTACTCTCTCCCTCCCATGTAGGCCTCTCTACCACTGTGGTATAGCTACTCTCTCCCTCCCATGTAGGCCTCTCTACCACTGTAGTGTCACTACTCTCTCCCTCCCATGTAGGCCTCTCTACCACTGTAGTGTCACTACTCTCTCCCTCCCATATAGGCCTCTCTACCGCTGTAGTGTCACTACTCTCTCCCTCCCATGTAGGCCTCTCTACCACTGTGGAATCACTACTCTCTCCTTCCCATGTAGGCCTCTCTACCACTGTGGTATAGCTACTCTCTCCCTCCCATGTAGGCCTCTCTACCACTGTAGTGTCACTACTCTCTCCCTCCCATGTAGGCCTCTCTACCACTGTGGTCTCTCCCTCCCATATAGGCCTCTCTACCGATGTAGTGTCACTACTCTCTCCCTCCCATATAGGCCTCTCTACCACTGTGGTATAGCTGGTCTCTCCCTCCCATGTAGGCCTCTCTACCGCTGTAGTGTCACTACTCTCTCCCTCCCATGTAGGCGTCTCTACCCCAGTAGTGTCACTACTCTCTCCCTCCCACATAGGCCTCTCTACCGCTGTAGTGTCACTACTCTCTCCCTCCCATGTAGGCCTCTCTACCACTGTGGTATAGCTCCTCTCTCCCTCCCATGTAGGCCTCTCTACCACTGTAGTGTCACTACTCTCTCCCTCCCATGTAGGCCTCTCTACCACTGTAGTGTCACTACTCTCTCCCTCCCATATAGGCCTCTCTACCGCTGTAGTGTCACTACTCTCTCCCTCCCATATAGGCCTCTCTACCACTGTGGTATAGCTACTCTCTCCCTCCCATGTAGGTCTCTCTACCCCAGTAGTGTCACTGCTCTCTCCCTCCCATGTAGACCTCTCTACTGCTGTAGTTTCACTACTCTCTCCCTCCCATGTAGGCCTCTCTACCACTGTGGTATAGCTACTCTCTCCCTCCCATGTAGGCCTCTCTACCGCTGTAGTGTCACTACTCTCTCCCTCCCATGTAGGCGTCTCTACCCCAGTAGTGTCACTACTCTCTCCCTCCCACGTAGACCTCTCTACTGCTGTAGTGTCACTACTCTCTCCCTCCCATGTAGGCGTCTCTACCCCAGTAGTGTCACTACTCTCTCCCTCCCATGTAGACCTCTCTACTGCTGTAGTGTCACTACTCTCTCCCTCCCATGTAGGCGTCTCTACCGCTGTAGTGTCAATACTCTCTCCCTCCCATGTAGGCCTCTCTACCGCTGTAGTGTCACTACTCTCTCCCTCCCATGTAGGTGTCTCTACCCCAGTAGTGTCACTACTCTCTCCCTCCCATATAGGCCTCTCTACCGCTGTAGTGTCACTACTCTGTCCCTCCCATATAGGCCTCTCTACCACTGTGGTATAGCTACTCTCTCCCTCCCATGTAGGTCTCTCTACCGCTGTAGTGTCACTACTCTCTCCCTCCCATGTAGGCCTCTCTACCACTGTGGTATAGCTACTCTCTCCCTCCCATGTAGGCCTCTCTACCACTGTGGAATCACTACTCTCTCCTTCCCATGTAGGCCTCTCTACCGCTGTGGTCTCTCCCTCCCATATAGGCCTCTCTACCGCTGTAGTGTCACTACTCTCTCCCTCCTATGTAGGCGTCTCTAACCCAGTAGTGCCACTACTCTCTCCCTCCCATGTAGACCTCTCTACTGCTGTAGTGTCACTACTCTCTCCCTCCCATGTAGGCCTCTCTACCACTGTGGTATAGCTACTCTCTCCCTCCCATGTAGGCCTCTCTACCGCTGTAGTGTCACTACTCTCTCCCTCCCATATAGGGCTCTCTACCGCTGTGGTATAGCTACTCTCTCCCTCCCATGTAGGCCTCTCTACCGGTGTAGTGTCACTACTCTCTCCCTCCCATATAGGCCTCTCTACCCCAGTAGTGTCACTACTCTCCCCCTCCCATGTAGACCTCTCTACTGCTGTGGTATAGATACTCTCTCCCTCCCATGTAGGCCTCTCTACCACTGTAGTGTCACTACTCTCTCCCTCCCATATAGGCCTCTCTACCGCTGTGGTATAGCTACTCTCTCCCTCCCGTGTAGGCCTCTCTACCCCAGTAGTGTCACTACTCTCTCCTTCCCATATAGGCCTCTCTACCGCTGTGGTATAGCTACTCTCTCCCTCCCATGTAGGCCTCTCTACCGCTGTAGTGTCACTACTCTCTCCCTCCCATATAGGCCTCTCTACCCCAGTAGTGTCACTACTCTCTCCCTCCCATGTAGACCTCTCTACTGCTGTGGTATAGATACTCTCTCCCTCCCATGTAGGCCTCTCTTCCACTGTAGTGTCACTACTCTCTCCCTCCCATATAGGCCTCTCTACCGCTGTGGTATAGCTACTCTCTCCCTCCCATGTAGGCGCCTCTACCCCAGTAGTGTCACTACTCTCTCCCTCCCATGTAGACCTCTCTACTGATGTGGTATAGATACTCTCTCCCTCCCATGTAGGCCTCTCTACCACTGTAGTGTCACTACTCTCTCCCTCCCATATAGGCCTCTCTACCACTGTGGTATAGCTACTCTCTCCCTCCCATGTAGGTCTCTCTACCGCTGTAGTGTCACTACTCTCTCCCTCCCATGTAGGCCTCTCTACCACTGTGGTATATCTACTCGCTCCCTCCCATGTAGGTCTCTCTACCGCTGTAGTGTCACTACTCTCTCCCTCCCATGTAGACCTCTCTACCACTGTGGTATAGCTACTCTCTCCCTCCCATGTAGGCCTCTCTACCGCTGTAGTGTCACTACTCTCTCCCTCCCATTTAGGCGTCTCTACCCCAGTAGTGTCACTACTCTCTCCCTCCCATGTAGACCTCTCTACTGCTGTAGTGTCACTACTCTCTCCCTCCCATGTAGGCCTCTCTACCACTGTAGTGTCACTACTCTCTCCCTCCCATGTAGGCCTCTCCACCACTGTAGTGTCACTACTCTCTCCCTCCCATATAGGCCTCTCTACCGCTGTACTGTCACTACTCTCTCCCTCCCATATAGGCCTCTCTACCACTGTGGTATAGCTACTCTCTCCCTCCCATGTAGGTCTCTCTACCGCTGTAGTGTCACTACTCTCTCCCTCCCATGTAGGCCTCTCTACCACTGTGGTATAGCTAC
This sequence comes from Ambystoma mexicanum, assembly GCF_040938575.1. NCBI lineage: Eukaryota > Metazoa > Chordata > Amphibia > Caudata > Ambystomatidae > Ambystoma > Ambystoma mexicanum. The sequence continues at coordinate 1,307,617,272 of NC_090928.1, forward strand.
TCTCTCCCTCCCATGTAGGTCTCTCCACCGCTGTAGTGTCACTACTCTCTCCCTCCCATGTAGGCCTCTCTACCACTGTGGTATAGCTACTCTCTCCCTCCCATGTAGGCCTCTCTACCGCTGTAGTGTCACTACTCTCTCCCTCCCATGTAGGCGTCTCTTCCCCAGTAGTTTCACTACTCTCTCCCTCCCATGTAGACCTCTCTACTGCTGTAGTGTCACTACTCTCTCCCTCCCATGTAGGCCTCTCTACCGCTGTAGTGTCACTACTCTGTCCCTCCCATGTAGGCGTCTCTACCCCAGTAGTGTCACTACTCTCTCCCTCCCATTTAGACCTCTCTACTGCTGTAGTGTCACTACTCTCTCCCTCCCATGTAGGCGTCTCTACCCCAGTAGTGTCACTACTCTCTCCCTCCCATATAGGCCTCTCTACCGCTGTGGTATAGCTACTCTCTCCCTCCCGTGTAGGCCTCTCTACCCCAGTAGTGTCATTACTCTCTCCCTCCCATATAGGCCTCTCTACCGCTGTGGTATAGCTACTCTCTCCCTCCCATGTAGGCCTCTCTACCACTGTGGTATAGTACTCTCTCCCTCCCATGTAGGTCTCTCTACCCCAGTAGTGTCACTACTCTCTCCCTCCCATGTAGAACTCTCTACTGCTGTAGTGTCACTACTCTCTCCCTCCCATGTAGGCCTCTCTACCACTGTGGTATAGCTACTCTCTCCCTCCCATGTAGGCCTCTCTACCGCTGTAGTGTCACTACTCTCTCCCTCCCATGTAGGCGTCTCTACCCCAGTAGTGTCACTACTCTCTCCCTCCCATGTAGACCTCTCTACTGCTGTAGTGTCACTACTCTCTCCCTCCCATGTAGGCGTCTCTACCCCAGTAGTGTCACTACTCTCTCCCTCCCATGTAGACCTCTCTACTGCTGTAGTGTCACTACTCTCTCCCTCCCATGTAGGCGTCTCTACCGCTGTAGTGTCACTACTCTCTCCCTCCCATGTAGGCCTCTCTACCACTGTAGTGTCACTACTCTCTCCCTCCCATGTAGGCGTCTCTACCCCAGTAGTGTCACTACTCTCTCCCTCCCATATAGGCCTCTCTACCGCTGTAGTGTCACTACTCTCTCCCTCCCATATAGGCCTCTCTACCACTGTGGTATAGCTACTCTCTCCCTCCCATGTAGGTCTCTCTACCGCTGTAGTGTCACTACTCTCTCCCTCCCATGTAGGCGTCTCTACCCCAGTAGTGTCACTACTCTCTCCCTCCCATGTAGACCTCTCTACTGCTGTAGTGTCACTACTCTCTCGCTCCCATGTAGGCGTCTCTACCCCAGTAGTGTCACTACTCTCTCCCTCCCATGTAGACCTCTCTACTGCTGTAGTGTCACAACTCTCTCCCTCCCATGTAGGCGTCTCTACCCCAGTAGTGTCACTACTCTCTCCCTCCCATATAGGCCTCTCTACCGCTGTGGTATAGCTACTCTCTCCCTCCCGTGTAGGCCTCTCTACTGCTGTAGTGTCACTACTCTCTCCCTCCCATGTAGGCCTCTCTACCGCTGTGGAATAACTACTCTCTCCTTCCCATGTAGGCCTCTCTACCGCTGTGGTCTCTCCCTCCCATATAGGCCTCTCTACCGCTGTAGTGTCACTACTCTCTCCCTCCCATGTAGGCCTCTCTACCACTGTGGTATAGCTACTCTCTCCCTCCCATGTAGGCCTCTCTACCACTGTAGTGTCACTACTCTCTCCCTCCCATGTAGGCCTCTCTACCACTGTAGTGTCACTACTCTCTCCCTCCCATATAGGCCTCTCTACCGCTGTAGTGTCACTACTCTCTCCCTCCCATGTAGGCCTCTCTACCACTGTGGAATCACTACTCTCTCCTTCCCATGTAGGCCTCTCTACCACTGTGGTATAGCTACTCTCTCCCTCCCATGTAGGCCTCTCTACCACTGTAGTGTCACCACTCTCTCCCTCCCATGTAGGCCTCTCTACCACTGTGGTCTCTCCCTCCCATATAGGCCTCTCTACCGATGTAGTGTCACTACTCTCTCCCTCCCATATAGGCCTCTCTACCACTGTGGTATAGCTGGTCTCTCCCTCCCATGTAGGCCTCTCTACCGCTGTAGTGTCACTACTCTCTCCCTCCCATGTAGGCGTCTCTACCCCAGTAGTGTCACTACTCTCTCCCTCCCACATAGGCCTCTCTACCGCTGTAGTGTCACTACTCTCTCCCTCCCATGTAGGCCTCTCTACCACTGTGGTATAGCTACTCTCTCCCTCCCATGTAGGCCTCTCTACCACTGTAGTGTCACTACTCTCTCCCTCCCATGTAGGCCTCTCTACCACTGTAGTGTCACTACTCTCTCCCTCCCATATAGGCCTCTCTACCGCTTTAGTGTCACTACTCTCTCCCTCCCATATAGGCCTCTCTACCACTGTGGTATAGCTACTCTCTCCCTCCCATGTAGGTCTCTCTACCCCAGTAGTGTCACTACTCTCTCCCTCCCATGTAGACCTCTCTACTGCTGTAGTTTCACTACTCTCTCCCTCCCATGTAGGCCTCTCTACCACTGTGGTATAGCTACTCTCTCCCTCCCATGTAGGCCTCTCTACCGCTGTAGTGTCACTACTCTCTCCCTCCCATGTAGGCATCTCTACCCCAGTAGTGTCACTACTCTCTCCCTCCCATGTAGACCTCTCTACTGCTGTAGTGTCACTACTCTCTCCCTCCCATGTAGGCGTCTCTACCCCAGTAGTGTCACTACTCTCTCCCTCCCATGTAGACCTCTCTACTGCTGTAGTGTCACTACTCTCTCCCTCCCATGTAGGCGTCTCTACCGCTGTAGTGTCACTACTCTCTCCCTCCCATGTAGGCCTCTCTACCGCTGTAGTGTCACTACTCTCTCCCTCCCATGTAGGCGTCTCTACCCCAGTAGTGTCACTACTCTCTCCCTCCCATATAGGCCTCTCTCCCGCTGTAGTCTCACTACTCTCTCCGTCCCATGTGGGCCTCTCTACCACTGTGGTATAGCTACTCTCTCCCTCCCATGTAGGCCTCTCTACCACTGTGGAATCACTACTCTCTCCTTCCCATGTAGGCCTCTCTACCGCTGTGGTCTCTCCCTCCCATATAGGCCTCTCTACCACTGTAGTGTCACTACTCTCTCCCTCCTATGTAGGCGTCTCTAACCCAGTAGTGTCACTACTCTCACCCTCCCATGTAGACCTCTCTACTGCTGTAGTGTCACTACTCTCTCCCTCCCATGTAGGCCTCTCTACCACTGTGGTATAGCTACTCTCTCCCTCCCATGTAGGCCTCTCTACCGCTGTAGTGTCACTACTCTCTCCCTCCCATGTAGGCGTCTCTACCCCAGTAGTGTCACTACTCTCCCTCCCATGTAGACCTCTCTACTGCTGTAGTGTCACTACTCTCTCCCTCCCATGTAGGCGTCTCTACCCCAGTAGTGTCACTACTCTCTCCCTCCCATATAGGCCTCTCTACCGCTGTGGTATAGCTACTCTCTCCCTCCCGTGTAGGCCTCTCTACCCCAGTAGTGTCACTACTCTCTCCCTTCCATGTAGGCCTCTCTACCGCTGTGGTATAGCTACTCTCTCCCTCCCATGTAGGCCTCTCTACCACTGTGGTATAGCTACACTCTCCCTCCCATGTAGGTCTCTCTACCCCAGTAGTGTCACTACTCTCTCCCTCCCATGTAGACCTCTCTACTGCTGTAGTGTCACTACTCTCTCCCTCCCATGTAGGCCTCTCTACCACTGTGGTATAGCTACTCTCTCCCTCCCATGTAGGCCTCTCTACCGCTGTAGTGTCACTACTCTCTCCCTCCCATGTAGGCATCTCTACCCCAGTAGTGTCACTACTCTCACCCTCCCATGTAGACCTCTCTACTGCTGTAGTGTCACTACTCTCTCCCTCCCATGTAGGCGTCTCTACCCCAGTAGTGTCACTACTCTCTCCCTCCCATGTAGACCTCTCTATTGCTGTAGTGTCACTACTCTCTCCCTCCCATGTAGGCGTCTCTACCGCTGTAGTGTCACTACTCTCTCCCTCCCATGTAGGCCTCTCTACCACTGTAGTGTCACTACTATCTCCCTCCCATGTAGGCGTCTCTACCCCAGTAGTGTCACTACTCTCTCCCTCCCATATAGGCCTCTCTACCGCTGTAGTGTCACTACTCTCTCCCTCCCATATAGGCCTCTCTACCACTGTGGTATAGCTACTCTCTCCCTCCCATGTAGGTCTCTCTACCGCTGTAGTGTCACTACTCTCTCCCTCCCATGTAGGCCTCTCTACCACTGTGGTATAGCTACTCTCTCCCTCCCATGTAGGCCTCTCTACCACTGTGGAATCACTACTCTCTCCTTCCCATGTAGGCCTCTCTACCGCTGTGGTCTCTCCCTCCCATGTAGGCCTCTCTACCGCTGTAGTGTCACTACTCTCTCCCTCCCATGTAGGCGTCTCTACCCCAGAAGTGTCACTACTCTCTCCCTCCCATGTAGACCTCTCTACTGCTGTAGTGTCACTACTCTCTCCCTCCCATGTAGGCGTCTCTACCCCAGTAGTGTCACTACTCTCTCCCTCCCATGTAGACCTCTCTACTGCTGTAGTGTCACTACTCTCTCCCTCCCATGTAGGCGTCTCTACCCCAGTAGTGTCACTACTCTCTCCCTCCCATATAGGCCTCTCTACCGCTGTGGTATAGCTACTCTCTCCCTCCCGTGTAGGCCTCTCTACCCCAGTAGTGTCACTACTCTCTCCCTCCCATATAGGCCTCTCTACCGCTGTGGTATAGCTACTCTCTCCCTCCCATGTAGGCCTCTCTACCTGTAGTGTCACTACTCTCTCCCTCCCATGTAGGCGTCTCTACCCCAGTAGTGTCACTACTCTCTCCCTCCCATGTAGACCTCTCTACTGCTGTAGTGTCACTACTCTCTCCCTCCCATGTAGGCGTCTCTACCCCAGTAGTGTCACTACTCTCTCCCTCCCATATAGGCCTCTCTACCGCTGTGGTATAGCTACTCTCTCCCTCCCGTGTAGGCCTCTCTACCCCAGTAGTGTCACTACTCTCTCCCTCCCATATAGGCCTCTCTACCGCTGTGGTATAGCTACTCTCTCCCTCCCATGTAGGCCTCTCTACTGCTGTAGTGTCACTACTCTCTCCCTCCCATGTAGGCCTCTCTACCGCTGTGGAATCACTACTCTCTCCTTCCCATGTAGGCCTCTCTACCGCTGTGGTCTCTCCCTCCCATATAGGCCTCTCTACCGCTGTAGTGTCACTACTCTCTCCCTCCCATGTAGGCCTCTCTACCACTGTGGTATAGCTACTCTCTCCCTCCCATGTAGGCCTCTCTACCACTGTAGTGTCACTACTCTCTCCCTCCCATGTAGGCCTCTCTACCGCTGTGGTCTCTCCCTCCCATATAGGCCTCTCTACCGATGTAGTGTCACTACTCTCTCCCTCCCATATAGGCCTCTCTACCACTGTGGTATAGCTGGTCTCTCCCTCCCATGTAGGCCTCTCTACCGCTGTAGTGTCACTACTCTCTCCCTCCCATGTAGGCGTCTCTACCGCTGTAGTGTCACTACTCTCTCCCTCCCATGTAGGCCTCTCTACAGCTGTGGTATCACTACTCTCTCCCTCCCATACAGGCCCCTCTACCGCTGTGGTATCACTACTCTCTCCCTCTCATTTAGGCCTCTCTACCGCTGTAGTGTCACTACTCTCTTCCTCCCATGTAGACCTCTCTACTGCTGTGATATAGCTACTCTCTTCCTCCCATGTAGGTCTCTCTACCGCTGTGGTATCACTACTCTCTCCCTCCCATACAGGCCCCTCTACCGCTGTGGTATCACTACTCTCTCCCTCCCATGTAGGCCTCTCTACCGCTGTAGTGTCACTACTCTCTCCCTCCCATGTAGGCGTCTATACCCCAGTAGTGTCACTACTCTCTCCCTCCCATGTAGACCTCTCGACTGCTGTAGTGTCACTACTCTCTCCCTCCCATGTAGGCGTCTCTACCCCAGTAGTGTCACTACTCTCTCCCTCCATATAGGCCTCTCTACCGCTGTGGTATAGCTACTCTCTCCCTCCCGTGTAGGCCTCTCTACCCCAGTAGTGTCACTACTCTCTTCCTCCCATGTAGGCGTCTCTACCCCAGTAGTGTCACTACTCTCTCCCTCCCATGTAGACCTCTCTACTGCTGTAGTGTCACTACTCTCTCCCTCCCATGTAGGCCTCTCTACCACTGTGGTATAGCTACTCTCTCCCTCCCATGTAGGCCTCTCTACCGCTGTAGTGTCACTACTCTCTCCCTCCCATGTAGGCGTCTCTACCCCAGTAGTGTCACTACTCTCTCCCTCCCATGTAGACCTCTCTACCGCTGTAGTGTCACTACTCTCTCCCTCCCATGTAGGCGTCTCTACCCCAGTAGTGTCACTACTCTCTCCCTCCCATATAGGCCTCTCTACCGCTGTAGTGTCACTACTCTCTCCCTCCCATATAGGCCTCTCTACCACTGTGGTATAGCTACTCTCTCCCTCCCATGTAGGTCTCTCTACCGCTGTAGTGTCACTACTCTCTCCCTCCCATGTAGGCCTCTCTACCACTGTGGTATAGCTACTCTCTCCCTCCCATGTAGGCCTCTCTACCACTGTGGAATCACTACTCTCTCCTTCCCATGTAGGCCTCTCTACCGCTGTGGTCTCTCCCTCCCATATAGGCCTCTCTACCGCTGTAGTGTCACTACTCTCTTCCTCCCATGTAGGCGTCTCTACCCCAGTAGTGTCACTACTCTCTCCCTCCCATGTAGACCTCTCTACTGCTGTAGTGTCACTACTCTCTCCCTCCCATGTAGGCCTCTCTACCACTGTGGTATAGCTACTCTCTCCCTCCCATGTAGGCCTCTCTACCGCTGTAGTGTCACTACTCTCTCCCTCCCATGTAGGCGTCTCTACCCCAGTAGTGTCACTACTCTCTCCCTCCCATGTAGACCTCTCTACTGCTGTAGTGTCACTACTCTCTCCCTCCCATGTAGGCGTCTCTACCACTGTAGTGTCACTACTCTCTCCCTCCCATGTAGGCCTCTCTACCGCTGTGGTATAGCTACTCTCTCCCTCCCGTGTAGGCCTCTCTACCCCAGTAGTGTCACTACTCTCTCCCTCCCATATAGGGCTCTCTACCGCTGAAGTATAGCTACTCTCTCCCTCCCATGTAGGCCTCTCTACCGGTGTAGTGTCACTACTCTCTCCCTCCCATATAGGCCTCTCTACCCCAGTAATGTCACTACTCTCTCCCTCCCATGTAGACCTCTCTACTGCTGTGGTATAGATACTCTCTCCCTCCCATGTAGGCCTCTCTACCACTGTAGTGTCACTACTCTCTCCCTCCCATATAGGCCTCTCTACCGCTGTGGTATAGCTACTCTCTCCCTCCCGTGTAGGCCTCTCTACCCCAGTAGTGTCACTACTCTCTCCCTCCCATATAGGCCTCTCTACCGCTGTGGTATAGCTACTCTCTCCCTCCCATGTAGGCCTCTCTACCGCTGTAGTGTCACTACTCTCTCCCTCCCATATAGGCCTCTCTACCCCAGTAGTGTCACTACTCTCTCCCTCCCATGTAGACCTCTCTACTGCTGTGGTATAGATACTCTCTCCCTCCCATGTAGGCCTCTCTTCCACTGTAGTGTCACTACTCTCTCCCTCCCATATAGGCCTCTCTACCGCTGTGGTATAGCTACTCTCTCCCTCCCATGTAGGCGTCTCTACTCCAGTAGTGTCACTACTCTCTCCCTCCCATGTAGACCTCTCTACTGCTGTGGTATAGATACTCTCTCCCTCCCATGTAGGCCTCTCTACCACTGTAGTGTCACTACTCTCTCACTCCCATATAGGCCTCTCTACCACTGTGGTATAGCTACTCTCTCCCTCCCATGTAGGTCTCTCTACCGCTGTAGTGTCACTACTCTCTCCCTCCCATGTAGGCCTCTCTACCACTATGGTATAGCTACTCGCTCCCTCCCATGTAGGTCTCTCTACCGCTGTAGTGTCACTACTCTCTCCCTCCCATGTAGACCTCTCTACCACTGTGGTATAGCTACTCTCTCCCTCCCATGTAGGCCTCTCTACCGCTGTAGTGTCACTACTCTCTCCCTCCCATTTAGGCGTCTCTACCCCAGTAGTGTCACTACTCTCTCCCTCCCATGTAGACCTCTCTACTGCTGTAGTGTCACTACTCTCTCCCTCCCATGTAGGCGTCTCTACCCCAGTAGTGTCACTACTCTCTCCCTCCCATGTAGACCTCTCTACTGCTGTAGTGTCACTACTCTCTCCCTCCCATGTAGGCGTCTCTACCCCAGTAGTGTCACTACTCTCTCCCTCCCATATAGGCCTCTCTACCGCTGTGGTATAGCTACTCTCTCCCTCCCGTGTAGGCCTCTCTACCCCAGTAGTGTCACTACTCTCTCCCTCCCATATAGGCCTCTCTACCGCTGTGGTATAGCTACTCTCTCCCTCCCATGTAGGCCTCTCTACCGCTGTAGTGTCACTACTCTCTCCCTCCCATGTAGGCGTCTCTACCCCAGTAGTGTCACTACTCTCTCCCTCCCATGTAGACCTCTCTACTGCTGTAGTGTCACTACTCTCTCCCTCCCATGTAGGCGTCTCTACCCCAGTAGTGTCACTACTCTCTCCCTCCCATATAGGCCTCTCTACCGCTGTGGTATAGCTACTCTCTCCCTCCCGTGTAGGCCTCTCTACCCCAGTAGTGTCACTACTCTCTCCCTCCCATATAGGCCTCTCTACCGCTGTGGTATAGCTACTCTCTCCCTCCCATGTAGGCCTCTCTACTGCTGTAGTGTCACTACTCTCTCCCTCCCATGTAGGCCTCTCTACCGCTGTGGAATCACTACTCTCTCCTTCCCATGTAGGCCTCTCTACCGCTGTGGTCTCTCCCTCCCATATATGCCTCTCTACCGCTGTAGTGTCACTACTCTCTCCCTCCCATGTAGGCCTCTCTACCACTGTGGTATAGCTACTCTCTCCCTCCCATGTAGGCCTCTCTACCACTGTAGTGTCACTACTCTTTCCCTCCCATGTAGGCCTCTCTACCACTGTAGTGTCACTACTCTCTCCCTCCCATATAGGCCTCTCTACCGCTGTAGTGTCACTACTCTCTCCTTCCCATGTAGGCCTCTCTACCGCTGTGGTCTCTCCCTCCCATATAGGCCTCTCTACCGATGTAGTGTCACTACTCTCTCCCTCCCATATAGGCCTCTCTACCACTGTGGTATAGCTGGTCTCTCCCTCCCATGTAGGCCTCTCTACCGCTGTAGTGTCACTACTCTCTCCCTCCCATGTAGGCGTCTCTACCCCAGTAGTGTCACTACTCTCTCCCTCCCACGTAGGCCTCTCTACCGCTGTAGTGTCACTACTCTCTCCCTCCCATGTAGGCCTCTCTACCACTGTGGTATAGCTACTCTCTCCCTCCCATGTAGGTCTCTCTACCCCAGTAGTGTCACTACTCTCTCCCTCCCATGTAGACCTCTCTACTGCTGTAGTGTCACTACTCTCTCCCTCCCATGTAGGCCTCTCTACCACTGTGGTATAGCTACTCTCTCCCTCCCATGTAGGCCTCTCTACCGCTGTAGTGTCACTACTCTCTCCCTCCCATGTAGGCGTCTCTACCCCAGTAGTGTCACTACTCTCTCCCTCCCATGTAGACCTCTCTACTGCTGTAGTGTCACTACTCTCTCCCTCCCATGTAGGCGTCTCTACCGCTGTAGTGTCACTACTCTCTCCCTCCCATGTAGGCCTCTCTACCGCTGTAGTGTCACTACTCTCTCCCTCCCATGTAGGCCTCTCTACCACTGTGGTATAGCTACTCTCTCCCTCCCATGTAGGCCTCTCTACCACTGTGGAATCACTACTCTCTCCTTCCCATGTAGGCCTCTCTACCGCTGTGGTCTCTCCCTCCCATATAGGCCTCTCTACCGATGTAGTGTCACTACTCTCTCCCTCCCATATAGGCCTCTCTACCACTGTGGTATAGCTGGTCTCTCCCTCCCATGTAGGCCTCTCTACCGCTGTAGTGTCACTACTCTCTCCCTCCCATGTAGGCGTCTCTACCCCAGTAGTGTCACTACTCTCTCCCTCCCACGTAGGCCTCTCTACCGCTGTAGTGTCACTACTCTCTCCCTCCCATGTAGGCCTCTCTACCACTGTGGTATAGCTACTCTCTCCCTCCCATGTAGGTCTCTCTACCCCAGTAGTGTCACTACTCTCTCCCTCCCATGTAGACCTCTCTACTGCTGTAGTGTCACTACTCTCTCCCTCCCATGTAGGCCTCTCTACCACTGTGGTATAGCTACTCTCTCCCTCCCATGTAGGCCTCTCTACCGCTGTAGTGTCACTACTCTCTCCCTCCCATGTAGGCGTCTCTACCCCAGTAGTGTCACTACTCTCTCCCTCCCATGTAGACCTCTCTACTGCTGTAGTGTCACTACTCTCTCCCTCCCATGTAGGCGTCTCTACCGCTGTAGTGTCACTACTCTCTCCCTCCCATGTAGGCCTCTCTACCGCTGTAGTGTCACTACTCTCTCCCTCCCATGTAGGCGTCTCTACCCCAGTAGTGCCACTACTCTCTCCCTCCCATATAGGCCTCTCTACTGCTGTAGTGTCACTACTCTCTCCCTCCCATATAGGCCTCTCTACCACTGTGGTATAGCTACTCTCTCCCTCCCATGTAGGTCTCTCTACCGCTGTCGTGTCACTACTCTCTCCCTCCCATGTAGGCCTCTCTACCACTGTGGTATAGCTACTCTCTCCCTCCCATGTAGGCCTCTCTACCACTGTGGAATCACTACTCTCTCCTTCCCATGTAGGCCTCTCTACCGCTGTGGTCTCTCCCTCCCATATAGGCCTCTCTACTGCTGTAGTGTCACTACTCTCTCCCTCCTATGTAGGCGTCTCTACCCCAGTAGTGTCACTACTCTCTCCCTCCCATGTAGACCTCTCTACTGCTGTAGTGTCACTACTCTCTCCCTCCCATGTAGGCCTCTCTACCACTGTGGTATAGCTACTCTCTCCCTCCCATGTAGGCCTCTCTACCGCTGTAGTGTCACTACTCTCTCCCTCCCATGTAGGCGTCTCTACCCCAGTAGTGTCACTACTCTCTCCCTCCCATGTAGACCTCTCTACTGCTGTAGTGTCACTACTCTCTCCCTCCCATGTAGGCGTCTCTACCCCAGTAGTGTCACTACTCTCTCCCTCCCATATAGGCCTCTCTACCGCTGTGGTATAGCTACTCTCTCCCTCCCGTGTAGGCCTCTCTACCCCAGTAGTGTCACTACTCTCTCCCTCCCATATAGGCCTCTCTACCGCTGTGGTATAGCTACTCTCTCCCTCCCATGTAGGCCTCTCTACCACTGTGGTATAGCTACTCTCTCCCTCCCATGTAGGTCTCTCTACCCCAGTAGTGTCACTACTCTCTCCCTCCCATGTAGACCTCTCTACTGCTGTAGTGTCACTACTCTCTCCCTCCCATGTAGGCCTCTCTACCACTGTGGTATACCTACTCTCTCCCTCCCATGTAGGCCTCTCTACCGCTGTAGTGTCACTACTCTCTCCCTCCCATGTAGGCGTCTCTACCCCAGTAATGTCACTACTCTCTCCCTCCCATGTAGACCTCTCTACTGCTGTAGTGTCACTACTCTCTCCCTCCCATGTAGGCGTCTCTACCCCAGTAGTGTCACTACTCTCTCCCTCCCATGTAGACCTCTCTACTGCTGTAGTGTCACTACTCTCTCCCTCCCATGTAGGCGTCTCTACCGCTGTAGTGTCACTACTCTCTCCCTCCCATGTAGGCCTCTCTACCGCTGTAGTGTCACTACTCTCTCCCTCCCATGTAGGTGTCTCTACCCCAGTAGTGTCACTACTCTCTCCCTCCCATATAGGCCTCTCTACCGCTGTAGTGTCACTACTCTCTCCCTCCCATATAGGCCTCTCTACCACTGTGGTATAGCTACTCTCTCCCTCCCATGTAGGTCTCTCTACCGCTGTAGTGTCACTACTCTCTCCCTCCCATGTAGGCCTCTCTACCACTGTGGTATAGCTACTCTCTCCCTCCCATGTAGGCCTCTCTACCACTGTGGAATCACTACTCTCTCCTTCCCATGTAGGCCTCTCTACCGCTGTGGTCTCTCCCTCCCATGTAGGCCTCTCTACCGCTGTAGTGTCACTACTCTCTCCCTCCCATGTAGGCGTCTCTACCCCAGAAGTGTCACTACTCTCTCCCTCCCATGTAGACCTCTCTACTGCTGTAGTGTCACTACTCTCTCCCTCCCATGTAGGCGTCTCTACCCCAGTAGTGTCACTACTCTCTCCCTCCCATGTAGACCTCTCTACTGCTGTAGTGTCACTACTCTCTCCCTCCCATGTAGGCGTCTCTACCCCAGTAGTGTCACTACTCTCTCCCTCCCATATAGGCCTCTCTACCGCTGTGGTATAGCTACTCTCTCCCTCCCGTGTAGGCCTCTCTACCCCAGTAGTGTCACTACTCTCTCCCTCCCATATAGGCCTCTCTACCGCTGTGGTATAGCTACTCTCTCCCTCCCATGTAGGCCTCTCTACCGCTGTAGTGTCACTACTCTCTCCCTCCCATGTAGGCGTCTCTACCCCAGTAGTGTCACTACTCTCTCCCTCCCATGTAGACCTCTCTACTGCTGTAGTGTCACTACTCTCTCCCTCCCATGTAGGCGTCTCTACCCCAGTAGTGTCACTACTCTCTCCCTCCCATATAGGCCTCTCTACCGCTGTGGTATAGCTACTCTCTCCCTCCCGTGTAGGCCTCTCTACCCCAGTAGTGTCACTACTCTCTCCCTCCCATATAGGCCTCTCTACCGCTGTGGTATAGCTACTCTCTCCCTCCCATGTAGGCCTCTCTACTGCTGTAGTGTCACTACTCTCTCCCTCCCATGTAGGCCTCTCTACCGCTGTGGAATCACTACTCTCTCCTTCCCATGTAGGCCTCTCTACCGCTGTGGTCTCTCCCTCCCATATAGGCCTCTCTACCGCTGTAGTGTCACTACTCTCTCCCTCCCATGTAGGCCTCTCTACCACTGTGGTATAGCTACTCTCTCCCTCCCATGTAGGCCTCTCTACCACTGTAGTGTCACTACTCTCTCCCTCCCATGTAGGCCTCTCTACCGCTGTGGTCTCTCCCTCCCATATAGGCCTCTCTACCGATGTAGTGTCACTACTCTCTCCCTCCCATATAGGCCTCTCTACCACTGTGGTATAGCTGGTCTCTCCCTCCCATGTAGGCCTCTCTACTGCTGTAGTGTCACTACTCTCTCCCTCCCATGTAGGCGTCTCTACCGCTGTAGTGTCACTACTCTCTCCCTCCCATGTAGGCCTCTCTACAGCTGTGGTATCACTACTCTCTCCCTCCCATACAGGCCCCTCTACCGCTGTGGTATCACTACTCTCTCCCTCTCATTTAGGCCTCTCTACCGCTGTAGTGTCACTACTCTCTTCCTCCCATGTAGACCTCTCTACTGCTGTGATATAGCTACTCTCTTCCTCCCATGTAGGTCTCTCTACCGCTGTGGTATCACTACTCTCTCCCTCCCATACAGGCCCCTCTACCGCTGTGGTATCACTACTCTCTCCCTCCCATGTAGGCCTCTCTACCGCTGTAGTGTCACTACTCTCTCCCTCCCATGTAGGCGTCTATACCCCAGTAGTGTCACTACTCTCTCCCTCCCATGTAGACCTCTCGACTGCTGTAGTGTCACTACTCTCTCCCTCCCATGTAGGCGTCTCTACCCCAGTAGTGTCACTACTCTCTCCCTCCATATAGGCCTCTCTACCGCTGTGGTATAGCTACTCTCTCCCTCCCGTGTAGGCCTCTCTACCCCAGTAGTGTCACTACTCTCACCCTCCCATGTAGGCCTCTCTACCGCTGTAGTGTCACTACTCTCTTCCTCCCATGTAGGCCTCTCTACCGCTGTGGTATAGCTACTCTCTCCCTCCCATGTAGGCCTCTCTACCACTGTGGTCTCTCCCTCACATATAGGCCTCTCTACCGCTGTAGTGTCATTACTCTCTCCCTCCCATGTAGGCCTCTCTACCGCTGTGGAATCACTACTCTCTCCTTCCCATGTAGGCCTCTCTACCGCTGTGGTCTCCCCCTCCCATATAGGCCTCTCTACCGCTGTAGTGTCACTACTCTCTCCCTCCCATGTAGGCCTCTCTACCGCTGTGGAATCACTACTCTCTCCTTCCCATGTAGGCCTCTCTACCGCTGTGGTCTCTCCCTCCCATATAGGCCTCTCTACCGCTGTAGTGTCACTACTCTCTCCCTCCCATGTAGGCCTCTCTACCACTGTGGTATAGCTACTCTCTCCCTCCCATGTAGGCCTCTCTATCACTGTAGTGTCACTACTCTCTCCCTCCCATGTAGGCCTCTCTACCACTGTGGTATAGCTACTCTCTCCCTCCCATGTAGGCCTCTCTACCGCTGTAGTGTCACTACTCTCTCCCTCCCATGTAGGCGTCTCTACCCCAGTAGTGTCACTACTCTCTCCCTCCCATGTAGACCTCTCTACTGCTGTATTGTCACTACTCTCTCCCTCCCATGTAGGCGTCTCTACCCCAGTAGTGTCACTACTCTCTCCCTCCCATGTAGACCTCTCTACTGCTGTAGTGTCACTACTCTCTCCCTCCCATGTAGGCGTCTCTACCGCTGTAGTGTCACTACTCTCTCCCTCCCATGTAGGCCTCTCTACCGCTGTAGTGTCACTACTCTCTCCCTCCCATGTAGGCGTCTCTACCCCAGTAGTGTCACTACTCTCTCCCTCCCATATAGGCCTCTCTACTGCTGTAGTGTCACTACTCTCTCCCTCCCATATAGGCCTCTCTACCACTGTGGTATAGCTACTCTCTCCCTCCCATGTAGGTCTCTCTACCGCTGTCGTGTCACTACTCTCTCCCTCCCACGTAGGCCTCTCTACCACTGTGGTATAGCTACTCTCTCCCTCCCATGTAGGCCTCTCTACCACTGTGGAATCACTACTCTCTCCTTCCCATGTAGGCCTCTCTACCGCTGTGGTCTCTCCCTCCCATATAGGCCTCTCTACTGCTGTAGTGTCACTACTCTCTCCCTCCTATGTAGGCGTCTCTACCCCAGTAGTGTCACTACTCTCTCCCTCCCATGTAGACCTCTCTACTGCTGTAGTGTCACTACTCTCTCCCTCCCATGTAGGCCTCTCTACCACTGTGGTATAGCTACTCTCTCCCTCCCATGTAGGCCTCTCTACCGCTGTAGTGTCACTACTCTCTCCCTCCCATGTAGGCGTCTCTACCCCAGTAGTGTCACTACTCTCTCCCTCCCATGTAGACCTCTCTACTGCTGTAGTGTCACTACTCTCTCCCTCCCATGTAGGCGTCTCTACCCCAGTAGTGTCACTACTCTCTCCCTCCCATATAGGCCTCTCTACCGCTGTGGTATAGCTACTCTCTCCCTCCCGTGTAGGCCTCTCTACCCCAGTAGTGTCACTACTCTCTCCCTCCCATATAGGCCTCTCTACCGCTGTGGTATAGCTACTCTCTCCCTCCCATGTAGGCCTCTCTACCACTGTGGTATAGCTACTCTCTCCCTCCCATGTAGGTCTCTCTACCCCAGTAGTGTCACTACTCTCTCCCTCCCATGTAGACCTCTCTACTGCTGTAGTGTCACTACTCTCTCCCTCCCATGTAGGCCTCTCTACCACTGTGGTATAGCTACTCTCTCCCTCCCATGTAGGCCTCTCTACCGCTGTAGTGTCACTACTCTCTCCCTCCCATGTAGGCGTCTCTACCCCAGTAATGTCACTACTCTCTCCCTCCCATGTAGACCTCTCTACTGCTGTAGTGTCACTACTCTCTCCCTCCCATGTAGGCGTCTCTACCCCAGTAGTGTCACTACTCTCTCCCTCCCATGTAGACCTCTCTACTGCTGTAGTGTCACTACTCTCTCCCTCCCATGTAGGCGTCTCTACCGCTGTAGTGTCACTACTCTCTCCCTCCCATGTAGGCCTCTCTACCGCTGTAGTGTCACTACTCTCTCCCTCCCATGTAGGTGTCTCTACCCCAGTAGTGTCACTACTCTCTCCCTCCCATATAGGCCTCTCTACCGCTGTAGTGTCACTACTCTCTCCCTCCCATATAGGCCTCTCTACCACTGTGGTATAGCTACTCTCTCCCTCCCATGTAGGTCTCTCTACCGCTGTAGTGTCACTACTCTCTCCCTCCCATGTAGGCCTCTCTACCACTGTGGTATAGCTACTCTCTCCCTCCCATGTAGGCCTCTCTACCACTGTGGAATCACTACTCTCTCCTTCCCATGTAGGCCTCTCTACCGCTGTGGTCTCTCCCTCCCATGTAGGCCTCTCTACCGCTGTAGTGTCACTACTCTCTCCCTCCCATGTAGGCGTCTCTACCCCAGAAGTGTCACTACTCTCTCCCTCCCATGTAGACCTCGCTACTGCTGTAGTGTCACTACTCTCTCCCTCCCATGTAGGCGTCTCTACCCCAGTAGTGTCACTACTCTCTCCCTCCCATGTAGACCTCTCTACTGCTGTAGTGTCACTACTCTCTCCCTCCCATGTAGGCGTCTCTACCCCAGTAGTGTCACTACTCTCTCCCTCCCATATAGGCCTCTCTACCGCTGTGGTATAGCTACTCTCTCCCTCCCGTGTAGGCCTCTCTACCCCAGTAGTGTCACTACTCTCTCCCTCCCATATAGGCCTCTCTACCGCTGTGGTATAGCTACTCTCTCCCTCCCATGTAGGCCTCTCTACCGCTGTAGTGTCACTACTCTCTCCCTCCCATGTAGGCGTCTCTACCCCAGTAGTGTCACTACTCTCTCCCTCCCATGTAGACCTCTCTACTGCTGTAGTGTCACTACTCTCTCCCTCCCATGTAGGCGTCTCTACCCCAGTAGTGTCACTACTCTCTCCCTCCCATATAGGCCTCTCTACCGCTGTGGCATAGCTACTCTCTCCCTCCCGTGTAGGCCTCTCTACCCCAGTAGTGTCACTACTCTCTCCCTCCCATATAGGCCTCTCTACCGCTGTGGTATAGCTACTCTCTCCCTCCCATGTAGGCCTCTCTACTGCTGTAGTGTCACTACTCTCTCCCTCCCATGTAGGCCTCTCTACCGCTGTGGAATCACTACTCTCTCCTTCCCATGTAGGCCTCTCTACCGCTGTGGTCTCTCCCTCCCATATAGGCCTCTCTACCGCTGTAGTGTCACTACTCTCTCCCTCCCATGTAGGCCTCTCTACCACTGTGGTATAGCTACTCTCTCCCTCCCATGTAGGCCTCTCTACCACTGTAGTGTCACTACTCTCTCCCTCCCATGTAGGCCTCTCTACCGCTGTGGTCTCTCCCTCCCATATAGGCCTCTCTACCGATGTAGTGTCACTACTGTCTCCCTCCCATATAGGCCTCTCTACCACTGTGGTATAGCTGGTCTCTCCCTCCCATGTAGGCCTCTCTACCGCTGTAGTGTCACTACTCTCTCCCTCCCATGTAGGCGTCTCTACCGCTGTAGTGTCACTACTCTCTCCCTCCCATGTAGGCCTCTCTACAGCTGTGGTATCACTACTCTCTCCCTCCCATACAGGCCCCTCTACCGCTGTGGTATCACTACTCTCTCCCTCTCATTTAGGCCTCTCTACCGCTGTAGTGTCACTACTCTCTTCCTCCCATGTAGACCTCTCTACTGCTGTGATATAGCTACTCTCTTCCTCCCATGTAGGTCTCTCTACCGCTGTGGTATCACTACTCTCTCCCTCCCATACAGGCCCCTCTACCGCTGTGGTATCACTACTCTCTCCCTCCCATGTAGGCCTCTCTACCGCTGTAGTGTCACTACTCTCTCCCTCCCATGTAGGCGTCTATACCCCAGTAGTGTCACTACTCTCTCCCTCCCATGTAGACCTCTCGACTGCTGTAGTGTCACTACTCTCTCCCTCCCATGTAGGCGTCTCTACCCCAGTAGTGTCACTACTCTCTCCCTCCATATAGGCCTCTCTACCGCTGTGGTATAGCTACTCTCTCCCTCCCGTGTAGGCCTCTCTACCCCAGTAGTGTCACTACTCTCACCCTCCCATGTAGGCCTCTCTACCGCTGTAGTGTCACTACTCTCTTCCTCCCATGTAGGCCTCTCTACCGCTGTGGTATAGCTACTCTCTCCCTCCCATGTAGGCCTCTCTACCACTGTGGTCTCTCCCTCACATATAGGCCTCTCTACCGCTGTAGTGTCATTACTCTCTCCCTCCCATGTAGGCCTCTCTACCGCTGTGGAATCACTACTCTCTCCTTCCCATGTAGGCCTCTCTACCGCTGTGGTCTCTCCCTCCCATATAGGCCTCTCTACCGCTGTAGTGTCACTACTCTCTCCCTCCCATGTAGGCCTCTCTACCACTGTGGTATAGCTACTCTCTCCCTCCCATGTAGGCCTCTCTATCACTGTAGTGTCACTACTCTCTCCCTCCCATGTAGGCCTCTCTACCACTGTAGTGTCACTACTCTCTCCCTCCCATATAGGCCTCTCTACCGCTGTAGTGTCACTACTCTCCCTCCCATATAGGCCTCTCTACCACTGTGGTATAGCTACTCTCTCCCTCCCATGTAGGTCTCTCTACCGCTGTAGTGTCACTACTCTCTCCCTCCCATGTAGGCCTCTCTACCACTGTGGTATAGCTACTCTCTCCCTCCCATGTAGGCCTCTCTACCACTGTGGAATCACTACTCTCTCCTTCCCATGTAGGCCTCTCTACCGCTGTGGTCTCTCCCTCCCATATAGGCCTCTCTACCGATGTAGTGTCACTACTCTCTCCCTCCCATATAGGCCTTTCTACCACTGTGGTATAACTGGTCTCTCCCTCCCATGTAGGCCTCTCTACCGCTGTAGTGTCACTACTCTCTCCCTCCCATGTAGGCGTCTCTACCGCTGTAGTGTCACTACTCTCTCCCTCCCATGTAGGCATCTCTACCCCAGTAGTGTCACTACTCTCTCCCTCCCACGTAGGCCTCTCTACCGCTGTAGTGTCACTACTCTCTCCCTCCCATGTAGGCCTCTCTACCACTGTGGTATAGCTACTCTCTCCCTCCCATGTAGGCCTCTCTACCACTGTAGTGTCACTACTCTCTCCCTCCCATGTAGGCCTCTCTACCACTGTAGTGTCACTACTCTCTCCCTCCCATATAGGCCTCTCTACCACTGTAGTGTCACTACTCTCTCCCTCCCATATAGGCCTCTCTACCACTGTGGTATAGCTACTCTCTCCCTCCCATGTAGGTCTCTCTACCCCAGTAGTGTCACTACTCTCTCCCTCCCATGTAGACCTCTCTACTGCTGTAGTGTCACTACTCTCTCCCTCCCATGTAGGCCTCTCTACCACTGTGGTATAGCTACTCTCTCCCTCCCATGTAGGCCTCTCTACCGCTGTAGTGTCACTACTCTCTCCCTCCCATGTAGGCGTCTCTACCCCAGTAGTGTCACTACTCTCTCCCTCCCATGTAGACCTCTCTACTGCTGTAGTGTCACTACTCTCTCCCTCCCATGTAGGCGTCTCTACCCCAGTAGTGTCACTACTCTCTCCCTCCCATATAGGCCTCTCTACCGCTGTGGTATAGCTACTCTCTCCCTCCCGTGTAGGCCTCTCTACCCCAGTAGTGTCACTACTCTCTCCCTCCCATATAGGCCTCTCTACCGCTGTGGTATAGCTACTCTCTCCCTCCCATGTAGGCCTCTCTACCGCTGTAGTGTCACTACTCTCTCCCTCCCATGTAGGCGTCTCTACCCCAGTAGTGTCACTACTCTCTCCCTCCCATATAGGCCTCTCTACCGCTGTAGTGTCACTACTCTCTCCCTCCCATGTAGGCCTCTCTACCACTGTGGTATAGCTACTCTCTCCCTCCCATGTAGGTCTCTCTACCGCTGTAGTGTCACTACTCTCTCCCTCCCATGAAGGCCTCTCTACCATTGTGGTATAGCTACTCTCTCCCTCCCATGTAGGCCTCTCTACCACTGTGGAATCACTACTCTCTCCTTCCCATGTAGGCCTCTCTACCGCTGTGGTCTCTCCCTCCCATATAGGCCTCTCTACCGATGTAGTGTCACTACTCTCTCCCTCCCATATAGGCCTCTCTACCACTGTGGTATAGCTGGTCTCTCCCTCCCATGTAGGCCTCTCTACCGCTGTAGTGTCACTACTCTCTCCCTCCCATGTAGGCGTCTCTACCCCAGTAGTGTCACTACTCTCTCCCTCCCACGTAGGCCTCTCTACCGCTGTAGTGTCACTACTCTCTCCCTCCCATGTAGGCCTCTCTACCACTGTGGTATAGCTACTCTCTCCCTCCCATGTAGGCCTCTCTACCACTGTGGTATAGCTACTCTCTCCCTCCCATGTAGGCCTCTCTACCACTGTAGTGTCACTACTCTCTCAATCCCATATAGGCCTCTCTACCGCTGTAGTGTCACTACTCTCTCCCTCCCATATAGGCCTCTCTACCACTGTGGTATAGCTACTCTCTCACTCCTATGTAGGTCTCTCTACCCCAGTAGTGTCACTACTCTCTCCCTCCCATGTAGACCTCTCTACTGCTGTAGTGTCACTACTCTCTCCCTCCCATGTAGGCCTCTCTACCACTGTGGTATAGCTACTCTCTCCCTCCCATGTAGGCCTCTCTACCGCTGTAGTGTCACTACTCTCTCCCTCCCATGTAGGCGTCTCTACCCCAGAAGTGTCACTACTCTCTCCCTCCCATGTAGACCTCTCTACTGCTGTAGTGTCACTACTCTCTCCCTCCCATGTAGGCGTCTCTACCCCAGTAGTGTCACTACTCTCTCCCTCCCATGTAGACCTCTCTACTGCTGTAGTGTCACTACTCTCTCCCTCCCATGTAGGCGTCTCTACCCCAGTAGTGTCACTACTCTCTCCCTCCCATATAGGCCTCTCTACCGCTGTGGTATAGCTACTCTCTCCCTCCCGTGTAGGCCTCTCTACCCCAGTAGTGTCACTACTCTCTCCCTCCCATATAGGCCTCTCTACCGCTGTGGTATAGCTACTCTCTCCCTCCCATGTAGGCCTCTCTACCGCTGTAGTGTCACTACTCTCTCCCTCCCATGTAGGCGTCTCTACCCCAGTAGTGTCACTACTCTCTCCCTCCCATGTAGACCTCTCTACTGCTGTAGTGTCACTACTCTCTCCCTCCCATGTAGGCGTCTCTACCCCAGTAGTGTCACTACTCTCTCCCTCCCATATAGGCCTCTCTACCGCTGTGGTATAGCTACTCTCTCCCTCCCGTGTAGGCCTCTCTACCCCAGTAGTGTCACTACTCTCTCCCTCCCATATAGGCCTCTCTACCACTGTGGTATAGCTACTCTCTCCCTCCCATGTAGGCCTCTCTACTGCTGTAGTGTCACTACTCTCTCCCTCCCATGTAGGCCTCTCTACCGCTGTGGAATCACTACTCTCTCCTTCCCATGTAGGCCTCTCTACCGCTGTGGTCTCTCCCTCCCATATAGGCCTCTCTACCGCTGTAGTGTCACTACTCTCTCCCTCCCATGTAGGCCTCTCTACCACTGTGGTATAGCTACTCTCTCCCTCCCATGTAGGCCTCTCTACCACTGTAGTGTCACTACTCTCTCCCTCCCATGTAGGCCTCTCTACCACTGTAGTGTCACTACTCTCTCCCTCCCATATAGGCCTCTCTACCGCTGTAGTGTCACTACTCTCTCCCTCCCATGTAGGCCTCTCTACCACTGTGGTATAGCTACTCTCTCCCTCCCATGTAGGCCTCTCTACCACTGTGGAATCACTACTCTCTCCTTCCCATGTAGGCCTCTCTACCGCTGTGGTCTCTCCCTCCCATATAGGCCTCTCTACCGATGTAGTGTCACTACTCTCTCCCTCCCATATAGGCCTCTCTACCACTGTGGTATAGCTGGTCTCTCCCTCCCATGTAGGCCTCTCTACCGCTGTAGTGTCACTACTCTCTCCCTCCCATGTAGGCGTCTCTACCCCAGTAGTGTCACTACTCTCTCCCTCCCACGTAGGCCTCTCTACCGCTGTAGTGTCACTACTCTCTCCCTCCCATGTAGGCCTCTCTACCACTGTGGTATAGCTACTCTCTCCCTCCCATGTAGGTCTCTCTACCCCAGTAGTGTCACTACTCTCTCCCTCCCATGTA
This sequence comes from Ambystoma mexicanum, assembly GCF_040938575.1. Classification (NCBI taxonomy): domain Eukaryota; kingdom Metazoa; phylum Chordata; class Amphibia; order Caudata; family Ambystomatidae; genus Ambystoma; species Ambystoma mexicanum. Next base: position 1,307,639,536 of record NC_090928.1, read on the forward strand.
GACCTCTCTACTGCTGTAGTGTCACTACTCTCTCCCTCCCATGTAGGCCTCTCTACCACTGTGGTATAGCTACTCTCTCCCTCCCATGTAGGCCTCTCTACCGCTGTAGTGTCACTACTCTCTCCCTCCCATGTAGGCGTCTCTACCCCAGTAGTGTCACTACTCTCTCCCTCCCATGTAGACCTCTCTACTGCTGTAGTGTCACTACTCTCTCCCTCCCATGTAGGCGTCTCTACCCCAGTAGTGTCACTACTCTCTCCCTCCCATGTAGACCTCTCTACTGCTGTAGTGTCACTACTCTCTCCCTCCCATGTAGGCGTCTCTACCGCTGTAGTGTCACTACTCTCTCCCTCCCATGTAGGCCTCTCTACCGCTGTAGTGTCACTACTCTCTCCCTCCCATGTAGGCGTCTCTACCCCAGTAGTGTCACTACTCTCTCCCTCCCATATAGGCCTCTCTACTGCTGTAGTGTCACTACTCTCTCCCTCCCATATAGGCCTCTCTACCACTGTGGTATAGCTACTCTCTCCCTCCCATGTAGGTCTCTCTACCGCTGTCGTGTCACTACTCTCTCCCTCCCACGTAGGCCTCTCTACCACTGTGGTATAGCTACTCTCTCCCTCCCATGTAGGCCTCTCTACCACTGTGGAATCACTACTCTCTCCTTCCCATGTAGGCCTCTCTACCGCTGTGGTCTCTCCCTCCCATATAGGCCTCTCTACCGCTGTAGTGTCACTACTCTCTCCCTCCTATGTAGGCGTCTCTACCCCAGTAGTGTCACTACTCTCTCCCTCCCATGTAGACCTCTCTACTGCTGTAGTGTCACTACTCTCTCCCTCCCATGTAGGCCTCTCTACCACTGTGGTATAGCTACTCTCTCCCTCCCATGTAGGCCTCTCTACCACTGTAGTGTCACTACTCTCTCCCTCCCATGTAGGCGTCTCTACCCCAGTAGTGTCACTACTCTCTCCCTCCCATGTAGACCTCTCTACTGCTGTAGTGTCACTACTCTCTCCCTCCCATGTAGGCGTCTCTACCACTGTAGTGTCACTACTCTCTCCCTCCCATGTAGGCCTCTCTACCGCTGTGGTATAGCTACTCTCTCCCTCCCGTGTAGGCCTCTCTACCCCAGTAGTGTCACTACTCTCTCCCTCCCATATAGGGCTCTCTACCGCTGTGGTATAGCTACTCTCTCCCTCCCATGTAGGCCTCTCTACCGGTGTAGTGTCACTACTCTCTCCCTCCCATATAGGCCTCTCTACCCCAGTAGTGTCACTACTCTCTCCCTACCATGTAGACCTCTCTACTGCTGTGGTATAGATACTCTCTCCCTCCCATGTAGGCCTCTCTACCACTGTAGTGTCACTACTCTCTCCCTCCCATATAGGCCTCTCTACCGCTGTGGTATAGCTACTCTCTCCCTCCCGTGTAGGCCTCTCTACCCCAGTAGTGTCACTACTCTCTCCCTCCCATATAGGCCTCTCTACCGCTGTGGTATAGCTACTCTCTCCCTCCCATGTAGGCCTCTCTACCGCTGTAGTGTCACTACTCTCTCCCTCCCATATAGGCCTCTCTACCCCAGTAGTGTCACTACTCTCTCCCTCCCATGTAGACCTCTCTACTGCTGTGGTATAGATACTCTCTCCCTCCCATGTAGGCCTCTCTTCCACTGTAGTGTCACTACTCTCTCCCTCCCATATAGGCCTCTCTACCGCTGTGGTATAGCTACTCTCTCCCTCCCATGTAGGCGTCTCTACCCCAGTAGTGTCACTACTCTCTCCCTCCCATGTAGACCTCTCTACTGCTGTGGTATAGATACTCTCTCCCTCCCATGTAGGCCTCTCTACCACTGTAGTGTCACTACTCTCTCCCTCCCATATAGGCCTCTCTACCACTGTGGTATAGCTACTCTCTCCCTCCCATGTAGGTCTCTCTACCGCTGTAGTGTCACTACTCTCTCCCTCCCATGTAGGCCTCTCTACCACTGTGGTATATCTACTCGCTCCCTCCCATGTAGGTCTCTCTACCGCTGTAGTGTCACTACTCTCTCCCTCCCATGTAGACCTCTCTACCACTGTGGTATAGCTACTCTCTCCCTCCCATGTAGGCCTCTCTACCGCTCTAGTGTCACTACTCTCTCCCTCCCATTTAGGCGTCTCTACCCCAGTAGTGTCACTACTCTCTCCCTCCCATGTAGACCTCTCTACTGCTGTAGTGTCACTACTCTCTCCCTCCCATGTAGGCCTCTCTACCACTGTAGTGTCACTACTCTCTCCCTCCCATGTAGGCCTCTCTACCACTGTAGTGTCACTACTCTCTCCCTCCCATATAGGCCTCTCTACCGCTGTACTGTCACTACTCTCTCCCTCCCATATAGGCCTCTCTACCACTGTGGTATAGCTACTCTCTCCCTCCCATGTAGGTCTCTCTACCGCTGTAGTGTCACTACTCTCTCCCTCCCATGTAGGCCTCTCTACCACTGTGGTATAGCTACTCTCTCCCTCCCATGTAGGTCTCTCTACCACTGTAGTGTCACTACTCTCTCCCTCCCATGTAGGCCTCTCTACCACTGTGGTATAGCTACTCTCTCCCTCCCATGTAGGCCTCTCTAACGCTGTAGTGTCACTACTCTCTCCCTCCCATGTAGGCGTCTCTACCCCAGTAGTGTCACTACTCTCTCCCTCCCATGTAGACCTCTCTACTGCTGTAGTGTCACTACTCTCTCCCTCCCATGTAGGCCTCTCTACCGCTGTAGTGTCACTACTCTCTCCCTCCCATGTAGGCGTCTCTACCCCAGTAGTGTCACTACTCTCTCCCTCCCATGTAGACCTCTCTACTGCTGTAGTGTCACTACTCTCTCCCTCCCATGTAGGCGTCTCTACCCCAGTAGTGTCACTACTCTCTCCCTCCCATATAGGCCTCTCTACCGCTGTGGTATAGCTACTCTCTCCCTCCCGTGTAGGCCTCTCTACCCCAGTAGTGTCACTACTCTCTCCCTCCCATATAGGCCTCTCTACCGCTGTGGTATAGCTACTCTCTCCCTCCCATGTAGGCCTCTCTACCACTGTGGTATAGCTACTCTCTCCCTCCCATGTAGGTCTCTCTACCCCAGTAGTGTCACTACTCTCTCCCTCCCATGTAGAACTCTCTACTGCTGTAGTGTCACTACTCTCTCCCTCCCATGTAGGCCTCTCTACCACTGTGGTATAGCTACTCTCTCCCTCCCATGTAGGCCTCTCTACCGCTGTAGTGTCACTACTCTCTCCCTCCCATGTAGGCGTCTCTACCCCAGTAGTGTCACTACTCTCTCCCTCCCATGTAGACCTCTCTACTGCTGTAGTGTCACTACTCTCTCCCTCCCATGTAGGCGTCTCTACCCCAGTAGTGTCACTACTCTCTCCCTCCCATGTAGACCTCTCTACTGCTGTAGTGTCACTACTCTCTCCCTCCCATGTAGGCGTCTCTACCTCTGTAGTGTCACTACTCTCTCCCTCCCATGTAGGCCTCTCTACCACTGTAGTGTCACTACTCTCTCCCTCCCATGTAGGCGTCTCTACCCCAGTAGTGTCACTACTCTCTCCCTCCCATATAGGCCTCTCTACCGCTGTAGTGTCACTACTCTCTCCCTCCCATATAGGCCTCTCTACCACTGTGGTATAGCTACTCTCTCCCTCCCATGTAGGTCTCTCTACCGCTGTAGTGTCACTACTCTCTCCCTCCCATGTAGGCGTCTCTACCCCAGTAGTGTCACTACTCTCTCCCTCCCATGTAGACCTCTCTACTGCTGTAGTGTCACTACTCTCTCGCTCCCATGTAGGCGTCTCTACCCCAGTAGTGTCACTACTCTCTCCCTCCCATGTAGACCTCTCTACTGCTGTAGTGTCACAACTCTCTCCCTCCCATGTAGGCGTCTCTACCCCAGTAGTGTCACTACTCTCTCCCTCCCATATAGGCCTCTCTACCGCTGTGGTATAGCTACTCTCACCCTCCCGTGTAGGCCTCTCTACTGCTGTAGTGTCACTACTCTCTCCCTCCCATGTAGGCCTCTCTACCGCTGTGGAATCACTACTCTCTCCTTCCCATGTAGGCCTCTCTACCGCTGTGGTCTCTCCCTCCCATATAGGCCTCTCTACCGCTGTAGTGTCACTACTCTCTCCCTCCCATGTAGGCCTCTCTACCACTGTGGTATAGCTACTCTCTCCCTCCCATGTAGGCCTCTCTACCCCTGTAGTGTCACTACTCTCTCCCTCCCATGTAGGCCTCTCTACCACTGTAGTGTCACTACTCTCTCCCTCCCATATAGGCCTCTCTACCGCTGTAGTGTCACTACTCTCTCCCTCCCATGTAGGCCTCTCTACCACTGTGGAATCACTACTCTCTCCTTCCCATGTAGGCCTCTCTACCACTGTGGTATAGCTACTCTCTCCCTCCCATGTAGGCCTCTCTACCACTGTAGTGTCACTACTCTCTCCCTCCCATGTAGGCCTCTCTACCACTGTGGTCTCTCCCTCCCATATAGGCCTCTCTACCGATGTAGTGTCACTACTCTCTCCCTCCCATATAGGCCTCTCTACCACTGTGGTATAGCTGGTCTCTCCCTCCCATGTAGGCCTCTCTACCGCTGTAGTGTCACTACTCTCTCCCATGTAGGCGTCTCTACCCCAGTAGTGTCACTACTCTCTCCCTCCCACATAGGCCTCTCTACCGCTGTAGTGTCACTACTCTCTCCCTCCCATGTAGGCCTCTCTACCACTGTGGTATAGCTACTCTCTCCCTCCCATGTAGGCCTCTCTACCACTGTAGTGTCACTACTCTCTCCCTCCCATGTAGGCCTCTCTACCACTGTAGTGTCACTACTCTCTCCCTCCCATATAGGCCTCTCTACCGCTGTAGTGTCACTACTCTCTCCCTCCCATATAGGCCTCTCTACCACTGTGGTATAGCTACTCTCTCCCTCCCATGTAGGTCTCTCTACCCCAGTAGTGTCACTACTCTCTCCCTCCCATGTAGACCTCTCTACTGCTGTAGTTTCACTACTCTCTCCCTCCCATGTAGGCCTCTCTACCACTGTGGTATAGCTACTCTCTCCCTCCCATGTAGGCCTCTCTACCGCTGTAGTGTCACTACTCTCTCCCTCCCATGTAGGCGTCTCTACCCCAGTAGTGTCACTACTCTCTCGCTCCCATGTAGACCTCTCTACTGCTGTAGTGTCACTACTCTCTCCCTCCCATGTAGGCGTCTCTACCCCAGTAGTGTCACTACTCTCTCCCTCCCATGTAGACCTCTCTACTGCTGTAGTGTCACTACTCTCTCCCTCCCATGTAGGCGTCTCTACCGCTGTAGTGTCACTACTCTCTCCCTCCCATGTAGGCCTCTCTAACGCTGTAGTGTCACTACTCTCTCCCTCCCATGTAGGCGTCTCTACCCCAGTAGTGTCACTACTCTCTCCCTCCCATATAGGCCTCTCTCCCGCTGTAGTCTCACTACTCTCTCCCTCCCATGTGGGCCTCTCTACCACTGTGGTATAGCTACTCTCTCCCTCCCATGTAGGCCTCTCTACCACTGTGGAATCACTACTCTCTCCTTCCCATGTAGGCCTCTCTACCGCTGTGGTCTCTCCCTCCCATATAGGCCTCTCTACCGCTGTGGTGTCACTACTCTCTCCCTCCTATGTAGGCGTCTCTACCCCAGTAGTGTCACTACTCTCTCCCTCCCATATAGGCCTCTCTACCGCTGTAGTGTCACTACTCTCTCCCTCCCATATAGGCCTCTCTACCACTGTGGTATAGCTACTCTCTCCCTCCCATGTAGGTCTCTCTACCGCTGTAGTGTCACTACTCTCTCCCTCCCATGTAGGCCTCTCTACCACTGTGGTATAGCTACTCTCTCCCTCCCATGTAGGCCTCTCTACCACTGTGGAATCACTACTCTCTCCTTCCTATGTAGGCCTCTCTACCGCTGTGGTCTCTCCCTCCCATATAGGCCTCTCTACCGCTGTAGTGTCACTACTCTCTCCCTCCCATGTAGGCGTCTCTACCCCAGTAGTGTCACTACTCTCTCCCTCCCATGTAGACCTCTCTACTGCTGTAGTGTCACTACTCTCTCCCTCCCATGTAGGCCTCTCTACCACTGTGGTATAGCTACTCTCTCCCTCCCATGTAGGCCTCTCTACCGCTGTAGTGTCACTACTCTCTCCCTCCCATGTAGGCGTCTCTACCCCAGTAGTGTCACTACTCTCTCCCTCCCATGTAGACCTCTCTACTGCTGTAGTGTCACTACTCTCTCCCTCCCATGTAGGCGTCTCTACCACTGTAGTGTCACTACTCTCTCCCTCCCATGTAGGCCTCTCTACCGCTGTGGTATAGCTACTCTCTCCCTCCCGTGTAGGCCTCTCTACCCCAGTAGTGTCACTACTCTCTCCCTCCCATATAGGGCTCTCTACCGCTGTGGTATAGCTACTCTCTCCCTCCCATGTAGGCCTCTCTACCGGTGTAGTGTCACTACTCTCTCCCTCCCATATAGGCCTCTCTACCCCAGTAGTGTCACTACTCTCCCCCTCCCATGTAGACCTCTCTACTGCTGTGGTATAGATACTCTCTCCCTCCCATGTAGGCCTCTCTACCACTGTAGTGTCACTACTCTCTCCCTCCCATATAGGCCTCTCTACCGCTGTGGTATAGCTACTCTCTCCCTCCCGTGTAGGCCTCTCTACCCCAGTAGTGTCACTACTCTCTCCCTCCCATATAGGCCTCTCTACCGCTGTGGTATAGCTACTCTCTCCCTCCCATGTAGGCCTCTCTACCGCTGTAGTGTCACTACTCTCTCCCTCCCATATAGGCCTCTCTACCCCAGTAGTGTCACTACTCTCTCCCTCCCATGTAGACCTCTCTACTGCTGTGGTATAGATACTCTCTCCCTCCCATGTAGGCCTCTCTTCCACTGTAGTGTCACTACTCTCTCCCTCCCATATAGGCCTCTCTACCGCTGTGGTATAGCTACTCTCTCCCTCCCATGTAGGCGCCTCTACCCCAGTAGTGTCACTACTCTCTCCCTCCCATGTAGACCTCTCTACTGATGTGGTATAGATACTCTCTCCCTCCCATGTAGGCCTCTCTACCACTGTAGTGTCACTACTCTCTCCCTCCCATATAGGCCTCTCTACCACTGTGGTATAGCTACTCTCTCCCTCCCATGTAGGTCTCTCTACCGCTGTAGTGTCACTACTCTCTCCCTCCCATGTAGGCCTCTCTACCACTGTGATATATCTACTCGCTCCCTCCCATGTAGGTCTCTCTACCGCTGTAGTGTCACTACTCTCTCCCTCCCATGTAGACCTCTCTACCACTGTGGTATAGCTACTCTCTCCCTCCCATGTAGGCCTCTCTACCGCTGTAGTGTCACTACTCTCTCCCTCCCATTTAGGCGTCTCTACCCCAGTAGTGTCACTACTCTCTCCCTCCCATGTAGACCTCTCTACTGCTGTAGTGTCACTACTCTCTCCCTCCCATGTAGGCCTCTCTACCACTGTAGTGTCACTACTCTCTCCCTCCCATGTAGGCCTCTCCACCACTGTAGTGTCACTACTCTCTCCCTCCCATATAGGCCTCTCTACCGCTGTACTGTCACTACTCTCTCCCTCCCATAAAGGCCTCTCTACCACTGTGGTATAGCTACTCTCTCCCTCCCATGTAGGTCTCTCTACCGCTGTAGTGTCACTACTCTCTCCCTCCCATGTAGGCCTCTCTACCACTGTGGTATAGCTACTCTCTCCCTCCCATGTAGGTCTCTCCACCGCTGTAGTGTCACTACTCTCTCCCTCCCATGTAGGCCTCTCTACCACTGTGGTATAGCTACTCTCTCCCTCCCATGTAGGCCTCTCTACCGCTGTAGTGTCACTACTCTCTCCCTCCCATGTAGGCGTCTCTTCCCCAGTAGTGTCACTACTCTCTCCCTCCCATGTAGACCTCTCTACTGCTGTAGTGTCACTACTCTCTCCCTCCCATGTAGGCCTCTCTACCGCTGTAGTGTCACTACTCTCTCCCTCCCATGTAGGCGTCTCTACCCCAGTAGTGTCACTACTCTCTCCCTCCCATGCAGACCTCTCTACTGCTGTAGTGTCACTACTCTCTCCCTCCCATGTAGGCGTCTCTACCCCAGTAGTGTCACTACTCTCTCCCTCCCATATAGGCCTCTCTACCGCTGTGGTATAGCTACTCTCTCCCTCCCGTGTAGGCCTCTCTACCCCAGTAGTGTCATTACTCTCTCCCTCCCATATAGGCCTCTCTACCGCTGTGGTATAGCTACTCTCTCCCTCCCATGTAGGCCTCTCTACCACTGTGGTATAGTACTCTCTCCCTCCCATGTAGGTCTCTCTACCCCAGTAGTGTCACTACTCTCTCCCTCCCATGTAGAACTCTCTACTGCTGTAGTGTCACTACTCTCTCCCTCCCATGTAGGCCTCTCTACCACTGTGGTATAGCTACTCTCTCCCTCCCATGTAGGCCTCTCTACGGCTGTAGTGTCACTACTCTCCCCCTCCCATGCAGGCGTCTCTACCCCAGTAGTGTCACTACTCTCTCCCTCCCATGTAGACCTCTCTACTGCTGTAGTGTCACTACTCTCTCCCTCCCATGTAGGCGTCTCTACCCCAGTAGTGTCACTACTCTCTCCCTCCCATGTAGACCTCTCTACTGCTGTAGTGTCACTACTCTCTCCCTCCCATGTAGGCGTCTCTACCGCTGTAGTGTCACTACTCTCTCCCTCCCATGTAGGCCTCTCTACCACTGTAGTGTCACTACTCTCTCCCTCCCATGTAGGCGTCTCTACCCCAGTAGTGTCACTACTCTCTCCCTCCCATATAGGCCTCTCTACCGCTGTAGTGTCACTACTCTCTCCCTCCCATATAGGCCTCTCTACCACTGTGGTATAGCTACTCTCTCCCTCCCATGTAGGTCTCTCTACCGCTGTAGTGTCACTACTCTCTCCCTCCCATGTAGGCGTCTCTACCCCAGTAGTGTCACTACTCTCTCCCTCCCATGTAGACCTCTCTACTGCTGTAGTGTCACTACTCTCTCGCTCCCATGTAGGCGTCTCTACCCCAGTAGTGTCACTACTCTCTCCCTCCCATGTAGACCTCTCTACTGCTGTAGTGTCACAACTCTCTCCCTCCCATGTAGGCGTCTCTACCCCAGTAGTGTCACTACTCTCTCCCTCCCATATAGGCCTCTCTACCGCTGTGGTATAGCTACTCTCTCCCTCCCGTGTAGGCCTCTCTACTGCTGTAGTGTCACTACTCTCTCCCTCCCATGTAGGCCTCTCTACCGCTGTGGAATCACTACTCTCTCCTTCCCATGTAGGCCTCTCTACCGCTGTGGTCTCTCCCTCCCATATAGGCCTCTCTACCGCTGTAGTGTCACTACTCTCTCCCTCCCATGTAGGCCTCTCTACCACTGTGGTATAGCTACTCTCTCCCTCCCATGTAGGCCTCTCTACCACTGTAGTGTCACTACTCTCTCCCTCCCATGTAGGCCTCTCTACCACTGTAGTGTCACTACTCTCTCCCTCCCATATAGGCCTCTCTACCGCTGTAGTGTCACTACTCTCTCCCTCCCATGTAGGCCTCTCTACCACTGTGGAATCACTACTCTCTCCTTCCCATGTAGGCCTCTCTACCACTGTGGTATAGCTACTCTCTCCCTCCCATGTAGGCCTCTCTACCACTGTAGTGTCACCACTCTCTCCCTCCCATGTAGGCCTCTCTACCACTGTGGTCTCTCCCTCCCATATAGGCCTCTCTACCGATGTAGTGTCACTACTCTCTCCCTCCCATATAGGCCTCTCTACCACTGTGGTATAGCTGGTCTCTCCCTCCCATGTAGGCCTCTCTACCGCTGTAGTGTCACTACTCTCTCCCTCCCATGTAGGCGTCTCTACCCCAGTAGTGTCACTACTCTCTCCCTCCCACATAGGCCTCTCTACCGCTGTAGTGTCACTACTCTCTCCCTCCCATGTAGGCCTCTCTACCACTGTGGTATAGCTACTCTCTCCCTCCCATGTAGGCCTCTCTACCACTGTAGTGTCACTACTCTCTCCCTCCCATGTAGGCCTCTCTACCACTGTAGTGTCACTACTCTCTCCCTCCCATATAGGCCTCTCTACCGCTTTAGTGTCACTACTCTCTCCCTCCCATATAGGCCTCTCTACCACTGTGGTATAGCTACTCTCTCCCTCCCATGTAGGTCTCTCTACCCCAGTAGTGTCACTACTCTCTCCCTCCCATGTAGACCTCTCTACTGCTGTAATTTCACTACTCTCTCCCTCCCATGTAGGCCTCTCTACCACTGTGGTATAGCTACTCTCTCCCTCCCATGTAGGCCTCTCTACCGCTGTAGTGTCACTACTCTCTCCCTCCCATGTAGGCGTCTCTACCCCAGTAGTGTCACTACTCTCTCCCTCCCATGTAGACCTCTCTACTGCTGTAGTGTCACTACTCTCTCCCTCCCATGTAGGCGTCTCTACCCCAGTAGTGTCACTACTCTCTCCCTCCCATGTAGACCTCTCTACTGCTGTAGTGTCACTACTCTCTCCCTCCCATGTAGGCGTCTCTACCGCTGTAGTGTCACTACTCTCTCCCTCCCATGTAGGCCTCTCTACCGCTGTAGTGTCACTACTCTCTCCCTCCCATGTAGGCGTCTCTACCCCAGTAGTGTCACTACTCTCTCCCTCCCATATAGGCCTCTCTCCCGCTGTAGTCTCACTACTCTCTCCGTCCCATGTGGGCCTCTCTACCACTGTGGTATAGCTACTCTCTCCCTCCCATGTAGGCCTCTCTACCACTGTGGAATCACTACTCTCTCCTTCCCATGTAGGCCTCTCTACCGCTGTGGTCTCTCCCTCCCATATAGGCCTCTCTACCGCTGTAGTGTCACTACTCTCTCCCTCCTATGTAGGCGTCTCTAACCCAGTAGTGTCACTACTCTCTCCCTCCCATGTAGACCTCTCTACTGCTGTAGTGTCACTACTCTCTCCCTCCCATGTAGGCCTCTCTACCACTGTGGTATAGCTACTCTCTCCCTCCCATGTAGGCCTCTCTACCGCTGTAGTGTCACTACTCTCTCCCTCCCATGTAGGCGTCTCTACCCCAGTAGTGTCACTACTCTCTCCCTCCCATGTAGACCTCTCTACTGCTTTAGTGTCACTACTCTCTCCCTCCCATGTAGGCGTCTCTACCCCAGTAGTGTCACTACTCTCTCCCTCCCATATAGGCCTCTCTACCGCTGTGGTATAGCTACTCTCTCCCTCCCGTGTAGGCCTCTCTACCCCAGTAGTGTCACTACTCTCTCCCTTCCATGTAGGCCTCTCTACCGCTGTGGTATAGCTACTCTCTCCCTCCCATGTAGGCCTCTCTACCACTGTGGTATAGCTACTCTCTCCCTCCCATGTAGGTCTCTCTACCCCAGTAGTGTCACTACTCTCTCCCTCCCATGTAGACCTCTCTACTGCTGTAGTGTCACTACTCTCTCCCTCCCATGTAGGCCTCTCTACCACTGTGGTATAGCTACTCTCTCCCTCCCATGTAGGCCTCTCTACCGCTGTAGTGTCACTACTCTCTCCCTCCCATGTAGGCGTCTCTACCCCAGTAGTGTCACTACTCTCACCCTCCCATGTAGACCTCTCTACTGCTGTAGTGTCACTACTCTCTCCCTCCCATGTAGGCGTCTCTACCCCAGTAGTGTCACTACTCTCTCCCTCCCATGTAGACCTCTCTACTGCTGTAGTGTCACTACTCTCTCCCTCCCATGTAGGCGTCTCTACCGCTATAGTGTCACTACTCTCTCCCTCCCATGTAGGCCTCTCTACCACTGTAGTGTCACTACTCTCTCCCTCCCATGTAGGCGTCTCTACCCCAGTAGTGTCACTACTCTCTCCCTCCCATATAGGCCTCTCTACCGCTGTAGTGTCACTACTCTCTCCCTCCCATATAGGCCTCTCTACCACTGTGGTATAGCTACTCTCTCCCTCCCATGTAGGTCTCTCTACCGCTGTAGTGTCACTACTCTCTCCCTCCCATGTAGGCCTCTCTACCACTGTGGTATAGCTACTCTCTCCCTCCCATGTAGGCCTCTCTACCACTGTGGAATCACTACTCTCTCCTTCCCATGTAGGCCTCTCTACCGCTGTGGTCTCTCCCTCCCATATAGGCCTCTCTACCGCTGTAGTGTCACTACTCTCTCCCTCCCATGTAGGCGTCTCTACCACTGTAGTGTCACTACTCTCTCCCTCCCGTGTAGGCCTCTCTACCCCAGTAGTGTCACTACTCTCTCCCTCCCATATAGGCCTCTCTACCGCTGTGGTATAGCTACTCTCTCCCTCCCATGTAGGCCTCTCTACCGCTGTAGTGTCACTACTCTCTCCCTCCCATATAGGCCTCTCTACCCCAGTAGTGTCACTACTCTCTCCCTCCCATGTAGACCTCTCTACTGCTGTGGTATAGATACTCTCTCCCTCCCATGTAGGCCTCTCTACCACTGTAGTGTCACTACTCTCTCCCTCCCATATAGGCCTCTCTACCGCTGTGGTATAGCTACTCTCTCCCTCCCGTGTAGGCCTCTCTACCCCAGTAGTGTCACTACTCTCTCCCTCCCATATAGGCCTCTCTACCGCTGTGGTATAGCTACTCTCTCCCTCCCATGTAGGCCTCTCTACCGCTGTAGTGTCACTACTCTCTCCCTCCCATATAGGCCTCTCTACCCCAGTAGTGTCACTACTCTCTCCCTCCCATGTAGACCTCTCTAATGCTGTGGTATAGATACTCTCTCCCTCCCATGTAGGCCTCTCTACCACTGTAGTGTCACTACTCTCTCCCTCCCATATAGGCCTCTCTACCGCTGTGGTATAGCTACTCTCTCCCTCCCATGTAGGCGTCTCTACCCCAGTAGTGTCACTACTCTCTCCCTCCCATGTAGACCTCTCTACTGCTGTGGTATAGATACTCTCTCCCTCCCATGTAGGCCTCTCTACCACTGTAGTGTCACTACTCTCTCCCTCCCATATAGGCCTCTCTACCACTGTGGTATAGCTACTCTCTCCCTCCCATGTAGGTCTCTCTACCCCAGTAGTGTCACTACTCTCTCCCTCCCTTGTAGGCCTCTCTACCACTGTGGTATAGCTACTCTCTCCCTCCCATGTAGGTCTCTCTACCGCTGTAGTGTCACTACTCTCTCCCTCCCATGTAGGCCTCTCTACCACTGTGGTATAGCTACTCTCTCCCTCCCATGTAGGCCTCTCTACCGCTGTAGTGTCACTACTCTCTCCCTCCCATTTAGGCGTCTCTACCCCACTAGTGTCACTACTCTCTCCCTCCCATGTAGACCTCTCTACTGCTGTAGTGTCACTACTCTCTCCCTCCCATGTAGGCCTCTCTACCACTGTAGTGTCACTACTCTCTCCCTCCCATATAGGCCTCTCTACCACTGTAGTGTCACTACTCTCTCCCTCCCATATAGGCCTCTCTACCGCTGTACTGTCACTACTCTCTCCCTCCCATATAGGCCTCTCTACCACTGTGGTATAGCTACTCTCTCCCTCCCATGTAGGTCTCTCTACCGCTGTAGTGTCACTACTCTCTCCCTCCCATGTAGGCCTCTCTACCACTGTGGTATAGCTACTCTCTCCCTCCCATGTAGGTCTCTCTACCGCTGTAGTGTCACTACTCTCTCCCTCCCATGTAGGCCTCTCTACCACTGTGGTATAGCTACTCTCTCCCTCCCATGTAGGCCTCTCTACCGCTGTAGTGTCACTACTCTCTCCCTCCCATGTAGGCGTCTCTACCCCAGTAGTGTCACTACTCTCTCCCTCCCATGTAGACCTCTCTACTGCTGTAGTGTCACTACTCTCTCCCTCCCATGTAGGCCTCTCTACCGCTGTAGTGTCACTACTCTCTCCCTCCCATGAAGGCGTCTCTACCCCAGTAGTGTCACTACTCTCTCCCTCCCATATAGGCCTCTCTACCGCTGTGGTATAGCTACTCTCTCCCTCCCATGTAGGCCTCTCTACCACTGTGGTATAGCTACTCTCTCCCTCCCATGTAGGTCTCTCTACCCCAGTAGTGTCACTACTCTCTCCCTCCCATGTAGACCTCTCTACTGCTGTAGTGTCACTACTCTCTCCCTCCCATGTAGGCCTCTCTACCACTGTGGTATAGCTACTCTCTCCCTCCCATGTAGGCCTCTCTACCGCTGTAGTGTCACTACTCTCTCCCTCCCATGTAGGCGTCTCTACCCCAGTAGTGTCACTACTCTCTCCCTCCCATGTAGACCTCTCTACTGCTGTAGTGTCACTACACTCTCCCTCCCATGTAGGCGTCTCTACCCCAGTAGTGTCACTACTCTCTCCCTCCCATGTAGACCTCTCTACTGCTGTAGTGTCACTACTCTCTCCCTCCCATGTAGGCGTCTCTACCGCTGTAGTGTCACTACTCTCTCCCTCCCATGTAGGCCTCTCTACCGCTGTAGTGTCACTACTCTCTCCCTCCCATGTAGGCGTCTCTACCCCAGTAGTGTCACTACTCTCTGCCTCCCATATAGGCCTCTCTACCGCTGTAGTGTCACTACTCTCTCCCTCCCATATAGGCCTCTCTACCACTGTGGTATAGCTACTCTCTACCTCCCATGTAGGTCTCTCTACCGCTGTAGTGTCACTACTCTCTCCCTCCCATGTAGGCCTCTCTACCACTGTGGTATAGCTACTCTCTCCCTCCCATGTAGGCCTCTCTACCACTGTGGAATCACTACTCTCTCCTTCCCATGTAGGCCTCTCTACCGCTGTGGTCTCTCCCTCCCATATAGGCCTCTCTACCGCTGTAGTGTCACTACTCTCTCCCTCCCATGTAGGCGTCTCTACCCCAGTAGTGTCACTACTCTCTCCCTCCCATGTAGACCTCTCTACTGCTGTAGTGTCACTACTCTCTCCCTCCCATGTAGACCTCTCTACCACTGTGGTATAGCTACTCTCTCCCTCCCATGTAGGCCTCTCTACCGCTGTAGTGTCACTACTCTCTCCCTCCCATGTAGGCGTCTCTACCCCAGTAGTGTCACTACTCCCTCCCTCCCATGTAGACCTCTCTACTGCTGTAGTGTCACTACTCTCTCCCTCCCATGTAGGCGTCTCTACCACTGTAGTGTCACTACTCTCTCCCTCCCATGTAGGCCTCTCTACCGCTGTGGTATAGCTACTCTCTCCCTCCCGTGTAGGCCTCTCTACCCCAGTAGTGTCACTACTCTCTCCCTCCCATATAGGCCTCTCTACCGCTGTGGTATAGCTACTCTCTCCCTCCCATGTAGGCCTCTCTACCGCTGTAGTGTCACTACTCTCTCCCTCCCATATAGGCCTCTCTACCCCAGTAGTGTCACTACTCTCTCCCTCCCATGTAGACCTCTCTACTGCTGTGGTATAGATACTCTCTCCCTCCCATGTAGGCCTCTCTACCACTGTAGTGTCACTACTCTCTCCCTCCCATATAGGCCTCTCTACCGCTGTGGTATAGCTACTCTCTCCCTCCCGTGTACGCCTCTCTACCCCAGTAGTGTCACTACTCTCTCCCTCCCATATAGGCCTCTCTACCGCTGTGGTATAGCTACTCTCTCCCTCCCATGTAGGCCTCTCTACCGCTGTAGTGTCACTACTCTCTCCCTCCCATATAGGCCTCTCTACCCCAGTAGTGTCACTACTCTCTCCCTCCCATGTAGACCTCTCTACTGCTGTGGTATAGATACTCTCTCCCTCCCATGTAGGCCTCTCTACCACTGTAGTGTCACTACTCTCTCCCTCCCATATAGGCCTCTCTACCGCTTTGGTATAGCTACTCTCTCCCTCCCATGTAGGCGTCTCTACCCCAGTAGTGTCACTACTCTCTCCCTCCCATGTAGATCTCTCTACTGCTGTGGTATAGATACTCTCTCCCTCCCATGTAGGCCTCTCTACCACTGTAGTGTCACTACTCTCTCCCTCCCATATAGGCCTCTCTACCACTGTGGTATAGCTACTCTCTCCCTCCCATGTAGGTCTCTCTACCGCTGTAGTGTCAATACTCTCTCCCTCCCATGTAGGCCTCTCTACCACTGTGGTATAGCTACTCTCTCCCTCCCATGTAGGTCTCTCTACCGCTGTAGTGTCACTACTCTCTCCCTCCCATGTAGGTGTCTCTACCCCAGTAGTGTCACTACTCTCTCCCTCCCATATAGGCCTCTCTACCGCTGTAGTGTCACTACTCTCTCCCTCCCATATAGGCCTCTCTACCACTGTGGTATAGCTACTCTCTCCCTCCCATGTAGGTCTCTCTACCGCTGTAGTGTCACTACTCTCTCCCTCCCATGTAGGCCTCTCTACCACTGTGGTATAGCTACTCTCTCCCTCCCATGTAGGCCTCTCTACCACTGTGGAATCACTACTCTCTCCTTCCCATGTAGGCCTCTCTACCGCTGTGGTCTCTCCCTCCCATGTAGGCCTCTCTACCGCTGTAGTGTCACTACTCTCTCCCTCCCATGTAGGCGTCTCTACCCCAGAAGTGTCACTACTCTCTCCCTCCCATGTAGACCTCTCTACTGCTGTAGTGTCACTACTCTCTCCCTCCCATGTAGGCGTCTCTACCCCAGTAGTGTCACTACTCTCTCCCTCCCATGTAGACCTCTCTACTGCTGTAGTGTCACTACTCTCTCCCTCCCATGTAGGCGTCTCTACCCCAGTAGTGTCACTACTCTCTCCCTCCCATATAGGCCTCTCTACCGCTGTGGTATAGCTACTCTCTCCCTCCCGTGTAGGCCTCTCTACCCCAGTAGTGTCACTACTCTCTCCCTCCCATATAGGCCTCTCTACCGCTGTGGTATAGCTACTCTCTCCCTCCCATGTAGGCCTCTCTACCGCTGTAGTGTCACTACTCTCTCCCTCCCATGTAGGCGTCTCTACCCCAGTAGTGTCACTACTCTCTCCCTCCCATGTAGACCTCTCTACTGCTGTAGTGTCACTACTCTCTCCCTCCCATGTAGGCGTCTCTACCCCAGTAGTGTCACTACTCTCTCCCTCCCATATAGGCCTCTCTACCGCTGTGGTATAGCTACTCTCTCCCTCCCGTGTAGGCCTCTCTACCCCAGTAGTGTCACTACTCTCTCCCTCCCATATAGGCCTCTCTACCGCTGTGGTATAGCTACTCTCTCCCTCCCATGTAGGCCTCTCTACTGCTGTAGTGTCACTACTCTCTCCCTCCCATGTAGGCCTCTCTACCGCTGTGGAATCACTACTCTCTCCTTCCCATGTAGGCCTCTCTACCGCTGTGGTCTCTCCCTCCCATATAGGCCTCTCTACCGCTGTAGTGTCACTACTCTCTCCCTCCCATGTAGGCCTCTCTACCACTGTGGTATAGCTACTCTCTCCCTCCCATGTAGGCCTCTCTACCACTGTAGTGTCACTACTCTCTCCCTCCCATGTAGGCCTCTCTACCGCTGTGGTCTCTCCCTCCCATATAGGCCTCTCTACCGATGTAGTGTCACTACTCTCTCCCTCCCATATAGGCCTCTCTACCACTGTGGTATAGCTGGTCTCTCCCTCCCATGTAGGCCTCTCTACCGCTGTAGTGTCACTACTCTCTCCCTCCCATGTAGGCGTCTCTACCCCAGAAGTGTCACTACTCTCTCCCTCCCATGTAGACCTCTCTACTGCTGTAGTGTCACTACTCTCTCGCTCCCATGTAGGCGTCTCTACCCCAGTAGTGTCACTACTCTCTCCCTCCCATGTAGACCTCTCTACTGCTGTAGTGTCACAACTCTCTCCCTCCCATGTAGGCGTCTCTACCCCAGTAGTGTCACTACTCTCTCCCTCCCATATAGGCCTCTCTACCGCTGTGGTATAGCTACTCTCTCCCTCCCGTGTAGGCCTCTCTACTGCTGTAGTGTCACTACTCTCTCCCTCCCATGTAGGCCTCTCTACCGCTGTGGAATCACTACTCTCTCCTTCCCATGTAGGCCTCTCTACCGCTGTGGTCTCTCCCTCCCATATAGGCCTCTCTACCGCTGTAGTGTCACTACTCTCTCCCTCCCATGTAGGCCTCTCTACCACTGTGGTATAGCTACTCTCTCCCTCCCATGTAGGCCTCTCTACCACTGTAGTGTCACTACTCTCTCCCTCCCATGTAGGCCTCTCTACCACTGTAGTGTCACTACTCTCTCCCTCCCATATAGGCCTCTCTACCGCTGTAGTGTCACTACTCTCTCCCTCCCATGTAGGCCTCTCTACCACTGTGGAATCACTACTCTCTCCTTCCCATGTAGGCCTCTCTACCACTGTGGTATAGCTACTCTCTCCCTCCCATGTAGGCCTCTCTACCACTGTAGTGTCACCACTCTCTCCCTCCCATGTAGGCCTCTCTACCACTGTGGTCTCTCCCTCCCATATAGGCCTCTCTACCGATGTAGTGTCACTACTCTCTCCCTCCCATGTAGGCCTCTCTACCGCTGTAGTGTCACTACTCTCTCCCTCCCATGTAGGCGTCTCTACCCCAGTAGTGTCACTACTCTCTCCCTCCCACATAGGCCTCTCTACCGCTGTAGTGTCACTACTCTCTCCCTCCCATGTAGGCCTCTCTACCACTGTGGTATAGCTACTCTCTCCCTCCCATGTAGGCCTCTCTACCACTGTAGTGTCACTACTCTCTCCCTCCCATGTAGGCCTCTCTACCACTGTAGTGTCACTACTCTCTCCCTCCCATATAGGCCTCTCTACCGCTTTAGTGTCACTACTCTCTCCCTCCCATATAGGCCTCTCTACCACTGTGGTATAGCTACTCTCTCCCTCCCATGTAGGTCTCTCTACCCCAGTAGTGTCACTACTCTCTCCCTCCCATGTAGACCTCTCTACTGCTGTAGTTTCACTACTCTCTCCCTCCCATGTAGGCCTCTCTACCACTGTGGTATAGCTACTCTCTCCCTCCCATGTAGGCCTCTCTACCGCTGTAGTGTCACTACTCTCTCCCTCCCATGTAGGCGTCTCTACCCCAGTAGTGTCACTACTCTCTCCCTCCCATGTAGACCTCTCTACTGCTGTAGTGTCACTACTCTCTCCCTCCCATGTAGGCGTCTCTACCCCAGTAGTGTCACTACTCTCTCCCTCCCATGTAGACCTCTCTACTGCTGTAGTGTCACTACTCTCTCCCTCCCATGTAGGCGTCTCTACCGCTGTAGTGTCACTACTCTCTCCCTCCCATGTAGGCCTCTCTACCGCTGTAGTGTCACTACTCTCTCCCTCCCATGTAGGCGTCTCTACCCCAGTAGTGTCACTACTCTCTCCCTCCCATATAGGCCTCTCTCCCGCTGTAGTCTCACTACTCTCTCCGTCCCATGTGGGCCTCTCTACCACTGTGGTATAGCTACTCTCTCCCTCCCATGTAGGCCTCTCTACCACTGTGGAATCACTACTCTCTCCTTCCCATGTAGGCCTCTCTACCGCTGTGGTCTCTCCCTCCCATATAGGCCTCTCTACCGCTGTAGTGTCACTACTCTCTCCCTCCTATGTAGGCGTCTCTAACCCAGTAGTGTCACTACTCTCTCCCTCCCATGTAGACCTCTCTACTGCTGTAGTGTCACTACTCTCTCCCTCCCATGTAGGCCTCTCTACCACTGTGGTATAGCTACTCTCTCCCTCCCATGTAGGCCTCTCTACCACTGTAGTGTCACTACTCTCTCCCTCCCATGTAGGCGTCTCTACCCCAGTAGTGTCACTACTCTCTCCCTCCCATGTAGACCTCTCTACTGCTGTAGTGTCACTACTCTCTCCCTCCCATGTAGGCGTCTCTACCCCAGTAGTGTCACTACTCTCTCCCTCCCATATAGGCCTCTCTACCGCTGTGGTATAGCTACTCTCTCCCTCCCGTGTAGGCCTCTCTACCCCAGTAGTGTCACTACTCTCTCCCTTCCATGTAGGCCTCTCTACCGCTGTGGTATAGCTACTCTCTCCCTCCCATGTAGGCCTCTCTACCACTGTGGTATAGCTACTCTCTCCCTCCCATGTAGGTCTCTCTACCCCAGTAGTGTCACTACTCTCTCCCTCCCATGTAGACCTCTCTACTGCTGTAGTGTCACTACTCTCTCCCTCCCATGTAGGCCTCTCTACCACTGTGGTATAGCTACTCTCTCCCTCCCATGTAGGCCTCTCTACCGCTGTAGTGTCACTACTCTCTCCCTCCCATGTAGGCGTCTCTACCCCAGTAGTGTCACTACTCTCACCCTCCCATGTAGACCTCTCTACTGCTGTAGTGTCACTACTCTCTCCCTCCCATGTAGGCGTCTCTACCCCAGTAGTGTCACTACTCTCTCCCTCCCATGTAGACCTCTCTACTGCTGTAGTGTCACTACTCTCTCCCTCCCATGTAGGCGTCTCTACCGCTGTAGTGTCACTACTCTCTCCCTCCCATGTAGGCCTCTCTACCACTGTAGTGTCACTACTCTCTCCCTCCCATGTAGGCGTCTCTACCCCAGTAGTGTCACTACTCTCTCCCTCCCATATAGGCCTCTCTACCGCTGTAGTGTCACTACTCTCTCCCTCCCATATAGGCCTCTCTACCACTGTGGTATAGCTACTCTCTCCCTCCCATGTAGGTCTCTCTGCCGCTGTAGTGTCACTACTCTCTCCCTCCCATGTAGGCCTCTCTACCACTGTGGTATAGCTACTCTCTCCCTCCCATGTAGGCCTCTCTACCACTGTGGAATCACTACTCTCTCCTTCCCATGTAGGCCTCTCTACCGCTGTGGTCTCTCCCTCCCATATAGGCCTCTCTACCGCTGTAGTGTCACTACTCTCTCCCTCCCATGTAGGCGTCTCTACCACTGTAGTGTCACTACTCTCTCCCTCCCGTGTAGGCCTCTCTACCCCAGTAGTGTCACTACTCTCTCCCTCCCATATAGGCCTCTCTACCGCTGTGGTATAGCTACTCTCTCCCTCCCATGTAGGCCTCTCTACCGCTGTAGTGTCACTACTCTCTCCCTCCCATATAGGCCTCTCTACCCCAGTAGTGTCACTACTCTCTCCCTCCCATGTAGACCTCTCTACTGCTGTGGTATAGATACTCTCTCCCTCCCATGTAGGCCTCTCTACCACTGTAGTGTCACTATTCTCTCCCTCCCATATAGGCCTCTCTACCGCTGTGGTATAGCTACTCTCTCCCTCCCGTGTAGGCCTCTCTACCCCAGTAGTGTCACTACTCTCTCCCTCCCATATAGGCCTCTCTACCGCTGTGGTATAGCTACTCTCTCCCTCCCATGTAGGCCTCTCTACCGCTGTAGTGTCACTACTCTCTCCCTCCCATATAGGCCTCTCTACCCCAGTAGTGTCACTACTCTCTCCCTCCCATGTAGACCTCTCTAATGCTGTGGTATAGATACTCTCTCCCTCCCATGTAGGCCTCTCTACCACTGTAGTGTCACTACTCTCTCCCTCCCATATAGGCCTCTCTACCGCTGTGGTATAGCTACTCTCTCCCTCCCATGTAGGCGTCTCTACCCCAGTAGTGTCACTACTCTCTCCCTCCCATGTAGACCTCTCTACTGCTGTGGTATAGATACTCTCTCCCTCCCATGTAGGCCTCTCTACCACTGTAGTGTCACTACTCTCTCCCTCCCATATAGGCCTCTCTACCACTGTGGTATAGCTACTCTCTCCCTCCCATGTAGGTCTCTCTACCCCAGTAGTGTCACTACTCTCTCCCTCCCTTGTAGGCCTCTCTACCACTGTGGTATAGCTACTCTCTCCCTCCCATGTAGGTCTCTCTACCGCTGTAGTGTCACTACTCTCTCCCTCCCATGTAGGCCTCTCTACCACTGTGGTATAGCTACTCTCTCCCTCCCATGTAGGCCTCTCTACCGCTGTAGTGTCACTACTCTCTCCCTCCCATTTAGGCGTCTCTACCCCACTAGTGTCACTACTCTCTCCCTCCCATGTAGACCTCTCTACTGCTGTAGTGTCACTACTCTCTCCCTCCCATGTAGGCCTCTCTACCACTGTAGTGTCACTACTCTCTCCCTCCCATATAGGCCTCTCTACCACTGTAGTGTCACTACTCTCTCCCTCCCATATAGGCCTCTCTACCGCTGTACTGTCACTACTCTCTCCCTCCCATATAGGCCTCTCTACCACTGTGGTATAGCTACTCTCTCCCTCCCATGTAGGTCTCTCTACCGCTGTAGTGTCACTACTCTCTCCCTCCCATGTAGGCCTCTCTACCACTGTGGTATAGCTACTCTCTCCCTTCCATGTAGGTCTCTCTACCGCTGTAGTGTCACTACTCTCTCCCTCCCATGTAGGCCTCTCTACCACTGTGGTATAGCTACTCTCTCCCTCCCATGTAGGCCTCTCTACCGCTGTAGTGTCACTACTCTCTCCCTCCCATGTAGGCGTCTCTACCCCAGTAGTGTCACTACTCTCTCCCTCCCATGTAGACCTCTCTACTGCTGTAGTGTCACTACTCTCTCCCTCCCATGTAGGCCTCTCTACCGCTGTAGTGTCACTACTCTCTCCCTCCCATGAAGGCGTCTCTACCCCAGTAGTGTCACTACTCTCTCCCTCCCATATAGGCCTCTCTACCGCTGTGGTATAGCTACTCTCTCCCTCCCATGTAGGCCTCTCTACCACTGTGGTATAGCTACTCTCTCCCTCCCATGTAGGTCTCTCTACCCCAGTAGTGTCACTACTCTCTCCCTCCCATGTAGACCTCTCTACTGCTGTAGTGTCACTACTCTCTCCCTCCCATGTAGGCCTCTCTACCACTGTGGTATAGCTACTCTCTCCCTCCCATGTAGGCCTCTCTACCGCTGTAGTGTCACTACTCTCTCCCTCCCATGTAGGCGTCTCTACCCCAGTAGTGTCACTACTCTCTCCCTCCCATGTAGACCTCTCTACTGCTGTAGTGTCACTACACTCTCCCTCCCATGTAGGCGTCTCTACCCCAGTAGTGTCACTACTCTCTCCCTCCCATGTAGACCTCTCTACTGCTGTAGTGTCACTACTCTCTCCCTCCCATGTAGGCGTCTCTACCGCTGTAGTGTCACTACTCTCTCCCTCCCATGTAGGCCTCTCTACCGCTGTAGTGTCACTACTCTCTCCCTCCCATGTAGGCGTCTCTACCCCAGTAGTGTCACTACTCTCTGCCTCCCATATAGGCCTCTCTACCGCTGTAGTGTCACTACTCTCTCCCTCCCATATAGGCCTCTCTACCACTGTGGTATAGCTACTCTCTACCTCCCATGTAGGTCTCTCTACCGCTGTAGTGTCACTACTCTCTCCCTCCCATGTAGGCCTCTCTACCACTGTGGTATAGCTACTCTCTCCCTCCCATGTAGGCCTCTCTACCACTGTGGAATCACTACTCTCTCCTTCCCATGTAGGCCTCTCTACCGCTGTGGTCTCTCCCTCCCATATAGGCCTCTCTACCGCTGTAGTGTCACTACTCTCTCCCTCCCATGTAGACCTTTCTACTGCTGTAGTGTCACTACTCTCTCCCTCCCATGTAGGCCTCTCTACCACTGTGGTATAGCTACTCTCTCCCTCCCATGTAGGCCTCTCTACCGCTGTAGTGTCACTACTCTCTCCCTCCCATGTAGGCGTCTCTACTCCAGTAGTGTCACTACTCTCTCCCTCCCATGTAGACCTCTCTACTGCTGTAGTGTCACTACTCTCTCCCTCCCATGTAGGCGTCTCTACCACTGTAGTGTCACTACTCTCTCCCTCCCATGTAGGCCTCTTTACCGCTGTGGTATAGCTACTCTCTCCCTCCCGTGTAGGCCTCTCTACCCCAGTAGTGTCACTACTCTCTCCCTCCCATATAGGCCTCTCTACCGCTGTGGTATAGCTACTCTCTCCCTCCCATGTAGGCCTCTCTACCGCTGTAGTGTCACTACTCTCTCCCTCCCATATAGGCCTCTCTACCCCAGTAGTGTCACTACTCTCTCCCTCCCATGTAGACCTCTCTACTGCTGTGGTATAGATACTCTCTCCCTCCCATGTAGGCCTCTCTACCACTGTAGTGTCACTACTCTCTCCCTCCCATATAGGCCTCTCTACCGCTGTGGTATAGCTACTCTCTCCCTCCCGTGTACGCCTCTCTACCCCAGTAGTGTCACTACTCTCTCCCTCCCATATAGGCCTCTCTACCGCTGTGGTATAGCTACTCTCTCCCTCCCATGTAGGCCTCTCTACCGCTGTAGTGTCACTACTCTCTCCCTCCCATATAGGCCTCTCTACCCCAGTAGTGTCACTACTCTCTCCCTCCCATGTAGACCTCTCTACTGCTGTGGTATAGATACTCTCTCCCTCCCATGTAGGCCTCTCTACCACTGTAGTGTCACTACTCTCTCCCTCCCATATAGGCCTCTCTACCGCTTTGGTATAGCTACTCTCTCCCTCCCATGTAGGCGTCTCTACCCCAGTAGTGTCACTACTCTCTCCCTCCCATGTAGACCTCTCTACTGCTGTGGTATAGATACTCTCTCCCTCCCATGTAGGCCTCTCTACCACTGTAGTGTCACTACTCTCTCCCTCCCATATAGGCCTCTCTACCACTGTGGTATAGCTACTCTCTCCCTCCCATGTAGGTCTCTCTACCGCTGTAGTGTCAATACTCTCTCCCTCCCATGTAGGCCTCTCTACCACTGTGGTATAGCTACTCTCTCCCTCCCATGTAGGTCTCTCTACCGCTGTAGTGTCACTACTCTCTCCCTCCCATGTAGGTGTCTCTACCGCTGTAGTGTCACTACTCTCTCCCTCCCATATAGGCCTCTCTACCACTGTGGTATAGCTACTCTCTCCCTCCCATGTAGGTCTCTCTACCGCTGTAGTGTCACTACTCTCTCCCTCCCATGTAGGCCTCTCTACCACTGTGGTATAGCTACTCTCTCCCTCCCATGTAGGCCTCTCTACCACTGTGGAATCACTACTCTCTCCTTCCCATGTAGGCCTCTCTACCGCTGTGGTCTCTCCCTCCCATGTAGGCCTCTCTACCGCTGTAGTGTCACTACTCTCTCCCTCCCATGTAGGCGTCTCTACCCCAGAAGTGTCACTACTCTCTCCCTCCCATGTAGACCTCTCTACTGCTGTAGTGTCACTACTCTCTCCCTCCCATGTAGGCGTCTCTACCCCAGTAGTGTCACTACTCTCTCCCTCCCATGTAGACCTCTCTACTGCTGTAGTGTCACTACTCTCTCCCTCCCATGTAGGCGTCTCTAGCCCAGTAGTGTCACTACTCTCTCCCTCCCATATAGGCCTCTCTACCGCTGTGGTATAGCTACTCTCTCCCTCCCGTGTAGGCCTCTCTACCCCAGTAGTGTCACTACTCTCTCCCTCCCATATAGGCCTCTCTACCGCTGTGGTATAGCTACTCTCTCCCTCCCATGTAGGCCTCTCTACCGCTGTAGTGTCACTACTCTCTCCCTCCCATGTAGGCGTCTCTACCCCAGTAGTGTCACTACTCTCTCCCTCCCATGTAGACCTCTCTACTGCTGTAGTGTCACTACTCTCTCCCTCCCATGTAGGCGTCTCTACCCCAGTTGTGTCACTACTCTCTCCCTCCCATATAGGCCTCTCTACCGCTGTGGTATAGCTACTCTCTCCCTCCCGTGTAGGCCTCTCTACCCCAGTAGTGTCACTACTCTCTCCCTCCCATATAGGCCTCTCTAACGCTGTGGTATAGCTACTCTCTCCCTCCCATGTAGGCCTCTCTACTGCTGTAGTGTCACTACTCTCTCCCTCCCATGTAGGCCTCTCTACCGCTGTGGAATCACTACTCTCTCCTTCCCATGTAGGCCTCTCTACCGCTGTGGTCTCTCCCTCCCATATAGGCCTCTCTACCGCTGTAGTGTCACTACTCTCTCCCTCCCATGTAGGCCTCTCTACCACTGTGGTATAGCTACTCTCTCCCTCCCATGTAGGCCTCTCTACCACTGTAGTGTCACTACTCTCTCCCTCCCATGTAGGCCTCTCTACCGCTGTGGTCTCTCCCTCCCATATAGGCCTCTCTACCGATGTAGTGTCACTACTCTCTCCCTCCCATATAGGCCTCTCTACCACTGTGGTATAGCTGGTCTCTCCCTCCCATGTAGGCCTCTCTACCGCTGTAGTGTCACTACTCTCTCCCTCCCATGTAGGCGTCTCTACCGCTGTAGTGTCACTACTCTCTCCCTCCCATGTAGGCCTCTCTACAGCTGTGGTATCACTACTCTCTCCCTCCCATACAGGCCCCTCTACCGCTGTGGTATCACTACTCTCTCCCTCTCATTTAGGCCTCTCTACCGCTGTAGTGTCACTACTCTCTTCCTCCCATGTAGACCTCTCTACTGCTGTGATATAGCTACTCTCTTCCTCCCATGTAGGTCTCTCTACCGCTGTGGTATCACTACTCTCTCCCTCCCATACAGGCCCCTCTACCGCTGTGGTATCACTACTCTCTCCCTCCCATGTAGGCCTCTCTACCGCTGTAGTGTCACTACTCTCTCCCTCCCATGTAGGCGTCTATACCCCAGTAGTGTCACTACTCTCTCCCTCCCATGTAGACCTCTCGACTGCTGTAGTGTCACTACTCTCTCCCTCCCATGTAGGCGTCTCTACCCCAGTAGTGTCACTACTCTCTCCCTCCATATAGGCCTCTCTACCGCTGTGGTATAGCTACTCTCTCCCTCCCGTGTAGGCCTCTCTACCCCAGTAGTGTCACTACTCTCACCCTCCCATGTAGGCCTCTCTACCGCTGTAGTGTCACTACTCTCTTCCTCCCATGTAGGCCTCTCTACCGCTGTGGTATAGCTACTCTCTCCCTCCCATGTAGGCCTCTCTACCACTGTGGTCTCTCCCTCACATATAGGCCTCTCTACCGCTGTAGTGTCATTACTCTCTCCCTCCCATGTAGGCCTCTCTACCGCTGTGGAATCACTACTCTCTCCTTCCCATGTAGGCCTCTCTACCGCTGTGGTCTCTCCCTCCCATATAGGCCTCTCTACCGCTGTAGTGTCACTACTCTCTCCCTCCCATGTAGGCCTCTCTACCACTGTGGTATAGCTACTCTCTCCCTCCCATGTAGGCCTCTCTATCACTGTAGTGTCACTACTCTCTCCCTCCCATGTAGGCCTCTCTACCACTGTAGTGTCACTACTCTCTCCCTCCCATATAGGCCTCTCTACCGCTGTAGTGTCACTACTCTCCCTCCCATATAGGCCTCTCTACCACTGTGGTATAGCTACTCTCTCCCTCCCATGTAGGTCTCTCTACCGCTGTAGTGTCACTACTCTCTCCCTCCCATGTAGGCCTCTCTACCACTGTGGTATAGCTACTCTCTCCCTCCCATGTAGGCCTCTCTACCACTGTGGAATCACTACTCTCTCCTTCCCATGTAGGCCTCTCTACCGCTGTGGTCTCTCCCTCCCATATAGGCCTCTCTACCGATGTAGTGTCACTACTCTCTCCCTCCCATATAGGCCTTTCTACCACTGTGGTATAACTGGTCTCTCCCTCCCATGTAGGCCTCTCTACCGCTGTAGTGTCACTACTCTCTCCCTCCCATGTAGGCGTCTCTACCGCTGTAGTGTCACTACTCTCTCCCTCCCATGTAGGCATCTCTACCCCAGTAGTGTCACTACTCTCTCCCTCCCACGTAGGCCTCTCTACCGCTGTAGTGTCACTACTCTCTCCCTCCCATGTAGGCCTCTCTACCACTGTGGTATAGCTACTCTCTCCCTCCCATGTAGGCCTCTCTACCACTGTAGTGTCACTACTCTCTCCCTCCCATGTAGGCCTCTCTACCACTGTAGTGTCACTACTCTCTCCCTCCCATATAGGCCTCTCTACCACTGTAGTGTCACTACTCTCTCCCTCCCATATAGGCCTCTCTACCACTGTGGTATAGCTACTCTCTCCCTCCCATGTAGGTCTCTCTACCCCAGTAGTGTCACTACTCTCTCCCTCCCATGTAGACCTCTCTACTGCTGTAGTGTCACTACTCTCTCCCTCCCATGTAGGCCTCTCTACCACTGTGGTATAGCTACTCTCTCCCTCCCATGTAGGCCTCTCTACCGCTGTAGTGTCACTACTCTCTCCCTCCCATGTAGGCGTCTCTACCCCAGTAGTGTCACTACTCTCTCCCTCCCATGTAGACCTCTCTACTGCTGTAGTGTCACTACTCTCTCCCTCCCATGTAGGCGTCTCTACCCCAGTAGTGTCACTACTCTCTCCCTCCCATATAGGCCTCTCTACCGCTGTGGTATAGCTACTCTCTCCCTCCCGTGTAGGCCTCTCTACCCCAGTAGTGTCACTACTCTCTCCCTCCCATATAGGCCTCTCTACCGCTGTGGTATAGCTACTCTCTCCCTCCCATGTAGGCCTCTCTACCGCTGTAGTGTCACTACTCTCTCCCTCCCATGTAGGCGTCTCTACCCCAGTAGTGTCACTACTCTCTCCCTCCCATGTAGACCTCTCTACTGCTGTAGTGTCACTACTCTCTCCCTCCCATGTAGGCGTCTCTACCCCAGTAGTGTCACTACTCTCTCCCTCCCATATAGGCCTCTCTACCGCTGTGGTATAGCTACTCTCTCCCTCCCATGTAGGCCTCTCTACCCCAGTAGTGTCACTACTCTCTCCCTCCCATGTAGGCCTCTCTACCACTGTGGTCTCTCCCTCACATATAGGCCTCTCTACCGCTGTAGTGTCATTACTCTCTCCCTCCCATGTAGGCCTCTCTACCACTGTGGAATCACTACTCTCTCCTTCCCATGTAGGCCTCTCTACCGCTGTGGTCTCTCCCTCCCATATAGGCCTCTCTACCGCTGTAGTGTCACTACTCTCTCCCTCCCATGTAGGCCTCTCTACCACTGTGGTATAGCTACTCTCTCCCTCCCATGTAGGCCTCTCTATCACTGTAGTGTCACTACTCTCTCCCTCCCATGTAGGCCTCTCTACCACTGTAGTGTCACTACTCTCTCCCTCCCATATAGGCCTCTCTACCGCTGTAGTGTCACTACTCTCCCTCCCATATAGGCCTCTCTACCACTGTGGTATAGCTACTCTCTCCCTCCCATGTAGGTCTCTCTACCGCTGTAGTGTCACTACTCTCTCCCTCCCATGTAGGCCTCTCTACCACTGTGGTATAGCTACTCTCTCCCTCCCATGTAGGCCTCTCTACCACTGTGGAATCACTACTCTCTCCTTCCCATGTAGGCCTCTCTACCGCTGTGGTCTCTCCCTCCCATATAGGCCTCTCTACCGATGTAGTGTCACTACTCTCTCCCTCCCATATAGGCCTTTCTACCACTGTGGTATAACTGGTCTCTCCCTCCCATGTAGGCCTCTCTACCGCTGTAGTGTCACTACTCTCTCCCTCCCATGTAGGCGTCTCTACCGCTGTAGTGTCACTACTCTCTCCCTCCCATGTAGGCATCTCTACCCCAGTAGTGTCACTACTCTCTCCCTCCCACGTAGGCCTCTCTACCGATGTAGTGTCACTACTCTCTCCCTCCCATATAGGCCTTTCTACCACTGTGGTATAACTGGTCTCTCCCTCCCAAGTAGGCCTCTCTACCACTGTAGTGTCACTACTCTCTCCCTCCCATGTAGGCCTCTCTACCACTGTAGTGTCACTACTCTCTCCCTCCCATATAGGCCTCTCTACCACTGTAGTGTCACTACTCTCTCCCTCCCATATAGGCCTCTCTACCACTGTGGTATAGCTACTCTCTCCCTCCCATGTAGGTCTCTCTACCCCAGTAGTGTCACTACTCTCTCCCTCCCATGTAGACCTCTCTACTGCTGTAGTGTCACTACTCTCTCCCTCCCATGTAGGCCTCTCTACCACTGTGGTATAGCTACTCTCTCCCTCCCATGTAGGCCTCTCTACCGCTGTAGTGTCACTACTCTCTCCCTCCCATGTAGGCGTCTCTACCCCAGTAGTGTCACTACTCTCTCCCTCCCATGTAGACCTCTCTACTGCTGTAGTGTCACTACTCTCTCCCTCCCATGTAGGCGTCTCTACCCCAGTAGTGTCACTACTCTCTCCCTCCCATATAGGCCTCTCTACCGCTGTGGTATAGCTACTCTCTCCCTCCCGTGTAGGCCTCTCTACCCCAGTAGTGTCACTACTCTCTCCCTCCCATATAGGCCTCTCTACCGCTGTGGTATAGCTACTCTCTCCCTCCCATGTAGGCCTCTCTACCGCTGTAGTGTCACTACTCTCTCCCTCCCATGTAGGCGTCTCTACCCCAGTAGTGTCACTACTCTCTCCCTCCCATATAGGCCTCTCTACCGCTGTAGTGTCACTACTCTCTCCCTCCCATGTAGGCCTCTCTACCACTGTGGTATAGCTACTCTCTCCCTCCCATGTAGGTCTCTCTACCGCTGTAGTGTCACTACTCTCTCCCTCCCATGAAGGCCTCTCTACCACTGTGGTATAGCTACTCTCTCCCTCCCATGTAGGCCTCTCTACCACTGTGGAATCACTACTCTCTCCTTCCCATGTAGGCCTCTCTACCGCTGTGGTCTCTCCCTCCCATATAGGCCTCTCTACCGATGTAGTGTCACTACTCTCTCCCTCCCATATAGGCCTCTCTACCACTGTGGTATAGCTGGTCTCTCCCTCCCATGTAGGCCTCTCTACCGCTGTAGTGTCACTACTCTCTCCCTCCCATGTAGGCGTCTCTACCCCAGTAGTGTCACTACTCTCTCCCTCCCACGTAGGCCTCTCTACCGCTGTAGTGTCACTACTCTCTCCCTCCCATGTAGGCCTCTCTACCACTGTGGTATAGCTACTCTCTCCCTCCCATGTAGGCCTCTCTACCACTGTAGTGTCACTACTCTCTCCCTCCCATGTAGGCCTCTCTACCACTGTAGTGTCACTACTCTCTCCCTCCCATATAGGCCTCTCTACCGCTGTAGTGTCACTACTCTCTCCCTCCCATATAGGCCTCTCTACCACTGTGGTATAGCTACTCTCTCACTCCTATGTAGGTCTCTCTACCCCAGTAGTGTCACTACTCTCTCCCTCCCATGTAGACCTCTCTACTGCTGTAGTGTCACTACTCTCTCCCTCCCATGTAGGCCTCTCTACCACTGTGGTATAGCTACTCTCTCCCTCCCATGTAGGCCTCTCTACCGCTGTAGTGTCACTACTCTCTCCCTCCCATGTAGGCGTCTCTACCCCAGAAGTGTCACTACTCTCTCCCTCCCATGTAGACCTCTCTACTGCTGTAGTGTCACTACTCTCTCCCTCCCATGTAGGCGTCTCTACCCCAGTAGTGTCACTACTCTCTCCCTCCCATGTAGACCTCTCTACTGCTGTAGTGTCACTACTCTCTCCCTCCCATGTAGGCGTCTCTACCCCAGTAGTGTCACTATTCTCTCCCTCCCATATAGGCCTCTCTACCGCTGTGGTATAGCTACTCTCTCCCTCCCGTGTAGGCCTCTCTACCCCAGTAGTGTCACTACTCTCTCCCTCCCATATAGGCCTCTCTACCGCTGTGGTATAGCTACTCTCTCCCTCCCATGTAGGCCTCTCTACCGCTGTAGTGTCACTACTCTCTCCCTCCCATGTAGGCGTCTCTACCCCAGTAGTGTCACTACTCTCTCCCTCCCATGTAGACCTCTCTACTGCTGTAGTGTCACTACTCTCTCCCTCCCATGTAGGCGTCTCTACCCCAGTAGTGTCACTACTCTCTCCCTCCCATATAGGCCTCTCTACCGCTGTGGTATAGCTACTCTCTCCCTCCCGTGTAGGCCTCTCTACCCCAGTAGTGTCACTACTCTCTCCCTCCCATATAGGCCTCTCTACCACTGTGGTATAGCTACTCTCTCCCTCCCATGTAGGCCTCTCTACTGCTGTAGTGTCACTACTCTCTCCCTCCCATGTAGGCCTCTCTACCGCTGTGGAATCACTACTCTCTCCTTCCCATGTAGGCCTCTCTACCGCTGTGGTCTCTCCCTCCCATATAGGCCTCTCTACCGCTGTAGTGTCACTACTCTCTCCCTCCCATGTAGGCCTCTCTACCACTGTGGTATAGCTACTCTCTCCCTCCCATGTAGGCCTCTCTACCACTGTAGTGTCACTACTCTCTCCCTCCCATGTAGGCCTCTCTACCACTGTAGTGTCACTACTCTCTCCCTCCCATATAGGCCTCTCTACCGCTGTAGTGTCACTACTCTCTCCCTCCCATGTAGGCCTCTCTACCACTGTGGTATAGCTACTCTCTCCCTCCCATGTAGGCCTCTCTACCACTGTGGAATCACTACTCTCTCCTTCCCATGTAGGCCTCTCTACCGCTGTGGTCTCTCCCTCCCATATAGGCCTCTCTACCGATGTAGTGTCACTACTCTCTCCCTCCCATATAGGCCTCTCTACCACTGTGGTATAGCTGGTCTCTCCCTCCCATGTAGGCCTCTCTACCGCTGTAGTGTCACTACTCTCTCCCTCCCATGTAGGCGTCTCTACCCCAGTAGTGTCACTACTCTCTCCCTCCCACGTAGGCCTCTCTACCGCTGTAGTGTCACTACTCTCTCCCTCCCATGTAGGCCTCTCTACCACTGTGGTATAGCTACTCTCTCCCTCCCATGTAGGTCTCTCTACCCCAGTAGTGTCACTACTCTCTCCCTCCCATGTAGACCTCTCTACTGCTGTAGTGTCACTACTCTCTCCCTCCCATGTAGGCCTCTCTACCACTGTGGTATAGCTACTCTCTCCCTCCCATGTAGGCCTCTCTACCGCTGTAGTGTCACTACTCTCTCCCTCCCATGTAGGCGTCTCTACCCCAGTAGTGTCACTACTCTCTCCCTCCCATGTAGACCTCTCTACTGCTGTAGTGTCACTACTCTCTCCCTCCCATGTAGGCGTCTCTACCCCAGTAGTGTCACTACTCTCTCCCTCCCATGTAGACCTCTCTACTGCTGTAGTGTCACTACTCTCTCCCTCCCATGTAGGCGTCTCTACCGCTGTAGTGTCACTACTCTCTCCCTCCCATGTAGGCCTCTCTACCGCTGTAGTGTCACTACTCTCTCCCTCCCATGTAGGCGTCTCTACCCCAGTAGTGTCACTACTCTCTCCCTCCCATATAGGCCTCTCTACTGCTGTAGTGTCACTACTCTCTCCCTCCCATATAGGCCTCTCTACCACTGTGGTATAGCTACTCTCTCCCTCCCATGTAGGTCTCTCTACCGCTGTCGTGTCACTACTCTCTCCCTCCCACGTAGGCCTCTCTACCACTGTGGTATAGCTACTCTCTCCCTCCCATGTAGGCCTCTCTACCACTGTGGAATCACTACTCTCTCCTTCCCATGTAGGCCTCTCTACCGCTGTGGTCTCTCCCTCCCATATAGGCCTCTCTACCGCTGTAGTGTCACTACTCTCTCCCTCCTATGTAGGCGTCTCTACCCCAGTAGTGTCACTACTCTCTCCCTCCCATGTAGACCTCTCTACTGCTGTAGTGTCACTACTCTCTCCCTCCCATGTAGGCCTCTCTACCACTGTGGTATAGCTACTCTCTCCCTCCCATGTAGGCCTCTCTACCGCTGTAGTGTCACTACTCTCTCCCTCCCATGTAGGCGTCTCTACCCCAGTAGTGTCACTACTCTCTCCCTCCCATGTAGACCTCTCTACTGCTGTAGTGTCACTACTCTCTCCCTCCCATGTAGGCGTCTCTACCCCAGTAGTGTCACTACTCTCTCCCTCCCATATAGGCCTCTCTACCGCTGTGGTATAGCTACTCTCTCCCTCCCGTGTAGGCCTCTCTACCCCAGTAGTGTCACTACTCTCTCCCTCCCATATAGGCCTCTCTACCGCTGTGGTATAGCTACTCTCTCCCTCCCATGTAGGCCTCTCTACCACTGTGGTATAGCTGGTCTCTCCCTCCCATGTAGGCCTCTCTACCGCTGTAGTGTCACTACTCTCTCCCTCCCATGTAGGCGTCTCTACCCCAGTAGTGTCACTACTCTCTCCCTCCCACGTAGGCCTCTCTACCGCTGTAGTGTCACTACTCTCTCCCTCCCATGTAGGCCTCTCTACCACTGTGGTATAGCTACTCTCTCCCTCCCATGTAGGTCTCTCTACCCCAGTAGTGTCACTACTCTCTCCCTCCTATGTAGACCTCTCTACTGCTGTAGTGTCACTACTCTCTCCCTCCCATGTAGGCCTCTCTACCACTGTGGTATAGCTACTCTCTCCCTCCCATGTAGGCCTCTCTACCGCTGTAGTGTCACTACTCTCTCCCTCCCATGTAGGCGTCTCTACCCCAGTAGTGTCACTACTCTCTCCCTCCCATGTAGACCTCTCTACTGCTGTAGTGTCACTACTCTCTCCCTCCCATGTAGGCGTCTCTACCCCAGTAGTGTCACTACTCTCTCCCTCCCATGTAGACCTCTCTACTGCTGTAGTGTCACTACTCTCTCCCTCCCATGTAGGCGTCTCTACCGCTGTAGTGTCACTACTCTCTCCCTCCCATGTAGGCCTCTCTACCGCTGTAGTGTCACTACTCTCTCCCTCCCATGTAGGCGTCTCTACCCCAGTAGTGTCACTACTCTCTCCCTCCCATATAGGCCTCTCTACTGCTGTAGTGTCACTACTCTCTCCCTCCCATATAGGCCTCTCTACCACTGTGGTATAGCTACTCTCTCTCCCTCCCATGTAGGTCTCTCTACCGCTGTCGTGTCACTACTCTCTCCCTCCCACGTAGGCCTCTCTACCACTGTGGTATAGCTACTCTCTCCCTCCCATGTAGGCCTCTCTACCACTGTGGAATCACTACTCTCTCCTTCCCATGTAGGCCTCTCTACCGCTGTGGTCTCTCCCTCCCATATAGGCCTCTCTACCGCTGTAGTGTCACTACTCTCTCCCTCCTATGTAGGCGTCTCTACCCCAGTAGTGTCACTACTCTCTCCCTCCCATGTAGACCTCTCTACTGCTGTAGTGTCACTACTCTCTCCCTCCCATGTAGGCCTCTCTACCACTGTGGTATAGCTACTCTCTCCCTCCCATGTAGGCCTCTCTACCGCTGTAGTGTCACTACTCTCTCCCTCCCATGTAGGCGTCTCTACCCCAGTAGTGTCACTACTCTCTCCCTCCCATGTAGACCTCTCTACTGCTGTAGTGTCACTACTCTCTCCCTCCCATGTAGGCGTCAATACCCCAGTAGTGTCACTACTCTCTCCCTCCCATATAGGCCTCTCTACCGCTGTGGTATAGCTACTCTCTCCCTCCCGTGTAGGCCTCTCTACCCCAGTAGTGTCACTACTCTCTCCCTCCCATATAGGCCTCTCTACCGCTGTGGTATAGCTACTCTCTCCCTCCCATGTAGGCCTCTCTACCACTGTGGTATAGCTACTCTCTCCCTCCCATGTAGGTCTCTCTACCCCAGTAGTGTCACTACTCTCTCCCTCCCATGTAGACCTCTCTACTGCTGTAGTGTCACTACTCTCTCCCTCCCATGTAGGCCTCTCTACCACTGTGGTATAGCTACTCTCTCCCTCCCATGTAGGCCTCTCTACCGCTGTAGTGTCACTACTCTCTCCCTCCCATGTAGGCGTCTCTACCCCAGTAGTGTCACTACTCTCTCCCTCCCATGTAGACCTCTCTACTGCTGTAGTGTCACTACTCTCTCCCTCCCATGTAGGCGTCTCTACCCCAGTAGTGTCACTACTCTCTCCCTCCCATGTAGACCTCTCTACTGCTGTAGTGTCACTACTCTCTCCCTCCCATGTAGGCGTCTCTACCGCTGTAGTGTCACTACTCTCTCCCTCCCATGTAGGCCTCTCTACCGCTGTAGTGTCACTACTCTCTCCCTCCCATGTAGGCGTCTTTACCCCAGTAGTGTCACTACTCTCTCCCTCCCATATAGGCCTCTCTACCGCTGTAGTGTCACTACTCTCTCCCTCCCATATAGGCCTCTCTACCACTGTGGTATAGCTACTCTCTCCCTCCCATGTAGGTCTCTCTACCGCTGTAGTGTCACTACTCTCTCCCTCCCATGTAGGCCTCTCTACCACTGTGGTATAGCTACTCTCTCCCTCCCATGTAGGCCTCTCTACCACTGTGGAATCACTACTCTCTCCTTCCCATGTAGGCCTCTCTACCGCTGTGGTCTCTCCCTCCCATATAGGCCTCTCTACCGCTATAGTGTCACTACTCTCTCCCTCCCATGTAGGAGTCTCTAGCCCAGTAGTGTCACTACTCTCTCCC
This sequence comes from Ambystoma mexicanum, assembly GCF_040938575.1. NCBI lineage: Eukaryota > Metazoa > Chordata > Amphibia > Caudata > Ambystomatidae > Ambystoma > Ambystoma mexicanum. Next base: position 1,307,675,762 of record NC_090928.1, read on the forward strand.
TCCCATGTAGACCTCTCTACTGCTGTAGTGTCACTACTCTCTCCCTCCCATGTAGGCCTCTCTACCACTGTGGTATAGCTACTCTCTCCCTCCCATGTAGGCCTCTCTACCGCTGTAGTGTCACTACTCTCTCCCTCCCATGTAGGCGTCTCTACCCCAGTAGTGTCACTACTCTCTCCCTCCCATGTAGACCTCTCTACTGCTGTAGTGTCACTACTCTCTCCCTCCCATGTAGGCGTCTCTACCACTGTAGTGTCACTACTCTCTCCCTCCCATGTAGGCCTCTCTACCGCTGTGGTATAGCTACTCTCTCCCTCCCGTGTAGGCCTCTCTACCCCAGTAGTGTCACTACTCTCTCCCTCCCATATAGGGCTCTCTACCGCTGTGGTATAGCTACTCTCTCCCTCCCATGTAGGCCTCTCTACCGGTGTAGTGTCACTACTCTCTCCCTCCCATATAGGCCTCTCTACCCCAGTAGTGTCACTACTCTCTCCCTCCCATGTAGACCTCTCTACTGCTATGGTATAGATACTCTCTCCCTCCCATGTAGGCCTCTCTACCACTGTAGTGTCACTACTCTCTCCCTCCCATATAGGCCTCTCTACCGCTGTGGTATAGCTACTCTCTCCCTCCCGTGTAGGCCTCTCTACCCCAGTAGTGTCACTACTCTCTCCCTCCCATATAGGCCTCTCTACCGCTGTGGTATAGCTACTCTCTCCCTCCCATGTAGGCCTCTCTACCGCTGTAGTGTCACTACTCTCTCCCTCCCATATAGGCCTCTCTACCCCAGTAGTGTCACTACTCTCTCCCTCCCATGTAGACCTCTCTACTGCTGTGGTATAGATACTCTCTCCCTCCCATGTAGGCCTCTCTTCCACTGTAGTGTCACTACTCTCTCCCTCCCATATAGGCCTCTCTACCGCTGTGGTATAGCTACTCTCTCCCTCCCATGTAGGCGTCTCTACCCCAGTAGTGTCACTACTCTCTCCCTCCCATGTAGACCTCTCTACTGCTGTGGTATAGATACTCTCTCCCTCCCATGTAGGCCTCTCTACCACTGTAGTGTCACTACTCTCTCCCTCCCATATAGGCCTCTCTACCACTGTGGTATAGCTACTCTCTCCCTCCCATGTAGGTCTCTCTACCGCTGTAGTGTCACTACTCTCTCCCTCCCATGTAGGCCTCTCTACCACTGTGGTATATCTACTCGCTCCCTCCCATGTAGGTCTCTCTACCGCTGTAGTGTCACTACTCTCTCCCTCCCATGTAGACCTCTCTACCACTGTGGTATAGCTACTCTCTCCCTCCCATGTAGGCCTCTCTACCGCTCTAGTGTCACTACTCTCTCCCTCCCATTTAGGCGTCTCTACCCCAGTAGTGTCACTACTCTCTCCCTCCCATGTAGACCTCTCTACTGCTGTAGTGTCACTACTCTCTCCCTCCCATGTAGGCCTCTCTACCACTGTAGTGTCACTACTCTCTCCCTCCCATGTAGGCCTCTCTACCACTGTAGTGTCACTACTCTCTCCCTCCCATATAGGCCTCTCTACCGCTGTACTGTCACTACTCTCTCCCTCCCATATAGGCCTCTCTACCACTGTGGTATAGCTACTCTCTCCCTCCCATGTAGGTCTCTCTACCGCTGTAGTGTCACTACTCTCTCCCTCCCATGTAGGCCTCTCTACCACTGTGGTATAGCTACTCTCTCCCTCCCATGTAGGTCTCTCTACCGCTGTAGTGTCACTACTCTCTCCCTCCCATGTAGGCCTCTCTACCACTGTGGTATAGCTACTCTCTCCCTCCCATGTAGGCCTCTCTAACGCTGTAGTGTCACTACTCTCTCCCTCCCATGTAGGCGTCTCTACCCCAGTAGTGTCACTACTCTCTCCCTCCCATGTAGACCTCTCTACTGCTGTAGTGTCACAACTCTCTCCCTCCCATGTAGGCGTCTCTACCCCAGTAGTGTCACTACTCTCTCCCTCCCATATAGGCCTCTCTACCGCTGTGGTATAGCTACTCTCTCCCTCCCGTGTAGGCCTCTCTACCCCAGTAGTGTCACGACTCTCTCCCTCCCATATAGGCCTCTCTACCGCTGTGGTATAGCTACTCTCTCCCTCCCATGCAGGCCTCTCTACTGCTGTAGTGTCACTACTCTCTCCCTCCCATGTAGGCCTCTCTACCGCTGTGGAATCACTACTCTCTCCTTCCCATGTAGGCCTCTCTACCGCTGTGGTCTCTCCCTCCCATATAGGCCTCTCTACCGCTGTATTGTCACTACTCTCTCCCTCCCATGTAGGCCTCTCTACCACTGTGGTATAGCTACTCTCTCCCTCCCATGTAGGCCTCTCTACCACTGTAGTGTCACTACTCTCTCCCTCCCATGTAGGCATCTCTACCACTGTAGTGTCACTACTCTCTCCCTCCCATATAGGCCTCTCTACCCCAGTAGTGTCACTACTCTCTCCCTCCCATGTAGACCTCTCTACTGCTGTAGTGTCACAACTCTCTCCCTCCCATGTAGGCGTCTCTACCCCAGTAGTGTCACTACTCTCTCCCTCCCATATAGGCCTCTCTACCGCTGTGGTATAGCTACTCTCTCCCTCCCGTGTAGGCCTCTCTACCCCAGTAGTGTCACGACTCTCTCCCTCCCATATAGGCCTCTCTACCGCTGTGGTATAGCTACTCTCTCCCTCCCATGTAGGCCTCTCTACTGCTGTAGTGTCACTACTCTCTCCCTCCCATGTAGGCCTCTCTACCGCTGTGGAATCACTACTCTCTCCTTCCCATGTAGGCCTCTCTACCGCTGTGGTCTCTCCCTCCCATATAGGCCTCTCTACCGCTGTAGTGTCACTACTCTCTCCCTCCCATGTAGGCCTCTCTACCACTGTGGTATAGCTACTCTCTCCCTCCCATGTAGGCCTCTCTACCACTGTAGTGTCACTACTCTCTCCCTCCCATGTAGGCCTCTCTACCACTGTAGTGTCACTACTCTCTCCCTCCCATATAGGCCTCTCTACCGCTGTAGTGTCACTACTCTCTCCCTCCCATGTAGGCCTCTCTACCACTGTGGAATCACTACTCTCTCCTTCCCATGTAGGCCTCTCTACCACTGTGGTATAGCTACTCTCTCCCTCCCATGTAGGCCTCTCTACCACTGTAGTGTCACTACTCTCTCCCTCCCATGTAGGCCTCTCTACCACTGTGGTCTCTCCCTCCCATATAGGCCTCTCTACCGATGTAGTGTCACTACTCTCTCCCTCCCATATAGGCCTCTCTACCACTGTGGTATAGCTGGTCTCTCCCTCCCATGTAGGCCTCTCTACCGCTGTAGTGTCACTACTCTCTCCCTCCCATGTAGGCGTCTCTACCCCAGTAGTGTCACTACTCTCTCCCTCCCACATAGGCCTCTCTACCGCTGTAGTGTCACTACTCTCTCCCTCCCATGTAGGCCTCTCTACCACTGTGGTATAGCTACTCTCTCCCTCCCATGTAGGCCTCTCTACCACTGTAGTGTCACTACTCTCTCCCTCCCATGTAGGCCTCTCTACCACTGTAGTGTCACTACTCTCTCCCTCCCATATAGGCCTCTCTACCGCTGTAGTGTCACTACTCTCTCCCTCCCATATAGGCCTCTCTACCACTGTGGTATAGCTACTCTCTCCCTCCCATGTAGGTCTCTCTACCCCAGTAGTGTCACTGCTCTCTCCCTCCCATGTAGACCTCTCTACTGCTGTAGTTTCACTACTCTCTCCCTCCCATGTAGGCCTCTCTACCACTGTGGTATAGCTACTCTCTCCCTCCCATGTAGGCCTCTCTACCGCTGTAGTGTCACTACTCTCTCCCTCCCATGTAGGCGTCTCTACCCCAGTAGTGTCACTACTCTCTCCCTCCCACGTAGACCTCTCTATTGCTGTAGTGTCACTACTCTCTCCCTCCCATGTAGGCGTCTCTACCGCTGTAGTGTCAATACTCTCTCCCTCCCATGTAGGCCTCTCTACCGCTGTAGTGTCACTACTCTCTCCCTCCCATGTAGGTGTCTCTACCCCAGTAGTGTCACTACTCTCTCCCTCCCATATAGGCCTCTCTACCGCTGTAGTGTCACTACTCTGTCCCTCCCATATAGGCCTCTCTACCACTGTGGTATAGCTACTCTCTCCCTCCCATGTAGGTCTCTCTACCGCTGTAGTGTCACTACTCTCTCCCTCCCATGTAGGCCTCTCTACCACTGTGGTATAGCTACTCTCTCCCTCCCATGTAGGCCTCTCTACCACTGTGGAATCACTACTCTCTCCTTCCCATGTAGGCCTCTCTACCGCTGTGGTCTCTCCCTCCCATATAGGCCTCTCTACCGCTGTAGTGTCACTACTCTCTCCCTCCTATGTAGGCGTCTCTAACCCAGTAGTGCCACTACTCTCTCCCTCCCATGTAGACCTCTCTACTGCTGTAGTGTCACTACTCTCTCCCTCCCATGTAGGCCTCTCTACCACTGTGGTATAGCTACTCTCTCCCTCCCATGTAGGCCTCTCTACCGCTGTAGTGTCACTACTCTCTCCCTCCCATATAGGGCTCTCTACCGCTGTGGTATAGCTACTCTCTCCCTCCCATGTAGGCCTCTCTACCGGTGTAGTGTCACTACTCTCTCCCTCCCATATAGGCCTCTCTACCCCAGTAGTGTCACTACTCTCCCCCTCCCATGTAGACCTCTCTACTGCTGTGGTATAGATACTCTCTCCCTCCCATGTAGGCCTCTCTACCACTGTAGTGTCACTACTCTCTCCCTCCCATATAGGCCTCTCTACCGCTGTGGTATAGCTACTCTCTCCCTCCCGTGTAGGCCTCTCTACCCCAGTAGTGTCACTACTCTCTCCCTCCCATATAGGCCTCTCTACCGCTGTGGTATAGCTACTCTCTCCCTCCCATGTAGGCCTCTCTACCGCTGTAGTGTCACTACTCTCTCCCTCCCATATAGGCCTCTCTACCCCAGTAGTGTCACTACTCTCTCCCTCCCATGTAGACCTCTCTACTGCTGTGGTATAGATACTCTCTCCCTCCCATGTAGGCCTCTCTTCCACTGTAGTGTCACTACTCTCTCCCTCCCATATAGGCCTCTCTACCGCTGTGGTATAGCTACTCTCTCCCTCCCATGTAGGCGCCTCTACCCCAGTAGTGTCACTACTCTCTCCCTCCCATGTAGACCTCTCTACTGATGTGGTATAGATACTCTCTCCCTCCCATGTAGGCCTCTCTACCACTGTAGTGTCACTACTCTCTCCCTCCCATATAGGCCTCTCTACCACTGTGGTATAGCTACTCTCTCCCTCCCATGTAGGTCTCTCTACCGCTGTAGTGTCACTACTCTCTCCCTCCCATGTAGGCCTCTCTACCACTGTGGTATATCTACTCGCTCCCTCCCATGTAGGTCTCTCTACCGCTGTAGTGTCACTACTCTCTCCCTCCCATGTAGACCTCTCTACCACTGTGGTATAGCTACTCTCTCCCTCCCATGTAGGCCTCTCTACCGCTGTAGTGTCACTACTCTCTCCCTCCCATTTAGGCGTCTCTACCCCAGTAGTGTCACTACTCTCTCCCTCCCATGTAGACCTCTCTACTGCTGTAGTGTCACTACTCTCTCCCTCCCATGTAGGCCTCTCTACCGCTGTAGTGTCACTACTCTCTCCCTCCCATATAGGCCTCTCTACCCCAGTAGTGTCACTACTCTCTCCCTCCCATGTAGACCTCTCTACTGCTGTGGTATAGATACTCTCTCCCTCCCATGTAGGCCTCTCTTCCACTGTAGTGTCACTACTCTCTCCCTCCCATATAGGCCTCTCTACCGCTGTGGTATAGCTACTCTCTCCCTCCCATGTAGGCGCCTCTACCCCAGTAGTGTCACTACTCTCTCCCTCCCATGTAGACCTCTCTACTGATGTGGTATAGATACTCTCTCCCTCCCATGTAGGCCTCTCTACCACTGTAGTGTCACTACTCTCTCCCTCCCATATAGGCCTCTCTACCACTGTGGTATAGCTACTCTCTCCCTCCCATGTAGGTCTCTCTACCGCTGTAGTGTCACTACTCTCTCCCTCCCATGTAGGCCTCTCTACCACTGTGGTATATCTACTCGCTCCCTCCCATGTAGGTCTCTCTACCGCTGTAGTGTCACTACTCTCTCCCTCCCATGTAGACCTCTCTACCACTGTGGTATAGCTACTCTCTCCCTCCCATGTAGGCCTCTCTACCGCTGTAGTGTCACTACTCTCTCCCTCCCATTTAGGCGTCTCTACCCCAGTAGTGTCACTACTCTCTCCCTCCCATGTAGACCTCTCTACTGCTGTAGTGTCACTACTCTCTCCCTCCCATGTAGGCCTCTCTACCACTGTAGTGTCACTACTCTCTCCCTCCCATGTAGGCCTCTCCACCACTGTAGTGTCACTACTCTCTCCCTCCCATATAGGCCTCTCTACCGCTGTACTGTCACTACTCTCTCCCTCCCATATAGGCCTCTCTACCACTGTGGTATAGCTACTCTCTCCCTCCCATGTAGGTCTCTCTACCGCTGTAGTGTCACTACTCTCTCCCTCCCATGTAGGCCTCTCTACCACTGTGGTATAGCTACTCTCTCCCTCCCATGTAGGTCTCTCCACCGCTGTAGTGTCACTACTCTCTCCCTCCCATGTAGGCCTCTCTACCACTGTGGTATAGCTACTCTCTCCCTCCCATGTAGGCCTCTCTACCGCTGTAGTGTCACTACTCTCTCCCTCCCATGTAGGCGTCTCTTCCCCAGTAGTGTCACTACTCTCTCCCTCCCATGTAGACCTCTCTACTGCTGTAGTGTCACTACTCTCTCCCTCCCATGTAGGCCTCTCTACCGCTGTAGTGTCACTACTCTGTCCCTCCCATGTAGGCGTCTCTACCCCAGTAGTGTCACTACTCTCTCCCTCCCATTTAGACCTCTCTACTGCTGTAGTGTCACTACTCTCTCCCTCCCATGTAGGCGTCTCTACCCCAGTAGTGTCACTACTCTCTCCCTCCCATATAGGCCTCTCTACCGCTGTGGTATAGCTACTCTCTCCCTCCCGTGTAGGCCTCTCTACCCCAGTAGTGTCATTACTCTCTCCCTCCCATATAGGCCTCTCTACCGCTGTGGTATAGCTACTCTCTCCCTCCCATGTAGGCCTCTCTACCACTGTGGTATAGTACTCTCTCCCTCCCATGTAGGTCTCTCTACCCCAGTAGTGTCACTACTCTCTCCCTCCCATGTAGAACTCTCTACTGCTGTAGTGTCACTACTCTCTCCCTCCCATGTAGGCCTCTCTACCACTGTGGTATAGCTACTCTCTCCCTCCCATGTAGGCCTCTCTACCGCTGTAGTGTCACTACTCTCTCCCTCCCATGTAGGCGTCTCTACCCCAGTAGTGTCACTACTCTCTCCCTCCCATGTAGACCTCTCTACTGCTGTAGTGTCACTACTCTCTCCCTCCCATGTAGGCGTCTCTACCCCAGTAGTGTCACTACTCTCTCCCTCCCATGTAGACCTCTCTACTGCTGTAGTGTCACTACTCTCTCCCTCCCATGTAGGCGTCTCTACCGCTGTAGTGTCACTACTCTCTCCCTCCCATGTAGGCCTCTCTACCACTGTAGTGTCACTACTCTCTCCCTCCCATGTAGGCGTCTCTACCCCAGTAGTGTCACTACTCTCTCCCTCCCATATAGGCCTCTCTACCGCTGTAGTGTCACTACTCTCTCCCTCCCATATAGGCCTCTCTACCACTGTGGTATAGCTACTCTCTCCCTCCCATGTAGGTCTCTCTACCGCTGTAGTGTCACTACTCTCTCCCTCCCATGTAGGCGTCTCTACCCCAGTAGTGTCACTACTCTCTCCCTCCCATGTAGACCTCTCTACTGCTGTAGTGTCACTACTCTCTCGCTCCCATGTAGGCGTCTCTACCCCAGTAGTGTCACTACTCTCTCCCTCCCATGTAGACCTCTCTACTGCTGTAGTGTCACAACTCTCTCCCTCCCATGTAGGCGTCTCTACCCCAGTAGTGTCACTACTCTCTCCCTCCCATATAGGCCTCTCTACCGCTGTGGTATAGCTACTCTCTCCCTCCCGTGTAGGCCTCTCTACTGCTGTAGTGTCACTACTCTCTCCCTCCCATGTAGGCCTCTCTACCGCTGTGGAATAACTACTCTCTCCTTCCCATGTAGGCCTCTCTACCGCTGTGGTCTCTCCCTCCCATATAGGCCTCTCTACCGCTGTAGTGTCACTACTCTCTCCCTCCCATGTAGGCCTCTCTACCACTGTGGTATAGCTACTCTCTCCCTCCCATGTAGGCCTCTCTACCACTGTAGTGTCACTACTCTCTCCCTCCCATGTAGGCCTCTCTACCACTGTAGTGTCACTACTCTCTCCCTCCCATATAGGCCTCTCTACCGCTGTAGTGTCACTACTCTCTCCCTCCCATGTAGGCCTCTCTACCACTGTGGAATCACTACTCTCTCCTTCCCATGTAGGCCTCTCTACCACTGTGGTATAGCTACTCTCTCCCTCCCATGTAGGCCTCTCTACCACTGTAGTGTCACCACTCTCTCCCTCCCATGTAGGCCTCTCTACCACTGTGGTCTCTCCCTCCCATATAGGCCTCTCTACCGATGTAGTGTCACTACTCTCTCCCTCCCATATAGGCCTCTCTACCACTGTGGTATAGCTGGTCTCTCCCTCCCATGTAGGCCTCTCTACCGCTGTAGTGTCACTACTCTCTCCCTCCCATGTAGGCGTCTCTACCCCAGTAGTGTCACTACTCTCTCCCTCCCACATAGGCCTCTCTACCGCTGTAGTGTCACTACTCTCTCCCTCCCATGTAGGCCTCTCTACCACTGTGGTATAGCTACTCTCTCCCTCCCATGTAGGCCTCTCTACCACTGTAGTGTCACTACTCTCTCCCTCCCATGTAGGCCTCTCTACCACTGTAGTGTCACTACTCTCTCCCTCCCATATAGGCCTCTCTACCGCTTTAGTGTCACTACTCTCTCCCTCCCATATAGGCCTCTCTACCACTGTGGTATAGCTACTCTCTCCCTCCCATGTAGGTCTCTCTACCCCAGTAGTGTCACTACTCTCTCCCTCCCATGTAGACCTCTCTACTGCTGTAGTTTCACTACTCTCTCCCTCCCATGTAGGCCTCTCTACCACTGTGGTATAGCTACTCTCTCCCTCCCATGTAGGCCTCTCTACCGCTGTAGTGTCACTACTCTCTCCCTCCCATGTAGGCATCTCTACCCCAGTAGTGTCACTACTCTCTCCCTCCCATGTAGACCTCTCTACTGCTGTAGTGTCACTACTCTCTCCCTCCCATGTAGGCGTCTCTACCCCAGTAGTGTCACTACTCTCTCCCTCCCATGTAGACCTCTCTACTGCTGTAGTGTCACTACTCTCTCCCTCCCATGTAGGCGTCTCTACCGCTGTAGTGTCACTACTCTCTCCCTCCCATGTAGGCCTCTCTACCGCTGTAGTGTCACTACTCTCTCCCTCCCATGTAGGCGTCTCTACCCCAGTAGTGTCACTACTCTCTCCCTCCCATATAGGCCTCTCTCCCGCTGTAGTCTCACTACTCTCTCCGTCCCATGTGGGCCTCTCTACCACTGTGGTATAGCTACTCTCTCCCTCCCATGTAGGCCTCTCTACCACTGTGGAATCACTACTCTCTCCTTCCCATGTAGGCCTCTCTACCGCTGTGGTCTCTCCCTCCCATATAGGCCTCTCTACCACTGTAGTGTCACTACTCTCTCCCTCCTATGTAGGCGTCTCTAACCCAGTAGTGTCACTACTCTCACCCTCCCATGTAGACCTCTCTACTGCTGTAGTGTCACTACTCTCTCCCTCCCATGTAGGCCTCTCTACCACTGTGGTATAGCTACTCTCTCCCTCCCATGTAGGCCTCTCTAACGCTGTAGTGTCACTACTCTCTCCCTCCCATGTAGGCGTCTCTACCCCAGTAGTGTCACTACTCTCCCTCCCATGTAGACCTCTCTACTGCTGTAGTGTCACTACTCTCTCCCTCCCATGTAGGCGTCTCTACCCCAGTAGTGTCACTACTCTCTCCCTCCCATATAGGCCTCTCTACCGCTGTGGTATAGCTACTCTCTCCCTCCCGTGTAGGCCTCTCTACCCCAGTAGTGTCACTACTCTCTCCCTTCCATGTAGGCCTCTCTACCGCTGTGGTATAGCTACTCTCTCCCTCCCATGTAGGCCTCTCTACCACTGTGGTATAGCTACTCTCTCCCTCCCATGTAGGTCTCTCTACCCCAGTAGTGTCACTACTCTCTCCCTCCCATGTAGACCTCTCTACTGCTGTAGTGTCACTACTCTCTCCCTCCCATGTAGGCCTCTCTACCACTGTGGTATAGCTACTCTCTCCCTCCCATGTAGGCCTCTCTACCGCTGTAGTGTCACTACTCTCTCCCTCCCATGTAGGCATCTCTACCCCAGTAGTGTCACTACTCTCACCCTCCCATGTAGACCTCTCTACTGCTGTAGTGTCACTACTCTCTCCCTCCCATGTAGGCGTCTCTACCCCAGTAGTGTCACTACTCTCTCCCTCCCATGTAGACCTCTCTACTGCTGTAGTGTCACTACTCTCTCCCTCCCATGTAGGCGTCTCTACCGCTGTAGTGTCACTACTCTCTCCCTCCCATGTAGGCCTCTCTACCACTGTAGTGTCACTACTATCTCCCTCCCATGTAGGCGTCTCTACCCCAGTAGTGTCACTACTCTCTCCCTCCCATATAGGCCTCTCTACCGCTGTAGTGTCACTACTCTCTCCCTCCCATATAGGCCTCTCTACCACTGTGGTATAGCTACTCTCTCCCTCCCATGTAGGTCTCTCTACCGCTGTAGTGTCACTACTCTCTCCCTCCCATGTAGGCCTCTCTACCACTGTGGTATAGCTACTCTCTCCCTCCCATGTAGGCCTCTCTACCACTGTGGAATCACTACTCTCTCCTTCCCATGTAGGCCTCTCTACCGCTGTGGTCTCTCCCTCCCATATAGGCCTCTCTACCGCTGTAGTGTCACTACTCTCTCCCTCCCATGTAGGCGTCTCTACCACTGTAGTGTCACTACTCTCTCCCTCCCGTGTAGGCCTCTCTACCCCAGTAGTGTCACTACTCTCTCCCTCCCATATAGGCCTCTCTACCGCTGTGGTATAGCTACTCTCTCCCTCCCATGTAGGCCTCTCTACCGCTGTAGTGTCACTACTCTCTCCCTCCCATATAGGCCTCTCTACCCCAGTAGTGTCACTACTCTCTCCCTCCCATGTAGACCTCTCTACTGCTGTGGTATAGATACTCTCTCCCTCCCATGTAGGCCTCTCTACCACTGTAGTGTCACTACTCTCTCCCTCCCATATAGGCCTCTCTACCGCTGTGGTATAGCTACTCTCTCCCTCCCGTGTAGGCCTCTCTACCCCAGTAGTGTCACTACTCTCTCCCTCCCATATAGGCCTCTCTACCGCTGTGGTATAGCTACTCTCTCCCTCCCATGTAGGCCTCTCTACCGCTGTAGTGTCACTACTCTCTCCCTCCCATATAGGCCTCTCTACCCCAGTAGTGTCACTACTCTCTCCCTCCCATGTAGACCTCTCTAATGCTGTGGTATAGATACTCTCTCCCTCCCATGTAGGCCTCTCTACCACTGTAGTGTCACTACTCTCTCCCTCCCATATAGGCCTCTCTACCGCTGTGGTATAGCTACTCTCTCCCTCCCATGTAGGCGTCTCTACCCCAGTAGTGTCACTACTCTCTCCCTCCCATGTAGACCTCTCTACTGCTGTGGTATAGATACTCTCTCCCTCCCATGTAGGCCTCTCTACCACTGTAGTGTCACTACTCTCTCCCTCCCATATAGGCCTCTCTACCACTGTGGTATAGCTACTCTCTCCCTCCCATGTAGGTCTCTCTACCCCAGTAGTGTCACTACTCTCTCCCTCCCTTGTAGGCCTCTCTACCACTGTGGTATAGCTACTCTCTCCCTCCCATGTAGGTCTCTCTACCGCTGTAGTGTCACTACTCTCTCCCTCCCATGTAGGCCTCTCTACCACTGTGGTATAGCTACTCTCTCCCTCCCATGTAGGCCTCTCTACCGCTGTAGTGTCACTACTCTCTCCCTCCCATTTAGGCGTCTCTACCCCACTAGTGTCACTACTCTCTCCCTCCCATGTAGACCTCTCTACTGCTGTAGTGTCACTACTCTCTCCCTCCCATGTAGGCCTCTCTACCACTGTAGTGTCACTACTCTCTCCCTCCCATATAGGCCTCTCTACCACTGTAGTGTCACTACTCTCTCCCTCCCATATAGGCCTCTCTACCGCTGTACTGTCACTACTCTCTCCCTCCCATATAGGCCTCTCTACCACTGTGGTATAGCTACTCTCTCCCTCCCATGTAGGTCTCTCTACCGCTGTAGTGTCACTACTCTCTCCCTCCCATGTAGGCCTCTCTACCACTGTGGTATAGCTACTCTCTCCCTCCCATGTAGGTCTCTCTACCGCTGTAGTGTCACTACTCTCTCCCTCCCATGTAGGCCTCTCTACCACTGTGGTATAGCTACTCTCTCCCTCCCATGTAGGCCTCTCTACCGCTGTAGTGTCACTACTCTCTCCCTCCCATGTAGGCGTCTCTACCCCAGTAGTGTCACTACTCTCTCCCTCCCATGTAGACCTCTCTACTGCTGTAGTGTCACTACTCTCTCCCTCCCATGTAGGCCTCTCTACCGCTGTAGTGTCACTACTCTCTCCCTCCCATGAAGGCGTCTCTACCCCAGTAGTGTCACTACTCTCTCCCTCCCATATAGGCCTCTCTACCGCTGTGGTATAGCTACTCTCTCCCTCCCATGTAGGCCTCTCTACCACTGTGGTATAGCTACTCTCTCCCTCCAATGTAGGTCTCTCTACCCCAGTAGTGTCACTACTCTCTCCCTCCCATGTAGACCTCTCTACTGCTGTAGTGTCACTACTCTCTCCCTCCCATGTAGGCCTCTCTACCACTGTGGTATAGCTACTCTCTCCCTCCCATGTAGGCCTCTCTACCGCTGTAGTGTCACTACTCTCTCCCTCCCATGTAGGCGTCTCTACCCCAGTAGTGTCACTACTCTCTCCCTCCCATGTAGACCTCTCTACTGCTGTAGTGTCACTACACTCTCCCTCCCATGTAGGCGTCTCTACCCCAGTAGTGTCACTACTCTCTCCCTCCCATGTAGACCTCTCTACTGCTGTAGTGTCACTACTCTCTCCCTCCCATGTAGGCGTCTCTACCGCTGTAGTGTCACTACTCTCTCCCTCCCATGTAGGCCTCTCTACCGCTGTAGTGTCACTACTCTCTCCCTCCCATGTAGGCGTCTCTACCCCAGTAGTGTCACTACTCTCTGCCTCCCATATAGGCCTCTCTACCGCTGTAGTGTCACTACTCTCTCCCTCCCATATAGACCTCACTACCACTGTGGTATAGCTACTCTCTACCTCCCATGTAGGTCTCTCTACCGCTGTAGTGTCACTACTCTCTCCCTCCCATGTAGGCCTCTCTACCACTGTGGTATAGCTACTCTCTCCCTCCCATGTAGGCCTCTCTACCACTGTGGAATCACTACTCTCTCCTTCCCATGTAGGCCTCTCTACCGCTGTGGTCTCTCCCTCCCATATAGGCCTCTCTACCGCTGTAGTGTCACTACTCTCTCCCTCCCATGTAGGCGTCTCTACCCCAGTAGTGTCACTACTCTCTCCCTCCCATGTAGACCTCTCTACTGCTGTAGTGTCACTACTCTCTCCCTCCCATGTAGGCCTCTCTACCACTGTGGTATAGCTACTCTCTCCCTCCCATGTAGGCCTCTCTACCGCTGTAGTGTCACTACTCTCTCCCTCCCATGTAGGCGTCTCTACCCCAGTAGTGTCACTACTCTCTCCCTCCCATGTAGACCTCTCTACTGCTGTAGTGTCACTACTCTCTCCCACCCATGTAGGCGTCTCTACCACTGTAGTGTCACTACTCTCTCCCTCCCATGTAGGCCTCTCTACCGCTGTGGTATAGCTACTCTCTCCCTCCCGTGTAGGCCTCTCTACCCCAGTAGTGTCACTACTCTCTCCCTCCCATATAGGCCTCTCTACCGCTGTGGTATAGCTACTCTCTCCCTCCCATGTAGGCCTCTCTACCGCTGTAGTGTCACTACTCTCTCCCTCCCATATAGGCCTCTCTACCCCAGTAGTGTCACTACTCTCTCCCTCCCATGTAGACCTCTCTACTGCTGTGGTATAGATACTCTCTCCCTCCCATGTAGGCCTCTCTACCACTGTAGTGTCACTACTCTCTCCCTCCCATATAGGCCTCTCTACCGCTGTGGTATAGCTACTCTCTCCCTCCCGTGTACGCCTCTCTACCCCAGTAGTGTCACTACTCTCTCCCTCCCATATAGGCCTCTCTACCGCTGTGGTATAGCTACTCTCTCCCTCCCATGTAGGCCTCTCTACCGCTGTAGTGTCACTACTCTCTCCCTCCCATATAGGCCTCTCTACCCCAGTAGTGTCACTACTCTCTCCCTCCCATGTAGACCTCTCTACTGCTGTGGTATAGATACTCTCTCCCTCCCATGTAGGCCTCTCTACCACTGTAGTGTCACTACTCTCTCCCTCCCATATAGGCCTCTCTACCGCTTTGGTATAGCTACTCTCTCCCTCCCATGTAGGCGTCTCTACCCCAGTAGTGTCACTACTCTCTCCCTCCCATGTAGACCTCTCTACTGCTGTGGTATAGATACTCTCTCCCTCCCATGTAGGCCTCTCTACCACTGTAGTGTCACTACTCTCTCCCTCCCATATAGGCCTCTCTACCACTGTGGTATAGCTACTCTCTCCCTCCCATGTAGGTCTCTCTACCGCTGTAGTGTCAATACTCTCTCCCTCCCATGTAGGCCTCTCTACCACTGTGGTATAGCTACTCTCTCCCTCCCATGTAGGTCTCTCTACCGCTGTAGTGTCACTACTCTCTCCCTCCCATGTAGGCCTCTCTACCACTGTGGTATAGCTACTCTCTCCCTCCCATGTAGGCCTCTCTACCGCTGTAGTGTCACTACTCTCTCCCTCCCATTTAGGCGTCTCTACCCCAGTAGTGTCACTACTCTCTCCCTCCCATGTAGACCTCTCTACTGCTGTAGGGTCACTACTCTCTCCCTCCCATGTAGGCCTCTCTACCACTGTAGTGTCACTACTCTCTCCCTCCCATGTAGGCCTCTCTACCACTGTAGTGTCACTACTCTCTCCCTCCCATATAGGCCTCTCTACTGCTGTACTGTCACTACTCTCTCTCTCCCATATAGGCCTCTCTACCACTGTGGTATAGCTACTCTCTCCCTCCCATGTAGGTCTCTCTACCGCTGTAGTGTCACTACTCTCTCCCTCCCATGTAGGCCTCTCTACCACTGTGGTATAGCTACTCTCTCCCTCCCATGTAGGTCTCTCTACCGCTGTAGTGTCACAACTCTCTCCCTCCCATGTAGGCGTCTCTACCCCAGTAGTGTCACTACTCTCTCCCTCCCATGTAGGCCTCTCTACCGCTGTGGTATAGCTACTCTCTCCCTCCCGTGTAGGCCTCTCTACCCCAGTAGTGTCACTACTCTCTCCCTCCCATGTAGACCTCTCTACTGCTGTAGTGTCACAACTCTCTCCCTCCCATGTAGGCGTCTCTACCCCAGTAGTGTCACTACTCTCTCCCTCCCATATAGGCCTCTCTACCGCTGTGGTATAGCTACTCTCTCCCTCCCGTGTAGGCCTCTCTACCCCAGTAGTGTCACGACTCTCTCCCTCCCATATAGGCCTCTCTACCGCTGTGGTATAGCTACTCTCTCCCTCCCATGCAGGCCTCTCTACTGCTGTAGTGTCACTACTCTCTCCCTCCCATGTAGGCCTCTCTACCGCTGTGGAATCACTACTCTCTCCTTCCCATGTAGGCCTCTCTACCGCTGTGGTCTCTCCCTCCCATATAGGCCTCTCTACCGCTGTAGTGTCACTACTCTCTCCCTCCCATGTAGGCCTCTCTACCACTGTGGTATAGCTACTCTCTCCCTCCCATGTAGGCCTCTCTACCACTGTAGTGTCACTACTCTCTCCCTCCCATGTAGGCATCTCTACCACTGTAGTGTCACTACTCTCTCCCTCCCATATAGGCCTCTCTACCCCAGTAGTGTCACTACTCTCTCCCTCCCATGTAGACCTCTCTACTGCTGTAGTGTCACAACTCTCTCCCTCCCATGTAGGCGTCTCTACCCCAGTAGTGTCACTACTCTCTCCCTCCCATATAGGCCTCTCTACCGCTGTGGTATAGCTACTCTCTCCCTCCCGTGTAGGCCTCTCTACCCCAGTAGTGTCACGACTCTCTCCCTCCCATATAGGCCTCTCTACCGCTGTGGTATAGCTACTCTCTCCCTCCCATGTAGGCCTCTCTACTGCTGTAGTGTCACTACTCTCTCCCTCCCATGTAGGCCTCTCTACCGCTGTGGAATCACTACTCTCTCCTTCCCATGTAGGCCTCTCTACCGCTGTGGTCTCTCCCTCCCATATAGGCCTCTCTACCGCTGTAGTGTCACTACTCTCTCCCTCCCATGTAGGCCTCTCTACCACTGTGGTATAGCTACTCTCTCCCTCCCATGTAGGCCTCTCTACCACTGTAGTGTCACTACTCTCTCCCTCCCATGTAGGCCTCTCTACCACTGTAGTGTCACTACTCTCTCCCTCCCATATAGGCCTCTCTACCGCTGTAGTGTCACTACTCTCTCCCTCCCATGTAGGCCTCTCTACCACTGTGGAATCACTACTCTCTCCTTCCCATGTAGGCCTCTCTACCACTGTGGTATAGCTACTCTCTCCCTCCCATGTAGGCCTCTCTACCACTGTAGTGTCACTACTCTCTCCCTCCCATGTAGGCCTCTCTACCACTGTGGTCTCTCCCTCCCATATAGGCCTCTCTACCGATGTAGTGTCACTACTCTCTCCCTCCCATATAGGCCTCTCTACCACTGTGGTATAGCTGGTCTCTCCCTCCCATGTAGGCCTCTCTACCGCTGTAGTGTCACTACTCTCTCCCTCCCATGTAGGCGTCTCTACCCCAGTAGTGTCACTACTCTCTCCCTCCCACATAGGCCTCTCTACCGCTGTAGTGTCACTACTCTCTCCCTCCCATGTAGGCCTCTCTACCACTGTGGTATAGCTACTCTCTCCCTCCCATGTAGGCCTCTCTACCACTGTAGTGTCACTACTCTCTCCCTCCCATGTAGGCCTCTCTACCACTGTAGTGTCACTACTCTCTCCCTCCCATATAGGCCTCTCTACCGCTGTAGTGTCACTACTCTCTCCCTCCCATATAGGCCTCTCTACCACTGTGGTATAGCTACTCTCTCCCTCCCATGTAGGTCTCTCTACCCCAGTAGTGTCACTGCTCTCTCCCTCCCATGTAGACCTCTCTACTGCTGTAGTTTCACTACTCTCTCCCTCCCATGTAGGCCTCTCTACCACTGTGGTATAGCTACTCTCTCCCTCCCATGTAGGCCTCTCTACCGCTGTAGTGTCACTACTCTCTCCCTCCCATGTAGGCGTCTCTACCCCAGTAGTGTCACTACTCTCTCCCTCCCACGTAGACCTCTCTACTGCTGTAGTGTCACTACTCTCTCCCTCCCATGTAGGCGTCTCTACCCCAGTAGTGTCACTACTCTCTCCCTCCCATGTAGACCTCTCTACTGCTGTAGTGTCACTACTCTCTCCCTCCCATGTAGGCGTCTCTACCGCTGTAGTGTCAATACTCTCTCCCTCCCATGTAGGCCTCTCTACCGCTGTAGTGTCACTACTCTCTCCCTCCCATGTAGGCCTCTCTACCGCTGTAGTGTCACTACTCTCTCCCTCCCATGTAGGCGTCTCTACCCCAGTAGTGTCACTACTCTCTCCCTCCCATATAGGCCTCTCTACCGCTGTAGTGTCCCTACTCTCTCCCTCCCGTATAGGCCTCTCTACCACTGTGGTATAGCTACTCTCTACCTCCCATGTAGGTCTCTCTACCGCTGTAGTGTCACTACTCTCTCCCTCCCATGTAGGCCTCTCTACCACTGTGGTATAGCTACTCTCTCCCTCCCATGTAGGCCTCTCTACCACTGTGGAATCACTACTCTCTCCTTCCCATGTAGGCCTCTCTACCGCTGTGGTCTCTCCCTCCCATATAGGCCTCTCTACCGCTGTAGTGTCACTACTCTCTCCCTCCCATGTAGGCGTCTCTACCCCAGTAGTGTCACTACTCTCTCCCTCCCATGTAGACCTCTCTACTGCTGTAGTGTCACTACTCTCTCCCACTCATGTAGGCCTCTCTACCACTGTGGTATAGCTACTCTCTCCCTCCCATGTAGGCCTCTCTACCGCTGTAGTGTCACTACTCTCTCCCTCCCATGTAGGCGTCTCTACCCCAGTAGTGTCACTACTCTCTCCCTCCCATGTAGACCTCTCTACTGCTGTAGTGTCACTACTCTCTCCCTCCCATGTAGGCGTCTCTACCACTGTAGTGTCACTACTCTCTCCCTCCCATGTAGGCCTCTCTACCGCTGTGGTATAGCTACTCTCTCCCTCCCGTGTAGGCCTCTCTACCCCAGTAGTGTCACTACTCTCTCCCTCCCATATAGGCCTCTCTACCGCTGTGGTATAGCTACTCTCTCCCTGCAATGTAGGCCTCTCTACCGCTGTAGTGTCACTACTCTCTCCCTCCCATATAGGCCTCTCTACCCCAGTAGTGTCACTACTCTCTCCCTCCCATGTAGACCTCTCTACTGCTGTGGTATAGATACTCTCTCCCTCCCATGTAGGCCTCTCTACCACTGTAGTGTCACTACTCTCTCCCTCCCATATAGGCCTCTCTACCGCTGTGGTATAGCTACTCTCTCCCTCCCGTGTAGGCCTCTCTACCCCAGTAGTGTCACTACTCTCTCCCTCCCATATAGGCCTCTCTACCGCTGTGGTATAGCTACTCTCTCCCTCCCATGTAGGCCTCTCTACCGCTGTAGTGTCACTACTCTCTCCCTCCCATATAGGCCTCTCTACCCCAGTAGTGTCACTACTCTCTCCCTCCCATGTAGACCTCTCTACTGCTGTGGTATAGATACTCTCTCCCTCCCATGTAGGCCTCTCTACCACTGTAGTGTCACTACTCTCTCCCTCCCATATAGGCCTCTCTACCGCTGTGGTATAGCTACTCTCTCCCTCCCATGTAGGCGTCTCTACCCCAGTAGTGTCACTACTCTCTCCCTCCCATGTAGACCTCTCTACTGCTGTGGTATAGATACTCTCTCCCTCCCATATAGGCCTCTCTACCACTGTGGTATAGCTACTCTCTCCCTCCCATGTAGGTCTCTCTACCGCTGTAGTGTCAATACTCTCTCCCTCCCATGTAGGCCTCTCTACCACTGTGGTATAGCTACTCTCTCCCTCCCATGTAGACCTCTCTACTGCTGTAGTGTCACTACTCTCTCCCTCCCATGTAGGCCTCTCTACCACTGTAGTGTCACTACTCTCTCCCTCCCATATAGGCCTCTCTACCGCTGTACTGTCACTACTCTCTCCCTCCCATATAGGCCTCTCTACCACTGTGGTATAGCTACTCTCTCCCTCCCATGTAGGTCTCTCTACCGCTGTAGTGTCACTACTCTCTCCCTCCCATGTAGGCCTCTCTACCACTGTGGTATAGCTACTCTCTCCCTCCCATGTAGGTCTCTCTACCGCTGTAGTGTCACTACTCTCTCCCTCCCATGCAGGCCTCTCTACCACTGTGGTATAGCTACTCTCTCCCTCCCATGTAGGCCTCTCTACCGCTGTAGTGTCACTACTCTCTCCCTCCCATGTAGGCGTCTCTACCCCAGTAGTGTCACTACTCTCTCCCTCCCATGTAGTCCTCTCTACTGCTGTAGTGTCACTACTCTCTCCCTCCCATGTAGGCGTCTCTACCGCTGTAGTGTCACTACTCTCTCCCTCCCATATAGGCCTCTCTACCGCTGTGGTATAGCTACTCTCTCCCTCCCATGTAGGCCTCTCTACCGCTGTAGTGTCACTACTCTCTCCCTCCCATGTAGGCGTCTCTACCCCAGTAGTGTCACTACTCTCTCCCTCCCATGTAGGCCTCTCTACCGCTGTAGTGTCACTACTCTCTCCCTCCCATGTAGGCGTCTCTACCGCAGTAGTGTCACTACTCTTTCCCTCCCATATAGGCCTCTCTACCGCTGTAGTGTCACTACTCTCTCCCTCCCATATAGGCCTCTCTACCACTGTGGTATAGCTACTCTCTCCCTCCCATGTAGGTCTCTCTACCGCTGTAGTGTCACTACTCTCTCCCTCCCATGTAGGCCTCTCTACCACTGTGGTATAGCTACTCTCTCCCTCCCATGTAGGCCTCTCTACCACTGTGGTATAGCTACTCTCTCCCTCCCATGTAGGTCTCTCTACCCCAGTAGTGTCACTACTCTCTCCCTCCCATGTAGACCTCTCTACTGCTGTAGTGTCACTACTCTCTCCCTCCCATGTAGGCCTCTCTACCACTGTGGTATAGCTACTCTCTCCCTCCCATGTAGGCCTCTCTACCGCTGTAGTGTCACTACTCTCTCCCTCCCATGTAGGCATCTCTACCCCAGTAGTGTCACTACTCTCACCCTCCCATGTAGACCTCTCTACTGCTGTAGTGTCACTACTCTCTCCCTCCCATGTAGGCGTCTCTACCCCAGTAGTGTCACTACTCTCTCCCTCCCATGTAGACCTCTCTACTGCTGTAGTGTCACTACTCTCTCCCTCCCATGTAGGCGTCTCTACCGCTGTAGTGTCACTACTCTCTCCCTCCCATGTAGGCCTCTCTACCACTGTAGTGTCACTACTATCTCCCTCCCATGTAGGCGTCTCTACCCCAGTAGTGTCACTACTCTCTCCCTCCCATATAGGCCTCTCTACCGCTGTAGTGTCACTACTCTCTCCCTCCCATATAGGCCTCTCTACCACTGTGGTATAGCTACTCTCTCCCTCCCATGTAGGTCTCTCTACCGCTGTAGTGTCACTACTCTCTCCCTCCCATGTAGGCCTCTCTACCACTGTGGTATAGCTACTCTCTCCCTCCCATGTAGGCCTCTCTACCACTGTGGAATCACTACTCTCTCCTTCCCATGTAGGCCTCTCTACCGCTGTGGTCTCTCCCTCCCATATAGGCCTCTCTACCGCTGTAGTGTCACTACTCTCTCCCTCCCATGTAGGCGTCTCTACCACTGTAGTGTCACTACTCTCTCCCTCCCGTGTAGGCCTCTCTACCCCAGTAGTGTCACTACTCTCTCCCTCCCATATAGGCCTCTCTACCGCTGTGGTATAGCTACTCTCTCCCTCCCATGTAGGCCTCTCTACCGCTGTAGTGTCACTACTCTCTCCCTCCCATATAGGCCTCTCTACCCCAGTAGTGTCACTACTCTCTCCCTCCCATGTAGACCTCTCTACTGCTGTGGTATAGATACTCTCTCCCTCCCATGTAGGCCTCTCTACCACTGTAGTGTCACTACTCTCTCCCTCCCATATAGGCCTCTCTACCGCTGTGGTATAGCTACTCTCTCCCTCCCGTGTAGGCCTCTCTACCCCAGTAGTGTCACTACTCTCTCCCTCCCATATAGGCCTCTCTACCGCTGTGGTATAGCTACTCTCTCCCTCCCATGTAGGCCTCTCTACCGCTGTAGTGTCACTACTCTCTCCCTCCCATATAGGCCTCTCTACCCCAGTAGTGTCACTACTCTCTCCCTCCCATGTAGACCTCTCTAATGCTGTGGTATAGATACTCTCTCCCTCCCATGTAGGCCTCTCTACCACTGTAGTGTCACTACTCTCTCCCTCCCATATAGGCCTCTCTACCGCTGTGGTATAGCTACTCTCTCCCTCCCATGTAGGCGTCTCTACCCCAGTAGTGTCACTACTCTCTCCCTCCCATGTAGACCTCTCTACTGCTGTGGTATAGATACTCTCTCCCTCCCATGTAGGCCTCTCTACCACTGTAGTGTCACTACTCTCTCCCTCCCATATAGGCCTCTCTACCACTGTGGTATAGCTACTCTCTCCCTCCCATGTAGGTCTCTCTACCCCAGTAGTGTCACTACTCTCTCCCTCCCTTGTAGGCCTCTCTACCACTGTGGTATAGCTACTCTCTCCCTCCCATGTAGGTCTCTCTACCGCTGTAGTGTCACTACTCTCTCCCTCCCATGTAGGCCTCTCTACCACTGTGGTATAGCTACTCTCTCCCTCCCATGTAGGCCTCTCTACCGCTGTAGTGTCACTACTCTCTCCCTCCCATTTAGGCGTCTCTACCCCACTAGTGTCACTACTCTCTCCCTCCCATGTAGACCTCTCTACTGCTGTAGTGTCACTACTCTCTCCCTCCCATGTAGGCCTCTCTACCACTGTAGTGTCACTACTCTCTCCCTCCCATATAGGCCTCTCTACCACTGTAGTGTCACTACTCTCTCCCTCCCATATAGGCCTCTCTACCGCTGTACTGTCACTACTCTCTCCCTCCCATATAGGCCTCTCTACCACTGTGGTATAGCTACTCTCTCCCTCCCATGTAGGTCTCTCTACCGCTGTAGTGTCACTACTCTCTCCCTCCCATGTAGGCCTCTCTACCACTGTGGTATAGCTACTCTCTCCCTCCCATGTAGGTCTCTCTACCGCTGTAGTGTCACTACTCTCTCCCTCCCATGTAGGCCTCTCTACCACTGTGGTATAGCTACTCTCTCCCTCCCATGTAGGCCTCTCTACCGCTGTAGTGTCACTACTCTCTCCCTCCCATGTAGGCGTCTCTACCCCAGTAGTGTCACTACTCTCTCCCTCCCATGTAGACCTCTCTACTGCTGTAGTGTCACTACTCTCTCCCTCCCATGTAGGCCTCTCTACCGCTGTAGTGTCACTACTCTCTCCCTCCCATGAAGGCGTCTCTACCCCAGTAGTGTCACTACTCTCTCCCTCCCATATAGGCCTCTCTACCGCTGTGGTATAGCTACTCTCTCCCTCCCATGTAGGCCTCTCTACCACTGTGGTATAGCTACTCTCTCCCTCCAATGTAGGTCTCTCTACCCCAGTAGTGTCACTACTCTCTCCCTCCCATGTAGACCTCTCTACTGCTGTAGTGTCACTACTCTCTCCCTCCCATGTAGGCCTCTCTACCACTGTGGTATAGCTACTCTCTCCCTCCCATGTAGGCCTCTCTACCGCTGTAGTGTCACTACTCTCTCCCTCCCATGTAGGCGTCTCTACCCCAGTAGTGTCACTACTCTCTCCCTCCCATGTAGACCTCTCTACTGCTGTAGTGTCACTACACTCTCCCTCCCATGTAGGCGTCTCTACCCCAGTAGTGTCACTACTCTCTCCCTCCCATGTAGACCTCTCTACTGCTGTAGTGTCACTACTCTCTCCCTCCCATGTAGGCGTCTCTACCGCTGTAGTGTCACTACTCTCTCCCTCCCATGTAGGCCTCTCTACCGCTGTAGTGTCACTACTCTCTCCCTCCCATGTAGGCGTCTCTACCCCAGTAGTGTCACTACTCTCTGCCTCCCATATAGGCCTCTCTACCGCTGTAGTGTCACTACTCTCTCCCTCCCATATAGGCCTCACTACCACTGTGGTATAGCTACTCTCTACCTCCCATGTAGGTCTCTCTACCGCTGTAGTGTCACTACTCTCTCCCTCCCATGTAGGCCTCTCTACCACTGTGGTATAGCTACTCTCTCCCTCCCATGTAGGCCTCTCTACCACTGTGGAATCACTACTCTCTCCTTCCCATGTAGGCCTCTCTACCGCTGTGGTCTCTCCCTCCCATATAGGCCTCTCTACCGCTGTAGTGTCACTACTCTCTCCCTCCCATGTAGGCGTCTCTACCCCAGTAGTGTCACTACTCTCTCCCTCCCATGTAGACCTCTCTACTGCTGTAGTGTCACTACTCTCTCCCTCCCATGTAGGCCTCTCTACCACTGTGGTATAGCTACTCTCTCCCTCCCATGTAGGCCTCTCTACCGCTGTAGTGTCACTACTCTCTCCCTCCCATGTAGGCGTCTCTACCCCAGTAGTGTCACTACTCTCTCCCTCCCATGTAGACCTCTCTACTGCTGTAGTGTCACTACTCTCTCCCACCCATGTAGGCGTCTCTACCACTGTAGTGTCACTACTCTCTCCCTCCCATGTAGGCCTCTCTACCGCTGTGGTATAGCTACTCTCTCCCTCCCGTGTAGGCCTCTCTACCCCAGTAGTGTCACTACTCTCTCCCTCCCATATAGGCCTCTCTACCGCTGTGGTATAGCTACTCTCTCCCTCCCATGTAGGCCTCTCTACCGCTGTAGTGTCACTACTCTCTCCCTCCCATATAGGCCTCTCTACCCCAGTAGTGTCACTACTCTCTCCCTCCCATGTAGACCTCTCTACTGCTGTGGTATAGATACTCTCTCCCTCCCATGTAGGCCTCTCTACCACTGTAGTGTCACTACTCTCTCCCTCCCATATAGGCCTCTCTACCGCTGTGGTATAGCTACTCTCTCCCTCCCGTGTACGCCTCTCTACCCCAGTAGTGTCACTACTCTCTCCCTCCCATATAGGCCTCTCTACCGCTGTGGTATAGCTACTCTCTCCCTCCCATGTAGGCCTCTCTACCGCTGTAGTGTCACTACTCTCTCCCTCCCATATAGGCCTCTCTACCCCAGTAGTGTCACTACTCTCTCCCTCCCATGTAGACCTCTCTACTGCTGTGGTATAGATACTCTCTCCCTCCCATGTAGGCCTCTCTACCACTGTAGTGTCACTACTCTCTCCCTCCCATATAGGCCTCTCTACCGCTTTGGTATAGCTACTCTCTCCCTCCCATGTAGGCGTCTCTACCCCAGTAGTGTCACTACTCTCTCCCTCCCATGTAGACCTCTCTACTGCTGTGGTATAGATACTCTCTCCCTCCCATGTAGGCCTCTCTACCACTGTAGTGTCACTACTCTCTCCCTCCCATATAGGCCTCTCTACCACTGTGGTATAGCTACTCTCTCCCTCCCATGTAGGTCTCTCTACCGCTGTAGTGTCAATACTCTCTCCCTCCCATGTAGGCCTCTCTACCACTGTGGTATAGCTACTCTCTCCCTCCCATGTAGGTCTCTCTACCGCTGTAGTGTCACTACTCTCTCCCTCCCATGTAGGCCTCTCTACCACTGTGGTATAGCTACTCTCTCCCTCCCATGTAGGCCTCTCTACCGCTGTAGTGTCACTACTCTCTCCCTCCCATTTAGGCGTCTCTACCCCAGTAGTGTCACTACTCTCTCCCTCCCATGTAGACCTCTCTACTGCTGTAGGGTCACTACTCTCTCCCTCCCATGTAGGCCTCTCTACCACTGTAGTGTCACTACTCTCTCCCTCCCATGTAGGCCTCTCTACCACTGTAGTGTCACTACTCTCTCCCTCCCATATAGGCCTCTCTACTGCTGTACTGTCACTACTCTCTCTCTCCCATATAGGCCTCTCTACCACTGTGGTATAGCTACTCTCTCCCTCCCATGTAGGTCTCTCTACCGCTGTAGTGTCACTACTCTCTCCCTCCCATGTAGGCCTCTCTACCACTGTGGTATAGCTACTCTCTCCCTCCCATGTAGGTCTCTCTACCGCTGTAGTGTCACAACTCTCTCCCTCCCATGTAGGCGTCTCTACCCCAGTAGTGTCACTACTCTCTCCCTCCCATGTAGGCCTCTCTACCGCTGTGGTATAGCTACTCTCTCCCTCCCGTGTAGGCCTCTCTACCCCAGTAGTGTCACTACTCTCTCCCTCCCATGTAGACCTCTCTACTGCTGTAGTGTCACAACTCTCTCCCTCCCATGTAGGCGTCTCTACCCCAGTAGTGTCACTACTCTCTCCCTCCCATATAGGCCTCTCTACCGCTGTGGTATAGCTACTCTCTCCCTCCCGTGTAGGCCTCTCTACCCCAGTAGTGTCACGACTCTCTCCCTCCCATATAGGCCTCTCTACCGCTGTGGTATAGCTACTCTCTCCCTCCCATGCAGGCCTCTCTACTGCTGTAGTGTCACTACTCTCTCCCTCCCATGTAGGCCTCTCTACCGCTGTGGAATCACTACTCTCTCCTTCCCATGTAGGCCTCTCTACCGCTGTGGTCTCTCCCTCCCATATAGGCCTCTCTACCGCTGTAGTGTCACTACTCTCTCCCTCCCATGTAGGCCTCTCTACCACTGTGGTATAGCTACTCTCTCCCTCCCATGTAGGCCTCTCTACCACTGTAGTGTCACTACTCTCTCCCTCCCATGTAGGTCTCTCTACCGCTGTAGTGTCACTACTCTCTCCCTCCCATGTAGGCCTCTCTACCACTGTGGTATAGCTACTCTCTCCCTCCCATGTAGGCCTCTCTACCGCTGTAGTGTCACTACTCTCTCCCTCCCATGTAGGCGTCTCTACCCCAGTAGTGTCACTACTCTCTCCCTCCCATGTAGACCTCTCTACTGCTGTAGTGTCACTACTCTCTCCCTCCCATGTAGGCCTCTCTACCGCTGTAGTGTCACTACTCTCTCCCTCCCATGAAGGCGTCTCTACCCCAGTAGTGTCACTACTCTCTCCCTCCCATATAGGCCTCTCTACCGCTGTGGTATAGCTACTCTCTCCCTCCCATGTAGGCCTCTCTACCACTGTGGTATAGCTACTCTCTCCCTCCAATGTAGGTCTCTCTACCCCAGTAGTGTCACTACTCTCTCCCTCCCATGTAGACCTCTCTACTGCTGTAGTGTCACTACTCTCTCCCTCCCATGTAGGCCTCTCTACCACTGTGGTATAGCTACTCTCTCCCTCCCATGTAGGCCTCTCTACCGCTGTAGTGTCACTACTCTCTCCCTCCCATGTAGGCGTCTCTACCCCAGTAGTGTCACTACTCTCTCCCTCCCATGTAGACCTCTCTACTGCTGTAGTGTCACTACACTCTCCCTCCCATGTAGGCGTCTCTACCCCAGTAGTGTCACTACTCTCTCCCTCCCATGTAGACCTCTCTACTGCTGTAGTGTCACTACTCTCTCCCTCCCATGTAGGCGTCTCTACCGCTGTAGTGTCACTACTCTCTCCCTCCCATGTAGGCCTCTCTACCGCTGTAGTGTCACTACTCTCTCCCTCCCATGTAGGCGTCTCTACCCCAGTAGTGTCACTACTCTCTGCCTCCCATATAGGCCTCTCTACCGCTGTAGTGTCACTACTCTCTCCCTCCCATATAGGCCTCACTACCACTGTGGTATAGCTACTCTCTACCTCCCATGTAGGTCTCTCTACCGCTGTAGTGTCACTACTCTCTCCCTCCCATGTAGGCCTCTCTACCACTGTGGTATAGCTACTCTCTCCCTCCCATGTAGGCCTCTCTACCACTGTGGAATCACTACTCTCTCCTTCCCATGTAGGCCTCTCTACCGCTGTGGTCTCTCCCTCCCATATAGGCCTCTCTACCGCTGTAGTGTCACTACTCTCTCCCTCCCATGTAGGCGTCTCTACCCCAGTAGTGTCACTACTCTCTCCCTCCCATGTAGACCTCTCTACTGCTGTAGTGTCACTACTCTCTCCCTCCCATGTAGGCCTCTCTACCACTGTGGTATAGCTACTCTCTCCCTCCCATGTAGGCCTCTCTACCGCTGTAGTGTCACTACTCTCTCCCTCCCATGTAGGCGTCTCTACCCCAGTAGTGTCACTACTCTCTCCCTCCCATGTAGACCTCTCTACTGCTGTAGTGTCACTACTCTCTCCCACCCATGTAGGCGTCTCTACCACTGTAGTGTCACTACTCTCTCCCTCCCATGTAGGCCTCTCTACCGCTGTGGTATAGCTACTCTCTCCCTCCCGTGTAGGCCTCTCTACCCCAGTAGTGTCACTACTCTCTCCCTCCCATATAGGCCTCTCTACCGCTGTGGTATAGCTACTCTCTCCCTCCCATGTAGGCCTCTCTACCGCTGTAGTGTCACTACTCTCTCCCTCCCATATAGGCCTCTCTACCCCAGTAGTGTCACTACTCTCTCCCTCCCATGTAGACCTCTCTACTGCTGTGGTATAGATACTCTCTCCCTCCCATGTAGGCCTCTCTACCACTGTAGTGTCACTACTCTCTCCCTCCCATATAGGCCTCTCTACCGCTGTGGTATAGCTACTCTCTCCCTCCCGTGTACGCCTCTCTACCCCAGTAGTGTCACTACTCTCTCCCTCCCATATAGGCCTCTCTACCGCTGTGGTATAGCTACTCTCTCCCTCCCATGTAGGCCTCTCTACCGCTGTAGTGTCACTACTCTCTCCCTCCCATATAGGCCTCTCTACCCCAGTAGTGTCACTACTCTCTCCCTCCCATGTAGACCTCTCTACTGCTGTGGTATAGATACTCTCTCCCTCCCATGTAGGCCTCTCTACCACTGTAGTGTCACTACTCTCTCCCTCCCATATAGGCCTCTCTACCGCTTTGGTATAGCTACTCTCTCCCTCCCATGTAGGCGTCTCTACCCCAGTAGTGTCACTACTCTCTCCCTCCCATGTAGACCTCTCTACTGCTGTGGTATAGATACTCTCTCCCTCCCATGTAGGCCTCTCTACCACTGTAGTGTCACTACTCTCTCCCTCCCATATAGGCCTCTCTACCACTGTGGTATAGCTACTCTCTCCCTCCCATGTAGGTCTCTCTACCGCTGTAGTGTCAATACTCTCTCCCTCCCATGTAGGCCTCTCTACCACTGTGGTATAGCTACTCTCTCCCTCCCATGTAGGTCTCTCTACCGCTGTAGTGTCACTACTCTCTCCCTCCCATGTAGGCCTCTCTACCACTGTGGTATAGCTACTCTCTCCCTCCCATGTAGGCCTCTCTACCGCTGTAGTGTCACTACTCTCTCCCTCCCATTTAGGCGTCTCTACCCCAGTAGTGTCACTACTCTCTCCCTCCCATGTAGACCTCTCTACTGCTGTAGGGTCACTACTCTCTCCCTCCCATGTAGGCCTCTCTACCACTGTAGTGTCACTACTCTCTCCCTCCCATGTAGGCCTCTCTACCACTGTAGTGTCACTACTCTCTCCCTCCCATATAGGCCTCTCTACTGCTGTACTGTCACTACTCTCTCTCTCCCATATAGGCCTCTCTACCACTGTGGTATAGCTACTCTCTCCCTCCCATGTAGGTCTCTCTACCGCTGTAGTGTCACTACTCTCTCCCTCCCATGTAGGCCTCTCTACCACTGTGGTATAGCTACTCTCTCCCTCCCATGTAGGTCTCTCTACCGCTGTAGTGTCACAACTCTCTCCCTCCCATGTAGGCGTCTCTACCCCAGTAGTGTCACTACTCTCTCCCTCCCATGTAGGCCTCTCTACCGCTGTGGTATAGCTACTCTCTCCCTCCCGTGTAGGCCTCTCTACCCCAGTAGTGTCACTACTCTCTCCCTCCCATGTAGACCTCTCTACTGCTGTAGTGTCACAACTCTCTCCCTCCCATGTAGGCGTCTCTACCCCAGTAGTGTCACTACTCTCTCCCTCCCATATAGGCCTCTCTACCGCTGTGGTATAGCTACTCTCTCCCTCCCGTGTAGGCCTCTCTACCCCAGTAGTGTCACGACTCTCTCCCTCCCATATAGGCCTCTCTACCGCTGTGGTATAGCTACTCTCTCCCTCCCATGCAGGCCTCTCTACTGCTGTAGTGTCACTACTCTCTCCCTCCCATGTAGGCCTCTCTACCGCTGTGGAATCACTACTCTCTCCTTCCCATGTAGGCCTCTCTACCGCTGTGGTCTCTCCCTCCCATATAGGCCTCTCTACCGCTGTAGTGTCACTACTCTCTCCCTCCCATGTAGGCCTCTCTACCACTGTGGTATAGCTACTCTCTCCCTCCCATGTAGGCCTCTCTACCACTGTAGTGTCACTACTCTCTCCCTCCCATGTAGGCATCTCTACCACTGTAGTGTCACTACTCTCTCCCTCCCATATAGGCCTCTCTACCCCAGTAGTGTCACTACTCTCTCCCTCCCATGTAGACCTCTCTACTGCTGTAGTGTCACAACTCTCTCCCTCCCATGTAGGCGTCTCTACCCCAGTAGTGTCACTACTCTCTCCCTCCCATATAGGCCTCTCTACCGCTGTGGTATAGCTACTCTCTCCCTCCCGTGTAGGCCTCTCTACCCCAGTAGTGTCACGACTCTCTCCCTCCCATATAGGCCTCTCTACCGCTGTGGTATAGCTACTCTCTCCCTCCCATGTAGGCCTCTCTACTGCTGTAGTGTCACTACTCTCTCCCTCCCATGTAGGCCTCTCTACCGCTGTGGAATCACTACTCTCTCCTTCCCATGTAGGCCTCTCTACCGCTGTGGTCTCTCCCTCCCATATAGGCCTCTCTACCGCTGTAGTGTCACTACTCTCTCCCTCCCATGTAGGCCTCTCTACCACTGTGGTATAGCTACTCTCTCCCTCCCATGTAGGCCTCTCTACCACTGTAGTGTCACTACTCTCTCCCTCCCATGTAGGCCTCTCTACCACTGTAGTGTCACTACTCTCTCCCTCCCATATAGGCCTCTCTACCGCTGTAGTGTCACTACTCTCTCCCTCCCATGTAGGCCTCTCTACCACTGTGGAATCACTACTCTCTCCTTCCCATGTAGGCCTCTCTACCACTGTGGTATAGCTACTCTCTCCCTCCCATGTAGGCCTCTCTACCACTGTAGTGTCACTACTCTCTCCCTCCCATGTAGGCCTCTCTACCACTGTGGTCTCTCCCTCCCATATAGGCCTCTCTACCGATGTAGTGTCACTACTCTCTCCCTCCCATATAGGCCTCTCTACCACTGTGGTATAGCTGGTCTCTCCCTCCCATGTAGGCCTCTCTACCGCTGTAGTGTCACTACTCTCTCCCTCCCATGTAGGCGTCTCTACCCCAGTAGTGTCACTACTCTCTCCCTCCCACATAGGCCTCTCTACCGCTGTAGTGTCACTACTCTCTCCCTCCCATGTAGGCCTCTCTACCACTGTGGTATAGCTACTCTCTCCCTCCCATGTAGGCCTCTCTACCACTGTAGTGTCACTACTCTCTCCCTCCCATGTAGGCCTCTCTACCACTGTAGTGTCACTACTCTCTCCCTCCCATATAGGCCTCTCTACCGCTGTAGTGTCACTACTCTCTCCCTCCCATATAGGCCTCTCTACCACTGTGGTATAGCTACTCTCTCCCTCCCATGTAGGTCTCTCTACCCCAGTAGTGTCACTGCTCTCTCCCTCCCATGTAGACCTCTCTACTGCTGTAGTTTCACTACTCTCTCCCTCCCATGTAGGCCTCTCTACCACTGTGGTATAGCTACTCTCTCCCTCCCATGTAGGCCTCTCTACCGCTGTAGTGTCACTACTCTCTCCCTCCCATGTAGGCGTCTCTACCCCAGTAGTGTCACTACTCTCTCCCTCCCACGTAGACCTCTCTACTGCTGTAGTGTCACTACTCTCTCCCTCCCATGTAGGCGTCTCTACCCCAGTAGTGTCACTACTCTCTCCCTCCCATGTAGACCTCTCTACTGCTGTAGTGTCACTACTCTCTCCCTCCCATGTAGGCGTCTCTACCGCTGTAGTGTCAATACTCTCTCCCTCCCATGTAGGCCTCTCTACCGCTGTAGTGTCACTACTCTCTCCCTCCCATGTAGGTGTCTCTACCCCAGTAGTGTCACTACTCTCTCCCTCCCATATAGGCCTCTCTACCGCTGTAGTGTCACTACTCTGTCCCTCCCATATAGGCCTCTCTACCACTGTGGTATAGCTACTCTCTCCCTCCCATGTAGGTCTCTCTACCGCTGTAGTGTCACTACTCTCTCCCTCCCATGTAGGCCTCTCTACCACTGTGGTATAGCTACTCTCTCCCTCCCATGTAGGCCTCTCTACCACTGTGGAATCACTACTCTCTCCTTCCCATGTAGGCCTCTCTACCGCTGTGGTCTCTCCCTCCCATATAGGCCTCTCTACCGCTGTAGTGTCACTACTCTCTCCCTCCTATGTAGGCGTCTCTAACCCAGTAGTGCCACTACTCTCTCCCTCCCATGTAGACCTCTCTACTGCTGTAGTGTCACTACTCTCTCCCTCCCATGTAGGCCTCTCTACCACTGTGGTATAGCTACTCTCTCCCTCCCATGTAGGCCTCTCTACCGCTGTAGTGTCACTACTCTCTCCCTCCCATGTAGGCGTCTCTACCCCAGTAGTGTCACTACTCTCTCCCTCCCATGTAGACCTCTCTACTGCTGTAGTGTCACTACTCTCTCCCTCCCATGTAGGCGTCTCTACCCCAGTAGTGTCACTACTCTCTCCCTCCCATATAGGCCTCTCTACCGCTGTGGTATAGCTACTCTCTCCCTCCCGTGTAGGCCTCTCTACCCCAGTAGTGTCACTACTCTCTCCCTCCCATGTAGGCCTCTCTACCGCTGTGGTATAGCTACTCTCTCCCTCCCATGTAGGCCTCTCTACCACTGTGGTATAGCTACTCTCTCCCTCCCATGTAGGTCTCTCTACCCCAGTAGTGTCACTACTCTCTCCCTCCCATGTAGACCTCTCTACTGCTGTAGTGTCACTACTCTCTCCCTCCCATGTAGGCCTCTCTACCACTGTGGTATAGCTACTCTCTCCCTCCCATGTAGGCCTCTCTACCGCTGTAGTGTCACTACTCTCTCCCTCCCATGTAGGCCTCTCTACCACTGTGGTATAGCTACTCTCTCCCTCCCATGTAGGCCTCTCTACCACTGTAGTGTCACTACTCTCTCCCTCCCACGTAGGCCTCTCTACCACTGTAGTGTCACTACTCTCTCCCTCCCATATAGGCCTCTCTACCGCTGTAGTGTCACTACTCTCTCCCTCCCATGTAGGCCTCTCTACCACTGTGGAATCACTACTCTCTCCTTCCCATGTAGGCCTCTCTACCACTGTGGTATAGCTACTCTCTCCCTCCCATGTAGGCCTCTCTACCACTGTAGTGTCACTACTCTCTCCCTCCCATGTAGGCCTCTCTACCACTGTGGTCTCTCCCTCCCATATAGGCCTCTCTACCGATGTAGTGTCACTACTCTCTCCCTCCCATATAGGCCTCTCTACCACTGTGGTATAGCTGGTCTCTCCCTCCCATGTAGGCCTTTCTACCGCTGTAGTGTCACTACTCTCTCCCTCCCATGTAGGCGTCTCTACCCCAGTAGTGTCACTACTCTCTCCCTCCCACATAGGCCTCTCTACCGCTGTAGTGTCACTACTCTCTCCCTCCCATGTAGGCCTCTCTACCACTGTGGTATAGCTACTCTCTCCCTCCCATGTAGGCCTCTCTACCACTGTAGTGTCACTACTCTCTCCCTCCCATGTAGGCCTCTCTACCACTGTAGTGTCACTACTCTCTCCCTCCCATATAGGCCTCTCTACCGCTGTAGTGTCACTACTCTCTCCCTCCCATATAGGCCTCTCTACCACTGTGGTATAGCTACTCTCTCCCTCCCATGTAGGTCTCTCTACCCCAGTAGTGTCACTACTCTCTCCCTCCCATGTAGACCTCTCTACTGCTGTAGTTTCACTACTCTCTCCCTCCCATGTAGGCCTCTCTACCACTGTGGTATAGCTACTCTCTCCCTCCCATGTAGGCCTCTCTACCGCTGTAGTGTCACTACTCTCTCCCTCCCATGTAGGCGTCTCTACCCCAGTAGTGTCACTACTCTCTCCCTCCCATGTAGACCTCTCTACTGCTGTAGTGTCACTACTCTCTCCCTCCCATGTAGGCGTCTCTACCCCAGTAGTGTCACTACTCTCTCCCTCCCATGTAGACCTCTCTACTGCTGTAGTGTCACTACTCTCTCCCTCCCATGTAGGCGTCTCTACCGCTGTAGTGTCACTACTCTCTCCCTCCCATGTAGGCCTCTCTACCGCTGTAGTGTCACTACTCTCTCCCTCCCATGTAGGCGTCTCTACCCCAGTAGTGTCACTACTCTCTCCCTCCCATATAGGCCTCTCTACCGCTGTAGTGTCACTACTCTGTCCCTCCCATATAGGCCTCTCTACCACTGTGGTATAGCTACTCTCTCCCTCCCATGTAGGTCTCTCTACCGCTGTAGTGTCACTACTCTCTCCCTCCCATGTAGGCCTCTCTACCACTGTGGTATAGCTACTCTCTCCCTCCCATGTAGGCCTCTCTACCACTGTGGAATCACTACTCTCTCCTTCCCATGTAGGCCTCTCTACCGCTGTGGTCTCTCCCTCCCATATAGGCCTCTCTACCGCTGTAGTGTCACTACTCTCTCCCTCCTATGTAGGCGTCTCTAACCCAGTAGTGTCACTACTCTCTCCCTCCCATGTAGACCTCTCTACTGCTGTAGTGTCACTACTCTCTCCCTCCCATGTAGGCCTCTCTACCACTGTGGTATAGCTACTCTCTCCCTCCCATGTAGGCCTCTCTACCGCTGTAGTGTCACTACTCTCTCCCTCCCATGTAGGCGTCTCTACTGCTGTAGTGTCACTACTCTCTCCCTCCCATGTAGGCGTCTCTACCCCAGTAGTGTCACTACTCTCTCCCTCCCATATAGGCCTCTCTACCGCTGTGGTATAGCTACTCTCTCCCTCCCGTGTAGGCCTCTCTACCCCAGTAGTGTCACTACTCTCTCCCTCCCATGTAGGCCTCTCTACCGCTGTGGTATAGCTACTCTCTCCCTCCCATGTAGGCCTCTCTACCACTGTGGTATAGCTACTCTCTCCCTCCCATGTAGGTCTCTCTACCCCAGTAGTGTCACTACTCTCTCCCTCCCATGTAGACCTCTCTACTGCTGTAGTGTCACTACTCTCTCCCTCCCATGTAGGCCTCTCTACCACTGTGGTATAGCTACTCTCTCCCTCCCATGTAGGCCTCTCTACCGCTGTAGTGTCACTACTCTCTCCCTCCCATGTAGGCGTCTCTACCCCAGTAGTGTCACTACTCTCTCCCTCCCATGTAGACCTCTCTACTGCTGTAGTGTCACTACTCTCTCCCTCCCATGTAGGCGTCTCTACCCCAGTAGTGTCACTACTCTCTCCCTCCCATGTAGACCTCTCTACTGCTGTAGTGTCACTACTCTCTCCCTCCCATGTAGGCGTCTCTACCGCTGTAGTGTCACTACTCTCTCCCTCCCATGTAGGCCTCTCTACCGCTGTAGTGTCACTACTCTCTCCCTCCCATGTAGGCGTCTCTACCCCAGTAGTGTCACTACTCTCTCCCTCCCATATAGGCCTCTCTACCGCTGTAGTGTCACTACTCTCTCCCTCCCATATAGGCCTCTCTACCACTGTGGTATAGCTACTCTCTCCCTCCCATGTAGGTCTCTCTACCGCTGTAGTGTCACTACTCTCTCCCTCCCATGTAGGCCTCTCTACCACTGTGGTATAGCTACTCTCTCCCTCCCATGTAGGCCTCTCTACCACTGTGGAATCACTACTCTCTCCTTCCCATGTAGGCCTCTCTACCGCTGTGGTCTCTCCCTCCCATATAGGCCTCTCTACCGCTGTAGTGTCACTACTCTCTCCCTCCCATGTAGGCGTCTCTACCCCAGTAGTGTCACTACTCTCTCCCTCCCATGTAGACCTCTCTACTGCTGTAGTGTCACTACTCTCTCCCTCCCATGTAGGCCTCTCTACCACTGTGGTATAGCTACTCTCTCCCTCCCATGTAGGCCTCTCTACCGCTGTAGTGTCACTACTCTCTCCCTCCCATGTAGGCGTCTCTACCCCAGTAGTGTCACTACTCTCTCCCTCCCATGTAGACCTCTCTACTGCTGTAGTGTCACTACTCTCTCCCTCCCATGTAGGCGTCTCTACCACTGTAGTGTCACTACTCTCTCCCTCCCATGTAGGCCTCTCTACCGCTGTGGTATAGCTACTCTCTCCCTCCCGTGTAGGCCTCTCTACCCCAGTAGTGTCACTACTCTCTCCCTCCCATATAGGCCTCTCTACCGCTGTGGTATAGCTACTCTCTCCCTCCCATGTAGGCCTCTCTACCGCTGTAGTGTCACTACTCTCTCCCTCCCATATAGGCCTCTCTACCCCAGTAGTGTCACTACTCTCTCCCTCCCATGTAGACCTCTCTACTGCTGTGGTATAGATACTCTCTCCCTCCCATGTAGGCCTCTCTACCACTGTAGTGTCACTACTCTCTCCCTCCCATATAGGCCTCTCTACCGCTGTGGTATAGCTACTCTCTCCCTCCCGTGTAGGCCTCTCTACCCCAGTAGTGTCACTACTCTCTCCCTCCCATATAGGCCTCTCTACCGCTGTGGTATAGCTACTCTCTCCCTCCCATGTAGGCCTCTCTACCGCTGTAGTGTCACTACTCTCTCCCTCCCATATAGGCCTCTCTACCCCAGTAGTGTCACTACTCTCTCCCTCCCATGTAGACCTCTCTAATGCTGTGGTATAGATACTCTCTCCCTCCCATGTAGGCCTCTCTACCACTGTAGTGTCACTACTCTCTCCCTCCCATATAGGCCTCTCTACCGCTGTGGTATAGCTACTCTCTCCCTCCCATGTAGGCGTCTCTACCCCAGTAGTGTCACTACTCTCTCCCTCCCATGTAGACCTCTCTACTGCTGTGGTATAGATACTCTCTCCCTCCCATGTAGGCCTCTCTACCACTGTAGTGTCACTACTCTCTCCCTCCCATATAGGCCTCTCTACCACTGTGGTATAGCTACTCTCTCCCTCCCATGTAGGTCTCTCTACCGCTGTAGTGTCACTACTCTCTCCCTCCCATGTAGGCCTCTCTACCACTGTGGTATAGCTACTCTCTCCCTCCCATGTAGGCCTCTCTACCGCTGTAGTGTCACTACTCTCTCCCTCCCATTTAGGCGTCTCTACCCCACTAGTGTCACTACTCTCTCCCTCCCATGTAGACCTCTCTACTGCTGTAGTGTCACTACTCTCTCCCTCCCATGTAGGCCTCTCTACCACTGTAGTGTCACTACTCTCTCCCTCCCATGTAGGCCTCTCTACCACTGTAGTGTCACTACTCTCTCCCTCCCATATAGGCCTCTCTACCGCTGTACTGTCACTACTCTCTCCCTCCCATATAGGCCTCTCTACCACTGTGGTATAGCTACTCTCTCCCTCCCATGTAGGTCTCTCTACCGCTGTAGTGTCACTACTCTCTCCCTCCCATGTAGGCCTCTCTACCACTGTGGTATAGCTACTCTCTCCCTCCCATATAGGTCTCTCTACCGCTGTAGTGTCACTACTCTCTCCCTCCCATGTAGGCCTCTCTACCACTGTGGTATAGCTACTCTCTCCCTCCCATGTAGGCCTCTCTACCGCTGTAGTGTCACTACTCTCTCCCTCCCATGTAGGCGTCTCTACCCCAGTAGTGTCACTACTCTCTCCCTCCCATGTAGACCTCTCTACTGCTGTAGTGTCACTACTCTCTCCCTCCCATGTAGGCCTCTCTACCGCTGTAGTGTCACTACTCTCTCCCTCCCATGAAGGCGTCTCTACCCCAGTAGTGTCACTACTCTCTCCCTCACATGTAGACCTCTCTACTGCTGTAGTGTCACTACTCTCTCCCTCCCATGTAGGCGTCTCTACCCCAGTAGTGTCACTACTCTCTCCCTCCCATATAGGCCTCTCTACCGCTGTGGTATAGCTACTCTCTCCCTCCCGTGTAAGCCTCTCTACCCCAGTAGTGTCACTACTCTCTCCCTCCCATATAGGCCTCTCTACCGCTGTGGTATAGCTACTCTCTCCCTCCCATGTAGGCCTCTCTACCACTGTGGTATAGCTACTCTCTCCCTCCCATGTAGGTCTCTCTACCCCAGTAGTGTCACTACTCTCTCCCTCCCATGTAGACCTCTCTACTGCTGTAGTGTCACTACTCTCTCCCTCCCATGTAGGCCTCTCTACCACTGTGGTATAGCTACTCTCTCCCTCCCATGTAGGCCTCTCTACCGCTGTAGTGTCACTACTCTCTCCCTCCCATGTAGGCGCCTCTACCCCAGTAGTGTCACTACTCTCTCCCTCCCATGTAGACCTCTCTACTGCTGTAGTGTCACTACACTCTCCCTCCCATGTAGGCGTCTCTACCCCAGTAGTGTCACTACTCTCTCCCTCCCATGTAGACCTCTCTACTGCTGTAGTGTCACTACTCTCTCCCTCCCATGTAGGCGTCTCTACCGCTGTAGTGTCACTACTCTCTCCCTCCCATGTAGGCCTCTCTACCGCTGTAGTGTCACTACTCTCTCCCTCCCATGTAGGCGTCTCTACCCCAGTAGTGTCACTACTCTCTCCCTCCCATATAGGCCTCTCTACCGCTGTAGTGTCCCTACTCTCTCCCTCCCGTATAGGCCTCTCTACCACTGTGGTATAGCTACTCTCTACCTCCCATGTAGGTCTCTCTACCGCTGTAGTGTCACTACTCTCTCCCTCCCATGTAGGCCTCTCTACCACTGTGGTATAGCTACTCTCTCCCTCCCATGTAGGCCTCTCTACCACTGTGGAATCACTACTCTCTCCTTCCCATGTAGGCCTCTCTACCGCTGTGGTCTCTCCCTCCCATATAGGCCTCTCTACCGCTGTAGTGTCACTACTCTCTCCCTCCCATG
Source organism: Ambystoma mexicanum (assembly GCF_040938575.1). Classification (NCBI taxonomy): domain Eukaryota; kingdom Metazoa; phylum Chordata; class Amphibia; order Caudata; family Ambystomatidae; genus Ambystoma; species Ambystoma mexicanum. Next base: position 1,307,714,421 of record NC_090928.1, read on the forward strand.
TAGGCGTCTCTACCCCAGTAGTGTCACTACTCTCTCCCTCCCATGTAGACCTCTCTACTGCTGTAGTGTCACTACTCTCTCCCACTCATGTAGGCCTCTCTACCACTGTGGTATAGCTACTCTCTCCCTCCCATGTAGGCCTCTCTACCGCTGTAGTGTCACTACTCTCTCCCTCCCATGTAGGCGTCTCTACCCCAGTAGTGTCACTACTCTCTCCCTCCCATGTAGACCTCTCTACTGCTGTAGTGTCACTACTCTCTCCCTCCCATGTAGGCGTCTCTACCACTGTAGTGTCACTACTCTCTCCCTCCCATGTAGGCCTCTCTACCGCTGTGGTATAGCTACTCTCTCCCTCCCGTGTAGGCCTCTCTACCCCAGTAGTGTCACTACTCTCTCCCTCCCATATAGGCCTCTCTACCGCTGTGGTATAGCTACTCTCTCCCTCCAATGTAGGCCTCTCTACCGCTGTAGTGTCACTACTCTCTCCCTCCCATATAGGCCTCTCTACCCCAGTAGTGTCACTACTCTCTCCCTCCCATGTAGACCTCTCTACTGCTGTGGTATAGATACTCTCTCCCTCCCATGTAGGCCTCTCTACCACTGTAGTGTCACTACTCTCTCCCTCCCATATAGGCCTCTCTACCGCTGTGGTATAGCTACTCTCTCCCTCCCGTGTAGGCCTCTCTACCCCAGTAGTGTCACTACTCTCTCCCTCCCATATAGGCCTCTCTACCGCTGTGGTATAGCTACTCTCTCCCTCCCATGTAGGCCTCTCTACCGCTGTAGTGTCACTACTCTCTCCCTCCCATATAGGCCTCTCTACCCCAGTAGTGTCACTACTCTCTCCCTCCCATGTAGACCTCTCTACTGCTGTGGTATAGATACTCTCTCCCTCCCATGTAGGCCTCTCTACCACTGTAGTGTCACTACTCTCTCCCTCCCATATAGGCCTCTCTACCGCTGTGGTATAGCTACTCTCTCCCTCCCATGTAGGCGTCTCTACCCCAGTAGTGTCACTACTCTCTCCCTCCCATGTAGACCTCTCTACTGCTGTGGTATAGATACTCTCTCCCTCCCATATAGGCCTCTCTACCACTGTGGTATAGCTACTCTCTCCCTCCCATGTAGGTCTCTCTACCGCTGTAGTGTCAATACTCTCTCCCTCCCATGTAGGCCTCTCTACCACTGTGGTATAGCTACTCTCTCCCTCCCATGTAGACCTCTCTACTGCTGTAGTGTCACTACTCTCTCCCTCCCATGTAGGCCTCTCTACCACTGTAGTGTCACTACTCTCTCCCTCCCATATAGGCCTCTCTACCGCTGTACTGTCACTACTCTCTCCCTCCCATATAGGCCTCTCTACCACTGTGGTATAGCTACTCTCTCCCTCCCATGTAGGTCTCTCTACCGCTGTAGTGTCACTACTCTCTCCCTCCCATGTAGGCCTCTCTACCACTGTGGTATAGCTACTCTCTCCCTCCCATGTAGGTCTCTCTACCGCTGTAGTGTCACTACTCTCTCCCTCCCATGCAGGCCTCTCTACCACTGTGGTATAGCTACTCTCTCCCTCCCATGTAGGCCTCTCTACCGCTGTAGTGTCACTACTCTCTCCCTCCCATGTAGGCGTCTCTACCCCAGTAGTGTCACTACTCTCTCCCTCCCATGTAGTCCTCTCTACTGCTGTAGTGTCACTACTCTCTCCCTCCCATGTAGGCGTCTCTACCGCTGTAGTGTCACTACTCTCTCCCTCCCATATAGGCCTCTCTACCGCTGTGGTATAGCTACTCTCTCCCTCCCATGTAGGCCTCTCTACCGCTGTAGTGTCACTACTCTCTCCCTCCCATGTAGGCGTCTCTACCCCAGTAGTGTCACTACTCTCTCCCTCCCATGTAGGCCTCTCTACCGCTGTAGTGTCACTACTCTCTCCCTCCCATGTAGGCGTCTCTACCGCAGTAGTGTCACTACTCTTTCCCTCCCATATAGGCCTCTCTACCGCTGTAGTGTCACTACTCTCTCCCTCCCATATAGGCCTCTCTACCACTGTGGTATAGCTACTCTCTCCCTCCAATGTAGGTCTCTCTACCGCTGTAGTGTCACTACTCTCTCCCTCCCATGTAGGCCTCTCTACCACTGTGGTATAGCTACTCTCTCCCTCCCATGTAGGCCTCTCTACCACTGTGGTATAGCTACTCTCTCCCTCCCATGTAGGTCTCTCTACCCCAGTAGTGTCACTACTCTCTCCCTCCCATGTAGACCTCTCTACTGCTGTAGTGTCACTACTCTCTCCCTCCCATGTAGGCCTCTCTACCACTGTGGTATAGCTACTCTCTCCCTCCCATGTAGGCCTCTCTACCGCTGTAGTGTCACTACTCTCTCCCTCCCATGTAGGCATCTCTACCCCAGTAGTGTCACTACTCTCACCCTCCCATGTAGACCTCTCTACTGCTGTAGTGTCACTACTCTCTCCCTCCCATGTAGGCGTCTCTACCCCAGTAGTGTCACTACTCTCTCCCTCCCATGTAGACCTCTCTACTGCTGTAGTGTCACTACTCTCTCCCTCCCATGTAGGCGTCTCTACCGCTGTAGTGTCACTACTCTCTCCCTCCCATGTAGGCCTCTCTACCACTGTAGTGTCACTACTATCTCCCTCCCATGTAGGCGTCTCTACCCCAGTAGTGTCACTACTCTCTCCCTCCCATATAGGCCTCTCTACCGCTGTAGTGTCACTACTCTCTCCCTCCCATATAGGCCTCTCTACCACTGTGGTATAGCTACTCTCTCCCTCCCATGTAGGTCTCTCTACCGCTGTAGTGTCACTACTCTCTCCCTCCCATGTAGGCCTCTCTACCACTGTGGTATAGCTACTCTCTCCCTCCCATGTAGGCCTCTCTACCACTGTGGAATCACTACTCTCTCCTTCCCATGTAGGCCTCTCTACCGCTGTGGTCTCTCCCTCCCATATAGGCCTCTCTACCGCTGTAGTGTCACTACTCTCTCCCTCCCATGTAGGCGTCTCTACCACTGTAGTGTCACTACTCTCTCCCTCCCGTGTAGGCCTCTCTACCCCAGTAGTGTCACTACTCTCTCCCTCCCATATAGGCCTCTCTACCGCTGTGGTATAGCTACTCTCTCCCTCCCATGTAGGCCTCTCTACCGCTGTAGTGTCACTACTCTCTCCCTCCCATATAGGCCTCTCTACCCCAGTAGTGTCACTACTCTCTCCCTCCCATGTAGACCTCTCTACTGCTGTGGTATAGATACTCTCTCCCTCCCATGTAGGCCTCTCTACCACTGTAGTGTCACTACTCTCTCCCTCCCATATAGGCCTCTCTACCGCTGTGGTATAGCTACTCTCTCCCTCCCGTGTAGGCCTCTCTACCCCAGTAGTGTCACTACTCTCTCCCTCCCATATAGGCCTCTCTACCGCTGTGGTATAGCTACTCTCTCCCTCCCATGTAGGCCTCTCTACCGCTGTAGTGTCACTACTCTCTCCCTCCCATATAGGCCTCTCTACCCCAGTAGTGTCACTACTCTCTCCCTCCCATGTAGACCTCTCTAATGCTGTGGTATAGATACTCTCTCCCTCCCATGTAGGCCTCTCTACCACTGTAGTGTCACTACTCTCTCCCTCCCATATAGGCCTCTCTACCGCTGTGGTATAGCTACTCTCTCCCTCCCATGTAGGCGTCTCTACCCCAGTAGTGTCACTACTCTCTCCCTCCCATGTAGACCTCTCTACTGCTGTGGTATAGATACTCTCTCCCTCCCATGTAGGCCTCTCTACCACTGTAGTGTCACTACTCTCTCCCTCCCATATAGGCCTCTCTACCACTGTGGTATAGCTACTCTCTCCCTCCCATGTAGGTCTCTCAACCCCAGTAGTGTCACTACTCTCTCCCTCCCTTGTAGGCCTCTCTACCACTGTGGTATAGCTACTCTCTCCCTCCCATGTAGGTCTCTCTACCGCTGTAGTGTCACTACTCTCTCCCTCCCATGTAGGCCTCTCTACCACTGTGGTATAGCTACTCTCTCCCTCCCATGTAGGCCTCTCTACCGCTGTAGTGTCACTACTCTCTCCCTCCCATTTAGGCGTCTCTACCCCACTAGTGTCACTACTCTCTCCCTCCCATGTAGACCTCTCTACTGCTGTAGTGTCACTACTCTCTCCCTCCCATGTAGGCCTCTCTACCACTGTAGTGTCACTACTCTCTCCCTCCCATATAGGCCTCTCTACCACTGTAGTGTCACTACTCTCTCCCTCCCATATAGGCCTCTCTACCGCTGTACTGTCACTACTCTCTCCCTCCCATATAGGCCTCTCTACCACTGTGGTATAGCTACTCTCTCCCTCCCATGTAGGTCTCTCTACCGCTGTAGTGTCACTACTCTCTCCCTCCCATGTAGGCCTCTCTACCACTGTGGTATAGCTACTCTCTCCCTCCCATGTAGGTCTCTCTACCGCTGTAGTGTCACTACTCTCTCCCTCCCATGTAGGCCTCTCTACCACTGTGGTATAGCTACTCTCTCCCTCCCATGTAGGCCTCTCTACCGCTGTAGTGTCACTACTCTCTCCCTCCCATGTAGGCGTCTCTACCCCAGTAGTGTCACTACTCTCTCCCTCCCATGTAGACCTCTCTACTGCTGTAGTGTCACTACTCTCTCCCTCCCATGTAGGCCTCTCTACCGCTGTAGTGTCACTACTCTCTCCCTCCCATGAAGGCGTCTCTACCCCAGTAGTGTCACTACTCTCTCCCTCCCATATAGGCCTCTCTACCGCTGTGGTATAGCTACTCTCTCCCTCCCATGTAGGCCTCTCTACCACTGTGGTATAGCTACTCTCTCCCTCCAATGTAGGTCTCTCTACCCCAGTAGTGTCACTACTCTCTCCCTCCCATGTAGACCTCTCTACTGCTGTAGTGTCACTACTCTCTCCCTCCCATGTAGGCCTCTCTACCACTGTGGTATAGCTACTCTCTCCCTCCCATGTAGGCCTCTCTACCGCTGTAGTGTCACTACTCTCTCCCTCCCATGTAGGCGTCTCTACCCCAGTAGTGTCACTACTCTCTCCCTCCCATGTAGACCTCTCTACTGCTGTAGTGTCACTACACTCTCCCTCCCATGTAGGCGTCTCTACCCCAGTAGTGTCACTACTCTCTCCCTCCCATGTAGACCTCTCTACTGCTGTAGTGTCACTACTCTCTCCCTCCCATGTAGGCGTCTCTACCGCTGTAGTGTCACTACTCTCTCCCTCCCATGTAGGCCTCTCTACCGCTGTAGTGTCACTACTCTCTCCCTCCCATGTAGGCGTCTCTACCCCAGTAGTGTCACTACTCTCTGCCTCCCATATAGGCCTCTCTACCGCTGTAGTGTCACTACTCTCTCCCTCCCATATAGGCCTCACTACCACTGTGGTATAGCTACTCTCTACCTCCCATGTAGGTCTCTCTACCGCTGTAGTGTCACTACTCTCTCCCTCCCATGTAGGCCTCTCTACCACTGTGGTATAGCTACTCTCTCCCTCCCATGTAGGCCTCTCTACCACTGTGGAATCACTACTCTCTCCTTCCCATGTAGGCCTCTCTACCGCTGTGGTCTCTCCCTCCCATATAGGCCTCTCTACCGCTGTAGTGTCACTACTCTCTCCCTCCCATGTAGGCGTCTCTACCCCAGTAGTGTCACTACTCTCTCCCTCCCATGTAGACCTCTCTACTGCTGTAGTGTCACTACTCTCTCCCTCCCATGTAGGCCTCTCTACCACTGTGGTATAGCTACTCTCTCCCTCCCATGTAGGCCTCTCTACCGCTGTAGTGTCACTACTCTCTCCCTCCCATGTAGGCGTCTCTACCCCAGTAGTGTCACTACTCTCTCCCTCCCATGTAGACCTCTCTACTGCTGTAGTGTCACTACTCTCTCCCACCCATGTAGGCGTCTCTACCACTGTAGTGTCACTACTCTCTCCCTCCCATGTAGGCCTCTCTACCGCTGTGGTATAGCTACTCTCTCCCTCCCGTGTAGGCCTCTCTACCCCAGTAGTGTCACTACTCTCTCCCTCCCATATAGGCCTCTCTACCGCTGTGGTATAGCTACTCTCTCCCTCCCATGTAGGCCTCTCTACCGCTGTAGTGTCACTACTCTCTCCCTCCCATATAGGCCTCTCTACCCCAGTAGTGTCACTACTCTCTCCCTCCCATGTAGACCTCTCTACTGCTGTGGTATAGATACTCTCTCCCTCCCATGTAGGCCTCTCTACCACTGTAGTGTCACTACTCTCTCCCTCCCATATAGGCCTCTCTACCGCTGTGGTATAGCTACTCTCTCCCTCCCGTGTACGCCTCTCTACCCCAGTAGTGTCACTACTCTCTCCCTCCCATATAGGCCTCTCTACCGCTGTGGTATAGCTACTCTCTCCCTCCCATGTAGGCCTCTCTACCGCTGTAGTGTCACTACTCTCTCCCTCCCATATAGGCCTCTCTACCCCAGTAGTGTCACTACTCTCTCCCTCCCATGTAGACCTCTCTACTGCTGTGGTATAGATACTCTCTCCCTCCCATGTAGGCCTCTCTACCACTGTAGTGTCACTACTCTCTCCCTCCCATATAGGCCTCTCTACCGCTTTGGTATAGCTACTCTCTCCCTCCCATGTAGGCGTCTCTACCCCAGTAGTGTCACTACTCTCTCCCTCCCATGTAGACCTCTCTACTGCTGTGGTATAGATACTCTCTCCCTCCCATGTAGGCCTCTCTACCACTGTAGTGTCACTACTCTCTCCCTCCCATATAGGCCTCTCTACCACTGTGGTATAGCTACTCTCTCCCTCCCATGTAGGTCTCTCTACCGCTGTAGTGTCAATACTCTCTCCCTCCCATGTAGGCCTCTCTACCACTGTGGTATAGCTACTCTCTCCCTCCCATGTAGGTCTCTCTACCGCTGTAGTGTCACTACTCTCTCCCTCCCATGTAGGCCTCTCTACCACTGTGGTATAGCTACTCTCTCCCTCCCATGTAGGCCTCTCTACCGCTGTAGTGTCACTACTCTCTCCCTCCCATTTAGGCGTCTCTACCCCAGTAGTGTCACTACTCTCTCCCTCCCATGTAGACCTCTCTACTGCTGTAGGGTCACTACTCTCTCCCTCCCATGTAGGCCTCTCTACCACTGTAGTGTCACTACTCTCTCCCTCCCATGTAGGCCTCTCTACCACTGTAGTGTCACTACTCTCTCCCTCCCATATAGGCCTCTCTACTGCTGTACTGTCACTACTCTCTCTCTCCCATATAGGCCTCTCTACCACTGTGGTATAGCTACTCTCTCCCTCCCATGTAGGTCTCTCTACCGCTGTAGTGTCACTACTCTCTCCCTCCCATGTAGGCCTCTCTACCACTGTGGTATAGCTACTCTCTCCCTCCCATGTAGGTCTCTCTACCGCTGTAGTGTCACAACTCTCTCCCTCCCATGTAGGCGTCTCTACCCCAGTAGTGTCACTACTCTCTCCCTCCCATGTAGGCCTCTCTACCGCTGTGGTATAGCTACTCTCTCCCTCCCGTGTAGGCCTCTCTACCCCAGTAGTGTCACTACTCTCTCCCTCCCATGTAGACCTCTCTACTGCTGTAGTGTCACAACTCTCTCCCTCCCATGTAGGCGTCTCTACCCCAGTAGTGTCACTACTCTCTCCCTCCCATATAGGCCTCTCTACCGCTGTGGTATAGCTACTCTCTCCCTCCCGTGTAGGCCTCTCTACCCCAGTAGTGTCACGACTCTCTCCCTCCCATATAGGCCTCTCTACCGCTGTGGTATAGCTACTCTCTCCCTCCCATGCAGGCCTCTCTACTGCTGTAGTGTCACTACTCTCTCCCTCCCATGTAGGCCTCTCTACCGCTGTGGAATCACTACTCTCTCCTTCCCATGTAGGCCTCTCTACCGCTGTGGTCTCTCCCTCCCATATAGGCCTCTCTACCGCTGTAGTGTCACTACTCTCTCCCTCCCATGTAGGCCTCTCTACCACTGTGGTATAGCTACTCTCTCCCTCCCATGTAGGCCTCTCTACCACTGTAGTGTCACTACTCTCTCCCTCCCATGTAGGCATCTCTACCACTGTAGTGTCACTACTCTCTCCCTCCCATATAGGCCTCTCTACCCCAGTAGTGTCACTACTCTCTCCCTCCCATGTAGACCTCTCTACTGCTGTAGTGTCACAACTCTCTCCCTCCCATGTAGGCGTCTCTACCCCAGTAGTGTCACTACTCTCTCCCTCCCATATAGGCCTCTCTACCGCTGTGGTATAGCTACTCTCTCCCTCCCGTGTAGGCCTCTCTACCCCAGTAGTGTCACGACTCTCTCCCTCCCATATAGGCCTCTCTACCGCTGTGGTATAGCTACTCTCTCCCTCCCATGTAGGCCTCTCTACTGCTGTAGTGTCACTACTCTCTCCCTCCCATGTAGGCCTCTCTACCGCTGTGGAATCACTACTCTCTCCTTCCCATGTAGGCCTCTCTACCGCTGTGGTCTCTCCCTCCCATATAGGCCTCTCTACCGCTGTAGTGTCACTACTCTCTCCCTCCCATGTAGGCCTCTCTACCACTGTGGTATAGCTACTCTCTCCCTCCCATATAGGCCTCTCTACCACTGTAGTGTCACTACTCTCTCCCTCCCATGTAGGCCTCTCTACCACTGTAGTGTCACTACTCTCTCCCTCCCATATAGGCCTCTCTACCGCTGTAGTGTCACTACTCTCTCCCTCCCATGTAGGCCTCTCTACCACTGTGGAATCACTACTCTCTCCTTCCCATGTAGGCCTCTCTACCACTGTGGTATAGCTACTCTCTCCCTCCCATGTAGGCCTCTCTACCACTGTAGTGTCACTACTCTCTCCCTCCCATGTAGGCCTCTCTACCACTGTGGTCTCTCCCTCCCATATAGGCCTCTCTACCGATGTAGTGTCACTACTCTCTCCCTCCCATATAGGCCTCTCTACCACTGTGGTATAGCTGGTCTCTCCCTCCCATGTAGGCCTCTCTACCGCTGTAGTGTCACTACTCTCTCCCTCCCATGTAGGCGTCTCTACCCCAGTAGTGTCACTACTCTCTCCCTCCCACATAGGCCTCTCTACCGCTGTAGTGTCACTACTCTCTCCCTCCCATGTAGGCCTCTCTACCACTGTGGTATAGCTACTCTCTCCCTCCCATGTAGGCCTCTCTACCACTGTAGTGTCACTACTCTCTCCCTCCCATGTAGGCCTCTCTACCACTGTAGTGTCACTACTCTCTCCCTCCCATATAGGCCTCTCTACCGCTGTAGTGTCACTACTCTCTCCCTCCCATATAGGCCTCTCTACCACTGTGGTATAGCTACTCTCTCCCTCCCATGTAGGTCTCTCTACCCCAGTAGTGTCACTGCTCTCTCCCTCCCATGTAGACCTCTCTACTGCTGTAGTTTCACTACTCTCTCCCTCCCATGTAGGCCTCTCTACCACTGTGGTATAGCTACTCTCTCCCTCCCATGTAGGCCTCTCTACCGCTGTAGTGTCACTACTCTCTCCCTCCCATGTAGGCGTCTCTACCCCAGTAGTGTCACTACTCTCTCCCTCTCACGTAGACCTCTCTACTGCTGTAGTGTCACTACTCTCTCCCTCCCATGTAGGCGTCTCTACCCCAGTAGTGTCACTACTCTCTCCCTCCCATGTAGACCTCTCTACTGCTGTAGTGTCACTACTCTCTCCCTCCCATGTAGGCGTCTCTACCGCTGTAGTGTCAATACTCTCTCCCTCCCATGTAGGCCTCTCTACCGCTGTAGTGTCACTACTCTCTCCCTCCCATGTAGGTGTCTCTACCCCAGTAGTGTCACTACTCTCTCCCTCCCATATAGGCCTCTCTACCGCTGTAGTGTCACTACTCTGTCCCTCCCATATAGGCCTCTCTACCACTGTGGTATAGCTACTCTCTCCCTCCCATGTAGGTCTCTCTACCGCTGTAGTGTCACTACTCTCTCCCTCCCATGTAGGCCTCTCTACCACTGTGGTATAGCTACTCTCTCCCTCCCATGTAGGCCTCTCTACCACTGTGGAATCACTACTCTCTCCTTCCCATGTAGGCCTCTCTACCGCTGTGGTCTCTCCCTCCCATATAGGCCTCTCTACCGCTGTAGTGTCACTACTCTCTCCCTCCTATGTAGGCGTCTCTAACCCAGTAGTGCCACTACTCTCTCCCTCCCATGTAGACCTCTCTACTGCTGTAGTGTCACTACTCTCTCCCTCCCATGTAGGCCTCTCTACCACTGTGGTATAGCTACTCTCTCCCTCCCATGTAGGCCTCTCTACCGCTGTAGTGTCACTACTCTCTCCCTCCCATGTAGGCGTCTCTACCCCAGTAGTGTCACTACTCTCTCCCTCCCATGTAGACCTCTCTACTGCTGTAGTGTCACTACTCTCTCCCTCCCATGTAGGCGTCTCTACCCCAGTAGTGTCACTACTCTCTCCCTCCCATATAGGCCTCTCTACCGCTGTGGTATAGCTACTCTCTCCCTCCCGTGTAGGCCTCTCTACCCCAGTAGTGTCACTACTCTCTCCCTCCCATGTAGGCCTCTCTACCGCTGTGGTATAGCTACTCTCTCCCTCCCATGTAGGCCTCTCTACCACTGTGGTATAGCTACTCTCTCCCTCCCATGTAGGTCTCTCTACCCCAGTAGTGTCACTACTCTCTCCCTCCCATGTAGACCTCTCTACTGCTGTAGTGTCACTACTCTCTCCCTCCCATGTAGGCCTCTCTACCACTGTGGTATAGCTACTCTCTCCCTCCCATGTAGGCCTCTCTACCGCTGTAGTGTCACTACTCTCTCCCTCCCATGTAGGCCTCTCTACCACTGTGGTATAGCTACTCTCTCCCTCCCATGTAGGCCTCTCTACCACTGTAGTGTCACTACTCTCTCCCTCCCACGTAGGCCTCTCTACCACTGTAGTGTCACTACTCTCTCCCTCCCATATAGGCCTCTCTACCGCTGTAGTGTCACTACTCTCTCCCTCCCATGTAGGCCTCTCTACCACTGTGGAATCACTACTCTCTCCTTCCCATGTAGGCCTCTCTACCACTGTGGTATAGCTACTCTCTCCCTCCCATGTAGGCCTCTCTACCACTGTAGTGTCACTACTCTCTCCCTCCCATGTAGGCCTCTCTACCACTGTGGTCTCTCCCTCCCATATAGGCCTCTCTACCGATGTAGTGTCACTACTCTCTCCCTCCCATATAGGCCTCTCTACCACTGTGGTATAGCTGGTCTCTCCCTCCCATGTAGGCCTTTCTACCGCTGTAGTGTCACTACTCTCTCCCTCCCATGTAGGCGTCTCTACCCCAGTAGTGTCACTACTCTCTCCCTCCCACATAGGCCTCTCTACCGCTGTAGTGTCACTACTCTCTCCCTCCCATGTAGGCCTCTCTACCACTGTGGTATAGCTACTCTCTCCCTCCCATGTAGGCCTCTCTACCACTGTAGTGTCACTACTCTCTCCCTCCCATGTAGGCCTCTCTACCACTGTAGTGTCACTACTCTCTCCCTCCCATATAGGCCTCTCTACCGCTGTAGTGTCACTACTCTCTCCCTCCCATATAGGCCTCTCTACCACTGTGGTATAGCTACTCTCTCCCTCCCATGTAGGTCTCTCTACCCCAGTAGTGTCACTACTCTCTCCCTCCCATGTAGACCTCTCTACTGCTGTAGTTTCACTACTCTCTCCCTCCCATGTAGGCCTCTCTACCACTGTGGTATAGCTACTCTCTCCCTCCCATGTAGGCCTCTCTACCGCTGTAGTGTCACTACTCTCTCCCTCCCATGTAGGCGTCTCTACCCCAGTAGTGTCACTACTCTCTCCCTCCCATGTAGACCTCTCTACTGCTGTATGGTCACTACTCTCTCCCTCCCATGTAGGCGTCTCTACCCCAGTAGTGTCACTACTCTCTCCCTCCCATGTAGACCTCTCTACTGCTGTAGTGTCACTACTCTCTCCCTCCCATGTAGGCGTCTCTACCGCTGTAGTGTCACTACTCTCTCCCTCCCATGTAGGCCTCTCTACCGCTGTAGTGTCACTACTCTCTCCCTCCCATGTAGGCGTCTCTACCCCAGTAGTGTCACTACTCTCTCCCTCCCATATAGGCCTCTCTACCGCTGTAGTGTCACTACTCTGTCCCTCCCATATAGGCCTCTCTACCACTGTGGTATAGCTACTCTCTCCCTCCCATGTAGGTCTCTCTACCGCTGTAGTGTCACTACTCTCTCCCTCCCATGTAGGCCTCTCTACCACTGTGGTATAGCTACTCTCTCCCTCCCATGTAGGCCTCTCTACCACTGTGGAATCACTACTCTCTCCTTCCCATGTAGGCCTCTCTACCGCTGTGGTCTCTCCCTCCCATATAGGCCTCTCTACCGCTGTAGTGTCACTACTCTCTCCCTCCTATGTAGGCGTCTCTAACCCAGTAGTGTCACTACTCTCTCCCTCCCATGTAGACCTCTCTACTGCTGTAGTGTCACTACTCTCTCCCTCCCATGTAGGCCTCTCTACCACTGTGGTATAGCTACTCTCTCCCTCCCATGTAGGCCTCTCTACCGCTGTAGTGTCACTACTCTCTCCCTCCCATGTAGGCGTCTCTACCCCAGTAGTGTCACTACTCTCTCCCTCCCATGTAGACCTCTCTACTGCTGTAGTGTCACTACTCTCTCCCTCCCATGTAGGCGTCTCTACCCCAGTAGTGTCACTACTCTCTCCCTCCCATATAGGCCTCTCTACCGCTGTGGTATAGCTACTCTCTCCCTCCCGTGTAGGCCTCTCTACCCCAGTAGTGTCACTACTCTCTCCCTCCCATGTAGGCCTCTCTACCGCTGTGGTATAGCTACTCTCTCCCTCCCATGTAGGCCTCTCTACCACTGTGGTATAGCTACTCTCTCCCTCCCATGTAGGTCTCTCTACCCCAGTAGTGTCACTACTCTCTCCCTCCCATGTAGACCTCTCTACTGCTGTAGTGTCACTACTCTCTCCCTCCCATGTAGGCCTCTCTACCACTGTGGTATAGCTACTCTCTCCCTCCCATGTAGGCCTCTCTACCGCTGTAGTGTCACTACTCTCTCCCTCCCATGTAGGCGTCTCTACCCCAGTAGTGTCACTACTCTCTCCCTCCCATGTAGACCTCTCTACTGCTGTAGTGTCACTACTCTCTCCCTCCCATGTAGGCGTCTCTACCCCAGTAGTGTCACTACTCTCTCCCTCCCATGTAGACCTCTCTACTGCTGTAGTGTCACTACTCTCTCCCTCCCATGTAGGCGTCTCTACCGCTGTAGTGTCACTACTCTCTCCCTCCCATGTAGGCCTCTCTACCGCTGTAGTGTCACTACTCTCTCCCTCCCATGTAGGCGTCTCTACCCCAGTAGTGTCACTACTCTCTCCCTCCCATATAGGCCTCTCTACCGCTGTAGTGTCACTACTCTCTCCCTCCCATATAGGCCTCTCTACCACTGTGGTATAGCTACTCTCTCCCTCCCATGTAGGTCTCTCTACCGCTGTAGTGTCACTACTCTCTCCCTCCCATGTAGGCCTCTCTACCACTGTGGTATAGCTACTCTCTCCCTCCCATGTAGGCCTCTCTACCACTGTGGAATCACTACTCTCTCCTTCCCATGTAGGCCTCTCTACCGCTGTGGTCTCTCCCTCCCATATAGGCCTCTCTACCGCTGTAGTGTCACTACTCTCTCCCTCCCATGTAGGCGTCTCTACCCCAGTAGTGTCACTACTCTCTCCCTCCCATGTAGACCTCTCTACTGCTGTAGTGTCACTACTCTCTCCCTCCCATGTAGGCCTCTCTACCACTGTGGTATAGCTACTCTCTCCCTCCCATGTAGGCCTCTCTACCGCTGTAGTGTCACTACTCTCTCCCTCCCATGTAGGCGTCTCTACCCCAGTAGTGTCACTACTCTCTCCCTCCCATGTAGACCTCTCTACTGCTGTAGTGTCACTACTCTCTCCCTCCCATGTAGGCGTCTCTACCACTGTAGTGTCACTACTCTCTCCCTCCCATGTAGGCCTCTCTACCGCTGTGGTATAGCTACTCTCTCCCTCCCGTGTAGGCCTCTCTACCCCAGTAGTGTCACTACTCTCTCCCTCCCATATAGGCCTCTCTACCGCTGTGGTATAGCTACTCTCTCCCTCCCATGTAGGCCTCTCTACCGCTGTAGTGTCACTACTCTCTCCCTCCCATATAGGCCTCTCTACCCCAGTAGTGTCACTACTCTCTCCCTCCCATGTAGACCTCTCTACTGCTGTGGTATAGATACTCTCTCCCTCCCATGTAGGCCTCTCTACCACTGTAGTGTCACTACTCTCTCCCTCCCATATAGGCCTCCCTACCGCTGTGGTATAGCTACTCTCTCCCTCCCGTGTAGGCCTCTCTACCCCAGTAGTGTCACTACTCTCTCCCTCCCATATAGGCCTCTCTACCGCTGTGGTATAGCTACTCTCTCCCTCCCATGTAGGCCTCTCTACCGCTGTAGTGTCACTACTCTCTCCCTCCCATATAGGCCTCTCTACCCCAGTAGTGTCACTACTCTCTCCCTCCCATGTAGACCTCTCTAATGCTGTGGTATAGATACTCTCTCCCTCCCATGTAGGCCTCTCTACCACTGTAGTGTCACTACTCTCTCCCTCCCATATAGGCCTCTCTACCGCTGTGGTATAGCTACTCTCTCCCTCCCATGTAGGCGTCTCTACCCCAGTAGTGTCACTACTCTCTCCCTCCCATGTAGACCTCTCTACTGCTGTGGTATAGATACTCTCTCCCTCCCATGTAGGCCTCTCTACCACTGTAGTGTCACTACTCTCTCCCTCCCATATAGGCCTCTCTACCACTGTGGTATAGCTACTCTCTCCCTCCCATGTAGGTCTCTCTACCGCTGTAGTGTCACTACTCTCTCCCTCCCATGTAGGCCTCTCTACCACTGTGGTATAGCTACTCTCTCCCTCCCATGTAGGCCTCTCTACCGCTGTAGTGTCACTACTCTCTCCCTCCCATTTAGGCGTCTCTACCCCACTAGTGTCACTACTCTCTCCCTCCCATGTAGACCTCTCTACTGCTGTAGTGTCACTACTCTCTCCCTCCCATGTAGGCCTCTCTACCACTGTAGTGTCACTACTCTCTCCCTCCCATGTAGGCCTCTCTACCACTGTAGTGTCACTACTCTCTCCCTCCCATATAGGCCTCTCTACCGCTGTACTGTCACTACTCTCTCCCTCCCATATAGGCCTCTCTACCACTGTGGTATAGCTACTCTCTCCCTCCCATGTAGGTCTCTCTACCGCTGTAGTGTCACTACTCTCTCCCTCCCATGTAGGCCTCTCTACCACTGTGGTATAGCTACTCTCTCCCTCCCATATAGGTCTCTCTACCGCTGTAGTGTCACTACTCTCTCCCTCCCATGTAGGCCTCTCTACCACTGTGGTATAGCTACTCTCTCCCTCCCATGTAGGCCTCTCTACCGCTGTAGTGTCACTACTCTCTCCCTCCCATGTAGGCGTCTCTACCCCAGTAGTGTCACTACTCTCTCCCTCCCATGTAGACCTCTCTACTGCTGTAGTGTCACTACTCTCTCCCTCCCATGTAGGCCTCTCTACCGCTGTAGTGTCACTACTCTCTCCCTCCCATGAAGGCGTCTCTACCCCAGTAGTGTCACTACTCTCTCCCTCACATGTAGACCTCTCTACTGCTGTAGTGTCACTACTCTCTCCCTCCCATGTAGGCGTCTCTACCCCAGTAGTGTCACTACTCTCTCCCTCCCATATAGGCCTCTCTACCGCTGTGGTATAGCTACTCTCTCCCTCCCGTGTAAGCCTCTCTACCCCAGTAGTGTCACTACTCTCTCCCTCCCATATAGGCCTCTCTACCGCTGTGGTATAGCTACTCTCTCCCTCCCATGTAGGCCTCTCTACCACTGTGGTATAGCTACTCTCTCCCTCCCATGTAGGTCTCTCTACCCCAGTAGTGTCACTACTCTCTCCCTCCCATGTAGACCTCTCTACTGCTGTAGTGTCACTACTCTCTCCCTCCCATGTAGGCCTCTCTACCACTGTGGTATAGCTACTCTCTCCCTCCCATGTAGGCCTCTCTACCGCTGTAGTGTCACTACTCTCTCCCTCCCATGTAGGCGCCTCTACCCCAGTAGTGTCACTACTCTCTCCCTCCCATGTAGACCTCTCTACTGCTGTAGTGTCACTACACTCTCCCTCCCATGTAGGCGTCTCTACCCCAGTAGTGTCACTACTCTCTCCCTCCCATGTAGACCTCTCTACTGCTGTAGTGTCACTACTCTCTCCCTCCCATGTAGGCGTCTCTACCGCTGTAGTGTCACTACTCTCTCCCTCCCATGTAGGCCTCTCTACCGCTGTAGTGTCACTACTCTCTCCCTCCCATGTAGGCGTCTCTACCCCAGTAGTGTCACTACTCTCTCCCTCCCATATAGGCCTCTCTACCGCTGTAGTGTCCCTACTCTCTCCCTCCCGTATAGGCCTCTCTACCACTGTGGTATAGCTACTCTCTACCTCCCATGTAGGTCTCTCTACCGCTGTAGTGTCACTACTCTCTCCCTCCCATGTAGGCCTCTCTACCACTGTGGTATAGCTACTCTCTCCCTCCCATGTAGGCCTCTCTACCACTGTGGAATCACTACTCTCTCCTTCCCATGTAGGCCTCTCTACCGCTGTGGTCTCTCCCTCCCATATAGGCCTCTCTACCGCTGTAGTGTCACTACTCTCTCCCTCCCATGTAGGCGTCTCTACCCCAGTAGTGTCACTACTCTCTCCCTCCCATGTAGACCTCTCTACTGCTGTAGTGTCACTACTCTCTCCCACTCATGTAGGCCTCTCTACCACTGTGGTATAGCTACTCTCTCCCTCCCATGTAGGCCTCTCTACCGCTGTAGTGTCACTACTCTCTCCCTCCCATGTAGGCGTCTCTACCCCAGTAGTGTCACTACTCTCTCCCTCCCATGTAGACCTCTCTACTGCTGTAGTGTCACTACTCTCTCCCTCCCATGTAGGCGTCTCTACCACTGTAGTGTCACTACTCTCTCCCTCCCATGTAGGCCTCTCTACCGCTGTGGTATAGCTACTCTCTCCCTCCCGTGTAGGCCTCTCTACCCCAGTAGTGTCACTACTCTCTCCCTCCCATATAGGCCTCTCTACCGCTGTGGTATAGCTACTCTCTCCCTCCAATGTAGGCCTCTCTACCGCTGTAGTGTCACTACTCTCTCCCTCCCATATAGGCCTCTCTACCCCAGTAGTGTCACTACTCTCTCCCTCCCATGTAGACCTCTCTACTGCTGTGGTATAGATACTCTCTCCCTCCCATGTAGGCCTCTCTACCACTGTAGTGTCACTACTCTCTCCCTCCCATATAGGCCTCTCTACCGCTGTGGTATAGCTACTCTCTCCCTCCCGTGTAGGCCTCTCTACCCCAGTAGTGTCACTACTCTCTCCCTCCCATATAGGCCTCTCTACCGCTGTGGTATAGCTACTCTCTCCCTCCCATGTAGGCCTCTCTACCGCTGTAGTGTCACTACTCTCTCCCTCCCATATAGGCCTCTCTACCCCAGTAGTGTCACTACTCTCTCCCTCCCATGTAGACCTCTCTACTGCTGTGGTATAGATACTCTCTCCCTCCCATGTAGGCCTCTCTACCACTGTAGTGTCACTACTCTCGCCCTCCCATATAGGCCTCTCTACCGCTGTGGTATAGCTACTCTCTCCCTCCCATGTAGGCGTCTCTACCCCAGTAGTGTCACTACTCTCTCCCTCCCATGTAGACCTCTCTACTGCTGTGGTATAGATACTCTCTCCCTCCCATATAGGCCTCTCTACCACTGTGGTATAGCTACTCTCTCCCTCCCATGTAGGTCTCTCTACCGCTGTAGTGTCAATACTCTCTCCCTCCCATGTAGGCCTCTCTACCACTGTGGTATAGCTACTCTCTCCCTCCCATGTAGACCTCTCTACTGCTGTAGTGTCACTACTCTCTCCCTCCCATGTAGGCCTCTCTACCACTGTAGTGTCACTACTCTCTCCCTCCCATATAGGCCTCTCTACCGCTGTACTGTCACTACTCTCTCCCTCCCATATAGGCCTCTCTACCACTGTGGTATAGCTACTCTCTCCCTCCCATGTAGGTCTCTCTACCGCTGTAGTGTCACTACTCTCTCCCTCCCATGTAGGCCTCTCTACCACTGTGGTATAGCTACTCTCTCCCTCCCATGTAGGTCTCTCTACCGCTGTAGTGTCACTACTCTCTCCCTCCCATGCAGGCCTCTCTACCACTGTGGTATAGCTACTCTCTCCCTCCCATGTAGGCCTCTCTACCGCTGTAGTGTCACTACTCTCTCCCTCCCATGTAGGCGTCTCTACCCCAGTAGTGTCACTACTCTCTCCCTCCCATGTAGTCCTCTCTACTGCTGTAGTGTCACTACTCTCTCCCTCCCATGTAGGCGTCTCTACCGCTGTAGTGTCACTACTCTCTCCCTCCCATATAGGCCTCTCTACCGCTGTGGTATAGCTACTCTCTCCCTCCCATGTAGGCCTCTCTACCGCTGTAGTGTCACTACTCTCTCCCTCCCATGTAGGCGTCTCTACCCCAGTAGTGTCACTACTCTCTCCCTCCCATGTAGGCCTCTCTACCGCTGTAGTGTCACTACTCTCTCCCTCCCATGTAGGCGTCTCTACCGCAGTAGTGTCACTACTCTTTCCCTCCCATATAGGCCTCTCTACCGCTGTAGTGTCACTACTCTCTCCCTCCCATATAGGCCTCTCTACCACTGTGGTATAGCTACTCTCTCCCTCCCATGTAGGTCTCTCTACCGCTGTAGTGTCACTACTCTCTCCCTCCCATGTAGGCCTCTCTACCACTGTGGTATAGCTACTCTCTCCCTCCCATGTAGGCCTCTCTACCACTGTGGAATCACTACTCTCTCCTTCCCATGTAGGCCTCTCTACCGCTGTGGTCTCTCCCTCCCATATAGGCCTCTCTACCGCTGTAGTGTCACTACTCTCTCCCTCCCATGTAGGCGTCTCTACCCCAGTAGTGTCACTACTCTCTCCCTCCCATGTAGACCTCTCTACTGCTGTAGTGTCACTACTCTCTCCCTCCCATGTAGGCCTCTCTACCACTGTGGTATAGCTACTCTCTCCCTCCCATGTAGGCCTCTCTACCGCTGTAGTGTCACTACTCTCTCCCTCCCATGTAGGCGTCTCTACCCCAGTAGTGTCACTACTCTCTCCCTCCCATGTAGACCTCTCTACTGCTGTAGTGTCACTACTCTCTCCCTCCCATGTAGGCGTCTCTACCACTGTAGTGTCACTACTCTCTCCCTCCCATGTAGGCCTCTCTACCGCTGTGGTATAGCTACTCTCTCCCTCCCGTGTAGGCCTCTCTACCCCAGTAGTGTCACTACTCTCTCCCTCCCATATAGGCCTCTCTACCGCTGTGGTATAGCTACTCTCTCCCTCCCATGTAGGCCTCTCTACCGCTGTAGTGTCACTACTCTCTCCCTCCCATATAGGCCTCTCTACCCCAGTAGTGTCACTACTCTCTCCCTCCCATGTAGACCTCTCTACTGCTGTGGTATAGATAGTCTCTCCCTCCCATGTAGGCCTCTCTACCACTGTAGTGTCACTACTCTCTCCCTCCCATATAGGCCTCTCTACCGCTGTGGTATAGCTACTCTCTCCCTCCCGTGTACGCCTCTCTACCCCAGTAGTGTCACTACTCTCTCCCTCCCATATAGGCCTCTCTACCGCTGTGGTATAGCTACTCTCTCCCTCCCATGTAGGCCTCTCTACCGCTGTAGTGTCACTACTCTCTCCCTCCCATATAGGCCTCTCTACCCCAGTAGTGTCACTACTCTCTCCCTCCCATGTAGACCTCTCTACTGCTGTGGTATAGATACTCTCTCCCTCCCATGTAGGCCTCTCTACCACTGTAGTGTCACTACTCTCTCCCTCCCATATAGGCCTCTCTACCGCTTTGGTATAGCTACTCTCTCCCTCCCATGTAGGCGTCTCTACCCCAGTAGTGTCACTACTCTCTCCCTCCCATGTAGACCTCTCTACTGCTGTGGTATAGATACTCTCTCCCTCCCATGTAGGCCTCTCTACCACTGTAGTGTCACTACTCTCTCCCTCCCATATAGGCCTCTCTACCACTGTGGTATAGCTACTCTCTCCCTCCCATGTAGGTCTCTCTACCGCTGTAGTGTCAATACTCTCTCCCTCCCATGTAGGCCTCTCTACCACTGTGGTATAGCTACTCTCTCCCTCCCATGTAGGTCTCTCTACCGCTGTAGTGTCACTACTCTCTCCCTCCCATGTAGGCCTCTCTACCACTGTGGTATAGCTACTCTCTCCCTCCCATGTAGGCCTCTCTACCGCTGTAGTGTCACTACTCTCTCCCTCCCATTTAGGCGTCTCTACCCCAGTAGTGTCACTACTCTCTCCCTCCCATGTAGACCTCTCTACTGCTGTAGTGTTACTACTCTCTCCCTCCCATGTAGGCCTCTCTACCACTGTAGTGTCACTACTCTCTCCCTCCCATGTAGGCCTCTCTACCACTGTAGTGTCACTACTCTCTCCCTCCCATATAGGCCTCTCTACCGCTGTACTGTCACTACTCTCTCCCTCCCATATAGGCCTCTCTACCACTGTGGTATAGCTACTCTCTCCCTCCCATGTAGGTCTCTCTACCGCTGTAGTGTCACTACTCTCTCCCTCCCATGTAGGCCTCTCTACCACTGTGGTATAGCTACTCTCTCCCTCCCATGTAGGTCTCTCTACCGCTGTAGTGTCACTACTCTCTCCCTCCCATGTAGGCGTCTCTACCCCAGTAGTGTCACTACTCTCTCCCTCCCATGTAGGCCTCTCTACCGCTGTGGTATAGCTACTCTCTCCCTCCCGTGTAGGCCTCTCTACCCCGGTAGTGTCACTACTCTCTCCCTCCCATGTAGACCTCTCTACTGCTGTAGTGTCACAACTCTCTCCCTCCCATGTAGGCGTCTCTACCCCAGTAGTGTCACTACTCTCTCCCTCCCATATAGGCCTCTCTACCGCTGTGGTATAGCTACTCTCTCCCTCCCGTGTAGGCCTCTCTACCCCAGTAGTGTCACGACTCTCTCCCTCCCATATAGGCCTCTCTACCGCTGTGGTATAGCTACTCTCTCCCTCCCATGTAGGACTCTCTACTGCTGTAGTGTCACTACTCTCTCCCTCCCATGTAGGCCTCTCTACCGCTGTGGAATCACTACTCTCTCCTTCCCATGTAGGCCTCTCTACCGCTGTGGTCTCTCCCTCCCATATAGGCCTCTCTACCGCTGTAGTGTCACTACTCTCTCCCTCCCATGTAGGCCTCTCTACCACTGTGGTATAGCTACTCTCTCCCTCCCATGTAGGCCTCTCTACCACTGTAGTGTCACTACTCTCTCCCTCCCATGTAGGCCTCTCTACCACTGTAGTGTCACTACTCTCTCCCTCCCATATAGGCCTCTCTACCGCTGTAGTGTCACTACTCTCTCCCTCCCATGTAGGCCTCTCTACCACTGTGGAATCACTACTCTCTCCTTCCCATGTAGGCCTCTCTACCACTGTGGTATAGCTACTCTCTCCCTCCCATGTAGGCCTCTCTACCACTGTTGTGTCACTACTCTCTCCCTCCCATGTAGGCCTCTCTACCACTGTGGTCTCTCCCTCCCATATAGGCCTCCTTACCGATGTAGTGTCACTACTCTCTCCCTCCCATATAGGACTCTCTACCACTGTGGTATAGCTGGTCTCTCCCTCCCATGTAGGCCTCTCTACCGCTGTAGTGTCACTACTCTCTCCCTCCCATGTAGGCGTCTCTACCCCAGTAGTGTCACTACTCTCTCCCTCCCACATAGGCCTCTCTACCGCTGTAGTGTCACTACTCTCTCCCTCCCATGTAGGCCTCTCTACCACTGTGGTATAGCTACTCTCTCCCTCCCATGTAGGCCTCTCTACCACTGTAGTGTCACTACTCTCTCCCTCCCATGTAGGCCTCTCTACCACTGTAGTGTCACTACTCTCTCCCTCCCATATAGGCCTCTCTACCGCTGTAGTGTCACTACTCTCTCCCTCCCATATAGGCCTCTCTACCACTGTGGTATAGCTACTCTCTCCCTCCCATGTAGGTCTCTCTACCCCAGTAGTGTCACTACTCTCTCCCTCCCATGTAGACCTCTCTACTGCTGTAGTTTCACTACTCTCTCCCTCCCATGTAGGCCTCTCTACCACTGTGGTATAGCTACTCTCTCCCTCCCATGTAGGCCTCTCTACCGCTGTAGTGTCACTACTCTCTCCCTCCCATGTAGGCGTCTCTACCCCAGTAGTGTCACTACTCTCTCCCTCCCACGTAGACCTCTCTACTGCTGTAGTGTCACTACTCTCTCCCTCCCATGTAGGCGTCTCTACCCCAGTAGTGTCACTACTCTCTCCCTCCCATGTAGACCTCTCTACTGCTGTAGTGTCACTACTCTCTCCCTCCCATGTAGGCGTCTCTACCGCTGTAGTGTCACTACTCTCTCCCTCCCATGTAGGCCTCTCTACCGCTGTAGTGTCACTACTCTCTCCCTCCCATGTAGGCGTCTCTACCCCAGTAGTGTCACTACTCTCTCCCTCCCATGTAGGCCTCTCTACCGCTGTAGTGTCACTACTCTGTCCCTCCCATATAGGCCTCTCTACCACTGTGGTATAGCTACTCTCTCCCTCCCATGTAGGTCTCTCTACCGCTGTAGTGTCACTACTCTCTCCCTCCCATGTAGGCCTCTCTACCACTGTGGTATAGCTACTCTCTCCCTCCCATGTAGGCCTCTCTACCACTGTGGAATCACTACTCTCTCCTTCCCATGTAGGCCTCTCTACCGCTGTGGTCTCTCCCTCCCATATAGGCCTCTCTACCGCTGTAGTGTCACTACTCTCTCCCTCCTATGTAGGCGTCTCTAACCCAGTAGTGTCACTACTCTCTCCCTCCCATGTAGACATCTCTACTGCTGTAGTGTCACTACTCTCTCCCTCCCATGTAGGCCTCTCTACCACTGTGGTATAGCTACTCTCTCCCTCCCATGTAGGCCTCTCTACCGCTGTAGTGTCACTACTCTCTCCCTCCCATGTAGGCGTCTCTACCCCAGTAGTGTCACTACTCTCTCCCTCCCATGTAGACCTCTCTACTGCTGTAGTGTCACTACTCTCTCCCTCCCATGTAGGCGTCTCTACCCCAGTAGTGTCACTACTCTCTCCCTCCCATATAGGCCTCTCTACCGCTGTGGTATAGCTACTCTCTCCCTCCCGTGTAGGCCTCTCTACCCCAGTAGTGTCACTACTCTCTCCCTCCCATGTAGGCCTCTCTACCGCTGTGGTATAGCTACTCTCTCCCTCCCATGTAGGCCTCTCTACCACTGTGGTATAGCTACTCTCTCCCTCCCATGTAGGTCTCTCTACCCCAGTAGTGTCACTACTCTCTCCCTCCCATGTAGACCTCTCTACTGCTGTAGTGTCACTACTCTCTCCCTCCCATGTAGGCCTCTCTACCACTGTGGTATAGCTACTCTCTCCCTCCCATGTAGGCCTCTCTACCGCTGTAGTGTCACTACTCTCTCCCTCCCATGTAGGCGTCTCTACCCCAGTAGTGTCACTACTCTCTCCCTCCCATGTAGACCTCTCTACTGCTGTAGTGTCACTACTCTCTCCCTCCCATGTAGGCGTCTCTACCCCAGTAGTGTCACTACTCTCTCCCTCCCATGTAGACCTCTCTACTGCTGTAGTGTCACTACTCTCTCCCTCCCATGTAGGCGTCTCTACCGCTGTAGTGTCACTACTCTCTCCCTCCCATGTAGGCCTCTCTACCACTGTAGTGTCACTACTCTCTCCCTCCCATGTAGGCGTCTCTACCCCAGTAGTGTCACTACTCTCTCCCTCCCATATAGGCCTCTCTACCGCTGTAGTGTCACTACTCTCTCCCTCCCATATAGGCCTCTCTACCACTGTGGTATAGCTACTCTCTCCCTCCCATGTAGGTCTCTCTACCGCTGTAGTGTCACTACTCTCTCCCTCCCATGTAGGCCTCTCTACCACTGTGGTATAGCTACTCTCTCCCTCCCATGTAGGCCTCTCTACCACTGTGGAATCACTACTCTCTCCTTCCCATGTAGGCCTCTCTACCGCTGTGGTCTCTCCCTCCCATATAGGCCTCTCTACCGCTGTAGTGTCACTACTCTCTCCCTCCCATGTAGGCGTCTCTACCCCAGTAGTGTCACTACTCTCTCCCTCCCATGTAGACCTCTCTACTGCTGTAGTGTCACTACTCTCTCCCTCCCATGTAGGCCTCTCTACCACTGTGGTATAGCTACTCTCTCCCTCCCATGTAGGCCTCTCTACCGCTGTAGGGTCACTACTCTCTCCCTCCCATGTAGGCGTCTCTACCCCAGTAGTGTCACTACTCTCTCCCTCCCATGTAGACCTCTCTACTGCTGTAGTGTCACTACTCTCTCCCTCCCATGTAGGCGTCTCTACCACTGTAGTGTCACTACTCTCTCCCTCCCATGTAGGCCTCTCTACCGCTGTGGTATAGCTACTCTCTCCCTCCCGTGTAGGCCTCTCTACCCCAGTAGTGTCACTACTCTCTCCCTCCCATATAGGCCTCTCTACCGCTGTGGTATAGCTACTCTCTCCCTCCCATGTAGGCCTCTCTACCGCTGTAGTGTCACTACTCTCTCCCTCCCATATAGGCCTCTCTACCCCAGTAGTGTCACTACTCTCTCCCTCCCATGTAGACCTCTCTACTGCTGTGGTATAGATACTCTCTCCCTCCCATGTAGGCCTCTCTACCACTGTAGTGTCACTACTCTCTCCCTCCCATATAGGCCTCTCTACCGCTGTGGTATAGCTACTCTCTCCCTCCCGTGTAGGCCTCTCTACCCCAGTAGTGTCACTACTCTCTCCCTCCCATATAGGCCTCTCTACCGCTGTGGTATAGCTACTCTCTCCCTCCCATGTAGGCCTCTATACCGCTGTAGTGTCACTACTCTCTCCCTCCCATATAGGCCTCTCTACCCCAGTAGTGTCACTACTCTCTCCCTCCCATGTAGACCTCTCTAATGCTGTGGTATAGATACTCTCTCCCTCCCATGTAGGCCTCTCTACCACTGTAGTGTCACTACTCTCTCCCTCCCATATAGGCCTCTCTACCGCTGTGGTATAGCTACTCTCTCCCTCCCATGTAGGCGTCTCTACCCCAGTAGTGTCACTACTCTCTCCCTCCCATGTAGACCTCTCTACTGCTGTGGTATAGATACTCTCTCCCTCCCATGTAGGCCTCTCTACCACTGTAGTGTCACTACTCTCTCCCTCCCATATAGGCCTCTCTACCACTGTGGTATAGCTACTCTCTCCCTCCCATGTAGGTCTCTCTACCGCTGTAGTGTCACTACTCTCTCCCTCCCATGTAGGCCTCTCTACCACTGTGGTATAGCTACTCTCTCCCTCCCATGTAGGTCTCTCTACCGCTGTAGTGTCACTACTCTCTCCCTCCCATGTAGGCCTCTCTACCACTGTGGTATAGCTACTCTCTCCCTCCCATGTAGGCCTCTCTACCGCTGTAGTGTCACTACTCTCTCCCTCCCATTTAGGCGTCTCTACCCCACTAGTGTCACTACTCTCTCCCTCCCATGTAGACCTCTCTACTGCTGTAGTGTCACTACTCTCTCCCTCCCATGTAGGCCTCTCTACCACTGTAGTGTCACTACTCTCTCCCTCCCATGTAGGCCTCTCTACCACTGTAGTGTCACTACTCTCTCCCTCCCATATAGGCCTCTCTACCGCTGTACTGTCACTACTCTCTCCCTCCCATATAGGCCTCTCTGCCACTGTGGTATAGCTACTCTCTCCCTCCCATGTAGGTCTCTCTACCGCTGTAGTGTCACTACTCTCTCCCTCCCATGTAGGCCTCTCTACCACTGTGGTATAGCTACTCTCTCCCTCCCATGTAGGTCTCTCTACCGCTGTAGTGTCACTACTCTCTCCCTCCCATGTAGGCCTCTCTACTGCTGTAGTGTCACTACTCTCTCCCTCCCATGTAGGCCTCTCTACCACTGTAGTGTCACTACTCTCTCCCTCCCATGTAGGCCTCTCTACCACTGTAGTGTCACTACTCTCTCCCTCCCATATAGGCCTCTCTACCGCTGTACTGTCACTACTCTCTCCCTCCCATATAGGCCTCTCTACCACTGTGGTATAGCTACTCTCTCCCTCCCATGTAGGTCTCTCTACCGCTGTAGTGTCACTACTCTCTCCCTCCCATGTAGGCCTCTCTACCACTGTGGTATAGCTACTCTCTCCCTCCCATGTAGGTCTCTCTACCGCTGTATTGTCACTACTCTCTCCCTCCCATGTAGGCCTCTCTACCACTGTGGTATAGCTACTCTCTCCCTCCCATGTAGGCCTCTCTACCGCTGTAGTGTCACTACTCTCTCCCTCCCATGTAGGCGTCTCTACCCCAGTAGTGTCACTACTCTCTCCCTCCCATGTAGACCTCTCTACTGCTGTATTGTCACTACTCTCTCCCTCCCATGTAGGCCTCTCTACCGCTGTAGTGTCACTACTCTCTCCCTCCCATGAAGGCGTCTCTACCCCAGTAGTGTCACTACTCTCTCCCTCCCATGTAGACCTCTCTACTGCTGTAGTGTCACTACTCTCTCCCTCCCATGTAGGCGTCTCTACCCCAGTAGTGTCACTACTCTCTCCCTCCCATATAGGCCTCTCTACCGCTGTGGTATAGCTACTCTCTCCCTCCCGTGTAGGCCTCTCTACCCCAGTAGTGTCACTACTCTCTCCCTCCCATATAGGCCTCTCTACCGCTGTGGTATAGCTACTCTCTCCCTCCCATGTAGGCCTCTCTACCACTGTGGTATAGCTACTCTCTCCCTCCCATGTAGGTCTCTCTACCCCAGTAGTGTCACTACTCTCTCCCTCCCATGTAGACCTCTCTACTGCTGTAGTGTCACTACTCTCTCCCTCCCATGTAGGCCTCTCTACCACTGTGGTATAGCTACTCTCTCCCTCCCATGTAGGCCTCTCTACCGCTGTAGTGTCACTACTCTCTCCCTCCCATGTAGGCGCCTCTACCCCAGTAGTTTCACTACTCTCTCCCTCCCATGTAGACCTCTCTACTGCTGTAGTGTCACTACACTCTCCCTCCCATGTAGGCGTCTCTACCCCAGTAGTGTCACTACTCTCTCCCTCCCATGTAGACCTCTCTACTGCTGTAGTGTCACTACTCTCTCCCTCCCATGTAGGCGTCTCTACCGCTGTAGTGTCACTACTCTCTCCCTCCCATGTAGGCCTCTCTACCGCTGTAGTGTCACTACTCTCTCCCTCCCATGTAGGCGTCTCTACCCCAGTAGTGTCACTACTCTCTCCCTCCCATATAGGCCTCTCTACCGCTGTAGTGTCACTACTCTCTCCCTCCCGTATAGGCCTCTCTACCACTGTGGTATAGCTACTCTCTACCTCCCATGTAGGTCTCTCTACCGCTGTAGTGTCACTACTCTCTCCCTCCCATGTAGGCCTCTCTACCACTGTGGTATAGCTACTCTCTCCCTCCCATGTAGGCCTCTCTACCACTGTGGAATCACTACTCTCTCCTTCCCATGTAGGCCTCTCTACCGCTGTGGTCTCTCCCTCCCATATAGGCCTCTCTACCCCAGTAGTGTCACTACTCTCTCCCTCCCATGTAGACCTCTCTACTGCTGTAGTGTCACTACTCTCTCCCACTCATGTAGGCCTCTCTACCACTGTGGTATAGCTACTCTCTCCCTCCCATGTAGGCCTCTCTACCGCTGTAGTGTCACTACTCTCTCCCTCCCATGTAGGCGTCTCTACCCCAGTAGTGTCACTACTCTCTCCCTCCCATGTAGACCTCTCTACTGCTGTAGTGTCACTACTCTCTCCCTCCCATGTAGGCGTCTCTACCACTGTAGTGTCACTACTCTCTCCCTCCCATGTAGGCCTCTCTACCGCTGTGGTATAGCTACTCTCTCCCTCCCGTGTAGGCCTCTCTACCCCAGTAGTGTCACTACTCTCTCCCTCCCATATAGGCCTCTCTACCGCTGTGGTATAGCTACTCTCTCCCTCCAATGTAGGCCTCTCTACCGCTGTAGTGTCACTACTCTCTCCCTCCCATATAGGCCTCTCTACCCCAGTAGTGTCACTACTCTCTCCCTCCCATGTAGACCTCTCTACTGCTGTGGTATAGATACTCTCTCCCTCCCATGTAGGCCTCTCTACCACTGTAGTGTCACTACTCTCTCCCTCCCATATAGGCCTCTCTACCGCTGTGGTATAGCTACTCTCTCCCTCCCGTGTAGGCCTCTCTACCCCAGTAGTGTCACTACTCTCTCCCTCCCATATAGGCCTCTCTACCGCTGTGGTATAGCTACTCTCTCCCTCCCATGTAGGCCTCTCTACCGCTGTAGTGTCACTACTCTCTCCCTCCCATATAGGCCTCTCTACCCCAGTAGTGTCACTACTCTCTCCCTCCCATGTAGACCTCTCTACTGCTGTGGTATAGATACTCTCTCCCTCCCATGTAGGCCTCTCTACCACTGTAGTGTCACTACTCTCTCCCTCCCATATAGGCCTCTCTACCGCTGTGGTATAGCTACTCTCTCCCTCCCATGTAGGCGTCTCTACCCCAGTAGTGTCACTACTCTCTCCCTCCCATGTAGACCTCTCTACTGCTGTGGTATAGATACTCTCTCCCTCCCATGTAGGCCTCTCTACCACTGTAGTGTCACTACTCTCTCCCTCCCATATAGGCCTCTCTACCACTGTGGTATAGCTACTCTCTCCCTCCCATGTAGGTCTCTCTACCGCTGTAGTGTCAATACTCTCTCCCTCCCATGTAGGCCTCTCTACCACTGTGGTATAGCTACTCTCTCCCTCCCATGTAGGTCTCTCTACCGCTGTAGTGTCACTACTCTCTCCCTCCCATGTAGGCCACTCTACCACTGTGGTATAGCTACTCTCTCCCTCCCATGTAGGCCTCTCTACCGCTGTAGTGTCACTACTCTCTCCCTCCCATTTAGGCGTCTCTACCCCAGTAGTGTCACTACTCTCTCCCTCCCATGTAGACCTCTCTACTGCTGTAGTGTCACTACTCTCTCCCTCCCATGTAGGCCTCTCTACCACTGTAGTGTCACTACTCTCTCCCTCCCATATAGGCCTCTCTACCGCTGTACTGTCACTACTCTCTCCCTCCCATATAGGCCTCTCTACCACTGTGGTATAGCTACTCTCTCCCTCCCATGTAGGTCTCTCTACCGCTGTAGTGTCACTACTCTCTCCCTCCCATGTAGGCCTCTCTACCACTGTGGTATAGCTACTCTCTCCCTCCCATGTAGGTCTCTCTACCGCTGTAGTGTCACTACTCTCTCCCTCCCATGCAGGCCTCTCTACCACTGTGGTATAGCTACTCTCTCCCTCCCATGTAGGCCTCTCTACCGCTGTAGTGTCACTACTCTCTCCCTCCCATGTAGGCGTCTCTACCCCAGTAGTGTCACTACTCTCTCCCTCCATTGTAGTCCTCTCTACTGCTGTAGTGTCACTACTCTCTCCCTCCCATGTAGGCGTCTCTACCGCTGTAGTGTGACTACTCTCTCCCTCCCATATAGGCCTCTCTACCACTGTGGTATAGCTACTCTCTCCCTCCCATGTAGGCCTCTCTACCGCTGTAGTGTCACTACTCTCTCCCTCCCATGTAGGCGTCTCTACCCCAGTAGTGTCACTACTCTTTCCCTCCCATGTAGGCCTCTCTACCGCTGTAGTGTCACTACTCTCTCCCTCCCATGTAGGCGTCTCTACCGCAGTAGTGTCACTACTCTTTCCCTCCCATATAGGCCTCTCTACCGCTGTAGTGTCACTACTCTCTCCCTCCCATATAGGCCTCTCTACCACTGTGGTATAGCTACTCTCTCCCTCCCATGTAGGTCTCTCTACCGCTGTAGTGTCACTACTCTCTCCCTCCCATGTAGGCCTCTCTACAACTGTGGTATAGCTACTCCCTCCCTCCCATGTAGGCCTCTCTACCACTGTGGAATCACTACTCTCTCCTTCCCATGTAGGCCTCTCTACCGCTGTGGTCTCTCCCTCCCATATAGGCCTCTCTACCGCTGTAGTGTCACTACTCTCTCCCTCCCATGTAGGCGTCTCTAGCCCAGTAGTGTCACTACTCTCTCCCTCCCATGTAGACCTCTCTACTGCTGTAGTGTCACTACTCTCTCCCTCCCATGTAGGCCTCTCTACCACTGTGGTATAGCTACTCTCTCCCTCCCATGTAGGCCTCTCTACCGCTGTAGTGTCACTACTCTCTCCCTCCCATGTAGGCGTCTCTACCCCAGTAGTGTCACTACTCTCTCCCTCCCATATAGGCCTCTCTACCGCTGTGGTATAGCTACTCTCTCCCTCCCGTGTAGGCCTCTCTACCCCAGTAGTGTCACTACTCTCTCCCTCCCATATAGGCCTCTCTACCGCTGTGGTATAGCTACTCTCTCCCTCCCATGTAGGCCTCTCTACCACTGTGGTATAGCTACTCTCTCCCTCCCATGTAGGCCTCTCTACCCCAGTAGTGTCACTACTCTCTCCCTCCCATGTAGACCTCTCTACTGCTGTAGTGTCACTACTCTCTCCCTCCCATGTAGGCCTCTCTTCCACTATGGTATAGCTACTCTCTCCCTCCCATGTAGGCCTCTCTACCGCTGTAGTGTCACTACTCTCTCCCTCCCATGTAGGCGTCTCTACCCCAGTAGTGTCACTACTCTCTCCCTCCCATGTAGACCTCTCTACTGCTGTAGTGTCACTACTCTCTCCCTCCCATGTAGGCGTCTCTACCCCAGTAGTGTCACTACTCTCTCCCTCCCATATAGGCCTCTCTATCGCTGTAGTGTCACTACTCTCTCCCTCCCATATAGGCCTCTCTACCACTGTGGTATAGCTACTCTCTCCCTCCCATGTAGGTCTCTCTACCGCTGTAGTGTCACTACTCTCTCCCTCCCATGTAGGCCTCTCTACCACTGTGGTGTAGCTACTCTCTCCCTCCCATGTAGGCCTCTCTACCACTGTGGAATCACTACTCTCTCCTTCCCATGTAGGCCTCTCTACTGCTGTGGTCTCTCCCTCCCATATAGGCCTCTCTACCGCTGTAGTGTCACTACTCTCTCCCTCCCATGTAGGCCTCTCTACCACTGTGGTATAGCTACTCTCTCCCTCCCATGTAGGCCTCTCTACCGCTGTAGTGTCACTACTCTCTCCCTCCCATGTAGGCGTCTCTACCCCAGTAGTGTCACTACTCTCTCCCTCCCATGTAGACCTCTCTACTGCTGTAGTGTCACTACTCTCTCCCTCCCATGTAGGAGTCTCTACCACTGTAGTGTCACTACTCTCTCCCTCCCATGTAGGCCTCTCTACCGCTGTGGTATAGCTACTCTCTCCCTCCCGTGTAGGCCTCTCTACCCCAGTAGTGTCACTACTCTCTCCCTCCCATATAGGCCTCTCTACCGCTATGGTATAGCTACTCTCTCCCTCCCATGTAGGCCTCTCTACCGCTGTAGTGTCACTACTCTCTCCCTCCCATATAGGCCTCTCTACCCCAGTAGTGTCACTACTCTCTCCCTCCCATGTAGACCCCTCTACTGCTGTGGTATAGATACTCTCTCCCTCCCATGTAGGCCTCTCTACCACTGAAGTGTCACTACTCTCTCCCTCCCATATAGGCCGCTCTACCGCTGTGGTATAGCTACTCTCTCCCTCCCCTGTAGGCCTCTCTACCCCAGTAGTGTCACTACTCTCTCCCTCCCATATAGGCCTCTCTACCGCTGTGGTATAGCTACTCTCTCCCTCCCATGTAGGCCTCTCTACCGCTGTAGTGTCACTACTCTCTCCCTCCCATGTAGGTCTCTCTACCCCAGTAGTGTCACTACTCTCTCCCTCCCATGTAGACCTCTCTACTGCTGTAGTGTCACTACTCTCTCCCTCCCATGTAGGCGTCTCTACCCCAGTAGTTTCACTACTCTCTCCCTCCCATATAGGCCTCTCTACCGCTGTGGTATAGCTACTCTCTCCCTCCCATGTAGGCCTCTCTACCACTGTGGTATAGCTACTCTCTCCCTCCCATGTAGGTCTCTCTACCCCAGTAGTGTCACTACTCTCTCCCCCCCATGTAGACCTCTCTACTGCTGTAGTGTCACTACTCTCTCCCTCCCATGTAGGCCTCTCTACCACTGTGGTATAGCTACTCTCTCCCTCCCATGTAGGCCTCTCTACCGCTGTAGTGTCACTACTCTCTCCCTCCCATGTAGGCGTCTCTACCCCAGTAGTGTCACTACTCTCTCCCTCCCATGTAGACCTCTCTACTGCTGTAGTGTCACTACTCTCTCCCTCCCATGTAGGCGTCTCTACCCCAGTAGTGTCACTACTCTCTCCCTCCCATGTAGACCTCTCTACTGCTGTAGTGTCACTACTCTCTCCCTCCCATGTAGGCGTCTCTACCGCTGTAGTGTCACTACTCTCTCCCTCCCATGTAGGCCTCTCTACCGCTGTAGTGTCGCTACTCTCTCCCTCCCATGTAGGCGTCTCTACCCCAGTAGTGTCACTACTCTCTCCCTCCCATATAGGCCTCTCTACCGCTGTAGTGTCACTACTCTCTCCCTCCCATATAGGCCTCTCTACCACTGTGGTATAGCTACTCTCTCCCTCCCATGTAGGCCTCTCTACCGCTGTAGTGTCACTACTCTCTCCCTCCCATGTAGGCGTCTCTACCCCAGTAGTGTCACTACTCTCTCCCTCCCATGTAGACCTCTCTACTGCTGTAGTGTCACTACTCTCTCCCTCCCATGTAGGCGTCTCTACCCCAGTAGTGTCACTACTCTCTCCCTCCCATGTAGACCTCTCTACTGCTGTAGTGTCACTACTCTCTCCCTCCCATGTAGGCGTCTCTACCGCTGTAGTGTCACTACTCTCTCCCTCCCATGTAGGTCTCTCTACCGCTGTAGTGTCGCTACTCTCTCCCTCCCATGTAGGCGTCTCTACCCCAGTAGTGTCACTACTCTCTCCCTCCCATATAGGCCTCTCTACCGCTGTAGTGTCACTACTCTCTCCCTCCCATATAGGCCTCTCTACCACTGTGGTATAGCTACTCTCTCCCTCCCATGTAGGTCTCTCTACCGCTGTAGTGTCACTACTCTCTCCCTCCCATGTAGGCCTCTCTACCACTGTGGTATAGCTACTCTCTCCCTCCCATGTAGGCCTCTCTACCACTGTGGAATCACTACTCTCTCCTTCCCATGTAGGCCTCTCTACCGCTGTGGTCCCTCCCTCCCATATAGGCCTCTCTACCGCTGTAGTGTCATTACTCTCTCCCTCCCATGTAGGCGTCTCTACCCCAGTAGTGTCACTACTCTCTCCCTCCCATGTAGACCTCTCTACTGCTGTAGTGTCACTACTCTCTCCCTCCCATGTAGGCCTCTCTACCACTGTGGTATAGCTACTCTCTCCCTCCCATGTAGGCCTCTCTACCGCTGTAGTGTCACTACTCTCTCCCTCCCATGTAGGCGTCTCTACCCCAGTGTTGTCACTACTCTCTCCCTCCCATGTAGACTTCTCTACTGCTGTAGTGTCACTACTCTCTCCCTCCCATGTAGGCGTCTCTACCACTGTAGTGTCACTACTCTCTCCCTCCCATGTAGGCCTCTCTACCGCTGTGGTATAGCTACTCTCTCCCTCCCGTGTAGGCCTCTCTACCCCAGTAGTGTCACTACTCTCTCCCTCCCATATAGGCCTCTCTACCGCTGTGGTATAGCTACTCTCTCCCTCCCATGTAGGCCTCTCTACCGCTGTAGTGTCACTACTCTCTCCCTCCCATGTAGACCTCTCTACTGCTGTAGTGTCACTACTCTCTCCCTCCCATGTAGGCCTCTCTACCACTGTGGTATAGCTACTCTCTCCCTCCCATGTAGGCCTCTCTACCGCTGTAGTGTCACTACTCTCTCCCTCCCATGTAGGCGTCTCTACCCCAGTAGTGTCACTACTCTCTCCCTCCCATGTAGACCTCTCTACTGCTGTAGTGTCACTACTCTCTCCCTCCCATGTAGGCGTCTCTACCACTGTAGTGTCACTACTCTCTCCCTCCCATGTAGGCCTCTCTACCGCTGTGGTATAGCTACTCTCTCCCTCCCGTGTAGGCCTCTCTACCCCAGTAGTTTCACTACTCTCTCCCTCCCATATAGGCCTCTCTACCGCTGTGGTATAGCTACTCTCTCCCTCCCATGTAGGCCTCTCTACCACTGTGGTATAGCTACTCTCTCCTTCCCATGTAGGTCTCTCTACCCCAGTAGTGTCACTACTCTCTCCCCCCCATGTAGACCTCTCTACTGCTGTAGTGTCACTACTCTCTCCCTCCCATGTAGGCCTCTCTACCACTGTGGTATAGCTACTCTCTCCCTCCCATGTAGGCCTCTCTACCGCTGTAGTGTCACTACTCTCTCCCTCCCATGTAGGCGTCTCTACCCCAGTAGTGTCACTACTCTCTCCCTCCCATGTAGACCTCTCTACTGCTGTAGTGTCACTACTCTCTCCCTCCCATGTAGGCGTCTCTACCCCAGTAGTGTCACTACTCTCTCCCTCCCATGTAGACCTCTCTACTGCTGTAGTGTCACTACTCTCTCCCTCCCATGTAGGTGTCTCTACCGCTGTAGTGTCACTACTCTCTCCCTCCCATGTAGGCCTCTCTACCGCTGTAGTGTCGCTACTCTCTCCCTCCCATGTAGGCGTCTCTACCCCAGTAGTGTCACTACTCTCTCCCTCCCATATAGGCCTCTCTACCGCTGTAGTGTCACTACTCTCTCCCTCCCATATAGGCCTCTCTACCACTGTGGTATAGCTACTCTCTCCCTCCCATGTAGGTCTCTCTACCGCTGTAGTGTCACTACTCTCTCCCTCCCATGTAGGCCTCTCTACCACTGTGGTATAGCTACTCTCTCCCTCCCATGTAGGCCTCTCTACCACTGTGGAATCACTACTCTCTCCTTCCCATGTAGGCCTCTCTACCGCTGTGGTCCCTCCCTCCCATATAGGCCTCTCTACCGCTGTAGTGTCACTACTCTCTCCCTCCCATGTAGGCGTCTCTACCCCAGTAGTGTCACTACTCTCTCCCTCCCATGTAGACCTCTCTACTGCTGTAGTGTCACTACTCTCTCCCTCCCATGTAGGCCTCTCTACCACTGTGGTATAGCTACTCTCTCCCTCCCATGTAGGCCTCTCTACCGCTGTAGTGTCACTACTCTCTCCCTCCCATGTAGGAGTCTCTACCCCAGTAGTGTCACTACTCTCTCCCTCCCATGTAGACCTCTCTACTGCTGTAGTGTCACTACTCTCTCCCTCCCATGTAGGCGTCTCTACCACTGTAGTGTCACTACTCTCTCCCTCCCATGTAGACCTCTCTACTGCTGTGGTATAGATACTCTCTCCCTCCCATATAGGCCTCTCTACCGCTGTGGTATAGCTACTCTCTCCCTCCCATGTAGGCCTCTCTACCGCTGTAGTGTCACTACTCTCTCCCTCCCATATAGGCCTCTCTACCCCAGTAGTGTCACTACTCTCTCCCTCCCATGTAGACCTCTCTACTGCTGTGGTATAGATACTCTCTCCCTCCCATGTAGGCCTCTCTACCACTGAAGTGTCACTACTCTCTCCCTCCCATATAGGCCTCTCTACCGCTGTGGTATAGCTACTCTCTCCCTCCCGTGTAGGCCTCTCTACCCCAGTAGTGTCACTACTCTCTCCCTCCCATATAGGCCTCTCTACCGCTGTGGTATAGCTACTCTCTCCCTCCCATGTAGGCCTCTCTACCGCTGTAGTGTCACTACTCTCTCCCTCCCATATAGGCCTCTCTACCCCAGTAGTGTCACTACTCTCTCCCTCCCATGTAGACCTCTCTACTGCTGTGGTATAGATACTCTCTCCCTCCCATGTAGGCCTCTCTACCACTGTAGTGTCACTACTCTCTCCCTCCCATATAGGCCTCTCTACCGCTGTGGTATAGCTACTCTCTCCCTCCCGTGTACGCCTCTCTACCCCAGTAGTGTCACTACTCTCTCCCTCCCATATAGGCCTCTCTACCGCTGTGGTATAGCTACTCTCTCCCTCCCATGTAGGCCTCTCTACCGCTGTAGTGTCACTACTCTCTCCCTCCCATATAGGCCTCTCTACCCCAGTAGTGTCACTACTCTCTCCCTCCCATGTAGACCTCTCTACTGCTGTGGTATAGATACTCTCTCCCTCCCATGTAGGCCTCTCTACCACTGTAGTGTCACTACTCTCTCCCTCCCATATAGGCCTCTCTACCGCTTTGGTATAGCTACTCTCTCCCTCCCATGTAGGCGTCTCTACCCCAGTAGTGTCACTACTCTCTCCCTCCCATGTAGACCTCTCTACTGCTGTGGTATAGATACTCTCTCCCTCCCATGTAGGCCTCTCTACCACTGTAGTGTCACTACTCTCTCCCTCCCATATAGGCCTCTCTACCACTGTGGTATAGCTACTCTCTCCCTCCCATGTAGGTCTCTCTACCGCTGTAGTGTCAATACTCTCTCCCTCCCATGTAGGCCTCTCTACCACTGTGGTATAGCTACTCTCTCCCTCCCATGTAGGTCTCTCTACCGCTGTAGTGTCACTACTCTCTCCCTCCCATGTAGGCCTCTCTACCACTGTGGTATAGCTACTCTCTCCCTCCCATGTAGGCCTCTCTACCGCTGTAGTGTCACTACTCTCTCCCTCCCATTTAGGCGTCTCTACCCCAGTAGTGTCACTACTCTCTCCCTCCCATGTAGACCTCTCTACTGCTGTAGTGTCACTACTCTCTCCCTCCCATGTAGGCCTCTCTACCACTGTAGTGTCACTACTCTCTCCCTCCCATGTAGGCCTCTCTACCACTGTAGTGTCACTACTCTCTCCCTCCCATATAGGCCTCTCTACCGCTGTACTGTCACTACTCTCTCCCTCCCATATAGGCCTCTCTACCACTGTGGTATAGCTACTCTCTCCCTCCCATGTAGGTCTCTCTACCGCTGTAGTGTCACTACTCTCTCCCTCCCATGTAGGCCTCTCTACCACTGTGGTATAGCTACTCTCTCCCTCCCATGTAGGTCTCTCTACCGCTGTAGTGTCACTACTCTCTCCCTCCCATGTAGGCGTCTCTACCCCAGTAGTGTCACTACTCTCTCCCTCCCATGTAGGCCTCTCTACCGCTGTGGTATAGCTACTCTCTCCCTCCCGTGTAGGCCTCTCTACCCCAGTAGTGTCACTACTCTCTCCCTCCCATGTAGACCTCTCTACTGCTGTAGTGTCACAACTCTCTCCCTCCCATGTAGGCGTCTCTACCCCAGTAGTGTCACTACTCTCTCCCTCCCATATAGGCCTCTCTACCGCTGTGGTATAGCTACTCTCTCCCTCCCGTGTAGGCCTCTCTACCCCAGTAGTGTCACGACTCTCTCCCTCCCATATAGGCCTCTCTACCGCTGTGGTATAGCTACTCTCTCCCTCCCATGTAGGCCTCTCTACTGCTGTAGTGTCACTACTCTCTCCCTCCCATGTAGGCCTCTCTACCGCTGTGGAATCACTACTCTCTCCTTCCCATGTAGGCCTCTCTACCGCTGTGGTCTCTCCCTCCCATATAGGCCTCTCTACCGCTGTAGTGTCACTACTCTCTCCCTCCCATGTAGGCCTCTCTACCACTGTGGTATAGCTACTCTCTCCCTCCCATGTAGGCCTCTCTACCACTGTAGTGTCACTACTCTCTCCCTCCCATGTAGGCCTCTCTACCACTGTAGTGTCACTACTCTCTCCCTCCCATATAGGCCTCTCTACCGCTGTAGTGTCACTACTCTCTCCCTCCCATGTAGGCCTCTCTACCACTGTGGAATCACTACTCTCTCCTTCCCATGTAGGCCTCTCTACCACTGTGGTATAGCTACTCTCTCCCTCCCATGTAGGCCTCTCTACCACTGTTGTGTCACTACTCTCTCCCTCCCATGTAGGCCTCTCTACCACTGTGGTCTCTCCCTCCCATATAGGCCTCTCTACCGATGTAGTGTCACTACTCTCTCCCTCCCATATAGGACTCTCTACCACTGTGGTATAGCTGGTCTCTCCCTCCCATGTAGGCCTCTCTACCGCTGTAGTGTCACTACTCTCTCCCTCCCATGTAGGCGTCTCTACCCCAGTAGTGTCACTACTCTCTCCCTCCCACATAGGCCTCTCTACCGCTGTAGTGTCACTACTCTCTCCCTCCCATGTAGGCGTCTCTACCACTGTGGTATAGCTACTCTCTCCCTCCCATGTAGGCCTCTCTACCACTGTAGTGTCACTACTCTCTCCCTCCCATGTAGGCCTCTCTACCACTGTAGTGTCACTACTCTCTCCCTCCCATATAGGCCTCTCTACCGCTGTAGTGTCACTACTCTCTCCCTCCCATATAGGCCTCTCTACCACTGTGGTATAGCTACTCTCTCCCTCCCATGTAGGTCTCTCTACCCCAGTAGTGTCACTACTCTCTCCCTCCCATGTAGACCTCTCTACTGCTGTAGTTTCACTACTCTCTCCCTCCCATGTAGGCCTCTCTACCACTGTGGTATAGCTACTCTCTCCCTCCCATGTAGGCCTCTCTACCGCTGTAGTGTCACTACTCTCTCCCTCCCATGTAGGCGTCTCTACCCCAGTAGTGTCACTACTCTCTCCCTCCCACGTAGACCTCTCTACTGCTGTAGTGTCACTACTCTCTCCCTCCCATGTAGGCGTCTCTACCCCAGTAGTGTCACTACTCTCTCCCTCCCATGTAGACCTCTCTACTGCTGTAGTGTCACTACTCTCTCCCTCCCATGTAGGCGTCTCTACCGCTGTAGTGTCACTACTCTCTCCCTCCCATGTAGGCCTCTCTACCGCTGTAGTGTCACTACTCTCTCCCTCCCATGTAGGCGTCTCTACCCCAGTAGTGTCACTACTCTCTCCCTCCCATGTAGGCCTCTCTACCGCTGTAGTGTCACTACTCTGTCCCTCCCATATAGGCCTCTCTACCACTGTGGTATAGCTACTCTCTCCCTCCCATGTAGGTCTCTCTACCGCTGTAGTGTCACTACTCTCTCCCTCCCATGTAGGCCTCTCTACCACTGTGGTATAGCTACTCTCTCCCTCCCATGTAGGCCTCTCTACCACTGTGGAATCACTACTCTCTCCTTCCCATGTAGGCCTCTCTACCGCTGTGGTCTCTCCCTCCCATATAGGCCTCTCTACCGCTGTAGTGTCACTACTCTCTCCCTCCTATGTAGGCGTCTCTAACCCAGTAGTGTCACTACTCTCTCCCTCCCATGTAGACATCTCTACTGCTGTAGTGTCACTACTCTCTCCCTCCCATGTAGGCCTCTCTACCACTGTGGTATAGCTACTCTCTCCCTCCCATGTAGGCCTCTCTACCGCTGTAGTGTCACTACTCTCTCCCTCCCATGTAGGCGTCTCTACCCCAGTAGTGTCACTACTCTCTCCCTCCCATGTAGACCTCTCTACTGCTGTAGTGTCACTACTCTCTCCCTCCCATGTAGGCGTCTCTACCCCAGTAGTGTCACTACTCTCTCCCTCCCATATAGGCCTCTCTACCGCTGTGGTATAGCTACTCTCTCCCTCCCGTGTAGGCCTCTCTACCCCAGTAGTGTCACTACTCTCTCCCTCCCATGTAGGCCTCTCTACCGCTGTGGTATAGCTACTCTCTCCCTCCCATGTAGGCCTCTCTACCACTGTGGTATAGATACTCTCTCCCTCCCATGTAGGTCTCTCTACCCCAGTAGTGTCACTACTCTCTCCCTCCCATGTAGACCTCTCTACTGCTGTAGTGTCACTACTCTCTCCCTCCCATGTAGGCCTCTCTACCACTGTGGTATAGCTACTCTCTCCCTCCCATGTAGGCCTCTCTACCGCTGTAGTGTCACTACTCTCTCCCTCCCATGTAGGCGTCTCTACCCCAGTAGTGTCACTACTCTCTCCCTCCCATGTAGACCTCTCTACTGCTGTAGTGTCACTACTCTCTCCCTCCCATGTAGGCGTCTCTACCCCAGTAGTGTCACTACTCTCTCCCTCCCATGTAGACCTCTCTACTGCTGTAGTATCACTACTCTCTCCCTCCCATGTAGGCGTCTCTACCGCTGTAGTGTCACTACTCTCTCCCTCCCATGTAGGCCTCTCTACCACTGTAGTGTCACTACTCTCTCCCTCCCATGTAGGCGTCTCTACCCCAGTAGTGTCACTACTCTCTCCCTCCCATATAGGCCTCTCTACCGCTGTAGTGTCACTACTCTCTCCTTCCATATAGGCCTCTCTACCACTGTGGTATAGCTACTCTCTCCCTCCCATGTAGGTCTCTCTACCGCTGTAGTGTCACTACTCTCTCCCTCCCATGTAGGCCTCTCTACCACTGTGGTATAGCTACTCTCTCCCTCCCATGTAGGCCTCTCTACCACTGTGGAATCACTACTCTCTCCTTCCCATGTAGGCCTCTCTACCGCTGTGGTCTCTCCCTCCCATATAGGCCTCTCTACCGCTGTAGTGTCACTACTCTCTCCCTCCCATGTAGGCGTCTCTACCCCAGTAGTGTCACTACTCTCTCCCTCCCATGTAGACCTCTCTACTGCTG
This sequence comes from Ambystoma mexicanum, assembly GCF_040938575.1. NCBI lineage: Eukaryota > Metazoa > Chordata > Amphibia > Caudata > Ambystomatidae > Ambystoma > Ambystoma mexicanum. Next base: position 1,307,755,217 of record NC_090928.1, read on the forward strand.
TAGTGTCACTACTCTCTCCCTCCCATGTAGGCCTCTCTACCACTGTGGTATAGCTACTCTCTCCCTCCCATGTAGGCCTCTCTACCGCTGTAGTGTCACTACTCTCTCCCTCCCATGTAGGCGTCTCTACCCCAGTAGTGTCACTACTCTCTCCCTCCCATGTAGACCTCTCTACTGCTGTAGTGTCACTACTCTCTCCCTCCCATGTAGGCGTCTCTACCACTGTAGTGTCACTACTCTCTCCCTCCCATGTAGGCCTCTCTACCGCTGTGGTATAGCTACTCTCTCCCTCCCGTGTAGGCCTCTCTACCCCAGTAGTGTCACTACTCTCTCCCTCCCATATAGGCCTCTCTACCGCTGTGGTATAGCTACTCTCTCCCTCCCATGTAGGCCTCTCTACCGCTGTAGTGTCACTACTCTCTCCCTCCCATATAGGCCTCTCTACCCCAGTAGTGTCACTACTCTCTCCCTCCCATGTAGACCTCTCTACTGCTGTGGTATAGATACTCTCTCCCTCCCATGTAGGCCTCTCTACCACTGTAGTGTCACTACTCTCTCCCTCCCATATAGGCCTCTCTACCGCTGTGGTATAGCTACTCTCTCCCTCCCGTGTAGGCCTCTCTACCCCAGTAGTGTCACTACTCTCTCCCTCCCATATAGGCCTCTCTACCGCTGTGGTATAGCTACTCTCTCCCTCCCATGTAGGCCTCTATACCGCTGTAGTGTCACTACTCTCTCCCTCCCATATAGGCCTCTCTACCCCAGTAGTGTCACTACTCTCTCCCTCCCATGTAGACCTCTCTAATGCTGTGGTATAGATACTCTCTCCCTCCCATGTAGGCCTCTCTACCACTGTAGTGTCACTACTCTCTCCCTCCCATATAGGCCTCTCTACCGCTGTGGTATAGCTACTCTCTCCCTCCCATGTAGGCGTCTCTACCCCAGTAGTGTCACTACTCTCTCCCTCCCATGTAGACCTCTCTACTGCTGTGGTATAGATACTCTCTCCCTCCCATGTAGGCCTCTCTACCACTGTAGTGTCACTACTCTCTCCCTCCCATATAGGCCTCTCTACCACTGTGGTATAGCTACTCTCTCCCTCCCATGTAGGTCTCTCTACCGCTGTAGTGTCACTACTCTCTCCCTCCCATGTAGGCCTCTCTACCACTGTGGTATAGCTACTCTCTCCCTCCCATGTAGGTCTCTCTACCGCTGTAGTGTCACTACTCTCTCCCTCCCATGTAGGCCTCTCTACCACTGTGGTATAGCTACTCTCTCCCTCCCATGTAGGCCTCTCTACCGCTGTAGTGTCACTACTCTCTCCCTCCCATTTAGGCGTCTCTACCCCACTAGTGTCACTACTCTCTCCCTCCCATGTAGACCTCTCTACTGCTGTAGTGTCACTACTCTCTCCCTCCCATGTAGGCCTCTCTACCACTGTAGTGTCACTACTCTCTCCCTCCCATGTAGGCCTCTCTACCACTGTAGTGTCACTACTCTCTCCCTCCCATATAGGCCTCTCTACCGCTGTACTGTCACTACTCTCTCCCTCCCATATAGGCCTCTCTACCACTGTGGTATAGCTACTCTCTCCCTCCCATGTAGGTCTCTCTACCGCTGTAGTGTCACTACTCTCTCCCTCCCATGTAGGCCTCTCTACCACTGTGGTATAGCTACTCTCTCCCTCCCATGTAGGTCTCTCTAGCGCTGTAGTGTCACTACTCTCTCCCTCCCATGTAGGCCTCTCTACCACTGTGGTATAGCTACTCTCTCCCTCCCATGTAGGCCTCTCTACCGCTGTAGTGTCACTACTCTCTCCCTCCCATGTAGGCGTCTCTACCCCAGTAGTGTCACTACTCTCTCCCTCCCATGTAGACCTCTCTACTGCTGTATTGTCACTACTCTCTCCCTCCCATGTAGGCCTCTCTACCGCTGTAGTGTCACTACTCTCTCCCTTCCATGAAGGCGTCTCTACCCCAGTAGTGTCACTACTCTCTCCCTCCCATGTAGACCTCTCTACTGCTGTAGTGTCACTACTCTCTCCCTCCCATGTAGGCGTCTCTACCCCAGTAGTGTCACTACTCTCTCCCTCCCATATAGGCCTCTCTACCGCTGTGGTATAGCTACTCTCTCCCTCCCGTGTAGGCCTCTCTACCCCAGTAGTGTCACTACTCTCTCCCTCCCATATAGGCCTCTCTACCGCTGTGGTATAGCTACTCTCTCCCTCCCATGTAGGCCTCTCTACCACTGTGGTATAGCTACTCTCTCCCTCCCATGTAGGTCTCTCTACCCCAGTAGTGTCACTACTCTCTCCCTCCCATGTAGACCTCTCTACTGCTGTAGTGTCACTACTCTCTCCCTCCCATGTAGGCCTCTCTACCACTGTGGTATAGCTACTCTCTCCCTCCCATGTAGGCCTCTCTACCGCTGTAGTGTCACTACTCTCTCCCTCCCATGTAGGCGCCTCTACCCCAGTAGTTTCACTACTCTCTCCCTCCCATGTAGACCTCTCTACTGCTGTAGTGTCACTACACTCTCCCTCCCATGTAGGCGTCTCTACCCCAGTAGTGTCACTACTCTCTCCCTCCCATGTAGACCTCTCTACTGCTGTAGTGTCACTACTCTCTCCCTCCCATGTAGGCGTCTCTACCGCTGTAGTGTCACTACTCTCTCCCTCCCATGTAGGCCTCTCTACCGCTGTAGTGTCACTACTCTCTCCCTCCCATGTAGGCGTCTCTACCCCAGTAGTGTCACTACTCTCTCCCTCCCATATAGGCCTCTCTACCGCTGTAGTGTCACTACTCTCTCCCTCCCGTATAGGCCTCTCTACCACTGTGGTATAGCTACTCTCTACCTCCCATGTAGGTCTCTCTACCGCTGTAGTGTCACTACTCTCTCCCTCCCATGTAGGCCTCTCTACCACTGTGGTATAGCTACTCTCTCCCTCCCATGTAGGCCTCTCTACCACTGTGGAATCACTACTCTCTCCTTCCCATGTAGGCCTCTCTACCGCTGTGGTCTCTCCCTCCCATATAGGCCTCTCTACCGCTGTAGTGTCACTACTCTCTCCCTCCCATGTAGGCGTCTCTACCCCAGTAGTGTCACTACTCTCTCCCTCCCATGTAGACCTCTCTACTGCTGTAGTGTCACTACTCTCTCCCACTCATGTAGGCCTCTCTACCACTGTGGTATAGCTACTCTCTCCCTCCCATGTAGGCCTCTCTACCACTGTAGTGTCACTACTCTCTCCCTCCCATGTAGGCGTCTCTACCCCAGTAGTGTCACTACTCTCTCCCTCCCATGTAGACCTCTCTACTGCTGTAGTGTCACTACTCTCTCCCTCCCATGTAGGCGTCTCTACCACTGTAGTGTCACTACTCTCTCCCTCCCATGTAGGCCTCTCTACCGCTGTGGTATAGCTACTCTCTCCCTCCCGTGTAGGCCTCTCTACCCCAGTAGTGTCACTACTCTCTCCCTCCCATATAGGCCTCTCTACCGCTGTGGTATAGCTACTCTCTCCCTCCAATGTAGGCCTCTCTACCGCTGTAGTGTCACTACTCTCTCCCTCCCATATAGGCCTCTCTACCCCAGTAGTGTCACTACTCTCTCCCTCCCATGTAGACCTCTCTACTGCTGTGGTATAGATACTCTCTCCCTCCCATGTAGGCCTCTCTACCACTGTAGTGTCACTACTCTCTCCCTCCCATATAGGCCTCTCTACCGCTGTGGTATAGCTACTCTCTCCCTCCCGTGTAGGCCTCTCTACCCCAGTAGTGTCACTACTCTCTCCCTCCCATATAGGCCTCTCTACCGCTGTGGTATAGCTACTCTCTCCCTCCCATGTAGGCCTCTCTACCGCTGTAGTGTCACTACTCTCTCCCTCCCATATAGGCCTCTCTACCCCAGTAGTGTCACTACTCTCTCCCTCCCATGTAGACCTCTCTACTGCTGTGGTATAGATACTCTCTCCCTCCCATGTAGGCCTCTCTACCACTGTAGTGTCACTACTCTCTCCCTCCCATATAGGCCTCTCTACCGCTGTGGTATAGCTACTCTCTCCCTCCCATGTAGGCGTCTCTACCCCAGTAGTGTCACTACTCTCTCCCTCCCATGTAGACCTCTCTACTGCTGTGGTATAGATACTCTCTCCCTCCCATGTAGGCCTCTCTACCACTGTAGTGTCACTACTCTCTCCCTCCCATATAGGCCTCTCTACCACTGTGGTATAGCTACTCTCTCCCTCCCATGTAGGTCTCTCTACCGCTGTAGTGTCAATACTCTCTCCCTCCCATGTAGGCCTCTCTACCACTGTGGTATAGCTACTCTCTCCCTCCCATGTAGGTCTCTCTACCGCTGTAGTGTCACTACTCTCTCCCTCCCATGTAGGCCACTCTACCACTGTGGTATAGCTACTCTCTCCCTCCCATGTAGGCCTCTCTACCGCTGTAGTGTCACTACTCTCTCCCTCCCATTTAGGCGTCTCTACCCCAGTAGTGTCACTACTCTCTCCCTCCCATGTAGACCTCTCTACTGCTGTAGTGTCACTACTCTCTCCCTCCCATGTAGGCCTCTCTACCAATGTAGTGTCACTACTCTCTCCCTCCCATATAGGCCTCCCTACCGCTGTACTGTCACTACTCTCTCCCTCCCATATAGGCCTCTCTACCACTGTGGTATAGCTACTCTCTCCCTCCCATGTAGGTCTCTCTACCGCTGTAGTGTCACTACTCTCTCCCTCCCATGTAGGCCTCTCTACCACTGTGGTATAGCTACTCTCTCCCTCCCATGTAGGTCTCTCTACCGCTGTAGTGTCACTACTCTCTCCCTCCCATGCAGGCCTCTCTACCACTGTGGTATAGCTACTCTCTCCCTCCCATGTAGGCCTCTCTACCGCTGTAGTGTCACTACTCTCTCCCTCCCATGTAGGCGTCTCTACCCCAGTAGTGTCACTACTCTCTCCCTCCATTGTAGTCCTCTCTACTGCTGTAGTGTCACTACTCTCTCCCTCCCATGTAGGCGTCTCTACCGCTGTAGTGTGACTACTCTCTCCCTCCCATATAGGCCTCTCTACCACTGTGGTATAGCTACTCTCTCCCTCCCATGTAGGCCTCTCTACCGCTGTAGTGTCACTACTCTCTCCCTCCCATGTAGGCGTCTCTACCCCAGTAGTGTCACTACTCTTTCCCTCCCATGTAGGCCTCTCTACCGCTGTAGTGTCACTACTCTCTCCCTCCCATGTAGGCGTCTCTACCGCAGTAGTGTCACTACTCTTTCCCTCCCATATAGGCCTCTCTACCGCTGTAGTGTCACTACTCTCTCCCTCCCATATAGGCCTCTCTACCACTGTGGTATAGCTACTCTCTCCCTCCCATGTAGGTCTCTCTACCGCTGTAGTGTCACTACTCTCTCCCTCCCATGTAGGCCTCTCTACCACTGTGGTATAGCTACTCCCTCCCTCCCATGTAGGCCTCTCTACCACTGTGGAATCACTACTCTCTCCTTCCCATGTAGGCCTCTCTACCGCTGTGGTCTCTCCCTCCCATATAGGCCTCTCTACCGCTGTAGTGTCACTACTCTCTCCCTCCCATGTAGGCGTCTCTAGCCCAGTAGTGTCACTACTCTCTCCCTCCCATGTAGACCTCTCTACTGCTGTAGTGTCACTACTCTCTCCCTCCCATGTAGGCCTCTCTTCCACTATGGTATAGCTACTCTCTCCCTCCCATGTAGGCCTCTCTACCGCTGTAGTGTCACTACTCTCTCCCTCCCATGTAGGCGTCTCTACCCCAGTAGTGTCACTACTCTCTCCCTCCCATGTAGACCTCTCTACTGCTGTAGTGTCACTACTCTCTCCCTCCCATGTAGGCGTCTCTACCCCAGTAGTGTCACTACTCTCTCCCTCCCATATAGGCCTCTCTATCGCTGTAGTGTCACTACTCTCTCCCTCCCATATAGGCCTCTCTACCACTGTGGTATAGCTACTCTCTCCCTCCCATGTAGGTCTCTCTACCGCTGTAGTGTCACTACTCTCTCCCTCCCATGTAGGCCTCTCTACCACTGTGGTGTAGCTACTCTCTCCCTCCCATGTAGGCCTCTCTACCACTGTGGAATCACTACTCTCTCCTTCCCATGTAGGCCTCTCTACTGCTGTGGTCTCTCCCTCCCATATAGGCCTCTCTACCGCTGTAGTGTCACTACTCTCTCCCTCCCATTTAGGCCTCTCTACCACTGTGGTATAGCTACTCTCTCCCTCCCATGTAGGCCTCTCTACCGCTGTAGTGTCACTACTCTCTCCCTCCCATGTAGGCGTCTCTACCCCAGTAGTGTCACTACTCTCTCCCTCCCATGTAGACCTCTCTACTGCTGTAGTGTCACTACTCTCTCCCTCCCATGTAGGAGTCTCTACCACTGTAGTGTCACTACTCTCTCCCTCCCATGTAGGCCTCTCTACCGCTGTGGTATAGCTACTCTCTCCCTCCCGTGTAGGCCTCTCTACCCCAGTAGTGTCACTACTCTCTCCCTCCCATAATAGGCCTCTCTACCGCTGTGGTATAGCTACTCTCTCCCTCCCATGTAGGCCTCTCTACCGCTGTAGTGTCACTACTCTCTCCCTCCCATATAGGCCTCTCTACCCCAGTAGTGTCACTACTCTCTCCCTCCCATGTAGACCTCTCTACTGCTGTGGTATAGATACTCTCTCCCTCCCATGTAGGCCTCTCTACCACTGAAGTGTCACTACTCTCTCCCTCCCATATAGGCCGCTCTACCGCTGTGGTATAGCTACTCTCTCCCTCCCCTGTAGGCCTCTCTACCCCAGTAGTGTCACTACTCTCTCCCTCCCATATAGGCCTCTCTACCGCTGTGGTATAGCTACTCTCTCCCTCCCATGTAGGCCTCTCTACCGCTGTAGTGTCACTACTCTCTCCCTCCCATGTAGGCCTCTCTACCACTGTGGTATAGCTACTCTCTCCCTCCCATGTAGGTCTCTCTACCGCTGTAGTGTCACTACTCTCTCCCTCCCATGTAGGCCTCTCTACCACTGTGGTATAGCTACTCTCTCCCTCCCATGTAGGCCTCTCTACCGCTGTAGTGTCACTACTCTCTCCCTCCCATTTAGGCGTCTCTACCCCAGTAGTGTCACTACTCTCTCCCTCCCATGTAGACCTCTCTACTGCTGTAGTGTCACTACTCTCTCCCTCCCATGTAGGCCTCTCTACCACTGTAGTGTCACTACTCTCTCCCTCCCATGTAGGCCTCTCTACCACTGTAGTGTCACTACTCTCTCCCTCCCATATAGGCCTCTCTACCGCTGTACTGTCACTACTCTCTCCCTCCCATATAGGCCTCTCTACCACTGTGGTATAGCTACTCTCTCCCTCCCATGTAGGTCTCTCTACCGCTGTAGTGTCACTACTCTCTCCCTCCCATGTAGGCCTCTCTACCACTGTGGTATAGCTACTCTCTCCCTCCCATGTAGGTCTCTCTACCGCTGTAGTGTCACTACTCTCTCCCTCCCATGTAGGCGTCTCTACCCCAGTAGTGTCACTACTCTCTCCCTCCCATGTAGGCCTCTCTACCGCTGTGGTATAGCTACTCTCTCCCTCCCGTGTAGGCCTCTCTACCCCAGTAGTGTCACTACTCTCTCCCTCCCATGTAGACCTCTCTACTGCTGTAGTGTCACAACTCTCTCCCTCCCATGTAGGCGTCTCTACCCCAGTAGTGTCACTACTCTCTCCCTCCCATATAGGCCTCTCTACCGCTGTGGTATAGCTACTCTCTCCCTCCCGTGTAGGCCTCTCTACCCCAGTAGTGTCACGACTCTCTCCCTCCCATATAGGCCTCTCTACCGCTGTGGTATAGCTACTCTCTCCCTCCCATGTAGGCCTCTCTACTGCTGTAGTGTCACTACTCTCTCCCTCCCATGTAGGCCTCTCTACCGCTGTGGAATCACTACTCTCTCCTTCCCATGTAGGCCTCTCTACCGCTGTGGTCTCTCCCTCCCATATAGGCCTCTCTACCGCTGTAGTGTCACTACTCTCTCCCTCCCATGTAGGCCTCTCTACCACTGTGGTATAGCTACTCTCTCCCTCCCATGTAGGCCTCTCTACCACTGTAGTGTCACTACTCTCTCCCTCCCATGTAGGCCTCTCTACCACTGTAGTGTCACTACTCTCTCCCTCCCATATAGGCCTCTCTACCGCTGTAGTGTCACTACTCTCTCCCTCCCATGTAGGCCTCTCTACCACTGTGGAATCACTACTCTCTCCTTCCCATGTAGGCCTCTCTACCACTGTGGTATAGCTACTCTCTCCCTCCCATGTAGGCCTCTCTACCACTGTTGTGTCACTACTCTCTCCCTCCCATGTAGGCCTCTCTACCACTGTGGTCTCTCCCTCCCATATAGGCCTCTCTACCGATGTAGTGTCACTACTCTCTCCCTCCCATATAGGACTCTCTACCACTGTGGTATAGCTGGTCTCTCCCTCCCATGTAGGCCTCTCTACCGCTGTAGTGTCACTACTCTCTCCCTCCCATGTAGGCGTCTCTACCCCAGTAGTGTCACTACTCTCTCCCTCCCACATAGGCCTCTCTACCGCTGTAGTGTCACTACTCTCTCCCTCCCATGTAGGCCTCTCTACCACTGTGGTATAGCTACTCTCTCCCTCCCATGTAGGCCTCTCTACCACTGTAGTGTCACTACTCTCTCCCTCCCATGTAGGCCTCTCTACCACTGTAGTGTCACTACTCTCTCCCTCCCATATAGGCCTCTCTACCGCTGTAGTGTCACTACTCTCTCCCTCCCATATAGGCCTCTCTACCACTGTGGTATAGCTACTCTCTCCCTCCCATGTAGGTCTCTCTACCCCAGTAGTGTCACTACTCTCTCCCTCCCATGTAGACCTCTCTACTGCTGTAGTTTCACTACTCTCTCCCTCCCATGTAGGCCTCTCTACCACTGTGGTATAGCTACTCTCTCCCTCCCATGTAGGCCTCTCTACCGCTGTAGTGTCACTACTCTCTCCCTCCCATGTAGGCGTCTCTACCCCAGTAGTGTCACTACTCTCTCCCTCCCACGTAGACCTCTCTACTGCTGTAGTGTCACTACTCTCTCCCTCCCATGTAGGCGTCTCTACCCCAGTAGTGTCACTACTCTCTCCCTCCCATGTAGACCTCTCTACTGCTGTAGTGTCACTACTCTCTCCCTCCCATGTAGGCGTCTCTACCGCTGTAGTGTCACTACTCTCTCCCTCCCATGTAGGCCTCTCTACCGCTGTAGTGTCACTACTCTCTCCCTCCCATGTAGGCGTCTCTACCCCAGTAGTGTCACTACTCTCTCCCTCCCATGTAGGCCTCTCTACCGCTGTAGTGTCACTACTCTGTCCCTCCCATATAGGCCTCTCTACCACTGTGGTATAGCTACTCTCTCCCTCCCATGTAGGTCTCTCTACCGCTGTAGTGTCACTACTCTCTCCCTCCCATGTAGGCCTCTCTACCACTGTGGTATAGCTACTCTCTCCCTCCCATGTAGGCCTCTCTACCACTGTGGAATCACTACTCTCTCCTTCCCATGTAGGCCTCTCTACCGCTGTGGTCTCTCCCTCCCATATAGGCCTCTCTACCGCTGTAGTGTCACTACTCTCTCCCTCCTATGTAGGCGTCTCTAACCCAGTAGTGTCACTACTCTCTCCCTCCCATGTAGACATCTCTACTGCTGTAGTGTCACTACTCTCTCCCTCCCATGTAGGCCTCTCTACCACTGTGGTATAGCTACTCTCTCCCTCCCATGTAGGCCTCTCTACCGCTGTAGTGTCACTACTCTCTCCCTCCCATGTAGGCGTCTCTACCCCAGTAGTGTCACTACTCTCTCCCTCCCATGTAGACCTCTCTACTGCTGTAGTGTCACTACTCTCTCCCTCCCATGTAGGCGTCTCTACCCCAGTAGTGTCACTACTCTCTCCCTCCCATATAGGCCTCTCTACCGCTGTGGTATAGCTACTCTCTCCCTCCCGTGTAGGCCTCTCTACCCCAGTAGTGTCACTACTCTCTCCCTCCCATGTAGGCCTCTCTACCGCTGTGGTATAGCTACTCTCTCCCTCCCATGTAGGCCTCTCTACCACTGTGGTATAGATACTCTCTCCCTCCCATGTAGGTCTCTCTACCCCAGTAGTGTCACTACTCTCTCCCTCCCATGTAGACCTCTCTACTGCTGTAGTGTCACTACTCTCTCCCTCCCATGTAGGCCTCTCTACCACTGTGGTATAGCTACTCTCTCCCTCCCATGTAGGCCTCTCTACCGCTGTAGTGTCACTACTCTCTCCCTCCCATGTAGGCGTCTCTACCCCAGTAGTGTCACTACTCTCTCCCTCCCATGTAGACCTCTCTACTGCTGTAGTGTCACTACTCTCTCCCTCCCATGTAGGCGTCTCTACCCCAGTAGTGTCACTACTCTCTCCCTCCCATGTAGACCTCTCTACTGCTGTAGTGTCACTACTCTCTCCCTCCCATGTAGGCGTCTCTACCGCTGTAGTGTCACTACTCTCTCCCTCCCATGTAGGCCTCTCTACCACTGTAGTGTCACTACTCTCTCCCTCCCATGTAGGCGTCTCTACCCCAGTAGTGTCACTACTCTCTCCCTCCCATATAGGCCTCTCTACCGCTGTAGTGTCACTACTCTCTCCTTCCATATAGGCCTCTCTACCACTGTGGTATAGCTACTCTCTCCCTCCCATGTAGGTCTCTCTACCGCTGTAGTGTCACTACTCTCTCCCTCCCATGTAGGCCTCTCTACCACTGTGGTATAGCTACTCTCTCCCTCCCATGTAGGCCTCTCTACCACTGTGGAATCACTACTCTCTCCTTCCCATGTAGGCCTCTCTACCGCTGTGGTCTCTCCCTCCCATATAGGCCTCTCTACCGCTGTAGTGTCACTACTCTCTCCCTCCCATGTAGGCGTCTCTACCCCAGTAGTGTCACTACTCTCTCCCTCCCATGTAGACCTCTCTACTGCTGTAGTGTCACTACTCTCTCCCTCCCATGTAGGCCTCTCTACCACTGTGGTATAGCTACTCTCTCCCTCCCATGTAGGCCTCTCTACCGCTGTAGTGTCACTACTCTCTCCCTCCCATGTAGGCGTCTCTACCCCAGTAGTGTCACTACTCTCTCCCTCCCATGTAGACCTCTCTACTGCTGTAGTGTCACTACTCTCTCCCTCCCATGTAGGCGTCTCTACCACTGTAGTGTCACTACTCTCTCCCTCCCATGTAGGCCTCTCTACCGCTGTGGTATAGCTACTCTCTCCCTCCCGTGTAGGCCTCTCTACCCCAGTAGTGTCACTACTCTCTCCCTCCCATATAGGCCTCTCTACCGCTGTGGTATAGCTACTCTCTCCCTCCCATGTAGGCCTCTCTACCGCTGTAGTGTCACTACTCTCTCCCTCCCATATAGGCCTCTCTACCCCAGTAGTGTCACTACTCTCTCCCTCCCATGTAGACCTCTCTACTGCTGTGGTATAGATACTCTCTCCCTCCCATGTAGGCCTCTCTACCACTGTAGTGTCACTACTCTCTCCCTCCCATATAGGCCTCTCTACCGCTGTGGTATAGCTACTCTCTCCCTCCCGTGTAGGCCTCTCTACCCCAGTAGTGTCACTACTCTCTCCCTCCCATATAGGCCTCTCTACCGCTGTGGTATAGCTACTCTCTCCCTCCCATGTAGGCCTCTATACCGCTGTAGTGTCACTACTCTCTCCCTCCCATATAGGCCTCTCTACCCCAGTAGTGTCACTACTCTCTCCCTCCCATGTAGACCTCTCTAATGCTGTGGTATAGATACTCTCTCCCTCCCATGTAGGCCTCTCTACCACTGTAGTGTCACTACTCTCTCCCTCCCATATAGGCCTCTCTACCGCTGTGGTATAGCTACTCTCTCCCTCCCATGTAGGCGTCTCTACCCCAGTAGTGTCACTACTCTCTCCCTCCCATGTAGACCTCTCTACTGCTGTGGTATAGATACTCTCTCCCTCCCATGTAGGCCTCTCTACCACTGTAGTGTCACTACTCTCTCCCTCCCATATAGGCCTCTCTACCACTGTGGTATAGCTACTCTCTCCCTCCCATGTAGGTCTCTCTACCGCTGTAGTGTCACTACTCTCTCCCTCCCATGTAGGCCTCTCTACCACTGTGGTATAGCTACTCTCTCCCTCCCATGTAGGTCTCTCTACCGCTGTAGTGTCACTACTCTCTCCCTCCCATGTAGGCCTCTCTACCACTGTGGTATAGCTACTCTCTCCCTCCCATGTAGGCCTATCTACCGCTGTAGTGTCACTACTCTCTCCCTCCCATTTAGGCGTCTCTACCCCACTAGTGTCACTACTCTCTCCCTCCCATGTAGACCTCTCTACTGCTGTAGTGTCACTACTCTCTCCCTCCCATGTAGGCCTCTCTACCACTGTAGTGTCACTACTCTCTCCCTCCCATGTAGGCCTCTCTACCACTGTAGTGTCACTACTCTCTCCCTCCCATATAGGCCTCTCTACCGCTGTACTGTCACTACTCTCTCCCTCCCATATAGGCCTCTCTACCACTGTGGTATAGCTACTCTCTCCCTCCCATGTAGGTCTCTCTACCGCTGTAGTGTCACTACTCTCTCCCTCCCATGTAGGCCTCTCTACCACTGTGGTATAGCTACTCTCTCCCTCCCATGTAGGTCTCTCTACCGCTGTAGTGTCACTACTCTCTCCCTCCCATGTAGGCCTCTCTACCACTGTGGTATAGCTACTCTCTCCCTCCCATGTAGGCCTCTCTACCGCTGTAGTGTCACTACTCTCTCCCTCCCATGTAGGCGTCTCTACCCCAGTAGTGTCACTACTCTCTCCCTCCCATGTAGACCTCTCTACTGCTGTATTGTCACTACTCTCTCCCTCCCATGTAGGCCTCTCTACCGCTGTAGTGTCACTACTCTCTCCCTTCCATGAAGGCGTCTCTACCCCAGTAGTGTCACTACTCTCTCCCTCCCATGTAGACCTCTCTACTGCTGTAGTGTCACTACTCTCTCCCTCCCATGTAGGCGTCTCTACCCCAGTAGTGTCACTACTCTCTCCCTCCCATATAGGCCTCTCTACCGCTGTGGTATAGCTACTCTCTCCCTCCCGTGTAGGCCTCTCTACCCCAGTAGTGTCACTACTCTCTCCCTCCCATATAGGCCTCTCTACCGCTGTGGTATAGCTACTCTCTCCCTCCCATGTAGGCCTCTCTACCACTGTGGTATAGCTACTCTCTCCCTCCCATGTAGGTCTCTCTACCCCAGTAGTGTCACTACTCTCTCCCTCCCATGTAGACCTCTCTACTGCTGTAGTGTCACTACTCTCTCCCTCCCATGTAGGCCTCTCTACCACTGTGGTATAGCTACTCTCTCCCTCCCATGTAGGCCTCTCTACCGCTGTAGTGTCACTACTCTCTCCCTCCCATGTAGGCGCCTCTACCCCAGTAGTTTCACTACTCTCTCCCTCCCATGTAGACCTCTCTACTGCTGTAGTGTCACTACACTCTCCCTCCCATGTAGGCGTCTCTACCCCAGTAGTGTCACTACTCTCTCCCTCCCAAGTAGACCTCTCTACTGCTGTAGTGTCACTACTCTCTCCCTCCCATGTAGGCGTCTCTACCGCTGTAGTGTCACTACTCTCTCCCTCCCATGTAGGCCTCTCTACCGCTGTAGTGTCACTACTCTCTCCCTCCCATGTAGGCGTCTCTACCCCAGTAGTGTCACTACTCTCTCCCTCCCATATAGGCCTCTCTACCGCTGTAGTGTCACTACTCTCTCCTTCCATATAGGCCTCTCTACCACTGTGGTATAGCTACTCTCTCCCTCCCATGTAGGTCTCTCTACCGCTGTAGTGTCACTACTCTCTCCCTCCCATGTAGGCCTCTCTACCACTGTGGTATAGCTACTCTCTCCCTCCCATGTAGGCCTCTCTACCGCTGTGGTCTCTCCCTCCCATATAGGCCTCTCTACCGCTGTAGTGTCACTACTCTCTCCCTCCCATGTAGGCGTCTCTACCCCAGTAGTGTCACTACTCTCTCCCTCCCATGTAGACCTCTCTACTGCTGTAGTGTCACTACTCTCTCCCTCCCATGTAGGCCTCTCTACCACTGTGGTATAGCTACTCTCTCCCTCCCATGTAGGCCTCTCTACCGCTGTAGTGTCACTACTCTCTCCCTCCCATGTAGGCGTCTCTACCCCAGTAGTGTCACTACTCTCTCCCTCCCATATAGGCCTCTCTACCGCTGTGGTATAGCTACTCTCTCCCTCCCGTGTAGGCCTCTCTACCCCAGTAGTGTCACTACTCTCTCCCTCCCATATAGGCCTCTCTACCGCTGTGGTATAGCTACTCTCTCCCTCCCATGTAGGCCTCTATACCGCTGTAGTGTCACTACTCTCTCCCTCCCATATAGGCCTCTCTACCCCAGTAGTGTCACTACTCTCTCCCTCCCATGTAGACCTCTCTAATGCTGTGGTATAGATACTCTCTCCCTCCCATGTAGGCCTCTCTACCACTGTAGTGTCACTACTCTCTCCCTCCCATATAGGCCTCTCTACCGCTGTGGTATAGCTACTCTCTCCCTCCCATGTAGGCGTCTCTACCCCAGTAGTGTCACTACTCTCTCCCTCCCATGTAGACCTCTCTACTGCTGTGGTATAGATACTCTCTCCCTCCCATGTAGGCCTCTCTACCACTGTAGTGTCACTACTCTCTCCCTCCCATATAGGCCTCTCTACCACTGTGGTATAGCTACTCTCTCCCTCCCATGTAGGTCTCTCTACCACTGTAGTGTCACTACTCTCTCCCTCCCATGTAGGCCTCTCTACCACTGTGGTATAGCTACTCTCTCCCTCCCATGTAGGTCTCTCTACCGCTGTAGTGTCACTACTCTCTCCCTCCCATGTAGGCCTCTCTACCACTGTGGTATAGCTACTCTCTCCCTCCCATGTAGGCCTATCTACCGCTGTAGTGTCACTACTCTCTCCCTCCCATTTAGGCGTCTCTACCCCACTAGTGTCACTACTCTCTCCCTCCCATGTAGACCTCTCTACTGCTGTAGTGTCACTACTCTCTCCCTCCCATGTAGGCCTCTCTACCACTGTAGTGTCACTACTCTCTCCCTCCCATGTAGGCCTCTCTACCACTGTAGTGTCACTACTCTCTCCCTCCCATATAGGCCTCTCTACCGCTGTACTGTCACTACTCTCTCCCTCCCATATAGGCCTCTCTACCACTGTGGTATAGCTACTCTCTCCCTCCCATGTAGGTCTCTCTACCGCTGTAGTGTCACTACTCTCTCCCTCCCATGTAGGCCTCTCTACCACTGTGGTATAGCTACTCTCTCCCTCCCATGTAGGTCTCTCTACCGCTGTAGTGTCACTACTCTCTCCCTCCCATGTAGGCCTCTCTACCACTGTGGTATAGCTACTCTCTCCCTCCCATGTAGGCCTCTCTACCGCTGTAGTGTCACTACTCTCTCCCTCCCATGTAGGCGTCTCTACCCCAGTAGTGTCACTACTCTCTCCCTCCCATGTAGACCTCTCTACTGCTGTATTGTCACTACTCTCTCCCTCCCATGTAGGCCTCTCTACCGCTGTAGTGTCACTACTCTCTCCCTTCCATGAAGGCGTCTCTACCCCAGTAGTGTCACTACTCTCTCCCTCCCATGTAGACCTCTCTACTGCTGTAGTGTCACTACTCTCTCCCTCCCATGTAGGCGTCTCTACCCCAGTAGTGTCACTACTCTCTCCCTCCCATATAGGCCTCTCTACCGCTGTGGTATAGCTACTCTCTCCCTCCCATGTAGGCCTCTCTACCACTGTGGTATAGCTACTCTCTCCCTCCCATGTAGGTCTCTCTACCCCAGTAGTGTCACTACTCTCTCCCTCCCATGTAGACCTCTCTACTGCTGTAGTGTCACTACTCTCTCCCTCCCATGTAGGCCTCTCTACCACTGTGGTATAGCTACTCTCTCCCTCCCATGTAGGCCTCTCTACCGCTGTAGTGTCACTACTCTCTCCCTCCCATGTAGGCGCCTCTACCCCAGTAGTTTCACTACTCTCTCCCTCCCATGTAGACCTCTCTACTGCTGTAGTGTCACTACACTCTCCCTCCCATGTAGGCGTCTCTACCCCAGTAGTGTCACTACTCTCTCCCTCCCATGTAGACCTCTCTACTGCTGTAGTGTCACTACTCTCTCCCTCCCATGTAGGCGTCTCTACCGCTGTAGTGTCACTACTCTCTCCCTCCCATGTAGGCCTCTCTACCGCTGTAGTGTCACTACTCTCTCCCTCCCATGTAGGCGTCTCTACCCCAGTAGTGTCACTACTCTCTCCCTCCCATATAGGCCTCTCTACCGCTGTAGTGTCACTACTCTCTCCCTCCCGTATAGGCCTCTCTACCACTGTGGTATAGCTACTCTCTACCTCCCATGTAGGTCTCTCTACCGCTGTAGTGTCACTACTCTCTCCCTCCCATGTAGGCCTCTCTACCACTGTGGTATAGCTACTCTCTCCCTCCCATGTAGGCCTCTCTACCACTGTGGAATCACTACTCTCTCCTTCCCATGTAGGCCTCTCTACCGCTGTGGTCTCTCCCTCCCATATAGGCCTCTCTACCCCAGTAGTGTCACTACTCTCTCCCTCCCATGTAGACCTCTCTACTGCTGTAGTGTCACTACTCTCTCCCACTCATGTAGGCCTCTCTACCACTGTGGTATAGCTACTCTCTCCCTCCCATGTAGGCCTCTCTACCGCTGTAGTGTCACTACTCTCTCCCTCCCATGTAGGCGTCTCTACCCCAGTAGTGTCACTACTCTCTCCCTCCCATGTAGACCTCTCTACTGCTGTAGTGTCACTACTCTCTCCCTCCCATGTAGGCGTCTCTACCACTGTAGTGTCACTACTCTCTCCCTCCCATGTAGGCCTCTCTACCGCTGTGGTATAGCTACTCTCTCCCTCCCGTGTAGGCCTCTCTACCCCAGTAGTGTCACTACTCTCTCCCTCCCATATAGGCCTCTCTACCGCTGTGGTATAGCTACTCTCTCCCTCCAATGTAGGCCTCTCTACCGCTGTAGTGTCACTACTCTCTCCCTCCCATATAGGCCTCTCTACCCCAGTAGTGTCACTACTCTCTCCCTCCCATGTAGACCTCTCTACTGCTGTGGTATAGATACTCTCTCCCTCCCATGTAGGCCTCTCTACCACTGTAGTGTCACTACTCTCTCCCTCCCATATAGGCCTCTCTACCGCTGTGGTATAGCTACTCTCTCCCTCCCGTGTAGGCCTCTCTACCCCAGTAGTGTCACTACTCTCTCCCTCCCATATAGGCCTCTCTACCGCTGTGGTATAGCTACTCTCTCCCTCCCATGTAGGCCTCTCTACCGCTGTAGTGTCACTACTCTCTCCCTCCCATATAGGCCTCTCTACCCCAGTAGTGTCACTACTCTCTCCCTCCCATGTAGACCTCTCTACTGCTGTGGTATAGATACTCTCTCCCTCCCATGTAGGCCTCTCTACCACTGTAGTGTCACTACTCTCTCCCTCCCATATAGGCCTCTCTACCGCTGTGGTATAGCTACTCTCTCCCTCCCATGTAGGCGTCTCTACCCCAGTAGTGTCACTACTCTCTCCCTCCCATGTAGACCTCTCTACTGCTGTGGTATAGATACTCTCTCCCTCCCATGTAGGCCTCTCTACCACTGTAGTGTCACTACTCTCTCCCTCCCATATAGGCCTCTCTACCACTGTGGTATAGCTACTCTCTCCCTCCCATGTAGGTCTCTCTACCGCTGTAGTGTCAATACTCTCTCCCTCCCATGTAGGCCTCTCTACCACTGTGGTATAGCTACTCTCTCCCTCCCATGTAGGTCTCTCTACCGCTGTAGTGTCACTACTCTCTCCCTCCCATGTAGGCCACTCTACCACTGTGGTATAGCTACTCTCTCCCTCCCATGTAGGCCTCTCTACCGCTGTAGTGTCACTACTCTCTCCCTCCCATTTAGGCGTCTCTACCCCAGTAGTGTCACTACTCTCTCCCTCCCATGTAGACCTCTCTACTGCTGTAGTGTCACTACTCTCTCCCTCCCATGTAGGCCTCTCTACCACTGTAGTGTCACTACTCTCTCCCTCCCATATAGGCCTCTCTACCGCTGTACTGTCACTACTCTCTCCCTCCCATATAGGCCTCTCTACCACTGTGGTATAGCTACTCTCTCCCTCCCATGTAGGTCTCTCTACCGCTGTAGTGTCACTACTCTCTCCCTCCCATGTAGGCCTCTCTACCACTGTGGTATAGCTACTCTCTCCCTCCCATGTAGGTCTCTCTACCGCTGTAGTGTCACTACTCTCTCCCTCCCATGCAGGCCTCTCTACCACTGTGGTATAGCTACTCTCTCCCTCCCATGTAGGCCTCTCTACCGCTGTAGTGTCACTACTCTCTCCCTCCCATGTAGGCGTCTCTACCCCAGTAGTGTCACTACTCTCTCCCTCCATTGTAGTCCTCTCTACTGCTGTAGTGTCACTACTCTCTCCCTCCCATGTAGGCGTCTCTACCGCTGTAGTGTGACTACTCTCTCCCTCCCATATAGGCCTCTCTACCACTGTGGTATAGCTACTCTCTCCCTCCCATGTAGGCCTCTCTACCGCTGTAGTGTCACTACTCTCTCCCTCCCATGTAGGCGTCTCTACCCCAGTAGTGTCACTACTCTTTCCCTCCCATGTAGGCCTCTCTACCGCTGTAGTGTCACTACTCTCTCCCTCCCATGTAGGCGTCTCTACCGCAGTAGTGTCACTACTCTTTCCCTCCCATATAGGCCTCTCTACCGCTGTAGTGTCACTACTCTCTCCCTCCCATATAGGCCTCTCTACCACTGTGGTATAGCTACTCTCTCCCTCCCATGTAGGTCTCTCTACCGCTGTAGTGTCACTACTCTCTCCCTCCCATGTAGGCCTCTCTACAACTGTGGTATAGCTACTCCCTCCCTCCCATGTAGGCCTCTCTACCACTGTGGAATCACTACTCTCTCCTTCCCATGTAGGCCTCTCTACCGCTGTGGTCTCTCCCTCCCATATAGGCCTCTCTACCGCTGTAGTGTCACTACTCTCTCCCTCCCATGTAGGCGTCTCTAGCCCAGTAGTGTCACTACTCTCTCCCTCCCATGTAGACCTCTCTACTGCTGTAGTGTCACTACTCTCTCCCTCCCATGTAGGCCTCTCTACCACTGTGGTATAGCTACTCTCTCCCTCCCATGTAGGCCTCTCTACCGCTGTAGTGTCACTACTCTCTCCCTCCCATGTAGGCGTCTCTACCCCAGTAGTGTCACTACTCTCTCCCTCCCATATAGGCCTCTCTACCGCTGTGGTATAGCTACTCTCTCCCTCCCGTGTAGGCCTCTCTACCCCAGTAGTGTCACTACTCTCTCCCTCCCATATAGGCCTCTCTACCGCTGTGGTATAGCTACTCTCTCCCTCCCATGTAGGCCTCTCTACCACTGTGGTATAGCTACTCTCTCCCTCCCATGTAGGCCTCTCTACCCCAGTAGTGTCACTACTCTCTCCCTCCCATGTAGACCTCTCTACTGCTGTAGTGTCACTACTCTCTCCCTCCCATGTAGGCCTCTCTTCCACTATGGTATAGCTACTCTCTCCCTCCCATGTAGGCCTCTCTACCGCTGTAGTGTCACTACTCTCTCCCTCCCATGTAGGCGTCTCTACCCCAGTAGTGTCACTACTCTCTCCCTCCCATGTAGACCTCTCTACTGCTGTAGTGTCACTACTCTCTCCCTCCCATGTAGGCGTCTCTACCCCAGTAGTGTCACTACTCTCTCCCTCCCATATAGGCCTCTCTATCGCTGTAGTGTCACTACTCTCTCCCTCCCATATAGGCCTCTCTACCACTGTGGTATAGCTACTCTCTCCCTCCCATGTAGGTCTCTCTACCGCTGTAGTGTCACTACTCTCTCCCTCCCATGTAGGCCTCTCTACCACTGTGGTGTAGCTACTCTCTCCCTCCCATGTAGGCCTCTCTACCACTGTGGAATCACTACTCTCTCCTTCCCATGTAGGCCTCTCTACTGCTGTGGTCTCTCCCTCCCATATAGGCCTCTCTACCGCTGTAGTGTCACTACTCTCTCCCTCCCATGTAGGCCTCTCTACCACTGTGGTATAGCTACTCTCTCCCTCCCATGTAGGCCTCTCTACCGCTGTAGTGTCACTACTCTCTCCCTCCCATGTAGGCGTCTCTACCCCAGTAGTGTCACTACTCTCTCCCTCCCATGTAGACCTCTCTACTGCTGTAGTGTCACTACTCTCTCCCTCCCATGTAGGAGTCTCTACCACTGTAGTGTCACTACTCTCTCCCTCCCATGTAGGCCTCTCTACCGCTGTGGTATAGCTACTCTCTCCCTCCCGTGTAGGCCTCTCTACCCCAGTAGTGTCACTACTCTCTCCCTCCCATATAGGCCTCTCTACCGCTATGGTATAGCTACTCTCTCCCTCCCATGTAGGCCTCTCTACCGCTGTAGTGTCACTACTCTCTCCCTCCCATATAGGCCTCTCTACCCCAGTAGTGTCACTACTCTCTCCCTCCCATGTAGACCCCTCTACTGCTGTGGTATAGATACTCTCTCCCTCCCATGTAGGCCTCTCTACCACTGAAGTGTCACTACTCTCTCCCTCCCATATAGGCCGCTCTACCGCTGTGGTATAGCTACTCTCTCCCTCCCCTGTAGGCCTCTCTACCCCAGTAGTGTCACTACTCTCTCCCTCCCATATAGGCCTCTCTACCGCTGTGGTATAGCTACTCTCTCCCTCCCATGTAGGCCTCTCTACCGCTGTAGTGTCACTACTCTCTCCCTCCCATGTAGGTCTCTCTACCCCAG
Source organism: Ambystoma mexicanum (assembly GCF_040938575.1). Classification (NCBI taxonomy): domain Eukaryota; kingdom Metazoa; phylum Chordata; class Amphibia; order Caudata; family Ambystomatidae; genus Ambystoma; species Ambystoma mexicanum. The sequence goes on from NC_090928.1 coordinate 1,307,776,132, forward strand.
TAGTGTCACTACTCTCTCCCTCCCATGTAGACCTCTCTACTGCTGTAGTGTCACTACTCTCTCCCTCCCATGTAGGCGTCTCTACCCCAGTAGTTTCACTACTCTCTCCCTCCCATATAGGCCTCTCTACCGCTGTGGTATAGCTACTCTCTCCCTCCCATGTAGGCCTCTCTACCACTGTGGTATAGCTACTCTCTCCCTCCCATGTAGGTCTCTCTACCCCAGTAGTGTCACTACTCTCTCCCCCCCATGTAGACCTCTCTACTGCTGTAGTGTCACTACTCTCTCCCTCCCATGTAGGCCTCTCTACCACTGTGGTATAGCTACTCTCTCCCTCCCATGTAGGCCTCTCTACCGCTGTAGTGTCACTACTCTCTCCCTCCCATGTAGGCGTCTCTACCCCAGTAGTGTCACTACTCTCTCCCTCCCATGTAGACCTCTCTACTGCTGTAGTGTCACTACTCTCTCCCTCCCATGTAGGCGTCTCTACCCCAGTAGTGTCACTACTCTCTCCCTCCCATGTAGACCTCTCTACTGCTGTAGTGTCACTACTCTCTCCCTCCCATGTAGGCGTCTCTACCGCTGTAGTGTCACTACTCTCTCCCTCCCATGTAGGCCTCTCTACCGCTGTAGTGTCGCTACTCTCTCCCTCCCATGTAGGCGTCTCTACCCCAGTAGTGTCACTACTCTCTCCCTCCCATATAGGCCTCTCTACCGCTGTAGTGTCACTACTCTCTCCCTCCCATATAGGCCTCTCTACCACTGTGGTATAGCTACTCTCTCCCTCCCATGTAGGCCTCTCTACCGCTGTAGTGTCACTACTCTCTCCCTCCCATGTAGGCGTCTCTACCCCAGTAGTGTCACTACTCTCTCCCTCCCATGTAGACCTCTCTACTGCTGTAGTGTCACTACTCTCTCCCTCCCATGTAGGCGTCTCTACCCCAGTAGTGTCACTACTCTCTCCCTCCCATGTAGACCTCTCTACTGCTGTAGTGTCACTACTCTCTCCCTCCCATGTAGGCGTCTCTACCGCTGTAGTGTCACTACTCTCTCCCTCCCATGTAGGTCTCTCTACCGCTGTAGTGTCGCTACTCTCTCCCTCCCATGTAGGCGTCTCTACCCCAGTAGTGTCACTACTCTCTCCCTCCCATATAGGCCTCTCTACCGCTGTAGTGTCACTACTCTCTCCCTCCCATATAGGCCTCTCTACCACTGTGGTATAGCTACTCTCTCCCTCCCATGTAGGTCTCTCTACCGCTGTAGTGTCACTACTCTCTCCCTCCCATGTAGGCCTCTCTACCACTGTGGTATAGCTACTCTCTCCCTCCCATGTAGGCCTCTCTACCACTGTGGAATCACTACTCTCTCCTTCCCATGTAGGCCTCTCTACCGCTGTGGTCCCTCCCTCCCATATAGGCCTCTCTACCGCTGTAGTGTCATTACTCTCTCCCTCCCATGTAGGCGTCTCTACCCCAGTAGTGTCACTACTCTCTCCCTCCCATGTAGACCTCTCTACTGCTGTAGTGTCACTACTCTCTCCCTCCCATGTAGGCCTCTCTACCACTGTGGTATAGCTACTCTCTCCCTCCCATGTAGGCCTCTCTACCGCTGTAGTGTCACTACTCTCTCCCTCCCATGTAGGCGTCTCTACCCCAGTGTTGTCACTACTCTCTCCCTCCCATGTAGACTTCTCTACTGCTGTAGTGTCACTACTCTCTCCCTCCCATGTAGGCGTCTCTACCACTGTAGTGTCACTACTCTCTCCCTCCCATGTAGGCCTCTCTACCGCTGTGGTATAGCTACTCTCTCCCTCCCGTGTAGGCCTCTCTACCCCAGTAGTGTCACTACTCTCTCCCTCCCATATAGGCCTCTCTACCGCTGTGGTATAGCTACTCTCTCCCTCCCATGTAGGCCTCTCTACCGCTGTAGTGTCACTACTCTCTCCCTCCCATGTAGACCTCTCTACTGCTGTAGTGTCACTACTCTCTCCCTCCCATGTAGGCCTCTCTACCACTGTGGTATAGCTACTCTCTCCCTCCCATGTAGGCCTCTCTACCGCTGTAGTGTCACTACTCTCTCCCTCCCATGTAGGCGTCTCTACCCCAGTAGTGTCACTACTCTCTCCCTCCCATGTAGACCTCTCTACTGCTGTAGTGTCACTACTCTCTCCCTCCCATGTAGGCGTCTCTACCACTGTAGTGTCACTACTCTCTCCCTCCCATGTAGGCCTCTCTACCGCTGTGGTATAGCTACTCTCTCCCTCCCGTGTAGGCCTCTCTACCCCAGTAGTTTCACTACTCTCTCCCTCCCATATAGGCCTCTCTACCGCTGTGGTATAGCTACTCTCTCCCTCCCATGTAGGCCTCTCTACCACTGTGGTATAGCTACTCTCTCCTTCCCATGTAGGTCTCTCTACCCCAGTAGTGTCACTACTCTCTCCCCCCCATGTAGACCTCTCTACTGCTGTAGTGTCACTACTCTCTCCCTCCCATGTAGGCCTCTCTACCACTGTGGTATAGCTACTCTCTCCCTCCCATGTAGGCCTCTCTACCGCTGTAGTGTCACTACTCTCTCCCTCCCATGTAGGCGTCTCTACCCCAGTAGTGTCACTACTCTCTCCCTCCCATGTAGACCTCTCTACTGCTGTAGTGTCACTACTCTCTCCCTCCCATGTAGGCGTCTCTACCCCAGTAGTGTCACTACTCTCTCCCTCCCATGTAGACCTCTCTACTGCTGTAGTGTCACTACTCTCTCCCTCCCATGTAGGTGTCTCTACCGCTGTAGTGTCACTACTCTCTCCCTCCCATGTAGGCCTCTCTACCGCTGTAGTGTCGCTACTCTCTCCCTCCCATGTAGGCGTCTCTACCCCAGTAGTGTCACTACTCTCTCCCTCCCATATAGGCCTCTCTACCGCTGTAGTGTCACTACTCTCTCCCTCCCATATAGGCCTCTCTACCACTGTGGTATAGCTACTCTCTCCCTCCCATGTAGGTCTCTCTACCGCTGTAGTGTCACTACTCTCTCCCTCCCATGTAGGCCTCTCTACCACTGTGGTATAGCTACTCTCTCCCTCCCATGTAGGCCTCTCTACCACTGTGGAATCACTACTCTCTCCTTCCCATGTAGGCCTCTCTACCGCTGTGGTCCCTCCCTCCCATATAGGCCTCTCTACCGCTGTAGTGTCACTACTCTCTCCCTCCCATGTAGGCGTCTCTACCCCAGTAGTGTCACTACTCTCTCCCTCCCATGTAGACCTCTCTACTGCTGTAGTGTCACTACTCTCTCCCTCCCATGTAGGCCTCTCTACCACTGTGGTATAGCTACTCTCTCCCTCCCATGTAGGCCTCTCTACCGCTGTAGTGTCACTACTCTCTCCCTCCCATGTAGGAGTCTCTACCCCAGTAGTGTCACTACTCTCTCCCTCCCATGTAGACCTCTCTACTGCTGTAGTGTCACTACTCTCTCCCTCCCATGTAGGCGTCTCTACCACTGTAGTGTCACTACTCTCTCCCTCCCATGTAGACCTCTCTACTGCTGTGGTATAGATACTCTCTCCCTCCCATATAGGCCTCTCTACCGCTGTGGTATAGCTACTCTCTCCCTCCCATGTAGGCCTCTCTACCGCTGTAGTGTCACTACTCTCTCCCTCCCATATAGGCCTCTCTACCCCAGTAGTGTCACTACTCTCTCCCTCCCATGTAGACCTCTCTACTGCTGTGGTATAGATACTCTCTCCCTCCCATGTAGGCCTCTCTACCACTGAAGTGTCACTACTCTCTCCCTCCCATATAGGCCTCTCTACCGCTGTGGTATAGCTACTCTCTCCCTCCCGTGTAGGCCTCTCTACCCCAGTAGTGTCACTACTCTCTCCCTCCCATATAGGCCTCTCTACCGCTGTGGTATAGCTACTCTCTCCCTCCCATGTAGGCCTCTCTACCGCTGTAGTGTCACTACTCTCTCCCTCCCATATAGGCCTCTCTACCCCAGTAGTGTCACTACTCTCTCCCTCCCATGTAGACCTCTCTACTGCTGTGGTATAGATACTCTCTCCCTCCCATGTAGGCCTCTCTACCACTGTAGTGTCACTACTCTCTCCCTCCCATATAGGCCTCTCTACCGCTGTGGTATAGCTACTCTCTCCCTCCCGTGTACGCCTCTCTACCCCAGTAGTGTCACTACTCTCTCCCTCCCATATAGGCCTCTCTACCGCTGTGGTATAGCTACTCTCTCCCTCCCATGTAGGCCTCTCTACCGCTGTAGTGTCACTACTCTCTCCCTCCCATATAGGCCTCTCTACCCCAGTAGTGTCACTACTCTCTCCCTCCCATGTAGACCTCTCTACTGCTGTGGTATAGATACTCTCTCCCTCCCATGTAGGCCTCTCTACCACTGTAGTGTCACTACTCTCTCCCTCCCATATAGGCCTCTCTACCGCTTTGGTATAGCTACTCTCTCCCTCCCATGTAGGCGTCTCTACCCCAGTAGTGTCACTACTCTCTCCCTCCCATGTAGACCTCTCTACTGCTGTGGTATAGATACTCTCTCCCTCCCATGTAGGCCTCTCTACCACTGTAGTGTCACTACTCTCTCCCTCCCATATAGGCCTCTCTACCACTGTGGTATAGCTACTCTCTCCCTCCCATGTAGGTCTCTCTACCGCTGTAGTGTCAATACTCTCTCCCTCCCATGTAGGCCTCTCTACCACTGTGGTATAGCTACTCTCTCCCTCCCATGTAGGTCTCTCTACCGCTGTAGTGTCACTACTCTCTCCCTCCCATGTAGGCCTCTCTACCACTGTGGTATAGCTACTCTCTCCCTCCCATGTAGGCCTCTCTACCGCTGTAGTGTCACTACTCTCTCCCTCCCATTTAGGCGTCTCTACCCCAGTAGTGTCACTACTCTCTCCCTCCCATGTAGACCTCTCTACTGCTGTAGTGTCACTACTCTCTCCCTCCCATGTAGGCCTCTCTACCACTGTAGTGTCACTACTCTCTCCCTCCCATGTAGGCCTCTCTACCACTGTAGTGTCACTACTCTCTCCCTCCCATATAGGCCTCTCTACCGCTGTACTGTCACTACTCTCTCCCTCCCATATAGGCCTCTCTACCACTGTGGTATAGCTACTCTCTCCCTCCCATGTAGGTCTCTCTACCGCTGTAGTGTCACTACTCTCTCCCTCCCATGTAGGCCTCTCTACCACTGTGGTATAGCTACTCTCTCCCTCCCATGTAGGTCTCTCTACCGCTGTAGTGTCACTACTCTCTCCCTCCCATGTAGGCGTCTCTACCCCAGTAGTGTCACTACTCTCTCCCTCCCATGTAGGCCTCTCTACCGCTGTGGTATAGCTACTCTCTCCCTCCCGTGTAGGCCTCTCTACCCCAGTAGTGTCACTACTCTCTCCCTCCCATGTAGACCTCTCTACTGCTGTAGTGTCACAACTCTCTCCCTCCCATGTAGGCGTCTCTACCCCAGTAGTGTCACTACTCTCTCCCTCCCATATAGGCCTCTCTACCGCTGTGGTATAGCTACTCTCTCCCTCCCGTGTAGGCCTCTCTACCCCAGTAGTGTCACGACTCTCTCCCTCCCATATAGGCCTCTCTACCGCTGTGGTATAGCTACTCTCTCCCTCCCATGTAGGCCTCTCTACTGCTGTAGTGTCACTACTCTCTCCCTCCCATGTAGGCCTCTCTACCGCTGTGGAATCACTACTCTCTCCTTCCCATGTAGGCCTCTCTACCGCTGTGGTCTCTCCCTCCCATATAGGCCTCTCTACCGCTGTAGTGTCACTACTCTCTCCCTCCCATGTAGGCCTCTCTACCACTGTGGTATAGCTACTCTCTCCCTCCCATGTAGGCCTCTCTACCACTGTAGTGTCACTACTCTCTCCCTCCCATGTAGGCCTCTCTACCACTGTAGTGTCACTACTCTCTCCCTCCCATATAGGCCTCTCTACCGCTGTAGTGTCACTACTCTCTCCCTCCCATGTAGGCCTCTCTACCACTGTGGAATCACTACTCTCTCCTTCCCATGTAGGCCTCTCTACCACTGTGGTATAGCTACTCTCTCCCTCCCATGTAGGCCTCTCTACCACTGTTGTGTCACTACTCTCTCCCTCCCATGTAGGCCTCTCTACCACTGTGGTCTCTCCCTCCCATATAGGCCTCTCTACCGATGTAGTGTCACTACTCTCTCCCTCCCATATAGGACTCTCTACCACTGTGGTATAGCTGGTCTCTCCCTCCCATGTAGGCCTCTCTACCGCTGTAGTGTCACTACTCTCTCCCTCCCATGTAGGCGTCTCTACCCCAGTAGTGTCACTACTCTCTCCCTCCCACATAGGCCTCTCTACCGCTGTAGTGTCACTACTCTCTCCCTCCCATGTAGGCGTCTCTACCACTGTGGTATAGCTACTCTCTCCCTCCCATGTAGGCCTCTCTACCACTGTAGTGTCACTACTCTCTCCCTCCCATGTAGGCCTCTCTACCACTGTAGTGTCACTACTCTCTCCCTCCCATATAGGCCTCTCTACCGCTGTAGTGTCACTACTCTCTCCCTCCCATATAGGCCTCTCTACCACTGTGGTATAGCTACTCTCTCCCTCCCATGTAGGTCTCTCTACCCCAGTAGTGTCACTACTCTCTCCCTCCCATGTAGACCTCTCTACTGCTGTAGTTTCACTACTCTCTCCCTCCCATGTAGGCCTCTCTACCACTGTGGTATAGCTACTCTCTCCCTCCCATGTAGGCCTCTCTACCGCTGTAGTGTCACTACTCTCTCCCTCCCATGTAGGCGTCTCTACCCCAGTAGTGTCACTACTCTCTCCCTCCCACGTAGACCTCTCTACTGCTGTAGTGTCACTACTCTCTCCCTCCCATGTAGGCGTCTCTACCCCAGTAGTGTCACTACTCTCTCCCTCCCATGTAGACCTCTCTACTGCTGTAGTGTCACTACTCTCTCCCTCCCATGTAGGCGTCTCTACCGCTGTAGTGTCACTACTCTCTCCCTCCCATGTAGGCCTCTCTACCGCTGTAGTGTCACTACTCTCTCCCTCCCATGTAGGCGTCTCTACCCCAGTAGTGTCACTACTCTCTCCCTCCCATGTAGGCCTCTCTACCGCTGTAGTGTCACTACTCTGTCCCTCCCATATAGGCCTCTCTACCACTGTGGTATAGCTACTCTCTCCCTCCCATGTAGGTCTCTCTACCGCTGTAGTGTCACTACTCTCTCCCTCCCATGTAGGCCTCTCTACCACTGTGGTATAGCTACTCTCTCCCTCCCATGTAGGCCTCTCTACCACTGTGGAATCACTACTCTCTCCTTCCCATGTAGGCCTCTCTACCGCTGTGGTCTCTCCCTCCCATATAGGCCTCTCTACCGCTGTAGTGTCACTACTCTCTCCCTCCTATGTAGGCGTCTCTAACCCAGTAGTGTCACTACTCTCTCCCTCCCATGTAGACATCTCTACTGCTGTAGTGTCACTACTCTCTCCCTCCCATGTAGGCCTCTCTACCACTGTGGTATAGCTACTCTCTCCCTCCCATGTAGGCCTCTCTACCGCTGTAGTGTCACTACTCTCTCCCTCCCATGTAGGCGTCTCTACCCCAGTAGTGTCACTACTCTCTCCCTCCCATGTAGACCTCTCTACTGCTGTAGTGTCACTACTCTCTCCCTCCCATGTAGGCGTCTCTACCCCAGTAGTGTCACTACTCTCTCCCTCCCATATAGGCCTCTCTACCGCTGTGGTATAGCTACTCTCTCCCTCCCGTGTAGGCCTCTCTACCCCAGTAGTGTCACTACTCTCTCCCTCCCATGTAGGCCTCTCTACCGCTGTGGTATAGCTACTCTCTCCCTCCCATGTAGGCCTCTCTACCACTGTGGTATAGATACTCTCTCCCTCCCATGTAGGTCTCTCTACCCCAGTAGTGTCACTACTCTCTCCCTCCCATGTAGACCTCTCTACTGCTGTAGTGTCACTACTCTCTCCCTCCCATGTAGGCCTCTCTACCACTGTGGTATAGCTACTCTCTCCCTCCCATGTAGGCCTCTCTACCGCTGTAGTGTCACTACTCTCTCCCTCCCATGTAGGCGTCTCTACCCCAGTAGTGTCACTACTCTCTCCCTCCCATGTAGACCTCTCTACTGCTGTAGTGTCACTACTCTCTCCCTCCCATGTAGGCGTCTCTACCCCAGTAGTGTCACTACTCTCTCCCTCCCATGTAGACCTCTCTACTGCTGTAGTATCACTACTCTCTCCCTCCCATGTAGGCGTCTCTACCGCTGTAGTGTCACTACTCTCTCCCTCCCATGTAGGCCTCTCTACCACTGTAGTGTCACTACTCTCTCCCTCCCATGTAGGCGTCTCTACCCCAGTAGTGTCACTACTCTCTCCCTCCCATATAGGCCTCTCTACCGCTGTAGTGTCACTACTCTCTCCTTCCATATAGGCCTCTCTACCACTGTGGTATAGCTACTCTCTCCCTCCCATGTAGGTCTCTCTACCGCTGTAGTGTCACTACTCTCTCCCTCCCATGTAGGCCTCTCTACCACTGTGGTATAGCTACTCTCTCCCTCCCATGTAGGCCTCTCTACCACTGTGGAATCACTACTCTCTCCTTCCCATGTAGGCCTCTCTACCGCTGTGGTCTCTCCCTCCCATATAGGCCTCTCTACCGCTGTAGTGTCACTACTCTCTCCCTCCCATGTAGGCGTCTCTACCCCAGTAGTGTCACTACTCTCTCCCTCCCATGTAGACCTCTCTACTGCTGTAGTGTCACTACTCTCTCCCTCCCATGTAGGCCTCTCTACCACTGTGGTATAGCTACTCTCTCCCTCCCATGTAGGCCTCTCTACCGCTGTAGTGTCACTACTCTCTCCCTCCCATGTAGGCGTCTCTACCCCAGTAGTGTCACTACTCTCTCCCTCCCATGTAGACCTCTCTACTGCTGTAGTGTCACTACTCTCTCCCTCCCATGTAGGCGTCTCTACCACTGTAGTGTCACTACTCTCTCCCTCCCATGTAGGCCTCTCTACCGCTGTGGTATAGCTACTCTCTCCCTCCCGTGTAGGCCTCTCTACCCCAGTAGTGTCACTACTCTCTCCCTCCCATATAGGCCTCTCTACCGCTGTGGTATAGCTACTCTCTCCCTCCCATGTAGGCCTCTCTACCGCTGTAGTGTCACTACTCTCTCCCTCCCATATAGGCCTCTCTACCCCAGTAGTGTCACTACTCTCTCCCTCCCATGTAGACCTCTCTACTGCTGTGGTATAGATACTCTCTCCCTCCCATGTAGGCCTCTCTACCACTGTAGTGTCACTACTCTCTCCCTCCCATATAGGCCTCTCTACCGCTGTGGTATAGCTACTCTCTCCCTCCCGTGTAGGCCTCTCTACCCCAGTAGTGTCACTACTCTCTCCCTCCCATATAGGCCTCTCTACCGCTGTGGTATAGCTACTCTCTCCCTCCCATGTAGGCCTCTATACCGCTGTAGTGTCACTACTCTCTCCCTCCCATATAGGCCTCTCTACCCCAGTAGTGTCACTACTCTCTCCCTCCCATGTAGACCTCTCTAATGCTGTGGTATAGATACTCTCTCCCTCCCATGTAGGCCTCTCTACCACTGTAGTGTCACTACTCTCTCCCTCCCATATAGGCCTCTCTACCGCTGTGGTATAGCTACTCTCTCCCTCCCATGTAGGCGTCTCTACCCCAGTAGTGTCACTACTCTCTCCCTCCCATGTAGACCTCTCTACTGCTGTGGTATAGATACTCTCTCCCTCCCATGTAGGCCTCTCTACCACTGTAGTGTCACTACTCTCTCCCTCCCATATAGGCCTCTCTACCACTGTGGTATAGCTACTCTCTCCCTCCCATGTAGGTCTCTCTACCGCTGTAGTGTCACTACTCTCTCCCTCCCATGTAGGCCTCTCTACCACTGTGGTATAGCTACTCTCTCCCTCCCATGTAGGTCTCTCTACCGCTGTAGTGTCACTACTCTCTCCCTCCCATGTAGGCCTCTCTACCACTGTGGTATAGCTACTCTCTCCCTCCCATGTAGGCCTCTCTACCGCTGTAGTGTCACTACTCTCTCCCTCCCATTTAGGCGTCTCTACCCCACTAGTGTCACTACTCTCTCCCTCCCATGTAGACCTCTCTACTGCTGTAGTGTCACTACTCTCTCCCTCCCATGTAGGCCTCTCTACCACTGTAGTGTCACTACTCTCTCCCTCCCATGTAGGCCTCTCTACCACTGTAGTGTCACTACTCTCTCCCTCCCATATAGGCCTCTCTACCGCTGTACTGTCACTACTCTCTCCCTCCCATATAGGCCTCTCTACCACTGTGGTATAGCTACTCTCTCCCTCCCATGTAGGTCTCTCTACCGCTGTAGTGTCACTACTCTCTCCCTCCCATGTAGGCCTCTCTACCACTGTGGTATAGCTACTCTCTCCCTCCCATGTAGGTCTCTCTAGCGCTGTAGTGTCACTACTCTCTCCCTCCCATGTAGGCCTCTCTACCACTGTGGTATAGCTACTCTCTCCCTCCCATGTAGGCCTCTCTACCGCTGTAGTGTCACTACTCTCTCCCTCCCATGTAGGCGTCTCTACCCCAGTAGTGTCACTACTCTCTCCCTCCCATGTAGACCTCTCTACTGCTGTATTGTCACTACTCTCTCCCTCCCATGTAGGCCTCTCTACCGCTGTAGTGTCACTACTCTCTCCCTTCCATGAAGGCGTCTCTACCCCAGTAGTGTCACTACTCTCTCCCTCCCATGTAGACCTCTCTACTGCTGTAGTGTCACTACTCTCTCCCTCCCATGTAGGCGTCTCTACCCCAGTAGTGTCACTACTCTCTCCCTCCCATATAGGCCTCTCTACCGCTGTGGTATAGCTACTCTCTCCCTCCCGTGTAGGCCTCTCTACCCCAGTAGTGTCACTACTCTCTCCCTCCCATATAGGCCTCTCTACCGCTGTGGTATAGCTACTCTCTCCCTCCCATGTAGGCCTCTCTACCACTGTGGTATAGCTACTCTCTCCCTCCCATGTAGGTCTCTCTACCCCAGTAGTGTCACTACTCTCTCCCTCCCATGTAGACCTCTCTACTGCTGTAGTGTCACTACTCTCTCCCTCCCATGTAGGCCTCTCTACCACTGTGGTATAGCTACTCTCTCCCTCCCATGTAGGCCTCTCTACCGCTGTAGTGTCACTACTCTCTCCCTCCCATGTAGGCGCCTCTACCCCAGTAGTTTCACTACTCTCTCCCTCCCATGTAGACCTCTCTACTGCTGTAGTGTCACTACACTCTCCCTCCCATGTAGGCGTCTCTACCCCAGTAGTGTCACTACTCTCTCCCTCCCATGTAGACCTCTCTACTGCTGTAGTGTCACTACTCTCTCCCTCCCATGTAGGCGTCTCTACCGCTGTAGTGTCACTACTCTCTCCCTCCCATGTAGGCCTCTCTACCGCTGTAGTGTCACTACTCTCTCCCTCCCATGTAGGCGTCTCTACCCCAGTAGTGTCACTACTCTCTCCCTCCCATATAGGCCTCTCTACCGCTGTAGTGTCACTACTCTCTCCCTCCCGTATAGGCCTCTCTACCACTGTGGTATAGCTACTCTCTACCTCCCATGTAGGTCTCTCTACCGCTGTAGTGTCACTACTCTCTCCCTCCCATGTAGGCCTCTCTACCACTGTGGTATAGCTACTCTCTCCCTCCCATGTAGGCCTCTCTACCACTGTGGAATCACTACTCTCTCCTTCCCATGTAGGCCTCTCTACCGCTGTGGTCTCTCCCTCCCATATAGGCCTCTCTACCGCTGTAGTGTCACTACTCTCTCCCTCCCATGTAGGCGTCTCTACCCCAGTAGTGTCACTACTCTCTCCCTCCCATGTAGACCTCTCTACTGCTGTAGTGTCACTACTCTCTCCCACTCATGTAGGCCTCTCTACCACTGTGGTATAGCTACTCTCTCCCTCCCATGTAGGCCTCTCTACCACTGTAGTGTCACTACTCTCTCCCTCCCATGTAGGCGTCTCTACCCCAGTAGTGTCACTACTCTCTCCCTCCCATGTAGACCTCTCTACTGCTGTAGTGTCACTACTCTCTCCCTCCCATGTAGGCGTCTCTACCACTGTAGTGTCACTACTCTCTCCCTCCCATGTAGGCCTCTCTACCGCTGTGGTATAGCTACTCTCTCCCTCCCGTGTAGGCCTCTCTACCCCAGTAGTGTCACTACTCTCTCCCTCCCATATAGGCCTCTCTACCGCTGTGGTATAGCTACTCTCTCCCTCCAATGTAGGCCTCTCTACCGCTGTAGTGTCACTACTCTCTCCCTCCCATATAGGCCTCTCTACCCCAGTAGTGTCACTACTCTCTCCCTCCCATGTAGACCTCTCTACTGCTGTGGTATAGATACTCTCTCCCTCCCATGTAGGCCTCTCTACCACTGTAGTGTCACTACTCTCTCCCTCCCATATAGGCCTCTCTACCGCTGTGGTATAGCTACTCTCTCCCTCCCGTGTAGGCCTCTCTACCCCAGTAGTGTCACTACTCTCTCCCTCCCATATAGGCCTCTCTACCGCTGTGGTATAGCTACTCTCTCCCTCCCATGTAGGCCTCTCTACCGCTGTAGTGTCACTACTCTCTCCCTCCCATATAGGCCTCTCTACCCCAGTAGTGTCACTACTCTCTCCCTCCCATGTAGACCTCTCTACTGCTGTGGTATAGATACTCTCTCCCTCCCATGTAGGCCTCTCTACCACTGTAGTGTCACTACTCTCTCCCTCCCATATAGGCCTCTCTACCGCTGTGGTATAGCTACTCTCTCCCTCCCATGTAGGCGTCTCTACCCCAGTAGTGTCACTACTCTCTCCCTCCCATGTAGACCTCTCTACTGCTGTGGTATAGATACTCTCTCCCTCCCATGTAGGCCTCTCTACCACTGTAGTGTCACTACTCTCTCCCTCCCATATAGGCCTCTCTACCACTGTGGTATAGCTACTCTCTCCCTCCCATGTAGGTCTCTCTACCGCTGTAGTGTCAATACTCTCTCCCTCCCATGTAGGCCTCTCTACCACTGTGGTATAGCTACTCTCTCCCTCCCATGTAGGTCTCTCTACCGCTGTAGTGTCACTACTCTCTCCCTCCCATGTAGGCCACTCTACCACTGTGGTATAGCTACTCTCTCCCTCCCATGTAGGCCTCTCTACCGCTGTAGTGTCACTACTCTCTCCCTCCCATTTAGGCGTCTCTACCCCAGTAGTGTCACTACTCTCTCCCTCCCATGTAGACCTCTCTACTGCTGTAGTGTCACTACTCTCTCCCTCCCATGTAGGCCTCTCTACCAATGTAGTGTCACTACTCTCTCCCTCCCATATAGGCCTCCCTACCGCTGTACTGTCACTACTCTCTCCCTCCCATATAGGCCTCTCTACCACTGTGGTATAGCTACTCTCTCCCTCCCATGTAGGTCTCTCTACCGCTGTAGTGTCACTACTCTCTCCCTCCCATGTAGGCCTCTCTACCACTGTGGTATAGCTACTCTCTCCCTCCCATGTAGGTCTCTCTACCGCTGTAGTGTCACTACTCTCTCCCTCCCATGCAGGCCTCTCTACCACTGTGGTATAGCTACTCTCTCCCTCCCATGTAGGCCTCTCTACCGCTGTAGTGTCACTACTCTCTCCCTCCCATGTAGGCGTCTCTACCCCAGTAGTGTCACTACTCTCTCCCTCCATTGTAGTCCTCTCTACTGCTGTAGTGTCACTACTCTCTCCCTCCCATGTAGGCGTCTCTACCGCTGTAGTGTGACTACTCTCTCCCTCCCATATAGGCCTCTCTACCACTGTGGTATAGCTACTCTCTCCCTCCCATGTAGGCCTCTCTACCGCTGTAGTGTCACTACTCTCTCCCTCCCATGTAGGCGTCTCTACCCCAGTAGTGTCACTACTCTTTCCCTCCCATGTAGGCCTCTCTACCGCTGTAGTGTCACTACTCTCTCCCTCCCATGTAGGCGTCTCTACCGCAGTAGTGTCACTACTCTTTCCCTCCCATATAGGCCTCTCTACCGCTGTAGTGTCACTACTCTCTCCCTCCCATATAGGCCTCTCTACCACTGTGGTATAGCTACTCTCTCCCTCCCATGTAGGTCTCTCTACCGCTGTAGTGTCACTACTCTCTCCCTCCCATGTAGGCCTCTCTACCACTGTGGTATAGCTACTCCCTCCCTCCCATGTAGGCCTCTCTACCACTGTGGAATCACTACTCTCTCCTTCCCATGTAGGCCTCTCTACCGCTGTGGTCTCTCCCTCCCATATAGGCCTCTCTACCGCTGTAGTGTCACTACTCTCTCCCTCCCATGTAGGCGTCTCTAGCCCAGTAGTGTCACTACTCTCTCCCTCCCATGTAGACCTCTCTACTGCTGTAGTGTCACTACTCTCTCCCTCCCATGTAGGCCTCTCTTCCACTATGGTATAGCTACTCTCTCCCTCCCATGTAGGCCTCTCTACCGCTGTAGTGTCACTACTCTCTCCCTCCCATGTAGGCGTCTCTACCCCAGTAGTGTCACTACTCTCTCCCTCCCATGTAGACCTCTCTACTGCTGTAGTGTCACTACTCTCTCCCTCCCATGTAGGCGTCTCTACCCCAGTAGTGTCACTACTCTCTCCCTCCCATATAGGCCTCTCTATCGCTGTAGTGTCACTACTCTCTCCCTCCCATATAGGCCTCTCTACCACTGTGGTATAGCTACTCTCTCCCTCCCATGTAGGTCTCTCTACCGCTGTAGTGTCACTACTCTCTCCCTCCCATGTAGGCCTCTCTACCACTGTGGTGTAGCTACTCTCTCCCTCCCATGTAGGCCTCTCTACCACTGTGGAATCACTACTCTCTCCTTCCCATGTAGGCCTCTCTACTGCTGTGGTCTCTCCCTCCCATATAGGCCTCTCTACCGCTGTAGTGTCACTACTCTCTCCCTCCCATTTAGGCCTCTCTACCACTGTGGTATAGCTACTCTCTCCCTCCCATGTAGGCCTCTCTACCGCTGTAGTGTCACTACTCTCTCCCTCCCATGTAGGCGTCTCTACCCCAGTAGTGTCACTACTCTCTCCCTCCCATGTAGACCTCTCTACTGCTGTAGTGTCACTACTCTCTCCCTCCCATGTAGGAGTCTCTACCACTGTAGTGTCACTACTCTCTCCCTCCCATGTAGGCCTCTCTACCGCTGTGGTATAGCTACTCTCTCCCTCCCGTGTAGGCCTCTCTACCCCAGTAGTGTCACTACTCTCTCCCTCCCATAATAGGCCTCTCTACCGCTGTGGTATAGCTACTCTCTCCCTCCCATGTAGGCCTCTCTACCGCTGTAGTGTCACTACTCTCTCCCTCCCATATAGGCCTCTCTACCCCAGTAGTGTCACTACTCTCTCCCTCCCATGTAGACCTCTCTACTGCTGTGGTATAGATACTCTCTCCCTCCCATGTAGGCCTCTCTACCACTGAAGTGTCACTACTCTCTCCCTCCCATATAGGCCGCTCTACCGCTGTGGTATAGCTACTCTCTCCCTCCCCTGTAGGCCTCTCTACCCCAGTAGTGTCACTACTCTCTCCCTCCCATATAGGCCTCTCTACCGCTGTGGTATAGCTACTCTCTCCCTCCCATGTAGGCCTCTCTACCGCTGTAGTGTCACTACTCTCTCCCTCCCATGTAGGCCTCTCTACCACTGTGGTATAGCTACTCTCTCCCTCCCATGTAGGTCTCTCTACCGCTGTAGTGTCACTACTCTCTCCCTCCCATGTAGGCCTCTCTACCACTGTGGTATAGCTACTCTCTCCCTCCCATGTAGGCCTCTCTACCGCTGTAGTGTCACTACTCTCTCCCTCCCATTTAGGCGTCTCTACCCCAGTAGTGTCACTACTCTCTCCCTCCCATGTAGACCTCTCTACTGCTGTAGTGTCACTACTCTCTCCCTCCCATGTAGGCCTCTCTACCACTGTAGTGTCACTACTCTCTCCCTCCCATGTAGGCCTCTCTACCACTGTAGTGTCACTACTCTCTCCCTCCCATATAGGCCTCTCTACCGCTGTACTGTCACTACTCTCTCCCTCCCATATAGGCCTCTCTACCACTGTGGTATAGCTACTCTCTCCCTCCCATGTAGGTCTCTCTACCGCTGTAGTGTCACTACTCTCTCCCTCCCATGTAGGCCTCTCTACCACTGTGGTATAGCTACTCTCTCCCTCCCATGTAGGTCTCTCTACCGCTGTAGTGTCACTACTCTCTCCCTCCCATGTAGGCGTCTCTACCCCAGTAGTGTCACTACTCTCTCCCTCCCATGTAGGCCTCTCTACCGCTGTGGTATAGCTACTCTCTCCCTCCCGTGTAGGCCTCTCTACCCCAGTAGTGTCACTACTCTCTCCCTCCCATGTAGACCTCTCTACTGCTGTAGTGTCACAACTCTCTCCCTCCCATGTAGGCGTCTCTACCCCAGTAGTGTCACTACTCTCTCCCTCCCATATAGGCCTCTCTACCGCTGTGGTATAGCTACTCTCTCCCTCCCGTGTAGGCCTCTCTACCCCAGTAGTGTCACGACTCTCTCCCTCCCATATAGGCCTCTCTACCGCTGTGGTATAGCTACTCTCTCCCTCCCATGTAGGCCTCTCTACTGCTGTAGTGTCACTACTCTCTCCCTCCCATGTAGGCCTCTCTACCGCTGTGGAATCACTACTCTCTCCTTCCCATGTA
Source organism: Ambystoma mexicanum (assembly GCF_040938575.1). Lineage (NCBI taxonomy): Eukaryota > Metazoa > Chordata > Amphibia > Caudata > Ambystomatidae > Ambystoma > Ambystoma mexicanum. The sequence continues at coordinate 1,307,792,865 of NC_090928.1, forward strand.
GGCCTCTCTACCGCTGTGGTCTCTCCCTCCCATATAGGCCTCTCTACCGCTGTAGTGTCACTACTCTCTCCCTCCCATGTAGGCCTCTCTACCACTGTGGTATAGCTACTCTCTCCCTCCCATGTAGGCCTCTCTACCACTGTAGTGTCACTACTCTCTCCCTCCCATGTAGGCCTCTCTACCACTGTAGTGTCACTACTCTCTCCCTCCCATATAGGCCTCTCTACCGCTGTAGTGTCACTACTCTCTCCCTCCCATGTAGGCCTCTCTACCACTGTGGAATCACTACTCTCTCCTTCCCATGTAGGCCTCTCTACCACTGTGGTATAGCTACTCTCTCCCTCCCATGTAGGCCTCTCTACCACTGTTGTGTCACTACTCTCTCCCTCCCATGTAGGCCTCTCTACCACTGTGGTCTCTCCCTCCCATATAGGCCTCTCTACCGATGTAGTGTCACTACTCTCTCCCTCCCATATAGGACTCTCTACCACTGTGGTATAGCTGGTCTCTCCCTCCCATGTAGGCCTCTCTACCGCTGTAGTGTCACTACTCTCTCCCTCCCATGTAGGCGTCTCTACCCCAGTAGTGTCACTACTCTCTCCCTCCCACATAGGCCTCTCTACCGCTGTAGTGTCACTACTCTCTCCCTCCCATGTAGGCCTCTCTACCACTGTGGTATAGCTACTCTCTCCCTCCCATGTAGGCCTCTCTACCACTGTAGTGTCACTACTCTCTCCCTCCCATGTAGGCCTCTCTACCACTGTAGTGTCACTACTCTCTCCCTCCCATATAGGCCTCTCTACCGCTGTAGTGTCACTACTCTCTCCCTCCCATATAGGCCTCTCTACCACTGTGGTATAGCTACTCTCTCCCTCCCATGTAGGTCTCTCTACCCCAGTAGTGTCACTACTCTCTCCCTCCCATGTAGACCTCTCTACTGCTGTAGTTTCACTACTCTCTCCCTCCCATGTAGGCCTCTCTACCACTGTGGTATAGCTACTCTCTCCCTCCCATGTAGGCCTCTCTACCGCTGTAGTGTCACTACTCTCTCCCTCCCATGTAGGCGTCTCTACCCCAGTAGTGTCACTACTCTCTCCCTCCCACGTAGACCTCTCTACTGCTGTAGTGTCACTACTCTCTCCCTCCCATGTAGGCGTCTCTACCCCAGTAGTGTCACTACTCTCTCCCTCCCATGTAGACCTCTCTACTGCTGTAGTGTCACTACTCTCTCCCTCCCATGTAGGCGTCTCTACCGCTGTAGTGTCACTACTCTCTCCCTCCCATGTAGGCCTCTCTACCGCTGTAGTGTCACTACTCTCTCCCTCCCATGTAGGCGTCTCTACCCCAGTAGTGTCACTACTCTCTCCCTCCCATGTAGGCCTCTCTACCGCTGTAGTGTCACTACTCTGTCCCTCCCATATAGGCCTCTCTACCACTGTGGTATAGCTACTCTCTCCCTCCCATGTAGGTCTCTCTACCGCTGTAGTGTCACTACTCTCTCCCTCCCATGTAGGCCTCTCTACCACTGTGGTATAGCTACTCTCTCCCTCCCATGTAGGCCTCTCTACCACTGTGGAATCACTACTCTCTCCTTCCCATGTAGGCCTCTCTACCGCTGTGGTCTCTCCCTCCCATATAGGCCTCTCTACCGCTGTAGTGTCACTACTCTCTCCCTCCTATGTAGGCGTCTCTAACCCAGTAGTGTCACTACTCTCTCCCTCCCATGTAGACATCTCTACTGCTGTAGTGTCACTACTCTCTCCCTCCCATGTAGGCCTCTCTACCACTGTGGTATAGCTACTCTCTCCCTCCCATGTAGGCCTCTCTACCGCTGTAGTGTCACTACTCTCTCCCTCCCATGTAGGCGTCTCTACCCCAGTAGTGTCACTACTCTCTCCCTCCCATGTAGACCTCTCTACTGCTGTAGTGTCACTACTCTCTCCCTCCCATGTAGGCGTCTCTACCCCAGTAGTGTCACTACTCTCTCCCTCCCATATAGGCCTCTCTACCGCTGTGGTATAGCTACTCTCTCCCTCCCGTGTAGGCCTCTCTACCCCAGTAGTGTCACTACTCTCTCCCTCCCATGTAGGCCTCTCTACCGCTGTGGTATAGCTACTCTCTCCCTCCCATGTAGGCCTCTCTACCACTGTGGTATAGATACTCTCTCCCTCCCATGTAGGTCTCTCTACCCCAGTAGTGTCACTACTCTCTCCCTCCCATGTAGACCTCTCTACTGCTGTAGTGTCACTACTCTCTCCCTCCCATGTAGGCCTCTCTACCACTGTGGTATAGCTACTCTCTCCCTCCCATGTAGGCCTCTCTACCGCTGTAGTGTCACTACTCTCTCCCTCCCATGTAGGCGTCTCTACCCCAGTAGTGTCACTACTCTCTCCCTCCCATGTAGACCTCTCTACTGCTGTAGTGTCACTACTCTCTCCCTCCCATGTAGGCGTCTCTACCCCAGTAGTGTCACTACTCTCTCCCTCCCATGTAGACCTCTCTACTGCTGTAGTGTCACTACTCTCTCCCTCCCATGTAGGCGTCTCTACCGCTGTAGTGTCACTACTCTCTCCCTCCCATGTAGGCCTCTCTACCACTGTAGTGTCACTACTCTCTCCCTCCCATGTAGGCGTCTCTACCCCAGTAGTGTCACTACTCTCTCCCTCCCATATAGGCCTCTCTACCGCTGTAGTGTCACTACTCTCTCCTTCCATATAGGCCTCTCTACCACTGTGGTATAGCTACTCTCTCCCTCCCATGTAGGTCTCTCTACCGCTGTAGTGTCACTACTCTCTCCCTCCCATGTAGGCCTCTCTACCACTGTGGTATAGCTACTCTCTCCCTCCCATGTAGGCCTCTCTACCACTGTGGAATCACTACTCTCTCCTTCCCATGTAGGCCTCTCTACCGCTGTGGTCTCTCCCTCCCATATAGGCCTCTCTACCGCTGTAGTGTCACTACTCTCTCCCTCCCATGTAGGCGTCTCTACCCCAGTAGTGTCACTACTCTCTCCCTCCCATGTAGACCTCTCTACTGCTGTAGTGTCACTACTCTCTCCCTCCCATGTAGGCCTCTCTACCACTGTGGTATAGCTACTCTCTCCCTCCCATGTAGGCCTCTCTACCGCTGTAGTGTCACTACTCTCTCCCTCCCATGTAGGCGTCTCTACCCCAGTAGTGTCACTACTCTCTCCCTCCCATGTAGACCTCTCTACTGCTGTAGTGTCACTACTCTCTCCCTCCCATGTAGGCGTCTCTACCACTGTAGTGTCACTACTCTCTCCCTCCCATGTAGGCCTCTCTACCGCTGTGGTATAGCTACTCTCTCCCTCCCGTGTAGGCCTCTCTACCCCAGTAGTGTCACTACTCTCTCCCTCCCATATAGGCCTCTCTACCGCTGTGGTATAGCTACTCTCTCCCTCCCATGTAGGCCTCTCTACCGCTGTAGTGTCACTACTCTCTCCCTCCCATATAGGCCTCTCTACCCCAGTAGTGTCACTACTCTCTCCCTCCCATGTAGACCTCTCTACTGCTGTGGTATAGATACTCTCTCCCTCCCATGTAGGCCTCTCTACCACTGTAGTGTCACTACTCTCTCCCTCCCATATAGGCCTCTCTACCGCTGTGGTATAGCTACTCTCTCCCTCCCGTGTAGGCCTCTCTACCCCAGTAGTGTCACTACTCTCTCCCTCCCATATAGGCCTCTCTACCGCTGTGGTATAGCTACTCTCTCCCTCCCATGTAGGCCTCTATACCGCTGTAGTGTCACTACTCTCTCCCTCCCATATAGGCCTCTCTACCCCAGTAGTGTCACTACTCTCTCCCTCCCATGTAGACCTCTCTAATGCTGTGGTATAGATACTCTCTCCCTCCCATGTAGGCCTCTCTACCACTGTAGTGTCACTACTCTCTCCCTCCCATATAGGCCTCTCTACCGCTGTGGTATAGCTACTCTCTCCCTCCCATGTAGGCGTCTCTACCCCAGTAGTGTCACTACTCTCTCCCTCCCATGTAGACCTCTCTACTGCTGTGGTATAGATACTCTCTCCCTCCCATGTAGGCCTCTCTACCACTGTAGTGTCACTACTCTCTCCCTCCCATATAGGCCTCTCTACCACTGTGGTATAGCTACTCTCTCCCTCCCATGTAGGTCTCTCTACCGCTGTAGTGTCACTACTCTCTCCCTCCCATGTAGGCCTCTCTACCACTGTGGTATAGCTACTCTCTCCCTCCCATGTAGGTCTCTCTACCGCTGTAGTGTCACTACTCTCTCCCTCCCATGTAGGCCTCTCTACCACTGTGGTATAGCTACTCTCTCCCTCCCATGTAGGCCTATCTACCGCTGTAGTGTCACTACTCTCTCCCTCCCATTTAGGCGTCTCTACCCCACTAGTGTCACTACTCTCTCCCTCCCATGTAGACCTCTCTACTGCTGTAGTGTCACTACTCTCTCCCTCCCATGTAGGCCTCTCTACCACTGTAGTGTCACTACTCTCTCCCTCCCATGTAGGCCTCTCTACCACTGTAGTGTCACTACTCTCTCCCTCCCATATAGGCCTCTCTACCGCTGTACTGTCACTACTCTCTCCCTCCCATATAGGCCTCTCTACCACTGTGGTATAGCTACTCTCTCCCTCCCATGTAGGTCTCTCTACCGCTGTAGTGTCACTACTCTCTCCCTCCCATGTAGGCCTCTCTACCACTGTGGTATAGCTACTCTCTCCCTCCCATGTAGGTCTCTCTACCGCTGTAGTGTCACTACTCTCTCCCTCCCATGTAGGCCTCTCTACCACTGTGGTATAGCTACTCTCTCCCTCCCATGTAGGCCTCTCTACCGCTGTAGTGTCACTACTCTCTCCCTCCCATGTAGGCGTCTCTACCCCAGTAGTGTCACTACTCTCTCCCTCCCATGTAGACCTCTCTACTGCTGTATTGTCACTACTCTCTCCCTCCCATGTAGGCCTCTCTACCGCTGTAGTGTCACTACTCTCTCCCTTCCATGAAGGCGTCTCTACCCCAGTAGTGTCACTACTCTCTCCCTCCCATGTAGACCTCTCTACTGCTGTAGTGTCACTACTCTCTCCCTCCCATGTAGGCGTCTCTACCCCAGTAGTGTCACTACTCTCTCCCTCCCATATAGGCCTCTCTACCGCTGTGGTATAGCTACTCTCTCCCTCCCGTGTAGGCCTCTCTACCCCAGTAGTGTCACTACTCTCTCCCTCCCATATAGGCCTCTCTACCGCTGTGGTATAGCTACTCTCTCCCTCCCATGTAGGCCTCTCTACCACTGTGGTATAGCTACTCTCTCCCTCCCATGTAGGTCTCTCTACCCCAGTAGTGTCACTACTCTCTCCCTCCCATGTAGACCTCTCTACTGCTGTAGTGTCACTACTCTCTCCCTCCCATGTAGGCCTCTCTACCACTGTGGTATAGCTACTCTCTCCCTCCCATGTAGGCCTCTCTACCGCTGTAGTGTCACTACTCTCTCCCTCCCATGTAGGCGCCTCTACCCCAGTAGTTTCACTACTCTCTCCCTCCCATGTAGACCTCTCTACTGCTGTAGTGTCACTACACTCTCCCTCCCATGTAGGCGTCTCTACCCCAGTAGTGTCACTACTCTCTCCCTCCCAAGTAGACCTCTCTACTGCTGTAGTGTCACTACTCTCTCCCTCCCATGTAGGCGTCTCTACCGCTGTAGTGTCACTACTCTCTCCCTCCCATGTAGGCCTCTCTACCGCTGTAGTGTCACTACTCTCTCCCTCCCATGTAGGCGTCTCTACCCCAGTAGTGTCACTACTCTCTCCCTCCCATATAGGCCTCTCTACCGCTGTAGTGTCACTACTCTCTCCTTCCATATAGGCCTCTCTACCACTGTGGTATAGCTACTCTCTCCCTCCCATGTAGGTCTCTCTACCGCTGTAGTGTCACTACTCTCTCCCTCCCATGTAGGCCTCTCTACCACTGTGGTATAGCTACTCTCTCCCTCCCATGTAGGCCTCTCTACCGCTGTGGTCTCTCCCTCCCATATAGGCCTCTCTACCGCTGTAGTGTCACTACTCTCTCCCTCCCATGTAGGCGTCTCTACCCCAGTAGTGTCACTACTCTCTCCCTCCCATGTAGACCTCTCTACTGCTGTAGTGTCACTACTCTCTCCCTCCCATGTAGGCCTCTCTACCACTGTGGTATAGCTACTCTCTCCCTCCCATGTAGGCCTCTCTACCGCTGTAGTGTCACTACTCTCTCCCTCCCATGTAGGCGTCTCTACCCCAGTAGTGTCACTACTCTCTCCCTCCCATATAGGCCTCTCTACCGCTGTGGTATAGCTACTCTCTCCCTCCCGTGTAGGCCTCTCTACCCCAGTAGTGTCACTACTCTCTCCCTCCCATATAGGCCTCTCTACCGCTGTGGTATAGCTACTCTCTCCCTCCCATGTAGGCCTCTATACCGCTGTAGTGTCACTACTCTCTCCCTCCCATATAGGCCTCTCTACCCCAGTAGTGTCACTACTCTCTCCCTCCCATGTAGACCTCTCTAATGCTGTGGTATAGATACTCTCTCCCTCCCATGTAGGCCTCTCTACCACTGTAGTGTCACTACTCTCTCCCTCCCATATAGGCCTCTCTACCGCTGTGGTATAGCTACTCTCTCCCTCCCATGTAGGCGTCTCTACCCCAGTAGTGTCACTACTCTCTCCCTCCCATGTAGACCTCTCTACTGCTGTGGTATAGATACTCTCTCCCTCCCATGTAGGCCTCTCTACCACTGTAGTGTCACTACTCTCTCCCTCCCATATAGGCCTCTCTACCACTGTGGTATAGCTACTCTCTCCCTCCCATGTAGGTCTCTCTACCGCTGTAGTGTCACTACTCTCTCCCTCCCATGTAGGCCTCTCTACCACTGTGGTATAGCTACTCTCTCCCTCCCATGTAGGTCTCTCTACCGCTGTAGTGTCACTACTCTCTCCCTCCCATGTAGGCCTCTCTACCACTGTGGTATAGCTACTCTCTCCCTCCCATGTAGGCCTATCTACCGCTGTAGTGTCACTACTCTCTCCCTCCCATTTAGGCGTCTCTACCCCACTAGTGTCACTACTCTCTCCCTCCCATGTAGACCTCTCTACTGCTGTAGTGTCACTACTCTCTCCCTCCCATGTAGGCCTCTCTACCACTGTAGTGTCACTACTCTCTCCCTCCCATGTAGGCCTCTCTACCACTGTAGTGTCACTACTCTCTCCCTCCCATATAGGCCTCTCTACCGCTGTACTGTCACTACTCTCTCCCTCCCATATAGGCCTCTCTACCACTGTGGTATAGCTACTCTCTCCCTCCCATGTAGGTCTCTCTACCGCTGTAGTGTCACTACTCTCTCCCTCCCATGTAGGCCTCTCTACCACTGTGGTATAGCTACTCTCTCCCTCCCATGTAGGTCTCTCTACCGCTGTAGTGTCACTACTCTCTCCCTCCCATGTAGGCCTCTCTACCACTGTGGTATAGCTACTCTCTCCCTCCCATGTAGGCCTCTCTACCGCTGTAGTGTCACTACTCTCTCCCTCCCATGTAGGCGTCTCTACCCCAGTAGTGTCACTACTCTCTCCCTCCCATGTAGACCTCTCTACTGCTGTATTGTCACTACTCTCTCCCTCCCATGTAGGCCTCTCTACCGCTGTAGTGTCACTACTCTCTCCCTTCCATGAAGGCGTCTCTACCCCAGTAGTGTCACTACTCTCTCCCTCCCATGTAGACCTCTCTACTGCTGTAGTGTCACTACTCTCTCCCTCCCATGTAGGCGTCTCTACCCCAGTAGTGTCACTACTCTCTCCCTCCCATATAGGCCTCTCTACCGCTGTGGTATAGCTACTCTCTCCCTCCCGTGTAGGCCTCTCTACCCCAGTAGTGTCACTACTCTCTCCCTCCCATATAGGCCTCTCTACCGCTGTGGTATAGCTACTCTCTCCCTCCCATGTAGGCCTCTCTACCACTGTGGTATAGCTACTCTCTCCCTCCCATGTAGGTCTCTCTACCCCAGTAGTGTCACTACTCTCTCCCTCCCATGTAGACCTCTCTACTGCTGTAGTGTCACTACTCTCTCCCTCCCATGTAGGCCTCTCTACCACTGTGGTATAGCTACTCTCTCCCTCCCATGTAGGCCTCTCTACCGCTGTAGTGTCACTACTCTCTCCCTCCCATGTAGGCGCCTCTACCCCAGTAGTTTCACTACTCTCTCCCTCCCATGTAGACCTCTCTACTGCTGTAGTGTCACTACACTCTCCCTCCCATGTAGGCGTCTCTACCCCAGTAGTGTCACTACTCTCTCCCTCCCAAGTAGACCTCTCTACTGCTGTAGTGTCACTACTCTCTCCCTCCCATGTAGGCGTCTCTACCGCTGTAGTGTCACTACTCTCTCCCTCCCATGTAGGCCTCTCTACCGCTGTAGTGTCACTACTCTCTCCCTCCCATGTAGGCGTCTCTACCCCAGTAGTGTCACTACTCTCTCCCTCCCATATAGGCCTCTCTACCGCTGTAGTGTCACTACTCTCTCCCTCCCGTATAGGCCTCTCTACCACTGTGGTATAGCTACTCTCTACCTCCCATGTAGGTCTCTCTACCGCTGTAGTGTCACTACTCTCTCCCTCCCATGTAGGCCTCTCTACCACTGTGGTATAGCTACTCTCTCCCTCCCATGTAGGCCTCTCTACCACTGTGGAATCACTACTCTCTCCTTCCCATGTAGGCCTCTCTACCGCTGTGGTCTCTCCCTCCCATATAGGCCTCTCTACCGCTGTAGTGTCACTACTCTCTCCCTCCCATGTAGGCGTCTCTACCCCAGTAGTGTCACTACTCTCTCCCTCCCATGTAGACCTCTCTACTGCTGTAGTGTCACTACTCTCTCCCACTCATGTAGGCCTCTCTACCACTGTGGTATAGCTACTCTCTCCCTCCCATGTAGGCCTCTCTACCGCTGTAGTGTCACTACTCTCTCCCTCCCATGTAGGCGTCTCTACCCCAGTAGTGTCACTACTCTCTCCCTCCCATGTAGACCTCTCTACTGCTGTAGTGTCACTACTCTCTCCCTCCCATGTAGGCGTCTCTACCACTGTAGTGTCACTACTCTCTCCCTCCCATGTAGGCCTCTCTACCGCTGTGGTATAGCTACTCTCTCCCTCCCGTGTAGGCCTCTCTACCCCAGTAGTGTCACTACTCTCTCCCTCCCATATAGGCCTCTCTACCGCTGTGGTATAGCTACTCTCTCCCTCCAATGTAGGCCTCTCTACCGCTGTAGTGTCACTACTCTCTCCCTCCCATATAGGCCTCTCTACCCCAGTAGTGTCACTACTCTCTCCCTCCCATGTAGACCTCTCTACTGCTGTGGTATAGATACTCTCTCCCTCCCATGTAGGCCTCTCTACCACTGTAGTGTCACTACTCTCTCCCTCCCATATAGGCCTCTCTACCGCTGTGGTATAGCTACTCTCTCCCTCCCGTGTAGGCCTCTCTACCCCAGTAGTGTCACTACTCTCTCCCTCCCATATAGGCCTCTCTACCGCTGTGGTATAGCTACTCTCTCCCTCCCATGTAGGCCTCTCTACCGCTGTAGTGTCACTACTCTCTCCCTCCCATATAGGCCTCTCTACCCCAGTAGTGTCACTACTCTCTCCCTCCCATGTAGACCTCTCTACTGCTGTGGTATAGATACTCTCTCCCTCCCATGTAGGCCTCTCTACCACTGTAGTGTCACTACTCTCTCCCTCCCATATAGGCCTCTCTACCGCTGTGGTATAGCTACTCTCTCCCTCCCATGTAGGCGTCTCTACCCCAGTAGTGTCACTACTCTCTCCCTCCCATGTAGACCTCTCTACTGCTGTGGTATAGATACTCTCTCCCTCCCATGTAGGCCTCTCTACCACTGTAGTGTCACTACTCTCTCCCTCCCATATAGGCCTCTCTACCACTGTGGTATAGCTACTCTCTCCCTCCCATGTAGGTCTCTCTACCGCTGTAGTGTCAATACTCTCTCCCTCCCATGTAGGCCTCTCTACCACTGTGGTATAGCTACTCTCTCCCTCCCATGTAGGTCTCTCTACCGCTGTAGTGTCACTACTCTCTCCCTCCCATGTAGGCCACTCTACCACTGTGGTATAGCTTCTCTCTCCCTCCCATGTAGGCCTCTCTACCGCTGTAGTGTCACTACTCTCTCCCTCCCATTTAGGCGTCTCTACCCCAGTAGTGTCACTACTCTCTCCCTCCCATGTAGACCTCTCTACTGCTGTAGTGTCACTACTCTCTCCCTCCCATGTAGGCCTCTCTACCAATGTAGTGTCACTACTCTCTCCCTCCCATATAGGCCTCCCTACCGCTGTACTGTCACTACTCTCTCCCTCCCATATAGGCCTCTCTACCACTGTGGTATAGCTACTCTCTCCCTCCCATGTAGGTCTCTCTACCGCTGTAGTGTCACTACTCTCTCCCTCCCATGTAGGCCTCTCTACCACTGTGGTATAGCTACTCTCTCCCTCCCATGTAGGTCTCTCTACCGCTGTAGTGTCACTACTCTCTCCCTCCCATGCAGGCCTCTCTACCACTGTGGTATAGCTACTCTCTCCCTCCCATGTAGGCCTCTCTACCGCTGTAGTGTCACTACTCTCTCCCTCCCATGTAGGCGTCTCTACCCCAGTAGTGTCACTACTCTCTCCCTCCATTGTAGTCCTCTCTACTGCTGTAGTGTCACTACTCTCTCCCTCCCATGTAGGCGTCTCTACCGCTGTAGTGTGACTACTCTCTCCCTCCCATATAGGCCTCTCTACCACTGTGGTATAGCTACTCTCTCCCTCCCATGTAGGCCTCTCTACCGCTGTAGTGTCACTACTCTCTCCCTCCCATGTAGGCGTCTCTACCCCAGTAGTGTCACTACTCTTTCCCTCCCATGTAGGCCTCTCTACCGCTGTAGTGTCACTACTCTCTCCCTCCCATGTAGGCGTCTCTACCGCAGTAGTGTCACTACTCTTTCCCTCCCATATAGGCCTCTCTACCGCTGTAGTGTCACTACTCTCTCCCTCCCATATAGGCCTCTCTACCACTGTGGTATAGCTACTCTCTCCCTCCCATGTAGGTCTCTCTACCGCTGTAGTGTCACTACTCTCTCCCTCCCATGTAGGCCTCTCTACCACTGTGGTATAGCTACTCCCTCCCTCCCATGTAGGCCTCTCTACCACTGTGGAATCACTACTCTCTCCTTCCCATGTAGGCCTCTCTACCGCTGTGGTCTCTCCCTCCCATATAGGCCTCTCTACCGCTGTAGTGTCACTACTCTCTCCCTCCCATGTAGGCGTCTCTAGCCCAGTAGTGTCACTACTCTCTCCCTCCCATGTAGACCTCTCTACTGCTGTAGTGTCACTACTCTCTCCCTCCCATGTAGGCCTCTCTACCACTGTGGTATAGCTACTCTCTCCCTCCCATGTAGGCCTCTCTACCGCTGTAGTGTCACTACTCTCTCCCTCCCATGTAGGCGTCTCTACCCCAGTAGTGTCACTACTCTCTCCCTCCCATATAGGCCTCTCTACCGCTGTGGTATAGCTACTCTCTCCCTCCCGTGTAGGCCTCTCTACCCCAGTAGTGTCACTACTCTCTCCCTCCCATATAGGCCTCTCTACCGCTGTGGTATAGCTACTCTCTCCCTCCCATGTAGGCCTCTCTACCACTGTGGTACAGCTACTCTCTCCCTCCCATGTAGGCCTCTCTACCCCAGTAGTGTCACTACTCTCTCCCTCCCATGTAGACCTCTCTACTGCTGTAGTGTCACTACTCTCTCCCTCCCATGTAGGCCTCTCTTCCACTATGGTATAGCTACTCTCTCCCTCCCATGTAGGCCTCTCTACCGCTGTAGTGTCACTACTCTCTCCCTCCCATGTAGGCGTCTCTACCCCAGTAGTGTCACTACTCTCTCCCTCCCATGTAGACCTCTCTACTGCTGTAGTGTCACTACTCTCTCCCTCCCATGTAGGCGTCTCTACCCCAGTAGTGTCACTACTCTCTCCCTCCCATATAGGCCTCTCTATCGCTGTAGTGTCACTACTCTCTCCCTCCCATATAGGCCTCTCTACCACTGTGGTATAGCTACTCTCTCCCTCCCATGTAGGTCTCTCTACCGCTGTAGTGTCACTACTCTCTCCCTCCCATGTAGGCCTCTCTACCACTGTGGTGTAGCTACTCTCTCCCTCCCATGTAGGCCTCTCTACCACTGTGGAATCACTACTCTCTCCTTCCCATGTAGGCCTCTCTACTGCTGTGGTCTCTCCCTCCCATATAGGCCTCTCTACCGCTGTAGTGTCACTACTCTCTCCCTCCCATGTAGGCCTCTCTACCACTGTGGTATAGCTACTCTCTCCCTCCCATGTAGGCCTCTCTACCGCTGTAGTGTCACTACTCTCTCCCTCCCATGTAGGCGTCTCTACCCCAGTAGTGTCACTACTCTCTCCCTCCCATGTAGACCTCTCTACTGCTGTAGTGTCACTACTCTCTCCCTCCCATGTAGGAGTCTCTACCACTGTAGTGTCACTACTCTCTCCCTCCCATGTAGGCCTCTCTACCGCTGTGGTATAGCTACTCTCTCCCTCCCGTGTAGGCCTCTCTACCCCAGTAGTGTCACTACTCTCTCCCTCCCATATAGGCCTCTCTACCGCTGTGGTATAGCTACTCTCTCCCTCCCATGTAGGCCTCTCTACCGCTGTAGTGTCACTACTCTCTCCCTCCCATATAGGCCTCTCTACCCCAGTAGTGTCACTACTCTCTCCCTCCCATGTAGACCCCTCTACTGCTGTGGTATAGATACTCTCTCCCTCCCATGTAGGCCTCTCTACCACTGAAGTGTCACTACTCTCTCCCTCCCATATAGGCCGCTCTACCGCTGTGGTATAGCTACTCTCTCCCTCCCCTGTAGGCCTCTCTACCCCAGTAGTGTCACTACTCTCTCCCTCCCATATAGGCCTCTCTACCGCTGTGGTATAGCTACTCTCTCCCTCCCATGTAGGCCTCTCTACCGCTGTAGTGTCACTACTCTCTCCCTCCCATGTAGGTCTCTCTACCCCAGTAGTGTCACTACTCTCTCCCTCCCATGTAGACCTCTCTACTGCTGTAGTGTCACTACTCTCTCCCTCCCATGTAGGCCTCTCTACCACTGTGGTATAGCTACTCTCTCCCTCCCATGTAGGCCTCTCTACCACTGTAGTGTCACTACTCTCTCCCTCCCATGTAGGCGTCTCTACCCCAGTAGTGTCACTACTCTCTCCCTCCCATGTAGACCTCTCTACTGCTGTAGTGTCACTACTCTCTCCCTCCCATGTAGGCGTCTCTACCCCAGTAGTTTCACTACTCTCTCCCTCCCATATAGGCCTCTCTACCGCTGTGGTATAGCTACTCTCTCCCTCCCATGTAGGCCTCTCTACCACTGTGGTATAGCTACTCTCTCCCTCCCATGTAGGTCTCTCTACCCCAGTAATGTCACTACTCTCTCCCCCCCATGTAGACCTCTCTACTGCTGTAGTGTCACTACTCTCTCCCTCCCATGTAGGCCTCTCTACCACTGTGGTATAGCTACTCTCTCCCTCCCATGTAGGCCTCTCTACCGCTGTAGTGTCACTACTCTCTCGCTCCCATGTAGGCGTCTCTACCCCAGTAGTGTCACTACTCTCTCCCTCCCATGTAGACCTCTCTACTGCTGTAGTGTCACTACTCTCTCCCTCCCATGTAGGCGTCTCTACCCCAGTAGTGTCACTACTCTCTCCCTCCCATGTAGACCTCTCTACTGCTGTAGTGTCACTACTCTCTCCCTCCCATGTAGGCGTCTCTACCGCTGTAGTGTCACTACTCTCTCCCTCCCATGTAGGCCTCTCTACCGCTGTAGTGTCGCTACTCTCTCCCTCCCATGTAGGCGTCTCTACCCCAGTAGTGTCACTACTCTCTCCCTCCCATATAGGCCTCTCTACCGCTGTAGTGTCACTACTCTCTCCCTCCCATATAGGTCTCTCTACCACTGTGGTATAGCTACTCTCTCCCTCCCATGTAGGCCTCTCTACCGCTGTAGTGTCACTACTCTCTCCCTCCCATGTAGGCGTCTCTACCCCAGTAGTGTCACTACTCTCTCCCTCCCATGTAGACCTCTCTACTGCTGTAGTGTCACTACTCTCTCCCTCCCATGTAGGCGTCTCTACCCCAGTAGTGTCACTACTCTCTCCCTCCCATGTAGACCTCTCTACTGCTGTAGTGTCACTACTCTCTCCCTCCCATGTAGGCGTCTCTACCGCTGTAGTGTCACTACTCTCTCCCTCCCATGTAGGTCTCTCTACCGCTGTAGTGTCGCTACTCTCTCCCTCCCATGTAGGCGTCTCTACCCCAGTAGTGTTACTACTCTCTCCCTCCCATATAGGCCTCTCTACCGCTGTAGTGTCACTACTCTCTCCCTCCCATATAGGCCTCTCTACCACTGTGGTATAGCTACTCTCTCCCTCCCATGTAGGTCTCTCTACCGCTGTAGTGTCACTACTCTCTCCCTCCCATGTAGGCCTCTCTACCACTGTGGTATAGCTACTCTCTCCCTCCCATGTAGGCCTCTCTACCACTGTGGAATCACTACTCTCTCCTTCCCATGTAGGCCTCTCTACCGCTGTGGTCCCTCCCTCCCATATAGGCCTCTCTACCGCTGTAGTGTCATTACTCTCTCCCTCCCATGTAGGCGTCTCTACCCCAGTAGTGTCACTACTCTCTCCCTCCCATGTAGACCTCTCTACTGCTGTAGTGTCACTACTCTCTCCCTCCCATGTAGGCCTCTCTACCACTGTGGTATAGCTACTCTCTCCCTCCCATGTAGGCCTCTCTACCGCTGTAATGTCACTACTCTCTCCCTCCCATGTAGGCGTCTCTACCCCAGTAGTGTCACTACTCTCTCCCTCCCATGTAGACTTCTCTACTGCTGTAGTGTCACTACTCTCTCCCTCCCATGTAGGCGTCTCTACCACTGTAGTGTCACTACTCTCTCCCTCCCATGTAGGCCTCTCTACCGCTGTGGTATAGCTACTCTCTCCCTCCCGTGTAGGCCTCTCTACCCCAGTAGTGTCACTACTCTCTCCCTCCCATATAGGCCTCTCTACCGCTGTGGTATAGCTACTCTCTCCCTCCCATGTAGGCCTCTCTACCGCTGTAGTGTCACTACTCTCTCCCTCCCATGTAGACCTCTCTACTGCTGTAGTGTCACTACTCTCTCCCTCCCATGTAGGCCTCTCTACCACTGTGGTATAGCTACTCTCTCCCTCCCATGTAGGCCTCTCTACCGCTGTAGTGTCACTACTCTCTCCCTCCCATGTAGGCGTCTCTACCCCAGTAGTGTCACTACTCTCTCCCTCCCATGTAGACCTCTCTACTGCTGTAGTGTCACTACTCTCTCCCTCCCATGTAGGCGTCTCTACCACTGTAGTGTCACTACTCTCTCCCTCCCATGTAGGCCTCTCTACCGCTGTGGTATAGCTACTCTCTCCCTCCCGTGTAGGCCTCTCTACCCCAGTAGTTTCACTACTCTCTCCCTCCCATATAGGCCTCTCTACCGCTGTGGTATAGCTACTCTCTCCCTCCCATGTAGGCCTCTCTACCACTGTGGTATAGCTACTCTCTCCTTCCCATGTAGGTCTCTCTACCCCAGTAGTGTCACTACTCTCTCCCCCCCATGTAGACCTCTCTACTGCTGTAGTGTCACTACTCTCTCCCTCCCATGTAGGCCTCTCTACCACTGTGGTATAGCTACTCTCTCCCTCCCATGTAGGCCTCTCTACCGCTGTAGTGTCACTACTCTCTCCCTCCCATGTAGGCGTCTCTACCCCAGTAGTGTCACTACTCTCTCCCTCCCATGTAGACCTCTCTACTGCTGTAGTGTCACTACTCTCTCCCTCCCATGTAGGCGTCTCTACCCCAGTAGTGTCACTACTCTCTCCCTCCCATGTAGACCTCTCTACTGCTGTAGTGTCACTACTCTCTCCCTCCCATGTAGGTGTCTCTACCGCTGTAGTGTCACTACTCTCTCCCTCCCATGTAGGCCTCTCTACCGCTGTAGTGTCGCTACTCTCTCCCTCCCATGTAGGCGTCTCTACCCCAGTAGTGTCACTACTCTCTCCCTCCCATATAGGCCTCTCTACCGCTGTAGTGTCACTACTCTCTCCCTCCCATATAGGCCTCTCTACCACTGTGGTATAGCTACTCTCTCCCTCCCATGTAGGTCTCTCTACCGCTGTAGTGTCACTACTCTCTCCCTCCCATGTAGGCCTCTCTACCACTGTGGTATAGCTACTCTCTCCCTCCCATGTAGGCCTCTCTACCACTGTGGAATCACTACTCTCTCCTTCCCATGTAGGCCTCTCTACCGCTGTGGTCCCTCCCTCCCATATAGGCCTCTCTACCGCTGTAGTGACACTACTCTCTCCCTCCCATGTAGGCGTCTCTACCCCAGTAGTGTCACTACTCTCTCCCTCCCATGTAGACCTCTCTACTGCTGTAGTGTCACTACTCTCTCCCTCCCATGTAGGCCTCTCTACCACTGTGGTATAGCTACTCTCTCCCTCCCATGTAGGCCTCTCTACCGCTGTAGTGTCACTACTCTCTCCCTCCCATGTAGGAGTCTCTACCCCAGTAGTGTCACTACTCTCTCCCTCCCATGTAGACCTCTCTACTGCTGTAGTGTCACTACTCTCTCCCTCCCATGTAGGCGTCTCTACCACTGTAGTGTCACTACTCTCTCCCTCCCATGTAGACCTCTCTACTGCTGTGGTATAGATACTCTCTCCCTCCCATATAGGCCTCTCTACCGCTGTGGTATAGCTACTCTCTCCCTCCCATGTAGGCCTCTCTACCGCTGTAGTGTCACTACTCTCTCCCTCCCATATAGGCCTCTCTACCCCAGTAGTGTCACTACTCTCTCCCTCCCATGTAGACCTCTCTACTGCTGTGGTATAGATACTCTCTCCCTCCCATGTAGGCCTCTCTACCACTGAAGTGTCACTACTCTCTCCCTCCCATATAGGCCTCTCTACCGCTGTGGTATAGCTACTCTCTCCCTCCCGTGTAGGCCTCTCTACCCCAGTAGTGTCACTACTCTCTCCCTCCCATATAGGCCTCTCTACCGCTGTGGTATAGCTACTCTCTCCCTCCCATGTAGGCCTCTCTACCGCTGTAGTGTCACTACTCTCTCCCTCCCATATAGGCCTCTCTACCCCAGTAGTGTCACTACTCTCTCCCTCCCATGTAGACCTCTCTACTGCTGTGGTATAGATACTCTCTCCCTCCCATGTAGGCCTCTCTACCACTGTAGTGTCACTACTCTCTCCCTCCCATATAGGCCTCTCTACCGCTGTGGTATAGCTACTCTCTCCCTCCCATGTAGGCGTCTCTACCCCAGTAGTGTCACTACTCTCTCCCTCCCATGTAGACCTCTCTACTGCTGTGGTATAGATACTCTCTCCCTCCCATGTAGGCCTCTCTACCACTGTGGTATAGCTACTCTCTCCCTCCCATGTAGGCCTCTCTACCGCTGTAGTGTCACTACTCTCTCCCTCCCATTTAGGCGTCTCTACCCCAGTAGTGTCACTACTCTCTCCCTCCCATGTAGACCTCTCTACTGCTGTAGTGTCACTACTCTCTCCCTCCCATGTAGGCCTCTCTACCACTGTAGTGTCACTACTCTCTCCCTCCCATGTCGGCCTCTCTACCACTGTAGTGTCACTACTCTCTCCCTCCCATATAGGCCTCTCTACCGCTGTACTGTCACTACTCTCTCCCTCCCATATAGGCCTCTCTACCACTGTGGTATAGCTACTCTCTCCCTCCCATGTAGGTCTCTCTACCGCTGTAGTGTCACTACTCTCTCCCTCCCATGTAGGCCTCTCTACCACTGTGGTATAGCTACTCTCTCCCTCCCATGTAGGCCTCTCTACCGCTGTAGTGTCACTACTCTCTCCCTCCCATGTAGGCGTCTCTACCCCAGTAGTGTCACTACTCTCTCCCTCCCATGTAGTCCTCTCTACTGCTGTAGCGTCACTACTCTCTCCCTCCCATGTAGGCGTCTCTACCGCTGTAGTGTCACTACTCTCTCCATCCCATATAGGCCTCTCTACCGCTGTGGTATAGCTACTCTCTCCCTCCCATGTAGGCCTCTCTACCGCTGTAGTGTCACTACTCTCTCCCTCCCATGTAGGCGTCTCTACCCCAGTAGTGTCACTACTCTCTCCCTCCCATGTAGGCCTCTCTACCGCTGTAGTGTCACTACTCTCTCCCTCCCATGTAGGTGTCTCTACCCCAGTAGTGTCACTACTCTCTCCATCCCATATAGGCCTCTCTACCGCTGTAGTGTCACTACTCTCTCCCTCCCATATAGGCCTCTCAACCACTGTGGTATAGCTACTCTCTCCCTCCCATGTAGGTCTCTCTACCGCTGTAGTGTCACTACTCTCTCCCTCCCATGTAGGCCTCTCTACCACTGTGGTATAGCTACTCTCTCCCTCCCATGTAGGCCTCTCTACCACTGTGGAATCACTACTCTCTCCTTCCCATGTAGGCCTCTCTACCGCTGTGGTCTCTCCCTCCCATATAGGCCTCTCTACCGCTGTAGTGTCACTACTCTCTCCCTCCCATGTAGGCGTCTCTACCCCAGTAGTGTCACTACTCTCTCCCTCCCATGTAGACCTCTCTACTGCTGTAGTGTCACTACTCTCTCCCTCCCATGTAGGCCTCTCTACCACTGTGGTATAGCTACTCTCTCCCTCCCATGTAGGCCTCTCTACCGCTGTAGTGTCACAACTCTCTCCCTCCCATGTAGGCGTCTCTACCCCAGTAGTGTCACTACTCTCTCCCTCCCATATAGGCCTCTCTACCGCTGTGGTATAGCTACTCTCTCCCTCCCGTGTAGGCCTCTCTACCCCAGTAGTGTCACTACTCTCTCCCTCCCATATAGGCCTCTCTACCGCTGTGGTATAGCTACTCTCTCCCTCCCATGTAGGCCTCTCTACCACTGTGGTATAGCTACTCTCTCCCTCCCATGTAGGTCTCTCTACCCCAGTAGTGTCACTACTCTCTCCCTCCCATGTAGACCTCTCTACTGCTGTAGTGTCACTACTCTCTCCCTCCCATGTAGGCCTCTCTACCACTGTGGTATAGCTACTCTCTCCCTCCCATGTAGGCCTCTCTACCGCTGTAGTGTCACTACTCTCTCCCTCCCATGTAGGCGTCTCTACCCCAGTAGTGTCACTACTCTCTCCCTCCCATGTAGACCTCTCTACTGCTGTAGTGTCACTACTCTCTCACTCCCATGTAGGCGTCTATACCCCAGTAGTGTCACTACTCTCTCCCTCCCATGTAGACCTCTCTACTGCTGTAGTGTCACTACTCTCTCCCTCCCATGTAGGCGTCTCTACCGCTGTAGTGTCACTACTCTCTCCCTCCCATGTAGGCCTCTCTACCGCTGTAATGTCACTACTCTCTCCCTCCCATGTAGGCGTCTCTACCCCAGTAGTGTCACTACTCTCGACCTCCCATATAGGCCTCTCTACCGCTGTAGTGTCACTACTCTCTCCCTCCCATATAGGCCTCTCTACCACTGTGGTATAGCTACTCTCTCCCTCCCATGTAGGTCTCTCTAATGCTGTAGTGTCACTACTCTCTCCCTCCCATGTAGGCCTCTCTACCACTGTGGTATAGCTACTCTCTCCCTCCCATGTAGGCCTCTCTACCACTGTGGAATCACTACTCTCTCCTTCCCATGTAGGCCTCTCTACTGCTGTGGTCTCTCCCTCTCATATAGGCCTCTCTACCGCTGTAGTGTCACTACTCTCTCCCTCCCATGTAGGCCTCTCTACCACTGTGGTATAGCTACTCTCTCCCTCCCATGTAGGCCTCTCTACCGCTGTAGTGTCACTACTCTCTCCCTCCCATGTAGGCGTCTCTACCCCAGTATTGTCACTACTCTCTCCCTCCCATGTAGACCTCTCTACTGCTGTAGTGTCACTACTCTCTCCCTCCCATGTAGGCGTCTCTACCACTGTAGTGTCACTACTCTCTCCCTCCCATGTAGGCCTCTCTACCGCTGTGGTATAGCTACTCTCTCCCTCCCGTGTAGGCCTCTCTACCCCAGTAGTGTCACTACTCTCTCCCTCCCATATAGGCCTCTCTACCGCTGTGGTATAGCTACTCTCTCCCTCCCATGTAGGCCTCTCTACCGCTGTAGTGTCACTACTCTCTCCCTCCCATATAGGCCTCTCTACCCCAGTAGTGTCACTACTCTCTCCCTCCCATGTAGACCCCTCTACTGCTGTGGTATAGATACTCTCTCCCTCCCATGTAGGCCTCTCTACCACTGAAGTGTCACTACTCTCTCCCTCCCATATAGGCCTCTCTACCGCTGTGGTATAGCTACTCTCTCCCTCCCGTGTAGGCCTCTCTACCCCAGTAATGTCACTACTCTCTCCCTCCCATATAGGCCTCTCTACCGCTGTGGTATAGCTACTCTCTCCCTCCCATGTAGGCCTCTCTACCGCTGTAGTGTCACTACTCTCTCCCTCCCATGTAGGTCTCTCTACCCCAGTAGTGTCACTACTCTCTCCCTCCCATGTAGACCTCTCTACTGCTGTAGTGTCACTACTCTCTCCCTCCCATGTAGGCCTCTCTACCACTGTGGTATAGCTACTCTCTCCCTCCCATGAAGGCCTCTCTACCGCTGTAGTGTCACTACTCTCTCCCTCCCATGTAGGCGTCTCTACCCCAGTAGTGTCACTACTCTCTCCCTCCCATGTAGACCTCTCTACTGCTGTAGTGTCACTACTCTCTCCCTCCCATGTAGGCGTCTCTACCCCAGTAGTTTCACTACTCTCTCCCTCCCATATAGGCCTCTCTACCACTGTGGTATAGCTACTCTCTCCCTCCCATGTAGGCCTCTCTACCACTGTGGTATAGCTACTCTCTCCCTCCCATGTAGGTCTCTCTACCCCAGTAGTGTCACTACTCTCTCCCTCCCATGTAGACCTCTCTACTGCTGTAGTGTCACTAGTCTCTCCCTCCCATGTAGGCCTCTCTACCACTGTGGTATAGCTACTCTCTCCCTCCCATGTAGGCCTCTCTACCGCTGTAGTGTCACTACTCTCTCCCTCCCATGTAAGCGTCTCTACCCCAGTAGTGTCACTACTCTCTCCCTCCCTTGTAGACCTCTCTACTGCTGTAGTGTCACTACTCTCTCCCTCCCATGTAGGCGTCTCTACCCCAGTAGAGTCACTACTCCCTCCCTCCCATGTAGACCTCTCTACTGCTGTAGTGTCACTACTCTCTCCCTCCCATGTAGGCGTCTCTACCGCTGTAGTGTCACTACTCTCTCCCTCCCATGTAGGCCTCTCTACCGCTGTAGTGTCGCTACTCTCTCCCTCCCATGTAGGCGTCTCTACCCCAGTAGTGTCACTACTCTCTCCCTCCCATATAGGCCTCTCTACCGCTGTAGTGTCACTACTCTCTCCCTCCCATATAGGCCTCTCTACCACTGTGGTATAGCTACTCTCTCCCTCCCATGTAGGTCTCTCTACCGCTGTAGTGTCACTACTCTCTCCCTCCCATGTAGGCCTCTCTACCACTGTGGTATAGCTACTCTCTCCCTCCCATGTAGGCCTCTCTACCACTGTGGAATCACTACTCTCTCCTTCCCATGTAGGCCTCTCTACCGCTGTGGTCCCTCCCTCCCATATAGGCCTCTCTACCGCTGTAGTGTCACTACTCTCTCCCTCCCATGTAGGCGTCTCTACCCCAGTAGTGTCACTACTCTCTCCCTCCCATGTAGACCTCTCTACTGCTGTAGTGTCACTACTCTCTCCCTCCCATGTAGGCCTCTCTACCGCTGTAGTGTCACTACTCTCTCCCTCCCATGTAGGCGTCTCTACCCCAGTAGTGTCACTACTCTCTCCCTCCCATGTAGACCTCTCTACTGCTGTAGTGTCACTACTCTCTCCCTCCCATGTAGGCGTCTCTACCACTGTAGTGTCACTACTCTCTCCCTCCCATGTAGGCCTCTCTACCGCTGTGGTATAGCTACTCTCTCCCTCCCGTGTAAGCCTCTCTACCCCAGTAGTGTCACTACTCTCTCCCTCCCATATAGGCCTCTCTACCGCTGTGGTATAGCTACTCTCTCCCTCCCATGTAGGCCTCTCTACCGCTGTAGTGTCACTACTCTCTCCCTCCCATATAGGCCTCTCTACCCCAGTAGTGTCACTACTCTCTCCCTCCCATGTAGACCTCTCTACTGCTGTGGTATAGATACTCTCTCCATCCCATGTAGGCCTCTCTACCACTGAAGTGTCACTACTCTCTCCCTCCCATATAGGCCTCTCTACCGCTGTGGTATAGCTACTCTCTCCCTCCCGTGTAGGCCTCTCTACCCCAGTAGTGTCACTACTCTCTCCCTCCCATATAGACCTCTCTACCGCTGTGGTATAGCTACTCTCTCCCTCCCATGTAGGCCTCTCTACCGCTGTAGTGTCACTACTCTCTCCCTCCCATATAGGCCTCTCTACCCCAGTAGTGTCACTACTCTCTCCCTCCCATGTAGACCTCTCTACTGCTGTGGTATAGATACTCTCTCCCTCCCATGTAGGCCTCTCTACCACTGTAGTGTCACTACTCTCTCCCTCCCATATAGGCCTCTCTACCGCTGTGGTATAGCTACTCTCTCCCTCCCATGTAGGCGTCTCTACCCCAGTAGTGTCACTACTCTCTCCCTCCCATGTAGACCTCTCAACTGCTGTGGTATAGATACTCTCTCCCTCCCATGTAGGCCTCTCTACCACTGTAGTGTCACTACTCTCTCCCTCCCATATAGGCCTCTCTACCACTGTGGTATAGCTACTCTCTCCCTCCCATGTAGGTCTCTCTACCGCTGTAGTGTCCCTACTCTCTCCCTCCCATGTAGGCCTCTCTACCACTGTGGTATAGCTACTCTCTCCCTCCCATGTAGGTCTCTCTACCGCTGTAGTGTCACTACTCTCTCCCTCCCATGTAGGCCTCTCTACCACTGTGGTATAGCTACTCTCTCCCTCCCATGTAGGCCTCTCTACCGCTGTAGTGTCACTACTCTCTCCCTCCCATTTAGGCGTCTCTACCCCAGTAGTGTCACTACTCTCTCCCTCCCATGTAGACCTCTCTACTGCTGTAGTGTCACTACTCTCTCCCTCCCATGTAGGCCTCTCTACCACTGTAGTGTCACTACTCTCTCCCTCCCATATAGGCCTCTCTACCGCTGTACTGTCACTACTCTCTCCCTCCCATATAGGCCTCTCTACCACTGTGGTATAGCTACTCTCTCCCTCCCATGTAGGTCTCTCTACCGCTGTAGTGTCACTACTCTCTCCCTCCCATGTAGGCCTCTCTACCACTGTGGTATAGCTACTCTCTCCCTCCCATGTAGGTCTCTCTACCGCTGTAGTGTCACTACTCTCTCCCTCCCATGTAGGCCTCTCTACCACTGTGGTATAGCTACTCTCTCCCTCCCATGTAGGCCTCTCTACCGCTGTAGTGTCACTACTCTCTCCCTCCCATGTAGGCGTCTCTACCCCAGTAGTGTCACTACTCTCTCCCTCCCATGTAGACCTCTGTACTGCTGTAGTGTCACTACTCTCTCCCTCCCATGTAGGCCTCTCTACCGCTGTAGTGTCACTACTCTCTCCCTCCCATGTAGGCGTCTCTACCCCAGTACTGTCACTACTCTCTCCCTCCCATGTAGACCTTTCTACTGCTGTAGTGTCACTACTCTCTCCCTCCCATGTAGGCGTCTCTACCCCAGTAGTGTCACTACTCTCTCCCTCCCATATAGGCCTCTCTACCGCTGTGGTATAGCTACTCTCTCCCTCCCGTGTAGGCCTCTCTACCCCAGTAGTGTCACTACTCTCTCCCTCCCATATAGGCCTCTCTACCGCTGTGGTATAGCTACTCTCTCCCTCCCATGTAGGCCTCTCTACCACTGTGGTATAGCTACTCTCTCCCTCCCATGTAGGTCTCTCTACCCCAGTAGTGTCACTACTCTCTCCCTCCCATGTAGACCTCTCTACTGCTGTAGTGTCACTACTCTCTCCCTCCCATGTAGGCCTCTCTACCACTGTGGTATAGCTACTCTCTCCCTCCCATGTAGGCCTCTCTACCGCTGTAGTGTCACTACTCTCTCCCTCCCATGTAGGCGTCTCTACCCCAGTAGTGTCACTACTCTCTCCCTCCCATGTAGACCTATCTACTGCTGTAGTGTCACTACTCTCTCCCTCCCATGTAGGCGTCTCTACCCCAGTAGTGTCACTACTCTCTCCCTCCCATGTAGACCTCTCTACTGCTGTAGTGTCACTACTCTCTCCCTCCCATGTAGGCGTCTCTACCGCTGTAGTGTCACTACTCTCTCCCTCCCATGTAGGCCTCTCTACCGCTGTAGTGTCACTACTCTCTCCCTCCCATGTAGGCGTCTCTACCCCAGTAGTGTCACTACTCTCTCCCTCCCATATAGGCCTCTCTACCGCTGTAGTGTCACTACTCTCTCCCTCCCATATAGGCCTCTCTACCACTGTGGTATAGCTACTCTCTCCCTCCCATGTAGGTCTCTCTACCGCTGTAGTGTCACTACTCTCTCCCTACCATGTAGGCCTCTCTACCACTGTGGTATAGCTACTCTCTCCCTCCCATGTAGGCCTCTCTACCACTGTGGAATCACTACTCTCTCCTTCCCATGTAGGCCTCTCTACCGCTGTAGTGTCACTACTCTCTCCCTCCCATGTAGGCGTCTCTACCCCAGTAGTGTCACTACTCTCTCCCTCCCATGTAGACCTCTCTACTGCTGTGGTATAGATACTCTCTCCCTCCCATGTAGGCCTCTCTACCACTGTAGTGTCACTACTCTCTCCCTCCCATATAGGCCTCTCTGCCGCTGTGGTATAGCTACTCTCTCCCTCCCGTGTAGGCCTCTCTACCCCAGTAGTGTCACTACTCTCTCCCTCCCATATAGGCCTCTCTACCGCTGTGGTATAGCTACTCTCTCCCTCCCATGTAGGCCTCTCTACCGCTGTAGTGTCACTACTCTCTCCCTCCCATATAGGCCTCTCTACCCCAGTAGTGTCACTACTCTCTCCCTCCCATGTAGACCTCTCTTCTGCTGTGGTATAGATACTCTCTCCCTCCCATGTAGGCCTCTCTACCACTGTAGTGTCACTACTCTCTCCCTCCCATATAGGCCTCTCTACCGCTGTGGTATAGCTACTCTCTCCCTCCCATGTAGGCGTCTCTACCCCAGTAGTGTCACTACTCTCTCCCTCCCATGTAGACCTCTCTACTGCTGTGGTATAGATACTCTCACCCTCCCATGTAGGCCTCTCTACCACTGTAGTGTCACTACTCTCTCCCTCCCATATAGGCCTCTCTACCACTGTGGTATAGCTACTCTCTCCCTCCCATGTAGGTCTCACTACCGCTGTAGTGTCACTACTCTCTCCCTCCCATGTAGGCCTCTCTACCACTGTGGTATAGCTACTCTCTCCCTCCCATGTAGGTCTCTCTACCGCTGTAGTGTCACTACTCTCCCCCTCCCATGTAGGCCTCTCTACCACTGTGGTATAGCTACTCTCTCCCTCCCATGTAGGCCTCTCTACCGCTGTAGTGTCACTACTCTCTCCCTCCCATTTGGGCGTCTCTACCCCAGTAGTGTCACTACTCTCTCCCTCCCATGTAGACCTCTCTACCGCTGTAGTGTCACTACTCTCTCCCTCCCATGTAGGCGTCTCTACCCCAGTAGTGTCACTACTCTCTCCCTCCCATGTAGACCTCTCTACTGCTGTAGTGTCACTACTCTCTCCCTCCCATGTAGGCCTCTCTACCACTGTGGTATAGCTACTCTCTCCCTCCCATGTAGGCCTCTCTACCGCTGTAATGTCACTACTCTCTCCCTCCCATGTAGGCGTCTCTACCCCAGTAGTGTCACTACTCTCTCCCTCCCATATAGGCCTCTCTACCGCTGTAGTGTCACTACTCTCTCCCTCCCATATAGGCCTCTCTACCACTGTGGTATAGTTACTCTCTCCCTCCCATGTAGGTCTCTCTACCGCTGTAGTGTCACTACTCTCTCCCTCCCATGTAGGCCTCTCTACCACTGTGGTATAGCTACTCTCTCCCTCCCATGTAGGCCTCTCTACCACTGTGGAATCACTACTCTCTCCTTCCCATGTAGGCCTCTCTACCGCTGTGGTCTCTCCCTCCCATATAGGCCTCTCTACCGCTGTAGTGTCACTACTCTCTCCCTCCCATGTAGGCCTCTCTACCACTGTGGTATAGCTACTCTCTCCCTCCCATGTAGGCCTCTCTACCGCTGTAGTGTCACTACTCTCTCCCTCCCATGTAGGCGTCTCTACCCCAGTAGTGTCACTACTCTCTCCCTCCCATGTAGACCTCTCTACTGCTGTAGTGTCACTACTCTCTCCCTCCCATGTAGGCGTCTCTACCACTGTAGTGTCACTTCTCTCTCCCTCCCATGTAGGCCTCTCTACCGCTGTGGTATAGCTACTCTCTCCCTCCCGTGTAGGCCTCTCTACCCCAGTAGTGTCACTACTCTCTCCCTCCCATATAGGCCCCTTTACCCCAGTAGTGTCACTACTCTCTCCCTCCCATGTAGACCCCTCTACTGCTGTGGTATAGATACTCTCTCCCTCCCATGTAGGCCTCTCTACCACTGAAGTGTCACTACTCTCTCCCTCCCATATAGGCCTCTCTACTGCTGTGGTATAGCTACTCTCTCCCTCCGTGTAGGCCTCTCTACCCCAGTAGTGTCACTACTCTCTCCCTCCCATATAGGCCTCTTTACCCCAGTAGTGTCACTACTCTCTCCCTCCCATGTAGACCCCTCTACTGCTGTGGTATAGCTACTCTCTCCCTCCCATGTAGGCCTCTCTACCGCTGTAGTGTCACTACTCTCTCCCTCCCATATAGGCCTCTCTACCCCAGTAGTGTCACTAATCTCTCCCTCCCATGTAGACCCCTCTACTGCTGTGGTATAGATACTCTCTCCCTCCCATGTAGGCCTCTCTACCACTGAAGTGTCACTACTCTCTCCCTCCCATATAGGCCTCTCTACCGCTGTGGTATAGCTACTCTCTCCCTCCCGTGTAGGCCTCTCTACCCCAGTAGTGTCACTACTCTCTCCCTCCCATATAGGCCTCTCTACCGCTGTGGTATAGCTACTCTCTCCCTCCCATGTAGGCCTCTCTACCGCTGTAGTGTCACTACTCTCTCCCTCCCATGTAGGTCTCTCTACCCCAGTAGTGTCACTACTCTCTCCCTCCCATGTAGGCCTCTCTACCACTGTGGTATAGCTACTCTCTCCCTCCCATGTAGGCCTCTCTACCGCTGTAGTGTCACTACTCTCTCCCTCCCATGTAGGCGTCTCTACCCCAGTAGTGTCACTACTCTCTCCCTCCCATGTAGACCTCTCTACTGCTGTAGTGTCACTACTCTCTCCCTCCCATGTAGGCGTCTCTACCCCAGTAGTTTCACTACTCTCTCCCTCCCATATAGGCCTCTCTACCGCTGTGGTATAGCTACTCTCTCCCTCCCATGTAGGCCTCTCTACCACTGTGGTATAGCTACTCTCTCCCTCCCATGTAGGTCTCTCTATCCCAGTAGTGTCACTACTCTCTCCCTCCCATGTAGACCTCTCTACTGCTGTAGTGTCACTACTCTCTCCCTCCCATGTAGGCCTCTCTACCACTGTGGTATAGCTACTCTCTCCCTCCCATGTAGGCCTCTCTACCGCTGTAGTGTCACTACTCTCTCCCTCCCATGTAGGCGTCTCTACCCCAGTACTGTCACTACTCTCTCCCTCCCATGTAGACCTCTCTACTGCTGTAGTGTCACTACTCTCTCCCTCCCATGTAGGCGTCTCTACCCCAGTAGTGTCACTACTCTCTCCCTCCCATGTAGACCTCTCTACTGCTGTAGTGTCACTACTCTCTCCCTCCCATGTAGGCGTCTCTACCGCTGTAGTGTCACTACTCTCTCCCTCCCATGTAGGCCTCTCTACCGCTGTAGTGTCGCTACTCTCTCCCTCCCATGTAGGCGTCTCTACCCCAGTAGTGTCACTACTCTCTCCCTCCCATATAGGCCTCTCTACCGCTGTAGTGTCACTACTCTCTCCCTCCCATATAGGCCTCTCTACCACTGTGGTATAGCTACTCTCTCCCTCCCATGTAGGTCTCTCTACCGCTGTAGTGTCACTACTCTCTCCCTCCCATGTAGGCCTCTCTACCACTGCGGTATAGCTACTCTCTCCCTCCCATGTAGGCCTCTCTACCACTGTGGAATCACTACTCTCTCCTTCCCATGTAGGCCTCTCTACCGCTGTGGTCCCTCCCTCCCATATAGGCCTCTCTACCGCTGTAGTGTCACTACTCTCTCCCTCCCATGTAGGCGTCTCTACCCCAGTAGTGTCACTACTCTCTCCCTCCCATGTAGACCTCTCTACTGCTGTAGTGTCACTACTCTCTCCCTCCCATGTAGGCCTCTCTACCACTGTGGTATAGCTACTCTCTCCCTCCCATGTAGGCCTCTCTACCGCTGTAGTGTCACTACTCTCTCCCTCCCATGTAGGCGTCTCTACCCCAGTAGTGTCACTACTCTCTCCCTCC
Organism: Ambystoma mexicanum; assembly: GCF_040938575.1. NCBI lineage: Eukaryota > Metazoa > Chordata > Amphibia > Caudata > Ambystomatidae > Ambystoma > Ambystoma mexicanum. The sequence goes on from NC_090928.1 coordinate 1,307,821,566, forward strand.
CATGTAGACCTCTCTACTGCTGTAGTGTCACTACTCTCTCCCTCCCATGTAGGCGTCTCTACCACTGTAGTGTCACTACTCTCTCCCTCCCATGTAGGCCTCTCTACCGCTGTGGTATAGCTACTCTCTCCCTCCCGTGTAGGCCTCTCTACCCCAGTAGTGTCACTACTCTCTCCCTCCCATATAGGCCTCTCTACCGCTGTGGTATAGCTACTCTCTCCCTCCCATGTAGGCCTCTCTACCGCTGTAGTGTCACTACTCTCTCCCTCCCATATAGGCCTCTCTACCCCAGTAGTGTCACTACTCTCTCCCTCCCATGTAGACCTCTCTACTGCTGTGGTATAGATACTCTCTCCCTCCCATGTAGGCCTCTCTACCACTGAAGTGTCACTACTCTCTCCCTCCCATATAGGCTTCTCTACCGCTGTGGTATAGCTACTCTCTCCCTCCCGTGTAGGCCTCTCTACCCCAGTAGTGTCACTACTCTCTCCCTCCCATGTAGGCCTCTCTACCGCTGTAGTGTCACTACTCTCTCCCTCCCATGTAGGCCTCTCTACCCCAGTAGTGTCACTACTCTCTCCCTCCCATATAGGCCTCTCTACCGCTGTACTGTCACTACTCTCTCCCTCCCATATAGGCCTCTCTACCACTGTGGTATAGCTACTCTCTCCCTCCCATGTAGGTCTCTCTACCGCTGTAGTGTCACTACTCTCTCCCTCCCATGTAGGCCTCTCTACCACTGTGGTATAGCTACTCTCTCCCTCCCATGTAGGTCTCTCTACCGCTGTAGTGTCACTACTCTCTCCCTCCCATGTAGGCCTCTCTACCACTGTGGTATAGCTACTCTCTCCCTCCCATGTAGGCCTCTCTACCACTGTGGAATCACTACTCTCTCCTTCCCATGTAGGCCTCTCTACCGCTGTGGTCTCTCCCTCCCATATGGGCCTCTCTACCGCTGTAGTGTCACTACTCTCTCCCTCCCATGTAGGCGTCTCTACCCCAGTAGTGTCACTACTCTCTCCCTCCCATGTAGACCTCTCTACTGCTGTAGTGTCACTACTCTCTCCCTCCCATGTAGGCCTCTCTACCACTGTGGTATAGCTACTCTCTCCCTCCCATGTAGGCCTCTCTACCGCTGTAGTGTCACTACTCTCTCCCTCCCATGTAGGCGTCTCTACCCCAGTAGTGTCACTACTCTCTCCCTCCCATATAGGCCTCTCTACCGCTGTGGTATAGCTACTCTCTCCCTCCCGTGTAGGCCTCTCTACCCCAGTAGTGTCACTACTCTCTCCCTCCCATATAGGCATCTCTACCGCTGTGGTATAGCTACTCTCTCCCTCCCATGTAGGCCTCTCTACCACTGTGGTATAGCTACTCTCTCCCTCCCATGTAGGTCTCTCTACCCCAGTAGTGTCACTACTCTCTCCCTCCCATGTAGACCTCTCTACTGCTGTAGTGTCACTACTCTCTCCCTCCCATGTAGGCCTCTCTACCACTGTGGTATAGCTACTCTCTCCCTCCCATGTAGGCCTCTCTACCGCTGTAGTGTCACTACTCTCTCCCTCCCATGTAGGTGTCTCTACCCCAGTAGTGTCACTACCCTCTCCCTCCCATGTAGACCTCTCTACTGCTGTAGTGTCACTACTCTCTCCCTCCCATGTAGGCGTCTCTACCGCTGTAGTGTCACTACTCTCTCCCTCCCATGTAGGCCTCTCTACCGCTGTAATGTCACTACTCTCTCCCTCCCATGTAGGCGTCTCTACCCCAGTAGTGTCACTACTCTCTCCCTCCCATATAGGCCTCTCTACCGCTGTAGTGTCACTACTCTCTCCCTCCCATATAGGCCTCTCTACCACTGTGGTATAGCTACTCTCTCCCTCCCATGTAGGTCTCTCTACCGCTGTAGTGTCACTACTCTCTCCCTCCCATATAGGCCTCTCTACCACTGTGGTATAGATACTCTCTCCCTCCCATGTAGGCCTCTCTACCACTGTGGAATCACTACTCTCTCCTTCCCATGTAGGCCTCTCTACAGCTGTGGTCTCTCCCTCCCATATAGGCCTCTCTACCGCTGTAGTGTCACTACTCTCTCCCTCCCATGTAGGCCTCTCTACCACTGTGGTATAGCTACTCTCTCCCTCCCATGTAGGCCTCTCTACCGCTGTAGTGTCACTACTCTCTCCCTCCCATGTAGGCGTCTCTACCCCAGTAGTGTCACTACTCTCTCCCTCCCATGTAGACCTCTCTACTGCTGTAGTGTCACTACTCTCTCCCTCCCATGTAGGCGTCTCTACCACTGTAGTGTCACTACTCTCTCCCTCCCATGTAGGCCTCTCTACCGCTGTGGTATAGCTACTCTCTCCCTCCCGTGTAGGCCTCTCTACCCCAGTAGTGTCACTACTCTCTCCCTCCCATATAGGCCTCTTTACCCCAGTAGTGTCACTACTCTCTCCCTCCCATGTAGACCCCTCTACTGCTGTGGTATAGATACTCTCTCCCTCCCATGTAGGCCTCTCTACCACTGAAGTGTCACTACTCTCTCCCTCCCATATAGGCCTCTCTACCGCTGTGGTATAGCTACTCTCTCCCTCCCGTGTAGGCCTCTCTACCCCAGTAGTGTCACTACTCTCTCCCTCCCATATAGGCCTCTTTACCCCAGTAGTGTCACTACTCTCTCCCTCCCATGTAGACCCCTCTACTGCTGTGGTATAGCTACTCTCTCCCTCCCATGTAGGCCTCTCTACCGCTGTAGTGTCACTACTCTCTCCCTCCCATATAGGCCTCTCTACCCCAGTAGTGTCACTACTCTCTCCCTCCCATGTAGACCCCTCTACTGCTGTGGTATAGATACTCTCTCCCTCCCATGTAGGCCTCTCTACCACTGAAGTGTCACTACTCTCTCCCTCCCATATAGGCCTCTTTACCGCTGTGGTATAGCTACTTTCTCCCTCCCGTGTAGGCCTCTCTACCCCAGTAGTGTCACTACTCTCTCCCTCCCATATAGGCCTCTCTACCGCTGTGGTATAGCTACTCTCTCCCTCCCATGTAGGCCTCTCTACCGCTGTAGTGTCACTACTCTCTCCCTCCCATGTAGGTCTCTCTACCCCAGTAGTGTCACTACTCTCTCCCTCCCATGTAGACCTCTCTACTGCTGTAGTGTCACTACTCTCTCCCTCCCATGTAGGCCTCTCTACCACTGTGGTATAGCTACTCTCTCCCTCCCATGTAGGCCTCTCTACCGCTGTAGTGTCACTACTCTCTCCCTCCCATGTAGGCGTCTCTACCCCAGTAGTGTCACTACTCTCTCCCTCCCATGTAGACCTCTCTACTGCTGTAGTGTCACTACTCTCTCCCTCCCATGTAGGCGTCTCTACCCCAGTAGTTTCACTACTCTCTCCCTCCCATATAGGCCTCTCTACCGCTGTGGTATAGCTACTCTCTCCCTCCCATGTAGGCCTCTCTACCACTGTGGTATAGCTACTCTCTCCCTCCCATGTAGGTCTCTCTACCCCAGTAGTGTCACTACTCTCTCCCTCCCATGTAGACCTCTCTACTGCTGTAGTGTCACTACTCTCTCCCTCCCATGTAGGCCTCTCTACCACTGTGGTATAGCTACTCTCTCCCTCCCATGTAGGCCTCTCTACCGCTGTAGTGTCACTACTCTCTCCCTCCCATGTAGGCGTCTCTACCCCAGTAGTGTCACTACTCTCTCCCTCCCATGTAGACCTCTCTACTGCTGTAGTGTCACTACTCTCTCCCTCCCATGTAGGCGTCTCTACCCCAGTAGTGTCACTACTCTCTCCCTCCCATGTAGACCTCTCTACTGCTGTAGTGTCACTACTCTCTCCCTCCCATGTAGGCGTCTCTACCGCTGTAGTGTCACTACTCTCTCCCTCCCATGTAGGCCTCTCTACCGCTGTAGTGTCGCTACTCTCTCCCTCCCATGTAGGCGTCTCTACCCCAGTAGTGTCACTACTCTCTCCCTCCCATATAGGCCTCTCTACCGCTGTAGTGTCACTACTCTCTCCCTCCCATATAGGCCTCTCTACCACTGTGGTATAGCTACTCTCTCCCTCCCATGTAGGTCTCTCTACCGCTGTAGTGTCACTACTCTCTCCCTCCCATGTAGGCCTCTCTACCACTGCGGTATAGCTACTCTCTCCCTCCCATGTAGGCCTCTCTACCACTGTGGAATCACTACTCTCTCCTTCCCATGTAGGCCTCTCTACCGCTGTGGTCCCTCCCTCCCATATAGGCCTCTCTACCGCTGTAGTGTCACTACTCTCTCCCTCCCATGTAGGCGTCTCTACCCCAATAGTGTCACTACTCTCTCCCTCCCATGTAGACCTCTCTACTGCTGTAGTGTCACTACTCTCTCCCTCCCATGTAGGCCTCTCTACCACTGTGGTATAGCTACTCTCTCCCTCCCATGTAGGCCTCTCTACCGCTGTAGTGTCACTACTCTCTCCCTCCCATGTAGGCGTCTCTACCCCAGTAGTGTCACTACTCTCTCCCTCCCATGTAGACCTCTCTACTGCTGTAGTGTCACTACTCTCTCCCTCCCATGTAGGCGTCTCTACCACTGTAGTGTCACTACTCTCTCCCTCCCATGTAGGCCTCTCTACCGCTGTGGTATAGCTACTCTCTCCCTCCCGTGTAGGCCTCTCTACCCCAGTAGTGTCACTACTCTCTCCCTCCCATATAGGCCTCTCTACCGCTGTGGTATAGCTACTCTCTCCCTCCCATGTAGGCCTCTCTACCGCTGTAGTGTCACTACTCTCTCCCTCCCATATAGGCCTCTCTACCCCAGTAGTGTCACTACTCTCTCCCTCCCATGTAGACCTCTCTACTGCTGTGGTATAGATACTCTCTCCCTCCCATGTAGGCCTCTCTACCACTGAAGTGTCACTACTCTCTCCCTCCCATATAGGCTTCTCTACCGCTGTGGTATAGCTACTCTCTCCCTCCCGTGTAGGCCTCTCTACCCCAGTAGTGTCACTACTCTCTCCCTCCCATGTAGGCCTCTCTACCGCTGTAGTGTCACTACTCTCTCCCTCCCATATAGGCCGCTCTACCCCAGTAGTGTCACTACTCTCTCCCTCCCATGTAGACCTCTCTACTGCTGTGGTATAGATACTCTCTCCCTCCCATGTAGGCCTCTCTACCACTGTAGTGTCACTACTCTCTCCCTCCCATATAGGCCTCTCTACCGCTGTGGTATAGCTACTCTCTCCCTCCCATGTAGGCGTCTCTACCCCAGTAGTGTCACTACTCTCTCCCTCCCATGTAGACCTCTCTACTGCTGTGGTATAGATACTCTCTCCCTCCCATGTAGGCCTCTCTACCACTGTAGTGTCACTACTCTCTCCCTCCCATATAGGCCTCTCTACCACTGTGGTATAGCTACTCTCTCCCTCCCATGTAGGTCTCTCTACCGCTGTAGTGTCACTACTCTCTCCCTCCCATGTAGGCCTCTCTACCGCTGTAGTGTCACTACTCTCTCCCTCCCATGTAGGCCTCTCTACCACTGTGGTATAGCTACTCTCTCCCTCCCATGTAGGCCTCTCTACCGCTGTAGTGTCACTACTCTCTCCCTCCCATTTAGGCGTCTCTACCCCAGTAGTGTCACTACTCTCTCCCTCCCATGTAGACCTCTCTACTGCTGTAGTGTCACTACTCTCTCCCTCCCATGTAGGCCTCTCTACCACTGTAGTGTCACTACTCTCTCCCTCCCATGTAGGCCTCTCTACCACTGTGGAATCACTACTCTCTCCTTCCCATGTAGGCCTCTCTACCGCTGTGGTCTCTCCCTCCCATATGGGCCTCTCTACCGCTGTAGTGTCACTACTCTCTCCCTCCCATGTAGGCGTCTCTACCCCAGTAGTGTCACTACTCTCTCCCTCCCATGTAGACCTCTCTACTGCTGTAGTGTCACTACTCTCTCCCTCCCATGTAGGCCTCTCTACCACTGTGGTATAGCTACTCTCTCCCTCCCATGTAGGCCTCTCTACCGCTGTAGTGTCACTACTCTCTCCCTCCCATGTAGGCGTCTCTACCCCAGTAGTGTCACTACTCTCTCCCTCCCATATAGGCCTCTCTACCGCTGTGGTATAGCTACTCTCTCCCTCCCGTGTAGGCCTCTCTACCCCAGTAGTGTCACTACTCTCTCCCTCCCATATAGGCATCTCTACCGCTGTGGTATAGCTACTCTCTCCCTCCCATGTAGGCCTCTCTACCACTGTGGTATAGCTACTCTCTCCCTCCCATGTAGGTCTCTCTACCCCAGTAGTGTCACTACTCTCTCCCTCCCATGTAGACCTCTCTACTGCTGTAGTGTCACTACTCTCTCCCTCCCATGTAGGCCTCTCTACCACTGTGGTATAGCTACTCTCTCCCTCCCATGTAGGCCTCTCTACCGCTGTAGTGTCACTACTCTCTCCCTCCCATGTAGGTGTCTCTACCCCAGTAGTGTCACTACCCTCTCCCTCCCATGTAGACCTCTCTACTGCTGTAGTGTCACTACTCTCTCCCTCCCATGTAGGCGTCTCTACCGCTGTAGTGTCACTACTCTCTCCCTCCCATGTAGGCCTCTCTACCGCTGTAATGTCACTACTCTCTCCCTCCCATGTAGGCGTCTCTACCCCAGTAGTGTCACTACTCTCTCCCTCCCATATAGGCCTCTCTACCGCTGTAGTGTCACTACTCTCTCCCTCCCATATAGGCCTCTCTACCACTGTGGTATAGCTACTCTCTCCCTCCCATGTAGGTCTCTCTACCGCTGTAGTGTCACTACTCTCTCCCTCCCATATAGGCCTCTCTACCACTGTGGTATAGATACTCTCTCCCTCCCATGTAGGCCTCTCTACCACTGTGGAATCACTACTCTCTCCTTCCCATGTAGGCCTCTCTACAGCTGTGGTCTCTCCCTCCCATATAGGCCTCTCTACCGCTGTAGTGTCACTACTCTCTCCCTCCCATGTAGGCCTCTCTACCACTGTGGTATAGCTACTCTCTCCCTCCCATGTAGGCCTCTCTACCGCTGTAGTGTCACTACTCTCTCCCTCCCATGTAGGCGTCTCTACCCCAGTAGTGTCACTACTCTCTCCCTCCCATGTAGACCTCTCTACTGCTGTAGTGTCACTACTCTCTCCCTCCCATGTAGGCGTCTCTACCACTGTAGTGTCACTACTCTCTCCCTCCCATGTAGGCCTCTCTACCGCTGTGGTATAGCTACTCTCTCCCTCCCGTGTAGGCCTCTCTACCCCAGTAGTGTCACTACTCTCTCCCTCCCATATAGGCCTCTTTACCCCAGTAGTGTCACTACTCTCTCCCTCCCATGTAGACCCCTCTACTGCTGTGGTATAGATACTCTCTCCCTCCCATGTAGGCCTCTCTACCACTGAAGTGTCACTACTCTCTCCCTCCCATATAGGCCTCTCTACCGCTGTGGTATAGCTACTCTCTCCCTCCCGTGTAGGCCTCTCTACCCCAGTAGTGTCACTACTCTCTCCCTCCCATATAGGCCTCTTTACCCCAGTAGTGTCACTACTCTCTCCCTCCCATGTAGACCCCTCTACTGCTGTGGTATAGCTACTCTCTCCCTCCCATGTAGGCCTCTCTACCGCTGTAGTGTCACTACTCTCTCCCTCCCATATAGGCCTCTCTACCCCAGTAGTGTCACTACTCTCTCCCTCCCATGTAGACCCCTCTACTGCTGTGGTATAGATACTCTCTCCCTCCCATGTAGGCCTCTCTACCACTGAAGTGTCACTACTCTCTCCCTCCCATATAGGCCTCTTTACCGCTGTGGTATAGCTACTTTCTCCCTCCCGTGTAGGCCTCTCTACCCCAGTAGTGTCACTACTCTCTCCCTCCCATATAGGCCTCTCTACCGCTGTGGTATAGCTACTCTCTCCCTCCCATGTAGGCCTCTCTACCGCTGTAGTGTCACTACTCTCTCCCTCCCATGTAGGTCTCTCTACCCCAGTAGTGTCACTACTCTCTCCCTCCCATGTAGACCTCTCTACTGCTGTAGTGTCACTACTCTCTCCCTCCCATGTAGGCCTCTCTACCACTGTGGTATAGCTACTCTCTCCCTCCCATGTAGGCCTCTCTACCGCTGTAGTGTCACTACTCTCTCCCTCCCATGTAGGCGTCTCTACCCCAGTAGTGTCACTACTCTCTCCCTCCCATGTAGACCTCTCTACTGCTGTAGTGTCACTACTCTCTCCCTCCCATGTAGGCGTCTCTACCCCAGTAGTTTCACTACTCTCTCCCTCCCATATAGGCCTCTCTACCGCTGTGGTATAGCTACTCTCTCCCTCCCATGTAGGCCTCTCTACCACTGTGGTATAGCTACTCTCTCCCTCCCATGTAGGTCTCTCTACCCCAGTAGTGTCACTACTCTCTCCCTCCCATGTAGACCTCTCTACTGCTGTAGTGTCACTACTCTCTCCCTCCCATGTAGGCCTCTCTACCACTGTGGTATAGCTACTCTCTCCCTCCCATGTAGGCCTCTCTACCGCTGTAGTGTCACTACTCTCTCCCTCCCATGTAGGCGTCTCTACCCCAGTAGTGTCACTACTCTCTCCCTCCCATGTAGACCTCTCTACTGCTGTAGTGTCACTACTCTCTCCCTCCCATGTAGGCGTCTCTACCCCAGTAGTGTCACTACTCTCTCCCTCCCATGTAGACCTCTCTACTGCTGTAGTGTCACTACTCTCTCCCTCCCATGTAGGCGTCTCTACCGCTGTAGTGTCACTACTCTCTCCCTCCCATGTAGGCCTCTCTACCGCTGTAGTGTCGCTACTCTCTCCCTCCCATGTAGGCGTCTCTACCCCAGTAGTGTCACTACTCTCTCCCTCCCATATAGGCCTCTCTACCGCTGTAGTGTCACTACTCTCTCCCTCCCATATAGGCCTCTCTACCACTGTGGTATAGCTACTCTCTCCCTCCCATGTAGGTCTCTCTACCGCTGTAGTGTCACTACTCTCTCCCTCCCATGTAGGCCTCTCTACCACTGCGGTATAGCTACTCTCTCCCTCCCATGTAGGCCTCTCTACCACTGTGGAATCACTACTCTCTCCTTCCCATGTAGGCCTCTCTACCGCTGTGGTCCCTCCCTCCCATATAGGCCTCTCTACCGCTGTAGTGTCACTACTCTCTCCCTCCCATGTAGGCGTCTCTACCCCAGTAGTGTCACTACTCTCTCCCTCCCATGTAGACCTCTCTACTGCTGTAGTGTCACTACTCTCTCCCTCCCATGTAGGCCTCTCTACCACTGTGGTATAGCTACTCTCTCCCTCCCATGTAGGCCTCTCTACCGCTGTAGTGTCACTACTCTCTCCCTCCCATGTAGGCGTCTCTACCCCAGTAGTGTCACTACTCTCTCCCTCCCATGTAGACCTCTCTACTGCTGTAGTGTCACTACTCTCTCCCTCCCATGTAGGCGTCTCTACCACTGTAGTGTCACTACTCTCTCCCTCCCATGTAGGCCTCTCTACCGCTGTGGTATAGCTACTCTCTCCCTCCCGTGTAGGCCTCTCTACCCCAGTAGTGTCACTACTCTCTCCCTCCCATATAGGCCTCTCTACCGCTGTGGTATAGCTACTCTCTCCCTCCCATGTAGGCCTCTCTACCGCTGTAGTGTCACTACTCTCTCCCTCCCATATAGGCCTCTCTACCCCAGTAGTGTCACTACTCTCTCCCTCCCATGTAGACCTCTCTACTGCTGTGGTATAGATACTCTCTCCCTCCCATGTAGGCGTCTCTACCACTGTAGTGTCACTACTCTCTCCCTCCCATGTAGGCCTCTCTACCGCTGTGGTATAGCTACTCTCTCCCTCCCGTGTAGGCCTCTCTACCCCAGTAGTGTCACTACTCTCTCCCTCCCATATAGGCCTCTCTACCGCTGTGGTATAGCTACTCTCTCCCTCCCATGTAGGCCTCTCTACCGCTGTAGTGTCACTACTCTCTCCCTCCCATATAGGCCTCTCTACCCCAGTAGTGTCACTACTCTCTCCCTCCCATGTAGACCTCTCTACTGCTGTGGTATAGATACTCTCTCCCTCCCATGTAGGCCTCTCTACCACTGAAGTGTCACTACTCTCTCCCTCCCATATAGGCTTCTCTACCGCTGTGGTATAGCTACTCTCTCCCTCCCGTGTAGGCCTCTCTACCCCAGTAGTGTCACTACTCTCTCCCTCCCATGTAGGCCTCTCTACCGCTGTAGTGTCACTACTCTCTCCCTCCCATGTAGGCCTCTCTACCCCAGTAGTGTCACTACTCTCTCCCTCCCATATAGGCCTCTCTACCGCTGTACTGTCACTACTCTCTCCCTCCCATATAGGCCTCTCTACCACTGTGGTATAGCTACTCTCTCCCTCCCATGTAGGTCTCTCTACCGCTGTAGTGTCACTACTCTCTCCCTCCCATGTAGGCCTCTCTACCACTGTGGTATAGCTACTCTCTCCCTCCCATGTAGGTCTCTCTACCGCTGTAGTGTCACTACTCTCTCCCTCCCATGTAGGCCTCTCTACCACTGTGGTATAGCTACTCTCTCCCTCCCATGTAGGCCTCTCTACCACTGTGGAATCACTACTCTCTCCTTCCCATGTAGGCCTCTCTACCGCTGTGGTCTCTCCCTCCCATATGGGCCTCTCTACCGCTGTAGTGTCACTACTCTCTCCCTCCCATGTAGGCGTCTCTACCCCAGTAGTGTCACTACTCTCTCCCTCCCATGTAGACCTCTCTACTGCTGTAGTGTCACTACTCTCTCCCTCCCATGTAGGCCTCTCTACCACTGTGGTATAGCTACTCTCTCCCTCCCATGTAGGCCTCTCTACCGCTGTAGTGTCACTACTCTCTCCCTCCCATGTAGGCGTCTCTACCCCAGTAGTGTCACTACTCTCTCCCTCCCATATAGGCCTCTCTACCGCTGTGGTATAGCTACTCTCTCCCTCCCGTGTAGGCCTCTCTACCCCAGTAGTGTCACTACTCTCTCCCTCCCATATAGGCATCTCTACCGCTGTGGTATAGCTACTCTCTCCCTCCCATGTAGGCCTCTCTACCACTGTGGTATAGCTACTCTCTCCCTCCCATGTAGGTCTCTCTACCCCAGTAGTGTCACTACTCTCTCCCTCCCATGTAGACCTCTCTACTGCTGTAGTGTCACTACTCTCTCCCTCCCATGTAGGCCTCTCTACCACTGTGGTATAGCTACTCTCTCCCTCCCATGTAGGCCTCTCTACCGCTGTAGTGTCACTACTCTCTCCCTCCCATGTAGGTGTCTCTACCCCAGTAGTGTCACTACCCTCTCCCTCCCATGTAGACCTCTCTACTGCTGTAGTGTCACTACTCTCTCCCTCCCATGTAGGCGTCTCTACCGCTGTAGTGTCACTACTCTCTCCCTCCCATGTAGGCCTCTCTACCGCTGTAATGTCACTACTCTCTCCCTCCCATGTAGGCGTCTCTACCCCAGTAGTGTCACTACTCTCTCCCTCCCATATAGGCCTCTCTACCGCTGTAGTGTCACTACTCTCTCCCTCCCATATAGGCCTCTCTACCACTGTGGTATAGCTACTCTCTCCCTCCCATGTAGGTCTCTCTACCGCTGTAGTGTCACTACTCTCTCCCTCCCATATAGGCCTCTCTACCACTGTGGTATAGATACTCTCTCCCTCCCATGTAGGCCTCTCTACCACTGTGGAATCACTACTCTCTCCTTCCCATGTAGGCCTCTCTACAGCTGTGGTCTCTCCCTCCCATATAGGCCTCTCTACCGCTGTAGTGTCACTACTCTCTCCCTCCCATGTAGGCCTCTCTACCACTGTGGTATAGCTACTCTCTCCCTCCCATGTAGGCCTCTCTACCGCTGTAGTGTCACTACTCTCTCCCTCCCATGTAGGCGTCTCTACCCCAGTAGTGTCACTACTCTCTCCCTCCCATGTAGACCTCTCTACTGCTGTAGTGTCACTACTCTCTCCCTCCCATGTAGGCGTCTCTACCACTGTAGTGTCACTACTCTCTCCCTCCCATGTAGGCCTCTCTACCGCTGTGGTATAGCTACTCTCTCCCTCCCGTGTAGGCCTCTCTACCCCAGTAGTGTCACTACTCTCTCCCTCCCATATAGGCCTCTTTACCCCAGTAGTGTCACTACTCTCTCCCTCCCATGTAGACCCCTCTACTGCTGTGGTATAGATACTCTCTCCCTCCCATGTAGGCCTCTCTACCACTGAAGTGTCACTACTCTCTCCCTCCCATATAGGCCTCTCTACCGCTGTGGTATAGCTACTCTCTCCCTCCCGTGTAGGCCTCTCTACCCCAGTAGTGTCACTACTCTCTCCCTCCCATATAGGCCTCTTTACCCCAGTAGTGTCACTACTCTCTCCCTCCCATGTAGACCCCTCTACTGCTGTGGTATAGCTACTCTCTCCCTCCCATGTAGGCCTCTCTACCGCTGTAGTGTCACTACTCTCTCCCTCCCATATAGGCCTCTCTACCCCAGTAGTGTCACTACTCTCTCCCTCCCATGTAGACCCCTCTACTGCTGTGGTATAGATACTCTCTCCCTCCCATGTAGGCCTCTCTACCACTGAAGTGTCACTACTCTCTCCCTCCCATATAGGCCTCTTTACCGCTGTGGTATAGCTACTTTCTCCCTCCCGTGTAGGCCTCTCTACCCCAGTAGTGTCACTACTCTCTCCCTCCCATATAGGCCTCTCTACCGCTGTGGTATAGCTACTCTCTCCCTCCCATGTAGGCCTCTCTACCGCTGTAGTGTCACTACTCTCTCCCTCCCATGTAGGTCTCTCTACCCCAGTAGTGTCACTACTCTCTCCCTCCCATGTAGACCTCTCTACTGCTGTAGTGTCACTACTCTCTCCCTCCCATGTAGGCCTCTCTACCACTGTGGTATAGCTACTCTCTCCCTCCCATGTAGGCCTCTCTACCGCTGTAGTGTCACTACTCTCTCCCTCCCATGTAGGCGTCTCTACCCCAGTAGTGTCACTACTCTCTCCCTCCCATGTAGACCTCTCTACTGCTGTAGTGTCACTACTCTCTCCCTCCCATGTAGGCGTCTCTACCCCAGTAGTTTCACTACTCTCTCCCTCCCATATAGGCCTCTCTACCGCTGTGGTATAGCTACTCTCTCCCTCCCATGTAGGCCTCTCTACCACTGTGGTATAGCTACTCTCTCCCTCCCATGTAGGTCTCTCTACCCCAGTAGTGTCACTACTCTCTCCCTCCCATGTAGACCTCTCTACTGCTGTAGTGTCACTACTCTCTCCCTCCCATGTAGGCCTCTCTACCACTGTGGTATAGCTACTCTCTCCCTCCCATGTAGGCCTCTCTACCGCTGTAGTGTCACTACTCTCTCCCTCCCATGTAGGCGTCTCTACCCCAGTAGTGTCACTACTCTCTCCCTCCCATGTAGACCTCTCTACTGCTGTAGTGTCACTACTCTCTCCCTCCCATGTAGGCGTCTCTACCCCAGTAGTGTCACTACTCTCTCCCTCCCATGTAGACCTCTCTACTGCTGTAGTGTCACTACTCTCTCCCTCCCATGTAGGCGTCTCTACCGCTGTAGTGTCACTACTCTCTCCCTCCCATGTAGGCCTCTCTACCGCTGTAGTGTCGCTACTCTCTCCCTCCCATGTAGGCGTCTCTACCCCAGTAGTGTCACTACTCTCTCCCTCCCATATAGGCCTCTCTACCGCTGTAGTGTCACTACTCTCTCCCTCCCATATAGGCCTCTCTACCACTGTGGTATAGCTACTCTCTCCCTCCCATGTAGGTCTCTCTACCGCTGTAGTGTCACTACTCTCTCCCTCCCATGTAGGCCTCTCTACCACTGCGGTATAGCTACTCTCTCCCTCCCATGTAGGCCTCTCTACCACTGTGGAATCACTACTCTCTCCTTCCCATGTAGGCCTCTCTACCGCTGTGGTCCCTCCCTCCCATATAGGCCTCTCTACCGCTGTAGTGTCACTACTCTCTCCCTCCCATGTAGGCGTCTCTACCCCAGTAGTGTCACTACTCTCTCCCTCCCATGTAGACCTCTCTACTGCTGTAGTGTCACTACTCTCTCCCTCCCATGTAGGCCTCTCTACCACTGTGGTATAGCTACTCTCTCCCTCCCATGTAGGCCTCTCTACCGCTGTAGTGTCACTACTCTCTCCCTCCCATGTAGGCGTCTCTACCCCAGTAGTGTCACTACTCTCTCCCTCCCATGTAGACCTCTCTACTGCTGTAGTGTCACTACTCTCTCCCTCCCATGTAGGCGTCTCTACCACTGTAGTGTCACTACTCTCTCCCTCCCATGTAGGCCTCTCTACCGCTGTGGTATAGCTACTCTCTCCCTCCCGTGTAGGCCTCTCTACCCCAGTAGTGTCACTACTCTCTCCCTCCCATATAGGCCTCTCTACCGCTGTGGTATAGCTACTCTCTCCCTCCCATGTAGGCCTCTCTACCGCTGTAGTGTCAATACTCTCTCCCTCCCATATAGGCCTCTCTACCCCAGTAGTGTCACTACTCTCTCCCTCCCATGTAGACCTCTCTACTGCTGTGGTATAGATACTCTCTCCCTCCCATGTAGGCCTCTCTACCACTGAAGTGTCACTACTCTCTCCCTCCCATATAGGCTTCTCTACCGCTGTGGTATAGCTACTCTCTCCCTCCCGTGTAGGCCTCTCTACCCCAGTAGTGTCACTACTCTCTCCCTCCCATGTAGGCCTCTCTACCGCTGTAGTGTCACTACTCTCTCCCTCCCATATAGGCCGCTCTACCCCAGTAGTGTCACTACTCTCTCCCTCCCATGTAGACCTCTCTACTGCTGTGGTATAGATACTCTCTCCCTCCCATGTAGGCCTCTCTACCACTGTAGTGTCACTACTCTCTCCCTCCCATATAGGCCTCTCTACCGCTGTGGTATAGCTACTCTCTCCCTCCCATGTAGGCGTCTCTACCCCAGTAGTGTCACTACTCTCTCCCTCCCATGTAGACCTCTCTACTGCTGTGGTATAGATACTCTCTCCCTCCCATGTAGGCCTCTCTACCACTGTAGTGTCACTACTCTCTCCCTCCCATATAGGCCTCTCTACCACTGTGGTATAGCTACTCTCTCCCTCCCATGTAGGTCTCTCTACCGCTGTAGTGTCACTACTCTCTCCCTCCCATGTAGGCCTCTCTACCGCTGTAGTGTCACTACTCTCTCCCTCCCATGTAGGCCTCTCTACCACTGTGGTATAGCTACTCTCTCCCTCCCATGTAGGCCTCTCTACCGCTGTAGTGTCACTACTCTCTCCCTCCCATTTAGGCGTCTCTACCCCAGTAGTGTCACTACTCTCTCCCTCCCATGTAGACCTCTCTACTGCTGTAGTGTCACTACTCTCTCCCTCCCATGTAGGCCTCTCTACCACTGTAGTGTCACTACTCTCTCCCTCCCATGTAGGCCTCTCTACCACTGTGGAATCACTACTCTCTCCTTCCCATGTAGGCCTCTCTACCGCTGTGGTCTCTCCCTCCCATATGGGCCTCTCTACCGCTGTAGTGTCACTACTCTCTCCCTCCCATGTAGGCGTCTCTACCCCAGTAGTGTCACTACTCTCTCCCTCCCATGTAGACCTCTCTACTGCTGTAGTGTCACTACTCTCTCCCTCCCATGTAGGCCTCTCTACCACTGTGGTATAGCTACTCTCTCCCTCCCATGTAGGCCTCTCTACCGCTGTAGTGTCACTACTCTCTCCCTCCCATGTAGGCGTCTCTACCCCAGTAGTGTCACTACTCTCTCCCTCCCATATAGGCCTCTCTACCGCTGTGGTATAGCTACTCTCTCCCTCCCGTGTAGGCCTCTCTACCCCAGTAGTGTCACTACTCTCTCCCTCCCATATAGGCATCTCTACCGCTGTGGTATAGCTACTCTCTCCCTCCCATGTAGGCCTCTCTACCACTGTGGTATAGCTACTCTCTCCCTCCCATGTAGGTCTCTCTACCCCAGTAGTGTCACTACTCTCTCCCTCCCATGTAGACCTCTCTACTGCTGTAGTGTCACTACTCTCTCCCTCCCATGTAGGCCTCTCTACCACTGTGGTATAGCTACTCTCTCCCTCCCATGTAGGCCTCTCTACCGCTGTAGTGTCACTACTCTCTCCCTCCCATGTAGGTGTCTCTACCCCAGTAGTGTCACTACCCTCTCCCTCCCATGTAGACCTCTCTACTGCTGTAGTGTCACTACTCTCTCCCTCCCATGTAGGCGTCTCTACCGCTGTAGTGTCACTACTCTCTCCCTCCCATGTAGGCCTCTCTACCGCTGTAATGTCACTACTCTCTCCCTCCCATGTAGGCGTCTCTACCCCAGTAGTGTCACTACTCTCTCCCTCCCATATAGGCCTCTCTACCGCTGTAGTGTCACTACTCTCTCCCTCCCATATAGGCCTCTCTACCACTGTGGTATAGCTACTCTCTCCCTCCCATGTAGGTCTCTCTACCGCTGTAGTGTCACTACTCTCTCCCTCCCATATAGGCCTCTCTACCACTGTGGTATAGATACTCTCTCCCTCCCATGTAGGCCTCTCTACCACTGTGGAATCACTACTCTCTCCTTCCCATGTAGGCCTCTCTACAGCTGTGGTCTCTCCCTCCCATATAGGCCTCTCTACCGCTGTAGTGTCACTACTCTCTCCCTCCCATGTAGGCCTCTCTACCACTGTGGTATAGCTACTCTCTCCCTCCCATGTAGGCCTCTCTACCGCTGTAGTGTCACTACTCTCTCCCTCCCATGTAGGCGTCTCTACCCCAGTAGTGTCACTACTCTCTCCCTCCCATGTAGACCTCTCTACTGCTGTAGTGTCACTACTCTCTCCCTCCCATGTAGGCGTCTCTACCACTGTAGTGTCACTACTCTCTCCCTCCCATGTAGGCCTCTCTACCGCTGTGGTATAGCTACTCTCTCCCTCCCGTGTAGGCCTCTCTACCCCAGTAGTGTCACTACTCTCTCCCTCCCATATAGGCCTCTTTACCCCAGTAGTGTCACTACTCTCTCCCTCCCATGTAGACCCCTCTACTGCTGTGGTATAGATACTCTCTCCCTCCCATGTAGGCCTCTCTACCACTGAAGTGTCACTACTCTCTCCCTCCCATATAGGCCTCTCTACCGCTGTGGTATAGCTACTCTCTCCCTCCCGTGTAGGCCTCTCTACCCCAGTAGTGTCACTACTCTCTCCCTCCCATATAGGCCTCTTTACCCCAGTAGTGTCACTACTCTCTCCCTCCCATGTAGACCCCTCTACTGCTGTGGTATAGCTACTCTCTCCCTCCCATGTAGGCCTCTCTACCGCTGTAGTGTCACTACTCTCTCCCTCCCATATAGGCCTCTCTACCCCAGTAGTGTCACTACTCTCTCCCTCCCATGTAGACCCCTCTACTGCTGTGGTATAGATACTCTCTCCCTCCCATGTAGGCCTCTCTACCACTGAAGTGTCACTACTCTCTCCCTCCCATATAGGCCTCTTTACCGCTGTGGTATAGCTACTTTCTCCCTCCCGTGTAGGCCTCTCTACCCCAGTAGTGTCACTACTCTCTCCCTCCCATATAGGCCTCTCTACCGCTGTGGTATAGCTACTCTCTCCCTCCCATGTAGGCCTCTCTACCGCTGTAGTGTCACTACTCTCTCCCTCCCATGTAGGTCTCTCTACCCCAGTAGTGTCACTACTCTCTCCCTCCCATGTAGACCTCTCTACTGCTGTAGTGTCACTACTCTCTCCCTCCCATGTAGGCCTCTCTACCACTGTGGTATAGCTACTCTCTCCCTCCCATGTAGGCCTCTCTACCGCTGTAGTGTCACTACTCTCTCCCTCCCATGTAGACGTCTCTACCCCAGTAGTGTCACTACTCTCTCCCTCCCATGTAGACCTCTCTACTGCTGTAGTGTCACTACTCTCTCCCTCCCATGTAGGCGTCTCTACCCCAGTAGTTTCACTACTCTCTCCCTCCCATATAGGCCTCTCTACCGCTGTGGTATAGCTACTCTCTCCCTCCCATGTAGGCCTCTCTACCACTGTGGTATAGCTACTCTCTCCCTCCCATGTAGGTCTCTCTACCCCAGTAGTGTCACTACTCTCTCCCTCCCATGTAGACCTCTCTACTGCTGTAGTGTCACTACTCTCTCCCTCCCATGTAGGCCTCTCTACCACTGTGGTATAGCTACTCTCTCCCTCCCATGTAGGCCTCTCTACCGCTGTAGTGTCACTACTCTCTCCCTCCCATGTAGGCGTCTCTACCCCAGTAGTGTCACTACTCTCTCCCTCCCATGTAGACCTCTCTACTGCTGTAGTGTCACTACTCTCTCCCTCCCATGTAGGCGTCTCTACCCCAGTAGTGTCACTACTCTCTCCCTCCCATGTAGACCTCTCTACTGCTGTAGTGTCACTACTCTCTCCCTCCCATGTAGGCGTCTCTACCGCTGTAGTGTCACTACTCTCTCCCTCCCATGTAGGCCTCTCTACCGCTGTAGTGTCGCTACTCTCTCCCTCCCATGTAGGCGTCTCTACCCCAGTAGTGTCACTACTCTCTCCCTCCCATATAGGCCTCTCTACCGCTGTAGTGTCACTACTCTCTCCCTCCCATATAGGCCTCTCTACCACTGTGGTATAGCTACTCTCTCCCTCCCATGTAGGTCTCTCTACCGCTGTAGTGTCACTACTCTCTCCCTCCCATGTAGGCCTCTCTACCACTGCGGTATAGCTACTCTCTCCCTCCCATGTAGGCCTCTCTACCACTGTGGAATCACTACTCTCTCCTTCCCATGTAGGCCTCTCTACCGCTGTGGTCCCTCCCTCCCATATAGGCCTCTCTACCGCTGTAGTGTCACTACTCTCTCCCTCCCATGTAGGCGTCTCTACCCCAGTAGTGTCACTACTCTCTCCCTCCCATGTAGACCTCTCTACTGCTGTAGTGTCACTACTCTCTCCCTCCCATGTAGGCCTCTCTACCACTGTGGTATAGCTACTCTCTCCCTCCCATGTAGGCCTCTCTACCGCTGTAGTGTCACTACTCTCTCCCTCCCATGTAGGCGTCTCTACCCCAGTAGTGTCACTACTCTCTCCCTCCCATGTAGACCTCTCTACTGCTGTAGTGTCACTACTCTCTCCCTCCCATGTAGGCGTCTCTACCACTGTAGTGTCACTACTCTCTCCCTCCCATGTAGGCCTCTCTACCGCTGTGGTATAGCTACTCTCTCCCTCCCGTGTAGGCCTCTCTACCCCAGTAGTGTCACTACTCTCTCCCTCCCATATAGGCCTCTCTACCGCTGTGGTATAGCTACTCTCTCCCTCCCATGTAGGCCTCTCTACCGCTGTAGTGTCACTACTCTCTCCCTCCCATATAGGCCTCTCTACCCCAGTAGTGTCACTACTCTCTCCCTCCCATGTAGACCTCTCTACTGCTGTGGTATAGATACTCTCTCCCTCCCATGTAGGCCTCTCTACCACTGAAGTGTCACTACTCTCTCCCTCCCATATAGGCTTCTCTACCGCTGTGGTATAGCTACTCTCTCCCTCCCGTGTAGGCCTCTCTACCCCAGTAGTGTCACTACTCTCTCCCTCCCATGTAGGCCTCTCTACCGCTGTAGTGTCACTACTCTCTCCCTCCCATATAGGCCGCTCTACCCCAGTAGTGTCACTACTCTCTCCCTCCCATGTAGACCTCTCTACTGCTGTGGTATAGATACTCTCTCCCTCCCATGTAGGCCTCTCTACCACTGTAGTGTCACTACTCTCTCCCTCCCATATAGGCCTCTCTACCGCTGTGGTATAGCTACTCTCTCCCTCCCATGTAGGCGTCTCTACCCCAGTAGTGTCACTACTCTCTCCCTCCCATGTAGACCTCTCTACTGCTGTGGTATAGATACTCTCTCCCTCCCATGTAGGCCTCTCTACCACTGTAGTGTCACTACTCTCTCCCTCCCATATAGGCCTCTCTACCACTGTGGTATAGCTACTCTCTCCCTCCCATGTAGGTCTCTCTACCGCTGTAGTGTCACTACTCTCTCCCTCCCATGTAGGCCTCTCTACCGCTGTAGTGTCACTACTCTCTCCCTCCCATGTAGGCCTCTCTACCACTGTGGTATAGCTACTCTCTCCCTCCCATGTAGGCCTCTCTACCGCTGTAGTGTCACTACTCTCTCCCTCCCATTTAGGCGTCTCTACCCCAGTAGTGTCACTACTCTCTCCCTCCCATGTAGACCTCTCTACTGCTGTAGTGTCACTACTCTCTCCCTCCCATGTAGGCCTCTCTACCACTGTAGTGTCACTACTCTCTCCCTCCCATGTAGGCCTCTCTACCACTGTAGTGTCACTACTCTCTCCCTCCCATATAGGCCTCTCTACCGCTATACTGTCACTACTCTCTCCCTCCCATATAGGCCTCTCTACCACTGTGGTATAGCTACTCTCTCCCTCCCATGTAGGTCTCTCTACCGCTGTAGTGTCACTACTCTCTCCCTCCCATGTAGGCCTCTCTACCACTGTGGTATAGCTACTCTCTCCCTCCCGTGTAGGTCTCTCTACCGCTGTAGTGTCACTACTCTCTCCCTCCCATGTAGGCCTCTCTACCACTGTGGTATAGCTACTCTCTCCCTCCCATGTAGGCCTCTCTACCGCTGTAGTGTCACTACTCTCTCCCTCCCATGTAGGCGTCTCTACCCCAGTAGTGTCACTACTCTCTCCCTCCCATGTAGACCTCTGTACTGCTGTAGTGTCACTATTCTCGCCCTCCCATGTAGGCCTCTCTACCGCTGTAGTGTCACTACTCTCTCCCTCCCATGTAGGCGTCTCTACCCCAGTACTGTCACTACTCTCTCCCTCCCATGTAGACCTCTCTACCGCTGTACTGTCACTACTCTCTCCCTCCCATATAGGCCTCTCTACCACTGTGGTATAGCTACTCTCTCCCTCCCATGTAGGTCTCTCTACCGCTGTAGTGTCACTACTCTCTCCCTCCCATGTAGGCCTCTCTACCACTGTGGTATAGCTACTCTCTCCCTCCCATGTAGGTCTCTCTAGCGCTGTAGTGTCACTACTCTCTCCCTCCCATGTAGGCCTCTCTACCACTGTGGTATAGCTACTCTCTCCCTCCCATGTAGGCCTCTCTACCGCTGTAGTGTCACTACTCTCTCCCTCCCATGTAGGCGTCTCTACCCCAGTAGTGTCACTACTCTCTCCCTCCCATGTAGACCTCTCTACTGCTGTAGTGTCACTACTCTCTCCCTCCCATGTAGGCCTCTCTACCGCTGTAGTGTCACTACTCTCTCCCTCCCATGTAGACGTCTCTACCCCAGTAGTGTCACGACTCTCTCCCTCCCATGTAGACCTCTCTACTGCTGTAGTGTCACTACTCTCTCCCTCCCATGTAGGCGTCTCTACCCCAGTAGTGTCACTACTCTCTCCCTCCCATGTAGACCTCTCTACTGCTGTAGTGTCACTACTCTCTCCCTCCCATGTAGGCGTCTCTACCGCTGTAGTGTCACTACTCTCTCCCTCCCATGTAGGCCTCTCTACCGCTGTAGTGTCACTACTCTCTCCCTCCCATGTAGGCGTCTCTACCCCAGTAGTGTCACTACTCTCTCCCTCCCATATAGGCCTCTCTACCGCTGTAGTGTCACTACTCTCTCCCTCCCATATAGGCCTCTCTACCACTGTGGTATAGCTACTCTCTCCCTCCCATGTAGGTCTCTCTACCGCTGTAGTGTCACTACTCTCTCCCTACCATGTAGGCCTCTCTACCACTGTGGTATAGCTACTCTCTCCCTCCCATGTAGGCCTCTCTACCACTGTGGAATCACTACTCTCTCCTTCCCATGTAGGCCTCTCTATCGCTGTGGTCTCTCCCTCCCATATAGGCCTCTCTACCGCTGTAGTGTCACTACTCTCTCCCTCCCATGTAGGCGTCTCTACCCCAGTAGTGTCACTACTCTCTCCCTCCCATGTAGACCTCTCTACTGCTGTAGTGTCACTACTCTCTCCCTCCCATGTAGGCCTCTCTACCACTGTGGTATAGCTACTCTCTCCCTCCCATGTAGGCCTCTCTACCGCTGTAGTGTCACTACTCTCTCCCTACCATGTAGGCGTCTCTACCCCAGTAGTGTCACTACTCTCTCCCTCCCATGTAGACCTCTCTACTGCTGTAGTGTCACTACTCTCTCCCTCCCATGTAGGCGTCTCTACCACTGTAGTGTCACTACTCTCTCCCTCCCATGTAGGCCTCTCTACCGCTGTGGTATAGCTATTCTCTCCCTCCCGTGTAGGCCTCTCTACCCCAGTAGTGTCACTACTCTCTCCCTCCCATATAGGCCTCTCTACCGCTGTGGTATAGCTACTCTCTCCCTCCCATGTAGGCCTCTCTACCGCTGTAGTGTCTCTACTCTCTCCCTCCCATATAGGCCTCTCTACCCCAGTAGTGTCACTACTCGCTCCCTCCCATGTAGACCTCTCTACTGCTGTGGTATAGATACTCTCTCCCTCCCATGTAGGCCTCTCTACCACTGTAGTGTCACTACTCTCTCCCTCCCATATAGGCCTCTCTACCGCTGTGGTATAGCTACTCTCTCCCTCCCGTGTAGGCCTCTCTACCCCAGTAGTGTCACTACTCTCTCCCTCCCATATAGGCCTCTCTACCGCTGTGGTATAGCTACTCTCTCCCTCCCATGTAGGCCTCTCTACCGCTGTAGTGTCACTACTCTCTCCCTCCCATATAGGCCTCTCTACCCCAGTAGTGTCACTACTCTCTCCCTCCCATGTAGACCTCTCTACTGCTGTGGTATAGATACTCTCTCCCTCCCATGTAGGCCTCTCTACCACTGTAGTGTCACTACTCCCTCCCATATAGGCCTCTCTACCGCTGTGGTATAGCTACTCTCTCCCTCCCATGTAGGCGTCTCTACCCCAGTAGTGTCACTACTCTCTCCCTCCCATGTAGACCTCTCTACTGCTGTGGTATAGATACTCTCTCCCTCCCATGTAGGCCCCTCTACCACTGTAGTGTCACTACTCTCTCCCTCCCATATAGGCCTCTCTACCACTGTGGTATAGATACTCTCTCCCTCCCATGTAGGTCTCTCTACCGCTGTAGTGTCACTACTCTCTCCCTCCCATGTAGGCCTCTCTACCACTGTGGTATAGCTACTCTCTCCCTCCCATGTAGGTCTCTCTACCGCTGTAGTGTCACTACTCTCTCCCTCCCATGTAGGCCTCTCTACCACTCTGGTAACGCTACTCTCTCCCTCCCATGTAGGCCTCTCTACCGCTGTAGTGTCACTACTCTCTCCCTCCCATTTAGGCGTCTCTACCCCAGTAGTGTCACTACTCTCTCCCTCCCATGTAGACCTCTCTACTGCTGTAGTGTCACTACTCTCTCCCTCCCATATAGGCCTCTCTACCACTGTGGTATAGCTACTCTCTCCCTCCCATGTAGGTCTCTCTACCGCTGTAGTGTCACTACTCTCTCCCTCCCATGAAGGCCTCTCTACCGCTGTACTGTCACTACTCTCTCCCTCCCATATAGGCCTCTCTACCACTGTGGTATAGCTACTCTCTCCCTCCCATGTAGGTCTCTCTACCGCTGTAGTGTCACTACTCTCTCCCTCCCATGTAGGCCTCTCTACCACTATGGTATAGCTACTCTCTCCCTCCCATGTAGGTCTCTCTACCGCTGTAGTGTCACTACTCTCTCCCTCCCATGTAGGCCTCTCTACCACTGTGGTATAGCTACTCTCTCCCTCCCATGAAGGCCTCTCTACCGCTGTAGTGTCACTACTCTCTCCCTCCCATGTAGGCGTCTCTACCCCAGTAGTGTCACTACTCTCTCCCTCCCATGTAGTCCTCTCTACTGCTGTAGTGTCACTACTCTCTCCCTCCCATGTAGGCGTCTCTACCGCTGTATTGTCACTACTCTCTCCCTCCCATATAGGCCTCTCTACCGCTGTGGTATAGCTACTCTCTCCCTCCCATGTAGGCCTCTCTACCGCTGTAGTGTCAATACTCTCTCCCTCCCATGTAGGCGTCTCTACCCCAGTAGTGTCACTACTCTCTCCCTCCCATGTAGGCCTCTCTACCGCTGTAGTGTCACTACTCTCTCCCTCCCATGTAGGCGTCTCTACCCCAGTAGTGTCACTACTCTCTCCCTCCCATATAGGCCTCTCTACCGCTGTAGTGTCACTACTCTCTCCCTCCCATATAGGCCTCTCTACCACTGTGGTATAGCTACTCTCTCCCTCCCATGTAGGTCTCTCTACCGCTGTAGTGTCACTACTCTCTCCCTCCCATGTAGGCCTCTCTACCACTGTGGTATAGCTACTCTCTCCCTCCCATGTAGGCCTCTCTACCACTGTGGAATCACTACTCTCTCCTTCCCATGTAGGCCTCTCTACCGCTGTGGTCTCTCCCTCCCATATAGGCCTCTCTACCGCTGTAGTGTCACTACTCTCTCCCTCCCATGTAGGCGTCTCTACCCCAGTAGTGTCACTACTCTCTCCCTCCCATGTAGACCTCTCTACTGCTGTAGTGTCACTACTCTCTCCCTCCCATGTAGGCCTCTCTACCACTGTGGTATAGCTACTCTCTCCCTCCCATGTAGGCCTCTCTACCGCTGTAGTGTCACTACTCTCGCCCTCCCATGTAGGCGTCTCTACCCCAGTAGTGTCACTACTCTCTCCCTCCCATATAGGCCTCTCTACCGCTGTAGTGTCACTACTCTCTCCCTCCCATATAGGCCTCTCTACCACTGTGGTATAGCTACTCTCTCCCTCCCATGTAGGCCTCTCTACCACTGTGGAATCACTACTCTCTCCTTCCCATGTAGGCCTCTCTACCGCTGTGGTCTCTCCCTCCCATATAGGCCTCTCTACCGCTGTAGTGTCACTACTCTCTCCCTCCCATGTAGGCGTCTCTACCCCAGTAGTGTCACTACTCTCTCCCTCCCATGTAGACCTCTCTACTGCTGTAGTGTCACTACTCTCTCCCTCCCATGTAGGCGTCTCTACCACTGTAGTGTCTCTACTCTCTCCCTCCCATGTAGGCCTCTCTACCGCTGTGGTATAGCTTCTCTCTCCCTCCCGTGTAGGCCTCTCTACCCCAGTAGTGTCACTACTCTCTCCCTCCCATATAGGCCTCTCTACCACTGTGGTATAGCTACTCTCTCCCTCCCATGTAGGCCTCTCTACCGCTGTAGTGTCACTACTCTCTCCCTCCCATATAGGCCTCTCTACCGCTGTACTGTCACTACTCTCTCCCTCCCATATAGGCCTCTCTACCACTGTGGTATAGCTACTCTCTCCCTCAAATGTAGGCCTCTCTACCGCTGTAGTGTCACTACTCTCTCCCTCCCATGTAGGCGTCTCTACCCCAGTAGTGTCACTACTCTCTCCCTCCCATGTAGGCCTCTCTACCGCTGTGGTATCTCCCTCCCATATAGGCCTCTCTACCACTGTAGTGTCACTACTCTCTCCCTCCCATGTTGGCCTCTCTACCGCTGTAGTGTCACTACTCTCTCCCTCTCATGTAGGCGTCTCTACCCCAGTAGTGTCACTACTCTCTCCTTCCCATGTAGGCCTCTCTACCGCTGTGGTCTCTCCCTCCCATATAGGCCTCTCTACCACTGTAGTGTCACTACTCTCTCACTCCCATGTAGGCCTCTCTACCACTGTAGTGTCACTACTCTCTCCCTCCCATATAGGCCTCTCTACCCCTGTAGTGTCACTACTCTCTCCCTCCCATGTAGGCCTCTCTACCGCTGTGGTATAGCTACTCTCTCCCTCCCGTGTAGGCCTCTCTACCCCAGTAGTGTCACTACTCTCTCCCTCCCATATAGGCCTCTCTACCACTGTGGTATAGCTACTCTCTCCCTCCCATGTAGGCCTCTCTACCGCTGTAGTGTCACTACTCTCTCCCTCCCATGTAGGCGTCTCTACCCCAGTAGTGTCACTACTCTCTCCCTCCCATGTAGACCTCTCTACTGCTGTAGTGTCACTACTCTCTCGCTCCCATATAGGCGTCTCTACCCCAGTAGTGTCACTACTCTCTCCCTCCCATATAGGCCTCTCTACCCCAGTAGTGTCACTACTCTCTCCCTCCCATGTAGACCTCTCTACTGCTGTGGTATAGATACTCTCTCCCTCCCATGTAGGCCTCTCTACCACTGTAGTGTCACTACTCTCTCCCTCCCATATAGGCCTCTCTACCGCTGTGGTATAGCTACTCTCTCCCTCCCGTGTAGGCCTCTCTACCCCAGTAGTGTCACTACTCTCTCCCTCCCATATAGGCCTCTCTACCGCTGTGGTATAGCTACTCTCTCCCTCCCATGTAGGCCTCTCTAGCGCTGTGGTCTCTCCCTCCCATATAGGCCTCTCTACCGATGTAGTGTCACTACTCTCTCCCTCCCATATAGCCCTCTCTACCACTGTGGTATAGCTGGTCTCTCCCTCCCATGTAGGCCTCTCTACCGCTGTAGTGTCACTACTCTCTCCCTCCCATGTAGGCGTCTCTACCCCAGTAGTGTCACTACTCTCTCCCTCCCACGTAGGCCTCTCTACCGCTGTAGTGTCACTACTCTCTCCATCCCATGTAGGCCTCTCTACCACTGTGGTATAGCTACTCTCTCCCTCCCATGTAGGCCTCTCTACCACTGTAGTGTCACTACTCTCTCCCTCCCATGTAGGCCTCTCTACCACTGTAGTGTCACTACTCTCTCCCTCCCATATAGGCCTCTCTACCGCTGTAGTGTCACTACTCTCTCCCTCCCATATAGGCCTCTCTACCACTGTGGTATAGCTACTCTCTCCCTCCCATGTAGGTCTCTCTACCCCAGTAGTGTCACTACTCTCTCCCTCCCATGTAGACCTCTCTACTGCTGTAGTGTCACTACTCTCTCCCTCCCATGTAGGCCTCTCTACCACTGTGGTATAGCTACTCTCTCCCTCCCATGTAGGCCTCTCTACCGCTGTAGTGTCACTACTCTCTCCCTCCCATGTAGGCGTCTCTACCCCAGTAGTGTCACTACTCTCTCCCTCCCATGTAGACCTCTCTACTGCTGTAGTGTCACTACTCTCTCCCTCCCACGTAGGCGTCTCTACCCCAGTAGTGTCACTACTCTCTCCCTCCCATGTAGACCTCTCTACTGCTGTAGTGTCACTACTCTCTCCCTCCCATGTAGGCCTCTCTACCACTGTAGTGTCACTACTCTCTCCCTCCCATATAGGCCTCTCTACCACTGTGGTATAGCTGGTCTCTCCCTCCCATGTAGACCTCTCTACTGCTGTAGTGTCACTACTCTCTCCCTCCCATGTAGGCGTCTCTACCACTGTAGTGTCTCTACTCTCTCCCTCCCATGTAGGCCTCTCTACCGCTGTGGTATAGCTTCTCTCTCCCTCCCGTGTAGGCCTCTCTACCCCAATAGTGTCACTACTCTCTCCCTCCCATATAGGCCTCTCTACCACTGTGGTATAGCTACTCTCTCCCTCCCATGTAGGCCTCTCTACCGCTGTAGTGTCACTACTCTCTCCCTCCCATATAGGCCTCTCTACCGCTGTACTGTCACTACTCTCTCCCTCCCATATAGGCCTCTCTACCACTGTGGTATAGCTACTCTCTCCCTCAAATGTAGGCCTCTCTACCGCTGTAGTGTCACTACTCTCTCCCTCCCATGTAGGCGTCTCTACCCCAGTAGTGTCACTACTCTCTCCCTCCCATGTAGGCCTCTCTACCGCTGTGGTATCTCCCTCCCACATAGGCCTCTCTACCACTGTAGTGTCACTACTCTCTCCCTCCCATGTTGGCCTCTCTACCGCTGTAGTGTCACTACTCTCTCCCTCTCATGTAGGCGTCTCTACCCCAGTAGTGTCACTACTCTCTCCTTCCCATGTAGGCCTCTCTACCGCTGTGGTCTCTCCCTCCCATATAGGCCTCTCTACCACTGTAGTGTCACTACTCTCTCACTCCCATGTAGGCCTCTCTACCACTGTAGTGTCACTACTCTCTCCCTCCCATATAGGCCTCTCTACCCCATTAGTGTCACTACTCTCTCCCTCCCATATAGGCCTCTCTACCACTGTGGTATAGCTACTCTCTCCCTCCCATGTAGGCCTCTCTACCGCTGTAGTGTCACTACTCTCTCCCTCCCATGTAGGCGTCTCTACCCCAGTAGTGTCACTACTCTCTCCCTCCCATGTAGACCTCTCTACTGCTGTAGTGTCACTACTCTCTCCCTCCCATGTAGGCGTCTCTACCACTGTAGTGTCACTACTCTCTCCCTCCCATGTAGGCCTCTCTACCGCTGTGGTATAGCTACTCTCTCCCTCCCGTGTAGGCCTCTCTACCCCAGTAGTGTCACTACTCTCTCCCTCCCATATAGGCCTCTCTACCACTGTGGTATAGCTACTCTCTCCCTCCCATGTAGGCCTCTCTACCGCTGTAGTGTCACTACTCTCTCCCTCCCATGTAGGCGTCTCTACCCCAGTAGTGTCACTACTCTCTCCCTCCCATGTAGACCTCTCTACTGCTGTAGTGTCACTACTCTCTCGCTCCCATATAGGCGTCTCTACCCCAGTAGTGTCACTACTCTCTCCCTCCCATATAGGCCTCTCTACCCCAGTAGTGTCACTACTCTCTCCCTCCCATGTAGACCTCTCTACTGCTGTGGTATAGATACTCTCTCCCTCCCATGTAGGCCTCTCTACCACTGTAGTGTCACTACTCTCTCCCTCCCATATAGGCCTCTCTACCGCTGTGGTATAGCTACTCTCTCCCTCCCGTGTAGGCCTCTCTACCCCAGTAGTGTCACTACTCTCTCCCTCCCATATAGGCCTCTCTACCGCTGTGGTATAGCTACTCTCTCCCTCCCATGTAGGCCTCTCTAGCGCTGTGGTCTCTCCCTCCCATATAGGCCTCTCTACCGATGTAGTGTCACTACTCTCTCCCACCCATATAGGCCTCTCTACCACTGTGGTATAGCTGGTCTCTCCCTCCCATGTAGGCCTCTCTACCGCTGTAGTGTCACTACTCTCTCCCTCCCATGTAGGTGTCTCTACCCCAGTAGTGTCACTACTCTCTCCCTCCCACGTAGGCCTCTCTACCGCTGTAGTGTCACTACTCTCTCCATCCCATGTAGGCCTCTCTACCACTGTGGTATAGCTACTCTCTCCCTCCCATGTAGGCCTCTCTACCACTGTAGTGTCACTACTCTCTCCCTCCCATGTAGGCCTCTCTACCACTGTAGTGTCACTACTCTCTCCCTCCCATATAGGCCTCTCTACCGCTGTAGTGTCACTACTCTCTCCCTCCCATATAGGCCTCTCTACCACTGTGGTATAGCTACTCTCTCCCTCCCATGTAGGTCTCTCTACCCCAGTAGTGTCACTACTCTCTCCCTCCCATGTAGACCTCTCTACTGCTGTAGTGTCACTACTCTCTCCCTCCCATGTAGGCCTCTCTACCACTGTGGTATAGCTACTCTCTCCCTCCCATGTAGGCCTCTCTACCGCTGTAGTGTCACTACTCTCTCCCTCCCATGTAGGCGTCTCTACCCCAGTAGTGTCACTACTCTCTCCCTCCCATGTAGACCTCTCTACTGCTGTAGTGTCACTACTCTCTCCCTCCCACGTAGGCGTCTCTACCCCAGTAGTGTCACTACTCTCTCCCTCCCATGTAGACCTCTCTACTGCTGTAGTGTCACTACTCTCTCCCTCCCATGTAGGCGTCTCTACCGCTGTAGTGTCACTACTCTCTCCCTCCCATGTAGGCCTCTCTACCGCTGTAGTGTCACTACTCTCTCCCTCCCATGTAGGCGTCTCTACCCCAGTAGTGTCACTACTCTCTCCCTCCCATATAGGCCTCTCTACCGCTGTAGTGTCACTACTCTCTCCCTCCCATATAGGCCTCTCTACCACTGTGGTATAGCTACTCTCTCCCTCCCATGTAGGCCTCTCTACCACTGTGGAATCACTACTCTCTCCTTCCCATGTAGGCCTCTCTACCGCTGTGGTCTCTCCCTCCCATATAGGCCTCTCTACCGCTGTAGTGTCACTACTCTCTCCCTCCCATGTAGGCGTCTCTACCCCAGTAGTGTCACTACTCTCTCCCTCCCATGTAGGCGTCTCTACCCCAGTAGTGTCACTACTCTCTCCTTCCCATATAGGCCTCTCTACCGCTGTAGTGTCACTACTCTCTCCCTCCCATATAGGCCTCTCTACCACTGTGGTCTCTCCCTCCCATATAGGCCTCTCTACCGCTGTAGTGTCACTACTCTCTCCCTCCCATGTAGGCGTCTCTACCCCAGTAGTGTCACTACTCTCTCCCTCCCATGTAGGCGTCTCTACCCCAGTAGTGTCACTACTCTCTCCTTCCCATATAGGCCTCTCTACCGCTGTAGTGTCACTACTCTCTCCCTCCCATATAGGCCTCTCTACCACTGTGGTATAGCTACTCTCTCCCTCCCATGTAGGTCTCTCTACTGCTGTAGTGTCACTACTCTCTCCCTCCCATGTAGGCCTCTCTACCACTGTGGTATAGCTACTCTCTCCCTCCCATGTAGGCCTCTCTACCACTGTGGAATCACTACTCTCTCCTTCCCATGTAGGCCTCTCTACCGCTGTGGTCTCTCCCTCCCATATAGGCCTCTCTACCACTGTAGTGTCACTACTCTCTCCCTCCCATGTAGGCGTCTCTACCCCAGTAGTGTCACTACTCTCTCCCTCCCATGTAGACCTCTCTACTGCTGTAGTGTCACTTCTCTCTCCCTCCCATGTAGGCCTCTCTACCACTGTGGTATAGCTACTCTCTCCCTCCCATGTAGGCCTCTCTACCGCTGTAGTGTCACTACTCTCTCCCTCCCATGTAGGCGTCTCTACCCCAGTAGTGTCACTACTCTCTCCCTCCCATGTAGACCTCTCTACTGCTGTAGTGTCACTACTCTCTCCCTCCCATGTAGGCGTCTCTACCCCAGTAGTGTCACTACTCTCTTCCTCCCATATAGGCCTCTCTACCGCTGTGGTATAGCTACTCTCTCCCTCCCGTGTAGGCCTCTCTACCCCAGTAGTGTCACTACTCTCTCCCTCCCATATAGGCCTCTCTACCGCTGTGGTATAGCTACTCTCTCCCTCCCATGTAGGCCTCTCTACCACTGTGGTATAGCTACTCTCTCCCTCCCATGTAGGTCTCTCTACCCCAGTAGTGTCACTACTCTCTCCCTCCCATGCAGACCTCTCTACTGCTTTAGCATCACTACTCTCTCCCTCCCATGTAGGCCTCTCTACCACTGTGGTATAGCTACTCTCTCCCTCCCATGTAGGCCTCTCTACCGCTGTAGTGTCACTACTCTCTCCCTCCCATGTAGGCATCTCTACCCCAGTAGTGTCACTACTCTCTCCCTCCCATGTAGACCTCTCTACTGCTGTAGTGTCACTACTCTCTCC
The DNA here is from genome assembly GCF_040938575.1 of Ambystoma mexicanum. Taxonomy (NCBI): domain Eukaryota; kingdom Metazoa; phylum Chordata; class Amphibia; order Caudata; family Ambystomatidae; genus Ambystoma; species Ambystoma mexicanum. The sequence continues at coordinate 1,307,853,022 of NC_090928.1, forward strand.
CTCCCATGTAGGCGTCTCTACCCCAGTAGTGTCACTATTCTCTCCCTCTCATGTAGACCTCTCTACTGCTGTAGTGTCACTACTCTCTCCCTCCCATGTAGGCGTCTCTACTGCTGTAGTGTCACTACTCTCTCCCTCCCATGTAGGCGTCTCTACCGCTGTAGTGTCACTACTCTCTCCCTCCCATGTAGGCCTCTCTACCGCTGTAGTGTCACTACTTTCTCCCTCCCATGTAGGCGTCTCTACCCCAGTAGTGTCACTACTCTCTCCCTCCCATATAGGCCTCTCTACCGCTGTAGTGTCACTACTCTCTCCCTCCCATATAGGCCTCTCTACAACTGTGGTATAGCTACTCTCTTCCTCCCATGTAGGTCTCTCTACCGCTGTAGTGTCACTACTCTCTCCCTCCCATGTAGGCCTCTCTACCACTGTGGTATAGCTACTCTCTCCCTCCCATGTAGGCCTCTCTACCACTGTGGAATCACTACTCTCTCCTTCCCATGTAGGCCTCTCTACCGCTGTGGTCTCTCCCTCCCATATAGGCCTCTCTACCGCTGTAGTGTCACTACTCTCTCCCTCCCATGTAGGCGTCTCTACCCCAGTAGTGTCACTACTCTCTCCCTCCCATGTAGACCTCTCTACTGCTGTAGTGTCACTACTCTCTCCCTCCCATGTAGGCGTCTCTACCACTGTAGTGTCACTACTCTCTTCCTCCCATGTAGGCCTCTCTACCGCTGTGGTATAGCTACTCTCTCCCTCCCGTGTAGGCCTCTCTACCCCAGTAGTGTCAATACTCTCTCCCTCCCATATAGGCCTCTCTACCGCTGTGGTATAGCTACTCTCTCCCTCCCATGTAGGCCTCTCTACCACTGTAGTGTCACTACTCTCTCCCTCCCATATAGGCCTCTCTACCCCAGTAGTGTCACTACTCTCTCCATCCCATGTAGACCTCTCTACTGCTGTGGTATAGATACTCTCTCCCTCCCATGTAGGCCTCTCTACCACTGTAGTGTCACTACTCTTTCCCTCCCATATAGGCCTCTCTACCGCTGTGGTATAGCTACTCTCTCCCTCCCGTGTAGGCATCTCTACCCCAGTAGTGTCACTACTCTCTCCCTCCCATGTAGGCGTCTCTACCCCAGTAGTGTCACTACTCTCTCCCTCCCATGTAGACCTCTCTACTGCTGTAGTGTCACTACTCTCTCCCTCCCATGTAGGCCTCTCTACCACTGTGGTATAGCTACTCTCTCCCTCCCATGTAGGCCTCTCTACCGCTGTAGTGTCACTACTCTCTCCCTCCCATGTAGACCTCTCTACTGCTGTAGTGTCACTACTCTCTCCCTCCCATGTAGGCGTCTCTACCCCAGTAGTGTCACTACTCTCTCCCTCCCATATAGGCCTCTCTACCGCTGTGGTATAGCTACTCTCTCCCTCCCGTGTAGGCCTCTCTACCCCAGTAGTGTCACTACTCTCTCCCTCCCATATAGGCCTCTCTACCGCTGTGGTATAGCTACTCTCTCCCTCCCATGTAGGCCTCTCTACCGCTGTAGTGTCACTACTCTCTCCCTCCCATGTAGGCGTCTCTACCCCAGTAGTGTCACTACTCTCTCCCTCCCATGTAGACCTCTCTACTGCTGTAGTGTCACTACTCTCTCCCTCCCTGTAGACCTCTCTACTGCTGTAGTGTCACTACTCTCTCCCTCCCATGTAGGCGTCTCTACTGCTGTAGTGTCACTACTCTCTCCCTCCCATGTAGGCGTCTCTACCGCTGTAGTGTCACTACTCTCTCCCTCCCATGTAGGCCTCTCTACCGCTGTAGTGTCACTACTCTCTCCCTCCCATGTAGGCGTCTCTACCCCAGTAGTGTCACTACTCTCTCCCTCCCATATAGGCCTCTCTACCGCTGTAGTGTCACTACTCTCTCCCTCCCATATAGGCCTCTCTACCACTGTGGTATAGCTACTCTCTCCCTCCCATGTAGGTCTCTCTACCGCTGTAGTGTCACTACTCTCTCCCTCCCATGTAGGCCTCTCTACAACTGTGGTATAGCTACTCTCTCCCTCCCATGTAGGCCTCTCTACCACTGTGGAATCACTACTCTCTCCTTCCCATGTAGGCCTCTCTACCGCTGTGGTCTCTCCCTCCCATATAGGCCTCTCTACCGCTGTAGTGTCACTACTCTCTCCCTCCCATGTAGGCGTCTCTACCCCAGTAGTGTCACTACTCTCTCCCTCCCATGTAGACCTCTCTACTGCTGTAGTGTCACTACTCTCTCCCTCCCATGTAGGCGTCTCTACCACTGTAGTGTCACTACTCTCTCCCTCCCATGTAGGCCTCTCTACCGCTGTGGTATAGCTACTCTCTCCCTCCTGTGTAGGCCTCTCTACCCCAGTAGTGTCACTACTCTCTCCCTCCCATATAGGCCTCTCTACCGCTGTGGTATAGCTACTCTCTCCCTCCCATGTAGGCCTCTCTACCGCTGTAGTGTCACTACTCTCTCCCTCCCATATAGGCCTCTCTACCCCAGTAGTGTCACTACTCTCTCCATCCCATGTAGACCTCTCTACTGCTGTGGTATAGAAACTCTCTCCCTCCCATGTAGGCCTCTCTACCACTGTAGTGTCACTACTCTCTCCCTCCCATATAGGCATCTCTACCGCTGTGGTATAGCTACTCTCTCCCTCCCGTGTAGGCCTCTCTACCCCAGTAGTGTCACTACTCTCTCCCTCCCATATAGGCCTCTCTACCGCTGTGGTATAGCTACTCTCTCCCTCCCATGTAGGCCTCTCTACCGCTGTAGTGTCACTACTCTCTCCCTCCCATATAGGCCTCTCTACCCCAGTAGTGTCACTACTCTCTCCCTCCCATGTAGACCTCTCTACTGCTGTGGTATAGAAACTCTCTCCCTCCCATGTAGGCCTCTCTACCACTGTAGTGTCACTACTCTCTCCCTCCCATATAGGCCTCTCTACCGCTGTGGTATAGCTACTCTCTCCCTCCCATGTAGGCGTCTCTACCCCAGTAGTGTCACTACTCTCTCCCTCCCATGTAGACCTCTCTACTGCTGTGGTATAGATACTCTCTCCCTCCCATGTAGGCCTCTCTACCACTGTAGTGTCACTACTCTCTCCCTCCCATATAGGCCTCTCTACCACTGTGGTATAGCTACTCTCTCCCTCCCATGTAGGTCTCTCTACGGCTGTAGTGTCACTACTCTCTCCCTCCCATGTAGGCCTCTCTACCACTGTGGTATAGCTACTTTCTCCCTCCCATGTAAGTCTCTCTACCGCTGTAGTGTCACTACTCTCTCCCTCCCATGCAGACCTCTCTACTGCTTTAGCATCACTACTCTCTCCCTCCCATGTAGGCCTCTCTACCACTGTGGTATAGCTATTCTCTCCCTCCCATGTAGGCCTCTCTACCGCTGTAGTGTCACTACTCTCTCCCTCCCATGTAGGCATCTCTACCCCAGTAGTGTCACTACTCTCTCCCTCCCATGCAGACCTCTCTACTGCTTTAGCATCACTACTCTCTCCCTCCCATGTAGGCCTCTCTACCACTGTGGTATAGCTACTCTCTCCCTCCCATGTAGGCCTCTCTACCGCTGTAGTGTCACTACTCTCTCCCTCCCATGTAGGCATCTCTACCCCAGTAGTGTCACTACTCTCTCCCTCCCATGTAGACCTCTCTACTGCTGTAGTGTCACTACTCTCTCCCTCCCATGTAGGCGTCTCTACCCCAGTAGTGTCACTACTCTCTCCCTCTCATGTAGACCTCTCTACTGCTGTAGTGTCACTACTCTCTCCCTCCCATGTAGGCGTCTCTACTGCTGTAGTGTCACTACTCTCTCCCTCCCATGTAGGCGTCTCTACCGCTGTAGTGTCACTACTCTCTCCCTCCCATGTAGGCCTCTCTACCGCTGTAGTGTCACTACTCTCTCCCTCCCATGTAGGCGTCTCTACCCCAGTAGTGTCACTACTCTCTCCCTCCCATATAGGCCTTTCTACCGCTGTAGTGTCACTACTCTCTCCCTCCCATATAGGCCTCTCTACAACTGTGGTATAGCTACTCTCTCCCTCCCATGTAGGTCTCTCTACCGCTGTAGTGTCACTACTCTCTCCCTCCCATGTAGGCCTCTCTACCACTGTGGTATAGCTACTCTCTCCCTCCCATGTAGGCCTCTCTACCACTGTGGAATCACTACTCTCTCCTTCCCATGTAGGCCTCTCTACCGCTGTGGTCTCTCCCTCCCATATAGGCCTCTCTACCGCTGTAGTGTCACTACTCTCTCCCTCCCATGTAGGCGTCTCTACCCCAGTAGTGTCACTACTCTCTCCCTCCCATGTAGACCTCTCTACTGCTGTAGTGTCACTACTCTCTCCCTCCCATGTAGGCGTCTCTACCACTGTAGTGTCACTACTCTCTTCCTCCCATGTAGGCCTCTCTACCGCTGTGGTATAGCTACTCTCTCCCTCCCGTGTAGGCCTCTCTACCCCAGTAGTGTCAATACTCTCTCCCTCCCATATAGGCCTCTCTACCGCTGTGGTATAGCTACTCTCTCCCTCCCATGTAGGCCTCTCTACCACTGTAGTGTCACTACTCTCTCCCTCCCATATAGGCCTCTCTACCCCAGTAGTGTCACTACTCTCTCCATCCCATGTAGACCTCTCTACTGCTGTGGTATAGATACTCTCTCCCTCCCATGTAGGCCTCTCTACCACTGTAGTGTCACTACTCTTTCCCTCCCATATAGGCCTCTCTACCGCTGTGGTATAGCTACTCTCTCCCTCCCGTGTAGGCATCTCTACCCCAGTAGTGTCACTACTCTCTCCCTCCCATGTAGGCGTCTCTACCCCAGTAGTGTCACTACTCTCTCCCTCCCATGTAGACCTCTCTACTGCTGTAGTGTCACTACTCTCTCCCTCCCATGTAGGCCTCTCTACCACTGTGGTATAGCTACTCTCTCCCTCCCATGTAGGCCTCTCTACCGCTGTAGTGTCACTACTCTCTCCCTCCCATGTAGACCTCTCTACTGCTGTAGTGTCACTACTCTCTCCCTCCCATGTAGGCGTCTCTACCCCAGTAGTGTCACTACTCTCTCCCTCCCATATAGGCCTCTCTACCGCTGTGGTATAGCTACTCTCTCCCTCCCGTGTAGGCCTCTCTACCCCAGTAGTGTCACTACTCTCTCCCTCCCATATAGGCCTCTCTACCGCTGTGGTATAGCTACTCTCTCCCTCCCATGTAGGCCTCTCTACCGCTGTAGTGTCACTACTCTCTCCCTCCCATGTAGGCGTCTCTACCCCAGTAGTGTCACTACTCTCTCCCTCCCATGTAGACCTCTCTACTGCTGTAGTGTCACTACTCTCTCCCTCCCTGTAGACCTCTCTACTGCTGTAGTGTCACTACTCTCTCCCTCCCATGTAGGCGTCTCTACTGCTGTAGTGTCACTACTCTCTCCCTCCCATGTAGGCGTCTCTACCGCTGTAGTGTCACTACTCTCTCCCTCCCATGTAGGCCTCTCTACCGCTGTAGTGTCACTACTCTCTCCCTCCCATGTAGGCGTCTCTACCCCAGTAGTGTCACTACTCTCTCCCTCCCATATAGGCCTCTCTACCGCTGTAGTGTCACTACTCTCTCCCTCCCATATAGGCCTCTCTACCACTGTGGTATAGCTACTCTCTCCCTCCCATGTAGGTCTCTCTACCGCTGTAGTGTCACTACTCTCTCCCTCCCATGTAGGCCTCTCTACAACTGTGGTATAGCTACTCTCTCCCTCCCATGTAGGCCTCTCTACCACTGTGGAATCACTACTCTCTCCTTCCCATGTAGGCCTCTCTACCGCTGTGGTCTCTCCCTCCCATATAGGCCTCTCTACCGCTGTAGTGTCACTACTCTCTCCCTCCCATGTAGGCGTCTCTACCCCAGTAGTGTCACTACTCTCTCCCTCCCATGTAGACCTCTCTACTGCTGTAGTGTCACTACTCTCTCCCTCCCATGTAGGCGTCTCTACCACTGTAGTGTCACTACTCTCTCCCTCCCATGTAGGCCTCTCTACCGCTGTGGTATAGCTACTCTCTCCCTCCTGTGTAGGCCTCTCTACCCCAGTAGTGTCACTACTCTCTCCCTCCCATATAGGCCTCTCTACCGCTGTGGTATAGCTACTCTCTCCCTCCCATGTAGGCCTCTCTACCGCTGTAGTGTCACTACTCTCTCCCTCCCATATAGGCCTCTCTACCCCAGTAGTGTCACTACTCTCTCCCTCCCATGTAGACCTCTCTACTGCTGTGGTATAGAAACTCTCTCCCTCCCATGTAGGCCTCTCTACCACTGTAGTGTCACTACTCTCTCCCTCCCATATAGGCATCTCTACCGCTGTGGTATAGCTACTCTCTCCCTCCCGTGTAGGCCTCTCTACCCCAGTAGTGTCACTACTCTCTCCCTCCCATATAGGCCTCTCTACCGCTGTGGTATAGCTACTCTCTCCCTCCCATGTAGGCCTCTCTACCGCTGTAGTGTCACTACTCTCTCCCTCCCATATAGGCCTCTCTACCCCAGTAGTGTCACTACTCTCTCCCTCCCATGTAGACCTCTCTACTGCTGTGGTATAGAAACTCTCTCCCTCCCATGTAGGCCTCTCTACCACTGTAGTGTCACTACTCTCTCCCTCCCATATAGGCCTCTCTACCGCTGTGGTATAGCTACTCTCTCCCTCCCATGTAGTCGTCTCTACCCCAGTAGTGTCACTACTCTCTCCCTCCCATGTAGACCTCTCTACTGCTGTGGTATAGATACTCTCTCCCTCCCATGTAGGCCTCTCTACCACTGTAGTGTCACTACTCTCTCCCTCCCATATAGGCCTCTCTACCACTGTGGTATAGCTACTCTCTCCCTCCCATGTAGGTCTCTCTACCGCTGTAGTGTCACTACTCTCTCCCTCCCATGTAGGCCTCTCTACCACTGTGGTATAGCTACTTTCTCCCTCCCATGTAAGTCTCTCTACCGCTGTAGTGTCACTACTCTCTCCCTCCCATGTAGGCCTCTCTACCACTGTGGTATAGCTACTCTCTTCCTCCCATGTAGGCCTCTCTACCGCTGTAGTGTCACTACTCTCTCCCTCCCATGTAGGCGTCTCTACCCCAGTAGTGTCACTACTCTCTCCCTCCCATATAGGCCTCTCTACCGCTGTAGTGTCACTACTCTCTCCCTCCCATATAGGCCTCTCTACCACTGTGGTATAGCTACTCTCTCCCTCCCATGTAGGTCTCTCTACCGCTGTAGTGTCACTACTCTCTCCCTCCCATGTAGGCCTCTCTACCACTGTGGTATAGCTACTCTCTGCCTCCCATGTAGGCCTCTCTACCACTGTGGAATCACTACTCTCTCCTTCCCATGTAGGCCTCTCTACCGCTGTGGTCTCTCCCTCCCATATAGGCCTCTCTACCGCTGTAGTGTCACTACTCTCTCCCTCCCATGTAGGCGTCTCTACCCCAGTAGTGTCACTACTCTCTCCCTCCCATGTAGACCTCTCTACTGCTGTAGTGTCACTACTCTCTCCCTCCCATGTAGGCGTCTCTACCACTGTAGTGTCACTACTCTCTCCCTCCCATGTAGGCCTCTCTACCGCTGTGGTATAGCTACTCTCTCCCTCCTGTGTAGGCCTCTCTACCCCAGTAGTGTCACTACTCTCTCCCTCCCATATAGGCCTCTCTACCGCTGTGGTATAGCTACTCTCTCCCTCCCATGTAGGCCTCTCTACCGCTGTAGTGTCACTACTCTCTCCCTCCCATATAGGCCTCTCTACCCCAGTAGTGTCACTACTCTCTCCCTCCCATGTAGACCTCTCTACTGCTGTGGTATAGAAACTCTCTCCCTCCCATGTAGGCCTCTCTACCACTGTAGTGTCACTACTCTCTCCCTCCCATATAGGCATCTCTACCGCTGTGGTATAGCTACTCTCTCCCTCCCGTGTAGGCCTCTCTACCCCAGTAGTGTCACTACTCTCTCCCTCCCATATAGGCCTCTCTACCGCTGTGGTATAGCTACTCTCTCCCTCCCATGTAGGCCTCTCTACCGCTGTAGTGTCACTACTCTCTCCCTCCCATATAGGCCTCTCTACCCCAGTAGTGTCACTACTCTCTCCCTCCCATGTAGACCTCTCTACTGCTGTGGTATAGAAACTCTCTCCCTCCCATGTAGGCCTCTCTACCACTGTAGTGTCACTACTCTCTCCCTCCCATATAGGCCTCTCTACCGCTGTGGTATAGCTACTCTCTCCCTCCCATGTAGTCGTCTCTACCCCAGTAGTGTCACTACTCTCTCCCTCCCATGTAGACCTCTCTACTGCTGTGGTATAGATACTCTCTCCCTCCCATGTAGGCCTCTCTACCACTGTAGTGTCACTACTCTCTCCCTCCCATATAGGCCTCTCTACCACTGTGGTATAGCTACTCTCTCCCTCCCATGTAGGTCTCTCTACCGCTGTAGTGTCACTACTCTCTCCCTCCCATGTAGGCCTCTCTACCACTGTGGTATAGCTACTTTCTCCCTCCCATGTAAGTCTCTCTACCGCTGTAGTGTCACTACTCTCTCCCTCCCATGTAGGCCTCTCTACCACTGTGGTATAGCTACTCTCTTCCTCCCATGTAGGCCTCTCTACCGCTGTAGTGTCACTACTCTCTCCCTCCCATGTAGGCGTCTCTACCCCAGTAGTGTCACTACTCTCTCCCTCCCATATAGGCCTCTCTACCGCTGTAGTGTCACTACTCTCTCCCTCCCATATAGGCCTCTCTACCACTGTGGTATAGCTACTCTCTCCCTCCCATGTAGGTCTCTCTACCGCTGTAGTGTCACTACTCTCTCCCTCCCATGTAGGCCTCTCTACCACTGTGGTATAGCTACTCTCTGCCTCCCATGTAGGCCTCTCTACCACTGTGGAATCACTACTCTCTCCTTCCCATGTAGGCCTCTCTACCGCTGTGGTCTCTCCCTCCCATATAGGCCTCTCTACCGCTGTAGTGTCACTACTCTCTCCCTCCCATGTAGGCGTCTCTACCCCAGTAGTGTCACTACTCTCTCCCTCCCATGTAGACCTCTCTACTGCTGTAGTGTCACTACTCTCTCCCTCCCATGTAGGCCTCTCTACCACTGTGGTATAGCTACTCTCTCCCTCCCATGTAGGCCTCTCTACCGCTGTAGTGTCACTACTCTCTCCCTCCCATGTAGGCGTCTCTACCCCAGTAGTGTCACTACTCTCTCCCTCCCATGTAGACCTCTCTACTGCTGTAGTGTCACTACTCTCTCCCTCCCATGTAGGCGTCTCTACCCCAGTAGTGTCACTACTCTCTCCCTCCCATATAGGCCTCTCTACCGCTGTGGTATAGCTACTCTCTCCCTCCCGTGTAGGCCTCTCTACCCCAGTAGTGTCACTACTCTCTCCCTCCCATATAGGCCTCTCTACCGCTGTGGTATAGCTACTCTCTCCCTCCCATGTAGGCCTCTCTACCACTGTGGTATAGCTACTCTCTCCCTCCCATGTAGGTCTCTCTACCCCAGTAGTGTCACTACTCTCTCCCTCCCATGTAGACCTCTCTACTGCTGTAGTGTCACTACTCTCTCCCTCCCATGTAGGCCTCTCTACCACTGTGGTATTGCTACTCTCTCCCTCCCATGTAGGCCTCTCTACCGCTGTAGTGTCACTACTCTCTCCCTCCCATGTAGGCCTCTCTACCGCTGTGGTATGGCTACTCTCTCCCTCCCGTGTAGGCCTCTCTACCCCAGTAGTGTCACTACTCTCTCCCTCCCATATAGGCCTCTCTACCGCTGTGGTATAGCTACTCTCTCCCTCCCATGTAGGCCTCTCTACCACTGTGGTATAGCTACTCTCTCCCTCCCATGTAGGTCTCTCTACCCCAGTAGTGTCACTACTCTCTCCCTCCCATGTAGACCTCTCTACTGCTGTAGTGTCACTACTCTCTCCCTCCCATGTAGGCCTCTCTACCACTGTGGTATTGCTACTCTCTCCCTCCCATGTAGGCCTCTCTACCGCTGTAGTGTCACTACTCTCTCCCTCCCATGTAGGCGTCTCTACCCCAGTAGTGTCACTACTCTCTCCCTCCCATGTAGACCTCTCTACTGCTGTAGTGTCACTACTCTCTCCCTCCCATGTAGACCTCTCTACTGCTGTAGTGTCACTACTCTCTCCCTCCCATGTAGGCCTCTCTACCACTGTGGTATTGCTACTCTCTCCCTCCCATGTAGGCCTCTCTACCGCTGTAGTGTCACTACTCTCTCCCTCCCATGTAGGCGTCTCTACCCCAGTAGTGTCACTACTCTCTCCCTCCCATGTAGACCTCTCTACTGCTGTAGTGTCACTACTCTCTCCCTCCCATGTAGGCATCTCTACCCCAGTAGTGTCACTACTCTCTCCCTCCCATGTAGACCTCTCTACTGCTGTAGTGTCACTACTCTCTCCCTCCCATGTAGGCGTCTCTACTGCTGTAGTGTCACTACTCTCTCTCTCCCATGTAGTCGTCTCTACCGCTATAGTGTCACTACTCTCTCCCTCCCATGTAGGCCTCTCTACCGCTGTAGTGTCACTACTCTCTCCCTCCCATGTAGGCGTCTGTACCCCAGTAGTGTCACTACTCTCTCCCTCCCATATAGGCCTTTCTACCTCTGTGGTATAGCTACTCTCTCCCTCCCGTGTAGGCCTCTCTACCCCAGTAGTGTCACTACTCTCTCCCTCCCATATAGGCCTCTCTACCGCTGTGGTATAGCTACCCTCTCCCTCCCATGTAGGCCTCTCTACCACTGTGGTATAGCTACTCTCTCCCTCCTATGTAGGTCTCTCTACCCCAGTAGTGTCACTACTCTCTCCCTCCCATGTAGACCTCTCTACTGCTGTAGTGTCACTACTCTCTCCCTCCCATGTAGGCCTCTCTACCACTGTGGTATAGCTACTCTCTCCCTCCCATGTAGGCCTCTCTACCGCTGTAGTGTCACTACTCTCTCCCTCCCATGTAGGCGTCTCTACCCCAGTAGTGTCACTACTCTCTACCTCCCATGTAGACCTCTCTACTGCTGTAGTGTCACTACTCTCTCCCTCCCATGTAGGCGTCTCTACCCCAGTAGTGTCACTACTCTCTCCCTCCCATGTAGACCTCTCTACTGCTGTAGTGTCACTACTCTCTCCCTCCCATGTAGGCGTCTCTACTGCTGTAGTGTCACTACTCTCTCCCTCCCATGTAGGCGTCTCTACCGCTATAGTGTCACTACTCTCTCCCTCCCATGCAGGCCTCTCTACCGCTGTAGTGTCACTACTCTCTCCCTCCCATGTAGGCGTCTGTACCCCAGTAGTGTCACTACTCTCTCCCTCCCATATAGGCCTCTCTACCGCTGTAGTGTCACTACTCTCTCACTCCCATATAGGCCTCTCTACCACTGTGGTATAGTTACTCTCTCCCTCCCATGTAGGTCTCTCTACCGCTGTAGTGTCACTACTCTCTCCCTCCCATGTAGGCCTCTCTACCACTGTGGTATAGCTACTCTCTCCCTCCCATGTAGCCCTCTCTACCACTGTGGAATCACTACTCTCTCCTTCCCATGTAGGCCTCTCTACCGCTGTGGTCCCTCCCTCCCATATAGGCCTCTCTACCGCTGTAGTGTCACTACTCTCTCCCTCCCATGTAGACCTCTCTACTGCTGTAGTGTCACTACTCTCTCCCTCCCATGTAGGCGTCTCTACCACTGTAGTGTCACTACTCTCTCCCTCCCATGTAGGCCTCTCTACCGCTGTGGTATAGCTACTCTCTCCCTCCCGTGTAGGCCTCTCTACCCCAGTAGTGTCACTACTCTCTCCCTCCCATATAGGCCTCTCTACCGCTGTGGTATAGCTACTCTCTCCATCCCATGTAGGCCTCTCTACCGCTGTAGTGTCACTACTCTCTCCCTCCCATGTAGGCGTCTCTACCCCAGTAGTGTCACTACTCTCTCCCTCCCATGTAGACCTCTCTACTGCTGTGGTATAGATACTCTCTCCCTCCCATGTAGGCCTCTCTACCACTGTAGTGTCACTACTCTCTCCCTCCCATATAGGCCTCTCTACCACTGTGGTATAGCTACTCTCTCCCTCCCATGTAGGTCTCTCTACCGCTGTAGTGTCACTACTCTCTCCCTCCCATGTAGGCCTCTTTACCACTGTGGTATAGCTACTCTCTCCGTCCCATGTAAGTCTCTCTACCGCTGTAGTGTCACTACTCTCTGTCTCCCATGTAGGCCTCTCTACCACTGTGGTATAGCTACTCTCTCCCTCCCATGTAGGCCTCTCTACCTCTGTAGTGTCACTACTCTCTCCCTCCCATTTAGGCGTCTCTACCCCAGTAGTGTTACTACTCTCTCCCTCCCATGTAGACCTCTCTACTGCTGTAGTGTCACTACTCTCTCCCTCCCATGTAGGCCTCTCTACCACTGTAGTGTCACTACTCTCTCCCTCCCATGTAGGCCTCTCTACCACTGTAGTGTCACTACTCTCTCCCTCCCATATAGGACTCTCTACCACTGTGGTATAGCTACTCTCTCCCTCCCATGTAGGTCTCTCTACCGCTGTAGTGTCACTACTCTCTCCCTCCCATGTAGGCCTCTCTACCACTGTGGTATAGCTACTCTCTCCCTCCCATGTAGGTCTCTCTACCGCTGTAGTGTCACTACTCTCTCCCTCCCATGTAGGCCTCTCTACCACTGTGGTATAGCTACTCTCTCCCTCCCATGTAGGCCTCTCTACCGCTGTAGTGTCACTACTCTCTCCCTCCCATGTAGGCGTCTCTACCCCAGTAGTGTCACTACTCTCTCCCTCCCATGTAGACCTCTCTACTGCTGTAGTGTCCCTACTCTCTCCCTCCCATGTAGGCGTCTCTACCGCTGTAGTGTCACTACTCTCTCCCTCCCATATAGGCCTCTCTACCGCTGTGGTATAGCTACTCTCTCCCTCCCATGTAGGCCTCTCTACCCCAGTAGTGTCACTACTCTCTCCCTCCCATGTAGGCCTCTCTACCGCTGTAGTGTCACTACTCTCTCCCTCCCATGTAGGCGTCTCTACCCCAGTAGTGTCACTACTCTCTCCCTCCCATGTAGGCCTCTCTACCGCTGTATTGTCACTACTCTCTCCCTCCCATATAGGCCTCTCTACCACTGTGGTATAGCTACTCTCTCCCTCCCATGTAGGTCTCTCTACCGCTGTAGTGTCACTACTCTCTCCCTCCCATGTAGGCCTCTCTACCACTGTGGTATAGCTACTCTCTCCCTCCCATGTAGGCCTCTCTACCACTGTGGAATCACTACTCTCTCCTTCCCATGTAGGCCTCTCTACCGCTGAGGTCTCTCCCTCCCATATAGGCCTCTCTACCGCTGTAGTGTCACTACTCTCTCCCTCCCATGTAGGCGTCTCTACCCCAGTAGTGTCACTACTCTCTCCCTCCCATGTAGACCTCTCTACTGCTGTAGTGTCACTACTCTCTCCCTCCCATGTAGGCCTCTCTACCACTGTGGTATAGCTACTCTCTCCCTCCCATGTAGGCCTCTCTACCGCTGAAGTGTCACTACTCTCTCCCTCCCATGTAGGCGTCTCTACCCCAGTAGTGTCACTACTCTCTCCCTCCCATATAGGCCTCTCTACCGGTGTGGTATAGATACTCTCTCCCTCCCATGTAGGCCTCTCTACCACTGTAGTGTCACTACTCTCTCCCTCCCATATAGGCCTCTCTACCGCTGTGGTATAGCTACTCTCTCCCTCCCATGTAGGCCTCTCTACCACTGTAGTGTCACTACTCTCTCCCTCCCATGTAGGCGTCTCTACCCCAGTAGTGTCACTACTCTCTCCCTCCCATGTAGACCTCTCTACTGCTGTGGTATAGATACTCTCTCCCTCCCATGTAGGCCTCTCTACCACTGTAGTGTCACTACTCTCTCCCTCCCATATAGGCCTCTCTACCACTGTGGTATAGCTACTCTCTCCCTCCCATGTAGGTCTCTCTACCGCTGTAGTGTCACTACTCTCTCCCTCCCATGTAGGCCTCTCTACCACTGTGGTATAGCTACTCTCTCCCTCCCATGTAGGTCTCTCTACCGCTTTAGTGTTACTACTCTCTCCCTCCCATGTAGGCCTCTCTACCACTGTGGTATAGCTACTCTCTCCCTCCCATGTAGGCCTCTCTACCGCTGTAGTGTCACTACTCTCTCCCTCCCATTTAGGCGTCTCTACCCCAGTAGTGTCACTACTCTCTCCCTCCCATGTAGACCTCTCTACTGCTGTAGTGTCACTACTCTCTCCCTCCCATGTAGGCCTCTCTACCACTGTAGTGTCACTACTCTCTCCCTACCATGTAGGCCTCTCTACCACTGTAGTGTCACTACTCTCTCCCTCCCATATAGGCCTCTCTACCGCTGTACTGTCACTACTCTCTCCCTCCCATATAGGCCTCTCTACCACTGTGGTATAGCTACTCTCTCCCTCCCATATAGGCCTCTCTACCGCTGTACTGTCACTACTCTCTCCCTCCCATATAGGCCTCTCTACCACTGTGGTATAGCTACTCTCTCCCTCCCATGTAGGTCTCTCTACCGCTGTAGTGTCACTACTCTCTCCCTCCCATGTAGGCCTCTCTACCACTGTGGTATAGCTACTCTCTCCCTCCCATGTAGGCCTCTCTACCGCTGTAGTGTCACTACTCTCTCCCTCCCATGTAGGCGTCTCTACCCCAGTAGTGTCACTACTCTCTCCCTCCCATGTAGACCTCTCTACTGCTGTAGTGTCACTACTCTCTCCCTCCCATGTAGGCGTCTCTACCGCTGTAGTGTCACTACTCTCTCCCTCCCATATAGGCCTCTCTACCGCTGGGGTATAGCTACTCTCTCCCTCCCATGTAGGCCTCTCTACCGCTGTAGTGTCACTACTCTCTCCCTCCCATGTAGGCGTCTCTACCCCAGTAGTGTCACTACTCTCTCCCTCCCATGTAGACCTCTCTAATGCTGTGGTATAGCTACTCTCTCCCTCCCATGTAGGCCTCTCTACCACTGTACTGTCACTGCTCTCTCCCTCGCATGTAGGCCTCTCTACCGCTGTTGTATAGCTACTCTCTCCCTCTCATGTAGGCCTCTCTACCGCTGTAGTGCCACTACTCTCTCCCTCCCATATAGGCCTCTCTACCACTGTGGTATAGCTACTCTCTCCCTCCCATGTAGGTCTCTCTACCACTGTGATATAGCTACTCTCTCCCTCCCTTATAGGCCTTTACCGATGTGGTATAGCTACCCTCTCCCTCCCACGTAGGCCTCTCTACCGCTGTAGTGTCACTACTCTCTCCCTCCCATGTAGGCCTCTCTACCACTGTGGTATAGCTACTCTCTCCCTCCCATATAGGCCTCTCTACCGCTGTGATATAGCTACTCTCTTCCTCCCATGTAGGCCTCTCTACCGCTGTGGTCTCTCCCTCCCATGTAGGCCTCTCTACCACTGTGGTATAGCTACTCTCTCCCTCCCATGTAGGCCTCTCTACCGCTGTGGTATATAGCTACTCTCTCCCTCCCATGTAGGCTTCTCTACCGCTGTGGTGTCACTGCTCTCTCCCTCCCATGTAGGCCTCTCTACCGCTGTTGTATAGCTACTCTCTCCCTCTCATGTAGGCCTCTCTACCGCTGTAGTGCCACTACTCTCTCCCTCCCATGTATGCCTCTCTACCACTGTGGTATAGCTACTCTCTCCCTCCCATGTAGGCCTCTCTACCGCTGTGGTATATAGCTACTCTCTCCCTCCCATGTAGGCCTCTCTACCGCTGTGGTCTCTCCCTCCCATATAGGCCTCTCTACCGCTGTAGTGTCACTACTCTCTCCCTCCCATATAGGCCTCTCTACCGCTGTGGTATATCTACTCTCTCTCTCTCATGTAGGTCTCTCTACCACTGTGATATAGCTACCCTCTCCCTCCCTTATAGGCCTCTACCGTTGTGGTATAGCTACTCTCTCCCTCCCATACAGGCCCCTCTACCGCTGTGGTATCACTACTCTCTCCCTCTCATGTAGGCCTCTCTACCGCTGTAGTGTCACTACTCTCTCCTTCCCATGTAGACCTCTCTACTGCTGTGATATAGCTACTCTCTTCCTCCCATATAGGCCTCTCTACCACTGTGGTCTCTCCCTCCCATGTAGGCCTCTCTACCATTGTGGTATAGCTACTCTCTCCCTCCCATATAGGCCTCTCTACCGCTGTGGTATAGCTACTCTCTCCTTCTCATGTAGGCCTCTCTACCGCTGTAGTGTCACTACTCTCTCCCTCCCATATAGGCCTCTCTACCACTGTGGTCTCTCCCTCCCATATAGGCCTCTCTACCGCTGTGGTATATAGCTACTCTCTCCCTCCCATGTAGGCCTCTCTACCGCTGTGGTCTCTCCCTCCCATATAGGCCTCTCTACCGCTGTGGTATATCTACTCTCTCTCTCTCATGTAGGTCTCTCTACCACTGTGATATAGCTACTCTCTCCCTCCCTTATAGGCCTCCACCGTTGTGGTATAGCTACTCTCTCCCTCCCATACAGGCCCCTCTACCGCTGTGGTATCACTACTCTCTCCCTCTCATGTAGGCCTCTCTACCGCTGTAGTGTCACTACTCTCTCCTTCCCATGTAGACCTCTCTACTGCTGTGATATAGCTACTCTCTTCCTCCCATATAGGCCTCTCTACCACTGTGGTCTCTCCCTCCCATGTAGGCCTCTCTACCACTGTGGTATAGCTACTCTCTCCCTCCCATATAGGCCTCTCTACCGCTGTGGTATAGCTACTCTCTCCTTCTCATGTAGGCCTCTCTACCGCTGTAGTGTCACTACTCTCTCCCTCCCATGTAGACCTCTCTACTGCTGTGATATAGCTACTTTCTTCCTCCCATATAGGCCTCTCTACCACTGTGGTCTCTCCCTCCCATGTAGGCCTCTCTACCGCTGTGGTATATAGCTACTCTCTCCCTCCCATGTAGGCTTCTCTACCGCTGTGGTGTCACTGCTCTCTCCCTCCCATGTAGGCCTCTCTACCGCTGTTGTATAGCTACTCTCTCCCTCCCATATAGGCCTCTCTACCCCAGTAGTGTCACTACTCTCTCCCTCCCATGTAGACCTCTCTACTGCTGTGGTATAGATACTCTCTCCCTCCCATGTAGGCCTCTCTACCACTGTAGTGTCACTACTCTCTCCCTCCCATATAGGCCTCTCTACCGCTGTGGTATAGCTACTCTCTCCCTCCCATGTAGGCGTCTCTACCCCAGTAGTGTCACTACTCTCTCCCTCCCATGTAGACCTCTCTACTGCTGTGGTATAGATACTCTCTCCCTCCCATGTAGGCCTCTCTACCACTGTGGTATAGCTACTCTCTCCCTCCCATGTAGGCCTCTCTACCGCTGTAGTGTCACTACTCTCTCCCTCCCATTTAGGCGTCTCTACCCCAGTAGTGTCACTACTCTCTCCCTCCCATGTAGACCTCTCTACTGCTGTAGTGTCACTACTCTCTCCCTCCCATGTAGGCCTCTCTACCACTGTAGTGTCACTACTCTCTCCCTCCCATGTCGGCCTCTCTACCACTGTAGTGTCACTACTCTCTCCCTCCCATATAGGCCTCTCTACCGCTGTACTGTCACTACTCTCTCCCTCCCATATAGGCCTCTCTACCACTGTGGTATAGCTACTCTCTCCCTCCCATGTAGGTCTCTCTACCGCTGTAGTGTCACTACTCTCTCCCTCCCATGTAGGCCTCTCTACCACTGTGGTATAGCTACTCTCTCCCTCCCATGTAGGCCTCTCTACCGCTGTAGTGTCACTACTCTCTCCCTCCCATGTAGGCGTCTCTACCCCAGTAGTGTCACTACTCTCTCCCTCCCATGTAGTCCTCTCTACTGCTGTAGCGTCACTACTCTCTCCCTCCCATGTAGGCGTCTCTACCGCTGTAGTGTCACTACTCTCTCCATCCCATATAGGCCTCTCTACCGCTGTGGTATAGCTACTCTCTCCCTCCCATGTAGGCCTCTCTACCGCTGTAGTGTCACTACTCTCTCCCTCCCATGTAGGCGTCTCTACCCCAGTAGTGTCACTACTCTCTCCCTCCCATGTAGGCCTCTCTACCGCTGTAGTGTCACTACTCTCTCCCTCCCATGTAGGCGTCTCTACCCCAGTAGTGTCACTACTCTCTCCATCCCATATAGGCCTCTCTACCGCTGTAGTGTCACTACTCTCTCCCTCCCATATAGGCCTCTCAACCACTGTGGTATAGCTACTCTCTCCCTCCCATGTAGGTCTCTCTACCGCTGTAGTGTCACTACTCTCTCCCTCCCATGTAGGCCTCTCTACCACTGTGGTATAGCTACTCTCTCCCTCCCATGTAGGCCTCTCTACCACTGTGGAATCACTACTCTCTCCTTCCCATGTAGGCCTCTCTACCGCTGTGGTCTCTCCCTCCCATATAGGCCTCTCTACCGCTGTAGTGTCACTACTCTCTCCCTCCCATGTAGGCGTCTCTACCCCAGTAGTGTCACTACTCTCTCCCTCCCATGTAGACCTCTCTACTGCTGTAGTGTCACTACTCTCTCCCTCCCATGTAGGCCTCTCTACCACTGTGGTATAGCTACTCTCTCCCTCCCATGTAGGCCTCTCTACCGCTGTAGTGTCACTACTCTCTCCCTCCCATGTAGGCGTCTCTACCCCAGTAGTGTCACTACTCTCTCCCTCCCATATAGGCCTCTCTACCGCTGTGGTATAGCTACTCTCTCCCTCCCGTGTAGGCCTCTCTACCCCAGTAGTGTCACTACTCTCTCCCTCCCATATAGGCCTCTCTACCGCTGTGGTATAGCTACTCTCTCCCTCCCATGTAGGCCTCTCTACCACTGTGGTATAGCTACTCTCTCCCTCCCATGTAGGTCTCTCTACCCCAGTAGTGTCACTACTCTCTCCCTCCCATGTAGACCTCTCTACTGCTGTAGTGTCACTACTCTCTCCCTCCCATGTAGGCCTCTCTACCACTGTGGTATAGCTACTCTCTCCCTCCCATGTAGGCCTCTCTACCGCTGTAGTGTCACTACTCTCTCCCTCCCATGTAGGCGTCTCTACCCCAGTAGTGTCACTACTCTCTCCCTCCCATGTAGACCTCTCTACTGCTGTAGTGTCACTACTCTCTCACTCCCATGTAGGCGTCTATACCCCAGTAGTGTCACTACTCTCTCCCTCCCATGTAGACCTCTCTACTGCTGTAGTGTCACTACTCTCTCCCTCCCATGTAGGCGTCTCTACCGCTGTAGTGTCACTACTCTCTCCCTCCCATGTAGGCCTCTCTACCGCTGTAATGTCACTACTCTCTCCCTCCCATGTAGGCGTCTCTACCCCAGTAGTGTCACTACTCTCGACCTCCCATATAGGCCTCTCTACCGCTGTAGTGTCACTACTCTCTCCCTCCCATATAGGCCTCTCTACCACTGTGGTATAGCTACTCTCTCCCTCCCATGTAGGTCTCTCTAATGCTGTAGTGTCACTACTCTCTCCCTCCCATGTAGGCCTCTCTACCACTGTGGTATAGCTACTCTCTCCCTCCCATGTAGGCCTCTCTACCACTGTGGAATCACTACTCTCTCCTTCCCATGTAGGCCTCTCTACTGCTGTGGTCTCTCCCTCTCATATAGGCCTCTCTACCGCTGTAGTGTCACTACTCTCTCCCTCCCATGTAGGCCTCTCTACCACTGTGGTATAGCTACTCTCTCCCTCCCATGTAGGCCTCTCTACCGCTGTAGTGTCACTACTCTCTCCCTCCCATGTAGGCGTCTCTACCCCAGTATTGTCACTACTCTCTCCCTCCCATGTAGACCTCTCTACTGCTGTAGTGTCACTACTCTATCCCTCCCATGTAGGCGTCTCTACCACTGTAGTGTCACTACTCTCTCCCTCCCATGTAGGCCTCTCTACCGCTGTGGTATAGCTACTCTCTCCCTCCCGTGTAGGCCTCTCTACCCCAGTAGTGTCACTACTCTCTCCCTCCCATATAGGCCTCTCTACCGCTGTGGTATAGCTACTCTCTCCCTCCCATGTAGGCCTCTCTACCGCTGTAGTGTCACTACTCTCTCCCTCCCATATAGGCCTCTCTACCCCAGTAGTGTCACTACTCTCTCCCTCCCATGTAGACCCCTCTACTGCTGTGGTATAGATACTCTCTCCCTCCCATGTAGGCCTCTCTACCACTGAAGTGTCACTACTCTCTCCCTCCCATATAGGCCTCTCTACCGCTGTGGTATAGCTACTCTCTCCCTCCCGTGTAGGCCTCTCTACCCCAGTAATGTCACTACTCTCTCCCTCCCATATAGGCCTCTCTACCGCTGTGGTATAGCTACTCTCTCCCTCCCATGTAGGCCTCTCTACCGCTGTAGTGTCACTACTCTCTCCCTCCCATGTAGGTCTCTCTACCCCAGTAGTGTCACTACTCTCTCCCTCCCATGTAGACCTCTCTACTGCTGTAGTGTCACTACTCTCTCCCTCCCATGTAGGCCTCTCTACCACTGTGGTATAGCTACTCTCTCCCTCCCATGAAGGCCTCTCTACCGCTGTAGTGTCACTACTCTCTCCCTCCCATGTAGGCGTCTCTACCCCAGTAGTGTCACTACTCTCTCCCTCCCATGTAGACCTCTCTACTGCTGTAGTGTCACTACTCTCTCCCTCCCATGTAGGCGTCTCTACCCCAGTAGTTTCACTACTCTCTCCCTCCCATATAGGCCTCTCTACCACTGTGGTATAGCTACTCTCTCCCTCCCATGTAGGCCTCTCTACCACTGTGGTATAGCTACTCTCTCCCTCCCATGTAGGTCTCTCTACCCCAGTAGTGTCACTACTCTCTCCCTCCCATGTAGACCTCTCTACTGCTGTAGTGTCACTACTCTCTCCCTCCCATGTAGGCCTCTCTACCACTGTGGTATAGCTACTCTCTCCCTCCCATGTAGGCCTCTCTACCGCTGTAGTGTCACTACTCTCTCCCTCCCATGTAAGCGTCTCTACCCCAGTAGTGTCACTACTCTCTCCCTCCCTTGTAGACCTCTCTACTGCTGTAGTGTCACTACTCTCTCCCTCCCATGTAGGCGTCTCTACCCCAGTAGAGTCACTACTCCCTCCCTCCCATGTAGACCTCTCTACTGCTGTAGTGTCACTACTCTCTCCCTCCCATGTAGGCGTCTCTACCGCTGTAGTGTCACTACTCTCTCCCTCCCATGTAGGCCTCTCTACCGCTGTAGTGTCGCTACTCTCTCCCTCCCATGTAGGCGTCTCTACCCCAGTATTGTCACTACTCTCTCCCTCCCATATAGGCCTCTCTACCGCTGTAGTGTCACTACTCTCTCCCTCCCATATAGGCCTCTCTACCACTGTGGTATAGCTACTCTCTCCCTCCCATGTAGGTCTCTCTACCGCTGTAGTGTCACTACTCTCTCCCTCCCATGTAGGCCTCTCTACCACTGTGGTATAGCTACTCTCTCCCTCCCATGTAGGCCTCTCTACCACTGTGGAATCACTACTCTCTCCTTCCCATGTAGGCCTCTCTACCGCTGTGGTCCCTCCCTCCCATATAGGCCTCTCTACCGCTGTAGTGTCACTACTCTCTCCCTCCCATGTAGGCGTCTCTACCCCAGTAGTGTCACTACTCTCTCCCTCCCATGTAGACCTCTCTACTGCTGTAGTGTCACTACTCTCTCCCTCCCATGTAGGCCTCTCTACCACTGTGGTATAGCTACTCTCTCCCTCCCATGTAGGCCTCTCTACCGCTGTAGTGTCACTACTCTCTCCCTCCCATGTAGGCGTCTCTACCCCAGTAGTGTCACTACTCTCTCCCTCCCATGTAGACCTCTCTACTGCTGTAGTGTCACTACTCTCTCCCTCCCATGTAGGCGTCTCTACCACTGTAGTGTCACTACTCTCTCCCTCCCATGTAGGCCTCTCTACCGCTGTAGTGTCACTACTCTCTCCCTCCCATATAGGCCTCTCTACCCCAGTAGTGTCACTACTCTCTCCCTCCCATGTAGACCTCTCTACTGCTGTGGTATAGATACTCTCTCCATCCCATGTAGGCCTCTCTGCCACTGAAGTGTCACTACTCTCTCCCTCCCATATAGGCCTCTCTACCGCTGTGGTATAGCTACTCTCTCCCTCCCGTGTAGGCCTCTCTACCCCAGTAGTGTCACTACTCTCTCCCTCCCATATAGACCTCTCTACCGCTGTGGTATAGCTACTCTCTCCCTCCCATGTAGGCCTCTCTACCGCTGTAGTGTCACTACTCTCTCCCTCCCATATAGGCCTCTCTACCCCAGTAGTGTCACTACTCTCTCCCTCCCATGTAGACCTCTCTACTGCTGTGGTATAGATACTCTCTCCATCCCATGTAGGCCTCTCTGCCACTGAAGTGTCACTACTCTCTCCCTCCCATATAGGCCTCTCTACCGCTGTGGTATAGCTACTCTCTCCCTCCCGTGTAGGCCTCTCTACCCCAGTAGTGTCACTACTCTCTCCCTCCCATATAGACCTCTCTACCGCTGTGGTATAGCTACTCTCTCCCTCCCATGTAGGCCTCTCTACCGCTGTAGTGTCACTACTCTCTCCCTCCCATATAGGCCTCTCTACCCCAGTAGTGTCACTACTCTCTCCCTCCCATGTAGACCTCTCTACTGCTGTGGTATAGATACTCTCTCCCTCCCATGTAGGCCTCTCTACCACTGTAGTGTCACTACTCTCTCCCTCCCATATAGGCCTCTCTACCGCTGTGGTATAGCTACTCTCTCCCTCCCATGTAGGCGTCTCTACCCCAGTAGTGTCACTACTCTCTCCCTCCCATGTAGACCTCTCAACTGCTGTGGTATAGATACTCTCTCCCTCCCATGTAGGCCTCTCTACCACTGTAGTGTCACTACTCTCTCCCTCCCATATAGGCCTCTCTACCACTGTGGTATAGCTACTCTCTCCCTCCCATGTAGGTCTCTCTACCGCTGTAGTGTCCCTACTCTCTCCCTCCCATGTAGGCCTCTCTACCACTGTGGTATAGCTACTCTCTCCCTCCCATGTAGGTCTCTCTACCGCTGTAGTGTCACTACTCTCTCCCTCCCATGTAGGCCTCTCTACCACTGTGGTATAGCTACTCTCTCCCTCCCATGTAGGCCTCTCTACCGCTGTAGTGTCACTACTCTCTCCCTCCCATTTAGGCGTCTCTACCCCAGTAGTGTCACTACTCTCTCCCTCCCATGTAGACCTCTCTACTGCTGTAGTGTCACTACTCTCTCCCTCCCATGTAGGCCTCTCTACCACTGTAGTGTCACTACTCTCTCCCTCCCATATAGGCCTCTCTACCGCTGTACTGTCACTACTCTCTCCCTCCCATATAGGCCTCTCTACCACTGTGGTATAGCTACTCTCTCCCTCCCATGTAGGTCTCTCTACCGCTGTAGTGTCACTACTCTCTCCCTCCCATGTAGGCCTCTCTACCACTGTGGTATAGCTACTCTCTCCCTCCCATGTAGGTCTCTCTACCGCTGTAGTGTCACTACTCTCTCCCTCCCATGTAGGCCTCTCTACCACTGTGGTATAGCTACTCTCTCCCTCCCATGTAGGCCTCTCTACCGCTGTAGTGTCACTACTCTCTCCCTCCCATGTAGGCGTCTCTACCCCAGTAGTGTCACTACTCTCTCCCTCCCATGTAGACCTCTCTACTGCTGTAGTGTCACTACTCTCTCCCTCCCATGTAGGCCTCTCTACCACTGTGGTATAGCTACTCTCTCCCTCCCATGTAGGCCTCTCTACCGCTGTAGTGTCACTACTCTCTCCCTCCCATGTAGGCGTCTCTACCCCAGTAGTGTCACTACTCTCTCCCTCCCATGTAGACCTCTCTACTGCTGTAGTGTCACTACTCTCTCCCTCCCATGTAGGCGTCTCTACCACTGTAGTGTCACTACTCTCTCCCTCCCATGTAGGCCTCTCTACCGCTGTGGTATAGCTACTCTCTCCCTCCCGTGTAAGCCTCTCTACCCCAGTAGTGTCACTACTCTCTCCCTCCCATATAGGCCTCTCTACCGCTGTGGTATAGCTACTCTCTCCCTCCCATGTAGGCCTCTCTACCGCTGTAGTGTCACTACTCTCTCCCTCCCATATAGGCCTCTCTACCCCAGTAGTGTCACTACTCTCTCCCTCCCATGTAGACCTCTCTACTGCTGTGGTATAGATACTCTCTCCATCCCATGTAGGCCTCTCTACCGCTGTAGTGTCACTACTCTCTCCCTCCCATGTAGGCGTCTCTACCCCAGTAGTGTCACTACTCTCTCCCTCCCATGTAGACCTCTGTACTGCTGTAGTGTCACTACTCTCTCCCTCCCATGTAGGCCTCTCTACCGCTGTAGTGTCACTACTCTCTCCCTCCCATGTAGGCGTCTCTACCCCAGTACTGTCACTACTCTCTCCCTCCCATGTAGACCTTTCTACTGCTGTAGTGTCACTACTCTCTCCCTCCCATGTAGGCGTCTCTACCCCAGTAGTGTCACTACTCTCTCCCTCCCATATAGGCCTCTCTACCGCTGTGGTATAGCTACTCTCTCCCTCCCGTGTAGGCCTCTCTACCCCAGTAGTGTCACTACTCTCTCCCTCCCATATAGGCCTCTCTACCGCTGTGGTATAGCTACTCTCTCCCTCCCATGTAGGCCTCTCTACCACTGTGGTATAGCTACTCTCTCCCTCCCATGTAGGTCTCTCTACCCCAGTAGTGTCACTACTCTCTCCCTCCCATGTAGACCTCTCTACTGCTGTAGTGTCACTACTCTCTCCCTCCCATGTAGGCCTCTCTACCACTGTGGTATAGCTACTCTCTCCCTCCCATGTAGGCCTCTCTACCGCTGTAGTGTCACTACTCTCTCCCTCCCATGTAGGCGTCTCTACCCCAGTAGTGTCACTACTCTCTCCCTCCCATGTAGACCTATCTACTGCTGTAGTGTCACTACTCTCTCCCTCCCATGTAGGCGTCTCTACCCCAGTAGTGTCACTACTCTCTCCCTCCCATGTAGACCTCTCTACTGCTGTAGTGTCACTACTCTCTCCCTCCCATGTAGGCGTCTCTACCGCTGTAGTGTCACTACTCTCTCCCTCCCATGTAGGCCTCTCTACCGCTGTAGTGTCACTACTCTCTCCCTCCCATGTAGGCGTCTCTACCCCAGTAGTGTCACTACTCTCTCCCTCCCATATAGGCCTCTCTACCGCTGTAGTGTCACTACTCTCTCCCTCCCATATAGGCCTCTCTACCACTGTGGTATAGCTACTCTCTCCCTCCCATGTAGGTCTCTCTACCGCTGTAGTGTCACTACTCTCTCCCTACCATGTAGGCCTCTCTACCACTGTGGTATAGCTACTCTCTCCCTCCCATGTAGGCCTCTCTACCACTGTGGAATCACTACTCTCTCCTTCCCATGTAGGCCTCTCTACCGCTGTAGTGTCACTACTCTCTCCCTCCCATGTAGGCGTCTCTACCCCAGTAGTGTCACTACTCTCTCCCTCCCATGTAGACCTCTCTACTGCTGTGGTATAGATACTCTCTCCCTCCCATGTAGGCCTCTCTACCACTGTAGTGTCACTACTCTCTCCCTCCCATATAGGCCTCTCTGCCGCTGTGGTATAGCTACTCTCTCCCTCCCGTGTAGGCCTCTCTACCCCAGTAGTGTCACTACTCTCTCCCTCCCATATAGGCCTCTCTACCGCTGTGGTATAGCTACTCTCTCCCTCCCATGTAGGCCTCTCTACCGCTGTAGTGTCACTACTCTCTCCCTCCCATATAGGCCTCTCTACCCCAGTAGTGTCACTACTCTCTCCCTCCCATGTAGACCTCTCTTCTGCTGTGGTATAGATACTCTCTCCCTCCCATGTAGGCCTCTCTACCACTGTAGTGTCACTACTCTCTCCCTCCCATATAGGCCTCTCTACCGCTGTGGTATAGCTACTCTCTCCCTCCCATGTAGGCGTCTCTACCCCAGTAGTGTCACTACTCTCTCCCTCCCATGTAGACCTCTCTACTGCTGTGGTATAGATACTCTCACCCTCCCATGTAGGCCTCTCTACCACTGTAGTGTCACTACTCTCTCCCTCCCATATAGGCCTCTCTACCACTGTGGTATAGCTACTCTCTCCCTCCCATGTAGGTCTCACTACCGCTGTAGTGTCACTACTCTCTCCCTCCCATGTAGGCCTCTCTACCACTGTGGTATAGCTACTCTCTCCCTCCCATGTAGGTCTCTCTACCGCTGTAGTGTCACTACTCTCCCCCTCCCATGTAGGCCTCTCTACCACTGTGGTATAGCTACTCTCTCCCTCCCATGTAGGCCTCTCTACCGCTGTAGTGTCACTACTCTCTCCCTCCCATTTGGGCGTCTCTACCCCAGTAGTGTCACTACTCTCTCCCTCCCATGTAGACCTCTCTACCGCTGTAGTGTCACTACTCTCTCCCTCCCATGTAGGCGTCTCTACCCCAGTAGTGTCACTACTCTCTCCCTCCCATGTAGACCTCTCTACTGCTGTAGTGTCACTACTCTCTCCCTCCCATGTAGGCCTCTCTACCACTGTGGTATAGCTACTCTCTCCCTCCCATGTAGGCCTCTCTACCGCTGTAATGTCACTACTCTCTCCCTCCCATGTAGGCGTCTCTACCCCAGTAGTGTCACTACTCTCTCCCTCCCATATAGGCCTCTCTACCGCTGTAGTGTCACTACTCTCTCCCTCCCATATAGGCCTCTCTACCACTGTGGTATAGTTACTCTCTCCCTCCCATGTAGGTCTCTCTACCGCTGTAGTGTCACTACTCTCTCCCTCCCATGTAGGCCTCTCTACCACTGTGGTATAGCTACTCTCTCCCTCCCATGTAGGCCTCTCTACCACTGTGGAATCACTACTCTCTCCTTCCCATGTAGGCCTCTCTACCGCTGTGGTCTCTCCCTCCCATATAGGCCTCTCTACCGCTGTAGTGTCACTACTCTCTCCCTCCCATGTAGGCCTCTCTACCACTGTGGTATAGCTACTCTCTCCCTCCCATGTAGGCCTCTCTACCGCTGTAGTGTCACTACTCTCTCCCTCCCATGTAGGCGTCTCTACCCCAGTAGTGTCACTACTCTCTCCCTCCCATGTAGACCTCTCTACTGCTGTAGTGTCACTACTCTCTCCCTCCCATGTAGGCGTCTCTACCACTGTAGTGTCACTTCTCTCTCCCTCCCATGTAGGCCTCTCTACCGCTGTGGTATAGCTACTCTCTCCCTCCCGTGTAGGCCTCTCTACCCCAGTAGTGTCACTACTCTCTCCCTCCCATATAGGCCCCTTTACCCCAGTAGTGTCACTACTCTCTCCCTCCCATGTAGACCCCTCTACTGCTGTGGTATAGATACTCTCTCCCTCCCATGTAGGCCTCTCTACCACTGAAGTGTCACTACTCTCTCCCTCCCATATAGGCCTCTCTACTGCTGTGGTATAGCTACTCTCTCCCTCCGTGTAGGCCTCTCTACCCCAGTAGTGTCACTACTCTCTCCCTCCCATATAGGCCTCTTTACCCCAGTAGTGTCACTACTCTCTCCCTCCCATGTAGACCCCTCTACTGCTGTGGTATAGCTACTCTCTCCCTCCCATGTAGGCCTCTCTACCGCTGTAGTGTCACTACTCTCTCCCTCCCATATAGGCCTCTCTACCCCAGTAGTGTCACTAATCTCTCCCTCCCATGTAGACCCCTCTACTGCTGTGGTATAGATACTCTCTCCCTCCCATGTAGGCCTCTCTACCACTGAAGTGTCACTACTCTCTCCCTCCCATATAGGCCTCTCTACCGCTGTGGTATAGCTACTCTCTCCCTCCCGTGTAGGCCTCTCTACCCCAGTAGTGTCACTACTCTCTCCCTCCCATATAGGCCTCTCTACCGCTGTGGTATAGCTACTCTCTCCCTCCCATGTAGGCCTCTCTACCGCTGTAGTGTCACTACTCTCTCCCTCCCATGTAGGTCTCTCTACCCCAGTAGTGTCACTACTCTCTCCCTCCCATGTAGGCCTCTCTACCACTGTGGTATAGCTACTCTCTCCCTCCCATGTAGGCCTCTCTACCGCTGTAGTGTCACTACTCTCTCCCTCCCATGTAGGCGTCTCTACCCCAGTAGTGTCACTACTCTCTCCCTCCCATGTAGACCTCTCTACTGCTGTAGTGTCACTACTCTCTCCCTCCCATGTAGGCGTCTCTACCCCAGTAGTTTCACTACTCTCTCCCTCCCATATAGGCCTCTCTACCGCTGTGGTATAGCTACTCTCTCCCTCCCATGTAGGCCTCTCTACCACTGTGGTATAGCTACTCTCTCCCTCCCATGTAGGTCTCTCTATCCCAGTAGTGTCACTACTCTCTCCCTCCCATGTAGACCTCTCTACTGCTGTAGTGTCACTACTCTCTCCCTCCCATGTAGGCCTCTCTACCACTGTGGTATAGCTACTCTCTCCCTCCCATGTAGGCCTCTCTACCGCTGTAGTGTCACTACTCTCTCCCTCCCATGTAGGCGTCTCTACCCCAGTACTGTCACTACTCTCTCCCTCCCATGTAGACCTCTCTACTGCTGTAGTGTCACTACTCTCTCCCTCCCATGTAGGCGTCTCTACCCCAGTAGTGTCACTACTCTCTCCCTCCCATGTAGACCTCTCTACTGCTGTAGTGTCACTACTCTCTCCCTCCCATGTAGGCGTCTCTACCGCTGTAGTGTCACTACTCTCTCCCTCCCATGTAGGCCTCTCTACCGCTGTAGTGTCGCTACTCTCTCCCTCCCATGTAGGCGTCTCTACCCCAGTAGTGTCACTACTCTCTCCCTCCCATATAGGCCTCTCTACCGCTGTAGTGTCACTACTCTCTCCCTCCCATATAGGCCTCTCTACCACTGTGGTATAGCTACTCTCTCCCTCCCATGTAGGTCTCTCTACCGCTGTAGTGTCACTACTCTCTCCCTCCCATGTAGGCCTCTCTACCACTGCGGTATAGCTACTCTCTCCCTCCCATGTAGGCCTCTCTACCACTGTGGAATCACTACTCTCTCCTTCCCATGTAGGCCTCTCTACCGCTGTGGTCCCTCCCTCCCATATAGGCCTCTCTACCGCTGTAGTGTCACTACTCTCTCCCTCCCATGTAGGCGTCTCTACCCCAGTAGTGTCACTACTCTCTCCCTCCCATGTAGACCTCTCTACTGCTGTAGTGTCACTACTCTCTCCCTCCCATGTAGGCCTCTCTACCACTGTGGTATAGCTACTCTCTCCCTCCCATGTAGGCCTCTCTACCGCTGTAGTGTCACTACTCTCTCCCTCCCATGTAGGCGTCTCTACCCCAGTAGTGTCACTACTCTCTCCCTCCCATGTAGACCTCTCTACTGCTGTAGTGTCACTACTCTCTCCCTCCCATGTAGGCGTCTCTACCACTGTAGTGTCACTACTCTCTCCCTCCCATGTAGGCCTCTCTACCGCTGTGGTATAGCTACTCTCTCCCTCCCGTGTAGGCCTCTCTACCCCAGTAGTGTCACTACTCTCTCCCTCCCATATAGGCCTCTCTACCGCTGTGGTATAGCTACTCTCTCCCTCCCATGTAGGCCTCTCTACCGCTGTAGTGTCACTACTCTCTCCCTCCCATATAGGCCTCTCTACCCCAGTAGTGTCACTACTCTCTCCCTCCCATGTAGACCTCTCTACTGCTGTGGTATAGATACTCTCTCCCTCCCATGTAGGCCTCTCTACCACTGAAGTGTCACTACTCTCTCCCTCCCATATAGGCTTCTCTACCGCTGTGGTATAGCTACTCTCTCCCTCCCGTGTAGGCCTCTCTACCCCAGTAGTGTCACTACTCTCTCCCTCCCATGTAGGCCTCTCTACCGCTGTAGTGTCACTACTCTCTCCCTCCCATGTAGGCCTCTCTACCCCAGTAGTGTCACTACTCTCTCCCTCCCATATAGGCCTCTCTACCGCTGTACTGTCACTACTCTCTCCCTCCCATATAGGCCTCTCTACCACTGTGGTATAGCTACTCTCTCCCTCCCATGTAGGTCTCTCTACCGCTGTAGTGTCACTACTCTCTCCCTCCCATGTAGGCCTCTCTACCACTGTGGTATAGCTACTCTCTCCCTCCCATGTAGGTCTCTCTACCGCTGTAGTGTCACTACTCTCTCCCTCCCATGTAGGCCTCTCTACCACTGTGGTATAGCTACTCTCTCCCTCCCATGTAGGCCTCTCTACCACTGTGGAATCACTACTCTCTCCTTCCCATGTAGGCCTCTCTACCGCTGTGGTCTCTCCCTCCCATATGGGCCTCTCTACCGCTGTAGTGTCACTACTCTCTCCCTCCCATGTAGGCGTCTCTACCCCAGTAGTGTCACTACTCTCTCCCTCCCATGTAGACCTCTCTACTGCTGTAGTGTCACTACTCTCTCCCTCCCATGTAGGCCTCTCTACCACTGTGGTATAGCTACTCTCTCCCTCCCATGTAGGCCTCTCTACCGCTGTAGTGTCACTACTCTCTCCCTCCCATGTAGGCGTCTCTACCCCAGTAGTGTCACTACTCTCTCCCTCCCATATAGGCCTCTCTACCGCTGTGGTATAGCTACTCTCTCCCTCCCGTGTAGGCCTCTCTACCCCAGTAGTGTCACTACTCTCTCCCTCCCATATAGGCATCTCTACCGCTGTGGTATAGCTACTCTCTCCCTCCCATGTAGGCCTCTCTACCACTGTGGTATAGCTACTCTCTCCCTCCCATGTAGGTCTCTCTACCCCAGTAGTGTCACTACTCTCTCCCTCCCATGTAGACCTCTCTACTGCTGTAGTGTCACTACTCTCTCCCTCCCATGTAGGCCTCTCTACCACTGTGGTATAGCTACTCTCTCCCTCCCATGTAGGCCTCTCTACCGCTGTAGTGTCACTACTCTCTCCCTCCCATGTAGGTGTCTCTACCCCAGTAGTGTCACTACCCTCTCCCTCCCATGTAGACCTCTCTACTGCTGTAGTGTCACTACTCTCTCCCTCCCATGTAGGCGTCTCTACCGCTGTAGTGTCACTACTCTCTCCCTCCCATGTAGGCCTCTCTACCGCTGTAATGTCACTACTCTCTCCCTCCCATGTAGGCGTCTCTACCCCAGTAGTGTCACTACTCTCTCCCTCCCATATAGGCCTCTCTACCGCTGTAGTGTCACTACTCTCTCCCTCCCATATAGGCCTCTCTACCACTGTGGTATAGCTACTCTCTCCCTCCCATGTAGGTCTCTCTACCGCTGTAGTGTCACTACTCTCTCCCTCCCATATAGGCCTCTCTACCACTGTGGTATAGATACTCTCTCCCTCCCATGTAGGCCTCTCTACCACTGTGGAATCACTACTCTCTCCTTCCCATGTAGGCCTCTCTACAGCTGTGGTCTCTCCCTCCCATATAGGCCTCTCTACCGCTGTAGTGTCACTACTCTCTCCCTCCCATGTAGGCCTCTCTACCACTGTGGTATAGCTACTCTCTCCCTCCCATGTAGGCCTCTCTACCGCTGTAGTGTCACTACTCTCTCCCTCCCATGTAGGCGTCTCTACCCCAGTAGTGTCACTACTCTCTCCCTCCCATGTAGACCTCTCTACTGCTGTAGTGTCACTACTCTCTCCCTCCCATGTAGGCGTCTCTACCACTGTAGTGTCACTACTCTCTCCCTCCCATGTAGGCCTCTCTACCGCTGTGGTATAGCTACTCTCTCCCTCCCGTGTAGGCCTCTCTACCCCAGTAGTGTCACTACTCTCTCCCTCCCATATAGGCCTCTTTACCCCAGTAGTGTCACTACTCTCTCCCTCCCATGTAGACCCCTCTACTGCTGTGGTATAGATACTCTCTCCCTCCCATGTAGGCCTCTCTACCACTGAAGTGTCACTACTCTCTCCCTCCCATATAGGCCTCTCTACCGCTGTGGTATAGCTACTCTCTCCCTCCCGTGTAGGCCTCTCTACCCCAGTAGTGTCACTACTCTCTCCCTCCCATATAGGCCTCTTTACCCCAGTAGTGTCACTACTCTCTCCCTCCCATGTAGACCCCTCTACTGCTGTGGTATAGCTACTCTCTCCCTCCCATGTAGGCCTCTCTACCGCTGTAGTGTCACTACTCTCTCCCTCCCATATAGGCCTCTCTACCCCAGTAGTGTCACTACTCTCTCCCTCCCATGTAGACCCCTCTACTGCTGTGGTATAGATACTCTCTCCCTCCCATGTAGGCCTCTCTACCACTGAAGTGTCACTACTCTCTCCCTCCCATATAGGCCTCTTTACCGCTGTGGTATAGCTACTTTCTCCCTCCCGTGTAGGCCTCTCTACCCCAGTAGTGTCACTACTCTCTCCCTCCCATATAGGCCTCTCTACCGCTGTGGTATAGCTACTCTCTCCCTCCCATGTAGGCCTCTCTACCGCTGTAGTGTCACTACTCTCTCCCTCCCATGTAGGTCTCTCTACCCCAGTAGTGTCACTACTCTCTCCCTCCCATGTAGACCTCTCTACTGCTGTAGTGTCACTACTCTCTCCCTCCCATGTAGGCCTCTCTACCACTGTGGTATAGCTACTCTCTCCCTCCCATGTAGGCCTCTCTACCGCTGTAGTGTCACTACTCTCTCCCTCCCATGTAGGCGTCTCTACCCCAGTAGTGTCACTACTCTCTCCCTCCCATGTAGACCTCTCTACTGCTGTAGTGTCACTACTCTCTCCCTCCCATGTAGGCGTCTCTACCCCAGTAGTTTCACTACTCTCTCCCTCCCATATAGGCCTCTCTACCGCTGTGGTATAGCTACTCTCTCCCTCCCATGTAGGCCTCTCTACCACTGTGGTATAGCTACTCTCTCCCTCCCATGTAGGTCTCTCTACCCCAGTAGTGTCACTACTCTCTCCCTCCCATGTAGACCTCTCTACTGCTGTAGTGTCACTACTCTCTCCCTCCCATGTAGGCCTCTCTACCACTGTGGTATAGCTACTCTCTCCCTCCCATGTAGGCCTCTCTACCGCTGTAGTGTCACTACTCTCTCCCTCCCATGTAGGCGTCTCTACCCCAGTAGTGTCACTACTCTCTCCCTCCCATGTAGACCTCTCTACTGCTGTAGTGTCACTACTCTCTCCCTCCCATGTAGGCGTCTCTACCCCAGTAGTGTCACTACTCTCTCCCTCCCATGTAGACCTCTCTACTGCTGTAGTGTCACTACTCTCTCCCTCCCATGTAGGCGTCTCTACCGCTGTAGTGTCACTACTCTCTCCCTCCCATGTAGGCCTCTCTACCGCTGTAGTGTCGCTACTCTCTCCCTCCCATGTAGGCGTCTCTACCCCAGTAGTGTCACTACTCTCTCCCTCCCATATAGGCCTCTCTACCGCTGTAGTGTCACTACTCTCTCCCTCCCATATAGGCCTCTCTACCACTGTGGTATAGCTACTCTCTCCCTCCCATGTAGGTCTCTCTACCGCTGTAGTGTCACTACTCTCTCCCTCCCATGTAGGCCTCTCTACCACTGCGGTATAGCTACTCTCTCCCTCCCATGTAGGCCTCTCTACCACTGTGGAATCACTACTCTCTCCTTCCCATGTAGGCCTCTCTACCGCTGTGGTCCCTCCCTCCCATATAGGCCTCTCTACCGCTGTAGTGTCACTACTCTCTCCCTCCCATGTAGGCGTCTCTACCCCAGTAGTGTCACTACTCTCTCCCTCCCATGTAGACCTCTCTACTGCTGTAGTGTCACTACTCTCTCCCTCCCATGTAGGCCTCTCTACCACTGTGGTATAGCTACTCTCTCCCTCCCATGTAGGCCTCTCTACCGCTGTAGTGTCACTACTCTCTCCCTCCCATGTAGGCGTCTCTACCCCAGTAGTGTCACTACTCTCTCCCTCCCATGTAGACCTCTCTACTGCTGTAGTGTCACTACTCTCTCCCTCCCATGTAGGCGTCTCTACCACTGTAGTGTCACTACTCTCTCCCTCCCATGTAGGCCTCTCTACCGCTGTGGTATAGCTACTCTCTCCCTCCCGTGTAGGCCTCTCTACCCCAGTAGTGTCACTACTCTCTCCCTCCCATATAGGCCTCTCTACCGCTGTGGTATAGCTACTCTCTCCCTCCCATGTAGGCCTCTCTACCGCTGTAGTGTCACTACTCTCTCCCTCCCATATAGGCCTCTCTACCCCAGTAGTGTCACTACTCTCTCCCTCCCATGTAGACCTCTCTACTGCTGTGGTATAGATACTCTCTCCCTCCCATGTAGGCCTCTCTACCACTGAAGTGTCACTACTCTCTCCCTCCCATATAGGCTTCTCTACCGCTGTGGTATAGCTACTCTCTCCCTCCCGTGTAGGCCTCTCTACCCCAGTAGTGTCACTACTCTCTCCCTCCCATGTAGGCCTCTCTACCGCTGTAGTGTCACTACTCTCTCCCTCCCATATAGGCCGCTCTACCCCAGTAGTGTCACTACTCTCTCCCTCCCATGTAGACCTCTCTACTGCTGTGGTATAGATACTCTCTCCCTCCCATGTAGGCCTCTCTACCACTGTAGTGTCACTACTCTCTCCCTCCCATATAGGCCTCTCTACCGCTGTGGTATAGCTACTCTCTCCCTCCCATGTAGGCGTCTCTACCCCAGTAGTGTCACTACTCTCTCCCTCCCATGTAGACCTCTCTACTGCTGTGGTATAGATACTCTCTCCCTCCCATGTAGGCCTCTCTACCACTGTAGTGTCACTACTCTCTCCCTCCCATATAGGCCTCTCTACCACTGTGGTATAGCTACTCTCTCCCTCCCATGTAGGTCTCTCTACCGCTGTAGTGTCACTACTCTCTCCCTCCCATGTAGGCCTCTCTAACGCTGTAGTGTCACTACTCTCTCCCTCCCATGTAGGCCTCTCTACCACTGTGGTATAGCTACTCTCTCCCTCCCATGTAGGCCTCTCTACCGCTGTAGTGTCACTACTCTCTCCCTCCCATTTAGGCGTCTCTACCCCAGTAGTGTCACTACTCTCTCCCTCCCATGTAGACCTCTCTACTGCTGTAG
The DNA here is from genome assembly GCF_040938575.1 of Ambystoma mexicanum. Classification (NCBI taxonomy): domain Eukaryota; kingdom Metazoa; phylum Chordata; class Amphibia; order Caudata; family Ambystomatidae; genus Ambystoma; species Ambystoma mexicanum. Next base: position 1,307,888,123 of record NC_090928.1, read on the forward strand.
TGTCACTACTCTCTCCCTCCCATGTAGGCCTCTCTACCACTGTAGTGTCACTACTCTCTCCCTCCCATGTAGGCCTCTCTACCACTGTAGTGTCACTACTCTCTCCCTCCCATATAGGCCTCTCTACCGCTATACTGTCACTACTCTCTCCCTCCCATATAGGCCTCTCTACCACTGTGGTATAGCTACTCTCTCCCTCCCATGTAGGTCTCTCTACCGCTGTAGTGTCACTACTCTCTCCCTCCCATGTAGGCCTCTCTACCACTGTGGTATAGCTACTCTCTCCCTCCCGTGTAGGTCTCTCTACCGCTGTAGTGTCACTACTCTCTCCCTCCCATGTAGGCCTCTCTACCACTGTGGTATAGCTACTCTCTCCCTCCCATGTAGGCCTCTCTACCGCTGTAGTGTCACTACTCTCTCCCTCCCATGTAGGCGTCTCTACCCCAGTAGTGTCACTACTCTCTCCCTCCCATGTAGGCGTCTCTACCCCAGTAGTGTCACTACTCTCTCCCTCCCATGTAGACCTCTGTACTGCTGTAGTGTCACTATTCTCGCCCTCCCATGTAGGCCTCTCTACCGCTGTAGTGTCACTACTCTCTCCCTCCCATGTAGGCGTCTCTACCCCAGTACTGTCACTACTCTCTCCCTCCCATGTAGAACTCTCTACCGCTGTACTGTCACTACTCTCTCCCTCCCATATAGGCCTCTCTACCACTGTGGTATAGCTACTCTCTCCCTCCCATGTAGGTCTCTCTACCGCTGTAGTGTCACTACTCTCTCCCTCCCATGTAGGCCTCTCTACCACTGTGGTATAGCTACTCTCTCCCTCCCATGTAGGTCTCTCTAGCGCTGTAGTGTCACTACTCTCTCCCTCCCATGTAGGCCTCTCTACCACTGTGGTATAGCTACTCTCTCCCTCCCATGTAGGCCTCTCTACCGCTGTAGTGTCACTACTCTCTCCCTCCCATGTAGGCGTCTCTACCCCAGTAGTGTCACTACTCTCTCCCTCCCATGTAGACCTCTCTACTGCTGTAGTGTCACTACTCTCTCCCTCCCATGTAGGCCTCTCTACCGCTGTAGTGTCACTACTCTCTCCCTCCCATGTAGACGTCTCTACCCCAGTAGTGTCACGACTCTCTCCCTCCCATGTAGACCTCTCTACTGCTGTAGTGTCACTACTCTCTCCCTCCCATGTAGGCGTCTCTACCCCAGTAGTGTCACTACTCTCTCCCTCCCATGTAGACCTCTCTACTGCTGTAGTGTCACTACTCTCTCCCTCCCATGTAGGCGTCTCTACCGCTGTAGTGTCACTACTCTCTCCCTCCCATGTAGGCCTCTCTACCGCTGTAGTGTCACTACTCTCTCCCTCCCATGTAGGCGTCTCTACCCCAGTAGTGTCACTACTCTCTCCCTCCCATATAGGCCTCTCTACCGCTGTAGTGTCACTACTCTCTCCCTCCCATATAGGCCTCTCTACCACTGTGGTATAGCTACTCTCTCCCTCCCATGTAGGTCTCTCTACCGCTGTAGTGTCACTACTCTCTCCCTACCATGTAGGCCTCTCTACCACTGTGGTATAGCTACTCTCTCCCTCCCATGTAGGCCTCTCTACCACTGTGGAATCACTACTCTCTCCTTCCCATGTAGGCCTCTCTATCGCTGTGGTCTCTCCCTCCCATATAGGCCTCTCTACCGCTGTAGTGTCACTACTCTCTCCCTCCCATGTAGGCGTCTCTACCCCAGTAGTGTCACTACTCTCTCCCTCCCATGTAGACCTCTCTACTGCTGTAGTGTCACTACTCTCTCCCTCCCATGTAGGCCTCTCTACCACTGTGGTATAGCTACTCTCTCCCTCCCATGTAGGCCTCTCTACCGCTGTAGTGTCACTACTCTCTCCCTACCATGTAGGCGTCTCTACCCCAGTAGTGTCACTACTCTCTCCCTCCCATGTAGACCTCTCTACTGCTGTAGTGTCACTACTCTCTCCCTCCCATGTAGGCGTCTCTACCACTGTAGTGTCACTACTCTCTCCCTCCCATGTAGGCCTCTCTACCGCTGTGGTATAGCTATTCTCTCCCTCCCGTGTAGGCCTCTCTACCCCAGTAGTGTCACTACTCTCTCCCTCCCATATAGGCCTCTCTACCGCTGTGGTATAGCTACTCTCTCCCTCCCATGTAGGCCTCTCTACCGCTGTAGTGTCTCTACTCTCTCCCTCCCATATAGGCCTCTCTACCCCAGTAGTGTCACTACTCGCTCCCTCCCATGTAGACCTCTCTACTGCTGTGGTATAGATACTCTCTCCCTCCCATGTAGGCCTCTCTACCACTGTAGTGTCACTACTCTCTCCCTCCCATATAGGCCTCTCTACCGCTGTGGTATAGCTACTCTCTCCCTCCCGTGTAGGCCTCTCTACCCCAGTAGTGTCACTACTCTCTCCCTCCCATATAGGCCTCTCTACCGCTGTGGTATAGCTACTCTCTCCCTCCCATGTAGGCCTCTCTACCGCTGTAGTGTCACTACTCTCTCCCTCCCATATAGGCCTCTCTACCCCAGTAGTGTCACTACTCTCTCCCTCCCATGTAGACCTCTCTACTGCTGTGGTATAGATACTCTCTCCCTCCCATGTAGGCCTCTCTACCACTGTAGTGTCACTACTCCCTCCCATATAGGCCTCTCTACCGCTGTGGTATAGCTACTCTCTCCCTCCCATGTAGGCGTCTCTACCCCAGTAGTGTCACTACTCTCTCCCTCCCATGTAGACCTCTCTACTGCTGTGGTATAGATACTCTCTCCCTCCCATGTAGGCCCCTCTACCACTGTAGTGTCACTACTCTCTCCCTCCCATATAGGCCTCTCTACCACTGTGGTATAGATACTCTCTCCCTCCCATGTAGGTCTCTCTACCGCTGTAGTGTCACTACTCTCTCCCTCCCATGTAGGCCTCTCTACCACTGTGGTATAGCTACTCTCTCCCTCCCATGTAGGTCTCTCTACCGCTGTAGTGTCACTACTCTCTCCCTCCCATGTAGGCCTCTCTACCACTCTGGTAACGCTACTCTCTCCCTCCCATGTAGGCCTCTCTACCGCTGTAGTGTCACTACTCTCTCCCTCCCATTTAGGCGTCTCTACCCCAGTAGTGTCACTACTCTCTCCCTCCCATGTAGACCTCTCTACTGCTGTAGTGTCACTACTCTCTCCCTCCCATATAGGCCTCTCTACCACTGTGGTATAGCTACTCTCTCCCTCCCATGTAGGTCTCTCTACCGCTGTAGTGTCACTACTCTCTCCCTCCCATGTAGGCCTCTCTACCGCTGTACTGTCACTACTCTCTCCCTCCCATATAGGCCTCTCTACCACTGTGGTATAGCTACTCTCTCCCTCCCATGTAGGTCTCTCTACCGCTGTAGTGTCACTACTCTCTCCCTCCCATGTAGGCCTCTCTACCACTATGGTATAGCTACTCTCTCCCTCCCATGTAGGTCTCTCTACCGCTGTAGTGTCACTACTCTCTCCCTCCCATGTAGGCCTCTCTACCACTGTGGTATAGCTACTCTCTCCCTCCCATGAAGGCCTCTCTACCGCTGTAGTGTCACTACTCTCTCCCTCCCATGTAGGCGTCTCTACCCCAGTAGTTGTTTCTCTACTCTCTCCCTCCCATGTAGTCCTCTCTACTGCTGTAGTGTCACTACTCTCTCCCTCCCATGTAGGCGTCTCTACCGCTGTATTGTCACTACTCTCTCCCTCCCATATAGGCCTCTCTACCGCTGTGGTATAGCTACTCTCTCCCTCCCATGTAGGCCTCTCTACCGCTGTAGTGTCAATACTCTCTCCCTCCCATGTAGGCGTCTCTACCCCAGTAGTGTCACTACTCTCTCCCTCCCATGTAGGCCTCTCTACCGCTGTAGTGTCACTACTCTCTCCCTCCCATGTAGGCGTCTCTACCCCAGTAGTGTCACTACTCTCTCCCTCCCATATAGGCCTCTCTACCGCTGTAGTGTCACTACTCTCTCCCTCCCATATAGGCCTCTCTACCACTGTGGTATAGCTACTCTCTCCCTCCCATGTAGGTCTCTCTACCGCTGTAGTGTCACTACTCTCTCCCTCCCATGTAGGCCTCTCTACCACTGTGGTATAGCTACTCTCTCCCTCCCATGTAGGCCTCTCTACCACTGTGGAATCACTACTCTCTCCTTCCCATGTAGGCCTCTCTACCGCTGTGGTCTCTCCCTCCCATATAGGCCTCTCTACCGCTGTAGTGTCACTACTCTCTCCCTCCCATGTAGGCGTCTCTACCCCAGTAGTGTCACTACTCTCTCCCTCCCATGTAGACCTCTCTACTGCTGTAGTGTCACTACTCTCTCCCTCCCATGTAGGCCTCTCTACCACTGTGGTATAGCTACTCTCTCCCTCCCATGTAGGCCTCTCTACCGCTGTAGTGTCACTACTCTCGCCCTCCCATGTAGGCGTCTCTACCCCAGTAGTGTCACTACTCTCTCCCTCCCATATAGGCCTCTCTACCGCTGTAGTGTCACTACTCTCTCCCTCCCATATAGGCCTCTCTACCACTGTGGTATAGCTACTCTCTCCCTCCCATGTAGGCCTCTCTACCACTGTGGAATCACTACTCTCTCCTTCCCATGTAGGCCTCTCTACCGCTGTGGTCTCTCCCTCCCATATAGGCCTCTCTACCGCTGTAGTGTCACTACTCTCTCCCTCCCATGTAGGCGTCTCTACCCCAGTAGTGTCACTACTCTCTCCCTCCCATGTAGACCTCTCTACTGCTGTAGTGTCACTACTCTCTCCCTCCCATGTAGGCGTCTCTACCACTGTAGTGTCTCTACTCTCTCCCTCCCATGTAGGCCTCTCTACCGCTGTGGTATAGCTTCTCTCTCCCTCCCGTGTAGGCCTCTCTACCCCAGTAGTGTCACTACTCTCTCCCTCCCATATAGGCCTCTCTACCACTGTGGCATAGCTACTCTCTCCCTCCCATGTAGGCCTCTCTACCGCTGTAGTGTCACTACTCTCTCCCTCCCATATAGGCCTCTCTACCGCTGTACTGTCACTACTCTCTCCCTCCCATATAGGCCTCTCTACCACTGTGGTATAGCTACTCTCTCCCTCAAATGTAGGCCTCTCTACCGCTGTAGTGTCACTACTCTCTCCCTCCCATGTAGGCGTCTCTACCCCAGTAGTGTCACTACTCTCTCCCTCCCATGTAGGCCTCTCTACCGCTGTGGTATCTCCCTCCCATATAGGCCTCTCTACCACTGTAGTGTCACTACTCTCTCCCTCCCATGTTGGCCTCTCTACCGCTGTAGTGTCACTACTCTCTCCCTCTCATGTAGGCGTCTCTACCCCAGTAGTGTCACTACTCTCTCCTTCCCATGTAGGCCTCTCTACCGCTGTGGTCTCTCCCTCCCATATAGGCCTCTCTACCACTGTAGTGTCACTACTCTCTCACTCCCATGTAGGCCTCTCTACCACTGTAGTGTCACTACTCTCTCCCTCCCATATAGGCCTCTCTACCCCTGTAGTGTCACTACTCTCTCCCTCCCATGTAGGCCTCTCTACCGCTGTGGTATAGCTACTCTCTCCCTCCCGTGTAGGCCTCTCTACCCCAGTAGTGTCACTACTCTCTCCCTCCCATATAGGCCTCTCTACCACTGTGGTATAGCTACTCTCTCCCTCCCATGTAGGCCTCTCTACCGCTGTAGTGTCACTACTCTCTCCCTCCCATGTAGGCGTCTCTACCCCAGTAGTGTCACTACTCTCTCCCTCCCATGTAGACCTCTCTACTGCTGTAGTGTCACTACTCTCTCGCTCCCATATAGGCGTCTCTACCCCAGTAGTGTCACTACTCTCTCCCTCCCATATAGGCCTCTCTACCCCAGTAGTGTCACTACTCTCTCCCTCCCATGTAGACCTCTCTACTGCTGTGGTATAGATACTCTCTCCCTCCCATGTAGGCCTCTCTACCACTGTAGTGTCACTACTCTCTCCCTCCCATATAGGCCTCTCTACCGCTGTGGTATAGCTACTCTCTCCCTCCCGTGTAGGCCTCTCTACCCCAGTAGTGTCACTACTCTCTCCCTCCCATATAGGCCTCTCTACCGCTGTGGTATAGCTACTCTCTCCCTCCCATGTAGGCCTCTCTAGCGCTGTGGTCTCTCCCTCCCATATAGGCCTCTCTACCGATGTAGTGTCACTACTCTCTCCCTCCCATATAGCCCTCTCTACCACTGTGGTATAGCTGGTCTCTCCCTCCCATGTAGGCCTCTCTACCGCTGTAGTGTCACTACTCTCTCCCTCCCATGTAGGCGTCTCTACCCCAGTAGTGTCACTACTCTCTCCCTCCCACGTAGGCCTCTCTACCGCTGTAGTGTCACTACTCTCTCCATCCCATGTAGGCCTCTCTACCACTGTGGTATAGCTACTCTCTCCCTCCCATGTAGGCCTCTCTACCACTGTAGTGTCACTACTCTCTCCCTCCCATGTAGGCCTCTCTACCACTGTAGTGTCACTACTCTCTCCCTCCCATATAGGCCTCTCTACCGCTGTAGTGTCACTACTCTCTCCCTCCCATATAGGCCTCTCTACCACTGTGGTATAGCTACTCTCTCCCTCCCATGTAGGTCTCTCTACCCCAGTAGTGTCACTACTCTCTCCCTCCCATGTAGACCTCTCTACTGCTGTAGTGTCACTACTCTCTCCCTCCCATGTAGGCCTCTCTACCACTGTGGTATAGCTACTCTCTCCCTCCCATGTAGGCCTCTCTACCGCTGTAGTGTCACTACTCTCTCCCTCCCATGTAGGCGTCTCTACCCCAGTAGTGTCACTACTCTCTCCCTCCCATGTAGACCTCTCTACTGCTGTAGTGTCACTACTCTCTCCCTCCCACGTAGGCGTCTCTACCCCAGTAGTGTCACTACTCTCTCCCTCCCATGTAGACCTCTCTACTGCTGTAGTGTCACTAGTCTCTCCCTCCCATGTAGGCCTCTCTACCACTGTAGTGTCACTACTCTCTCCCTCCCATATAGGCCTCTCTACCACTGTGGTATAGCTGGTCTCTCCCTCCCATGTAGACCTCTCTACTGCTGTAGTGTCACTACTCTCTCCCTCCCATGTAGGCGTCTCTACCACTGTAGTGTCTCTACTCTCTCCCTCCCATGTAGGCCTCTCTACCGCTGTGGTATAGCTTCTCTCTCCCTCCCGTGTAGGCCTCTCTACCCCAATAGTGTCACTACTCTCTCCCTCCCATATAGGCCTCTCTACCACTGTGGTATAGCTACTCTCTCCCTCCCATGTAGGCCTCTCTACCGCTGTAGTGTCACTACTCTCTCCCTCCCATATAGGCCTCTCTACCGCTGTACTGTCACTACTCTCTCCCTCCCATATAGGCCTCTCTACCACTGTGGTATAGCTACTCTCTCCCTCAAATGTAGGCCTCTCTACCGCTGTAGTGTCACTACTCTCTCCCTCCCATGTAGGCGTCTCTACCCCAGTAGTGTCACTACTCTCTCCCTCCCATGTAGGCCTCTCTACCGCTGTGGTATCTCCCTCCCATATAGGCCTCTCTACCACTGTAGTGTCACTACTCTCTCCCTCCCATGTTGGCCTCTCTACCGCTGTAGTGTCACTACTCTCTCCCTCTCATGTAGGCGTCTCTACCCCAGTAGTGTCACTACTCTCTCCTTCCCATGTAGGCCTCTCTACCGCTGTGGTCTCTCCCTCCCATATAGGCCTCTCTACCACTGTAGTGTCACTACTCTCTCACTCCCATGTAGGCCTCTCTACCACTGTAGTGTCACTACTCTCTCCCTCCCATATAGGCCTCTCTACCCCAGTAGTGTCACTACTCTCTCCCTCCCATATAGGCCTCTCTACCACTGTGGTATAGCTACTCTCTCCCTCCCATGTAGGCCTCTCTACCGCTGTAGTGTCACTACTCTCTCCCTCCCATGTAGGCGTCTCTACCCCAGTAGTGTCACTACTCTCTCCCTCCCATGTAGACCTCTCTACTGCTGTAGTGTCACTACTCTCTCCCTCCCATGTAGGCGTCTCTACCACTGTAGTGTCACTACTCTCTCCCTCCCATGTAGGCCTCTCTACCGCTGTGGTATAGCTACTCTCTCCCTCCCGTGTAGGCCTCTCTACCCCAGTAGTGTCACTACTCTCTCCCTCCCATATAGGCCTCTCTACCACTGTGGTATAGCTACTCTCTCCCTCCCATGTAGGCCTCTCTACCGCTGTAGTGTCACTACTCTCTCCCTCCCATGTAGGCGTCTCTACCCCAGTAGTGTCACTACTCTCTCCCTCCCATGTAGACCTCTCTACTGCTGTAGTGTCACTACTCTCTCGCTCCCATATAGGCGTCTCTACCCCAGTAGTGTCACTACTCTCTCCCTCCCATATAGGCCTCTCTACCCCAGTAGTGTCACTACTCTCTCCCTCCCATGTAGACCTCTCTACTGCTGTGGTATAGATACTCTCTCCCTCCCATGTAGGCCTCTCTACCACTGTAGTGTCACTACTCTCTCCCTCCCATATAGGCCTCTCTACCGCTGTGGTATAGCTACTCTCTCCCTCCCGTGTAGGCCTCTCTACCCCAGTAGTGTCACTACTCTCTCCCTCCCATATAGGCCTCTCTACCGCTGTGGTATAGCTACTCTCTCCCTCCCATGTAGGCCTCTCTAGCGCTGTGGTCTCTCCCTCCCATATAGGCCTCTCTACCGATGTAGTGTCACTACTCTCTCCCACCCATATAGGCCTCTCTACCACTGTGGTATAGCTGGTCTCTCCCTCCCATGTAGGCCTCTCTACCGCTGTAGTGTCACTACTCTCTCCCTCCCATGTAGGCGTCTCTACCCCAGTAGTGTCACTACTCTCTCCCTCCCACGTAGGCCTCTCTACCGCTGTAGTGTCACTACTCTCTCCATCCCATGTAGGCCTCTCTACCACTGTGGTATAGCTACTCTCTCCCTCCCATGTAGGCCTCTCTACCACTGTAGTGTCACTACTCTCTCCCTCCCATGTAGGCCTCTCTACCACTGTAGTGTCACTACTCTCTCCCTCCCATATAGGCCTCTCTACCGCTGTAGTGTCACTACTCTCTCCCTCCCATATAGGCCTCTCTACCACTGTGGTATAGCTACTCTCTCCCTCCCATGTAGGTCTCTCTACCCCAGTAGTGTCACTACTCTCTCCCTCCCATGTAGACCTCTCTACTGCTGTAGTGTCACTACTCTCTCCCTCCCATGTAGGCCTCTCTACCACTGTGGTATAGCTACTCTCTCCCTCCCATGTAGGCCTCTCTACCGCTGTAGTGTCACTACTCTCTCCCTCCCATGTAGGCGTCTCTACCCCAGTAGTGTCACTACTCTCTCCCTCCCATGTAGACCTCTCTACTGCTGTAGTGTCACTACTCTCTCCCTCCCACGTAGGCGTCTCTACCCCAGTAGTGTCACTACTCTCTCCCTCCCATGTAGACCTCTCTACTGCTGTAGTGTCACTACTCTCTCCCTCCCATGTAGGCGTCTCTACCGCTGTAGTGTCACTACTCTCTCCCTCCCATGTAGGCCTCTCTACCGCTGTAGTGTCACTACTCTCTCCCTCCCATGTAGGCGTCTCTACCCCAGTAGTGTCACTACTCTCTCCCTCCCATATAGGCCTCTCTACCGCTGTAGTGTCACTACTCTCTCCCTCCCATATAGGCCTCTCTACCACTGTGGTATAGCTACTCTCTCCCTCCCATGTAGGACTCTCTACCACTGTGGAATCACTACTCTCTCCTTCCCATGTAGGCCTCTCTACCGCTGTGGTCTCTCCCTCCCATATAGGCCTCTCTACCGCTGTAGTGTCACTACTCTCTCCCTCCCATGTAGGCGTCTCTACCCCAGTAGTGTCACTACTCTCTCCCTCCCATGTAGGCGTCTCTACCCCAGTAGTGTCACTACTCTCTCCTTCCCATATAGGCCTCTCTACCGCTGTAGTGTCACTACTCTCTCCCTCCCATATAGGCCTCTCTACCACTGTGGTCTCTCCCTCCCATATAGGCCTCTCTACCGCTGTAGTGTCACTACTCTCTCCCTCCCATGTAGGCGTCTCTACCCCAGTAGTGTCACTACTCTCTCCCTCCCATGTAGGCGTCTCTACCCCAGTAGTGTCACTACTCTCTCCTTCCCATATAGGCCTCTCTACCGCTGTAGTGTCACTACTCTCTCCCTCCCATATAGGCCTCTCTACCACTGTGGTATAGCTACTCTCTCCCTCCCATGTAGGTCTCTCTACTGCTGTAGTGTCACTACTCTCTCCCTCCCATGTAGGCCTCTCTACCACTGTGGTATAGCTACTCTCTCCCTCCCATGTAGGCCTCTCTACCACTGTGGAATCACTACTCTCTCCTTCCCATGTAGGCCTCTCTACCGCTGTGGTCTCTCCCTCCCATATAGGCCTCTCTACCACTGTAGTGTCACTACTCTCTCCCTCCCATGTAGGCGTCTCTACCCCAGTAGTGTCACTACTCTCTCCCTCCCATGTAGACCTCTCTACTGCTGTAGTGTCACTTCTCTCTCCCTCCCATGTAGGCCTCTCTACCACTGTGGTATAGCTACTCTCTCCCTCCCATGTAGGCCTCTCTACCGCTGTAGTGTCACTACTCTCTCCCTCCCATGTAGGCGTCTCTACCCCAGTAGTGTCACTACTCTCTCCCTCCCATGTAGACCTCTCTACTGCTGTAGTGTCACTACTCTCTCCCTCCCATGTAGGCGTCTCTACCCCAGTAGTGTCACTACTCTCTTCCTCCCATATAGGCCTCTCTACCGCTGTGGTATAGCTACTCTCTCCCTCCCGTGTAGGCCTCTCTACCCCAGTAGTGTCACTACTCTCTCCCTCCCATATAGGCCTCTCTACCGCTGTGGTATAGCTACTCTCTCCCTCCCATGTAGGCCTCTCTACCACTGTGGTATAGCTACTCTCTCCCTCCCATGTAGGTCTCTCTACCCCAGTAGTGTCACTACTCTCTCCCTCCCATGCAGACCTCTCTACTGCTTTAGCATCACTACTCTCTCCCTCCCATGTAGGCCTCTCTACCACTGTGGTATAGCTACTCTCTCCCTCCCATGTAGGCCTCTCTACCGCTGTAGTGTCACTACTCTCTCCCTCCCATGTAGGCATCTCTACCCCAGTAGTGTCACTACTCTCTCCCTCCCATGTAGACCTCTCTACTGCTGTAGTGTCACTACTCTCTCCCTCCCATGTAGGCGTCTCTACCCCAGTAGTGTCACTATTCTCTCCCTCTCATGTAGACCTCTCTACTGCTGTAGTGTCACTACTCTCTCCCTCCCATGTAGGCGTCTCTACTGCTGTAGTGTCACTACTCTCTCCCTCCCATGTAGGCGTCTCTACCGCTGTAGTGTCACTACTCTCTCCCTCCCATGTAGGCCTCTCTACCGCTGTAGTGTCACTACTTTCTCCCTCCCATGTAGGCGTCTCTACCCCAGTAGTGTCACTACTCTCTCCCTCCCATATAGGCCTCTCTACCGCTGTAGTGTCACTACTCTCTCCCTCCCATATAGGCCTCTCTACAACTGTGGTATAGCTACTCTCTTCCTCCCATGTAGGTCTCTCTACCGCTGTAGTGTCACTACTCTCTCCCTCCCATGTAGGCCTCTCTACCACTGTGGTATAGCTACTCTCTCCCTCCCATGTAGGCCTCTCTACCACTGTGGAATCACTACTCTCTCCTTCCCATGTAGGCCTCTCTACCGCTGTGGTCTCTCCCTCCCATATAGGCCTCTCTACCGCTGTAGTGTCACTACTCTCTCCCTCCCATGTAGGCGTCTCTACCCCAGTAGTGTCACTACTCTCTCCCTCCCATGTAGACCTCTCTACTGCTGTAGTGTCACTACTCTCTCCCTCCCATGTAGGCGTCTCTACCACTGTAGTGTCACTACTCTCTTCCTCCCATGTAGGCCTCTCTACCGCTGTGGTATAGCTACTCTCTCCCTCCCGTGTAGGCCTCTCTACCCCAGTAGTGTCAATACTCTCTCCCTCCCATATAGGCCTCTCTACCGCTGTGGTATAGCTACTCTCTCCCTCCCATGTAGGCCTCTCTACCACTGTAGTGTCACTACTCTCTCCCTCCCATATAGGCCTCTCTACCCCAGTAGTGTCACTACTCTCTCCATCCCATGTAGACCTCTCTACTGCTGTGGTATAGATACTCTCTCCCTCCCATGTAGGCCTCTCTACCACTGTAGTGTCACTACTCTTTCCCTCCCATATAGGCCTCTCTACCGCTGTGGTATAGCTACTCTCTCCCTCCCGTGTAGGCATCTCTACCCCAGTAGTGTCACTACTCTCTCCCTCCCATGTAGGCGTCTCTACCCCAGTAGTGTCACTACTCTCTCCCTCCCATGTAGACCTCTCTACTGCTGTAGTGTCACTACTCTCTCCCTCCCATGTAGGCCTCTCTACCACTGTGGTATAGCTACTCTCTCCCTCCCATGTAGGCCTCTCTACCGCTGTAGTGTCACTACTCTCTCCCTCCCATGTAGACCTCTCTACTGCTGTAGTGTCACTACTCTCTCCCTCCCATGTAGGCGTCTCTACCCCAGTAGTGTCACTACTCTCTCCCTCCCATATAGGCCTCTCTACCGCTGTGGTATAGCTACTCTCTCCCTCCCGTGTAGGCCTCTCTACCCCAGTAGTGTCACTACTCTCTCCCTCCCATATAGGCCTCTCTACCGCTGTGGTATAGCTACTCTCTCCCTCCCATGTAGGCCTCTCTACCGCTGTAGTGTCACTACTCTCTCCCTCCCATGTAGGCGTCTCTACCCCAGTAGTGTCACTACTCTCTCCCTCCCATGTAGACCTCTCTACTGCTGTAGTGTCACTACTCTCTCCCTCCCTGTAGACCTCTCTACTGCTGTAGTGTCACTACTCTCTCCCTCCCATGTAGGCGTCTCTACTGCTGTAGTGTCACTACTCTCTCCCTCCCATGTAGGCGTCTCTACCGCTGTAGTGTCACTACTCTCTCCCTCCCATGTAGGCCTCTCTACCGCTGTAGTGTCACTACTCTCTCCCTCCCATGTAGGCGTCTCTACCCCAGTAGTGTCACTACTCTCTCCCTCCCATATAGGCCTCTCTACCGCTGTAGTGTCACTACTCTCTCCCTCCCATATAGGCCTCTCTACCACTGTGGTATAGCTACTCTCTCCCTCCCATGTAGGTCTCTCTACCGCTGTAGTGTCACTACTCTCTCCCTCCCATGTAGGCCTCTCTACAACTGTGGTATAGCTACTCTCTCCCTCCCATGTAGGCCTCTCTACCACTGTGGAATCACTACTCTCTCCTTCCCATGTAGGCCTCTCTACCGCTGTGGTCTCTCCCTCCCATATAGGCCTCTCTACCGCTGTAGTGTCACTACTCTCTCCCTCCCATGTAGGCGTCTCTACCCCAGTAGTGTCACTACTCTCTCCCTCCCATGTAGACCTCTCTACTGCTGTAGTGTCACTTCTCTCTCCCTCCCATGTAGGCGTCTCTACCACTGTAGTGTCACTACTCTCTCCCTCCCATGTAGGCCTCTCTACCGCTGTGGTATAGCTACTCTCTCCCTCCTGTGTAGGCCTCTCTACCCCAGTAGTGTCACTACTCTCTCCCTCCCATATAGGCCTCTCTACCGCTGTGGTATAGCTACTCTCTCCCTCCCATGTCGGCCTCTCTACCGCTGTAGTGTCACTACTCTCTCCCTCCCATATAGGCCTCTCTACCCCAGTAGTGTCACTACTCTCTCCCTCCCATGTAGACCTCTCTACTGCTGTGGTATAGAAACTCTCTCCCTCCCATGTAGGCCTCTCTACCACTGTAGTGTCACTACTCTCTCCCTCCCATATAGGCATCTCTACCGCTGTGGTATAGCTACTCTCTCCCTCCCGTGTAGGCCTCTCTACCCCAGTAGTGTCACTACTCTCTCCCTCCCATATAGGCCTCTCTACCGCTGTGGTATAGCTACTCTCTCCCTCCCATGTAGGCCTCTCTACCGCTGTAGTGTCACTACTCTCTCCCTCCCATATAGGCCTCTCTACCCCAGTAGTGTCACTACTCTCTCCCTCCCATGTAGACCTCTCTACTGCTGTGGTATAGAAACTCTCTCCCTCCCATGTAGGCCTCTCTACCACTGTAGTGTCACTACTCTCTCCCTCCCATATAGGCCTCTCTACCGCTGTGGTATAGCTACTCTCTCCCTCCCATGTAGGCGTCTCTACCCCAGTAGTGTCACTACTCTCTCCCTCCCATGTAGACCTCTCTACTGCTGTGGTATAGATACTCTCTCCCTCCCATGTAGGCCTCTCTACCACTGTAGTGTCACTACTCTCTCCCTCCCATATAGGCCTCTCTACCACTGTGGTATAGCTACTCTCTCCCTCCCATGTAGGTCTCTCTACCGCTGTAGTGTCACTACTCTCTCCCTCCCATGTAGGCCTCTCTACCACTGTGGTATAGCTACTTTCTCCCTCCCATGTAAGTCTCTCTACCGCTGTAGTGTCACTACTCTCTCCCTCCCATGCAGACCTCTCTACTGCTTTAGCATCACTACTCTCTCCCTCCCATGTAGGCCTCTCTACCACTGTGGTATAGCTACTCTCTCCCTCCCATGTAGGCCTCTCTACCGCTGTAGTGTCACTACTCTCTCCCTCCCATGTAGGCATCTCTACCCCAGTAGTGTCACTACTCTCTCCCTCCCATGCAGACCTCTCTACTGCTTTAGCATCACTACTCTCTCCCTACCATGTAGGCCTCTCTACCACTGTGGTATAGCTACTCTCTCCCTCCCATGTAGGCCTCTCTACCGCTGTAGTGTCACTACTCTCTCCCTCCCATGTAGGCATCTCTACCCCAGTAGTGTCACTACTCTCTCCCTCCCATGTAGACCTCTCTACTGCTGTAGTGTCACTACTCTCTCCCTCCCATGTAGGCGTCTCTACCCCAGTAGTGTCACTACTCTCTCCCTCTCATGTAGACCTCTCTACTGCTGTAGTGTCACTACTCTCTCCCTCCCATGTAGGCGTCTCTACTGCTGTAGTGTCACTACTCTCTCCCTCCCATGTAGGCGTCTCTACCGCTGTAGTTTCACTACTCTCTCCCTCCCATGTAGGCCTCTCTACCGCTGTAGTGTCACTACTCTCTCCCTCCCATGTAGGCGTCTCTACCCCAGTAGTGTCACTACTCTCTCCCTCCCATATAGGCCTCTCTACCGCTGTAGTGTCACTACTCTCTCCCTCCCATATAGGCCTCTCTACAACTGTGGTATAGCTACTCTCTCCCTCCCATGTAGGTCTCTCTACCGCTGTAGTGTCACTACTCTCTCCCTCCCATGTAGGCCTCTCTACCACTGTGGTATAGCTACTCTCTCCCTCCCATGTAGGCCTCTCTACCACTGTGGAATCACTACTCTCTCCTTCCCATGTAGGCCTCTCTACCGCTGTGGTCTCTCCCTCCCATATAGGCCTCTCTACCGCTGTAGTGTCACTACTCTCTCCCTCCCATGTAGGCGTCTCTACCCCAGTAGTGTCACTACTCTCTCCCTCCCATGTAGACCTCTCTACTGCTGTAGTGTCACTACTCTCTCCCTCCCATGTAGGCGTCTCTACCACTGTAGTGTCACTACTCTCTTCCTCCCATGTAGGCCTCTCTACCGCTGTGGTATAGCTACTCTCTCCCTCCCGTGTAGGCCTCTCTACCCCAGTAGTGTCAATACTCTCTCCCTCCCATATAGGCCTCTCTACCGCTGTGGTATAGCTACTCTCTCCCTCCCATGTAGGCCTCTCTACCACTGTAGTGTCACTACTCTCTCCCTCCCATATAGGCCTCTCTACCCCAGTAGTGTCACTACTCTCTCCATCCCATGTAGACCTCTCTACTGCTGTGGTATAGATACTCTCTCCCTCCCATGTAGGCCTCTCTACCACTGTAGTGTCACTACTCTTTCCCTCCCATATAGGCCTCTCTACCGCTGTGGTATAGCTACTCTCTCCCTCCCGTGTAGGCATCTCTACCCCAGTAGTGTCACTACTCTCTCCCTCCCATGTAGGCGTCTCTACCCCAGTAGTGTCACTACTCTCTCCCTCCCATGTAGACCTCTCTACTGCTGTAGTGTCACTACTCTCTCCCTCCCATGTAGGCCTCTCTACCACTGTGGTATAGCTAAACTCTCCCTCCCATGTAGGCCTCTCTACCGCTGTAGTGTCACTACTCTCTCCCTCCCATGTAGACCTCTCTACTGCTGTAGTGTCACTACTCTCTCCCTCCCATGTAGGCGTCTCTACCCCAGTAGTGTCACTACTCTCTCCCTCCCATATAGGCCTCTCTACCGCTGTGGTATAGCTACTCTCTCCCTCCCGTGTAGGCCTCTCTACCCCAGTAGTGTCACTACTCTCTCCCTCCCATATAGGCCTCTCTACCGCTGTGGTATAGCTACTCTCTCCCTCCCATGTAGGCCTCTCTACCGCTGTAGTGTCACTACTCTCTCCCTCCCATGTAGGCGTCTCTACCCCAGTAGTGTCACTACTCTCTCCCTCCCATGTAGACCTCTCTACTGCTGTAGTGTCACTACTCTCTCCCTCCCTGTAGACCTCTCTACTGCTGTAGTGTCACTACTCTCTCCCTCCCATGTAGGCGTCTCTACTGCTGTAGTGTCACTACTCTCTCCCTCCCATGTAGGCGTCTCTACCGCTGTAGTGTCACTACTCTCTCCCTCCCATGTAGGCCTCTCTACCGCTGTAGTGTCACTACTCTCTCCCTCCCATGTAGGCGTCTCTACCCCAGTAGTGTCACTACTCTCTCCCTCCCATATAGGCCTCTCTACCGCTGTAGTGTCACTACTCTCTCCCTCCCATATAGGCCTCTCTACCACTGTGGTATAGCTACTCTCTCCCTCCCATGTAGGTCTCTCTACCGCTGTAGTGTCACTACTCTCTCCCTCCCATGTAGGCCTCTCTACAACTGTGGTATAGCTACTCTCTCCCTCCCATGTAGGCCTCTCTACCACTGTGGAATCACTACTCTCTCCTTCCCATGTAGGCCTCTCTACCGCTGTGGTCTCTCCCTCCCATATAGGCCTCTCTACCGCTGTAGTGTCACTACTCTCTCCCTCCCATGTAGGCGTCTCTACCCCAGTAGTGTCACTACTCTCTCCCTCCCATGTAGACCTCTCTACTGCTGTAGTGTCACTACTCTCTCCCTCCCATGTAGGCGTCTCTACCACTGTAGTGTCACTACTCTCTCCCTCCCATGTAGGCCTCTCTACCGCTGTGGTATAGCTACTCTCTCCCTCCTGTGTAGGCCTCTCTACCCCAGTAGTGTCACTACTCTCTCCCTCCCATATAGGCCTCTCTACCGCTGTGGTATAGCTACTCTCTCCCTCCCATGTAGGCCTCTCTACCGCTGTAGTGTCACTACTCTCTCCCTCCCATATAGGCCTCTCTACCCCAGTAGTGTCACTACTCTCTCCCTCCCATGTAGACCTCTCTACTGCTGTGGTATAGAAACTCTCTCCCTCCCATGTAGGCCTCTCTACCACTGTAGTGTCACTACTCTCTCCCTCCCATATAGGCATCTCTACCGCTGTGGTATAGCTACTCTCTCCCTCCCGTGTAGGCCTCTCTACCCCAGTAGTGTCACTACTCTCTCCCTCCCATATAGGCCTCTCTACCGCTGTGGTATAGCTACTCTCTCCCTCCCATGTAGGCCTCTCTACCGCTGTAGTGTCACTACTCTCTCCCTCCCATATAGGCCTCTCTACCCCAGTAGTGTCACTACTCTCTCCCTCCCATGTAGACCTCTCTACTGCTGTGGTATAGAAACTCTCTCCCTCCCATGTAGGCCTCTCTACCACTGTAGTGTCACTACTCTCTCCCTCCCATATAGGCCTCTCTACCGCTGTGGTATAGCTACTCTCTCCCTCCCATGTAGGCGTCTCTACCCCAGTAGTGTCACTACTCTCTCCCTCCCATGTAGACCTCTCTACTGCTGTGGTATAGATACTCTCTCCCTCCCATGTAGGCCTCTCTACCACTGTAGTGTCACTACTCTCTCCCTCCCATATAGGCCTCTCTACCACTGTGGTATAGCTACTCTCTCCCTCCCATGTAGGTCTCTCTACCGCTGTAGTGTCACTACTCTCTCCCTCCCATGTAGGCCTCTCTACCACTGTGGTATAGCTACTTTCTCCCTCCCATGTAAGTCTCTCTACCGCTGTAGTGTCACTACTCTCTCCCTCCCATGCAGACCTCTCTACTGCTTTAGCATCACTACTCTCTCCCTCCCATGTAGGCCTCTCTACCACTGTGGTATAGCTACTCTCTCCCTCCCATGTAGGCCTCTCTACCGCTGTAGTGTCACTACTCTCTCCCTCCCATGTAGGCATCTCTACCCCAGTAGTGTCACTACTCTCTCCCTCCCATGCAGACCTCTCTACTGCTTTAGCATCACTACTCTCTCCCTCCCATGTAGGCCTCTCTACCACTGTGGTATAGCTACTCTCTCCCTCCCATGTAGGCCTCTCTACCGCTGTAGTGTCACTACTCTCTCCCTCCCATGTAGGCATCTCTACCCCAGTAGTGTCACTACTCTCTCCCTCCCATGTAGACCTCTCTACTGCTGTAGTGTCACTACTCTCTCCCTCCCATGTAGGCGTCTCTACCCCAGTAGTGTCACTACTCTCTCCCTCTCATGTAGACCTCTCTACTGCTGTAGTGTCACTACTCTCTCCCTCCCATGTAGGCGTCTCTACTGCTGTAGTGTCACTACTCTCTCCCTCCCATGTAGGCGTCTCTACCGCTGTAGTGTCACTACTCTCTCCCTCCCATGTAGGCCTCTCTACCGCTGTAGTGTCACTACTCTCTCCCTCCCATGTAGGCGTCTCTACCCCAGTAGTGTCACTACTCTCTCCCTCCCATATAGGCCTCTCTACCGCTGTAGTGTCACTACTCTCTCCCTCCCATATAGGCCTCTCTACAACTGTGGTATAGCTACTCTCTCCCTCCCATGTAGGTCTCTCTACCGCTGTAGTGTCACTACTCTCTCCCTCCCATGTAGGCCTCTCTACCACTGTGGTATAGCTACTCTCTCCCTCCCATGTAGGCCTCTCTACCACTGTGGAATCACTACTCTCTCCTTCCCATGTAGGCCTCTCTACCGCTGTGGTCTCTCCCTCCCATATAGGCCTCTCTACCGCTGTAGTGTCACTACTCTCTCCCTCCCATGTAGGCGTCTCTACCCCAGTAGTGTCACTACTCTCTCCCTCCCATGTAGACCTCTCTACTGCTGTAGTGTCACTACTCTCTCCCTCCCATGTAGGCGTCTCTACCACTGTAGTGTCACTACTCTCTTCCTCCCATGTAGGCCTCTCTACCGCTGTGGTATAGCTACTCTCTCCCTCCCGTGTAGGCCTCTCTACCCCAGTAGTGTCAATACTCTCTCCCTCCCATATAGGCCTCTCTACCGCTGTGGTATAGCTACTCTCTCCCTCCCATGTAGGCCTCTCTACCACTGTAGTGTCACTACTCTCTCCCTCCCATATAGGCCTCTCTACCCCAGTAGTGTCACTACTCTCTCCATCCCATGTAGACCTCTCTACTGCTGTGGTATAGATACTCTCTCCCTCCCATGTAGGCCTCTCTACCACTGTAGTGTCACTACTCTTTCCCTCCCATATAGGCCTCTCTACCGCTGTGGTATAGCTACTCTCTCCCTCCCGTGTAGGCATCTCTACCCCAGTAGTGTCACTACTCTCTCCCTCCCATGTAGGCGTCTCTACCCCAGTAGTGTCACTACTCTCTCCCTCCCATGTAGACCTCTCTACTGCTGTAGTGTCACTACTCTCTCCCTCCCATGTAGGCCTCTCTACCACTGTGGTATAGCTACTCTCTCCCTCCCATGTAGGCCTCTCTACCGCTGTAGTGTCACTACTCTCTCCCTCCCATGTAGACCTCTCTACTGCTGTAGTGTCACTACTCTCTCCCTCCCATGTAGGCGTCTCTACCCCAGTAGTGTCACTACTCTCTCCCTCCCATATAGGCCTCTCTACCGCTGTGGTATAGCTACTCTCTCCCTCCCGTGTAGGCCTCTCTACCCCAGTAGTGTCACTACTCTCTCCCTCCCATATAGGCCTCTCTACCGCTGTGGTATAGCTACTCTCTCCCTCCCATGTAGGCCTCTCTACCGCTGTAGTGTCACTACTCTCTCCCTCCCATGTAGGCGTCTCTACCCCAGTAGTGTCACTACTCTCTCCCTCCCATGTAGACCTCTCTACTGCTGTAGTGTCACTACTCTCTCCCTCCCTGTAGACCTCTCTACTGCTGTAGTGTCACTACTCTCTCCCTCCCATGTAGGCGTCTCTACTGCTGTAGTGTCACTACTCTCTCCCTCCCATGTAGGCGTCTCTACCGCTGTAGTGTCACTACTCTCTCCCTCCCATGTAGGCCTCTCTACCGCTGTAGTGTCACTACTCTCTCCCTCCCATGTAGGCGTCTCTACCCCAGTAGTGTCACTACTCTCTCCCTCCCATATAGGCCTCTCTACCGCTGTAGTGTCACTACTCTCTCCCTCCCATATAGGCCTCTCTACCACTGTGGTATAGCTACTCTCTCCCTCCCATGTAGGTCTCTCTACCGCTGTAGTGTCACTACTCTCTCCCTCCCATGTAGGCCTCTCTACAACTGTGGTATAGCTACTCTCTCCCTCCCATGTAGGCCTCTCTACCACTGTGGAATCACTACTCTCTCCTTCCCATGTAGGCCTCTCTACCGCTGTGGTCTCTCCCTCCCATATAGGCCTCTCTACCGCTGTAGTGTCACTACTCTCTCCCTCCCATGTAGGCGTCTCTACCCCAGTAGTGTCACTACTCTCTCCCTCCCATGTAGACCTCTCTACTGCTGTAGTGTCACTACTCTCTCCCTCCCATGTAGGCGTCTCTACCACTGTAGTGTCACTACTCTCTCCCTCCCATGTAGGCCTCTCTACCGCTGTGGTATAGCTACTCTCTCCCTCCTGTGTAGGCCTCTCTACCCCAGTAGTGTCACTACTCTCTCCCTCCCATATAGGCCTCTCTACCGCTGTGGTATAGCTACTCTCTCCCTCCCATGTAGGCCTCTCTACCGCTGTAGTGTCACTACTCTCTCCCTCCCATATAGGCCTCTCTACCCCAGTAGTGTCACTACTCTCTCCCTCCCATGTAGACCTCTCTACTGCTGTGGTATAGAAACTCTCTCCCTCCCATGTAGGCCTCTCTACCACTGTAGTGTCACTACTCTCTCCCTCCCATATAGGCATCTCTACCGCTGTGGTATAGCTACTCTCTCCCTCCCGTGTAGGCCTCTCTACCCCAGTAGTGTCACTACTCTCTCCCTCCCATATAGGCCTCTCTACCGCTGTGGTATAGCTACTCTCTCCCTCCCATGTAGGCCTCTCTACCGCTGTAGTGTCACTACTCTCTCCCTCCCATATAGGCCTCTCTACCCCAGTAGTGTCACTACTCTCTCCCTCCCATGTAGACCTCTCTACTGCTGTGGTATAGAAACTCTCTCCCTCCCATGTAGGCCTCTCTACCACTGTAGTGTCACTACTCTCTCCCTCCCATATAGGCCTCTCTACCGCTGTGGTATAGCTACTCTCTCCCTCCCATGTAGTCGTCTCTACCCCAGTAGTGTCACTACTCTCTCCCTCCCATGTAGACCTCTCTACTGCTGTGGTATAGATACTCTCTCCCTCCCATGTAGGCCTCTCTACCACTGTAGTGTCACTACTCTCTCCCTCCCATATAGGCCTCTCTACCACTCTGGTATAGCTACTCTCTCCCTCCCATGTAGGTCTCTCTACCGCAGTAGTGTCACTACTCTCTCCCTCCCATGTAGGCCTCTCTACCACTGTGGTATAGCTACTTTCTCCCTCCCATGTAAGTCTCTCTACCGCTGTAGTGTCACTACTCTCTCCCTCCCATGTAGGCCTCTCTACCACTGTGGTATAGCTACTCTCTCCCTCCCATGTAGGCCTCTCTACCGCTGTAGTGTCACTACTCTCTCCCTCCCATGTAGGCGTCTCTACCCCAGTAGTGTCACTACTCTCTCCCTCCCATATAGGCCTCTCTACCGCTGTAGTGTCACTACTCTCTCCCTCCCATATAGGCCTCTCTACCACTGTGGTATAGCTACTCTCTCCCTCCCATGTAGGTCTCTCTACCGCTGTAGTGTCACTACTCTCTCCCTCCCATGTAGGCCTCTCTACCACTGTGGTATAGCTACTCTCTGCCTCCCATGTAGGCCTCTCTACCACTGTGGAATCACTACTCTCTCCTTCCCATGTAGGCCTCTCTACCGCTGTGGTCTCTCCCTCCCATATAGGCCTCTCTACCGCTGTAGTGTCACTACTCTCTCCCTCCCATGTAGGCGTCTCTACCCCAGTAGTGTCACTACTCTCTCCCTCCCATGTAGACCTCTCTACTGCTGTAGTGTCACTACTCTCTCCCTCCCATGTAGGCCTCTCTACCACTGTGGTATAGCTACTCTCTCCCTCCCATGTAGGCCTCTCTACCGCTGTAGTGTCACTACTCTCTCCCTCCCATGTAGGCGTCTCTACCCCAGTAGTGTCACTACTCTCTCCCTCCCATGTAGACCTCTCTACTGCTGTAGTGTCACTACTCTCTCCCTCCCATGTAGGCGTCTCTACCCCAGTAGTGTCACTACTCTCTCCCTCCCATATAGGCCTCTCTACCGCTGTGGTATAGCTACTCTCTCCCTCCCGTGTAGGCCTCTCTACCCCAGTAGTGTCACTACTCTCTCCCTCCCATATAGGCCTCTCTACCGCTGTGGTATAGCTACTCTCTCCCTCCCATGTAGGCCTCTCTACCACTGTGGTATAGCTACTCTCTCCCTCCCATGTAGGTCTCTCTACCCCAGTAGTGTCACTACTCTCTCCCTCCCATGTAGACCTCTCTACTGCTGTAGTGTCACTACTCTCTCCCTCCCATGTAGGCCTCTCTACCACTGTGGTATTGCTACTCTCTCCCTCCCATGTAGGCCTCTCTACCGCTGTGGTATGGCTACTCTCTCCCTCCCGTGTAGGCCTCTCTACCCCAGTAGTGTCACTACTCTCTCCCTCCCATATAGGCCTCTCTACCGCTGTGGTATAGCTACTCTCTCCCTCCCATGTAGGCCTCTCTACCACTGTGGTATAGCTACTCTCTCCCTCCCATGTAGGTCTCTCTACCCCAGTAGTGTCACTACTCTCTCCCTCCCATGTAGACCTCTCTACTGCTGTAGTGTCACTACTCTCTCCCTCCCATGTAGGCCTCTCTACCACTGTGGTATTGCTACTCTCTCCCTCCCATGTAGGCCTCTCTACCGCTGTAGTGTCACTACTCTCTCCCTCCCATGTAGGCGTCTCTACCCCAGTAGTGTCACTACTCTCTCCCTCCCATGTAGACCTCTCTACTGCTGTAGTGTCACTACTCTCTCCCTCCCATGTAGACCTCTCTACTGCTGTAGTGTCACTACTCTCTCCCTCCCATGTAGGCCTCTCTACCACTGTGGTATTGCTACTCTCTCCCTCCCATGTAGGCCTCTCTACCGCTGTAGTGTCACTACTCTCTCCCTCCCATGTAGGCGTCTCTACCCCAGTAGTGTCACTACTCTCTCCCTCCCATGTAGACCTCTCTACTGCTGTAGTGTCACTACTCTCTCCCTCCCATGTAGGCATCTCTACCCCAGTAGTGTCACTACTCTCTCCCTCCCATGTAGACCTCTCTACTGCTGTAGTGTCACTACTCTCTCCCTCCCATGTAGGCGTCTCTACTGCTGTAGTGTCACTACTCTCTCCCTCCCATGTAGGCGTCTCTACCGCTATAGTGTCACTACTCTCTCCCTCCCATGTAGGCCTCTCTACCGCTGTAGTGTCACTACTCTCTCCCTCCCATGTAGGCGTCTGTACCCCAGTAGTGTCACTACTCTCTCCCTCCCATATAGGCCTTTCTACCTCTGTGGTATAGCTACTCTCTCCCTCCCGTGTAGGCCTCTCTACCCCAGTAGTGTCACTACTCTCTCCCTCCCATATAGGCCTCTCTACCGCTGTGGTATAGCTACCCTCTCCCTCCCATGTAGGCCTCTCTACCACTGTGGTATAGCTACTCTCTCCCTCCTATGTAGGTCTCTCTACCCCAGTAGTGTCACTACTCTCTCCCTCCCATGTAGACCTCTCTACTGCTGTAGTGTCACTACTCTCTCCCTCCCATGTAGGCCTCTCTACCACTGTGGTATAGCTACTCTCTCCCTCCCATGTAGGCCTCTCTACCGCTGTAGTGTCACTACTCTCTCCCTCCCGTGTAGGCGTCTCTACCCCAGTAGTGTCACTACTCTCTACCTCCCATGTAGACCTCTCTACTGCTGTAGTGTCACTACTCTCTCCCTCCCATGTAGGCGTCTCTACCCCAGTAGTGTCACTACTCTCTCCCTCCCATGTAGACCTCTCTACTGCTGTAGTGTCACTACTCTCTCCCTCCCATGTAGGCGTCTCTACTGCTGTAGTGTCACTACTCTCTCCCTCCCATGTAGGCGTCTCTACCGCTATAGTGTCACTACTCTCTCCCTCCCATGTAGGCCTCTCTACCGCTGTAGTGTCACTACTCTCTCCCTCCCATGTAGGCGTCTGTACCCCAGTAGTGTCACTACTCTCTCCCTCCCATATAGGCCTCTCTACCGCTGTAGTGTCACTACTCTCTCACTCCCATATAGGCCTCTCTACCACTGTGGTATAGTTACTCTCTCCCTCCCATGTAGGTCTCTCTACCGCTGTAGTGTCACTACTCTCTCCCTCCCATGTAGGCCTCTCTACCACTGTGGTATAGCTACTCTCTCCCTCCCATGTAGCCCTCTCTACCACTGTGGAATCACTACTCTCTCCTTCCCATGTAGGCCTCTCTACCGCTGTGGTCCCTCCCTCCCATATAGGCCTCTCTACCGCTGTAGTGTCACTACTCTCTCCCTCCCATGTAGACCTCTCTACTGCTGTAGTGTCACTACTCTCTCCCTCCCATGTAGGCGTCTCTACCACTGTAGTGTCACTACTCTCTCCCTCCCATGTAGGCCTCTCTACCGCTGTGGTATAGCTACTCTCTCCCTCCCGTGTAGGCCTCTCTACCCCAGTAGTGTCACTACTCTCTCCCTCCCATATAGGCCTCTCTACCGCTGTGGTATAGCTACTCTCTCCATCCCATGTAGGCCTCTCTACCGCTGTAGTGTCACTACTCTCTCCCTCCCATGTAGGCGTCTCTACCCCAGTAGTGTCACTACTCTCTCCCTCCCATGTAGACCTCTCTACTGCTGTGGTATAGATACTCTCTCCCTCCCATGTAGGCCTCTCTACCACTGTAGTGTCACTACTCTCTCCCTCCCATATAGGCCTCTCTACCACTGTGGTATAGCTACTCTCTCCCTCCCATGTAGGTCTCTCTACCGCTGTAGTGTCACTACTCTCTCCCTCCCATGTAGGCCTCTTTACCACTGTGGTATAGCTACTCTCTCCGTCCCATGTAAGTCTCTCTACCGCTGTAGTGTCACTACTCTCTGTCTCCCATGTAGGCCTCTCTACCACTGTGGTATAGCTACTCTCTCCCTCCCATGTAGGCCTCTCTACCTCTGTAGTGTCACTACTCTCTCCCTCCCATTTAGGCGTCTCTACCCCAGTAGTGTTACTACTCTCTCCCTCCCATGTAGACCTCTCTACTGCTGTAGTGTCACTACTCTCTCCCTCCCATGTAGGCCTCTCTACCACTGTAGTGTCACTACTCTCTCCCTCCCATGTAGGCCTCTCTACCACTGTAGTGTCACTACTCTCTCCCTCCCATATAGGACTCTCTACCACTGTGGTATAGCTACTCTCTCCCTCCCATGTAGGTCTCTCTACCGCTGTAGTGTCACTACTCTCTCCCTCCCATGTAGGCCTCTCTACCACTGTGGTATAGCTACTCTCTCCCTCCCATGTAGGTCTCTCTACCGCTGTAGTGTCACTACTCTCTCCCTCCCATGTAGGCCTCTCTACCACTGTGGTATAGCTACTCTCTCCCTCCCATGTAGGCCTCTCTACCGCTGTAGTGTCACTACTCTCTCCCTCCCATGTAGGCGTCTCTACCCCAGTAGTGTCACTACTCTCTCCCTCCCATGTAGACCTCTCTACTGCTGTAGTGTCCCTACTCTCTCCCTCCCATGTAGGCGTCTCTACCGCTGTAGTGTCACTACTCTCTCCCTCCCATATAGGCCTCTCTACCGCTGTGGTATAGCTACTCTCTCCCTCCCATGTAGGCCTCTCTACCCCAGTAGTGTCACTACTCTCTCCCTCCCATGTAGGCCTCTCTACCGCTGTAGTGTCACTACTCTCTCCCTCCCATGTAGGCGTCTCTACCCCAGTAGTGTCACTACTCTCTCCCTCCCATGTAGGCCTCTCTACCGCTGTATTGTCACTACTCTCTCCCTCCCATATAGGCCTCTCTACCACTGTGGTATAGCTACTCTCTCCCTCCCATGTAGGTCTCTCTACCGCTGTAGTGTCACTACTCTCTCCCTCCCATGTAGGCCTCTCTACCACTGTGGTATAGCTACTCTCTCCCTCCCATGTAGGCCTCTCTACCACTGTGGAATCACTACTCTCTCCTTCCCATGTAGGCCTCTCTACCGCTGAGGTCTCTCCCTCCCATATAGGCCTCTCTACCGCTGTAGTGTCACTACTCTCTCCCTCCCATGTAGGCGTCTCTACCCCAGTAGTGTCACTACTCTCTCCCTCCCATGTAGACCTCTCTACTGCTGTAGTGTCACTACTCTCTCCCTCCCATGTAGGCCTCTCTACCACTGTGGTATAGCTACTCTCTCCCTCCCATGTAGTCCTCTCTACCGCTGAAGTGTCACTACTCTCTCCCTCCCATGTAGGCGTCTCTACCCCAGTAGTGTCACTACTCTCTCCCTCCCATATAGGCCTCTCTACCGGTGTGGTATAGATACTCTCTCCCTCCCATGTAGGCCTCTCTACCACTGTAGTGTCACTACTCTCTCCCTCCCATATAGGCCTCTCTACCGCTGTGGTATAGCTACTCTCTCCCTCCCATGTAGGCCTCTCTACCACTGTAGTGTCACTACTCTCTCCCTCCCATGTAGGCGTCTCTACCCCAGTAGTGTCACTACTCTCTCCCTCCCATGTAGACCTCTCTACTGCTGTGGTATAGATACTCTCTCCCTCCCATGTAGGCCTCTCTACCACTGTAGTGTCACTACTCTCTCCCTCCCATATAGGCCTCTCTACCACTGTGGTATAGCTACTCTCTCCCTCCCATGTAGGTCTCTCTACCGCTGTAGTGTCACTACTCTCTCCCTCCCATGTAGGCCTCTCTACCACTGTGGTATAGCTACTCTCTCCCTCCCATGTAGGTCTCTCTACCGCTTTAGTGTTACTACTCTCTCCCTCCCATGTAGGCCTCTCTACCACTGTGGTATAGCTACTCTCTCCCTCCCATGTAGGCCTCTCTACCGCTGTAGTGTCACTACTCTCTCCCTCCCATTTAGGCGTCTCTACCCCAGTAGTGTCACTACTCTCTCCCTCCCATGTAGACCTCTCTACTGCTGTAGTGTCACTACTCTCTCCCTCCCATGTAGGCCTCTCTACCACTGTAGTGTCACTACTCTCTCCCTACCATGTAGGCCTCTCTACCACTGTAGTGTCACTACTCTCTCCCTCCCATATAGGCCTCTCTACCGCTGTACTGTCACTACTCTCTCCCTCCCATATAGGCCTCTCTACCACTGTGGTATAGCTACTCTCTCCCTCCCATATAGGCCTCTCTACCGCTGTACTGTCACTACTCTCTCCCTCCCATATAGGCCTCTCTACCACTGTGGTATAGCTACTCTCTCCCTCCCATGTAGGTCTCTCTACCGCTGTAGTGTCACTACTCTCTCCCTCCCATGTAGGCCTCTCTACCACTGTGGTATAGCTACTCTCTCCCTCCCATGTAGGCCTCTCTACCGCTGTAGTGTCACTACTCTCTCCCTCCCATGTAGGCGTCTCTACCCCAGTAGTGTCACTACTCTCTCCCTCCCATGTAGACCTCTCTACTGCTGTAGTGTCACTACTCTCTCCCTCCCATGTAGGCGTCTCTACCGCTGTAGTGTCACTACTCTCTCCCTCCCATATAGGCCTCTCTACCGCTGGGGTATAGCTACTCTCTCCCTCCCATGTAGGCCTCTCTACCGCTGTAGTGTCACTACTCTCTCCCTCCCATGTAGGCGTCTCTACCCCAGTAGTGTCACTACTCTCTCCCTCCCATGTAGACCTCTCTAATGCTGTGGTATAGCTACTCTCTCCCTCCCATGTAGGCCTCTCTACCACTGTACTGTCACTGCTCTCTCCCTCGCATGTAGGCCTCTCTACCGCTGTTGTATAGCTACTCTCTCCCTCTCATGTAGGCCTCTCTACCGCTGTAGTGCCACTACTCTCTCCCTCCCATATAGGCCTCTCTACCACTGTGGTATAGCTACTCTCTCCCTCCCATGTAGGTCTCTCTACCACTGTGATATAGCTACTCTCTCCCTCCCTTATAGGCCTTTACCGATGTGGTATAGCTACCCTCTCCCTCCCACGTAGGCCTCTCTACCGCTGTAGTGTCACTACTCTCTCCCTCCCATGTAGGCCTCTCTACCACTGTGGTATAGCTACTCTCTCCCTCCCATATAGGCCTCTCTACCGCTGTGATATAGCTACTCTCTTCCTCCCATGTAGGCCTCTCTACCGCTGTGGTCTCTCCCTCCCATGTAGGCCTCTCTACCACTGTAGTATAGCTACTCTCTCCCTCCCATATAGGCCTCTCTACCACTGTGATATAGCTACTCTCTCCCTCCCATATAGGCCTCTCTACCGCTGTGATATAGCTACTCTCTTCCTCCCATGTAGGACTCTCTACCGCTGTGGTCTCTCCCTCCCATGTAGGCCTCTCTACCACTGTGGTATAGCTACTCTCTCCCTCCCATGTAGGCCTCTCTACCGCTGTGGTATATAGCTACTCTCTCCCTCCCATGTAGGCTTCTCTACCGCTGTGGTGTCACTGCTCTCTCCCTCCCATGTAGGCCTCTCTACCGCTGTTGTATAGCTACTCTCTCCCTCTCATGTAGGCCTCTCTACCGCTGTAGTGCCACTACTCTCTCCCTCCCATGTATGCCTCTCTACCACTGTGGTATAGCTACTCTCTCCCTCCCATGTAGGCCTCTCTACCGCTGTGGTATATAGCTACTCTCTCCCTCCCATGTAGGCCTCTCTACCGCTGTGGTCTCTCCCTCCCATATAGGCCTCTCTACCGCTGTAGTGTCACTACTCTCTCCCTCCCATATAGGCCTCTCTACCGCTGTGGTATATCTACTCTCTCTCTCTCATGTAGGTCTCTCTACCACTGTGATATAGCTACCCTCTCCCTCCCTTATAGGCCTCTACCGTTGTGGTATAGCTACTCTCTCCCTCCCATACAGGCCCCTCTACCGCTGTGGTATCACTACTCTCTCCCTCTCATGTAGGCCTCTCTACCGCTGTAGTGTCACTACTCTCTCCTTCCCATGTAGACCTCTCTACTGCTGTGATATAGCTACTCTCTTCCTCCCATATAGGCCTCTCTACCACTGTGGTCTCTCCCTCCCATGTAGGCCTCTCTACCATTGTGGTATAGCTACTCTCTCCCTCCCATATAGGCCTCTCTACCGCTGTGGTATAGCTACTCTCTCCTTCTCATGTAGGCCTCTCTACCGCTGTAGTGTCACTACTCTCTCCCTCCCATATAGGCCTCTCTACCACTGTGGTCTCTCCCTCCCATATAGGCCTCTCTACCGCTGTGGTATATAGCTACTCTCTCCCTCCCATGTAGGCCTCTCTACCGCTGTGGTCTCTCCCTCCCATATAGGCCTCTCTACCGCTGTGGTATATCTACTCTCTCTCTCTCATGTAGGTCTCTCTACCACTGTGATATAGCTACTCTCTCCCTCCCTTATAGGCCTCCACCGTTGTGGTATAGCTACTCTCTCCCTCCCATACAGGCCCCTCTACCGCTGTGGTATCACTACTCTCTCCCTCTCATGTAGGCCTCTCTACCGCTGTAGTGTCACTACTCTCTCCTTCCCATGTAGACCTCTCTACTGCTGTGATATAGCTACTCTCTTCCTCCCATATAGGCCTCTCTACCACTGTGGTCTCTCCCTCCCATGTAGGCCTCTCTACCACTGTGGTATAGCTACTCTCTCCCTCCCATATAGGCCTCTCTACCGCTGTGGTATAGCTACTCTCTCCTTCTCATGTAGGCCTCTCTACCGCTGTAGTGTCACTACTCTCTCCCTCCCATGTAGACCTCTCTACTGCTGTGATATAGCTACTTTCTTCCTCCCATATAGGCCTCTCTACCACTGTGGTCTCTCCCTCCCATGTAGGCCTCTCTACCGCTGTGGTATATAGCTACTCTCTCCCTCCCATGTAGGCTTCTCTACCGCTGTGGTGTCACTGCTCTCTCCCTCCCATGTAGGCCTCTCTACCGCTGTTGTATAGCTACTCTCTCCCTCTCATGTAGGCCTCTCTACCGCTGTAGTGCCACTACTCTCTCCCTCCCATATAGGCCTCTCTACTGCTGTGGTATAGCTACTCTCTCCCTCCCATGTAGGCCTCTCTACCACTGTACTGTCACTACTCTCTCCCTCCCATATAGGCCTCTCTACCACTGTGGTATAGCTACTCTCTACCTCCCATGTAGGTTTCTCTACCACTGTGATATAGCTACTCTCTCCCTCCCTTATAGGCCTTTCCCGATGTGGTATAGCTACCCTCTCCCTCCCACGTAGGCCTCTCTACCGCTGTAGTGTCACTACTCTCTCCCTCCCATGTAGGCCTCTCTACTGCTGTGGTATAGCTACTCTCTTCCTCCCATATAGGCCTCTCTACCGCTGTGGTATCACTACTCTCTCCCTCCCATGTAGGCCTCTCTACCGCTGTGGTATAGCTACTCTCTCCCTCCCATATAGGCCTCTCTACCGCTGTGGTATAGCTACTCTCTCCCTCCCACGTAGGCCTCTCTACCGCTGTAGTGTCACTTCTCTCTCCCTCCCATGTAGGCCTCTCTACCGCTGTTGTATAGCTACTCTCTCCCTCTCATGTAGGCCTCTCTACCGCTGTAGTGCCACTACTCTCTCCCTCCCATATAGGCCTCTCTACCGCTGTGGTATAGCTACTCTCTCTCATGTAGGTCTCTCTACCACTGTGATATAGCTACTCTCTCCCTCCCTTATAGGCCTCTACCACTGTGGTATAGCTACTCTCTCCCTCCCATACAGGCCTCTCTACCGCTGTGGTATATAGCTACTCTCTCCCTCCCATGTAGGCTTCTCTACCGCTGTGGTGTCACTGCTCTCTCCCTCCCATGTAGGCCTCTCTACCGCTGTTGTATAGCTACTCTCTCCCTCTCATGTAGGCCTCTCTACCGCTGTAGTGCCACTACTCTCTCCCTCCCATATAGGCCTCTCTACCGCTGTGGTATAGCTACTCTCTCTCTCTCTTGTAGGTCTCTCTACCACTGTGGTATCACTACTCTCTCCCTCTCATGTAGGCCTCTCTACCGCTGTAGTGTCACTACTCTCTCCTTCCCATGTAGACCTCTCTACTGCTGTGATATAGCTACTCTCTTCCTCCCATGAAGGCCTCTCTACCGCTGTGGTCTCTCCCTCCAATGTAGGCCTCTCTACCACTGTGGTATAGCTACTCTCTCCCTCTCATGTAGGCCCCTCTACCGCTGTGGTATCACTACTCTCTCCCTCCCATATAGGCCTCTCTACCGCTGTAGTGTCACTACTCTCTCCCTCCCATATAGGCCTCTCTACCGCTGTGGTATAGCTACTCTCTCTCTCTCATGTAGGTCTCTCTACCACTGTGATATAGCTACTCTCTCCCTCCCTTATAGGCCTCTACCACTGTGGTATAGCTACTCTCTCCCTCCCATGTAGGCCTCTCTACCACTGTGGTATAGCTACTCTCTCCCTCTCATGTAGGCCCCTCTACCGCTGTGGTATCACTACTCTCTCCCTCCCATATAGGCCTCTCTACTGCTGTAGTGTCACTACTCTCTCCCTCCCATATAGGCCTCTCTACCGCTGTGGTATAGCTACTCTCTCTCTCTCATGTAGGTCTCTCTACCACTGTGATATAGCTACTCTCTCCCTCCCTTATAGGCCTCTACCACTGTGGTATAGCTACTCTCTCCCTCCCATACAGGCCTCTCTACCACTGTGGTATAGCTACTCTCTCCCTCCCATATAGGCCTCTCTACCACTGTGATATAGCTACTCTCTCTCTCCCATATAGGCCTCTCTACCGCTGTGATATAGCTACTCTCTTCCTCCCATGTAGGCCTCTCTACCGCTGTGGTCTCTCCCTCCCATGTAGGCCTCTCTACCACTGTGGTCTCTCCCTCCCATGTAGGCCTCTCTACCACTGTGGTATAGCTACTCTCTCCCTCCCATATAGGCCTCTCTACCACTGTGATATAGCTACACTCTCCCTCCCATATAGGCCTCTCTACCGCTGTGATATAGCTACTCTCTTCCTCCCATGTAGGCCTCTCTACCGCTGTGGTCTCTCCCTCCCATGTAGGCCTCTCTACCGCTGTGGTATATAGCTACTCTCTCCCTCCCATGTAGGCTTCTCTACCGCTGTGGTGTCACTGCTCTCTCCCTCCCATGTAGGCCTCTCTACCGCTGTTGTATAGCTACTCTCTCCCTCTCATGTAGGCCTCTCTACCGCTGTAGTGCCACTACTCTCTCCCTCCCATGTATGCCTCTCTACCACTGTGGTATAGCTACTCTCTCCCTCCCATGTAGGCCTCTCTACCGCTGTGGTATATAGCTACTCTCTCCCTCCCATGTAGGCCTCCCTACCGCTGTGGTCTCTCCCTCCCATATAGGCCTCTCTATCGCTGTGGTATATAGCTACTCTCTCCCTCCCATGTAGGCTTCTCTACCGCTGTGGTGTCACTGCTCTCTCCCTCCCATGTAGGCCTCTCTACCGCTGTTGTATAGCTACTCTCTCCCTCTCATGTAGGCCTCTCTACCGCTGTAGTGCCACTACTCTCTCCCTCCCATGTATGCCTCTCTACCACTGTGGTATAGCTACTCTCTCCCTCCCATGTAGGCCTCTCTACCGCTGTGGTATATAGCTACTCTCTCCCTCCCATGTAGGCCTCCCTACCGCTGTGGTCTCTCCCTCCCATATAGGCCTCTCTATCGCTGTAGTGTCACTACTCTCTCCCTCCCATATAGGCCTCTCTACCGCTGTGGTATATCTACTCTCTCTCTCTCATGTAGGTCTCTCTACCACTGTGATATAGCTACCCTCTCCCTCCCTTATAGGCCTCTACCGTTGTGGTATAGCTACTCTCTCCCTCCCATACAGGCCCCTCTACCGCTGTGGTATCACTACTCTCTCCCTCTCATGTAGGCCTCTCTACCGCTGTAGTGTCACTACTCTCTCCTTCCCATGTAGACCTCTCTACTGCTGTGATATAGCTACTCTCTTCCTCCCATATAGGCCTCTCTACCACTGTGGTCTCTCCCTCCCATGTAGGCCTCTCTACCACTGTGGTATAGCTACTCTCTCCCTCCCATATAGGCCTCTCTACCGCTGTGGTATAGCTACTCTCTCCTTCTCATGTAGGCCTCTCTACCGCTGTAGTGTCACTACTCTCTCCCTCCCATATAGGCCTCTCTACCACTGTGGTCTCTCCCTCCCATATAGGCCTCTCTACCGCTGTGGTATATAGCTACTCTCTCCCTCCCATGTAGGCCTCTCTACCGCTGTGGTCTCTCCCTCCCATATAGGCCTCTCTACCGCTGTGGTATATCTACACTCTCTCTCTCATGTAGGTCTCTCTACCACTGTGATATAGCTACTCTCTCCCTCCCTTATAGGCCTCTACCGTTGTGGTATAGCTACTCTCTCCCTCCCATACAGGCCCCTCTACCGCTGTGGTATCACTACTCTCTCCCTCTCATGTAGGCCTCTCTACCGCTGTAGTGTCACTACTCTCTCCTTCCCATGTAGACCTCTCTACTGCTGTGATATAGCTACTCTCTTCCTCCCATATAGGCCTCTCTACCACTGTGGTCTCTCCCTCCCATGTAGGCCTCTCTACCACTGTGGTATAGCTACTCTCTCCCTCCCATATAGGCCTCTCTACCGCTGTGGTATAGCTACTCTCTCCTTCTCATGTAGGCCTCTCTACCGCTGTAGTGTCACTACTCTCTCCCTCCCATGTAGACCTCTCTACTGCTGTGATATAGCTACTCTCTTCCTCCCATATAGGCCTCTCTACCACTGTGGTCTCTCCCTCCCATGTAGGCCTCTCTACCGCTGTGGTATAGCTACTCTCTCCTTCTCATGTAGGCCTCTCTACCGCTGTAGTGTCACTACTCTCTCCCTCCCATGTAGGCCTCTCTACCGCTGTTGTATCGCTACTCTCTCCCTCTCATGTAGGCCTCTCTACCGCTGTAGTGCCACTACTCTCTCCCTCCCATATAGGCCTCTCTACTGCTGTGGTATAGCTACTCTCTCCCTCCCATGTAGGCCTCTCTACCACTGTACTGTCACTACTCTCTCCCTCCCATATAGGCCTCTCTACCACTGTGGTATAGCTACTCTCTCCCTCCCATGTAGGTCTCTCTACCACTGTGATATAGCTACTCTCTCCCTCCCTTATAGGCCTTTACCGATGTGGTATAGCTACCCTCTCCCTCCCACGTAGGCCTCTCTACCGCTGTAGTGTCACTACTCTCTCCCTCCCATGTAGGCCTCTCTACCGCTGTGGTATAGCTACTCTCTCCCTCCCATATAGGCCTCTCTACCGCTGTGGTATAGCTACTCTCTCACTCCCACGTAGGCCTCTCTACCGCTGTAGTGTCACTACTCTCTCCCTCCCATGTAGGCCTCTCTACCGCTGTAGTGTCACTACTCTCTCCCTCCCATGTAGGCCTCTCTACCGCTGTGGTATAGCTACTCTCTCCCTCCCATATAGGCCTCTCTACCGCTGTGGTATAGCTACTCTCTCCCTCCCACGTAGGCCTCTCTACCTCTGTAGTGTCACTACTCTCTCCCTCCCATGTAGGCCTCTCTACCGCTGTAGTGTCACTACTCTCTCCCTCCCATGTAGGCCTCTCTACCACTGTGGTATAGCTACTCTCCCTCCCATGTAGGCCTCTCTACCGCTGTGGTCTCTCCCTCCCATATAGGCCTCTACCGCTGTGGTATAGCTACTCTCTCCCTCTCATGTTGGCCTCTCTACCGCTGTGGTATAGCTACTCTCCCTCCCATGTAGGCCTCTCTACCGCTGTGGTCTCTCCCTCCCATATAGGCCTCTACCGCTGTGGTATAGCTACTCTCTCCCTCCCATGTAGGCCTCTCTACCGCTGTTGTATAGCTACTCTCTCCCTCTCATGTAGGCCTCTCTACCGCTGTAGTGCCACTACTCTCTCCCTCCCATATAGGCCTCTCTACCGCTGTGGTATAGCTACTCTCTCTCTCTCATGTAGGTCTCTCTACCACTGTGATATAGCTACTCTCTCCTTCCCTTATAGGCCTCTACCACTGTGGTATAGCTACTCTCTCCCTCCCATACAGGCCTCTCTACCGCTGTGGTATAGCTACTCTCCCTCCCATGTAGGCCTCTCTACCGCTGTGGTCTCTCCCTCCCATATAGGCCTCTACCGCTGTGGTATAGCTACTCTCTCCCTCCCATGTAGGCCTCTCTACCGCTGTTGTATAGCTACTCTCTCCCTCTCATGTAGGCCTCTCTACCGCTGTAGTGCCACTACTCTCTCCCTCCCATATAGGCCTCTCTACCGCTGTGGTATAGCTACTCTCTCTCTCTCATGTAGGTCTCTCTACCACTGTGATATAGCTACTCTCTCCCTCCCATATAGGCCTCTACCGCTGTGGTATAGCTACTCTCTCCCTCCCATACAGGCCTCTCTACCGCTGTGGTATATAGCTACTCTCTCCCTCCCATGTAGGCTTCTCTACCGCTGTGGTGTCACTGCTCTCTCCCTCCCATGTAGGCCTCTCTACCGCTGTGGTATAGCTACTCTCCCTCCCATGTAGGCATCTCTACCGCTGTGGTCTCTCCCTCCCATATAGGCCTCTACCGCTGTTGTATAGTTACTCTCTCCCTCTCATGTAGGCCTCTCTACCGCTGTAGTGCCACTACTCTCTCCCTCCCATATAGGCCTCTCTACCGCTGTGGTATATAGCTACTCTCTCCCTCCCATGTAGGCTTCTCTACCGCTGTGGTGTCACTGCTCTCTCCCTCCCATGTAGGCCTCTCTACCGCTGTTGTATAGCTACTCTCTCCCTCCCATGTAGGCCTCTCTACCGCTGTGGTATAGCTACTCTCCCTCCCATGTAGGCCTCTCTACCGCTGTGGTCTCTCCCTCCCATATAGGCCTCTACCGCTGTGGTATAGCTACTCTCTCTCTCCCATACAGGCCTCTACCGCTGTGGTATCACTACTCTCTCCCTCTCATGTAGGCCTCTCTACCGCTGTAGTGTCACTACTCTCTCCCTCCCACGTAGGCCTCTATACCGCTGTAGTGTCACTACTCTCTCCCTCCCATGTAGGCCTCTCTACCACTGTAGTGTCACTACTCTCTCCCTCCGATGTAGGCTCTCTCCCTCCCATGTAGGCCTCTCTAAAGCTGTGGTATCACTACTCTCTCCCTCCCATACAGGCCCCTCTACCGCTGTGGTATCACTACTCTCTCCCTCTCATTTAGGCCTCTCTACCCCAGTAGTGTCACTACTCTCTCCCTCCCACGTAGGCCTCTATACCGCTGTGGTATCACTACTCTCTCCCTCTCATTTAGGCCTCTCTACCGCTGTAGTGTCACTACTCTCTCCCTCCCATGTAGACCTCTCTACTGCTGTGATATAGCTACTCTCTTCCTCCCATGTAGGCCTCTCTACCGCTGTGGTCTCTCCCTCCCATGTAGGCCTCTCTACCACTGTGGTATAGCTACTCTCTCCCTCCCATATAGGCCTCTCTACCACTGTGGTATAGCTACTCTCTCCCTCCCATATAGGCCTCTCTACCACTGTGGTATAGCTACTCTCTCCCTCCCATATAGGCCTCTCTACCGCTGTTGTATAGCTACTCTCTCCCTCTCATGTAGGCCTCTCTACCGCTGTAGTGCCACTACTCTCTCCCTCCCATACAGGCCCCTCTACCGCTGTGGTATCACTACTCTCTCCCTCTCATGTAGCCCTCTCTACCGCTGTAGTGTCACTACTCTCTCCCTCCCATGTAGGCGTCTCTACCCCAGTAGTGTCACTACTCTCTCCCTCCCACGTAGGCCTCTATACCGCTGTGGTATCACTACTCTCTCCCTCTCATTTAGGCCTCTCTACCGCTGTAGTGCCACTACTCTCTCCCTCCCATGTAGACCTCTCTACTGCTGTGATATAGCTACTCTCTTCCTCCCATGTAGGCCTCTCTACCGCTGTGGTCTCTCCCTCCCATGTAGGCCTCTCTACCACTGTGGTATAGCTACTCTCTCCCTCCCATATAGGCCTCTCTACCACTGTGGTATAGCTACTCTCTCCCTCCCATATAGGCCTCTCTACCGCTGTAGTGTCACTACTCTCTCCCTCCCATATAGGCCTCTCTACCGCTGTAGTGCCACTACTCTCTCCCTCCCATATAGGCCTCTCTACCGCTGTGGTATAGCTACTCTCTTCCTCCCATATAGGCCTCTCTACCACTGTGGTCTCTCCCTCCCATGTAGGCCTCTCTATCACTGTGGTATAGCTACTCTCTCCCTCCCATATAGGCCTCTCTACCACTGTGGTCTCTCCCTCCCATGTAGGCCTCTCTATCACTGTGGTATAGCTACTCTCTCCCTCCCATACAGGCCCCTCTACCGCTGTGGTATCACTACTCTCTCCTTCTCATGTAGGCCTCTCTACCGCTGTAGTGTCACAACTCTCTCCCTCCCATGTAGACCTCTCTACTGCTGTGATATAGCTACTCTCTTCCTCCCATATAGGCCTCTCTACCACTGTGGTCTCTCCCTCCCATGTAGGCCTCTCCACCACTGTGGTATAGCTACTCTCTCCCTCCCATATAGGCCTCTCTACCGCTGTGGTATATAGCTACTCTCTCCCTCCCATGTAGACCTCTCTACTGCTGTGATATAGCTACTCTCTTCCTCCCATGTAGGCCTCTCTACTGCTGTGGTCTCTCCCTCCCATGTAGGCCTATCTACCACTGTGGTATAGCTACTCTCTCCCTCCCATATAGGCCTCTACCACTGTGATATAGCTACTCTCTCCCTCCCTTATAGGCCTCTACCACTGTGGTATAGCTACTCTCTTCCTCCCATATAGGCCTCTCTACCACTGTGGTCTCTCCCTCCCATGTAGGCCTCTCTACCACTGTGGTATAGCTACTCTCTCCCTCCCATATAGGCCTCTCTACCGCTGTGGTATATAGCTACTCTCTCCCTCCCATGTAGACCTCTCTACTGCTGTGATATAGCTACTCTCTTCCTCCCATGTAGGCCTCTCTACCGCTGTGGTCTCTCCCTCCCATATAGGCCTCTCTACCGCTGTAGTGTCACTACTCTCTCCCTCCCATATAGGCCTCTCTACCGCTGTGGTATATCTACTCTCTCTCTCTCATGTAGGCCTCTCTACCACTGTGGTATAGCTACTCTCTCCCTCCCATGTAGGCCTCTCTACCGCTGTGGTATATAGCTACTCTCTCCCTCCCATTTAGACCTCTCTACTGCTGTGATATAGCTACTCTCTTACTCCCATGTAGGCCTTTCTACCGCTGTGGTCTCTCCCTCCCATGTAGTCCTCTCTACCACTGTGCTATAGCTACTCTCTCCCTCCCATATAGGCCTCTCTACCACTGTGGTATAGCTACTCTCTCCCTCCCATATAGGCCTCTCTACCACTGTGGTATAGCTACTCTCTCCCTCCCATATAGGCCTCTCTACCGCTGTGGTATATCTACTCTCTCTCTCTCATGTAGGTCTCTCTACCACTGTGATATAGGTACTCTCTTCCTCCCATATAGGCCTCTCTACCACTGTGGTCTCTCCCTCCCATGTAGGCCTCTCTACCACTGTGGTATAGCTACTCTCTCCCATATAGGCCTCTCTACCGCTGTGGTATAGCTACTCTCTCCTTCTCATGTAGGCCTCTCTACCGCTGTAGTGTCACTACTCTCTCCCTCCCATGTAGGCCTCTCTACTGCTGTGGTATATCTACTCTCTCTCTCTCATGTAGGTCTCTCTACCACTGTGATATAGCTACTCTCTCCCTCCCATACAGGCCCCTCTACCGCTGTGGTATCACTATTCTCTCCCTCTCATGTAGGCCTCTCTACCGCTGTAGTGTCACTATTCTCTCCCTCTCATGTAGGCCTCTCTACCGCTGTGGTATATAGCTACTCTCTCCCTCCCATGTAGACCTCTCTACTGCTGTGATATAGCTACTCTCTCCCTCCCTTATAGGCCTCTACCACTGTGATATAGCTACTCTCTCCCTCCCTTATAGGCCTCTACCACTGTGGTATAGCTACTCTCTTCCTCCCATATAGGCCTCTCTACCGCTGTGGTCTCTCCCTCCCATATAGGCCTCTCTACCGCTGTAGTGTCACTACTCTCTCCCTCCCATATAGGCCTCTCTACCGCTGTGGTATATCTACTCTCTCTCTCTCATGTAGGCCTCTCTACCACTGTGGTATAGCTACTCTCTCCCTCCCATGTAGGCCTCTCTACCGCTGTGGTATATAGCTACTCTCTCCCTCCCATTTAGACCTCTCTACTGCTGTGATATAGCTACTCTCTTACTCCCATGTAGGCCTTTCTACCGCTGTGGTCTCTCCCTCCCATGTAGTCCTCTCTACCACTGTGCTATAGCTACTCTCTCCCTCCCATATAGGCCTCTCTACCACTGTGGTATAGCTACTCTCTCCCTCCCATATAGGCCTCTCTACCACTGTGGTATAGCTACTCTCTCCCTCCCATATAGGCCTCTCTACCGCTGTGGTATATCTACTCTCTCTCTCTCATGTAGGTCTCTCTACCACTGTGATATAGGTACTCTCTTCCTCCCATATAGGCCTCTCTACCACTGTGGTCTCTCCCTCCCATGTAGGCCTCTCTACCGCTGTGGTATATAGCTACTCTCTCCCTCCCATGTAGACCTCTCTACTGCTGTGATATAGCTACTCTCTTCCTCCCATGTAGGCCTCTCTACCGCTGTGGTCTCTCCCTCCCATATAGGCCTCTCTACCGCTGTAGTGTCACTACTCTCTCCCTCCCATATAGGCCTCTCTACCGCTGTGGTATATCTACTCTCTCTCTCTCATGTAGGTCTCTCTACCACTGTGATATAGCTACTCTCTCCCTCCCTTATAGGCCTCTACCGTTGTGGTATAGCTACTCTCTCCCTCCCGTACAGGCCCCTCTACCGCTGTAGTGTCACTACTCTCTCCCTCCCATGTAGACCTCTCTACTGCTGTGATATAGCTACTCTCTTCCTCCCATATAGGCCTCTCTTCCACTGTGGTCTCTCCCTCCCATGTAGGCCTCTCTACCACTGTGGTATAGCTACTCTCTCCCTCCCATGTAGGCCTCTCTACCGCTGTGGTATATAGCTACTCTCTCCCTCCCATTTAGACCTCTCTACTGCTGTGATATAGCTACTCTCTTACTCCCATGTAGGCCTTTCTACCGCTGTGGTCTCTCCCTCCCATGTAGTCCTCTCTACCACTGTGCTATAGCTACTCTCTCCCTCCCATATAGGCCTCTCTACCGCTGTAGTGTCACTACTCTCTCCCTCCCATATAGGCCTCTCTACCGCTGTGGTATAGCTACTCTCTCTCTCTCATGTAGGTCTCTCTACCACTGTGATATAGCTACTCTCTCCCTCCCTTATAGGCCTCTACCACTGTGGTATAGCTACTCTCTCCCTCCCATGTAGACCTCTCTACTGCTGTGATATAGCTACTCTCTTCCTCCCATGTAGGCCTCTCTACCGCTGTGGTCTCTCCCTCCCATATAGGCCTCTCTACCGCTGTAGTGTCACTACTCTCTCCCTCCCATATAGGCCTCTCTACCGCTGTGGTATATCTACTCTCTCTCTCTCATGTAGGTCTCTCTACCACTGTGATATAGCTACTCTCTCCCTCCCTTATAGGCCTCTACCGTTGTGGTATAGCTACTCTCTCCCTCCCATACAGGCCCCTCTACCGCTGTGGTATCACTACTCTCTCCCTCTCATGTAGGCCTCTCTACCGCTGTAGTGTCACTACTCTCTCCTTCTCATGTAGGCCTCTCTACCGCTGTAGTGTCACTACTCTCTCCCTCCCATGTAGACCTCTCTACTGCTGTGATATAGCTACTCTCTTCCTCCCATGAAGGCCTCTCTACCGCTGTGGTCTCTCCCTCCCATGTAGGCCTCTCTACCACTGTGGTATAGCTACTCTCTCACTCCCATGTAGGCCTCTCTACCGCTGTGGTATATAGCTACTCTCTCCCTCCCATTTAGACCTCTCTACTGCTGTGATATAGCTACTCTCTCTCTCTCTCTCATGTAGGTCTCTCTACCACTGTGATATAGCTACTCTCTCCCTCCCTTATAGGCCTCTACCACTGTGGTATAGCTACTCTCTCCCTCCCATGTAGGCCTCTCTACCGCTGTGGTATATAGCTACTCTCTCCCTCCCATGTAGGCTTCTCTACCGCTGTGGTGTCACTGCTCTCTCCCTCCCATGTAGGCCTCTCTACCGCTGTTGTATAGCTACTCTCTCCCTCTCATGTAGGCCTCTCTACCGCTGTAGTGCCACTACTCTCTCCCTCCCATGTAGACCTCTCTACTGCTGTGGTATAGCTACTCTCTCCCTCCCATGTAGGCCTCTCTACCGCTGTAGTGCCACTACTCTCTCCCTCCCATGTAGACCTCTCTACTGCTGTGGTATAGCTACTCTCTTCCTCCCATGTAGGCCTCTCTACCGCTGTGGTATATAGCTACTCTCTCCCTCTCATGTAGGCCTCTCTACCGCTGTAGTGTCACTACTCTCTCCCTCCCATGTAGACCTCTCTACTGCTGTGGTATAGCTACTCTCTTCCTCCCATGTAGGCCTCTCTACCGCTGTGGTATAGCTACTCTCTCCCTCCCATTTAGGCCTCTCTACCGCTGTGGTCTCTCCCTCCCATATAGGCCTCTCTACCGCTGTAGTGTCACTACTCTCTCCCTCCCATATAGGCCTCTCTACCGCTGTAGTGTCACTACTCTCTCCCTCCCATATAGGCATCTCTACCGCTGTGATATATCTACTCTCTCTCTCTCATGTAGGTCTCTCTACCACTGTACTGTCACTACTCTCTCCCTCCCATATAGGCCTCTCTACTGCTGTGGTATAGCTACTCTCTCCCTCCCATATAGGCCTCTCTACTGCTGTGGTATAGCTACTCTCTCCCTCCCATGTAGGCCTCTCTACCACTGTACTGTCACTACTCTCTCCCTCCCATATAGGCCTCTCTACCACTGTGGTATAGCTACTCTCTCCCTCCCATGTAGGTCTCTCTACCACTGTGATATAGCTACTCTCTCCCTCCCTTATAGGCCTTTACCGATGTGGTATAGCTACCCTCTCCCTCCCACGTAGGCCTCTCTACCGCTGTAGTGTCACTACTCTCTCCCTCCCATGTAGGCCTCTCTACTGCTGTGGTATAGCTACTCTCTTCCTCCCATATAGGCCTCTCTACCGCTGTGGTATCACTACTCTCTCCCTCCCATATAGGCCTCTCTACCGCTGTGGTATAGCTACTCTCTCCCTCCCATATAGGCCTCTCTACCGCTGTGGTATAGCTACTCTCTCACTCCCACGTAGGCCTCTCTACCGCTGTAGTGTCACTACTCTCTCCCTCCCATGTAGGCCTCTCTACCGCTGTAGTGTCACTACTCTCTCCCTCCCATGTAGGCCTCTCTACCGCTGTGGTATAGCTACTCTCTCCCTCCCATATAGGCCTCTCTACCGCTGTGGTAT
The DNA here is from genome assembly GCF_040938575.1 of Ambystoma mexicanum. Classification (NCBI taxonomy): domain Eukaryota; kingdom Metazoa; phylum Chordata; class Amphibia; order Caudata; family Ambystomatidae; genus Ambystoma; species Ambystoma mexicanum. The sequence continues at coordinate 1,307,931,282 of NC_090928.1, forward strand.
AGCTACTCTCTCCCTCCCACGTAGGCCTCTCTACCGCTGTGGTATAGCTACTCTCCCTCCCATGTAGGCCTCTCTACCGCTGTGGTCTCTCCCTCCCATATAGGCCTCTACCGCTGTGGTATAGCTACTCTCTCCCTCTCATGTTGGCCTCTCTACCGCTGTGGTATAGCTACTCTCCCTCCCATGTAGGCCTCTCTACCGCTGTGGTCTCTCCCTCCCATATAGGCCTCTACCGCTGTGGTATAGCTACTCTCTCCCTCCCATGTAGGCCTCTCTACCGCTGTTGTATAGCTACTCTCTCCCTCTCATGTAGGCCTCTCTACCGCTGTAGTGCCACTACTCTCTCCCTCCCATATAGGCCTCTCTACCGCTGTGGTATAGCTACTCTCTCTCATGTAGGTCTCTCTACCACTGTGATATAGCTACTCTCTCCCTCCCTTATAGGCCTCTACCACTGTGGTATAGCTACTCTCTCCCTCCCATACAGGCCTCTCTACCGCTGTGGTATAGCTACTCTCCCTCCCATGTAGGCCTCTCTACCGCTGTGGTCTCTCCCTCCCATATAGGCCTCTACCGCTGTGGTATAGCTACTCTCTCCCTCCCATATAGGCCTCTCTACCGCTGTGGTATAGCTACTCTCTCTCTCTCATGTAGGTCTCTCTACCACTGTGATATAGCTACTCTCTCCCTCCCATATAGGCCTCTACCGCTGTGGTATAGCTACTCTCTCCCTCCCATACAGGCCTCTCTACCGCTGTGGTATATAGCTACTCTCTCCCTCCCATGTAGGCTTCTCTACCGCTGTGGTGTCACTGCTCTCTCCCTCCCATGTAGGCCTCTCTACCGCTGTGGTATAGCTACTCTCCCTCCCATGTAGGCCTCTCTACCGCTGTGGTCTCTCCCTCCCATATAGGCCTCTACCGCTGTTGTATAGTTACTCTCTCCCTCTCATGTAGGCCTCTCTACCGCTGTAGTGCCACTACTCTCTCCCTCCCATATAGGCCTCTCTACCGCTGTGGTATATAGCTACTCTCTCCCTCCCATGTAGGCTTCTCTACCGCTGTGGTGTCACTGCTCTCTCCCTCCCATGTAGGCCTCTCTACCGCTGTTGTATAGCTACTCTCTCCCTCCCATGTAGGCCTCTCTACCGCTGTGGTATAGCTACTCTCCCTCCCATGTAGGCCTCTCTACCGCTGTGGTCTCTCCCTCCCATATAGGCCTCTACCGCTGTGGTATAGCTACTCTCTCTCTCCCATACAGGCCTCTACCGCTGTGGTATCACTACTCTCTCCCTCTCATGTAGGCCTCTCTACCGCTGTAGTGTCACTACTCTCTCCCTCCCATATAGGCCTCTCTACCGCTGTAGTGTCACTACTCTCTCCCTCCCACGTAGGCCTCTATACCGCTGTAGTGTCACTACTCTCTCCCTCCCATGTAGGCCTCTCTACCACTGTAGTGTCACTACTCTCTCCCTCCGATGTAGGCTCTCTCCCTCCCATGTAGGCCTCTCTAAAGCTGTGGTATCACTACTCTCTCCCTCCCATACAGGCCCCTCTACCGCTGTGGTATCACTACTCTCTCCCTCTCATTTAGGCCTCTCTACCCCAGTAGTGTCACTACTCTCTCCCTCCCACGTAGGCCTCTATACCGCTGTGGTATCACTACTCTCTCCCTCTCATTTAGGCCTCTCTACCGCTGTAGTGTCACTACTCTCTCCCTCCCATGTAGACCTCTCTACTGCTGTGATATAGCTACTCTCTTCCTCCCATGTAGGCCTCTCTACCGCTGTGGTCTCTCCCTCCCATGTAGGCCTCTCTACTGCTGTGATATAGCTACTCTCTTCCTCCCATGTAGGCCTCTCTACCGCTGTGGTCTCTCCCTCCCATGTAGGCCTCTCTACCACTGTGGTATAGCTACTCTCTCCCTCCCATATAGGCCTCTCTACCACTGTGGTATAGCTACTCTCTCCCTCCCATATAGGCCTCTCTACCACTGTGGTATAGCTACTCTCTCCCTCCCATATAGGCCTCTCTACCGCTGTAGTGTCACTACTCTCTCCCTCCCATATAGGCCTCTCTACCGCTGTGGTGTCACTGCTCTCTCCCTCCCATGTAGGCCTCTCTACCGCTGTTGTATAGCTACTCTCTCCCTCCCATATAGGCCTCTCTACCGCTGTGGTGTCACTGCTCTCTCCCTCCCATGTAGGCCTCTCTACCGCTGTTGTATAGCTACTCTCTCCCTCTCATGTAGGCCTCTCTACCGCTGTAGTGCCACTACTCTCTCCCTCCCATACAGGCCCCTCTACCGCTGTGGTATCACTACTCTCTCCCTCTCATGTAGCCCTCTCTACCGCTGTAGTGTCACTACTCTCTCCCTCCCATGTAGGCGTCTCTACCCCAGTAGTGTCACTACTCTCTCCCTCCCACGTAGGCCTCTATACCGCTGTGGTATCACTACTCTCTCCCTCTCATTTAGGCCTCTCTACCGCTGTAGTGTCACTACTCTCTCCCTCCCATGTAGACCTCTCTACTGCTGTGATATAGCTACTCTCTTCCTCCCATGTAGGCCTCTCTACCGCTGGGGTCTCTCCCTCCCATGTAGGCCTCTCTAAAGCTGTGGTATCACTACTCTCTCCCTCCCATACAGGCCCCTCTACCGCTGTGGTATCACTACTCTCTCCCTCTCATTTAGGCCTCTCTACCCCAGTAGTGTCACTACTCTCTCCCTCCCACGTAGGCCTCTATACCGCTGTGGTATCACTACTCTCTCCCTCTCATTTAGGCCTCTCTACCGCTGTAGTGTCACTACTCTCTCCCTCCCATGTAGACCTCTCTACTGCTGTGATATAGCTACTCTCTTCCTCCCATGTAGGCCTCTCTACCGCTGTGGTCTCTCCCTCCCATGTAGGCCTCTCTACCACTGTGGTATAGCTACTCTCTCCCTCCCATATAGGCCTCTCTACCACTGTGGTATAGCTACTCTCTCCCTCCCATATAGGCCTCTCTACCGCTGTAGTGTCACTACTCTCTCCCTCCCATATAGGCCTCTCTACCGCTGTAGTGCCACTACTCTCTCCCTCCCATATAGGCCTCTCTACCGCTGTGGTATAGCTACTCTCTCTCTCTCATGTAGGTCTCTCTACCACTGTGATATAGCTACTCTCTCCCTCCCATATAGGCCTCTACCGCTGTGGTATAGCTACTCTCTCCCTCCCATACAGGCCTCTCTACCGCTGTGGTATATAGCTACTCTCTCCCTCCCATGTAGGCTTCTCTACCGCTGTGGTGTCACTGCTCTCTCCCTCCCATGTAGGCCTCTCTACCGCTGTGGTATAGCTACTCTCCCTCCCATGTAGGCCTCTCTACCGCTGTGGTCTCTCCCTCCCATATAGGCCTCTACCGCTGTGGTATAGCTACTCTCTCTCTCCCATACAGGCCTCTACCGCTGTGGTATCACTACTCTCTCCCTCTCATGTAGGCCTCTCTACCGCTGTAGTGTCACTACTCTCTCCCTCCCATATAGGCCTCTCTCCCGCTGTAGTGTCACTACTCTCTCCCTCCCACGTAGGCCTCTATACCGCTGTAGTGTCACTACTCTCTCCCTCCCATGTAGGCCTCTCTACCACTGTAGTGTCACTACTCTCTCCCTCCGATGTAGGCTCTCTCCCTCCCATGTAGACCTCTCTAAAGCTGTGGTATCACTACTCTCTCCCTCCCATACAGGCCCCTCTACCGCTGTGGTATCACTACTCTCTCCCTCTCATTTAGGCCTCTCTACCCCAGTAGTGTCACTACTCTCTCCCTCCCACGTAGGCCTCTATACCGCTGTGGTATCACTACTCTCTCCCTCTCATTTAGGCCTCTCTACCGCTGTAGTGTCACTACTCTCTCCCTCCCATGTAGACCTCTCTACTGCTGTGATATAGCTACTCTCTTCCTCCCATGTAGGCCTCTCTACCGCTGTGGTCTCTCCCTCCCATGTAGGCCTCTCTACCACTGTGGTATAGCTACTCTCTCCCTCCCATATAGGCCTCTCTACCGCTGTGATATAGCTACTCTCTCCCTCCCTTATAGGCCTCCACCACTGTGGTATAGCTACTCTCTCCCTCCCATGTAGGCCTCTCTACCACTGTGGCATAGCTACTCTCCCTCCCATGTAGGCCTCTTATATAGCTACTCTCTCCCTCCCATGTAGGCCTCCCTACCACTGTGGTATAGCTACTCTCTCCCTCCCATGTAGGCCTCTCTACCGCTGTGGTGTCACTGCTCTCTCCCTCCCATGTAGGCCTCTCTACCACTGTTGTATAGCTACTCTCTCCCTCCCATGTAGGCCTCTCTGCCACTGTGGTGTCACTACTCTCACCCTCCCATGTAGGCCTCTCTACCGCTGTGGTATATAGCTACTCTCTCCCTCCCATGCAGGCTTCTCTACCGCTGTGGTGTCACTGCTCTCTCCCTCCCATGTAGGACTCTCTACCGCTGTTGTATAGCTACTCTCTCCCTCCCATGTAGGCCTCTCTACCACTGTGGTATAGCTACTCTCTCCCCCCCATGTAGGCCTCCCTACCACTGTAGTGTCACAACTCTCTCCCTCCCATGTTCTCCCATGTTCTTCTGTTTCTTTACCAGAAAGCAGCTGATATTGCAGTGAGAGGTTATCTGAAGACCTTGCCAGCGTGGTTCACCTCCTGACGCTACTCTACTCCTGAGGGGACTTCAAGTGATCTCTTGCTTTGCCCACCTGTGCCCTGCCCTCCTGCAGATCCTGCTCTTACTGCCATGACCTCTAAACCCTCCTTTACCCCACTCCCCTTCCACACCCAACTTTCGTTGTGTCCCTAGTCTGCCCACCTAACACTCTACACTCGCTCTGTGCATACAATACAGGTCAAATTGGCACAGGTCAGGGGTCACCTGTGAGCAGTAGCACCACGACAAGGTTTTGACCTCTGCTACTGGACATTCACACCACTCACTCCTCACTCAGGGGTTCCCCTCGTCTCCAATCAATAAGCTGTCCAACAGACACGTGTGTTCCATAGCAAGTCGAAGAACAATCTGCGAGGTACACGCCCCCATCTCCCCCTAAAGATGAGACGTCTACATGGCAGAGGTAACTAGGAAAAGCAGAACGCACATGGGACTCTGTTGCGTATGACTTACGACTCAGTGCCCGTAAAACCCTCATTCAGACCTCACTCACACCAGCCATAGCCCAGCGTTCCGGAGTACACACACTCACACTGGCAGAGGGGGCAGTCCAAGGCTGGAAGACTCTCCTACCTAGAAAACAGGTCATGGGGCAAACCGTAGCCCGATGCTGAATTCTCCCAACTCAAATGGGGGTAGGCAAGCTGAAATGGCTTGGCGAGGAGGGGAGCAGCCCAAAGTGAGGGTGTTTCTCCCAGAGAAGACTCTCCTACCTAGAAAACAGGTCATGGGGCAAACCGTAGCCCGATGCTGAATTCTCCCAACTCAAATGGGGGTAGGCAAGCTGAAATGGCTTGGCGAGGAGGGGAGCAGCCCAAAGTGAGGGTGTTTCTCCCAGAGAAGACTCTCCTACCTAGAAAACAGGTCATGGGGCAAACCGTAGCCCGATGCTGAATTCTCCCAACTCAAATGGGGGTGGGCAAGCTGAAATGGCTTGGCGAGGAGGGGAGCAGCCCAAAGTGAGGGTGTTTCTCCCAGAGTGTGGCAGCGTTGGTCTGCCCCAGGACTGCAATCACCCTCCCTCATGCCAGCAGTTTTATAGGCAGTAGGGAGTGACGTCACAAGGGTCTGTGAGGGCAAAAGATGTCACAAGAGGCTGAAAGGGAAGTGAGGGGAGATTGATTGCCAAGGAAAGCCAAGTGACGTCAGGAGTGATGTCATAAGCAATAAGTAAACTGCAGACTGCTAGCTGACACAGCTGTTCCATTTCATACATTTTATTATTATCATTATTATTATTTCACAATAAGATATTCTGAATATACCAAGAGAATCATGGCATACATTATATAATCACAAGGAATTCCAAATTAGAACTCACACTCCAAAAAGACTCTTACCATGCCCAGTGATGGCATTCCAAATTAGAACTCACATTCCAAAAGTACTCTTACCATGCCCAGTGATGGCATTCCAAATTAGAACTCACATTCCAAAAGTACTCTTACCATGCCCAGTGCTGGCATTCCAAATTAGAACTCACATTCCAAAAGTACTCTTACCATGCCCAGTGATGGCATTCCAAATTAGAACTCACATTCCAAAAGTACTCTTACCATGCCCGGATATGGCATTCCAAATTAGAACTCACATTCCAAAAGTACTCTTACCATGCCCAGTGATGGCATTCCAAATTAGAACTCACACTCCAAAAGTACTATTACCATGCCCAGTGATGGAATTCCAAATTAGAACTCACATTCCAAAAGTACTCTTACCATGCCCAGTGCTGGCATTCCAAATTAGAACCCACATTCCAAAAGTACTCTTACCATGCCCAGTGATGGCATTCCAAATTAGAACTCACATTCCAAAAGTACTCTTACCATGCCCAGTGATGGCATTCCAAGTTAGAACTCACATTCCAAAAGTACTCTTACCATGGCCAGTGATGGCATTCCAAATTAGAACTCACATTCCATAAGTACTCTTACCATGCCCAGTGATGGCATTCCAAATTAGAACTCACATTCCATAAGTACTCTTACCATGCCCAGTGATGGCATTCCAAATTAGAACTCACACTCCAAAAGTACTCTTACCATGCCCAGTGATGGCATTCCAAGTTAGAACTCACATTCCAAAAGTACTCTTACCATGGCCAGTGATGGCATTCCAAATTAGAACTCACATTCCATAAGTACTCTTACCATGCCCAGTGATGGCATTCCAAATTAGAACTCACACTCCAAAAGTACTCTTACCATGGCCAGTGATGGCATTCCAAATTAGAACTCACACTCCATAAGTACTCTTACCATGCCCAGTGATGGCATTCCAAATTAGAACTCACACTCCAAAAGTACTCTTACCATGCCCAGTGATGCCATTCCAAGTTAGAACTCACACTCCAAAAGTACTCTTACCATGCCCAGTGATGGCATTCCAAGTTAGAACTCACATTCCAAAAGTACTCTTACCATGGCCAGTGATGGCATTCCAAATTAGAACTCACATTCCATAAGTACTCTTACCATGCCCAGTGATGGCATTCCAAATTAGAACTCACACTCCAAAAGTACTCTTACCATGCCCAGTGATGGCATTCCAAGTTAGAACTCACATTCCAAAAGTACTCTTACCATGGCCAGTGATGGCATTCCAAATTAGAACTCACATTCCATAAGTACTCTTACCATGCCCAGTGATGGCATTCCAAGTTAGAACTCACACTCCAAAAGTACTCTTACCATGCCCAGTGATGCCATTCCAAGTTAGAACTCACACTCCAAAAGTACTCTTACCATGCCCAGTGATGGCATTCCAAGTTAGAACTCACACTCCAAAAGTACTCTTACCATGCCCAGTGATGGCATTCCAAATTAGAACTCACACTCCAAAAGTACTCTTACCATGCCCAGTGATGGCATTCCAAATTAGAACTCACATTCCAAAAGTACTCTTACCATGCCCAGTGATGGCATTCCAAGTTAGAACTCACATTCCAAAAGTACTCTTACCATGCCCAGTGATGGCATTCCAAGTTAGAACTCACATTCCAAAAGTACTCTTACCATGCCCAGTGATGGCATTCCAAATTAGAACTCACATTCCAAAAGTACTCTTACCATGCCCAGTGATGGCATTCCAAATTAGAACTCACATTCCAAAAGTACTCTTACCATGCCCAGTGATGGCATTCCAAATTAGAACTCACATTCCATAAGTACTCTTACCATGCCCAGTGATGGCATTCCAAATTAGAACTCACATTCCAAAAGTACTCTTACCATGCCCAGTGATGGCATTCCAAATTAGAACTCACATTCCAAAAGTACTCTTACCATGCCCAGTGATGGCATTCCAAATTAGAACTCACATTCCAAAAGTACTCTTACCATGCCCAGTGATGGCATTCCAAATTAGAACCCACATTCCAAAAGTACTCTTACCATGCCCAGTGATGGCATTCCAAATTAGAACCCACATTCCAAAAGTACTCTAACCATGCCCAGATATGGCATTCCAAATTAGAACCCACATTCCAAAAGTACTCTTACCATGCCCAGTGATGGCATTCCAAATTAGAACCCACATTCCAAAAGTACTCTAACCATGCCCAGATATGGCATTCCAAATTAGAACCCACACTCAAAAAGTACTCTTACCATGCCCAGTGATGGCATTCCAAATTAGAACTCACATTCTGAAGGGAATCTGACATTAGAATTCCCATTCCATGTCACTGTGGCAATGGTTGCCAGTTTTGTATTGAGTTCATAGTGACTTGTCCTCACTCTGCAATGCTTCAGTGTCTGTGTTATTTTTCTGCCATTTGCATGGGGTCCTGGCACTTTTGGACCAGCAAGAAAAGAGGTGAGCTGGGTTCAGTGAGTAGAGACAGAAGGGCAGTGCAGGATTGTTTTATTGTCATGTTGATGTGTGCAGATCATAAGGATCCGGGCTCTGTGTGGTGGGATGTTTCTAGGGGAACAGCGGAGAGTGCCCTTGAGGTTTGTGTATCCAGAGAGGAGCCTCATATGCTGTACTGCGTGGATGGGTGCTCTGGGACTGTGCAATACAGCCTTATAGTGTTACCGTGTACTGGGGAGTGGGTGGGCAGCTGACCTTCCCCTGCCATGTGTGGACAGCCTGGTGGATGCAGCAGTAGAAGGTAGAATGCTGACAAGGCTAGTGAGATCTGCAGACAGCTGAGAGGCTATTGTAGTAGCCACTGTAATGTAGTTCTCATAGGCTAGGGGCAGAGCCACACTGCAGCCACAATCAAGAGATGATACTCATCGCAGCCATGTTTGGGGAGGTGGTGTGGTGAAGGATTTGATTGGTTGGCATTCAGGCAAGGGCCCATAAGGCTGCCGGCTATAACTTTGCAGGAGTGCCCAGTGAGACATCACCAATGGGCACCTGGGGAACAGATCTCTTATGGCGTTGAAGGGCCAGGCCCCTGTTATGACCGGCTCTTGGTCATAGGGTTCACTCCAAGGGACACTCAGGATACACACAGGCCAGATACGCATAGTGGTTACTTTATTAGCTTCTTAGGTTACAGGATCAGATGTCAACAAGTCATTAGGAGATAAAGAGGAAAGGGACAAGAGCCCACTGGCTCCACCACCCAGGCTCACATCTTGTAACTGCCCCGGTTAGAACCAATTCAACTCTAAACATTCTAACCTCACACTCACAGCCTACATTCTAATGATGTCATCGATCCTGGCACAGCATACATGCAAGCACAGGAGCCAACCCTAACACCTCCTTTCCTACAACAAAACAAACATACGTCAAACTCACCAGAAGGAAGCCAACCCTAACACCTCCTCCTGTTGCATAAAGGCAAACCCACTACCACACTCTGCACATGACTTCCTCGCTCCGACCATGTTCCACTTACACCGGGAAATTGAACCAGCAGGCTTAACTAACATCCTACGACAGACCCAGCCGCCACACCTAACGCTCCTAACCAATCAAGAACAACACAATTCTCCTTCCGTTCCCACCTGTCACGGGGAACCTCGAACTGCCACTTTCGAGCACTAACCGCCCACCTTGGCAACTACAACAAACGCTACCAAAACCAATCAAGCACAAAACTCCTTCCGTTTCTCCCCGCCACAAAGAAACCTCGAGCTGCCACTTCCGAGCACTAACTCCCAAAACCGGGAAAGACCAGGTACTGTCGTAACAACACGAGACACTTACTAACAACCCAACAATCTACCCGGGTCAACAGAGAACTACACTTACAACTCATGCCACTGTTAGACCCATTCATAAATTCAAGTGAACACAGCCACACCAGATCATCACTCACCCACTCAATCACACCATAATTAAAGGCAACTAGCTGTCACTAACACAAACACAACAAAACCCAGCTGCAAATGTTGGCCTGACACTTGAGACCTTCTGAACAATTCAAAACACCCCCATAGTGACCACAGCCGAAGATGAAACATTGCCAAGGTTCTGAGATTGAGCAAGAAGAATTCAATGGCAATCCCAGAAACCACCTAAAAATTCACAAGGAAAAAACACAAGATACAATATCACTTGCATCCTAAGAATTTCAAACGAAATCCCTGAACCTTACCTACTCCATAAGTCACCAAAAACAACATCTAAGCTTCACACAGCTTCAGGCACTAGTCCCCTGCTAGATGCCTCTGGGCTTCGCAAGACCACAACCCAAAATAACGTAAAAGCTACACTAAGCTTCAAGTGAACTCCGCAGAGCCACAATTTACCACAACATGAAAGCTTTTCAAAGCTTCTGATACTAGTCTGCTACTAGGTACCTCTGAACTCCTCAGAGTTCCTTGACCAGTCCTTGGTCATGCACTACATCTAAAATCTCCTACACATCCCGCAGGGTCCCTTGACCAACCACTGGTCATGCACCAAACACTGAAACTCAAAACAAGAACCACGACACTGAAACAATCAACCCATACAAAGAATGTAAAGCTGCTAGTCAGCGCTGCAGTTGCTCCTAGCAGAAATCTTGGGAAACACATCAATACGCACAAATGACACATCACACCTGCAATACCTCAAAATGAATATTCTAAGCATTGTCAACAATAAATCAAACACTTTGTAAATTGCAGTTTACACTTCCTAAAAGTCCATGTTGCAATTTTGCCAGACGCAAAACTAAACACCAGTAAATCCTGAAAAAGAAATTGGTTAGACAACATGTTGTGCATCATCAAATTACACATACTCTTCAAAAACACCAAAAGTCTCAAATGACATCATTCATCCCGTGTATCCAACATGTATCAAACAACATCACTGTAAATGTAACCTTGTAATACCATTTTATTGCGGCCTTCCTAAAGACTCTGTTGCATCATTGCAACATAACCTTCCTGCAAATCTTCAAAAGGTTATGCTACTGGTTTTTAAATCAAGGCATTAACACTCCATCACACCCTTGCATCACACTATGGTCATAGCTCACACATGCTGCATACAACTACACATCCATCCAATCACACGCTGCTTCACTACGAGTAGTACCCAATCTCTAACGTTCCAAATATAGAACACGGGAATAACATATTTGCAACCACATAATAACAAAAGTTAGGCTTCTCCATCACCATCACCATTCGTCACACGGCTACAAGACATCCCATCAGCATGCCCACTTTACTCCTTCCGCAACTCGGCAGCTATTACACTTTCCCAAACATTAGACAAAAACATTGCATTGATTTCTCCATCCACAGCGCGAAAATGTTTCCTATGATCAATGACGGTGATGATACAAGCTGCAGCGCTGTGCTTTCCTCACGTAAAATAAAATGTCATGACCTTCCACTCCTCCATGGATAAATGTACCTGTCATGTTCACCATCACAATGATGCTCCAAAAGGCAGGAACACAGGTCACACACTTGAGGAAATCAGCCTTGTGAAATGGTTATTTGTATTTACTAATTTTTGGCACGATGACAACAGATCACGTTCCACTCGGTATCGAATTTGACTCCTCTGTACACGTCATAACATTAAGCACGTCCTGCAGGGTGCTTTACTTTAATGCGGACATTCCCCTCCGATGACGCTTGGCGCCACTGAGCGAACACTGAAGGGCTAAGCCTAAGGAACGCTGAAACCTTAACACTCCACTCCTTCGCCATCTCCCAGTGTTCCCCGGATATGTCATCAGTCATGATGCAGAGCCGGAGCCTGGCTGAGCTCCACTCCCCCAACAGTCACAACTGGCACAGAATGCTCCATTTACATCAGCACGCCTGTCCAGCAAGATGCAAGGCACAGCAGCAACACCCTTTAAAGTCAGCAAGGCAGTGCTATAACACATTTTAACACCAAATCCAGGAAACCAACACCATGGTACAATAATCACTTGAGAGTGCAGCAATCTTAAGGCACAGGCAAGATACTCCCCCCCTGCCACTGGCAGAACGAACACACTCTTGGGAAGGCTTTTTAGCTTAGCTCTGAGCCCCCTCATGTGCCAGGGTGACTACTGGAACAGGCTGTCTGGCAATTCTTCCCAGGGCCTTTCTTCCTGATTCCCAGGCAGGCCCTTCATCCCAAGTCCTTGTGGGCCTTTCCTGTCAGCCGCTCCTGATCCCGCCTGGCACTGGCAGGAAACTCACGTCCCAGCGAACCCTTGGGACAGGCTTCCTTATTCAGCCCTGGTTGGCTGCCTCAAACAGCCCTGGGTGGTGGGCGCTAAACAATCTATGGGGGGCAGTGGGCTCTCCCTCTCTCAACAGTCACTTTTATCCTCTTGCCTGCACCCCCCACAGCAGAGTCCTCTTCTTTTCTCTCACATGACATCACACAGGTACCTGCTTCCTTTTGCTTCACTTGATGTCCACTCCAAGGTCCTCCTTCACCATACCTTGGATCCCATCCTCGTCGCCAATTGTTATGACCGGCTCTTGGTCATAGGGTTCACTCCAAGGGACACTCAGGATACACAGGCCAGGTACGCATAGTGGTTACTTTATTAGCTTCTTAGGTTACAGGATCAGATGTCAACAAGTCATTAGGAGATAAAGAGGAAAGGGACAAGAGCCCACTGGCTCCACCACCCAGGCTCACATCTTGTAACTGCCCCGGTTAGAACCAATTCAACTCTAAACATTCTAACCTCACACTCACAGCCTACATTCTAATGATGTCATCGATCCTGGCACAGCATACATGCAAGCACAGGAGCCAACCCTAACAGCCCCTCAAGGTCAAAGGATGTTCCATTAGGAAGGTCATTGTTAATGTAACCCACGAAATGTATCTATCGTACCTTTCAGTATGAGCTTTGAAGAATCTCCCACACACACAAGTTGTTGATATTAAGAGATTTATTTGAGTATAAGGCTTAGCCCACCGGCTCAGTCAACAGCACAACATCAACTGCTTAGTATACCATGTCATCCCTGCATCTTTCCTCCAATGTTCTCTGTTCTCCATTCTATGTTCCATCTCTCTATTCCAAGGGAGAGTGGGACATAGTGTGAAGAACCATGTAAGGAAGGATGCTACACACCTCCCTTCTTTAAACAAATAAACAGAATTCCTAACTATATTTATGACATGCATTGTTTGTGGCATCACACACAATAATGTTGGCATTGTTGTGCTTTACTAACATATCCATTATTACAACAAAACAAAAGAATGAGAAATACAATTCACAATAGCTACATGCAAGAAACCGTCTTACAACACATTTCACCTATTTGGTTTACACAGATTTATCTACATATTACTGAACCTTGACGTATGAAGAACTCACTTTAAATAATCCTTCAAATATGAAGGCTTCTTAAAAACACGTTTAATGCGTATAATTTGTCTGTTTCAAGTATCCAGATTATTTCCCACAACCTTAATTTTCCCAGATCTGGGATCTCCTATACACTCCTTATCACCATTAACCACATTGGTAATCTTGGGATTGTATTTTGAACATTTACACACTCGGTTCACATTCCACACTCTACAATCTGACACTTGTAAAGCTCCATGAAACCTCTCCAAACCCTGTGTGGCCGTTGACCATTTTGCATAACCTCTTGCAGCTGTTACGGGAGGTTTTATCCTTACTCAACCACCCAGTTTTACATCACATTCTTTCACCACCTTTCTTGTGTCAAAGATTGTCTTGTCAGTAAATTGTCTATGTGTCATTTTCTTCTCAACATATTTAAAATCAATCTCTTTTGCATGGTCTACCCAACCACATGGGACAAACTCTTGTGTTGGGTTTCCTGCCTCTAAGCATTTCAAAAGGCGAAATACCTGTAGTGGTATGTGTGCCAAATCTGTGTGCCACTACTGTGTCTTCAACAGCTTTCCTCCAATCACCTTTACTCTCCAAGGCACCCCTAATACTATTCTTTATCACTTTATTGAATCTTTGCACAACACCCTTCGTTTGGGGATGATAAATCGAACTGGTCTTGTGTTCCACCTCATTGTCCTTAAGAAAGCTTTTCATTTCGTGTGATACGAGCTGCCCACCATTATCAATAATAATAGTCGTAGGATAACCTTCTCTTTTGAAAATGGTATCCAAAAACAAAATAATATCTTGAGAACATATATTCTGTACCCACTTGACTTCCACCCATCTGGACAACGTGTCAATTAGTACCATACAGAATTTCAACATAGCATTACTTCTCACTGGTCCCACAATGTCTAAACCTACTCCTTCCCAGGGTATGGTGGATATAAACAGAACTGTCATAGGCTCTTGCCTTACAAAGCATCCTTTAGCAGAATCGTCACAACTACAGCATTCTCTAATAAGTCTTTCTACTTCTAAGTCCAAGCCAGGCCACCAATAATCTTGCCTGACAAGCTGCTTCATCTTTGTCATACCCTGGTGTCCTTCATGTGCTATTTCTAAAAATGTTCTTCTTACTCCGGTAGGCGGTACAATTTGTCGCCCCTCAACACCAACTCCTTATTCAAATACAATTCATCATATACATGTCGTACAGCCTCAGGTAGATCACATTTCCTGATTTCATTGCTCTTTACTCCATCCTCAATAAACTTAATAAACTTATTTATTTTCATGAGCACTTCATCCAATATCATTATTTGTGCCCATTCCTCTTCAGGGACCACTTACTGATTGATATTTAATATTGGTCATCATCGCTATTATCCCCATTGTAATCAACAAAGTTTGTTAATCTTGAAAAGTGGTCGGCACATTTATTCTTGACACCAGAAACAAACTCAATATCCCAGTCATATTCTTGCAGATTAGATTCCCACTTATGGATTCTTGATGTCACCTTATCCAAACCTTTTGTCATATGATATGATATGGCATTTATAACACGCCTATACACAAGTGTTTCAAGGCGTGAAAATGTGGTCAAAATGTCTTTGAGTGGCTTGTGATCTGACCTCACCACAAACTTTGTTCCCAACAGGAATGACCAAACTTTCTCAATAGACCATTTTACCGCCAACAACTCCTTCTCAATGGTGAAATAGTTGCATTCTGCCTCCTTTAAAACTCTCAAAGCAAATGCAATGGGATACTCAATTCCACCTTCTATTTGGGATAAGACAGCCCCAAACCATGATTACTAGCATCAATGGTGAGGATACTCCTTTTATTGGGATTAAAGACTCCATGTGGGCGCACTGTTGAGGTCTGCTTTTTTCTTACTAAATTCACATTCACACTGATCATCCCACACAAACTTCGCATTTTCCTTTGCGAACGTCTGCATATGAAAGCTTTTAATTGCCAAGTCTGGAATAAACTTGGCGAAATATTCTGACATACCCAAAAACAAAATAACTTTATCTTCGGTTTCTGGACTAAGAAACCTTTGAATGAGGTTTACCAACTCCTCCTTGGGTTTTATGCCTTTATCAGAAATTTCATATCCTAGATACTGTATGTTGGATCTATTAAATTTACATTTCATCTTACTAAGCGTGAGACCCGCCTCCAGAAAAATATGTAAGACCTTGCGAATCCTACTTTCATGTTCTTTTTGATCCTCCTGTAAACTAGAACATCATCTTGGAAACAGAGCACACCTTGCAAATGATGAAACAAATGATACATCACTCGCTGAAAAACAGCTGCTGCAGATACCAGTCCAAAAGGCATCCTCCTACACTGGAATAAACCCTCAGTGGTAATAAAAGCTGTAACATTCTTGGACAATGGATGTAACATAATCTGATGGTTCGCTGATTTGAGATCTAAGGTACTCATTATTTTTGCATCTTTAATTGATCCTAGCATTTCCATTAAATTAGGCAGTGGATGCCTGTCCGGAATCACACATCTGTTCACAGATCTGAGGTCTATACACAACCCTGAGTTTTCCATAGGGTTTATATACTATTACCAATGGTGAGACCCATTCAGATTATTCTACTCTTTCGATCACCCCTTGCGCTCCCATCTTTTCAAGCTCTTCTTTCACAGCATTTTTGACTGCTAAAGGAGCTAGTCTAACTTTTTGTACTACAGGAATGGCATCACTTTTCATTCAAAGATTGTGTTTAAAGTTCTTTAAACTCCCAAGTTCATCTCGAAACACAGGATGATGCTCAAATTGTTCAGATTGTGTTTCTTGATCCACCACATATACCATCTCCTCGGCATTGGTATCCATTTTTATCTTTATTCTCCTCTGGTGGGACCAGCTCAACAGTGGATGCATTGCTTTCTTTGAAACATATATTTTGCCTTTTCGCTGTTCTGTCCTTGAACTTCAAAGTTGACCAAAACCACCCTTCTAATTCAATGCGCTTACCACCATAGGCAACTGGTTTAACATCAATCTCTTTCAAATTGGTACGCAACTTGAAATATTTATCAAATAGAATTCGGGGTAACAGAGTGTATTTGGCACCAGAGTCAATGTTAATCTTAATATTTGTGTTACCAATTTGTATTTTAGTCATAGGTTTCTCAACATTTGCGTCTTCATCTTCCACTACATTGATTTCTGAATTTTCAATTAAAAAGGTGCATTCCCCTACCTCCTCACACAGTTCATCAATGCATTCAATATTCTCTAATTTTGTTCTGCAACAATTTGTGAGATGCCCTTTTTTATTACATCTTTTGCATAATTCTTTAATAGCAGGACTCTTTCTGCTACTGGCTAGATGATGTATGCTATCACACCGATAACATCTTCTCCTGGTGTGTGACAATGTGTATGTCCTAGTCCTAGGGACTGCCTTACTTTTATGTACAAACTGGGACTCTAAAGCCCTCCGGAGACGGAGATACTGAACCTGGAAGTGAGCCATGTAGGACCTTTCCTCTAAAACCCTGTGTTTTTCGTTCCCTAGGAAACGGTGGGTGACGAGGAGGAGGTCGAGCCCAACGGTCTCAGTTGGGCATATTGAGGAGGCAGCTGATGTGATAACGAGATTGGGAGAGTTCCAATGCGCCGTTGCGCGGAGTTAAGTTATAAAAAGTTAAGTTGAGTTATTTATTGTTCAACGCCGAAGCAGAGAGCGGAGTGTTACCAGGAAGAGTTACATAAAGAAATACTGCCGCATATCGTGTTGTGAGGAGGCGCGGACCGCGATGACCTGCTCCTGACCAACGGAGTGAGAGGAGGAGGGAGACGTTCTTCACGACTGGAAGAAAAGGTGATTTTCCGACTCCGGAGCCGAGGTTTGAAGTTAGGAAGAGGCGGGGATGAGATCGAGCATTCGTTTGCCGACTGAGGGGAAAACGGAAGACTCAGCCCGCAGGTAACGCTCCGTAATGAGGGGAGGGGTAAAAACCTATGACCTGGTAAGAGGCTGACAAAGCGAGAGGATCGTTTGATTAACCCATAAGAGGGTTGGGAAGTGAAAGGGCGAAGAGAAATCCTTAAAGAGTCAGGCCACACGAACTTTATATACGTATGTGCAACAAAAGGAAATAAGGGCTTAACTATGTGGGAAGCCAAATGAAGTAGGAAAGGCCACCTTACTGAAAAGTGTAACGAAATTGCACACTTACAAAATAAAACAAGTGAACATCCACATAAACGAACAGTGAAAAGAAAGAGGACTCTAGAATAGAGGGTGATGTGCTGAAAGGACTTTTGAAAAGGAAGCCAGCCGTGACAATTGGAAAACAATAAAAAGCCAGCAGGCTCATGCAACCATACTGAAAGAAATAAACAATACATAGCTCGAAGTGGAAAGAAAAGGAACATAGAGACCTTTGAACTTTATTAGCCCAGTCACAAGGTAAACAGAAGAGGAAAAGGAAGATCCTTTAAGAATCAAAACCAAAGAGCCAAAGTGAAACGTCAATCCGGAGAGACAGAGGAAAAGCAAAGCAAGAGACGAAAAAGGAAAAGAAGAGAGGAAAAGACAGAAGTAAAGACAAAGATAAATAAATAAGACCTCGAACAGTCTTTCAGATAAAACTTACCTTTTCAATTCCTGGCCAGCCAGACAAGACGACCCTCTCCTTGAAGATTGGCGGAACCTTGCAGAAGAAGTATCCTTTTTTCTGGCTTTTCTGAAAAGAAAAGAATTTGGTTAATAAAGAATTGGGCTCTCTTTCAGTCCCAAGAAAACTACTTTTGGCTGAAGTCTCATAATTCTTGTTATTTCGTACCATCTAACCGTTAGGTTGTCACAGTTTGGTGTCGGAAGTAGGATACTGAGAACGCCATGGAGGACCTTATTATGACACTGAGCGAGGGTCAACAACTTTTACAACAAGCCCTACAAATGCAATCACAACAAGCTCAAGCTGACAGGTTAGCCTTCCAACAGGCCTTACAAATACAGCAAGCTCAACTACTCGAAGTCACAAATATACAAAACAATCCCCAGGTACGCACCTCTGTCTTACAGAAGTATTTGGCAGGCGAAGACCCAGGGCACTTCTTTGTGAATTTTGAAAGAGTAGCTCGGAATGCACAGTGGCCCGCCGAGAGATGGTGTCATTACATCGCACCATTGATGACCAGTGAGATGCAATGTGCATATCAAGCGGCAAACCCTGCAGGTGATACCAGCTATGCAGACATGAAAAAAGTGGTATTGGAACGGATGGGACACGACGAGGAAACTTATCGACTAAAGTTTAAAGAAGTCAAGTTGAAGGGGGATGAAACTCCGAGGCAGTTGTTTTATCGAGTAAAGGAATTGGCAGAGAAATGGTTACAACCTGGTACCTCTACTTCAGGTGAAATAACTGAAAAGGTAATTCTGGAACAGTTCGTCGAAGCTCTCTCTGGTCCGGTATAGAGGTGGGTCAAACAACATCCCAGGCTGTCCTTAACGGAAGCTGTAGATGTGGCCTCGGCTTACCAAAAGGCTGGACAAGGGAAGGTGATGACATATCCGACAAGCTATAAACCACCCCTTTTGTTGAATAAGTCCGCTACAACACCAAGATGGCCTCACTCAATGCTACGAAGATTAGAAGGTGACAGCGTACGCTCCAGACCTAGCAGTGAGGGTCCGGTGAATTATCGTCAAGCTACTCTTACACCTAGAGGCCCACAATGTTTTGACTGTGGAGACTGGGGACATTTAGCAAGATTTTGTCCGAAAAAACCGAAAGCTGAACCAATGGAGGTCGGGGTACTCGAATCCCAAAAAGGAATTGAGGTTCCAGAAATGATGAATGGTAGATCGTCGCAGTATCTGTATACCTGTGATGCAGAGGTGGATGGAAAGCACACCACCGCGTTAATTGACTCAGGGAGCCTACAGACAGCCGTAACATCAGAGCTGGTAGGTGAAGATTATTATTCCTCAGAAAAAATTCCTGTTCGATGTGTACATGGGGATGTAAGGGTTTACCCATCTAAGGAAATACAAATCAAGGTAGTCGGGGAAACAATGGGGGTGAAGGCAGCAGTACTTCCTCATTTACCAAAACCACTTTTAATTGGCTCGGATATTCCGAAATTTCCCGAGTTAGTTCATAAAATTGAGAAGAGCTGGTTGGAAACAGCCCCTTTCCATAGTGATGAAATACCTAGTCCAGTTCCTAAAATACAAAAAAGCCAAAAACTCAGACGCTCTCTGAAGGAAGAATGGAGAGCTAAAAATGTTCTCCCGGTAGCAGTGGACTGGAAGATCGAGGAAGACGGAGACAGTTTCAGGTCTGCTCAAGAGCTAGATCCTTTGCTACAATATGCACGGGAACAGGCTTTAGAAGAAGTAACAGGAGAAGGACCACGATTCATCAAGGAGAATGGGTTGTATTATAGATTAATTAAGGCCAGGAATGGTGAGGAATTGAAACAGTTACTGATTCCCCATAAATTGTATCAGACTATATTGGAAGTCGCTCACATTCAAATTGGTGAAGGGCACTTAGGAACGGAGAAAACAACAAAAAAGATATTGGATAGATTTTATTGGCCTGGAGTGTACCAGCAGGTAGTCCGATTCTGTCAGAGATGTGAGGACTGCCAGCGGAAGAACCGAGCCAATGTGAGAAAAGCACCACTTCAACCTATGCCACTAGTGATGGAACCGTTCAGTAGGATCGGAATAGATATTGTTGGACCTTTGGAGCCGACTCGAAGAGGTCACAAATACATTCTTGTAGTGGTCGATTATGCAACTAGATACCCCGAGGCCTTTCCCCTGAAAGCCACAAATACCCATCAGATTTGTGACGCAATCATACCTTTCATTGGACGAGTTGGGATACCCCGAGAGATTGTCACCGACCGGGGGTCGAATTTCATGTCCAAGGTACTAGAACAAGTTTGTGAGACATTAAAAATAGAACATCTAAAAACCGCTGTGTACCACCCACAGACTGATGGGCTGGTGGAACGTTATAATTATACCATCAAGCAAATGCTGAAGAAAACGACTTCCCCAGAGAATAAAGACTCGGATAGAATACTTCCGTGGATATTAATGACACTCAGGAATACTCCACAGTCATCAACAGGATTTTCACCCTTTGAGTTAATGTTCAGGAGGCCAGTTTGTACTTTGTTAGACCTGTTAAAAGAAACCTGGGAAGAGCAACCAAACCATGAGATAACATTAACAGAGTATGCCTCCCAACTACAGGAAAGAGTGGAAAAACTACAAAAAGTGGCTAGAGATAATCTTCTCCAAGCACAGATAAGACACGAGAAATACTACAATCAAAATACACAGTTACGTACTCTTAAGAAAGGAGATCAAGTACTCGTCTTGGTACCTACATCAGAGAACAAAATGCTGGCTACTTGGAAAGGTCCTTATGAGATTCAAGAAGTGTTGGGACCTTTGACCTATAAAGTGAAACAGACAGACTGTAAATTTCCTTATCAAACATATCATGTCAATTTACTTAAAAAATGGAGATCTCCAGTCCCAACAATAGCCATGATATCTGTGAATGAAGTAGCAGAAGAACAATTTCTCCAACTAAAGAAGAAAACTGGTTCCGAGAGCCTAAATATAAACCCAAGTTTGTCAGCTGTCCAAAAAACAGAATTGTCTAATGTCATACAAAGCTTTTCACATGTATTCTCCTCCCTACCAGGGAAAACTAGTCTAACAGATCATCGTATAGTCACCAAACCAGGGGCAGTAGTGAGACAAAGACCTTATCGAATCCCTGAGTCAAAGATCAAAGCCTTCAACCAAGAGGTCCAAGAAATGCTGGATTTAGGGATCATTGAACCCTCCTACAGTGACTGGTGCTCCCCGGTAGTCCTGGTACCGAAGCCGGATGGGAGTGTGAGATTCTGTATGGATTTTCGAAAAGTAAATGACATTTCTAAATTTGATGCATATCCAATGCCTCGAATAGAAGACCTCCTGAACAATTTAGAGAAGGCGAGGTTTTTGACTACAATTGATTTAACCAAAGGTTACTGGCAAATTCCTCTGCTTCCTGCAGATAAGGAAAAGACAGCGTTTGCCACACCCACAGGTTTGTATCAATTTACGGTACTACCCTTCGGGTTGCATGGAGCTCCGGCGACCTTTCAGAGACTGATGAACCATATTATCAAAGGACATGAACAGTATGTCGGTGCTTACCTTGATGATATCATAGTCTACAGCAACACCTGGACAGAACACCTGCAACATCTTACAAGAATACTTAAAACCTTGGAAACGACAGGGTTACACATAAATCCCAAAAAAACTCATGTTGCTATGTTTCATACAAAGTATTTGCGGTATTACGTCGGTCAGGGGATTATCAGACCCCAAGAGGAGAAGATCAAGGCCATAAAACAATTGAAATTTCCAGCTACCCCTAAACAAGTACGGGCGTTTCTAGGGTTTGTGGGATACTATCGAAGATTTATTCCACACTTTTCTACTCTAGCCAGCCCTCTCACGGATCTCTTAAAAAAGGGCTCAGCGACAAAGAAAACGTGGGAGACTCTGGAGACTTTACAAGCGTTTAAGGCTTTAAAGGAGACCCTCACCGAAAGAGCTGTCTTACACTGCCCGGATTTTAACGCCCCGTTTTATCTACACATCGATGCCTCGGGTACCGGACTCGGAGCTGTGCTGTTCCAGGATCAGGGGGAGAAAGAAAGGCCCATACTCTTCATTAGTCGGAAGCTGTTACCACACGAGTTGAACTACCCAACTATCGAGAAGGAGTGTTTGGCCGTAAAGTGGTCTATTGACGCTTTAAGATATTATCTGTTAGGTCGAGAGTTCACTTTAATAACAGATCATGCTCCCCTGGTCTGGCTTGCTCGGAACAAGGATTCAAATCAAAGAATACTTAGATGGTTTCTTTCCCTCCAGCCCTTCTCCTTTAGAACAATTCATAAACCAGGGAAACTGTTAGCCCAAGCTGATTTCTGTCCAGGGCAGAAACCCTTCCCGATCGTAAGGGTTTAGTAGAGGGGGTGTGACAATGTGTATGTCCTAGTCCTAGGGTCTGCCTTACTTTTATGTACAAACTAGGACTCTAAAGCCCTCCGGAGACGGAGATACTGAACCAGGAAGTGAGCCATGTAGGACCTTTCCTCTAAAACCCTGTGTTTTTTGTTCCCTAGGAAACGGTGGGGGACGAGGAGGAGGTCGAGCCCAACGGTCTCAGCTGGGCATATTGAGGAGGCAGCTGATGTGATAACGAGATTGAGAGAGTTCCAATGCGCCGTTGCGCGGAGTTAAGTTATAAAAAGTTAAGTTGAGTTATTTATTGTTCAACGCTGAAGCGGAGAGCGGAGTGTTACCAGGAAGAGTTACATAAAGAAATACTGCCGCGTATCGTGTCGTGAGGAGGCGCGGACCACAACGACCTGCTCCTGACCAACGGAGTGAGAGGATGAGGGAGACATTGTTCACGACTGGAAGAAAAGGTGATTTGCCGACTCTGGAGCTGAGGTTTGAAGTTAGGAAGAGGCGGGGATGAGATCGAGCATTCGTTCGCAGACAGAGGGGAAAACGGAAGACTCAGCCCGCAGGTAACGCTCCGTAACGAGGGGAGGAGTAAAAACCTATGACCTGGTAAGAGGCTGACAAAGCGAGAGGATCGTTTGATTAACCCATAAGAGGGTTGGGAAGTGAAAGGGCGAAGAGAAATCCTTAAAGAAAGAGTCAGGCCACACGAACTTTATATACGTATGTGCAACAAAAGGAAATAAGGGCTTAACTATGTGGGAAGCCAAATGAAGTAGGAAAGGCCACCTTACTGAAAAGTGTAACGAAATTGCACACTTACAAAATAAAACAAGCGAACATCCACATAAACGAACAGTGAAAAGAAAGAGGACTCTAGAATAGAGGGTGATGTGCTGAAAGGACTTTTGAAAAGGAAGCCAGCCGTGACAATTGGGAAACAGAAAAAGCCGGCAGGCCCATGCAACCGTACTGAAAGAAATAAACAATACATGGCTCGAAGTGGAAAGAAAAGGAACATAGAGACCTTTGAACTTTATTAGCCCAGTCACAAGGTAAACAGAAGAGGAAAAGGAAGATCCTTTAAGAATCGAAACCAAAGAGCCAAAGTGAAACGTCAATCCGGAGAGACAGAGGAAAAGCAAAGCAAGAGACGAAAAAGGAAAAGAAGAGAGGAAAAGACAGAAGTAAAGACAAAGATAAATAAATAAGACCTCGAAGAGTCTTTCAGATAAAACTTACCTTTTCAATTCCTGGCCAGCCAGACAAGACGACCCTCTCCTTGAAGATTGGCGGAACCTTGCAGAAGAAGTATCCTTTTTTTCTGGCTTTTCTGAAAAGAAAATAATTTGGTTAATAAAGAATTGGGCTCTCTTTCAGTCCAAAGAAAACTACTTTTGGCTGAAGTCTCATAATTCTTGTTATTTCGTACCATCTAACCGTTAGGTTGTCAGATGGTGTCATTGATATCTCTTCTCTCTTTGAACTTGGCTCCTTTCTTTTTCACATGTTTTGGACCCTTTTTCAGATATTGTTTCCTTTTTGTTGTTCCTTTCCTGTACTATTAAGACTTCAGATAGTTGAGATATCTCCTCTTTTTTGTTTTCATTTTCCACTCTGCTTTCAAGTTTTTTCACACATTTATTGGTGTGTTCTACCTCTTTGCAACTCTGTGGACTTCATCTCACGATGGATTTCCTTTAGACCATAGTGCCTCCCTCACTTTGTCATTATTGTATTCCAGCATGAATTGATCATGAAGACATTCATCTAAATTTTTGCCAAACTCTCATGAAGATAAACCGCGTAGTGCAGTAATAAATTGTTCAACTGTTTCTCCAGCTTCTTGTTTTCTCGTCCCGAAATTATATCTCTCAAGAATGAAACTCAGACTTTTCATAATGCATATCTAAAATGTTTATACATTTCTCATATTCTGCAAGTCCTGATGCTTCATTATCAGATAGAGGTGTAAGATTCTCAAATTGTTCCTGCCCATAGTTTCCTAGGCAGTGAATGAGTAAACACTTGTTCTGTTCATTCGACAAATTCAGACTATGGGCTGCAAAGACGTAATGGTCAAAACGTTTTTTTCCATCTTTTCCGGGGTACTATCAGCTCACCCTTTGCATCTAGAAAATAATTTGGTGGCGGTAAGCCTTGCATTGTTGTTAACCAGTTTTGCTTTTGTTTTTCACTTGGTAAAGTATGTCTACGTTTGTTCAGAATTGTTATTGCAGGAGTATTCCCTTGAAGTTCATAGACAATTGACTGTTTTTTAAATTAATTTTTTATACTAGTTTCATAAATTCTTCTTTAAACACATATATTTTAATTATGTTTACCCTTAATGTTGCTCAATTTGCTTGTAATTGCAGTGCTTGCTGTAATTGTGAACCAATGATGGTCACATAGTCATTTGTTGCTCACAAAATGAACTTGAATACAATTCTACCTTTGTAGATTGTGTAGCACATAAAAACACTTAGGGCCTCATTACAACTCTGGCGGTAGCCGTGCCGGCAAAACTGGAATGGCTGCCGCTGGAGTTGCATTTTTGCTGGCACCCATGAATGTGCAAGAACCGGCTCATGCCGAGTTTGGCTGACCCGGTAATTGCCCATTTACGGATGCCGGCAGTAAGGGACTCCCCATCCCCATTCGGCCCCTGTAGTATCTTGGGAGTGGTTATCAATGCAAACTGGATAAACAGGAACCACTCCAGAGCCAGGATCATCAAAAGTAAGTCTTCTTTATTTGTTACAGCTATAGAAGGAAAGTTGAGATAAGGAGATGAGGTGATGTCCTGCTGTTCCCTTGGCTCTCTCCCTGCTAGTCCCCAACCATCGATCCTGGAACCCTTACACTCTCCCCATTCCAGGCCTCACATAACATTCCAAGCTCCACTTCTAAGTCACACATACACACACTGCTCTCTTATCAGATTGAACACCAACAGTGAATGCCTCTAAGCGCTATGCCACATCTATGGACTAGGTTACTACAGCCCCATAGGGCTGAATGGCGATGGGACGTTGGATGCTCCGGCACCATTCAGAATGGTGCCGGTGCATCCAACGTGCTGTACTTGCTGGTGCTGCTCTGCCAGCCAGGTCAGGCCTGGCGAGCTGACAGGTGCCCGCGAGCACGGCTTGTAGTGTGACGGTCCGGGAACTATGGTACCGCCAGGCTTACCGGTACCGTAGTTCACGGACTGCCATACTTAAAATGTGGCCCTTAATGTTCCTTAATGCATGTCTCTTTTATACATGTAATGCCTTTGCATTACAATAAAATGGACTTAGTTTCATATGCGCGTCACTCACAGCAATAATATCATCAGATTAGATCACAAGAACCGACTTCATTACTGGTGTCCAAGGAAACCAAATAGCGGCACGTTTTATCGGCGTTGGGGGGTTATTTCCTGTAATGTGCACGTGACTTGTACTCACGGCCTGATTCAAAGGACGCACAATCACGTCCTGGTGAATAATGCTGTCTTAGAATGCTCGTGCAATAGTTTGTGTGCGGAAGGAAGTTCCGTTGCTGGCAGTCAAGTCTCACAACAGCTCTGTAACACTGGCAGTGCTATATTGTCTTCCTATACATGCAATCAGTTCCCCGCTGCTGTATCACAGCCCACTCTGTAGAATGGCGCTCCTTCCTGATCTCCAGCTTGTCTTTAAATGTTCCTTCTCACACACATTCCTTGCTGCCAAAATGTAGCCAGCCATTATCCTGACAGATGAAACACGCGCAAAGGATTCGTAGATGAACAGCGACTCGGTGGGCTGCTGTTCCTGGGTCAACCCCATCCCCATCGCCACTGACGAATCTCCCACACACAACAAGTTGTTGATATTTAGAGTTTTATTTGAGTATAAGGCTTAGCCCCCCGGCTCAGTCAACAGCACAACATCAAGTGCTTAGTATACCATGTCATCCCTGCATCTTTCCTCCAATGTTCTATGTTCTCCATTCTATGTTCCATCTCTCTATTCCAAGGGAGAGTGGACATAGAGTGAAGAACCATGTAACGAAGGATGTTACAAGCTTCATTGTGCATGAAAGACTGAGGTCTGTGAGCTCAGGGGCCACATATCCGAGGCAGAGATATTCTGACAGGTCCCCTGCCCCTTTCTGCACAGCAGTATGGACACACATGCTGATTCCAGCTCTGCTGCCTCTTTGCTGAATGGACCAGTTTCATCAATTATACCTGCAGGGGCATTTAAAGAAATGGAAAAGGTGCAAAGGAAAACTTCACATTGCACACGCTGCACAGAACATTTGAAAGAAACACATGCGAGGAAAAGTGGTGAGGTCAGTAGCTCTGTAGTATCGGGGATGGTAAGAAGACATCTGGATTCAGGAAAGGCACAGGAGACCAGTATATATAAAAGGAGTAAGTTTATTTATAAGTTACAGAGTTACAGGACTAGTTATATAGAAAGGGGCAGGGAGCTAAACAGATGACATCCTTTCAGTAAGGTTCTCCCATCCTGTGTCCCCAACTGTAGCTCTTGGAACCTTCAGGTCCCATCACATTCCATATGACATAGCTGTGTTCTACCATCAGCAGCACTGTGTGCACCTGTACCATCCTCATCATTCCACACTCTATGTGCAGATGTGCACCTTCCTGGTAGCCTCACTGCCATCTGTACCATCCTCATTGTTTCACTCTATGTGCAGATGTGCACCTTCCTGGTAGCCTCACTACCATCTGTACCATCCTCATCATTTCACTCTATGTGCAGATGTGCACCTTCCTGGTAACCTCTGTACCATCTGTGCCATCCTCATCATTTCACAATCTATGTGCAAATGTGCACCTTCCTGGTAGCCTCTAACCTATCTGTACCATCCTCATCATTCCACACTCTATGTGCAGATGTGCACCTTCCTGGTAGCCTCAATACCATCTGTACCATCCTCATAATGTCACACTCTTTTATGTGCAGATGTGCACCTTCCTGGTAGCCTCTAAACTATCTGTACCATCCTCATCATTTCACATTCTGTGCAGATGTGCACCTTCCTACTAGCCTCTAAACCATCTGTACCTTCCTCATCATTTCACACTGAATGTGCAAATGTGCACCTTCCTACTAGCCTCTATACATCTGTACAATCCCCATCATTTCATACTCTTTCATGTGCAGATGTGCACCTTCCTGGTAGCCTCACTACCATCTGTACCATCCTCATCGTTTCACTCTATGTGCAGATGTGCACCTTCCTGGTAGCCTCACTACCATCTGTACCATCCTCATCATTTCACTCTATGTGCAGATGTGCACCTTCCTAGTAACCTCTGTACCATCTGTGCCATCATCATCATTTCACAATCTATGTGCAAATGTGCACCTTCCTGGTAGCCTCTAACCTATCTGTACCATCCTCATCATTCCACACTCTATGTGCAGATGTGCACCTTCCTGGTAGCCTCAATACCATCTGTACCATCCTCATAATGTCACACTCTTTTATGTGCAGATGTGCACCTTCCTGGTAGCCTCTAAACTATCTGTACCATCCTCATCATTTCACATTCTGTGCAGATGTGACCTTCCTACTAGCCTCTAAACCACCTGTACCTTCCTTATCATTCCACACTCTATGTGCAGATGTCCACCTTCCTGGTAGCCTCAATACCATCGGTACCATCCTCATCATTTCACACTCTTTTATGTGCAGATGTGCACCTTCCTGGTAGACTAAACCATCTCTACAATTCTCATCATTTCAGACTCCATGTGCAGATGTGCACCTTCCCAGTAGCCTCTATACCATCTGTACCATCCTCATCATTTCACACTCTATGTGCAGATGTGCACCTTCCTGGTAGCCTCAATACCATCTGTACCATCCTCATAATTTCACACTCTTTTATGTGCAGATGTGCACCTTCCTGGTAGCCTCTATACCATCTGTACCATCCTCATCATTTCACACTCTATGTGCAGATGTGCACCTTCCTGGTAGCCTCTATACCATCCAGATCATTTCACTCTATGTGCTGATGTGCACCTTCTTGCTAGCCTCGATACCATCTGTACCATCCTGATCGTTTCACTCTATGAGCAGATGTGCACCTTCCTACTAGCCTCTAAACCATCTGTACCCTCCTCATCATTCCGCACTCTATGTGCAGATGTCCACCTTCCTGGTAGCCTCAATACCATCGGTACCATCCCCATCATTTCACACTCTTTTATGTGCAGATGTGCACCTTCCTGGTATCCGCAATACCATATGTACCATCCTCATCATTCCACACTCTATGTGCAGATGTGCACCTTCCTGGTAACTTCTATACCACCTGTACCATCCTCATCATTTCACACTCTATGTGCAGATGCACACCTTCCTGGTAGCCTCAATACCATCTGTACAATCCCCATCATTTCATACTCTTTTATGTGCAGATGTGCACCTTCCTGATAGCCTCTAAACGATCTGTACCATCCTCATCATTTCACACTGAATGTGCAAATGTGCACCTTCCTACTAGCCTCTATACATCTGTACAATCCCCATCATTTCATACTCTTTCATGTGCAGATGTGCACCTTCCTGGTAGCCTCTATATCATCTGTACCATCCTCATCATTTCATACTACGTGCAGATGTGCACCTTTCTGGTAGCCTCTATACCATCTGTACCATCCTCATCATTTCACACTCTATGTGCAGATGTGCACCTTCCTGGTAGCCGCTATACCATCCAGGTCATTTCACTCTATGTGCTGATGTGCACCTTCTTGCTAGCCTCGATACCATCTGTACCATCCTGATCGTTTCACTCTATGTGCAGATGTGCACCTTCCTACTAGCCTCTAAACCATCTGTACCTTCCTCATCATTCCACACTCTATGTGCAGATGTCCACCTTCCTGGTAGCCTCAATACCATCGGTACCATCCTCATCATTTCACACTCTTTTATGTGCTGATGTGCACCTTCCTGGTAGCCTCTATACCATCTGTACCATTCTCATCGTTTCACTCTGTGCAGATGTGCACCTTCCTGGTAGCCTCTATACTATCTGTACCATCCTCATCATTTCACAATCTATGTGCAAATGTGCACCTTCCTGGTAGCCTCTAACCCATCTGTACCATCCTCATCATTCCACACTCTATGTGCAGATGTGCACCTTCCTGGTAGCCTCTATACCATCTCTACCATTCTCATCGTTTCACTCTATGTGCAGATGTGCACCTTCCTGGTAACCTTTGTACCATCTGTGCCATCCTCATCATTTCACAATCTATGTGCAAATGTGCACCTTCCTGGTAGCCTCAATACCATCTGTACCATCCTCATAATGTCACACTCATTTATGTGCAGATGTGCACCTTCCTGGTAGCCTCTAAACTATCTGTACCATCCTCATCATTTCACACTCTGTGCAGATGTGCACCTTCCTACTAGCCTCTAAACCATCTGTACCTTCCTCATCATTCCACACTCTATGTGCAGATGTCCACCTTCCTGGTAGCCTCAATACCATCGGTGCCATCCTCATCATTTCACACTCTTTTATGTGCAGATGTGCACCTTCCTGGTAGCCTCTATACCATCTGTACCATTCTCATCGTTTCACTCTATGTGCAGATGTGCACCTTCCTGGTAGACTAAACCATCTCTACCATTCTCATCATTTCAGACTCCAAGTGCAGATGTGCACCTTCCCAGTAGCCTCTATACCATCTGTACCATCCTCATCATTTCACACTCTATGTGCAGATGTGCACCTTCCTGGTAGCCTCAATACCATCTGTACCATCCTCACAATTTCACACTCTTTTATGTGCAGATGTGCACCTTCCTGGTAGCCTCAATACCATATGTACCATCCTCATCATTCCACACTCTATGTGCAGATGTGCACCTTCCTGGTAGCTTCTATACCATCTGTACCATCCTCATCATTTCACACTCTATGTGGAAATGTGCACCTTCCTACTAGCCTCTATACATCTGTACGAGCCTCATCACTTCACACTCTTTTATGTGCAGATGTGCACCTTCCTGGTAGCCTCTATATCATCTGTACCATCCTCATCATTTCATACTACGTGCAGGTGTGCACCTTTCTGGTAGCCTCTATACCATCTGTACCATCCTCATCATTTCACACTCTATGTGCAGATGTGCACCTTCCTGGTAGCCTCTATACCATCCAGGTCATTTCACTCTATGTGCTGATGTGCACCTTCTTGCTAGCCTCGATACCATCTGTACCATCCTGATCGTTTCACTCTATGTGCAGATGTGCACCTTCCTGGTAGCCTCAATACCATTGGTACCATCCTCATCATTTCACACTCTTTTATGTGCAGATGTGCACCTTCTTGGTAGCCTCTATACCATCTGTACCATTCTCATCATTTCACTCTATGTGCAGATGTGCACCTTCCTGGTAGCCTCTATACTATCTGTACCATCCTCATTATTTCACACTCTTTTATGTGCAGATGTGCACCTTCCTGGTAGACTAAACCATCTCTACCATTCTCATCATTTCAGACTCCATGTGCAGATGTGCACCTTCCCAGTAGCCTCTATACCATCTGTACCATCCTCATCATTTCACACTCTATGTGCAGATGTGCACCTTCCTGGTAGCCTCAATACCATCTGTACCATCCTTATAATTTCACACTCTTTTATGTGCAGATGTGCACCTTCCTGGTAGCCTCAATACCATATGTACCATCCTCATCATTCCACACTCTATGTGCAGATGTGCACCTTCCTGGTAGCCTCAATACCATCTGTACAATCCCCATCATTTCATAGGCCCTCATTACGACCCTGGCGGAAATCGGAAAACGATGGCGGAGATGCAATACCGCCATCGAATAGCGCTGGGTGCGACTATGACCCGCCACCGCAAAGTACGAAGCCATTAGCGACACCGTAGTGAACGCCAACGCTAACTGCACCAAGTACGCGCGCGCGCGCCATGCCAAACCGTAAATACCACCATGGCGCAAGGGTACGCGAATTCCGACCCTAGCGGACATGTACCTAACGCCATCAAGCATGGCGGAAAGCACCATTCCGCCATGGTGAGAAGTACGGCATCGCGAATCAACCGTAAACGGCCCCACTGAGTGCCTGTACACCGCTCCCTGCCCACAAAGTACAACTCCTCGTAGGTGCAATGAAGTCACAATGCTACCAGTGAAATGTACAAGTCACCCATGCATGCCAACGAACAAAAGATCCACAAGAGGGGCCAATGGGAGCTGCAGGGCACAGATGGCACGAATACAGAAGCCATTCCAATGGACATGACCACATTCCCCCCCCCCGAAACGCACGCAAACACAGGCACCTGTGACCAGCAATATTCCGAAAATCACAACATTCCACCAGTCCACCTGGCTGACCGTCGTCTGTTACACAAAACCCAATCCCCCGCCCCTGAGCATGACAACATTCAAACAGTCATATTGGCAGCCCCCATCCCTGACCTCACTGGGCTCCGTAGGCAAACGCGCCCAGCACAGTACCACGCGACTATACTCCGAAACCGGAATCCAATGCAGATCTCCTCACAACACATCGCTCCCCAAATAGGAATATGCCACATCACTCGCAAAGAAGAACGCTACACGTCCCATATCAGAATAGAAATTTAATGCACAACTAAATCACCAAGCTCATACAGCCATTAGTCCATGAACTACAAAACACATATCACCATTGTGGGCTGCATCCGCAAGGAATGACCAGCTACTACTTGTGTGACGCCCTGTTCCATCATGGTACACAGAGCCACATTCACGTACGAAAAGGCAACATGGAAGCGCACAGAACCGCAGGCCCATCCCAATGGGGAGGCACTAGTCCAACTGAAAGGCCGAAATGTTGCTCCGAGCCACTAGTACTGCGTAAGGGCATGTGGGCCATTGGCGATCGTCCCATAAGATCGTAATGCTGCTCCACTGATTAACACGAAGCAGCAGGTGTCTTGAGTAAACGCCATCTGCAGGAGTGGCATACAGATGGCAGTGGCAAAAGGGGAGGAGATACCTGTCAACCAAAAGAAAAGAAAAAGAACAGAATGGCCATCAGAAGTACATTCGAAGAACTCACTCCAATGACCACACTAAATCCACAGCCATATGCATGCTAGCCCACTCAAAAGGATCATCACCACCCCAAAACCACTTGCGACTCATAACTATCTATATCGAGGTGTAAACACCATCCCAAACGAGTGTACCTGTGCATGCGTCTGTCAAAACAGATTCCATCAGATGGGAATGTTAACGTGCATGGACACAAGTGTCTGAAGGCGCGTCGAGACAGGGAGGGCTCAACAAGGCCAGATAGACGATGGTCCCACTATGGCAGCCCTGCATCACATAGCGCAGGGGAGGCGGATAGATTCCAAGAAGCCCTGTACATGGCAAACCCTGTATCAAATCACCTGCCCATGCATCCATTCATCATTCCCTCATCCTGTTATAAAAACGCCTGAATATTTACTCACAAAACATTCGGAATTTCCATTGAGTCTGTGCGTTATGCAGCCTGCAAAATCCACAGTGTCCCAGCCCGTAATTTCAGTGATGTGAAGTTACATGAATTTGGGAACGTCCGGCCTCATCGCCCACGTCACTATTGCGCATCCCAAACTATTCATATCAATCATTGCTTCCTCGCCATGGCCTCTGTCTCAAGGACATCGAACAATAGAACGTTATATTTGCAGTCAGACCTGTGGGCATCTCCTCTCCGCTAGCCGAAAACCGAAAGCGCCGGCCTTCGAATTCCTCATTTGCAACATCACGTCGAAAAGGCATCTGTGGCCGTTTGAAATCACAAATTAATCCATCTAGTGCAGCTGTGTGTGAAAATGTCAACTGCCATCACCCACTAATGGGACGCCCCGCCCGTCGTTGCAACTCGGTACAGTGATGCATGAGGGCCCACCGTTACTCGAGTACTACGTTCCACTAACCCATCACAAGTCTGTTCGCGACTGCAAAGATTGTATGTGAAACAATGGGACCATAGCCGAATGTACATATCAACAAATGTTACACGGCCATCGGGTACAAATACATGATTGCAATAGCAAGATGCCGTTCCTCGAATAGCAGCGTTGTGTGCGGGACGTGCTCGCCCAAAGGGGAGAGCAGCTTGCACAGGTGGAATGAATCACCACAGGTGGAGGCCATACAGCCTGAAAACACATAAAGTGCACACCCAGTCTCCTCCCACAACCACACCCACTCCGAAATGCTACCGGCAGGACTCGCGATGTTGGCCTTGGGGGACCTGATAGCACTGCAAGTACTCCAACTCCAAGAAGAAGACGAACACCAACTACAACCGGCCGCACGGAGGAGACGCAGGAGGAGGAGGAGGCCAAGGCAGGGCCCGCAAGGGCCGCCAGCACAGCCACTACCACCACGCAGGCAGCCCGCAATCCCACGCCTCCGAGCACATCCGTTCAACCTCACTGATGAGCAGATCCACACCCTCTACCGTTTGGACCGGGACACCATAGCCGCAATAGTGGACATGACACAGGCTGACCTTGTCAGCATGATAGACAGCCCAACCGCCATCCCACCCCTACTGAAGGTGGTGTCTGTACTCCACTTCCTGGCCACGGGCACCTACCAGCACACAGTCGGACAGTTGCATGGCATTTCTCAGCCACTGTTCTCACGGACACTATTGCAAGTGCTCGATGCCCTCCTGAAGCACGCAGACGACTACATCTCTCTACCACGCTCGGAGCAGGACATTACCAACACTAAAGTGGGATTCCATGCACTTGCCGGCATACCGGGTTGCATTGGTGCCAACGACTGCACCCATGTGGAATTGGTCGTCCCACATGCCATGGAGGCCCAGTACCGCAACCGAAAACAATTTCATTCCCTGAATGTACAGATGGTGTGTGACTCCAACAGGATCATTACACATTGTTGTGCCAGATTCCCTGGATCAACCCATGATTCTATGGTCTTGAGGAACTCTACTATACCACGCTACATGGAGCGACACGCAGGGAACAGATCCTGGCTACTCGGTGAGTCTCTTTTCATGCATGATGATGTGGGGTATGTGATGCGGCAATGACCTGGCAGGAAGGGGGGGGGGGGTGTGCGTACGTAGCAATGGCATTCCACATCATACGTTTATCGTCCACATACAGGTGATGCTGGGTATCCACTGAAGAGATGGCTCCTCACACCAGTCCGGAACCCACGGAACCAGCAAGAGCAGGACTACAACCATGCCCACTCACGTACCCGTGTAGTCATTGAACAGGCATTCGGCCTACTGAAGACTCGTTTCCGCTGCCTCAGCAGGTCTGGCGGGGCACTCCTGTACCGCCATGAGAAGGTTGCAAAGATGGTGATGGCATGTGTCATGCTCCACAACATGTGCGTACGTAGAAATGTGCCCATGCCCCCTGACGCAGAACTGCAAGCACCTGATGATGGTCATGATGAGGGTGGGGATGTGGCAGCACCTCAAGGAGTCTGCGAGGCACCGGAGGGGCGTGACATTCGTCAGCATCTCATTGATGCATGCTTCTAGCACTCACGCCTGGTGGCTGATACATGGACACGGGACTCGTGGCACTGTGTGTGTCTGGTATATGCACAATATGGACTATACGCCTAGGATGGCCTAGTACATTAAGATCATTGTCGACACATCTCATTGGTTGATCATGCACTTGTTTATGGCATATGTGATATCATGTTGAACACCCTATCGACCTGCCACCCAAGTGAGCCCAACACACCCCCTCCACCCTCCTACCTCCCCCCCGAACACCAGTGTCCAAAGATGCTCATTGTCAGTGGGCTGTCGCTATTGCAAGCCCCCTCTGCGGGTGTCAGGGGCACCCCTGCCTGTGGAGCGCAGGTTCCTCCCAGATCTACGTTGGGGGCTGCCCTGGACGGAACTTGCAACGGATGATGTCTCTGCCTGCTCACGTCCATTCATGTCCCTAAGGGTTTGTGAGAGCTCCATGAGCACACGGCGCACTGCGGCAAGTTCGGCACATACGTCTTTGGACGTCGCATGCAGTTCCCCCCTCAGGCTCTCGGTGCTTCTCTCCATTTGGACTCTCAGGCTCTCGGTGCTACTCTCCATTTGGACTCTCAGGCTCTCGGTGCTACTCTCCATTTGGACTCTCAGGCTCTCGGTGCTACTCTCCATTTGTGCCCTTAGTGTCTCTGTACCTCTCTCCATTTCTGCCCTGAGTGTCTCAGTTGATGTTTCTATGTCTGCCTTAGTGCCCCCACATTCATCGGCATGGTCCTTGAGGAGCGTGGCCAGTTGCTGCTGTTGCCCGATTAACTGGTCGAGGGACTGTTGCCTCTGCTGGGCCATGGCCATTTGCGGGGGTGTCACAGAGGGGCTGTTGACCTCATGTTGCCTTGCCACAGGGCTTGGGGGGGATGGCCAGTCGTCGTCTTGTGGGTGCCCCTGCGTGGTATTCTCATGTTGTACGGGATGGGACAGACAGGGGGATTGGGACAGGTCATGGATGGATCTGACTTCGACATCCCCGTCTTCTGTGTCGGAGCATGCTGCCATCAATGGGGTGTCACCTATGGTGCTGCTGCCACCAGAGCCAGTGCCTTCTGTGGCATCCGTTGGGGGGACCTGTGGTGGTGGTGTTGTGGGCATGCTGGCTGCTGGGGTGCCTGTTGATGTTCCCTCCTCTGTGCTGCCACCTGATTTGTGCTGCTGCCGTGTCTTGATGCGTGCAGCTGAGGTGGAGGGTCTTTGGCCGTTGGTCTTGGCCCTCTTTGCAGGTGTGCTGGTAGGGGTGTTCTGTTGCTCGTCGTTTGGATCGGACCCTGTGGTGGAGTAAAGGAGGGCGAGGGTTATTATTGGGTCTGTGGGTATTGGAATGGCATTGTATCACATGCATTGGGGTGGTACATGAGGGTGATTTGGGTCGGGGCCTTGGAGGTGCTTTCATTTGTGTGTGGGGTGAGGGTGCAGTTGTTTGGCAGCCTGCAGTTAGGGTGTGCCTGCTGGACGTGTGGTGGGTGTTTTAGGGGTTTTTAATTATTTATGTATTTATTGTGGTTTTAAAGTGCGCTATGAGGGCGATGTGTGTGGACGTTCTCCTGGACATGTGTTTCTGTTGCACTATGTGGACACATGGTACTTCACATGATTGGACATTGTGGATTTAGCATTGTTTTATCTGGCCCACCTACCTGATTCTTCTGATGTCTGCACTCCTTTCTCCATCCCTCCGACTCCCTCAATGCTCTCCATTCCGATGGTGGAGGCACAGATTTCTTCCCAGGGGGTCAACTTGATGGGTGATTCAGGACCTCCCCCGGTGGCTGTGGCAATGTTGCGGTTGGCAGAGAGTATGCTGCGGACGCGTATCCGCAGGTCGTCCCACCGCTTTCTGCATTGCTGTGGGGTGCGGGGTGCGGTCCCCACCGCGCTTACCCGCTGTGCCACCAGAGCCCATATGGCCTTCTTGTTCGCAAGTGCCGTCCTGGTCATTTGCGTGGAGAAGACGACGGCAGCATTCTCCTGGAGGGTCTCTGTTAGCACGGTGAGTTCCTCACGGGAGAAGTGGACCTGCCGCTTGCGGTCGCACGCTTTCTTCGCTACTTTTCCCATTTTTCTTGGTTTCGCTAGGGTGGATGACGGGTTGGGGTGTGTCTCAGGGTAGTGTTTTTAGTGGTTGTGTGGTTTTAGTGGTTTTATAGGTGTACGGCGGGATGTTTCCCGTTCCGGGCCCATGTTTTTACTTCCGTTTCCGTATATTTCCGGTCACCGTACTTTCCGGTAGGCGCACTCTGCGGTGTCCGCTGTGATGGGTGGCGGTATTGCACCTAGGGCGACGTACGGCGGCAGTGTGGGCCGTTTTGGGGTCATTTCCGCCATCGCGGACTTTGCACTTCCGCCATGGCGTGGTGCTCGTGCCCGATGGGTCGGAATGGACCGCTCTTTGCTCCTTCGTGCAATGGCGGAAACGCTATTTACGCTGTTGCGGTCCGGTCAGTCACTTTCCGCCAGGGTCGTAATGAGGGCCATACTCTTTTATGTGCAGATGTGCACCTTCCTGATAGCCTCTAAACGATCTGTACCATCCTCATCATTTCACACTGAATGTGCAAATGTGCACCTTCCTACTAGCCTCTATACATCTGTACGAGCCTCATCATTTTACACTCTTTTGTGTGCAGATGTGCACCTTCCTGGTAGCCTCTATATCATCTGTACCATCCTCATCATTTCATACTACGTGCAGATGTGCACCTTT
This sequence comes from Ambystoma mexicanum, assembly GCF_040938575.1. NCBI lineage: Eukaryota > Metazoa > Chordata > Amphibia > Caudata > Ambystomatidae > Ambystoma > Ambystoma mexicanum. The sequence continues at coordinate 1,307,969,088 of NC_090928.1, forward strand.
CTGGTAGCCTCTATACCATCTGTACCATCCTCCTCATTTCACACTCTATGTGCAGATGTGCACCTTCCTGGTAGCCTCTATACCATCCAGGTCATTTCACTCTATGTGCTGATGTGCACCTTCTTGCTAGCCTCGATACCATCTGTACCATCCTGATCGTTTCACTCTATGTGCAGATGTGCACCTTCCTACTAGCCTCTAAACCATCTGTACCTTCCTCATCATTCCACACTCTATGTGCAGATGTCCACCTTCCTGGTAGCCTCAATACCATCGGTACCATCATCATCATTTCACACTCTTTTATGTGCAGATGTGCACCTTCCTGGTAGCCTCTATACCATCTGTACCATTCTCATCGTTTCACTCTATGTGCAGATGTGAACCTTCCTGGTAGCCTCTATACTATCTGTACCATCCTCATTATTTCACACTCTTTTATGTGCAGATGTGCACCTTCCTGGTAGACTAAACCATCTCTACCATTCTCATCATTTCAGACTCCATGTGCAGATGTGCACCTTCCCAGTAGCCTCTATACCATCTGTACCATCCTCATCATTTCACACTCTATGTACAGAAGGGCACCTTCCTGGTAGCCTCAATACCATATGTACCATCCTCATAATTTCACACTCTTTTATGTGCAGATGTGCACCTTCCTGGTATCCTCAATACCATCTGTACCATCCTCATCATTCCACACTCTATGTGCAGATGTGCACCTTCCTGGTAGCTTCTATACCATCTGTACCATCATTTCACACTCTATGTGCAGATGCACACCTTCCTGGTAGCCTCAATACCATCTGTACCACCTTCCTGGTATCCTCAATACCATCTGTACCATCCTCATCATTCCACACTCTATGTGCAGATGTGCACCTTCCTGGTAGCTTCTATACCATCTGTACCATCATTTCACACTCTATGTGCAGATGCACACCTTCCTGGTAGCCTCAATACCATCTGTACAATCCCCATCATTTCATACTCTTTTATGTGCAGATGTGCACCTTCCTGATAGCCTCTAAACGATCTGTACCATCCTCATCATTTCACACTGAATGTGCAAATGTGCACCTTCCTACTAGCCTCTATACATCTGTACCTTCCTCATCATTTCACACTCTTTTATGTGCAGATGTGCACCTTCCTGGTAGCCTCTATATCATCAGTACCATCCTCATCATTTCACACTCTTTTATGTGCAGATGTGCACCTTCCTGGTAGCCTCTATACCATCTGTACCATTCTCATCGTTTCACTCTATCTGCAGATGTGCACCTTCCTGGTAGACTAAACCATCTCTACCATTCTCATCATTTCAGACTCCAAGTGCAGATGTGCACCTTCCCAGTAGCCTCTATACCATCTGTACCATCCTCATCATTTCACACTCTATGTGCAGATGTGCACCTTCCTGGTACCCTCAATACCATCTGTACCATCCTCATAATTTCACACTCTTTTATGTGCAGATGTGCACCTTCCTGGTAGCCTCTATACCATCTGTACCATCCTCATCATTTCACACTCTATGTGCAGATGCACACCTTCCTGGTAGCCTCAATACCATCTGTACCACCCCAATCATTTCATACTCTTTTATATGCAGATGTGCACCTTCCTGATAGCCTCTAAACGATCTGTACCATCCTCATCATTTCACACTCTATGTGCAAATGTGCACCTTCCTACTAGCCTCTATACCATCTGTACCATCCTCATAATTTCACACTCTTTTATGTGCAGATGTGCACCTTCCTGGTAGCCTCTATATCATCTGTACCATCCTCATCATTTCATACTACGTGCAGATGTGCACCTTTCTGGTAGCCTCTATACCATCTGTACCATCCTCATCATTTCACACTCTATGTGCAGATGTGCACCTTCCTGGTAGCCTCTATACCATCCAGGTCATTTCACTCTATGTGCTGATGTGCACCTTCTTGCTAGCCTCGATACCATCTGTACCATCCTGATCATTTCACTCTATGTGCAGATGTGCACCTTCCTACTAGCCTCTAAACCATCTGTACCTTCCTCATCATTCCACACTCTATGTGCAGATGCCCACCTTCCTGGTAGCCTCAATACCATTGGTACCATCCTCATCATTTCACACTCTTTTATGTGCAGATGTGCACCTTCCTGGTAGCCTCTATACCATCTGTACCATTCTCATCATTCCACACTCTATGTGCAGATGTGCACCTTCCTGGTAGCCTCAATACCATCTGTACAATCCCCATCATTTCATACTCTTTTATGTGCAGATGTGCACCTTCCTGATAGCCTCTAAACGATCTGTACCATCCTCATCATTTCACACTGAATGTGCAAATGTGCACCTTCCTACTAGCCTCTATACATCTGTACGAGCCTCATCATTTTACACTCTTTTGTGTGCAGATGTGCACCTTCCTGGTAGCCTCTATATCATCTGTACCATCCTCATCATTTCATACTACGTGCAGATGTGCACCTTTCTGGTAGCCTCTATACCATCTGTACCATCCTCCTCATTTCACACTCTATGTGCAGAAGTGCACCTTCCTGGTAGCCTCTATACCATCCAGGTCATTTCACTCTATGTGCTGATGTGCACCTTCTTGCTAGCCTCGATACCATCTGTACCATCCTGATCGTTTCACTCTATGTGCAGATGTGCACCTTCCTACTAGCCTCTAAACCATCTGTACCTTCCTCATTATTCCACACTCTATGTGCAGATGTCCACCTTCCTGGTAGCCTCAATACCATCGGTACCATCCTCATCATTTCACACTCTTTTATGTGCAGATGTGCACCTTCCTGGTAGCCTCTATACCACCTGTACCATTCTCATCATTTCACTCTATGTGCAGATGTGAACCTTCCTGGTAGCCTCTATACTATCTGTACCATCCTCATTATTTCACACTCTTTTATGTGCAGATGTGCACCTTCCTGGTAGACTAAACCATCTCTACCATTCTCATCATTTCAGACTCCATGTGCAGATGTGCACCTTCCCAGTAGCCTCTATACCATCTGTACCATCCTCATCATTTCACACTCTATGTACAGATGCGCACCTTCCTGGTAGCCTCAATACCATATGTACCATCCTCATAATTTCACACTCTTTTATGTGCAGATGTGCACCTTCCTGGTATCCTCAATACCATCTGTACCATCCTCATCATTCCACACTCTATGTGCAGATGTGCACCTTCCTGGTAGCTTCTATACCATCGGTACCATCCTCATCATTTCACACTCTATGTGCAGATGCACACCTTCCTGGTAGCCTCAATACCATCTGTACAATCCCCATCATTTCATACTCTTTTATGTGCAGATGTGCACCTTCCTGATAGCCTCTAAACGATCTGTACCATCCTCATCATTTCACACTGAATGTGCAAATGTGCACCTTCCTACTAGCCGCTATACATCTGTACCTTCCTCATCATTTCACACTCTTTTATGTGCAGATGTGCACCTTCCTGGTAGCCTCTATATCATCGGTACCATCCTCATCATTTCACACTCTTTTATGTGCAGATGTGCACCTTCCTGGTAGCCTCTATACCATCTGTACCATCCTCATCATTTCACACTCTATGTGCAGATGCACACCTTCCTGGTAGCCTCAATACCATCTGTACCATCCCAATCATTTCATACTCTATCTGCAGATGTGCACCTTCCTGGTAGACTAAACCATCTCTACCATTCTCATCATTTCAGACTCCAAGTGCAGATGTGCACCTTCCCAGTAGCCTCTATACCATCTGTACCATCCTCATCATTTCACACTCTATGTGCAGATGTGCACCTTCCTGGTACCCTCAATGCCATCTGTACCATCCTCCTAATTTCACACTCTTTTATGTGCAGATGTGCACCTTCCTGGTAGCCTCTATACCATCTGTACCATCCTCATCATTTCACACTCTATGTGCAGATGCACACCTTCCTGGTAGCCTCAATACCATCTGTACCATCCCAATCATTTCACACTCTATGTGCAGATGTGCACCTTCCTGGTAGCCTCTATACCATCCAGGTCATTTCACTCTATGTGCTGATGTGCACCTTCTTGCTAGCCTCGATACCATCTGTACCATCCTGATCATTTCACTCTATGTGCAGATGTGCACCTTCCTACTAGCCTCTAAACCATCTGTACCTTCCTCATCATTCCACACTCTATGTGCAGATGCCCACCTTCCTGGTAGCCTCAATACCATTGGTACCATCCTCATCATTTCACACTCTTTTATGTGCAGATGTGCACCTTCCTGGTAGCCTCTATACCATCTGTACCATTCTCATCATTCCACACTCTATGTGCAGATGTGCACCTTCCTGGTTGCCTCAATACCATCTGTACAATCCCCATCATTTCATACTCTTTTATGTGCAGATGTGCACCTTCCTGATAGCCTCTAAACGATCTGTACCATCCTCATCATTTCACACTGAATGTGCAAATGTGCACCTTCCTACTAGCCTCTATACATCTGTACGAGCCTCATCATTTTACACTCTTTTGTGTGCAGATGTGCACCTTCCTGGTAGCCTCTATATCATCTGTACCATCCTCATCATTTCATACTACGTGCAGATGTGCACCTTTCTGGTAGCCTCTATACCATCTGTACCATCCTCCTCATTTCACACTCTATGTGCAGAAGTGCACCTTCCTGGTAGCCTCTATACCATCCAGGTCATTTCACTCTATGTGCTGATGTGCACCTTCTTGCTAGCCTCGATACCATCTGTACCATCCTGATCGTTTCACTCTATGTGCAGATGTGCACCTTCCTACTAGCCTCTAAACCATCTGTACCTTCCTCATTATTCCACACTCTATGTGCAGATGTCCACCTTCCTGGTAGCCTCAATACCATCGGTACCATCCTCATCATTTCACACTCTTTTATGTGCAGATGTGCACCTTCCTGGTAGCCTCTATACCACCTGTACCATTCTCATCGTTTCACTCTATGTGCAAATGTGAACCTTCCTGGTAGCCTCTATACTATCTGTACCATCCTCATTATTTCACACTCTTTTATGTGCAGATGTGCACCTTCCTGGTAGACTAAACCATCTCTACCATTCTCATCATTTCAGACTCCATGTGCAGATGTGCACCTTCCCAGTAGCCTCTATACCATCTGTACCATCCTCATCATTTCACACTCTATGTACAGATGCGCACCTTCCTGGTAGCCTCAATACCATATGTACCATCCTCATAATTTCACACTCTTTTATGTGCAGATGTGCACCTTCCTGGTATCCTCAATACCATCTGTACCATCCTCATCATTCCACACTCTATGTGCAGATGTGCACCTTCCTGGTAGCTTCTATACCATCGGTACCATCCTCATCATTTCACACTCTATGTGCAGATGCACACCTTCCTGGTAGCCTCAATACCATCTGTACAATCCCCATCATTTCATACTCTTTTATGTGCAGATGTGCACCTTCCTGATAGCCTCTAAACGATCTGTACCATCCTCATCATTTCACACTGAATGTGCAAATGTGCACCTTCCTACTAGCCGCTATACATCTGTACCTTCCTCATCATTTCACACTCTTTTATGTGCAGATGTGCACCTTCCTGGTAGCCTCTATATCATCGGTACCATCCTCATCATTTCACACTCTTTTATGTGCAGATGTGCACCTTCCTGGTAGCCTCTATACCATCTGTACCATCCTCATCATTTCACACTCTATGTGCAGATGCACACCTTCCTGGTAGCCTCAATACCATCTGTACCATCCCAATCATTTCATACTCTATCTGCAGATGTGCACCTTCCTGGTAGACTAAACCATCTCTACCATTCTCATCATTTCAGACTCCAAGTGCAGATGTGCACCTTCCCAGTAGCCTCTATACCATCTGTACCATCCTCATCATTTCACACTCTATGTGCAGATGTGCACCTTCCTGGTACCCTCAATGCCATCTGTACCATCCTCCTAATTTCACACTCTTTTATGTGCAGATGTGCACCTTCCTGGTAGCCTCTATACCATCTGTACCATCCTCATCATTTCACACTCTATGTGCAGATGCACACCTTCCTGGTAGCCTCAATACCATCTGTACCATCCCAATCATTTCATACTCTTTTATGTGCAGATGTGCACCTTCCTGATAGCCTCTAAACGATCTGTACCATCCTCATCATTTCACACTCTATGTGCAAATGTGCACCTTCCTACTAGCCTCTATACATCTGTACGAGCCTCATCATTTCACACTCTTTTATGTGCAGATGTGCACCTTCCTGGTAGCCTCTATATCATCTGTACCATCCTCATCATTTCATACTACGTGCAGATGTGCACCTTTCTGGTAGCCTCTATACCATCTGTACCATCCTCATCATTTCACACTCTATGTGCAGATGTGCACCTTCCTGGTAGCCTCTATACCATCCAGGTCATTTCACTCTATGTGCTGATGTGCACCTTCTTGCTAGCCTCGATACCATCTGTACCATCCTGATCATTTCACTCTATGTGCAGATGTGCACCTTCCTACTAGCCTCTAAACCATCTGTACCTTCCTCATCATTCCACACTCTATGTGCAGATGCCCACCTTCCTGGTAGCCTCAATACCATTGGTACCATCCTCATCATTTCACACTCTTTTATGTGCAGATGTGCACCTTCCTGGTAGCCTCTATACCATCTGTACCATTCTCATCATTCCACACTCTATGTGCAGATGTGCACCTTCCTGGTAGCCTCAATACCATCTGTACAATCCCCATCATTTCATACTCTTTTATGTGCAGATGTGCACCTTCCTGATAGCCTCTAAACGATCTGTACCATCCTCATCATTTCACACTGAATGTGCAAATGTGCACCTTCCTACTAGCCTCTATACATCTGTACGAGCCTCATCATTTTACACTCTTTTGTGTGCAGATGTGCACCTTCCTGGTAGCCTCTATATCATCTGTACCATCCTCATCATTTCATACTACGTGCAGATGTGCACCTTTCTGGTAGCCTCTATACCATCTGTACCATCCTCCTCATTTCACACTCTATGTGCAGATGTGCACCTTCCTGGTAGCCTCTATACCATCCAGGTCATTTCACTCTATGTGCTGATGTGCACCTTCTTGCTAGCCTCGATACCATCTGTACCATCCTGATCGTTTCACTCTATGTGCAGATGTGCACCTTCCTACTAGCCTCTAAACCATCTGTACCTTCCTCATTATTCCACACTCTATGTGCAGATGTCCACCTTCCTGGTAGCCTCAATACCATCGGTACCATCCTCATCATTTCACACTCTTTTATGTGCAGATGTGCACCTTCCTGGTAGCCTCTATACCATCTGTACCATTCTCATCGTTTCACTCTATGTGCAGATGTGAACCTTCCTGGTAGCCTCTATACTATCTGTACCATCCTCATTATTTCACACTCTTTTATGTGCAGATGTGCACCTTCCTGGTAGACTAAACCATCTCTACCATTCTCATCATTTCAGACTCCATGTGCAGATGTGCACCTTCCCAGTAGCCTCTATACCATCTGTACCATCCTCATCATTTCACACTCTATGTACAGATGCGCACCTTCCTGGTAGCCTCAATACCATATGTACCATCCTCATAATTTCACACTCTTTTATGTGCAGATGTGCACCTTCCTGGTATCCTCAATACCATCTGTACCATCCTCATCATTCCACACTCTATGTGCAGATGTGCACCTTCCTGGTAGCTTCTATACCATTGGTACCATCCTCATCATTTCACACTCTATGTGCAGATGCACACCTTCCTGGTAGCCTCAATACCATCTGTACAATCCCCATCATTTCATACTCTTTTATGTGCAGATGTGCACCTTCCTGATAGCCTCTAAACGATCTGTACCATCCTCATCATTTCACACTGAATGTGCAAATGTGCACCTTCCTACTAGCCGCTATACATCTGTACCTTCCTCATCATTTCACACTCTTTTATGTGCAGATGTGCACCTTCCTGGTAGCCTCTATATCATCGGTACCATCCTCATCATTTCACACTCTTTTATGTGCAGATGTGCACCTTCCTGGTAGCCTCTATACCATCTGTAACATCCTCATCATTTCACACTCTATGTGCAGATGCACACCTTCCTGGTAGCCTCAATACCATCTGTACCATCCCAATCATTTCATACTCTATCTGCAGATGTGCACCTTCCTGGTAGACTAAACCATCTCTACCATTCTCATCATTTCAGACTCCAAGTGCAGATGTGCACCTTCCCAGTAGCCTCTATACCATCTGTACCATCCTCATCATTTCACACTCTATGTGCAGATGTGCACCTTCCTGGTACCCTCAATGCCATCTGTACCATCCTCCTAATTTCACACTCTTTTATGTGCAGATGTGCACCTTCCTGGTAGCCTCTATACCATCTGTACCATCCTCATCATTTCACACTCTATGTGCAGATGCACACCTTCCTGGTAGCCTCAATACCATCTGTACCATCCCAATCATTTCATACTCTTTTATGTGCAGATGTGCACCTTCCTGATAGCCTCTAAACGATCTGTACCATCCTCATCATTTCACACTCTATGTGCAAATGTGCACCTTCCTACTAGCCTCTATACATCTGTACGAGCCTCATCATTTCACACTCTTTTATGTGCAGATGTGCACCTTCCTGGTAGCCTCTATATCATCTGTACCATCCTCATCATTTCATACTACGTGCAGATGTGCACCTTTCTGGTAGCCTCTATACCATCTGTATCATCCTCATCATTTCACACTCTATGTGCAGATGTGCACCTTCCTGGTAGCCTCTATACCATCCAGGTCATTTCACTCTATGTGCTGATGTGCACCTTCTTGCTAGCCTCGATACCATCTGTACCATCCTCATCATTCCACACTCTATGTGCAGATGTCCACCTTCCTGGTAGCCTCAATACCATTGGTACCATCCTCATCATTTCACACTCTTTTATGTGCAGATGTGCACCTTCCTGGTAGCCTCTATACCATCTGTACCATTCTCATCGTTTCACTCTATGTGCAGATGTGCACCTTCCTGGTAGACTCTATACTATCTGTACCATCCTCATTATTTCACACTCTTTTATGTGCAGATGTGCACCTTCCTGGTAGACTAAACCATCTCTACCATTCTCATCATTTCAGACTCCATGTGCAGATGTGCACCTTCCCAGTAGCCTCTATACCATCTGTACCATCCTCATCATTTCACACTCTATGTGCAGATGTGCACCTTCCTGGTAGCCTCAATACCATCTGTACCATCCTCATAATTTCACACTCTTTTATGTGCAGATGTGCACGTTCCTGGTAGCCTCTATACCATCTGTACCATCCTCATCATTTCACACTCTATGTGCAGATGTGCACCTTCCTGGTAGCCTCTATACCATCCAGGTCATTTCACTCTATGTGCTGATGTGCACCTTCTTGCTAGCCTCGATACCATCTGTACCATCCTGATCGTTTCACTCTATGAGCAGATGTGCACCTTCCTACTAGCCTCTAAACCATCTGTACCCTCCTCATCATTCCACACTCTATGTGCAGATGTCCACCTTCCTGGTAGCCTCAATACCATCGGTACCATCCCCATCATTTCACACTCTTTTATGTGCAGATGTGCACCTTCCTGGTATCCGCAATACCATCTGTACCATCCTCATCATTCCACACTCTATGTGCAGATGTGCACCTTCCTGGTAGCTTCTATACCATCTGTACCATCCTCATCATTTCACACTCTAGAGCCTCATCATTTCACACTCTTTTATGTGCAGATGTGCACCTTCCTGGTAGCCTCTATATCATCTGTACCATCCTCATCATTTCATACTAGGTGCAGATGTGCACCTTTCTGGTAGCCTCTATACCATCTGTACCATCCTCATCATTTCACACTCTATGTGCAGATGTGCACCTTCCTGGTAGCCGCTATACCATCCCGGTCATTTCACTCTATGTGCTGATGTGCACCTTCTTGCTAGCCTCGATACCATCTGTACCATCCTGATCGTTTCACTCTATGTGCAGATGTGCACCTTCCTACTAGCCTCTAAACCATCTGTACCTTCCTCATCATTTCACTATGTGCAGATGTGCACCATCCTGGTAGCCTCTACACATCTGTACCATCCTCATTTAACACTCTTGTACGTGCAGATGTGCACCTCCCTGGTAGCTTCTATACCATCTGTACCATCCTCATCCTTTCACACTATGTGCAGATGTACACCTTCCTGGTAGCCTCTATACCATATGTACCATCCTCATCACTTCACACTCTATGTGCAAATGTGCAACTTCTTGGTAGCCTCTATACCATCAGTACCCTCCTCATCATGTCACACTCTATGTGCATATGAGCACCTTCGTGGTAGCCTCTATACCATCTATACCATCCTCATCATTTCATACTCTTTTATGTGCAGATGTGCACCTTCCTTGTAGCCTCTAAACTATCTGTACCATATTCATCATTTCAGCCTCTATGTGCAGATGTGCAGTTTCCTACTAGCCTCTATATCATCTGTACCATCCTCATCATTTCCCAATCTATGTGCAGATGTGCACCTTCCTGGTAGCCTCTAAACTATCTGTACCATATTCATCATTTCAGCCTCTATGTGCAGATGTGCAGTTTCCTACTAGCCTCTATACCATCTGTACCATCCTCATCATTTCCCAATCTATGTGCAGATGTGCACCTTCCTGGTAGCCTCTATACCATCTATACCATCCTCATCATTTCACACTCTTTTATGTGCAGATGTGCACCTTCCTGGTAGCTTCTATACCATATGTACCATCCTCAACTTTTCACTCTTGTATGTGCAGATGTGCACCTTCTTGGTAGTTTCTATACCATCTACACCATCCTCATCATTTCACTCTTGTATGTGCAGATGTGCACCTTCCTGGTAGCTTCTATACCATTTGTACCATCGGTACCATCCTCATCATTTCACACCCTATGTGCAGATGTGCACCTTCCTGGAAGCCTCTATTCCATCCGTACCATCCTCATCATTTCACAATCTATGTGCTGACATACACCTTCCTGTTAGCCTCTATACCATCTATACCATCCTCATAATACCATCCTCATAATTTCACATTCTTTTATGTGCAGATGTGCACCTTCCTGGTAGCCTCTTTACCATCTGTACCATCCTCATCGTTTCACACTGTGTGCAGATGTGCACCTTTCTGGTAGCTTCTATACCATCTGTACCATCCTCATCATTTTACACACTCTATGCAGACGTGCCCCTTCCTGGTAGCTTCTTATGGGCAAAAGTGAAACGTCTTTATAGTTTCTATGGCATGTGTACAGTCCTCTGACCGCTGTCGTGTCACTACTCTCTCTCTCCCATGTAGGCCTCTCTACCGCTGTGGTGTCACTACCGCTGTCGTGTCACTACTCTCTCTCTCCCATGTAGGCCTCTCTACCGCTGTGGTGTCACTACTCTCTCTAGGCCTCTCTACCGCTGTAGTATCACTACTCTCTCCACCTCTATAGTATCACTACTCTCTCCCATGTAGGCCTCTCTACCGCTGTAGTATCACTACTCTCTCCCTCCTACTGCTGCAGTATCACTGCTCTCTCCCTCCCATGTAGGCCTTTCTACGGCTGTAGTGTCACTAATCTCTCCCTCCCATGTAGGCCTTTCTACGGCTGTAGTGTCACTACTCTCTCCCTCCCATTTAGGCCTCTCTACCACTGTGGTATAGCTAGTCTCTCCCTCCCATGTAGGCCTCTCTAACACTTTAGTGTCACTACTCTCTCCCTCCCATGTAGGCCTCTCTACCACTGTGGTATAGCTACTCTCCCTCCCATGTAGGCCTCTCTACCACTGTGGTATAGCTACTCTCTCCCTCCCATGTAGGCCTCTCTACCGCTGTAGTGTTACTACTCTCTCCCTCCCATGTTCTCCTGTTTCTTATCCCGAAAGCAGCTGATATTGGGTGAGAGGTTATCTGAAGACTTTTCCAGAGTGGTTCACAACAACTTCCTGACGCTACTCCACTCCTGAGGGGTCTTCAAGTGATCTGCTTTGCCCACCTGTGCCCTGCCCTCCTGCAGATCCTGCTCTTGCTGCCATGACCTCTAAACCCTCCTTTACCCCACTCCCCTTCCACACCCAACTTTCGTTGTGTCCCTAGTCTGCCCACCTAACACTCTACACTCGCTCTGTGCATACAATACAGGTCAAATTGGCACAGGTCGGGGGTCACCTGTGAGCAGTAGCACCACGACAAGGTTTTGACCTCTGCTACTGGACATTCACACCACTCACTCCTCACTCAGGGGTTCCCCTCGTCTCCAATCAATAAGCTGTCCAACAGACACGTGTGTTCCATAGCAAGTCGAAGAACAATCTGCGAGGTACACGCCCCCATCTCCCACTAAAGCTGAGACGTCTACATGGCAGAGGTAACTAGGAAAAGCAGAACGCGCATGGGACTCTGTTGCGTATGACTTACGACTCAGTGCCCATAAAACCCTCATTCAGACCTCACTCACACCAGCCATAGCCCAGCGTTCCGGAGTACACACACTCACACTGGCAGAGGGGGCAGTCCAAGGCTGGCAGACTCTCCTACCTAGAAAACAGGTCATGGGGCAAACCGTAGCCCGATGCTGAATTCTCCCAACCCAAATGGGGGTGGGCAAGCTGAAATGGCTTGGCGAGGAGGGGAGAAGCCCAAAGTGAGGGTGTTTCTCCCAGAGTCTGGCAGCGTTGGTCTGCCCCAGGACTGCAATCACCCTCCCTCATGCCAGAAGTTTTATAGGCAGTAGGGAGTGACGTCACAAGGGTCTGTGAGGGCAGGAGATGACGTCACAAGAGGCTGAAAGGGAAGTGAGGGGAGATTGATTGCCAAGGAAAGCCAGGTGACGTCAGGAGTGATGTCATAAGCAATAAGTAAACTGCAGACTGCTAGCTGACACAGCTGTTCCATTTCATACATTTTATTATTATCATTATTATTATTTCACAATAAGATATTCTGAATATACCAAGAGAATCATGGCATACATTATATAATCACAAGGAATTCCAAATTAGAACTCACACTCCAAAAAGACTCTTACCATGCCCAGTGATGGCATTCCAAATTAGAACTCACACTCCAAAAGTACTATTACCATGCCCAGTGATGGAATTCCAAATTAGAACTCACATTCCAAAAGTACTCTTACCATGCCCAGTGCTGGCATTCCAAATTAGAACCCACATTCCAAAAGTACTCTTACCATGCCCAGTGATGGCATTCCAAATTAGAACTCACATTCAAAAAGTACTCTTACCATGCCCAGTGCTGGCATTCCAAATTAGAACTCACATTCCAAAAGTACTCTTACCATGCCCAGTGATGGCATTCCAAATTAGAACACACATTCCAAAAGTACTCTTACCATGCCCAGTGATGGCATTCCAAATTAGAACTCACACTCCAAAAAGACTCTTACCATGCCCAGTGATGGCATTCCAAATTAGAACTCACATTCCAAAAGTACTCTTACCATGCCCAGTGATGGCATCCCAAATTAGAACTCACATTCCAAAAGTACTCTTACCATGCCCAGTGATGGCATTCCAAATTAGAACTCACATTCCAAAAGTAATCTTACCATGCCCAGTGATGGCATTCCAAATTAGAACCCACATTCCAAAAGTACTCTTACCATGCCCAGATATGGCATTCCAAATTAGAACCCACACCCAAAAAGTACTCTTACCATGCCCAGAGATGCCATTCCAAATTAGAACCCACATTCCAAAAGTACTCTTACCGTGCCCAGTGATGGCATTCCAAATTAGAACTCACATTCCAAAAGTTCTCTTACCATGCCCAGTGATGGCATTCCAAATTAGAACTCACATTCCAAAAGTTCTCTTACCATGCCCAGTGATGGCATTCCAAATTAGAACTCACACTCCAAAAAGACTCTTACCATGCCCAGTGATGGCATTCCAAATTAGAACTCACATTCCAAAAGTACTCTTACCATGCCCAGTGATGGCATTCCAAATTAGAACTCACATTCCAAAAGTACTCTTACCATGCCCAGTGATGGCATTCCAAATTAGAACTCACATTCCAAAAGTACTCTTACCATGCCCAGTGATGGCATTCCAAATTAGAACCCACATTCCAAAAGTACTCTTACCATGCCCAGATATGGCATTCCAAATTAGAACCCACACCCAAAAAGTACTCTTACCATGCCCAGTGATGGCATTCCAAATTAGAACTCACATTCCAAAAGTACTCTTACCATGCCCAGAGATGCCATTCCAAATTAGAACCCACATTCCAAAAGTACTCTTACCATGCCCAGATATGGCATTCCAAATTAGAACTCACACTCCAAAAGTACTCTTACCATGCCCAGTGATGCCATTCCAAATTAGAACTCACATTCCAAAAGTACTCTTACCATGCCCAGTGATGGCATTCCAAATTAGAACCCACATTCCAAAAGTACTCTTACCATGCCCAGAGATGCCATTCCAAATTAGAACCCACATTCCAAAAGTACTCTAACCATGCCCAGATATGGCATTCCAAATTAGAACCCACACTCCAAAAGTACTCTTACCATGCCCACTGATGGCATTCCAAATTAGAACTCACATTCCAAAAAGACTCTTACCATGCCCAGTGATGGCATTCCAAATTAGAACCCACACTCAAAAAGGACTCTAACCATGACTAGTGATGGCATTCCAAATTAGAACTCACATTCCAAAAAGACTCTTACCATGCCCAGTGATGGCATTCCAAATTAGAACCCACACTCAAAAAGTACTCTTACCATGCCCAGTGTTGGCATTCCAAATTAGAACCCACACTCAAAAAGTACTCTTAGCATGCCCAGTGTTGGCATTCCAAATTAGAACTCACACTCAAAAAGTACTCTTACCATGCCTAGTGATGGCATTCCAAATTAGAACTCACATTCCAAAAGTACTCTTACCATGCCCAGTGCTGGCATTCCAAATTAGAACCCACATTCCAAAAGTACTCTTACCATGCCCAGATATGGCATTCCAAATTAGAACCCACACTCAAAAAGTACTCTTACCATGCCCAGTGATGGCATTCCAAATTAGAACTCACATTCCAAAAGTACTCTTACCATGCCCAGTGCTGGCATTCCAAATTAGAACCCACACTCCAAAAGTACTCTTACCATGCCCAGTGCTGGCATTCCAAATTAGAACTCACACTCCAAAAGTACTCTTACCATGCCTAGTGATGGCATTCCAAATTAGAACTCACATTCCAAAAGTACTCTTACCATGCCCAGTGATGGCATTCCAAATTAGAACTCACATTCCAAAAGTACTCTTACCATGCCCAGTGATGGAATTCCAAATTAGAACCCACATTCCAAAAGTACTCTTACCATGCCCAGATATGGCATTCCAAATTAGAACCCACACTCAAAAAGTACTCTTACCATGCCCAGTGATGGCATTCCAAATTAGAACTCACATTCCAAAAGTACTCTTACCATGCCCAGTGTTGGCATTCCAAATTAGAACCCACACTCAAAAAGTACTCTTAGCATGCCCAGTGTTGGCATTCCAAATTAGAACTCACACTCAAAAAGTACTCTTACCATGCCCAGTGCTGGCATTCCAAATTAGAACCCACATTCCAAAAGTACTCTTACCATGCCCAGATATGGCATTCCAAATTAGAACCCACACTCAAAAAGTACTCTTACCATGCCCAGTGATGGCATTCCAAATTAGAACTCACATTCCAAAAGTACTCTTACCATGCCCAGAGATGCCATTCCAAATTAGAACTCACATTCCAAAAGTACTCTTACCATGCCCAGATATGGCATTCCAAATTAGAACCCACACTCAAAAAGTACTCTTACCATGCCCAGTGAATGCATTCCAAATTAGAACTCACATTCCAAAAGTACTCTTATCATGCCCAGTGATGGCATTCCAAATTAGAACCCACACTCAAAAAGTACTCTTACCATGCCCAGTGATGGCATTCCAAATTAGAACTCACATTCTGAAGGGAATCTGACATTAGAATTCCCATTCCATGTCACTGTGGCAATGGTTGCCAGTTTTGTACTGAGTTCATAGTGACTTGTCCTCACTCTGCAATGCTTCAGTGTCTGTGTTATTTTTCTGCCATTTGCATGGGGTCCTGGCACTTTTGGACCAGCAAGAAAAGAGGTGAGCTGGGTTCAGTGAGTAGAGACAGAAGGGCAGTGCAGGATTGTTTTATTGTCATGTTGATGTGTGCAGATCATAAGGATACGGGCTCTGTGTGGTGGGATGTTTCTAGGGGAACAGCGGAGAGTGCCCTTGAGGTTTGTGTATCCAGAGGGGAGCCTCATATGCTGTACTGCGTGGATGGGTGCTCTGGGACTGTGCAATAAAGCCTTATAGTGTTAGTGTGTACTGGGGAGTGGGTGGGCAGCTGATCTTCCCCTGCCATGTGTGGACAGCCTTGTGGATGCAGCAGTAGAAGGTAGAATGCTGACAAGGCTAGTGAGATCTGCAGACAGCTGAGAGGCTGTTGTAGTAGCCACTGTAATGTAGTTCTCATAGGCTAGGGGCAGAGCCACACTGCAGCCACAATCAAGAGATGATACTCATCGCAGCCATGTTTGGGGAGGTGATGTGGTGAAGGATTTGATTGGTTGGCATTCAGTGAAGGGCCCATAAGGCTGTCCGGCTATAACTTTACAGGAGTGCCCAGTGATGAGTGAAACATCACCAATGGGCACCTGGGGAACAGATCTCTTATGGCGTTGAAGGGCCAGGCCCCTCAAGGTCAAAGGATGTTCCATTAGGAAGGTCATTGTTAATGTAACCCACGAAATGTATCTATCGTACCTTTCAGTATGAGCTTTGAAGAATCTCCCACACACAACAAGTTGTTGATATTTAGAGTTTTATTTGAGTATAAGGCTTAGCCCACCGGCTCAGTCAACAGCACAACATCAACTGCTTAGTATACCATGTCATCCCTGCATCTTTCCTCCAATGTTCTATGTTCTCCATTCTATGTTCCATCTCTCTATTCCAAGGGAGAGTGGGACATAGCGTGAAGAACCATGTAACGAAGGATGCTACACACCTCCCTTCTTTAAACAAATAAACAGAATTTCTAACTATATTTATGACATGCATTGTTTGTGGCATCACACACAATAATGTTGGGATTGTTGTGGTTTTCTAAATATATATATGACATGAATTGTTTGTAGCATAACACACAATAATGTAGGGATTGTTGTGCTTTACTAACATATCCATTATTACAACAAAACAAAAGAATGAGAAATACAATTCACAATAGCTACATGCAAGAAACCTTCTTACAACACATTTCACCTATTTGGTTTACACAGATTTATCTACATATTACTGAACCTTGACGTATGAAGAACTTACTTTAAATAATCCTTCAAATATGAAGGCTTCTTAAAAACACGTTTAATGCGTATAATTAGTCTGTTTCAAGTATCCAGATTATTTCCCACAACCTTAATTTTCCCAGATTTGAGATCTCCTATACACTCCTTATCACCATTAACCACATTGGTAATCTTGGGATTGTATTTTGAACATTTACACACTCGGTTCACATTCCACACTCTACAATCTGACACTTGTAAAGCTCCATGAAACCTCTCCAAACCCTGTGTGGCCGTTGACCATTTTGCATAACATCTTGCAGCTGTTACGGGAGGTTTTATCCTTACTCAACCACCCAGTTTTACATCACATTCTTTCACCACCTTTCTTGTGTCAAAGATTGTCTTGTCAGTAAATTGTCTATGTGTCATTTTCTTCTCAACATATTTAAAATCAATCTCTTTTGCATGGTCTACCCAACCACATGGGACAAACTCTTGCGTTGGGTTTCCTGCCTCTAAGCATTTCAAAAGGCGAAATACCTGTAGTGGTATGTGTGCCAAATCTGTGTGCCACTACTGTGTCTTCAACAGCTTTCCTCCAATCACCTTTACTCTCCAAGGCACCCCTAATACTATTCTTTATCACTTTATTGAATCTTTGCACAACACCCTTCGTTTGGGGATGATAAATCGAACTGGTCTTGTGTTCCACCTCATTGTCCTTAAGAAAGGTTTTCATTTCGTGTGATACGAGCTGCCCACCATTATCAGTAATAATAGTCGTAGGATAACCTTCTCTTTTGAAAATGGTATCCAAAAACAAAATAATATCTTGAGAACATATATTCTGTACCCACTTGACTTCCACCCATCTGGACAACGTGTCAATTAGTACCATACAGAATTTCAACATAGCATTACTTCTCACTGGTCCCACAATGTCTAAACCTACTCCTTCCCAGGGTATGGTGGATATAAACAGAACTGTCATAGGCTCTTGCCTTACAAAGCATCCTTTAGCAGAATCGTCACAACTACAGCATTCTCTAATAAGTCTTTCTACTTCTAAGTCCAAGCCAGGCCACCAATAATCTTGCCTGACAAGCTGCTTCATCTTTGTCATACCCTGGTGTCCTTCATGTGCTATTTCTAAAAATGTTCTTCTTACTCAGCGGCGGTGGTACAATTTGTCGCCCCTCAACACCAAATCCTTATTCAAATACAATTCATCATATACATGTCGTACAGCCTCAGGTAGATCACATTTCCTGATTTCATTGCTCTTTACTCCATCCTCAATAAACTTATTTATTTTCATGAGCACTTCATCCAATATCATTATTTGTGCCCATTCCTCTTCAGAGACCACTTACTGATTGATATTTAATATTGGTCATCATCGCTATTATCCCCATTGTAATCAACAAAGTTTGTTAATCTTGAAAAGTGGTTGGCACATTTATTCTTGACACCAGAAACAAACTCAATATCCCAGTCATATTCTTGCAGATTAGATTCCCACTTATGGATTCTTGATGTCACCTTATCCAAACCTTTTGTCATATGATATGATATGGCATTTATAACACGCCTATACACAAGTGTTTCAAGGCGCGAAAATGTGGTCAAAATGTCTTTGCGTGGCTGTGATCTGACCTCACCACAAACTTTGTTCCCAACAGGAATGACCAAACTTTCTCAATAGACCATTTTACCGCCAACAACTCCTTCTCAATGGTGAAATAGTTGCATTCTGCCTCCTTTAAAACTCTCAAAGCAAATGCAATGGGATACTCAATTCCACCTTCTATTTGGGATAAGACAGCCCCAAACCATGATTACTAGCATCAATGGTGAGGATACTCCTTTTATTGGGATTAAAGACTCCATGTGGGCGCACTGTTGAGGTCTGCTTTTTTCTTACTAAATTCACATTCACACTGATCATCCCACACAAACTTCGCATTTTTCTTTGCGAACGTCTGCATATGAAAGCTTTTAATTGCCAAGTCTGGAATAAACTTGGCGAAATATTCTGACATACCTAAAAACAAAATAACTTTATCTTCGGTTTCTGGACTAAGAAACCTTTGAATGAGGTTTACCAACTCCTCCTTGGGTTTTATGCCTTTATCAGAAATTTCATATCCTAGATATTGTATGTTGGATCTATTAAATTTACATTTCATCTTACTAAGCGTGAGACCCGCCTCCAGAAAAATATGTAAGACCTTGCGAATCCTACTTTCATGTTGTTTTTGATCCTCCTGTAAACTAGAACATCATCTTGGAAACAGAGCACACCTTGCAAATGATGAAACAAATGATACACTACTCGCTGAAAAACAGCTGCTGCAGATACCAGTCCAAAAGGCATCCTCCTACACTGGAATAAACCCTCAGTGGTAATAAAAGCTGTAACATTCTTGGACAATGGATGTAACATAATCTGATGGTTCGCTGATTTGAGATCTAAGGTACTCATTATTTTTGCATCTTTAATTGATCCTAGCATTTCCATTAAATTAGGTAGTGGATGCCTGTCCGGAATCACACATCTGTTCACAGATCTGAGGTCTATACACAACCCTGAGTTTTCCATAGGGTTTATATACTATTACCAATGGTGAGACCCATTCAGATTATTCTACTCTTTCGATCACCCCTTGCGCTCCCATCTTTTCAAGCTCTTCTTTCACAGCATTTTTGACTGCTAAAGGAGCTAGTCTAACTTTTTGTACTACAGGAATGGCATCACTTTTCATTCAAAGATTGTGTTTAAAGTTCTTTAAACTCCCAAGTTCATCTCGAAACACAGGATGATGCTCAAATTGTTCAGATTGTGTTTCTTGATCCACCACATATACCATCTCCTCGGCATTGGTATCCATATTTATCTTTATTCTCCTCTGGTGGGACCAGCTCAACAGTGGATGCATTGCTTTCTTTGAAGCATATATTTTGCCTTTTCGCTGTTCTGTCCTTGAACTTCAGAGTTGACCAAAACCACCCTTCTAATTCAATGCGCTTACCACCATAGGCAACTGGTTTAACATCAATCTCTTTCAAATTGGTACGCAACTTGAAATATTTATCAAATAGAATTCGGGGTAACAGAGTGTATTTGGCACCAGAGTCAATGATAATCTTAATATTTGTGTTACCAATTTGTATTTTAGTCATAGGTTTCTCAACATTTGCGTCTTCATCTTCCACTACATTGATTTCTGAATTTTCAATTAAAAAGGTGCATTCCCCTACCTCCTCACACAGTTCATCAATGCATTCAATATTCTCTAATTTTGTTCTGCAACAATTTGTGAGATGCCCTTTTTTATTACATCTTTTGCATAATTCTTTAATAGCAGGACTCTTTCTGCTACTGGCTAGATGATGTATGCTATCACACCGATAACATCTTCTCCTGGTGTGTGACAATGTGTATGTCCTAGTCCTAGGGACTGCCTTACTTTTATGTACAAACTGGGACTCTAAAGCCCTCCGGAGACGGAGATACTGAACCTGGAAGTGAGCCATGTAGGACCTTTCCTCTAAAACCCTGTGTTTTTCGTTCCCTAGGAAACGGTGGGTGACGAGGAGGAGGTCGAGCCCAACGGTCCCAGTTGGGCATATTGAGGAGGCAGCTGATGTGATAACGAGATTGGGAGAGTTCCAATGCGCCGTTGCGCGGAGTTAAGTTATAAAAAGTTAAGTTGAGTTATTTATTGTTCAACGCCGAAGCAGAGAGCGGAGTGTTACCAGGAAGAGTTACATAAAGAAATACTGCCGCATATCGTGTTGTGAGGAGGCGCGGACCGCGATGACCTGCTCCTGACCAACGGAGTGAGAGGAGGAGGGAGACGTTCTTCACGACTGGAAGAAAAGGTGATTTTCCTACTCCGGAGCCGAGGTTTGAAGTTAGGAAGAGGCGGGGATGAGATCGAGCATTCGTTTGCCGACTGAGGGGAATACGGAAGACTCAGCCCGCAGGTAACGCTCCGTAATGAGGGGAGGGGTAAAAACCTATGACCTGGTAAGAGGCTGACAAAGCGAGAGGATCGTTTGATTAACCCATAAGAGGGTTGGGAAGTGAAAGGGCGAAGAGAAATCCTTAAAGAGTCAGGCCACACGAACTTTATATACGTATGTGCAACAAAAGGAAATAAGGGCTTAACTATGTGGGAAGCCAAATGAAGTAGGAAAGGCCACCTTACTGAAAAGTGTAACGAAATTGCACACTTACAAAATAAAACAAGTGAACATCCACATAAACGAACAGTGAAAAGAAAGAGGACTCTAGAATAGAGGGTGATGTGCTGAAAGGACTTTTGAAAAGGAAGCCAGCCGTGACAATTGGAAAACAATAAAAAGCCAGCAGGCTCATGCAACCATACTGAAAGAAATAAACAATACATAGCTCGAAGTGGAAAGAAAAGGAACATAGAGACCTTTGAACTTTATTAGCCCAGTCACAAGGTAAACAGAAGAGGAAAAGGAAGATCCTTTAAGAATCAAAACCAAAGAGCCAAAGTGAAACGTCAATCCGGAGAGACAGAGGAAAAGCAAAGCAAGAGACGAAAAAGGAAAAGAAGAGAGGAAAAGACAGAAGTAAAGACAAAGATAAATAAATAAGACCTCGAACAGTCTTTCAGATAAAACTTACCTTTTCAATTCCTGGCCAGCCAGACAAGACGACCCTCTCCTTGAAGATTGGCGGAACCTTGCAGAAGAAGTATCCTTTTTTCTGGCTTTTCTGAAAAGAAAAGAATTTGGTTAATAAAGAATTGGGCTCTCTTTCAGTCCCAAGAAAACTACTTTTGGCTGAAGTCTCATAATTCTTGTTATTTCGTACCATCTAACCGTTAGGTTGTCACAGTTTGGTGTCGGAAGTAGGATACTGAGAACGCCATGGAGGACCTTATTATGACACTGAGCGAGGGTCAACAACTTTTACAACAAGCCCTACAAATGCAATCACAACAAGCTCAAGCTGACAGGTTAGCCTTCCAACAGGCCTTACAAATACAGCAAGCTCAACTACTCGAAGTCACAAATATACAAAACAATCCCCAGGTACGCACCTCTGTCTTACAGAAGTATTTGGCAGGCGAAGACCCAGGGCACTTCTTCGTGAATTTTGAAAGAGTAGCTCGGAATGCACAGTGGCCCGCCGAGAGATGCTGTCATTACATCGCACCATTGATGACCAGTGAAATGCAATGTGCATATCAAGCGGCAAACCCTGCAGGTGATACCAGCTATGCAGACATGAAAAAAGTGGTATTGGAACGGATGGGACACGACGAGGAAACTTATCGACTAAAGTTTAAAGAAGTCAAGTTGAAGGGGGATGAAACTCCGAGGCAGTTGTTTTATCGAGTAAAGGAATTGGCAGAGAAATGGTTACAACCTGGTACCTCTACTTCAGGTGAAATAACTGAAAAGGTAATTCTGGAACAGTTCGTCGAAGCTCTCTCTGGTCCGGTATAGAGGTGGGTCAAACAACATCCCAGGCTGTCCTTAACGGAAGCTGTAGATGTGGCCTCGGCTTACCAAAAGGCTGGACAAGGGAAGGTGATGACATATCCGACAAGCTATAAACCACCCCTTTTGTTGAATAAGTCCGCTACAACACCAAGATGGCCTCACTCAATGCTACGAAGATTAGAAGGTGACAGCGTACGCTCCAGACCTAGCAGTGAGGGTCCGGTGAATTATCGTCAAGCTACTCTTACACCTAGAGGCCCACAATGTTTTTACTGTGGAGACTGGGGACATTTAGCAAGATTTTGTCCGAAAAAACCGAAAGCTGAACCAATGGAGGTCGGGGTACTCGAATCCCAAAAAGGAATTGAGGTTCCAGAAATGATGAATGGTAGATCGTCGCAGTATCTGTATACCTGTGATGCAGAGGTGGATGGAAAGCACACCACCGCGTTAATTGACTCAGGGAGCCTACAGACAGCCGTAACATCAGAGCTGGTAGGTGAAGATTATTATTCCTCAGAAAAAATTCCTGTTCGATGTGTACATGGGGATGTAAGGGTTTACCCATCTAAGGAAATACAAATCAAGGTAGTCGGGGAAACAATGGGGGTGAAGGCAGCAGTACTTCCTCATTTACCAAAACCACTTTTAATTGGCTCGGATATTCCGAAATTTCCCGAGTTAGTTCATAAAATTGAGAAGAGCTGGTTGGAAACAGCCCCTTTCCATAGTGATGAAATACCTAGTCCAGTTCCTAAAATACAAAAAAGCCAAAAACTCAGACGCTCTCTGAAGGAAGAATGGAGAGCTAAAAATGTTCTCCCGGTAGCAGTGGACTGGAAGATCGAGGAAGACGGAGACAGTTTCAGGTCTGCTCAAGAGCTAGATCCTTTGCTACAATATGCACGGGAACAGGCTTTAGAAGAAGTAACAGGAGAAGGACCACGATTCATCAAGGAGAATGGGTTGTATTATAGATTAATTAAGGCCAGGAATGGTGAGGAATTGAAACAGTTACTGATTCCCCATAAATTGTATCAGACTATATTGGAAGTCGCTCACATTCAAATTGGTGAAGGGCACTTAGGAACGGAGAAAACAACAAAAAAGATATTGGATAGATTTTATTGGCCTGGAGTGTACCAGCAGGTAGTCCGATTCTGTCAGAGATGTGAGGACTGCCTGCGGAAGAACCGAGCCAATGTGAGAAAAGCACCACTTCAACCTATGCCACTAGTGATGGAACCGTTCAGTAGGATCGGAATAGATATTGTTGGACCTTTGGAGCCGACTCGAAGAGGTCACAAATACATTCTTGTAGTGGTCGATTATGCAACTAGATACCCCGAGGCCTTTCCCCTGAAAGCCACAAATACCCATCAGATTTGTGACGCAATCATACCTTTCATTGGACGAGTTGGGATACCCCGAGAGATTGTCACCGACCGGGGGTCGAATTTCATCTCCAAGGTACTAGAACAAGTTTGTGAGACACTAAAAATAGAACATCTAAAAACCGCTGTGTACCACCCACAGACTGATGGGCTGGTGGAACGTTATAATTATACCATCAAGCAAATGCTGAAGAAAACGACTTCCCCAGAGAATAAAGACTCGGATAGAATACTTCCGTGGATATTAATGACACTCAGGAATACTCCACAGTCATCAACAGGATTTTCACCCTTTGAGTTAATGTTCAGGAGGCCAGTTTGTACTTTGTTAGACCTGTTAAAAGAAACCTGGGAAGAGCAACCAAACCATGAGATAACATTAACAGAGTATGCCTCCCAACTACAGGAAAGAGTGGAAAAACTACAAAAAGTGGCTAGAGATAATCTTCTCCAAGCACAGATAAGACACGAGAAATACTACAATCAAAATACACAGTTACGTACTCTTAAGAAAGGAGATCAAGTACTCGTCTTGGTACCTACATCAGAGAACAAAATGCTGGCTACTTGGAAAGGTCCTTATGAGATTCAAGAAGTGTTGGGACCTTTGACCTATAAAGTGAAACAGACAGACTGTACATTTCCTTATCAAACATATCATGTCAATTTACTTAAAAAATGGAGATCTCCAGTCCCAACAATAGCCATGATATCCGTGAATGAAGTAGCAGAAGAACAATTTCTCCAACTAAAGAAGAAAACTGGTTCCGAGAGCCTAAATATAAACCCAAGTTTGTCAGCTGTCCAAAAAACAGAATTGTCTAATGTCATACAAAGCTTTTCACATGTATTCTCCTCCCTACCAGGGAAAACTAGTCTAACAGATCATCGTATAGTCACCAAACCAGGGGCAGTAGTGAGACAAAGACCTTATCGAATCCCTGAGTCAAAGATCAAAGCCTTCAACCAAGAGGTCCAAGAAATGCTGGATTTAGGGATCATTGAACCCTCCTACAGTGACTGGTGCTCCCCGGTAGTCCTGGTACCGAAGCCGGATGGGAGTGTGAGATTCTGTATGGATTTTCGAAAAGTAAATGACATTTCTAAATTTGATGCATATCCAATGCCTCGAATAGAAGACCTCCTGAACAATTTATAGAAGGCGAGGTTTTTGACTACAATTGATTTAACCAAAGGTTACTGGCAAATTCCTCTGCTTCCTGCAGATAAGGAAAAGACGGCGTTTGCCACACCCACAGGTTTGTATCAATTTACGGTACTACCCTTCGGGTTGCATGGAGCTCCGGCGACCTTTCAGAGACTGATGAACCATATTATCAAAGGACATGAACAGTATGTCGGTGCTTACCTTGATGATATCATAGTCTACAGCAACACCTGGACAGAACACCTGCAACATTTTACAAGAATACTTAAAACCTTGGAAACGACAGGGTTACACATAAATCCCAAAAAAACTCATGTTGCTATGTTTCATACAAAGTATTTGCGGTATTACGTCGGTCAAGGGATTATCAGACCCCAAGAGGAGAAGATCAAGGCCATAAAACAATTGAAATTTCCAGCTACCCCTAAACAAGTACGGGCGTTTCTAGGGTTCGTGGGATACTATCGAAGATTTATTCCACACTTTTCTACTCTAGCCAGCCCTCTCACGGATCTCTTAAAAAAGGGCTCAGCGACAAAGAAAACGTGGGAGACTCTGGAGACTTTACAAGCGTTTAAGGCTTTAAAGGAGACCCTCACCGAAAGAGCTGTCTTACACTGCCCGGATTTTAACGCCCCGTTTTATCTACACATCGATGCCTCGGGTACCGGACTCGGAGCTGTGCTGTTCCAGGATCAGGGGGAGAAAGAAAGGCCCATACTCTTCATTAGTCGGAAGCTGTTACCACACGAGTTGAACTACCCAACTATCGAGAAGGAGTGTTTGGCCGTAAAGTGGGCTATTGACGCTTTAAGATATTATCTGTTAGGTCGAGAGTTCACTTTAATAACAGATCATGCTCCCCTGGTCTGGCTTGCTCGGAACAAGGATTCAAATCAAAGAATACTTAGATGGTTTCTTTCCCTCCAGCCCTTCTCCTTTAGAACAATTCATAAACCAGGGAAACTGTTAGCCCAAGCTGATTTCTGTCCAGGGCAGAAACCCTTCCCGATCGTAAGGGTTTAGTAGAGGGGGTGTGACAATGTGTATGTCCTAGTCCTAGGGTCTGCCTTACTTTTATGTACAAACTAGGACTCTAAAGCCCTCCGGAGACGGAGATACTGAACCAGGAAGTGAGCCATGTAGGACCTTTCCTCTAAAACCCTGTGTTTTTTGTTCCCTAGGAAACGGTGG
This sequence comes from Ambystoma mexicanum, assembly GCF_040938575.1. Lineage (NCBI taxonomy): Eukaryota > Metazoa > Chordata > Amphibia > Caudata > Ambystomatidae > Ambystoma > Ambystoma mexicanum. Next base: position 1,307,995,823 of record NC_090928.1, read on the forward strand.
GGGACGAGGAGGAGGTCGAGCCCAACGGTCTCAACTGGGCATATTGAGGAGGCAGCTGATGTGATAACGAGATTGAGAGAGTTCCAATGCGCCGTTGCGCGGAGTTAAGTTATAAAAAGTTAAGTTGAGTTATTTATTGTTCAACGCTGAAGCGGAGAGCGGAGTGTTACCAGGAAGAGTTACATAAAGAAATACTGCCGCGTATCGTGTCGTGAGGAGGCGCGGACCACAACGACCTGCTCCTGACCAACGGAGTGAGAGGATGAGGGAGACATTGTTCACGACTGGAAGAAAAGGTGATTTGCCGACTCTGGAGCTGAGGTTTGAAGTTAGGAAGAGGCGGGGATGAGATCGAGCATTCGTTCGCAGACAGAGGTGAAAACGGAAGACTCAGCCCGCAGGTAACGCTCCGTAACGAGGGGAGGAGTAAAAACCTATGACCTGGTAAGAGGCTGACAAAGCGAGAGGATCGTTTGATTAACCCATAAGAGGGTTGGGAAGTGAAAGGGCGAAGAGAAATCCTTAAAGAAAGAGTCAGGCCACACGAACTTTATATACGTATGTGCAACAAAAGGAAATAAGGGCTTAACTATGTGGGAAGCCAAATGAAGTAGGAAAGGCCACCTTACTGAAAAGTGTAACGAAATTGCACACTTACAAAATAAAACAAGCGAACATCCACATAAACGAACAGTGAAAAGAAAGAGGACTCTAGAATAGAGGGTGATGTGCTGAAAGGACTTTTGAAAAGGAAGCCAGCCGTGACAATTGGGAAACAGAAAAAGCCGGCAGGCCCATGCAACCGTACTGAAAGAAATAAACAATACATGGCTCGAAGTGGAAAGAAAAGGAACATAGAGACCTTTGAACTTTATTAGCCCAGTCACAAGGTAAACAGAAGAGGAAAAGGAAGATCCTTTAAGAATCGAAACCAAAGAGCCAAAGTGAAACGTCAATCCGGAGAGACAGAGGAAAAGCAAAGCAAGAGACGAAAAAGGAAAAGAAGAGAGGAAAAGACAGAAGTAAAGACAAAGATAAATAAATAAGACCTCGAAGAGTCTTTCAGATAAAACTTACCTTTTCAATTCCTGGCCAGCCAGACAAGACGACCCTCTCCTTGAAGATTGGCGGAACCTTGCAGAAGAAGTATCCTTTTTTTCTGGCTTTTCTGAAAAGAAAAGAATTTGGTTAATAAAGAATTGGGCTCTCTTTCAGTCCAAAGAAAACTACTTTTGGCTGAAGTCTCATAATTCTTGTTATTTCGTACCATCTAACCGTTAGGTTGTCACATGGTGTCATTGATATCTCTTCTCTCTTTGAACTTGGCTCCTTTCTTTTTCACATGTTTTGGACCCTTTTTCAGATATTGTTTCCTTTTTGTTGTTCCTTTCCTGTACTATTAAGACTTCAGATAGTTGAGATATCTCCTCTTTTTTGTTTTCATTTTCCACTCTGCTTTCAAGTTTTTTCACACATTTATTGGTGTGTTCTACCTCTTTGCAACTCTGTGGACTTCATCTCACGATGGATTTCCTTTAGACCATAGTGCCTCCCTCACTTTGTCATTATTGTATTCCAGCATGAATTGATCATGAAGACATTCATCTAAATTTTTGCCAAACTCTCATGAAGATAAACCGCGTAGTGCAGTAATAAATTGTTCAACTGTTTCTCCAGCTTCTTGTTTTCTCGTCCCGAAATTATATCTCTCAAGAATGAAACCCAGACTTTTCATAATGCATATCTAAAATGTTTATACCTTTCTCATATTCTGCAAGTCCTGATGCTTCATTATCAGATAGAGGTGTAAGATTCTCAAATTGTTCCTGCCCATAGTTTCCTAGGCAGTGAATGAGTAAACACTTGTTCTGTTCATTCGACAAATTCAGACTATGGGCTGCAAAGACGTAATGGTCAAAACGTTTTTTTCCATCTTTTCCGGGGTACTATCAGCTCACCCTTTGCATCTAGAAAATAATTTGGTGGCGGTAAGCCTTGCATTGTTGTTAACCAGTTTTGCTTTTGTTTTTCACTTGGTAAAGTATGTCTACGTTTGTTCAGAATTGTTATTGCAGGAGTATTCCCTTGAAGTTCATAGACAATTGACTGTTTTTTAAATTAATTTTTTATACTAGTTTCATAAATTCTTCTTTAAACACATATATTTTACTTATGTTTACCCTTAATGTTGCTCAATTTGCTTGTAATTGCAGTGCTTGCTGTAATTGTGAACCAATGATGGTCACATAGTCATTTGTTGCTCACAAAATGAACTTGAATACAATTCTACCTTTGTAGATTGTGTAGCACATAAAAACACTTAGGGCCTCATTACAACTCTGGCGGTAGCCGTGCCGGCAAAACTGGAATGGCTGCCGCTGGAGTTGCATTTTTGCTGGCACCCATGAATGTGCAAGAACCGGGTCATGCCGAGTTTGGCTGACCCGGTAATTGCCCATTTACGGATGCCGGCAGTAAGGGACTCCCCATCCCCATTCGGCCCCTGTAGTATCTTGGGAGTGGTTATCAATGCAAACTGGATAAACAGGAACCACTCCAGAGCCAGGATCATCAAAAGTAAGTCTTCTTTATTTGTTACAGTTATAGAAGGAAAGTTGAGATAAGGAGATGAGGTGATGTCCTGCTGTTCCCTTGGCTCTCTCCCTGCTAGTCCCCAACCATCGATCCTGGAACCCTTACACTCTCCCCATTCCAGGCCTCACATAACATTCCAAGCTCCACTTCTAAGTCACACATACACACACTGCTCTCTTATCAGATTGAACACCAACAATGAATGCCTCTAAGCGCTATGCCACATCTATGGACTAGGTTACTACAGCCCCATAGGGCTGAATGGCGATGGGACGTTGGATGCTCCGGCACCATTCAGAATGGTGCCGGTGCATCCAACGTGCTGTACTTGCTGGTGCTGCTCTGCCAGCCAGGTCAGGCCTGGCGAGCTGACAGGTGCCCGCGAGCACGGCTTGTAGTGTGACGGTCCGGGAACTATGGTACCGCCAGGCTTACCGGTACCGTAGTTCACGGACTGCCATACTTAAAATGTGGCCCTTAATGTTCCTTAATGCATGTCTCTTTTATACATGTAATGCCTTTGCATTACAATAAAATGGACTTAGTTTCATATGCGCGTCACTCACAGCAATAATATCATCAGATTAGATCACAAGAACCGACTTCATTACTGGTGTCCAAGGAAACCAAATAGCGGCACGTTTTATCGGCGTTGGGGGGTTATTTCCTGTAATGTGCACGTGACTTGTACTCACGGCCTGATTCAAAGGACGCACAATCACGTCCTGGTGAATAATGCTGTCTTAGAATGCTCGTGCAATAGTTTGTGTGCGGAAGGAAGTTCCGTTGCTGGCAGTCAAGTCTCACAACAGCTCTGTAACACTGGCAGTGCTATATTGTCTTCCTATACATGCAATCAGTTCCCCGCTGCTGTATCACAGCCCACTCTGTAGAATGGCGCTCCTTCCTGATCTCCAGCTTGTCTTTAAATGTTCCTTCTCACACACATTCCTTGCTGCCAAAATGTAGCCAGCCATTATCCTGACAGATGAAACACGCGCAAAGGATTCGTAGATGAACAGCGACTCGGTGGGCTGCTGTTCCTGGGTCAACCCCATCCCCATCCCCATCGCCACTGACGAATCTCCCACACACAACAAGTTGTTGATATTTAGAGTTTTATTTGAGTATAAGGCTTAGCCCCCCGGCTCAGTCAACAGCACAACATCAAGTGCTTAGTATACCATGTCATCCCTGCATCTTTCCTCCAATGTTCTATGTTCTCCATTCTATGTTCCATCTCTCTATTCCAAGGGAGAGTGGACATAGAGTGAAGAACCATGTAAGGAAGGATGTTACAAGCTTCATTGTGCATGAAAGACTGAGGTCTGTGAGCTCAGGGGCCACATATCCGAGGCAGAGATATTCTGACAGGTCCCCTGCCCCTTTCTGCACAGCAGTATGGACACACATGCTGATTCCAGCTCTGCTGCCTCTTTGCTGAATGGACCAGTTTCATCAATTATACCTGCAGGGGCATTTAAAGAAATGGAAAAGGTGCAAAGGAAAACTTCACATTGCACACGCTGCACAGAACATTTGAAAGAAACACATGCGAGGAAAAGTGGTGAGGTCAGTAGCTCTGTAGTATCGGGGATGGTAAGAAGACATCTGGATTCAGGAAAGGCACAGGAGACCAGTATATATAAAAGGAGTAAGTTTATTTATAAGTTACAGAGTTACAGGACTAGTTATATAGAAAGGGGCAGGGAGCTAAACAGATGACATCCTTTCAGTAAGGTTCTCCCATCCTGTGTCCCCAACTGTAGCTCTTGGAACCTTCAGGTCCCATCACATTCCATATGACATAGCTGTGTTCTACCATCAGCAGCACTGTGTGCACCTGTACCATCCTCATCATTCCACACTCTATGTGCAGATGTGCACCTTCCTGGTAGCCTCACTGCCATCTGTACCATCCTCATTGTTTCACTCTATGTGCAGATGTGCACCTTCCTGGTAGCCTCACTACCATCTGTACCATCCTCATCATTTCACTCTATGTGCAGATGTGCACCTTCCTGGTAACCTCTGTACCATCTGTGCCATCCTCATCATTTCACAATCTATGTGCAAATGTGCACCTTCCTGGTAGCCTCTAACCTATCTGTACCATCCTCATCATTCCACACTCTATGTGCAGATGTGCACCTTCCTGGTAGCCTCAATACCATCTGTACCATCCTCATAATGTCACACTCTTTTATGTGCAGATGTGCACCTTCCTGGTAGCCTCTAAACTATCTGTACCATCCTCATCATTTCACATTCTGTGCAGATGTGCACCTTCCTACTAGCCTCTAAACCATCTGTACCTTCCTCATCATTTCACACTGAATGTGCAAATGTGCACCTTCCTACTAACCTCTATACATCTGTACAATCCCCATCATTTCATACTCTTTCATGTGCAGATGTGCACCTTCCTGGTAGCCTCTATATCATCTGTACCATCCTCATCATTTCATACTACGTGCAGATGTGTACCTTTCTGGTAGCCTCTATACCATCTGTACCATCCTCATCATTTCACACTCTATGTGCAGATGTGCACCTTCCTGGTAGCCGCTATACCATCCAGGTCATTTCACTCTATGTGCTGATGTGCACCTTCTTGCTAGCCTCGGTACCATCTGTACCATCCTGATCGTTTCACTCTATGTGCAGATGTGCACCTTCCTACTAGCCTCTAAACCATCTGTACCTTCCTCATCATTCCACACTCTATGTGCAGATGTCCACCTTCCTGGTAGCCTCAATACCATCGGTACCATCCTCATCATTTCACACTCTTTTATGTGCAGATGTGCACCTTCCTGGTAGCTTCTATACCATCTGTACCATTCTCATCGTTTCACTCTGTGCAGATGTGCACCTTCCTGGTTGCCTCTATACTATCTGTACCATCCTCATCATTTCACAATCTATGTGCAAATGTGCACCTTCCTGGTAGCCTCTAACCCATCTGTACCATCCTCATCATTCCACACTCTATGTGCAGATGTGCACCTTCCTGGTAGCCTCTATACCATCTCTACCATTCTCATCGTTTCACTCTATGTGCAGATGTGCACCTTCCTGGTAACCTTTGTACCATCTGTGCCATCCTCATCATTTCACAATCTATGTGCAAATGTGCACCTTCCTGGTAGCCTCAATACCATCTGTACCATCCTCATAATGTCACACTCATTTATGTGCAGATGTGCACCTTCCTGGTAGCCTCTAAACTATCTGTACCATCCTCATCATTTCACACTCTGTGCAGATGCGCACCTTCCTACTAGCCTCTAAACCATCTGTACCTTCCTCATCATTCCACACTCTATGTGCAGATGTCCACCTTCCTGGTAGCCTCAATACCATCGGTACCATCCTCATCATTTCACACTCTTTTATGTGCAGATGTGCACCTTCCTGGTAGCCTCTATACCATCTGTACCATTCTCATCGTTTCACTCTATGTGCAGATGTGCACCTTCCTGGTAGACTAAACCATCTCTACCATTCTCATCATTTCAGACTCCAAGTGCAGATGTGCACCTTCCCAGTAGCCTCTATACCATCTGTACCATCCTCATCATTTCACACTCTATGTGCAGATGTGCACCTTCCTGGTAGCCTCAATACCATCTGTACCATCCTCATAATTTCACACTCTTTTATGTGCAGATGTGCACCTTCCTGGTAGCCTCAATACCATATGTACCATCCTCATCATTCCACACTCTATGTGCAGATGTGCACCTTCCTGGTAGCTTCTATACCATCTGTACCATCCTCATCATTTCACACTCTATGTGGAAATGTGCACCTTCCTACTAGCCTCTATACATCTGTACGAGCCTCATCACTTCACACTCTTTTATGTGCAGATGTGCACCTTCCTGGTAGCCTCTATATCATCTGTACTATCCTCATCATTTCATACTACGTGCAGGTGTGCACCTTTCTGGTAGCCTCTATACCATCTGTACCATCCTCATCATTTCACACTCTATGTGCAGATGTGCACCTTCCTGGTAGCCTCTATACCATCCAGGTCATTTCACTCTATGTGCTGATGTGCACCTTCTTGCTAGCCTCGATACCATCTGTACCATCCTGATCGTTTCACTCTATGTGCAGATGTGCACCTTCCTGGTAGCCTCAATGCCATTGGTACCATCCTCATCATTTCACACTCTTTTATGTGCAGATGTGCACCTTCTTGGTAGCCTCTATACCATCTGTACCATTCTCATCATTTCACTCTATGTGCAGATGTGCACCTTCCTGGTAGCCTCTATACTATCTGTACCATCCTCATTATTTCACACTCTTTTATGTGCAGATGTGCACCTTCCTGGTAGACTAAACCATCTCTACCATTCTCATCATTTCAGACTCCATGTGCAGATGTGCACCTTCCCAGTAGCCTCTATACCATCTGTACCATCCTCATCATTTCACACTCTATGTGCAGATGTGCACCTTCCTGGTAGCCTCAATACCATCTGTACCATCCTTATAATTTCACACTCTTTTATGTGCAGATGTGCACCTTCCTGGTAGCCTCAATACCATATGTACCATCCTCATCATTCCACACTCTATGTGCAGATGTGCACCTTCCTGGTAGCCTCAATACCATCTGTACAATTCCCATCATTTCATACTCTTTTATGTGCAGATGTGCACCTTCCTGATAGCCTCTAAACGATCTGTACCATCCTCATCATTTCACACTGAATGTGCAAATGTGCACCTTCCTACTAGCCTCTATACATCTGTACGAGCCTCATCATTTTACACTCTTTTGTGTGCAGATGTGCACCTTCCTGGTAGCCTCAATACCATATGTACCATCCTCATCATTCCACACTCTATGTGCAGATGTGCACCTTCCTGGTAGCCTCAATACCATCTGTACAATTCCCATCATTTCATACTCTTTTATGTGCAGATGTGCACCTTCCTGATAGCCTCTAAACGATCTGTACCATCCTCATCATTTCACACTGAATGTGCAAATGTGCACCTTCCTGGTAGCCTCAATATCATCTGTACCATCCTCATCATTTCATACTACGTGCAGATGTGCACCTTTCTGGTAGCCTCTATACCATCTGTACCATCCTCCTCATTTCACACTCTATGTGCAGATGTGCACCTTCCTGGTAGCCTCTATACCATCCAGGTCATTTCACTCTATGTGCTGATGTGCACCTTCTTGCTAGCCTCGATACCATCTGTACCATCCTGATCGTTTCACTCTATGTGCAGATGTGCACCTTCCTACTAGCCTCTAAACCATCTGTACCTTCCTCATCATTCCACACTCTATGTGCAGATGTCCACCTTCCTGGTAGCCTCAATACCATCGGTACCATCCTCATCATTTCACACTCTTTTATGTGCAGATGTGCCCCTTCCTGGTAGCCTCTATACCATCTGTACCATTCTCATCGTTTCACTCTATGTGCAGATGTGAACCTTCCTGGTAGCCTCTATACTATCTGTACCATCCTCATTATTTCACACTCTTTTATGTGCATATGTGCACCTTCCTGGTAGACTAAACCATCTCTACCATTCTCATCATTTCAGACTCCATGTGCAGATGTGCACCTTCCCAGTAGCCTCTATACCATCTGTACCATCCTCATCATTTCACACTCTATGTACAGAAGGGCACCTTCCTGGTAGCCTCAATACCATATGTACCATCCTCATAATTTCACACTCTTTTATGTGCAGATGTGCACCTTCCTGGTATCCTCAATTCCATCTGTACCATCCTCATCATTCCACACTCTATGTGCAGATGTGCACCTTCCTGGTAGCTTCTATACCATCTGTACCATCATTTCACACTCTATGTGCAGATGCACACCTTCCTGGTAGCCTCAATACCATCTGTACCACCTTCCTGGTATCCTCAATACCATCTGTACCATCCTCATCATTCCACACTCTATGTGCAGATGTGCACCTTCCTGGTAGCTTCTATACCATCTGTACCATCATTTCACACTCTATGTGCAGATGCACACCTTCCTGGTAGCCTCAATACCATCTGTACAATCCCCATCATTTCATACTCTTTTATGTGCAGATGTGCACCTTCCTGATAGCCTCTAAACGATCTGTACAATCCTCATCATTTCACACTGAATGTGCAAATGTGCACCTTCCTACTAGCCACTATACATCTGTACCTTCCTCATCATTTCACACTCTTTTATGTGCAGATGTGCACCTTCCTGGTAGCCTCTATATCATCGGTACCATCCTCATCATTTCACACTCTTTTATGTGCAGATGTGCACCTTCCTGGTAGCCTCTATACCATCTGTACCATTCTCATCGTTTCACTCTATCTGCAGATGTGCACCTTCCTGGTAGACTAAACCATCTCTACCATTCTCATCATTTCAGACTCCAAGTGCAGATGTGCACCTTCCCAGTAGCCTCTATACCATCTGTACCATCCTCATCATTTCACACTCTATGTGCAGATGTGCACCTTCCTGGTACCCTCAATACCATCTGTACCATCCTCATAATTTCACACTCTTTTATGTGCAGATGTGCACCTTCCTGGTAGCCTCTATACCATCTGTACCATCCTCATCATTTCACACTCTATGTGCAGATGCACACCTTCCTGGTAGCCTCAATACCATCTGTACCATCCCAATCATTTCATACTCTTTTATGTGCAGATGTGCACCTTCCTGATAGCCTCTAAACGATCTGTACCATCCTCATCATTTCACACTCTATGTGCAAATGTGCACCTTCCTACTAGCCTCTATACCATCTGTACCATCCTCATAATTTCACACTCTTTTATGTGCAGATGTGCACCTTCCTGGTAGCCTCTATATCATCTGTACCATCCTCATCATTTCATACTACGTGCAGATGTGCACCTTTCTGGTAGCCTCTATACCATCTGTACCATCCTCATCATTTCACACTCTATGTGCAGATGTGCACCTTCCTGGTAGCCTCTATACCATCCAGGTCATTTCACTCTATGTGCTGATGTGCACCTTCTTGCTAGCCTCGATACCATCTGTACCATCCTGATCGTTTCACTCTATGTGCAGATGTGCACCTTCCTACTAGCCTCTAAACCATCTGTACCTTCCTCATCATTCCACACTCTATGTGCAGATGCCCACCTTCCTGGTAGCCTCAATACCATTGGTACCATCCTCATCATTTCACACTCTTTTATGTGCAGATGTGCACCTTCCTGGTAGCCTCTATACCATCTGTACCATTCTCATCATTCCACACTCTATGTGCAGATGTGCACCTTCCTGGTAGCCTCAATACCATCTGTACAATCCCCATCATTTCATACTCTTTTATGTGCAGATGTGCACCTTCCTGATAGCCTCTAAACGATCTGTACCATCCTCATCATTTCACACTGAATGTGCAAATGTGCACCTTCCTACTAGCCTCTATACATCTGTACGAGCCTCATCATTTTACACTCTTTTGTGTGCAGATGTGCACCTTCCTGGTAGCCTCTATATCATCTGTACCATCCTCATCATTTCATACTACGTGCAGATGTGCACCTTTCTGGTAGCCTCTATACCATCTGTACCATCCTCCTCATTTCACACTCTATGTGCAGATGTGCACCTTCCTGGTAGCCTCTATACCATCCAGGTCATTTCACTCTATGTGCTGATGTGCACCTTCTTGCTAGCCTCGATACCATCTGTACCATCCTGATCGTTTCACTCTATGTGCAGATGTGCACCTTCCTACTAGCCTCTAAACCATCTGTACCTTCCTCATTATTCCACACTCTATGTGCAGATGTCCACCTTCCTGGTAGCCTCAATACCATCGGTACCATCCTCATCATTTCACACTCTTTTATGTGCAGATGTGCACCTTCCTGGTAGCCTCTATACCATCTGTACCATTCTCATAGTTTCACTCTATGTGCAGATGTGAACCTTCCTGGTAGCCTCTATACTATCTGTACCATCCTCATTATTTCACACTCTTTTATGTGCAGATGTGCACCTTCCTGGTAGACTAAACCATCTCTACCATTCTCATCATTTCAGACTCCATGTGCAGATGTGCACCTTCCCAGTAGCCTCTATACCATCTGTACCATCCTCATCATTTCACACTCTATGTACAGATGCGCACCTTCCTGGTAGCCTCAATACCATATGTACCATCCTCATAATTTCACACTCTTTTATGTGCAGATGTGCACCTTCCTGGTATCCTCAATACCATCTGTACCATCCTCATCATTCCACACTCTATGTGCAGATGTGCACCTTCCTGGTAGCTTCTATACCATCTGTACCATCCTCATCATTTCACACTCTATGTGCAGATGCACACCTTCCTGGTAGCCTCAATACCATCTGTACAATCCCCATCATTTCATACTCTTTTATGTGCAGATGTGCACCTTCCTGATAGCCTCTAAACGATCTGTACCATCCTCATCATTTCACACTGAATGTGCAAATGTGCACCTTCCTACTAGCCGCTATACATCTGTACCTTCCTCATCATTTCACACTCTTTTATGTGCAGATGTGCACCTTCCTGGTAGCCTCTATATCATCGGTACCATCCTCATCATTTCACACTCTTTTATGTGCAGATGTGCACCTTCCTGGTAGCCTCTATACCATCTGTACCATCCTCATCATTTCACACTCTATGTGCAGATGCACACCTTCCTGGTAGCCTCAATACCATCTGTACCATCCCAATCATTTCATACTCTATCTGCAGATGTGCACCTTCCTGGTAGACTAAACCATCTCTACCATTCTCATCATTTCAGACTCCAAGTGCAGATGTGCACCTTCCCAGTAGCCTCTATACCATCTGTACCATCCTCATCATTTCACACTCTATGTGCAGATGTGCACCTTCCTGGTACCCTCAATGCCATCTGTACCATCCTCCTAATTTCACACTCTTTTATGTGCAGATGTGCACCTTCCTGGTAGCCTCTATACCATCTGTACCATCCTCATCATTTCACACTCTATGTGCAGATGCACACCTTCCTGGTAGCCTCAATACCATCTGTACCATCCCAATCATTTCATACTCTTTTATGTGCAGATGTGCACCTTCCTGATAGCCTCTAAACGATCTGTACCATCCTCATCATTTCACACTCTATGTGCAAATGTGCACCTTCCTACTAGCCTCTATACATCTGTACGAGCCTCATCATTTCACACTCTTTTATGTGCAGATGTGCACCTTCCTGGTAGCCTCTATATCATCTGTACCATCCTCATCATTTCAAACTACGTGCAGATGTGCACCTTTCTGGTAGCCTCTATACCATCTGTATCATCCTCATCATTTCACACTCTATGTGCAGATGTGCACCTTCCTGGTAGCCTCTATACCATCCAGGTCATTTCACTCTATGTGCTGATGTGCACCTTCTTGCTAGCCTCGATACCATCTGTACCATCCTCATCATTCCACACTCTATGTGCAGATGTCCACCTTCCTGGTAGCCTCAATACCATTGGTACCATCCTCATCATTTCACACTCTTTTATGTGCAGATGTGCACCTTCCTGGTAGCCTCTATACCATCTGTACCATTCTCATCATTCCACACTCTATGTGCAGATGTGCACCTTCCTGGTAGCCTCAATACCATCTGTACAATCCCCATCATTTCATACTCTTTTATGTGCAGATGTGCACCTTCCTGATAGCCTCTAAACGATCTGTACCATCCTCATCATTTCACACTGAATGTGCAAATGTGCACCTTCCTACTAGCCTCTATACATCTGTACGAGCCTCATCATTTTACACTCTTTTGTGTGCAGATGTGCACCTTCCTGGTAGCCTCTATATCATCTGTACCATCCTCATCATTTCATACTACGTGCAGATGTGCACCTTTCTGGTAGCCTCTATACCATCTGTACCATCCTCCTCATTTCACACTCTATGTGCAGATGTGCACCTTCCTGGTAGCCTCTATACCATCCAGGTCATTTCACTCTATGTGCTGATGTGCACCTTCTTGCTAGCCTCGATACCATCTGTACCATCCTGATCGTTTCACTCTATGTGCAGATGTGCACCTTCCTACTAGCCTCTAAACCATCTCTACCTTCCTCATTATTCCACACTCTATGTGCAGATGTCCACCTTCCTGGTAGCCTCAATACCATCGGTACCATCCTCATCATTTCACACTCTTTTATGTGCAGATGTGCACCTTCCTGGTAGCCTCTATACCATCTGTACCATTCTCATCGTTTCACTCTATGTGCAGATGTGAACCTTCCTGGTAGCCTCTATACTATCTGTACCATCCTCATTATTTCACACTCTTTTATGTGCAGATGTGCACCTTCCTGGTAGACTAAACCATCTCTACCATTCTCATCATTTCAGACTCCATGTGCAGATGTGCACCTTCCCAGTAGCCTCTATACCATCTGTACCATCCTCATCATTTCACACTCTATGTACAGATGCGCACCTTCCTGGTAGCCTCAATACCATATGTACCATCCTCATAATTTCACACTCTTTTATGTGCAGATGTGCACCTTCCTGGTATCCTCAATACCATCTGTACCATCCTCATCATTCCACACTCTATGTGCAGATGTGCACCTTCCTGGTAGTTTCTATATCATCGGTACCATCCTCATCATTTCACACTCTATGTGCAGATGCACACCTTCCTGGTAGCCTCAATACCATCTGTACAATCCCCATCATTTCATACTCTTTTATGTGCAGATGTGCACCTTCCTGATAGCCTCTAAACGATCTGTACCATCCTCATCATTTCACACTGAATGTGCAAATGTGCACCTTCCTACTAGCCGCTATACATCTGTACCTTCCTCATCATTTCACACTCTTTTATGTGCAGATGTGCACCTTCCTGGTAGCCTCTATATCATCGGTACCATCCTCATCATTTCACACTCTTTTATGTGCAGATGTGCACCTTCCTGGTAGCCTCTACACCATCTGTACCATCCTCATCATTTCACACTCTATGTGCAGATGCACACCTTCCTGGTAGCCTCAATACCATCTGTACCATCCCAATCATTTCATACTCTATCTGCAGATGTGCACCTTCCTGGTAGACTAAACCATCTCTACCATTCTCATCATTTCAGACTCCAAGTGCAGATGTGCACCTTCCCAGTAGCCTCTATACCATCTGTACCATCCTCATCATTTCACACTCTATGTGCAGATGTGCACCTTCCTGGTACCCTCAATGCCATCTGTACCATCCTCCTAATTTCACACTCTTTTATGTGCAGATGTGCACCTTCCTGGTAGCCTCTATACCATCTGTACCATCCTCATCATTTCACACTCTATGTGCAGATGCACACCTTCCTGGTAGCCTCAATACCATCTGTACCATCCCAATCATTTCATACTCTTTTATGTGCAGATGTGCACCTTCCTGATAGCCTCTAAACGATCTGTACCATCCTCATCATTTCACACTCTATGTGCAAATGTGCACCTTCCTACTAGCCTCTATACATCTGTACGAGCCTCATCATTTCACACTCTTTTATGTGCAGATGTGCACCTTCCTGGTAGCCTCTATATCATCTGTACCATCCTCATCATTTCAAACTACGTGCAGATGTGCACCTTTCTGGTAGCCTCTATACCATCTGTATCATCCTCATCATTTCACACTCTATGTGCAGATGTGCACCTTCCTGGTAGCCTCTATACCATCCAGGTCATTTCACTCTATGTGCTGATGTGCACCTTCTTGCTAGCCTCGATACCATCTGTACCATCCTCATCATTCCACACTCTATGTGCAGATGTCCACCTTCCTGGTAGCCTCAATACCATTGGTACCATCCTCATCATTTCACACTCTTTTATGTGCAGATGTGCACCTTCCTGGTAGACTAAACCATCTCTACCATTCTCATCATTTCAGACTCCATGTGCAGATGTGCACCTTCCCAGTAGCCTCTATACCATCTGTACCATTCTCATCGTTTCACTCTATGTGCAGATGTGCACCTTCCTGGTAGACTCTATACTATCTGTACCATCCTCATTATTTCACACTCTTTTATGTGCAGATGTGCACCTTCCTGGTAGACTAAACCATCTCTACCATTCTCATCATTTCAGACTCCATGTGCAGATGTGCACCTTCCCAGTAGCCTCTATACCATCTGTACCATCCTCATCATTTCACACTCTATGTGCAGATGTGCACCTTCCTGGTAGCCTCAATACCATCTGTACCATCCTCATAATTTCACACTCTTTTATGTGCAGATGTGCACGTTCCTGGTAGCCTCTATACCATCTGTACCATCCTCATCATTTCACACTCTATGTGCAGATGTGCACCTTCCTGGTAGCCTCTATACCATCCAGGTCATTTCACTCTATGTGCTGATGTGCACCTTCTTGCTAGCCTCGATACCATCTGTACCATCCTGATCGTTTCACTCTATGAGCAGATGTGCACCTTCCTACTAGCCTCTAAACCATCTGTACCCTCCTCATCATTCCACACTCTATGTGCAGATGTCCACCTTCCTGGTAGCCTCAATACCATCGGTACCATCCCCATCATTTCACACTCTTTTATGTGCAGATGTGCACCTTCCTGGTATCCGCAATACCATCTGTACCATCCTCATCATTCCACACTCTATGTGCAGATGTGCACCTTACTGGTAGCTTCTATACCATCTGTACCATCCTCATCATTTCACACTCTAGAGCCTCATCATTTCACACTCTTTTATGTGCAGATGTGCACCTTCCTGGTAGCCTCTATATCATCTATACCATCCTCATCATTTCATACTAGGTGCAGATGTGCACCTTTCTGGTAGCCTCTATACCATCTGTACCATCCTCATCATTTCACACTCTATGTGCAGATGTGCACCTTCCTGGTAGCCGCTATACCATCCCTGTCATTTCACTCTATGTGCTGATGTGCACCTTCTTGCTAGCCTCGATACCATCTGTACCATCCTGATCGTTTCACTCTATGTGCAAATGTGCACCTTCCTATTAGCCTCTAAACCATCTGTACCTTCCTCATCATTTCACTATGTGCAGATGTGCACCATCCTGGTAGCCTCTACACATCTGTACCATCCTCATTTAACACTCTTGTACGTGCAGATGTGCACCTCCCTGGTAGCTTCTATACCATCTGTACCATCCTCATCCTTTCACACTATGTGCAGATGTACACCTTCCTGGTAGCCTCTATACCATATGTACCATCCTCATCACTTCACACTCTATGTGCAAATGTGCAACTTCTTGGTAGCCTCTATACCATCAGTACCATCCTCATCATGTCACACTCTATGTGCATATGAGCACCTTCGTGGTAGCCTCTATACCATCTATACCATCCTCATCATTTCATACTCTTTTATGTGCAGATGTGCACCTTCCTTGTAGCCTCTTAACTATCTGTACCATATTCATCATTTCAGCCTCTATGTGCAGATGTGCAGTTTCCTACTAGCCTCTATATCATCTGTACCATCCTCATCATTTCCCAATCTATGTGCAGATGTGCACCTTCCTGGTAGCCTCTAAACTATCTGTACCATATTCATCATTTCAGCCTCTATGTGCAGATGTGCAGTTTCCTACTAGCCTCTATACCATCTGTACCATCCTCATCATTTCCCAATCTATGTGCAGATGTGCACCTTCCTGGTAGCCTCTATACCATCTATACCATCCTCATCATTTCACACTCTTTTATGTGCAGATGTGCACCTTCCTGGTAGCTTCTATACCATATGTACCATCCTCAACTTTTCACTCTTGTATGTGCAGATGTGCACCTTCTTGGTAGTTTCTATACCATCTACACCATCCTCATCATTTCACTCTTGTATGTGCAGATGTGCACCTTCCTGGTAGCTTCTATACCATTTGTACCATCGGTACCATCCTCATCATTTCACACCCTATGTGCAGATGTGCACCTTCCTGGAAGCCTCTATTCCATCCGTACCATCCTCATCATTTCACAATCTATGTGCTGACATACACCTTCCTGTTAGCCTCTATACCATCTATACCATCCTCATAATACCATCCTCATGATTTCACATTCTTTTATGTGCAGATGTGCACCTTCCTGGTAGCCTCTTTACCATCTGTACCATCCTCATCGTTTCACACTGTGTGCAGATGTGCACCTTTCTGGTAGCTTCTATACCATCTGTACCATCCTCATCATTTTACACACTCTATGCAGACGTGCCCCTTCCTGGTAGCTTCTTATGGGCAAATGTGAAACGTCTTTATAGTTTCTATGGCATGTGTACAGTCCTCTGACCGATATCGTGTCACTACTCTCTCTCTCCCATGTAGGCCTCTCTACCGCTGTGGTGTCACTACCGCTGTCGTGTCACTACTCTCTCTCTCCCATGTAGGCCTCTCTACCGCTGTGGTGTCACTACTCTCTCTAGGCCTCTCTACCGCTGTAGTATCACTACTCTCTCCACCTCTATAGTATCACTACTCTCTCCCATGTAGGCCTCTCTACCGCTGTAGTATCACTACTCTCTCCCTCCTACTGCTGCAGTATCACTGCTCTCTCCCTCCCATGTAGGCCTTTCTACGGCTGTAGTGTCACTAATCTCTCCCTCCCATGTAGGCCTTTCTACGGCTGTAGTGTCACTACTCTCTCCCTCTCATTTAGGCCTCTCTACCACTGTGGTATAGCTAGTCTCTCCCTCCCATGTAGGCCTCTCTAACACTTTAGTGTCACTACTCTCTCCCTCCCATGTAGGCCTCTCTACCACTGTGGTATAGCTACTCTCTCCCTCCCATGTAGGCCTCTCTACCACTGTGGTATAGCTACTCTCTCCCTCCCATGTAGGCCTCTCTACCGCTGTAGTGTTACTACTCTCTCCCTCCCATGTTCTCCTGTTTCTTATCCCGAAAGCAGCTGATATTGGGTGAGAGGTTATCTGAAGACTTTTCCAGAGTGGTTCACAACAACTTCCTGACGCTACTCCACTCCTGAGGGGTCTTCAAGTGATCTGCTTTGCCCACCTGTGCCCTGCCCTCCTGCAGATCCTGCTCTTGCTGCCATGACCTCTAAACCCTCCTTTACCCCACTCCCCTTCCACACCCAACTTTCGTTGTGTCCCTAGTCTGCCCACCTAACACTCTACACTCGCTCTGTGCATACAATACAGGTCAAATTGGCACAGGTCAGGGGTCACCTGTGAGCAGTAGCACCACGACAAGGTTTTGACCTCTGCTACTGGACATTCACACCACTCACTCCTCACTCAGGGGTTCCCCTCGTCTCCAATCAATAAGCTGTCCAACAGACACGTGTGTTCCATAGCAAGTCGAAGAACAATCTGCGAGGTACACGCCCCCATCTCCCACTAAAGCTGAGACGTCTACATGGCAGAGGTAACTAGGAAAAGCAGAACGCGCATGGGACTCTGTTGCGTATGACTTACGACTCAGTGCCCATAAAACCCTCATTCAGACCTCACTCACACCAGCCATAGCCCAGCGTTCCGGAGTACACACACTCACACTGGCAGAGGGGGCAGTCCAAGGCTGGCAGACTCTCCTACCTAGAAAACAGGTCATGGGGCAAACCGTAGCCCGATGCTGAATTCTCCCAACCCAAATGGGGGTGGGCAAGCTGAAATGGCTTGGCGAGGAGGGGAGAAGCCCAAAGTGAGGGTGTTTCTCCCAGAGTCTGGCAGCGTTGGTCTGCCCCAGGACTGCAATCACCCTCCCTCATGCCAGAAGTTTTATAGGCAGTAGGGAGTGACGTCACAAGGGTCTGTGAGGGCAGGAGATGACGTCACAAGAGGCTGAAAGGGAAGTGAGGGGAGATTGATTGCCAAGGAAAGCCAGGTGACGTCAGGAGTGATGTCATAAGCAATAAGTAAACTGCAGACTGCTAGCTGACACAGCTGTTCCATTTCATACATTTTATTATTATCATTATTATTATTTCACAATAAGATATTCTGAATATACCAAGAGAATCATGGCATACATTATATAATCGCAAGGAATTCCAAATTAGAACTCACACTCCAAAAAGACTCTTACCATGCCCAGTGATGGCATTCCAAATTAGAACTCACACTCCAAAAGTACTATTACCATGCCCAGTGATGGAATTCCAAATTAGAACTCACATTCCAAAAGTACTCTTACCATGCCCAGTGCTGGCATTCCAAATTAGAACCCACATTCCAAAAGTACTCTTACCATGCCCAGTGATGGCATTCCAAATTAGAACTCACATTCCAAAAGTACTCTTACCATGCCCAGTGCTGGCATTCCAAATTAGAACTCACATTCCAAAAGTACTCTTACCATGCCCAGTGATGGCATTCCAAATTAGAACACACATTCCAAAAGTACTCTTACCATGCCCAGTGATGGCATTCCAAATTAGAACTCACACTCCAAAAAGACTCTTACCATGCCCAGTGATGGCATTCCAAATTAGAACTCACATTCCAAAAGTACTCTTACCATGCCCAGTGATGGCATTCCAAATTAGAACTCACATTCCAAAAGTACTCTTACCATGCCCAGTGATGGCATTCCAAATTAGAACTCACATTCCAAAAGTACTCTTACCATGCCCAGTGATGGCATTCCAAATTAGAACTCACATTCCAAAAGTACTCTTACCATGCCCAGTGATGGCATTCCAAATTAGAACCCACATTCCAAAAGTACTCTTACCATGCCCAGATATGGCATTCCAAATTAGAACCCACACCCAAAAAGTACTCTTACCATGCCCAGTGATGGCATTCCAAATTAGAACTCACATTCCAAAAGTACTCTTACCATGCCCAGAGATGCCATTCCAAATTAGAACCCACATTCCAAAAGTACTCTTACCATGCCCAGATATGGCATTCCAAATTAGAACTCACACTCCAAAAGTACTCTTACCATGCCCAGTGATGCCATTCCAAATTAGAACTCACATTCCAAAAGTACTCTTACCATGCCCAGTGATGGCATTCCAAATTAGAACCCACATTCCAAAAGTACTCTTACCATGCCCAGAGATGCCATTCCAAATTAGAACCCACATTCCAAAAGTACTCTAACCATGCCCAGATATGGCATTCCAAATTAGAACCCACACTCCAAAAGTACTCTTACCATGCCCACTGATGGCATTCCAAATTAGAACTCACATTCCAAAAAGACTCTTACCATGCCCAGTGATGGCATTCCAAATTAGAACCCACACTCAAAAAGGACTCTAACCATGACTAGTGATGGCATTCCAAATTAGAACTCACATTCCAAAAAGACTCTTACCATGCCCAGTGATGGCATTCCAAATTAGAACCCACACTCAAAAAGTACTCTTACCATGCCCAGTGTTGGCATTCCAAATTAGAACCCACACTCAAAAAGTACTCTTAGCATGCCCAGTGTTGGCATTCCAAATTAGAACTCACACTCAAAAAGTACTCTTACCATGCCTAGTGATGGCATTCCAAATTAGAACTCACATTCCAAAAGTACTCTTACCATGCCCAGTGCTGGCATTCCAAATTAGAACCCACATTCCAAAAGTACTCTTACCATGCCCAGATATGGCATTCCAAATTAGAACCCACACTCAAAAAGTACTCTTACCATGCCCAGTGATGGCATTCCAAATTAGAACTCACATTCCAAAAGTACTCTTACCATGCCCAGTGCTGGCATTCCAAATTAGAACCCACACTCAAAAAGTACTCTTACCATGCCCAGTGCTGGCATTCCAAATTAGAACTCACACCCCAAAAGTACTCTTACCATGCCTAGTGATGGCATTCCAAATTAGAACTCACATTCCAAAAGTACTCTTACCATGCCCAGTGATGGCATTCCAAATTAGAACTCACATTCCAAAAGTACTCTTACCATGCCCAGTGATGGCATTCCAAATTAGAACTCACATTCCAAAAGTACTCTTACCATGCCCAGTGTTGGCATTCCAAATTAGAACCCACACTCAAAAAGTACTCTTAGCATGCCCAGTGTTGGCATTCCAAATTAGAACTCACACTCAAAAAGTAATCTTACCATGCCCAGTGCTGGCATTCCAAATTAGAACCCACATTCCAAAAGTACTCTTACCATGCCCAGATATGGCATTCCAAATTAGAACCCACACTCAAAAAGTACTCTTACCATGCCCAGTGATGGCATTCCAAATTAGAACTCACATTCCAAAAGTACTCTTACCATGCCCAGAGATGCCATTCCAAATTAGAACTCACATTCCAAAAGTACTCTTACCATGCCCAGATATGGCATTCCAAATTAGAACCCACACTCAAAAAGTACTCTTACCATGCCCAGTGAATGCATTCCAAATTAGAACTCACATTCCAAAAGTACTCTTATCATGCCCAGTGATGGCATTCCAAATTAGAACCCACACTCAAAAAGTACTCTTACCATGCCCAGTGATGGCATTCCAAATTAGAACTCACATTCTGAAGGGAATCTGACATTAGAATTCCCATTCCATGTCACTGTGGCAATGGTTGCCAGTTTTGTCTTGAGTTCATAGTGACTTGTCCTCACTCGGCAATGCTTCAGTGTCTGTGTTATTTTTCTTCCATTTGCATGGGTCCTGGCACTTTTGGACCAGCAAGAAAAGAGGTGAGCTGGGTTCAGTGAGTAGAGACAGAAGGGCAGTGCAGGATTGTTTTATTGTCATGTTGATGTGTGCAGATCATAAGGATACGGGCTCTGTGTGGTGGGATGTTTCTAGGGGAACAGCGGAGAGTGCCCTTGAGGTTTGTGTATCCAGAGGGGAGCCTCATATGCTGTACTGCGTGGATGGGTGCTCTGGGACTGTGCAATAAAGCCTTATGGTGTTAGTGTGTACTGGGGAGTGGGTGGGCAGCTGATCTTCCCCTGCCATGTGTGGACAGCCTTGTGGATGCAGCAGTAGAAGGTAGAATGCTGACAAGGCTAGTGAGATCTGCAGACAGCTGAGAGGCTGTTGTAGTAGCCACTGTAATGTAGTTCTCATAGGCTAGGGGCAGAGCCACACTGCAGCCACAATCAAGAGATGATACTCATCGCAGCCATGTTTGGGGAGGTGATGTGGTGAAGGATTTGATTGGTTGGCATTCAGTGAAGGGCCCATAAGGCTGTCCGGCTATAACTTTACAGGAGTGCCCAGTGATGAGTGAAACATCACCAATGGGCACCTGGGGAACAGATCTCTTATGGCGTTGAAGGGCCAGGCCCCTCAAGGTCAAAGGATGTTCCATTAGGAAGGTCATTGTTAATGTAACCCACGAAATGTATCTATCGTACCTTTCAGTATGAGCTTTGAAGAATCTCCCACACACAACAAGTTGTTGATATTTAGAGTTTTATTTGAGTATAAGGCTTAGCCCACCGGCTCAGTCAACAGCACAACATCAACTGCTTAGTATACCATGTCATCCCTGCATCTTTCCTCCAATGTTCTATGTTCTCCATTCTATGTTCCATCTCTCTATTCCAAGGGATAGTGGAACATAGCGTGAAGAACCATGTAACGAAGGATGCTACACACCTCCCTTCTTTAAACAAATAAACAGAATTTCTAACTATATTTATGACATGCATTGTTTGTGGCATCACACACAATAATGTTGGGATTGTTGTGGTTTTCTAAATATATATATGACATGAATTGTTTGTAGCATAACACACAATAATGTAGGGATTGTTGTGCTTTACTAACATATCCATTATTACAACAAAACAAAAGAATGAGAAATACAATTCACAATAGCTACATGCAAGAAACCTTCTTACAACACATTTCACCTATTTGGTTTACACAGATTTATCTACATATTACTGAACCTTGACGTATGAAGAACTTACTTTAAATAATCCTTCAAATATGAAGGCTTCTTAAAAACACGTTTAATGCGTATAATTAGTCTGTTTCAAGTATCCAGATTATTTCCCACAACCTTAATTTTCCCAGATTTGGGATCTCCTATACACTCCTTATCACCATTAACCACATTGGTAATCTTGGGATTGTATTTTGAACATTTACACACTCGGTTCACATTCCACACTCTACAATCTGACACTTGTAAAGCTCCATGAAACCTCTCCAAACCCTGTGTGGCCGTTGACCATTTTGCATAACCTCTTGCAGCTGTTACGGGAGGTTTTATCCTTACTCAACCACCCAGTTTTACATCACATTCTTTCACCACCTTTCTTGTGTCAAAGATTGTCTTGTCAGTAAATTGTCTATGTGTCATTTTCTTCTCAACATATTTAAAATCAATCTCTTTTGCATGGTCTACCCAACCACATGGGACAAACTCTTGCATTGGGTTTCCTGCCTCTAAGCATTTCAAAAGGCGAAATACCTGTAGTGGTATGTGTGCCAAATCTGTGTGCCACTACTGTGTCTTCAACAGCTTTCCTCCAATCACCTTTACTCTCCAAGGCACCCCTAATACTATTCTTTATCACTTTATTGAATCTTTGCACAACACCCTTCGTTTGGGGATGATAAATCGAACTGGTCTTGTGTTCCACCTCATTGTCCTTAAGAAAGGTTTTCATTTCGTGTGATACGAGCTGCCCACCATTATCAGTAATAATAGTCGTAGGATAACCTTCTCTTTTGAAAATGGTATCCAAAAACAAAATAATATCTTGAGAACATATATTCTGTACCCACTTGACTTCCACCCATCTGGACAACGTGTCAATTAGTACCATACAGAATTTCAACATAGCATTACTTCTCACTGGTCCCACAATGTCTAAACCTACTCCTTCCCAGGGTATGGTGGATATAAACAGAACTGTCATAGGCTCTTGCCTTACAAAGCATCCTTTAGCAGAATCGTCACAACTACAGCATTCTCTAATAAGTCTTTCTACTTCTAAGTCCAAGCCAGGCCACCAATAATCTTGCCTGACAAGCTGCTTCATCTTTGTCATACCCTGGTGTCCTTCATGTGCTATTTCTAAAAATTTTCTTCTTACTCAGCGGCGGTGGTACAATTTGTCGCCCCTCAACACCAAATCCTTATTCAAATACAATTCATCATATACATGTCGTACAGCCTCAGGTAGATCACATTTCCTGATTTCATTGCTCTTTACTCCATCCTCAATAAACTTATTTATTTTCATGAGCACTTCATCCAATATCATTATTTGTGCCCATTCCTCTTCAGAGACCACTTACTGATTGATATTTAATATTGGTCATCATCGCTATTATCCCCATTGTAATCAACAAAGTTTGTTAATCTTGAAAAGTGGTCGGCACATTTATTCTTGACACCAGAAACAAACTCAATATCCCAGTCATATTCTTGCAGATTAGATTCCCACTTATGGATTCTTGATGTCACCTTATCCAAACCTTTTGTCATATGATATGATATGGCATTTATAACACGCCTATACACAAGTGTTTCAAGGTGCGAAAATGTGGTCAAAATGTCTTTGCGTGGCTGTGATCTGACCTCACCACAAACTTTGTTCCCAACAGGAATGACCAAACTTTCTCAATAGACCATTTTACCGCCAACAACTCCTTCTCAATGGTGAAATAGTTGCATTCTGCCTCCTTTAAAACTCTCAAAGCAAATGCAATGGGATACTCAATTCCACCTTCTATTTGGGATAAGACAGCCCCAAACCATGATTACTAGCATCAATGGTGAGGATACTCCTTTTATTGGGATTAAAGACTCCATGTGGGCGCACTGTTGAGGTCTGCTTTTTTCTTACTAAATTCACATTCACACTGATCATCCCACACAAACTTCGCATTTTTCTTTGCGAACGTCTGCATATGAAAGCTTTTAATTGCCAAGTCTGGAATAAACTTGGCGAAATATTCTGACATACCTAAAAACAAAATAACTTTATCTTCGGTTTCTGGACTAAGAAACCTTTGAATGAGGTTTACCAACTCCTCCTTGGGTTTTATGCCTTTATCAGAAATTTCATATCCTAGATATTGTATGTTGGATCTATTAAATTTACATTTCATCTTACTAAGCGTGAGACCCGCCTCCAGAAAAATATGTAAGACCTTGCGAATCCTACTTTCATGTTGTTTTTGATCCTCCTGTAAACTAGAACATCATCTTGGAAACAGAGCACACCTTGCAAATGATGAAACAAATGATACACTACTCGCTGAAAAACAGCTGCTGCAGATACCAGTCCAAAAGGCATCCTCCTACACTGGAATAAACCCTCAGTGGTAATAAAAGCTGTAACATTCTTGGACAATGGATATAACATAATCTGATGGTTCGCTGATTTGAGATCTAAGGTACTCATTATTTTTGCATCTTTAATTGATCCTAGCATTTCCATTAAATTAGGTAGTGGATGCCTGTCCGGAATCACACATCTGTTCACAGATCTGAGGTCTATACACAACCCTGAGTTTTCCATAGGGTTTATATACTATTACCAATGGTGAGACCCATTCAGATTATTCTACTCTTTCGATCACCCCTTGCGCTCCCATCTTTTCAAGCTCTTCTTTCACAGCATTTTTGACTGCTAAAGGAGCTAGTCTAACTTTTTGTACTACAGGAATGGCATCACTTTTCATTCAAAGATTGTGTTTAAAGTTCTTTAAACTCCCAAGTTCATCTCGAAACACAGGATGATGCTCAAATTGTTCAGATTGTGTTTCTTGATCCACCACATATACCATCTCCTCGGCATTGGTATCCATAGTTATCTTTATTCTCCTCTGGTGGGACCAGCTCAACAGTGGATGCATTGCTTTCTTTGAAGCATATATTTTGCCTTTTCGCTGTTCTGTCCTTGAACTTCAGAGTTGACCAAAACCACCCTTCTAATTCAATGCGCTTACCACCATAGGCAACTGGTTTAACATCAATCTCTTTCAAATTGGTACGCAACTTGAAATATTTATCAAATAGAATTCGGGGTAACAGAGTGTATTTGGCACCAGAGTCAATGATAATCTTAATATTTGTGTTACCAATTTGTATTTTAGTCATAGGTTTCTCAACATTTGCGTCTTCATCTTCCACTACATTGATTTCTGAATTTTCAATTAAAAAGGTGCATTCCCCTACCTCCTCACACAGTTCATCAATGCATTCAATATTCTCTAATTTTGTTCTGCAACAATTTGTGAGATGCCCTTTTTTATTACATCTTTTGCATAATTCTTTAATAGCAGGACTCTTTCTGCTACTGGCTAGATGATGTATGCTATCACACCGATAACATCTTCTCCTGGTGTGTGACAATGTGTATGTCCTAGTCCTAGGGACTGCCTTACTTTTATGTACAAACTGGGACTCTAAAGCCCTCCGGAGACGGAGATACTGAACCTGGAAGTGAGCCATGTAGGACCTTTCCTCTAAAACCCTGTGTTTTTCGTTCCCTAGGAAACGGTGGGTGACGAGGAGGAGGTCGAGCCCAACGGTCCCAGTTGGGCATATTGAGGAGGCAGCTGATGTGATAACGAGATTGGGAGAGTTCCAATGCGCCGTTGCGCGGAGTTAAGTTATAAAAAGTTAAGTTGAGTTATTTATTGTTCAACGCCGAAGCAGAGAGCGGAGTGTTACCAGGAAGAGTTACATAAAGAAATACTGCCGCATATCGTGTTGTGAGGAGGCGCGGACCGCGATGACCTGCTCCTGACCAACGGAGTGAGAGGAGGAGGGAGACGTTCTTCACGACTGGAAGAAAAGGTGATTTTCCTACTCCGGAGCCGAGGTTTGAAGTTAGGAAGAGGCGGGGATGAGATCGAGCATTCGTTTGCCGACTGAGGGGAATACGGAAGACTCAGCCCGCAGGTAACGCTCCGTAATGAGGGGAGGGGTAAAAACCTATGACCTGGTAAGAGGCTGACAAAGCGATAGGATCGTTTGATTAACCCATAAGAGGGTTGGGAAGTGAAAGGGCGAAGAGAAATCCTTAAAGAGTCAGGCCACACGAACTTTATATACGTATGTGCAACAAAAGGAAATAAGGGCTTAACTATGTGGGAAGCCAAATGAAGTAGGAAAGGCCACCTTACTGAAAAGTGTAACGAAATTGCACACTTACAAAATAAAACAAGTGAACATCCACATAAACGAACAGTGAAAAGAAAGAGGACTCTAGAATAGAGGGTGATGTGCTGAAAGGACTTTTGAAAAGGAAGCCAGCCGTGACAATTGGAAAACAATAAAAAGCCAGCAGGCTCATGCAACCATACTGAAAGAAATAAACAATACATAGCTCGAAGTGGAAAGAAAAGGAACATAGAGACCTTTGAACTTTATTAGCCCAGTCACAAGGTAAACAGAAGAGGAAAAGGAAGATCCTTTAAGAATCAAAACCAAAGAGCCAAAGTGAAACGTCAATCCGGAGAGACAGAGGAAAAGCAAAGCAAGAGACGAAAAAGGAAAAGAAGAGAGGAAAAGACAGAAGTAAAGACAAAGATAAATAAATAAGACCTCGAACAGTCTTTCAGATAAAACTTACCTTTTCAATTCCTGGCCAGCCAGACAAGACGACCCTCTCCTTGAAGATTGGCGGAACCTTGCAGAAGAAGTATCCTTTTTTCTGGCTTTTCTGAAAAGAAAAGAATTTGGTTAATAAAGAATTGGGCTCTCTTTCAGTCCCAAGAAAACTACTTTTGGCTGAAGTCTCATAATTCTTGTTATTTCGTACCATCTAACCGTTAGGTTGTCACAGTTTGGTGTCGGAAGTAGGATACTGAGAACGCCATGGAGGACCTTATTATGACACTGAGCGAGGGTCAACAACTTTTACAACAAGCCCTACAAATGCAATCACAACAAGCTCAAGCTGACAGGTTAGCCTTCCAACAGGCCTTACAAATACAGCAAGCTCAACTACTCGAAGTCACAAATATACAAAACAATCCCCAGGTACGCACCTCTGTCTTACAGAAGTATTTGGCAGGCGAAGACCCAGGGCACTTCTTCGTGAATTTTGAAAGAGTAGCTCGGAATGCACAGTGGCCCGCCGAGAGATGCTGTCATTACATCGCACCATTGATGACCAGTGAAATGCAATGTGCATATCAAGCGGCAAACCCTGCAGGTGATACCAGCTATGCAGACATGAAAAAAGTGGTATTGGAACGGATGGGACACGACGAGGAAACTTATCGACTAAAGTTTAAAGAAGTCAAGTTGAAGGGGGATGAAACTCCGAGGCAGTTGTTTTATCGAGTAAAGGAATTGGCAGAGAAATGGTTACAACCTGGTACCTCTACTTCAGGTGAAATAACTGAAAAGGTAATTCTGGAACAGTTCGTCGAAGCTCTCTCTGGTCCGGTATAGAGGTGGGTCAAACAACATCCCAGGCTGTCCTTAACGGAAGCTGTAGATGTGGCCTCGGCTTACCAAAAGGCTGGACAAGGGAAGGTGATGACATATCCGACAAGCTATAAACCACCCCTTTTGTTGAATAAGTCCGCTACAACACCAAGATGGCCTCACTCAATGCTACGAAGATTAGAAGGTGACAGCGTACGCTCCAGACCTAGCAGTGAGGGTCCGGTGAATTATCGTCAAGCTACTCTTACACCTAGAGGCCCACAATGTTTTTACTGTGGAGACTGGGGACATTTAGCAAGATTTTGTCCGAAAAAACCGAAAGCTGAACCAATGGAGGTCGGGGTACTCGAATCCCAAAAAGGAATTGAGGTTCCAGAAATGATGAATGGTAGATCGTCGCAGTATCTGTATACCTGTGATGTAGAGGTGGATGGAAAGCACACCACCGCGTTAATTGACTCAGGGAGCCTACAGACAGCCGTAACATCAGAGCTGGTAGGTGAAGATTATTATTCCTCAGAAAAAATTCCTGTTCGATGTGTACATGGGGATGTAAGGGTTTACCCATCTAAGGAAATACAAATCAAGGTAGTCGGGGAAACAATGGGGGTGAAGGCAGCAGTACTTCCTCATTTACCAAAACCACTTTTAATTGGCTCGGATATTCCGAAATTTCCCGAGTTAGTTCATAAAATTGAGAAGAGCTGGTTGGAAACAGCCCCTTTCCATAGTGATGAAATACCTAGTCCAGTTCCTAAAATACAAAAAAGCCAAAAACTCAGACGCTCTCTGAAGGAAGAATGGAGAGCTAAAAATGTTCTCCCGGTAGCAGTGGACTGGAAGATCGAGGAAGACGGAGACAGTTTCAGGTCTGCTCAAGAGCTAGATCCTTTGCTACAATATGCACGGGAACAGGCTTTAGAAGAAGTAACAGGAGAAGGACCACGATTCATCAAGGAGAATGGGTTGTATTATAGATTAATTAAGGCCAGGAATGGTGAGGAATTGAAACAGTTACTGATTCCCCATAAATTGTATCAGACTATATTGGAAGTCGCTCACATTCAAATTGGTGAAGGGCACTTAGGAACGGAGAAAACAACAAAAAAGATATTGGATAGATTTTATTGGCCTGGAGTGTAGCAGCAGGTAGTCCGATTCTGTCAGAGATGTGAGGACTGCCTGCGGAAGAACCGAGCCAATGTGAGAAAAGCACCACTTCAACCTATGCCACTAGTGATGGAACCGTTCAGTAGGATCGGAATAGATATTGTTGGACCTTTGGAGCCGACTCGAAGAGGTCACAAATACATTCTTGTAGTGGTCGATTATGCAACTAGATACCCCGAAGCCTTTCCCCTGAAAGCCACAAATACCCATCAGATTTGTGACGCAATCATACCTTTCATTGGACGAGTTGGGATACCCCGAGAGATTGTCACCGACCGGGGGTCGAATTTCATCTCCAAGGTACTAGAACAAGTTTGTGAGACACTAAAAATAGAACATCTAAAAACCGCTGTGTACCACCCACAGACTGATGGGCTGGTGGAACGTTATAATTATACCATCAAGCAAATGCTGAAGAAAACGACTTCCCCAGAGAATAAAGACTCGGATAGAATACTTCCGTGGATATTAATGACACTCAGGAATACTCCACAGTCATCAACAGGATTTTCACCCTTTGAGTTAATGTTCAGGAGGCCAGTTTGTACTTTGTTAGACCTGTTAAAAGAAACCTGGGAAGAGCAACCAAACCATGAGATAACATTAACAGAGTATGCCTCCCAACTACAGGAAAGAGTGGAAAAACTACAAAAAGTGGCTAGAGATAATCTTCTCCAAGCACAGATAAGACACGAGAAATACTACAATCAAAATACACAGTTACGTACTCTTAAGAAAGGAGATCAAGTACTCGTCTTGGTACCTACATCAGAGAACAAAATGCTGGCTACTTGGAAAGGTCCTTATGAGATTCAAGAAGTGTTGGGACCTTTGACCTATAAAGTGAAACAGACAGACTGTAAATTTCCTTATCAAACATATCATGTCAATTTACTTAAAAAATGGAGATCTCCAGTCCCAACAATAGCCATGATATCCGTGAATGAAGTAGCAGAAGAACAATTTCTCCAACTAAAGAAGAAAACTGGTTCCGAGAGCCTAAATATAAACCCAAGTTTGTCAGCTGTCCAAAAAACAGAATTGTCTAATGTCATACAAAGCTTTTCACATGTATTCTCCTCCCTACCAGGGAAAACTAGTCTAACAGATCATCGTATAGTCACCAAACCAGGGGCAGTAGTGAGACAAAGACCTTATCGAATCCCTGAGTCAAAGATCAAAGCCTTCAACCAAGAGGTCCAAGAAATGCTGGATTTAGGGATCATTGAACCCTCCTACAGTGACTGGTGCTCCCCGGTAGTCCTGGTACCGAAGCCGGATGGGAGTGTGAGATTCTGTATGGATTTTCGAAAAGTAAATGACATTTCTAAATTTGATGCATATCCAATGCCTCGAATAGAAGACCTCCTGAACAATTTATAGAAGGCGAGGTTTTTGACTACAATTGATTTAACCAAAGGTTACTGGCAAATTCCTCTGCTTCCTGCAGATAAGGAAAAGACGGCGTTTGCCACACCCACAGGTTTGTATCAATTTACGGTACTACCCTTCGGGTTGCATGGAGCTCCGGCGACCTTTCAGAGACTGATGAACCATATTATCAAAGGACATGAACAGTATGTCGGTGCTTACCTTGATGATATCATAGTCTACAGCAACACCTGGACAGAACACCTGCAACATTTTACAAGAATACTTAAAACCTTGGAAACGACAGGGTTACACATAAATCCCAAAAAAACTCATGTTGCTATGTTTCATACAAAGTATTTGCGGTATTACGTCGGTCAGGGGATTATCAGACCCCAAGAGGAGAAGATCAAGGCCATAAAACAATTGAAATTTCCAGCTACCCCTAAACAAGTACGGGCGTTTCTAGGGTTCGTGGGATACTATCGAAGATTTATTCCACACTTTTCTACTCTAGCCAGCCCTCTCACGGATCTCTTAAAAAAGGGCTCAGCGACAAAGAAAACGTGGGAGACTCTGGAGACTTTACAAGCGTTTAAGGCTTTAAAGGAGACCCTCACCGAAAGAGCTGTCTTACACTGCCCGGATTTTAACGCCCCGTTTTATCTACACATCGATGCCTCGGGTACCGGACTCGGAGCTGTGCTGTTCCAGGATCAGGGGGAGAAAGAAAGGCCCATACTCTTCATTAGTCGGAAGCTGTTACCACACGAGTTGAACTACCCAACTATCGAGAAGGAGTGTTTGGCCGTAAAGTGGGCTATTGACGCTTTAAGATATTATCTGTTAGGTCGAGAGTTCACTTTAATAACAGATCATGCTCCCCTGGTCTGGCTTGCTCGGAACAAGGATTCAAATCAAAGAATACTTAGATGGTTTCTTTCCCTCCAGCCCTTCTCCTTTAGAACAATTCATAAACCAGGGAAACTGTTAGCCCAAGCTGATTTCTGTCCAGGGCAGAAACCCTTCCCGATCGTAAGGGTTTAGTAGAGGGGGTGTGACAATGTGTATGTCCTAGTCCTAGGGTCTGCCTTACTTTTATGTACAAACTAGGACTCTAAAGCCCTCCGGAGACGGAGATACTGAACCAGGAAGTGAGCCATGTAGGACCTTTCCTCTAAAACCCTGTGTTTTTTGTTCCCTAGGAAACGGTGGGGGACGAGGAGGAGGTCGAGCCCAACGGTCTCAGCTGGGCATATTGAGGAGGCAGCTGATGTGATAACGAGATTGAGAGAGTTCCAATGCGCCGTTGCGCGGAGTTAAGTTATAAAAAGTTAAGTTGAGTTATTTATTGTTCAACGCTGAAGCGGAGAGCGGAGTGTTACCAGGAAGAGTTACATAAAGAAATACTGCCGCGTATCGTGTCGTGAGGAGGCGCGGACCACAACGACCTGCTCCTGACCAACGGAGTGAGAGGATGAGGGAGACATTGTTCACGACTGGAAGAAAAGGTGATTTGCCGACTCTGGAGCTGAGGTTTGAAGTTAGGAAGAGGCGGGGATGAGATCGAGCATTCGTTCGCAGACAGAGGTGAAAACGGAAGACTCAGCCCGCAGGTAACGCTCCGTAACGAGGGGAGGAGTAAAAACCTATGACCTGGTAAGAGGCTGACAAAGCGAGAGGATCGTTTGATTAACCCATAAGAGGGTTGGGAAGTGAAAGGGCGAAGAGAAATCCTTAAAGAAAGAGTCAGGCCACACGAACTTTATATACGTATGTGCAACAAAAGGAAATAAGGGCTTAACTATGTGGGAAGCCAAATGAAGTAGGAAAGGCCACCTTACTGAAAAGTGTAACGAAATTGCACACTTACAAAATAAAACAAGCGAACATCCACATAAACGAACAGTGAAAAGAAAGAGGACTCTAGAATAGAGGGTGATGTGCTGAAAGGACTTTTGAAAAGGAAGCCAGCCGTGACAATTGGGAAACAGAAAAAGCCGGCAGGCCCATGCAACCGTACTGAAAGAAATAAACAATACATGGCTCGAAGTGGAAAGAAAAGGAACATAGAGACCTTTGAACTTTATTAGCCCAGTCACAAGGTAAACAGAAGAGGAAAAGGAAGATCCTTTAAGAATCGAAACCAAAGAGCCAAAGTGAAACGTCAATCCGGAGAGACAGAGGAAAAGCAAAGCAAGAGACGAAAAAGGAAAAGAAGAGAGCAAAAGACAGAAGTAAAGACAAAGATAAATAAATAAGACCTCGAAGAGTCTTTCAGATAAAACTTACCTTTTCAATTCCTGGCCAGCCAGACAAGACGACCCTCTCCTTGAAGATTGGCGGAACCTTGCAGAAGAAGTATCCTTTTTTTCTGGCTTTTCTGAAAAGAAAATAATTTGGTTAATAAAGAATTGGGCTCTCTTTCAGTCCAAAGAAAACTACTTTTGGCTGAAGTCTCATAATTCTTGTTATTTCGTACCATCTAACCGTTAGGTTGTCACATGGTGTCATTGATATCTCTTCTCTCTTTGAACTTGGCTCCTTTCTTTTTCACATGTTTTGGACCCTTTTTCAGATATTGTTTCCTTTTTGTTGTTCCTTTCCTGTACTATTAAGACTTCAGATAGTTGAGATATCTCCTCTTTTTTGTTTTCATTTTCCACTCTGCTTTCAAGTTTTTTCACACATTTATTGGTGTGTTCTACCTCTTTGCAACTCTGTGGACTTCATCTCACGATGGATTTCCTTTAGACCATAGTGCCTCCCTCACTTTGTCATTATTGTATTCCAGCATGAATTGATCATGAAGACATTCATCTAAATTTTTGCCAAACTCTCATGAAGATAAACCGCGTAGTGCAGTAATAAATTGTTCAACTGTTTCTCCAGCTTCTTGTTTTCTCGTCCCGAAATTATATCTCTCAAGAATGAAACCCAGACTTTTCATAATGCATATCTAAAATGTTTATACCTTTCTCATATTCTGCAAGTCCTGATGCTTCATTATCAGATAGAGGTGTAAGATTCTCAAATTGTTCCTGCCCATAGTTTCCTAGGCAGTGAATGAGTAAACACTTGTTCTGTTCATTCGACAAATTCAGACTATGGGCTGCAAAGACGTAATGGTCAAAACGTTTTTTTCCATCTTTTCCGGGGTACTATCAGCTCACCCTTTGCATCTAGAAAATAATTTGGTGGCGGTAAGCCTTGCATTGTTGTTAACCAGTTTTGCTTTTGTTTTTCACTTGGTAAAGTATGTCTACGTTTGTTCAGAATTGTTATTGCAGGAGTATTCCCTTGAAGTTCATAGACAATTGACTGTTTTTTAAATTAATTTTTTATACTAGTTTCATAAATTCTTCTTTAAACACATATATTTTACTTATGTTTACCCTTAATGTTGCTCAATTTGCTTGTAATTGCAGTGCTTGCTGTAATTGTGAACCAATGATGGTCACATAGTCATTTGTTGCTCACAGAATGAACTTGAATACAATTCTACCTTTGTAGATTGTGTAGCACATAAAAACACTTAGGGCCTCATTACAACTCTGGCGGTAGCCGTGCCGGCAAAACTGGAATGGCTGCCGCTGGAGTTGCATTTTTGCTGGCACCCATGAATGTGCAAGAACCGGGTCATGCCGAGTTTGGCTGACCCGGTAATTGCCCATTTACGGATGCCGGCAGTAAGGGACTCCCCATCCCCATTCGGCCCCTGTAGTATCTTGGGAGTGGTTATCAATGCAAACTGGATAAACAGGAACCACTCCAGAGCCAGGATCATCAAAAGTAAGTCTTCTTTATTTGTTACAGCTATAGAAGGAAAGTTGAGATAAGGAGATGAGGTGATGTCCTGCTGTTCCCTTGGCTCTCTCCCTGCTAGTCCCCAACCATCGATCCTGGAACCCTTACACTCTCCCCATTCCAGGCCTCACATAACATTCCAAGCTCCACTTCTAAGTCACACATACACACACTGCTCTCTTATCAGATTGAACACCAACAGTGAATGCCTCTAAGCGCTATGCCACATCTATGGACTAGGTTACTACAGCCCCATAGGGCTGAATGGCGATGGGACGTTGGATGCTCCGGCACCATTCAGAATGGTGCCGGTGCATCCAACGTGCTGTACTTGCTGGTGCTGCTCTGCCAGCCAGGTCAGGCCTGGCGAGCTGACAGGTGCCCGCGAGCACGGCTTGTAGTGTGACGGTCCGGGAACTATGGTACCGCCAGGCTTACCGGTACCGTAGTTCACGGACTGCCATACTTAAAATGTGGCCCTTAATGTTCCTTAATGCATGTCTCTTTTATACATGTAATGCCTTTGCATTACAATAAAATGGACTTAGTTTCATATGCGCGTCACTCACAGCAATAATATCATCAGATTAGATCACAAGAACCGACTTCATTACTGGTGTCCAAGGAAACCAAATAGCGGCACGTTTTATCGGCGTTGGGGGGTTATTTCCTGTAATGTGCACGTGACTTGTACTCACGGCCTGATTCAAAGGACGCACAATCACGTCCTGGTGAATAATGCTGTCTTAGAATGCTCGTGCAATAGTTTGTGTGCGGAAGGAAGTTCCGTTGCTGGCAGTCAAGTCTCACAACAGCTCTGTAACACTGGCAGTGCTATATTGTCTTCCTATACATGCAATCAGTTCCCCGCTGCTGTATCACAGCCCACTCTGTAGAATGGCGCTCCTTCCTGATCTCCAGCTTGTCTTTAAATGTTCCTTCTCACACACATTCCTTGCTGCCAAAATGTAGCCAGCCATTATCCTGACAGATGAAACACGCGCAAAGGATTCGTAGATGAACAGCGACTCGGTGGGCTGCTGTTCCTGGGTCAACCCCATCCCCATCGCCACTGACGAATCTCCCACACACAACAAGTTGTTGATATTTAGAGTTTTATTTGAGTATAAGGCTTAGCCCCCCGGCTCAGTCAACAGCACAACATCAAGTGCTTAGTATACCATGTCATCCCTGCATCTTTCCTCCAATGTTCTATGTTCTCCATTCTATGTTCCATCTCTCTATTCCAAGGGAGAGTGGACATAGAGTGAAGAACCATGTAACGAAGGATGTTACAAGCTTCATTGTGCATGAAAGACTGAGGTCTGTGAGCTCAGGGGCCACATATCCGAGGCAGAGATATTCTGACAGGTCCCCTGCCCCTTTCTGCACAGCAGTATGGACACACATGCTGATTCCAGCTCTGCTGCCTCTTTGCTGAATGGACCAGTTTCATCAATTATACCTGCAGGGGCATTTAAAGAAATGGAAAAGGTGCAAAGGAAAACTTCACATTGCACACGCTGCACAGAACATTTGAAAGAAACACATGCGAGGAAAAGTGGTGAGGTCAGTAGCTCTGTAGTATCGGGGATGGTAAGAAGACATCTGGATTCAGGAAAGGCACAGGAGACCAGTATATATAAAAGGAGTAAGTTTATTTATAAGTTACAGAGTTACAGGACTAGTTATATAGAAAGGGGCAGGGAGCTAAACAGATGACATCCTTTCAGTAAGGTTCTCCCATCCTGTGTCCCCAACTGTAGCTCTTGGAACCTTCAGGTCCCATCACATTCCATATGACATAGCTGTGTTCTACCATCAGCAGCACTGTGTGCACCTGTACCATCCTCATCATTCCACACTCTATGTGCAGATGTGCACCTTCCTGGTAGCCTCACTGCCATCTGTACCATCCTCATTGTTTCACTCTATGTGCAGATGTGCACCTTCCTGGTAGCCTCACTACCATCTGTACCATCCTCATCATTTCACTCTATGTGCAGATGTGCACCTTCCTGGTAACCTCTGTACCATCTGTGCCATCCTCATCATTTCACAATCTATGTGCAAATGTGCACCTTCCTGGTAGCCTCTAACCTATCTGTACCATCCTCATCATTCCACACTCTATGTGCAGATGTGCACCTTCCTGGTAGCCTCAATACCATCTGTACCATCCTCATAATGTCACACTCTTTTATGTGCAGATGTGCACCTTCCTGGTAGCCTCTAAACTATCTGTACCATCCTCATCATTTCACATTCTGTGCAGATGTGCACCTTCCTACTAGCCTCTAAACCATCTGTACCTTCCTCATCATTTCACACTGAATGTGCAAATGTGCACCTTCCTACTAGCCTCTATACATCTGTACAATCCCCATCATTTCATACTCTTTCATGTGCAGATGTGCACCTTCCTGGTAGCCTCACTACCATCTGTACCATCCTCATCGTTTCACTCTATGTGCAGATGTGCACCTTCCTGGTAGCCTCACTACCATCTGTACCATCCTCATCATTTCACTCTATGTGCAGATGTGCACCTTCCTAGTAACCTCTGTACCATCTGTGCCATCATCATCATTTCACAATCTATGTGCAAATGTGCACCTTCCTGGTAGCCTCTAACCTATCTGTACCATCCTCATCATTCCACACTCTATGTGCAGATGTGCACCTTCCTACTAGCCTCTCTACATCTGTACGAGCCTCATCATTTCACACTCTTTTATGTGCAGATGTGCACCTTCCTGGTAGCCTCTATATCATCTGTACCATCCTCATCATTTCATACTACGTGCAGATGTGTACCTTTCTGGTAGCCTCTATACCATCTGTACCATCCTCATCATTTCACACTCTATGTGCAGATGTGCACCTTCCTGGTAGCCGCTATACCATCCAGGTCATTTCACTCTATGTGCTGATGTGCACCTTCTTGCTAGCCTCGATACCATCTGTACCATCCTGATCGTTTCACTCTATATGCAGATGTGCACCTTCCTACTAGCCTCTAAACCATCTGTACCTTCCTCATCATTCCACACTCTATGTGCAGATGTCCACCTTCCTTGTAGCCTCAATACCATCGGTACCATCCTCATCATTTCACACTCTTTTATGTGCAGATGTGCACCTTCCTGGTAGCTTCTATACCATCTGTACCATTCTCATCGTTTCACTCTGTGCAGATGTGCACCTTCCTGGTTGCCTCTATACTATCTGTACCATCCTCATCATTTCACAATCTATGTGCAAATGTGCACCTTCCTGGTAGCCTCTAACCCATCTGTACCATCCTCATCATTCCACACTCTATGTGCAGATGTGCACCTTCCTGGTAGCCTCTATACCATCTCTACCATTCTCATCGTTTCACTCTATGTGCAGATGTGCACCTTCCTGGTAACCTTTGTACCATCTGTGCCATCCTCATCATTTCACAATCTATGTGCAAATGTGCACCTTCCTGGTAGCCTCAATACCATCTGTACCATCCTCATAATGTCACACTCATTTATGTGCAGATGTGCACCTTCCTGGTAGCCTCTAAACTATCTGTACCATCCTCATCATTTCACACTCTGTGCAGATGCGCACCTTCCTACTAGCCTCTAAACCATCTGTACCTTCCTCATCATTCCACACTCTATGTGCAGATGTCCACCTTCCTGGTAGCCTCAATACCATCGGTACCATCCTCATCATTTCACACTCTTTTATGTGCAGATGTGCACCTTCCTGGTAGCCTCTATACCATCTGTACCATTCTCATCGTTTCACTCTATGTGCAGATGTGCACCTTCCTGGTAGACTAAACCATCTCTACCATTCTCATCATTTCAGACTCCAAGTGCAGATGTGCACCTTCCCAGTAGCCTCTATACCATCTGTACCATCCTCATCATTTCACACTCTATGTGCAGATGTGCACCTTCCTGGTAGCCTCAATACCATCTGTACCATCCTCATAATTTCACACTCTTTTATGTGCAGATGTGCACCTTCCTGGTAGCCTCAATACCATATGTACCATCCTCATCATTCCACACTCTATGTGCAGATGTGCACCTTCCTGGTAGCTTCTATACCATCTGTACCATCCTCATCATTTCACACTCTATGTGGAAATGTGCACCTTCCTACTAGCCTCTATACATCTGTACGAGCCTCATCACTTCACACTCTTTTATGTGCAGATGTGCACCTTCCTGGTAGCCTCTATATCATCTGTACTATCCTCATCATTTCATACTACGTGCAGGTGTGCACCTTTCTGGTAGCCTCTATACCATCTGTACCATCCTCATCATTTCACACTCTATGTGCAGATGTGCACCTTCCTGGTAGCCTCTATACCATCCAGGTCATTTCACTCTATGTGCTGATGTGCACCTTCTTGCTAGCCTCGATACCATCTGTACCATCCTGATCGTTTCACTCTATGTGCAGATGTGCACCTTCCTGGTAGCCTCAATGCCATTGGTACCATCCTCATCATTTCACACTCTTTTATGTGCAGATGTGCACCTTCTTGGTAGCCTCTATACCATCTGTACCATTCTCATCATTTCACTCTATGTGCAGATGTGCACCTTCCTGGTAGCCTCTATACTATCTGTACCATCCTCATTATTTCACACTCTTTTATGTGCAGATGTGCACCTTCCTGGTAGACTAAACCATCTCTACCATTCTCATCATTTCAGACTCCATGTGCAGATGTGCACCTTCCCAGTAGCCTCTATACCATCTGTACCATCCTCATCATTTCACACTCTATGTGCAGATGTGCACCTTCCTGGTAGCCTCAATACCATCTGTACCATCCTTATAATTTCACACTCTTTTATGTGCAGATGTGCACCTTCCTGGTAGCCTCAATACCATATGTACCATCCTCATCATTCCACACTCTATGTGCAGATGTGCACCTTCCTGGTAGCCTCAATACCATCTGTACAATTCCCATCATTTCATACTCTTTTATGTGCAGATGTGCACCTTCCTGATAGCCTCTAAACGATCTGTACCATCCTCATCATTTCACACTGAATGTGCAAATGTGCACCTTCCTACTAGCCTCTATACATCTGTACGAGCCTCATCATTTTACACTCTTTTGTGTGCAGATGTGCACCTTCCTGGTAGCCTCAATACCATATGTACCATCCTCATCATTCCACACTCTATGTGCAGATGTGCACCTTCCTGGTAGCCTCAATACCATCTGTACAATTCCCATCATTTCATACTCTTTTATGTGCAGATGTGCACCTTCCTGATAGCCTCTAAACGATCTGTACCATCCTCATCATTTCACACTGAATGTGCAAATGTGCACCTTCCTGGTAGCCTCAATATCATCTGTACCATCCTCATCATTTCATACTACGTGCAGATGTGCACCTTTCTGGTAGCCTCTATACCATCTGTACCATCCTCCTCATTTCACACTCTATGTGCAGATGTGCACCTTCCTGGTAGCCTCTATACCATCCAGGTCATTTCACTCTATGTGCTGATGTGCACCTTCTTGCTAGCCTCGATACCATCTGTACCATCCTGATCGTTTCACTCTATGTGCAGATGTGCACCTTCCTACTAGCCTCTAAACCATCTGTACCTTCCTCATCATTCCACACTCTATGTGCAGATGTCCACCTTCCTGGTAGCCTCAATACCATCGGTACCATCCTCATCATTTCACACTCTTTTATGTGCAGATGTGCCCCTTCCTGGTAGCCTCTATACCATCTGTACCATTCTCATCGTTTCACTCTATGTGCAGATGTGAACCTTCCTGGTAGCCTCTATACTATCTGTACCATCCTCATTATTTCACACTCTTTTATGTGCATATGTGCACCTTCCTGGTAGACTAAACCATCTCTACCATTCTCATCATTTCAGACTCCATGTGCAGATGTGCACCTTCCCAGTAGCCTCTATACCATCTGTACCATCCTCATCATTTCACACTCTATGTACAGAAGGGCACCTTCCTGGTAGCCTCAATACCATATGTACCATCCTCATAATTTCACACTCTTTTATGTGCAGATGTGCACCTTCCTGGTATCCTCAATTCCATCTGTACCATCCTCATCATTCCACACTCTATGTGCAGATGTGCACCTTCCTGGTAGCTTCTATACCATCTGTACCATCATTTCACACTCTATGTGCAGATGCACACCTTCCTGGTAGCCTCAATACCATCTGTACCACCTTCCTGGTATCCTCAATACCATCTGTACCATCCTCATCATTCCACACTCTATGTGCAGATGTGCACCTTCCTGGTAGCTTCTATACCATCTGTACCATCATTTCACACTCTATGTGCAGATGCACACCTTCCTGGTAGCCTCAATACCATCTGTACAATCCCCATCATTTCATACTCTTTTATGTGCAGATGTGCACCTTCCTGATAGCCTCTAAACGATCTGTACAATCCTCATCATTTCACACTGAATGTGCAAATGTGCACCTTCCTACTAGCCACTATACATCTGTACCTTCCTCATCATTTCACACTCTTTTATGTGCAGATGTGCACCTTCCTGGTAGCCTCTATATCATCGGTACCATCCTCATCATTTCACACTCTTTTATGTGCAGATGTGCACCTTCCTGGTAGCCTCTAT
This sequence comes from Ambystoma mexicanum, assembly GCF_040938575.1. Classification (NCBI taxonomy): domain Eukaryota; kingdom Metazoa; phylum Chordata; class Amphibia; order Caudata; family Ambystomatidae; genus Ambystoma; species Ambystoma mexicanum. Next base: position 1,308,036,816 of record NC_090928.1, read on the forward strand.
ACCATCTGTACCATTCTCATCGTTTCACTCTATCTGCAGATGTGCACCTTCCTGGTAGACTAAACCATCTCTACCATTCTCATCATTTCAGACTCCAAGTGCAGATGTGCACCTTCCCAGTAGCCTCTATACCATCTGTACCATCCTCATCATTTCACACTCTATGTGCAGATGTGCACCTTCCTGGTACCCTCAATACCATCTGTACCATCCTCATAATTTCACACTCTTTTATGTGCAGATGTGCACCTTCCTGGTAGCCTCTATACCATCTGTACCATCCTCATCATTTCACACTCTATGTGCAGATGCACACCTTCCTGGTAGCCTCAATACCATCTGTACCATCCCAATCATTTCATACTCTTTTATGTGCAGATGTGCACCTTCCTGATAGCCTCTAAACGATCTGTACCATCCTCATCATTTCACACTCTATGTGCAAATGTGCACCTTCCTACTAGCCTCTATACCATCTGTACCATCCTCATAATTTCACACTCTTTTATGTGCAGATGTGCACCTTCCTGGTAGCCTCTATATCATCTGTACCATCCTCATCATTTCATACTACGTGCAGATGTGCACCTTTCTGGTAGCCTCTATACCATCTGTACCATCCTCATCATTTCACACTCTATGTGCAGATGTGCACCTTCCTGGTAGCCTCTATACCATCCAGGTCATTTCACTCTATGTGCTGATGTGCACCTTCTTGCTAGCCTCGATACCATCTGTACCATCCTGATCGTTTCACTCTATGTGCAGATGTGCACCTTCCTACTAGCCTCTAAACCATCTGTACCTTCCTCATCATTCCACACTCTATGTGCAGATGCCCACCTTCCTGGTAGCCTCAATACCATTGGTACCATCCTCATCATTTCACACTCTTTTATGTGCAGATGTGCACCTTCCTGGTAGCCTCTATACCATCTGTACCATTCTCATCATTCCACACTCTATGTGCAGATGTGCACCTTCCTGGTAGCCTCAATACCATCTGTACAATCCCCATCATTTCATACTCTTTTATGTGCAGATGTGCACCTTCCTGATAGCCTCTAAACGATCTGTACCATCCTCATCATTTCACACTGAATGTGCAGATGTGCACCTTCCTGGTAGCCTCAATACCATCTGTACAATCCCCATCATTTCATACTCTTTTATGTGCAGATGTGCACCTTCCTGATAGCCTCTAAACGATCTGTACCATCCTCATCATTTCACACTGAATGTGCAAATGTGCACCTTCCTACTAGCCTCTATACATCTGTACGAGCCTCATCATTTTACACTCTTTTGTGTGCAGATGTGCACCTTCCTGGTAGCCTCTATATCATCTGTACCATCCTCATCATTTCATACTACGTGCAGATGTGCACCTTTCTGGTAGCCTCTATACCATCTGTACCATCCTCCTCATTTCACACTCTATGTGCAGATGTGCACCTTCCTGGTAGCCTCTATACCATCCAGGTCATTTCACTCTATGTGCTGATGTGCACCTTCTTGCTAGCCTCGATACCATCTGTACCATCCTGATCGTTTCACTCTATGTGCAGATGTGCACCTTCCTACTAGCCTCTAAACCATCTGTACCTTCCTCATTATTCCACACTCTATGTGCAGATGTCCACCTTCCTGGTAGCCTCAATACCATCGGTACCATCCTCATCATTTCACACTCTTTTATGTGCAGATGTGCACCTTCCTGGTAGCCTCTATACCATCTGTACCATTCTCATCGTTTCACTCTATGTGCAGATGTGAACCTTCCTGGTAGCCTCTATACTATCTGTACCATCCTCATTATTTCACACTCTTTTATGTGCAGATGTGCACCTTCCTGGTAGACTAAACCATCTCTACCATTCTCATCATTTCAGACTCCATGTGCAGATGTGCACCTTCCCAGTAGCCTCTATACCATCTGTACCATCCTCATCATTTCACACTCTATGTACAGATGCGCACCTTCCTGGTAGCCTCAATACCATATGTACCATCCTCATAATTTCACACTCTTTTATGTGCAGATGTGCACCTTCCTGGTATCCTCAATACCATCTGTACCATCCTCATCATTCCACACTCTATGTGCAGATGTGCACCTTCCTGGTAGCTTCTATACCATCTGTACCATCCTCATCATTTCACACTCTATGTGCAGATGCACACCTTCCTGGTAGCCTCAATACCATCTGTACAATCCCCATCATTTCATACTCTTTTATGTGCAGATGTGCACCTTCCTGATAGCCTCTAAACGATCTGTACCATCCTCATCATTTCACACTGAATGTGCAAATGTGCACCTTCCTACTAGCCGCTATACATCTGTACCTTCCTCATCATTTCACACTCTTTTATGTGCAGATGTGCACCTTCCTGGTAGCCTCTATATCATCGGCACCATCCTCATCATTTCACACTCTTTTATGTGCAGATGTGCACCTTCCTGGTAGCCTCTATACCATCTGTACCATCCTCATCATTTCACACTCTATGTGCAGATGCACACCTTCCTGGTAGCCTCAATACCATCTGTACCATCCCAATCATTTCATACTCTATCTGCAGATGTGCACCTTCCTGGTAGACTAAACCATCTCTACCATTCTCATCATTTCAGACTCCAAGTGCAGATGTGCACCTTCCCAGTAGCCTCTATACCATCTGTACCATCCTCATCATTTCACACTCTATGTGCAGATGTGCACCTTCCTGGTACCCTCAATGCCATCTGTACCATCCTCATAATTTCACACTCTTTTATGTGCAGATGTGCACCTTCCTGGTAGCCTCTATACCATCTGTACCATCCTCATCATTTCACACTCTATGTGCAGATGCACACCTTCCTGGTAGCCTCAATACCATCTGTACCATCCCAACCATTTCATACTCTTTTATGTGCAGATGTGCACCTTCCTGATAGCCTCTAAACGATCTGTACCATCCTCATCATTTCACACTCTATGTGCAAATGTGCACCTTCCTACTAGCCTCTCTACATCTGTACGAGCCTCATCATTTCACACTCTTTTATGTGCAGATGTGCACCTTCCTGGTAGCCTCTATATCATCTGTACCATCCTCATCATTTCATACTACGTGCAGATGTGCACCTTTCTGGTAGCCTCTATACCATCTGTATCATCCTCATCATTTCACACTCTATGTGCAGATGTGCACCTTCCTGGTAGCCTCTATACCATCCAGGTCATTTCACTCTATGTGCTGATGTGCACCTTCTTGCTAGCCTCGATACCATCTGTACCATCCTCATCATTCCACACTCTATGTGCAGATGTCCACCTTCCTGGTAGCCTCAATACCATTGGTACCATCCTCATCATTTCACACTCTTTTATGTGCAGATGTGCACCTTCCTGGTAGCCTCTATACCATCTGTACCATTCTCATCGTTTCACTCTATGTGCAGATGTGCACCTTCCTGGTAGACTCTATACTATCTGTACCATCCTCATTATTTCACACTCTTTTATGTGCAGATGTGCACCTTCCTGGTAGACTAAACCATCTCTACCATTCTCATCATTTCAGACTCCATGTGCAGATGTGCACCTTCCCAGTAGCCTCTATACCATCTGTACCATCCTCATCATTTCACACTCTATGTGCAGATGTGCACCTTCCTGGTAGCCTCAATACCATCTGTACCATCCTCATAATTTCACACTCTTTTATGTGCAGATGTGCACGTTCCTGGTAGCCTCTATACCATCTTTACCATCCTCATCATTTCACACTCTATGTGCTGATGTGCACCTTCTTGCTAGCCTCGATACCATCTGTACCATCCTGATCGTTTCACTCTATGAGCAGATGTGCACCTTCCTACTAGCCTCTAAACCATCTGTACCCTCCTCATCATTCCACACTCTATGTGCAGATGTCCACCTTCCTGGTAGCCTCAATACCATCGGTACCATCCCCATCAGTTCACACTCTTTTATGTGCAGATGTGCACCTTCCTGGTATCCGCAATACCATCTGTACCATCCTCATCATTCCACACTCTATGTGCAGATGTGCACCTTCCTGGTAGCTTCTATACCATCTGTACCATCCTCATCATTTCACACTCTATGTGCAGATGCGCACCTTCCTGGTAGCCTCAATACCATCTGTACAATCCCCATCATTTCATACTCTTTTATGTGCAGATGTGCACCTTCCTGATAGCCTCTAAACGATCTGTACCATCCTCATCATTTCACACTGAATGGGCAAATGTGCACCTTCCTACTAGCCTCTATACATCTGTACGAGCCTCATCATTTCACACTCTTTTATGTGCAGATGTGCACCTTACTGGTAGCCTCTATATCATCTGTACCATCCTCATCATTTCATACTACGTGCAGATGTGCACCTTTCTGGTAGCCTCTATACCATCTGTATCATCCTCATCATTTCACACTCTATGTGCAGATGTGCACCTTCCTGGTAGCCTCTATACCATCCAGGTCATTTCACTCTATGTGCTGATGTGCACCTTCTTGCTAGCCTCGATACCATCTGTACCATCCTCATCATTCCACACTCTATGTGCAGATGTCCACCTTCCTGGTAGCCTCAATACCATTGGTACCATCCTCATCATTTCACACTCTTTTATGTGCAGATGTGCACCTTCCTGGTAGCCTCTATACCATCTGTACCATTCTCATCGTTTCACTCTATGTGCAGATGTGCACCTTCCTGGTAGACTCTATACTATCTGTACCATCCTCATTATTTCACACTCTTTTATGTGCAGATGTGCACCTTCCTGGTAGACTAAACCATCTCTACCATTCTCATCATTTCAGACTCCATGTGCAGATGTGCACCTTCCCAGTAGCCTCTATACCATCTGTACCATCCTCATCATTTCACACTCTATGTGCAGATGTGCACCTTCCTGGTAGCCTCAATACCATCTGTACCATCCTCATAATTTCACACTCTTTTATGTGCAGATGTGCACGTTCCTGGTAGCCTCTATACCATCTGTACCATCCTCATCATTTCACACTCTATGTGCAGATGTGCACCTTCCTGGTAGCCTCTATACCATCCAGGTCATTTCACTCTATGTGCTGATGTGCACCTTCTTGCTAGCCTCGATACCATCTGTACCATCCTGATCGGTTCACTCTATGAGCAGATGTGCACCTTCCTACTAGCCTCTAAACCATCTGTACCCTCCTCATCATTCCACACTCTATGTGCAGATGTCCACCTTCCTGGTAGCCTCAATACCATCGGTACCATCCCCATCATTTCACACTCTTTTATGTGCAGATGTGCACCTTCCTGGTATCCGCAATACCATCTGTACCATCCTCATCATTCCACACTCTATGTGCAGATGTGCACCTTCCTGGTAGCTTCTATACCATCTGTACCATCCTCATCATTTCACACTCTATGTGCAGATGCGCACCTTCCTGGTAGCCTCAATACCATCTGTACAATCCCCATCATTTCATACTCTTTTATGTGCAGATGTGCACCTTCCTGATAGCCTCTAAACGATCTGTACCATCCTCATCATTTCACACTGAATGGGCAAATGTGCACCTTCCTACTAGCCTCTATACATCTGTACGAGCCTCATCATTTCACACTCTTTTATGTCCAGATGTGCACCTTCCTGGTAGCCTCTATATCATCTGTACCATCCTCATCATTTCATACTAGGTGCAGATGTGCACCTTTCTGGTAGCCTCTATACCATCTGTACCATCCTCATCATTTCACACTCTATGTGCAGATGTGCACCTTCCTGGTAGCCGCTATACCATCCCGGTCATTTCAATCTATGTGCTGATGTGCACCTTCTTGCTAGCCTCGATACCATCTGTACCATCCTGATCGTTTCACTCTATGTGCAGATGTGCACCTTCCTACTAGCCTCTAAACCATCTGTACCTTCCTCATCATTTCACTATGTGCAGATGTGCACCATCCTGGTAGCCTCTACACATCTATACCATCCTCATTTAACACTCTTGTACGTGCAGATGTGCACCTCCCTGGTAGCTTCTATACCATCTGTACCATCCTCATCCTTTCACACTATGTGCAGATGTACACCTTCCTGGTAGCCTCTATACCATATGTACCATCCTCATCACTTCACACTCTATGTGCAAATGTGCAACTTCTTGGTAGCCTCTATACCATCAGTACCATCCTCATCATGTCACACTCTATGTGCATATGAGCACCTTCGTGGTAGCCTCTATACCATCTATACCATCCTCATCATTTCATACTCTTTTATGTGCAGATGTGCACCTTCCTTGTAGCCTCTAAACTATCTGTACCATATTCATCATTTCAGCCTCTATGTGCAGATGTGCAGTTTCCTACTAGCCTCTATATCATCTGTACCATCCTCATCATTTCCCAATCTATGTGCAGATGTGCACCTTCCTGGTAGCCTCTAAACTATCTGTACCATATTCATCATTTCAGCCTCTATGTGCAGATGTGCAGTTTCCTACTAGCCTCTATACCATCTGTACCATCCTCATCATTTCCCAATCTATGTGCAGATGTGCACCTTCCTGGTAGCCTCTATACCATCTATACCATCCTCATCATTTCACACTCTTTTATGTGCAGATGTGCACCTTCCTGGTAGCTTCTATACCATATGTACCATCCTCAACTTTTCACTCTTGTATGTGCAGATGTGCACCTTCTTGGTAGCTTCTATACCATCTACACCATCCTCATCATTTCACTCTTGTATGTGCAGATGTGCACCTTCCTGGTAGCTTCTATACCATTTGTACCATCGGTACCATCCTCATCATTTCACACCCTATGTGCAGATGTGCACCTTCCTGGAAGCCTCTATTCCATCCGTACCATCCTCATCATTTCAATCTATGTGCTGACGTACACCTTCCTGTTAGCCTCTATACCATCTATACCATCCTCATAATACCATCCTCATAATTTCACATTCTTTTATGTGCAGATGTGCACCTTCCTGGTAGCCTCTTTACCATCTGTACCATCCTCATCGTTTCACACTGTATGCAGATGTGCACCTTTCTGGTAGCTTCTATACCATCTGTACCATCCTCATCATTTTACACACTCTATGCAGACGTGCCCCTTCCTGGTAGCTTCTTATGGGCAAATGTGAAACGTCTTTATAGTTTCTATGGCATGTGTACAGTCCTCTGACCGCTGTCGTGTCACTACTCTCTCTCTCCCATGTAGGCCTCTCTACCGCTGTGGTGTCACTACCGCTGTCGTGTCACTACTCTCTCTCTCCCATGTAGGCCTCTCTACCGCTGTGGTGTCACTACTCTCTCCCTCCCATGTAGGCCTCTCTACCGCTGTAGTATCACTACTCTCTCCACCTCTATAGTATCACTACTCTCTCCCATGTAGGCCTCTCTACCGCTGTAGTATCACTACTCTCTCCCTCCTACTGCTGCAGTATCACTGCTCTCTCCCTCCCATGTAGGCCTTTCTACGGCTCTAGTGTCACTAATCTCTCCCTCCCATGTAGGCCTTTCTACGGCTGTAGTGTCACTACTCTCTCCCTCCCATTTAGGCCTCTCTACCACTGTGGTATAGCTAGTCTCTCCCTCCCATGTAGGCCTCTCTAACACTGTAGTGTCACTACTCTCTCCCTCCCATGTAGGCCTCTCTACCACTGTGGTATAGCTACTCTCTCCCTCCCATGTAGGCCTCTCTACCACTGTGGTATAGCTACTCTCTCCCTCCCATGTAGGCCTCTCTACCGCTGTAGTGTTACTACTCTCTCCCTCCCATGTTCTCCTGTTTCTTATCCCGAAAGCAGCTGATATTGGGTGAGAGGTTATCTGAAGACTTTTCCAGAGTGGTTCACAACAACTTCCTGACGCTACTCCACTCCTGAGGGGTCTTCAAGTGATCTGCTTTGCCCACCTGTGCCCTGCCCTCCTGCAGATCCTGCTCTTGCTGCCATGACCTCTAAACCCTTCTTTACCCCACTCCCCTTCCACACCCAACTTTCGTTGTGTCCCTAGTCTGCCCACCTAACACTCTACACTCGCTCTGTGCATACAATACAGGTCAAATTGGCACAGGTCAGGGGTCACCTGTGAGCAGTAGCACCACGACAAGGTTTTGACCTCTGCTACTGGACATTCACACCACTCACTCCTCACTCAGGGGTTCCCCTCGTCTCCAATCAATAAGCTGTCCAACAGACACGTGTTTTCCATAGCAAGTCGAAGAACAATCTGCGAGGTACACGCCCCCATCTCCCCCTAAAGCTGAGACGTCTACATGGCAGAGGTAACTAGGAAAAGCAGAACGCACATGGGACTCTGTTGCGTATGACTTACGACTCAGTGCCCGTAAAACCCTCATTCAGACCTCACTCACACCAGCCATAGCCCAGCGTTCCGGAGTACACACACTCACACTGGCAGAGGGGGCAGTCCAAGGGTGGCAGACTCTCCTACCTAGAAAACAGGTCATGGGGCAAACCGTAGCCCGATGCTGAATTCTCCCAACCCAAATGGGGGTGGGCAAGCTGAAATGGCTTGGCGAGGAGGGGAGAAGCCCAAAGTGAGGGTGTTTCTCCCAGAGTCTGGCAGCGTTGGTCTGCCCCAGGACTGCAATCACCCTCCCTCATGCCAGCAGTTTTATAGGCAGTAGGGAGTGACGTCACAAGGGTCTGTGAGGGCAGGAGATGACGTCACAAGAGGCTGAAAGGGAAGTGAGGGGAGATTGATTGCCAAGGAAAGCCAGGTGACGTCAGGAGTGATGTCATAAGCAATAAGTAAACTGCAGACTGCTAGCTGACACAGCTGTTCCATTTCATACATTTTATTATTATCATTATTATTATTTCACAATAAGATATTCTGAATATACCAAGAGAATCATGGCATACATTATATAATCACAAGGAATTCCAAATTAGAACTCACACTCCAAAAAGACTCTTACCATGCCCAGTGATGGCATTCCAAATTAGAACTCACACTCCAAAAGTACTATTACCATGCCCAGTGATGGCATTCCAAATTAGAACTCACATTCCAAAAGTACTCTTACCATGCCCAGAGATGGCATTCCAAATTAGAACTCACATTCCAAAAGTACTATTACCATGCCCAGTGATGGCATTCCAAATTAGAACTCACATTCCAAAAGTACTCTTACTATGCCCAGTGATGGCATTCCAAATTAGAACTCACACTCCAAAAGTACTATTACCATGCCCAGTGATGGAATTCCAAATTAGAACTCACATTCCAAAAGTACTCTTACCATGCCCAGTGCTGGCATTCCAAATTAGAACCCACATTCCAAAAGTACTCTTACCATGCCCAGTGATGGCATTCCAAATTAGAACTCACATTCCAAAAGTACTCTTACCATGCCCAGTGCTGGCATTCCAAATTAGAACTCACATTCCAAAAGTACTCTTACCATGCCCAGTGATGGCATTCCAAATTAGAACACACATTCCAAAAGTACTCTTACCATGCCCAGTGATGGCATTCCAAATTAGAACTCACACTCCAAAAAGACTCTTACCATGCCCAGTGATGGCATTCCAAATTAGAACTCACATTCCAAAAGTACTCTTACCATACCAAGTGATGGCATTCCAAATTAGAACTCACATTCCAAAAGTACTCTTACCATGCCCAGTGATGGCATTCCAAATTAGAACTCACATTCCAAAAGTACTCTTACCATGCCCAGTGATGGCATTCCAAATTAGAACCCACATTCCAAAAGTACTCTTACCATGCCCAGATATGGCATTCCAAATTAGAACCCACACCCAAAAAGTAATCTTACCATGCCCAGAGATGCCATTCCAAATTAGAACCCACATTCCAAAAGTACTCTTACCATGCCTAGTGATGGCATTCCAAATTAGAACTCACATTCCAAAAGTTCTCTTACCATGCCCAGTGATGGCATTCCAAATTAGAACTCACACTCCAAAAAGACTCTTACCATGCCCAGTGATGGCATTCCAAATTAGAACTCACATTCCAAAAGTACTCTTACCATGCCCAGATATGGCATTCCAAATTAGAACCCACACCCAAAAAGTACTCTTACCATGCCCAGTGATGGCATTCCAAATTAGAACTCACATTCCAAAAGTACTCTTACCATGCCCAGAGATGCCATTCCAAATTAGAACCCACATTCCAAAAGTACTCTTACCATGCCCAGATATGGCATTCCAAATTAGAACTCACACTCCAAAAGTACTCTCACCATGCCCAGTGATGCCATTCCAAATTAGAACTCACATTCCAAAAGTACTCTTACCATGCCCAGTGATGGCATTCCAAATTAGAACCCACATTCCAAAAGTACTCTTAGCATGCCCAGTGTTGGCATTCCAAATTAGAACCCACATTCCAAAAGTACTCTTACCATGCCCAGATATGGCATTCCAAATTAGAACCCACACTCAAAAAGTACTCTTACCATGCCCAGTGATGGTATTCCAAATTAGAACTCACATTCCAAAAGTACTCTTACCATGCCCAGAGATGCCATTCCAAATTAGAACCCACATTCCAAAAGTACTCTTACCATGCCCAGATATGGCATTCCAAATTAGAACTCACACTCCAAAAGTACTCTCACCATGCCCAGTGATGCCATTCCAAATTAGAACTCACATTCCAAAAGTACTCTTACCATGCCCAGTGATGGCATTCCAAATTAGAACCCACATTCCAAAAGTACTCTTAGCATGCCCAGTGTTGGCATTCCAAATTAGAACCCACATTCCAAAAGTACTCTTACCATGCCCAGATATGGCATTCCAAATTAGAACCCACACTCAAAAAGTACTCTTACCATGCCCAGTGATGGTATTCCAAATTAGAACTCACATTCCAAAAAGACTCTTACCATGCCCAGTGATGGCATTCCAAATTAGAACTCACATTCCAAAAGTACTCTTACCATGCCCAGATATGGCATTCCAAATTAGAACCCACACCCAAAAAGTACTCTTACCATGCCCAGTGATGGCATTCCAAATTAGAACTCACATTCCAAAAGTACTCTTACCATGCCCAGAGATGCCATTCCAAATTAGAACCCACATTCCAAAAGTACTCTTACCATGCCCAGATATGGCATTCCAAATTAGAACTCACACTCCAAAAGTACTCTCACCATGCCCAGTGATGCCATTCCAAATTAGAACTCACATTCCAAAAGTACTCTTACCATGCCCAGTGATGGCATTCCAAATTAGAACCCACACTCAAAAAGTACTCTTACCATGCCCAGTGATGGTATTCCAAATTAGAACTCACATTCCAAAAAGACTCTTACCATGCCCAGTGTTGGCATTCCAAATTAGAACCCACACTCAAAAAGTACTCTTAGCATGCCCAGTGTTGGCATTCCAAATTAGAACCCACACTCAAAAAGTACTCTTACCATGCCCAGTGATGGCATTCCAAATTAGAACTCACATTCCAAAAGTACTCTTACCATGCCCAGTGTTGGCATTCCAAATTAGAACCCACACTCAAAAAGTACTCTTAGCATGCCCAGTGTTGGCATTCCAAATTAGAACTCACACTCAAAAAGTACTCTTACCATGCCTAGTGATGGCATTCCAAATTAGAACTCACATTCCAAAAGTACTCTTACCATGCCCAGTGCTGGCATTCCAAATTAGAACCCACATTCCAAAAGTACTCTTACCATGCCCAGATATGGCATTCCAAATTAGAACCCACACTCAAAAAGTACTCTTACCATGCCCAGTGATGGCATTCCAAATTAGAACTCACATTCCAAAAGTACTCTTACCATGCCCAGATATGGCATTCCAAATTAGAACCCACACTCAAAAAGTACTCTTACCATGCCCAGTGATGGCATTCCAAATTAGAACTCACATTCCAAAAGTACTCTTATCATGCCCAGTGATGGCATTCCAAATTAGAACCCACACTCAAAAAGTACTCTTACCATGCCCAGTGATGGCATTCCAAATTAGAACTCACATTCCAAAAAGACTCTTACCATGCCCAGTGATGGCATTCCAAATTAGAACTCACATTCCAAAAGTACTCTTACCATGCCCAGATATGGCATTCCAAATTAGAACCCACACTCAAAAAGTACTCTTACCATGCCCAGTGATGGCATTCCAAATTAGAACTCACATTCCAAAAGTACTCTTACCATGCCCAGTGATGGCATTCCAAATTAGAACTCACATTCCATAAGTACTCTTATCATGCCCAGTGATGGCATTCCAAATTAGAACCCACACTCAAAAAGTACTCTTACCATGCCCAGTGATGGCATTCCAAATTAGAACTCACATTCCAAAAAGACTCTTACCATGCCCAGTGATGGCATTCCAAATTAGAACTCACATTCCAAAAGTACTCTTACCATGCCCAGTGATGGCATTCCAAATTAGAACTCACATTCTGAAGGGAATCTGACATTAGAATTCCCATTCCATGTCACTGTGGCAATGGTTGCCAGTTTTGTCTTGAGTTCATAGTGACTTGTCCTCACTCGGCAATGCTTCAGTGTCTGTGTTATTTTTCTTCCATTTGCATGGGTCCTGGCACTTTTGGACCAGCAAGAAAAGAGGTGAGCTGGGTTCAGTGAGTAGAGACAGAAGGGCAGTGCAGGATTGTTTTATTGTCATGTTGATGTGTGCAGATCATAAGGATCCGGGCTCTGTGTGGTGGGATGTTTCTAGGGGAACAGCGGAGAGTGCCCTTGAGGTTTGTGTATCCAGAGGGGAGCCTCATATGCTGTACTGCGTGGATGGGTGCTCTGGGACTGTGCAATAAAGCCTTATAGTGTTAGTGTGTACTGGGGAGTGGGTGGGCAGCTGACCTTCCCCTGCCATGTGTGGACAGCCTTGTGGATGCAGCAGTAGAAGGTAGAATGCTGACAAGGCTAGTGAGATCTGCAGACAGCTGAGAGGCTGTTGTAGTAGCCACTGTAATGTAGTTCTCATAGGCTAGGGGCAGAGCCACACTGCAGCCACAATCAAGAGATGATACTCATCGCAGCCATGTTTGGGGAGGTGATGTGGTGAAGGATTTGATTGGTTGGCATTCAGTGAAGGGCCCATAAGGCTGTCCGGCTATAACTTTGCAGGAGTGCCAAGTGATGAGTGAGACATCACCAATGGGCACCTGGGGAACAGATCTCTTATGGCGTTGAAGGGCCAGGCCCCTCAAGGTCAAAGGATGTTCCATTAGGAAGGTCATTGTTAATGTAACCCACGAAATGTATCTATCGTACCTTTCAGTATGAGCTTTGAAGAATCTCCCACACACAACAAGTTGTTGATATTTAGAGTTTTATTTGAGTATAAGGCTTAGCCCACCGGCTCAGTCAACAGCACAACATCAAGTGCTTAGTATACCATGTCATCCCTGCATCTTTCCTCCAATGTTCTATGTTCTCCATTCTATGTTCCATCTCTCTATTCCAAGGGAGAGTGGGACATAGCATGAAGAACCATGTAAGGAAGGATGCTACACACCTCCCTTCTTTAAACAAATAAACAGAATTCCTAACTATATTTATGACATGCATTGTTTGTGGCATCACACACAATAATGTTGGGATTGTTGTGGTTTTCTAAATATATATATGACATGAATTGTTTGTAGCATAACACACAATAATGTAGGGATTGTTGTGCTTTACTAACATATCCATTATTACAACAAAACAAAAGAATGAGAAATACAATTCACAATAGCTACATGCAAGAAACCTTCTTACAACACATTTCACCTATTTGGTTTACACAGATTTATCTACATATTACTGAACCTTGACGTATGAAGAACTTACTTTAAATAATCCTTCAAATATGAAGGCTTCTTAAAAACACGTTTAATGCGTATAATTAGTCTGTTTCAAGTATCCAGATTATTTCCCACAACCTTAATTTTCCCAGATTTGGGATCTCCTATACACTCCTTATCACCATTAACCACATTGGTAATCTTGGGATTGTATTTTGAACATTTACACACTCGGTTCACATTCCACACTCTACAATCTGACACTTGTAAAGCTCCATGAAACCTCCCCAAACCCTGTGTGGCCGTTGACCATTTTGCATAACCTCTTGCAGCTGTTACGGGAGGTTTTATCCTTACTCAACCACCCAGTTTTACATCACATTCTTTCACCACCTTTCTTGTGTCAAAGATTGTCTTGTCAGTAAATTGTCTATGTGTCATTTTCTTCTCAACATATTTAAAATCAATCTCTTTTGCATGGTCTACCCAACCACATGGGACAAACTCTTGTGTTGGGTTTCCTGCCTCTAAGCATTTCAAAAGGCGAAATACCTGTAGTGGTATGTGTGCCAAATCTGTGTGCCACTACTGTGTCTTCAACAGCTTTCCTCCAATCACCTTTACTCTCCAAGGCACCCCTAATACTATTCTTTATCACTTTATTGAATCTTTGCACAACACCCTTCGTTTGGGGATGATAAATCGAACTGGTCTTGTGTTCCACCTCATTGTCCTTAAGAAAGGTTTTCATTTCGTGTGATACGAGCTGCCCACCATTATCAGTAATAATAGTCGTAGGATAACCTTCTCTTTTGAAAATGGTATCCAAAAACAAAATAATATCTTGAGAACATATATTCTGTACCCACTTGACTTCCACCCATCTGGACAACGTGTCAATTAGTACCATACAGAATTTCAACATAGCATTACTTCTCACTGGTCCCACAATGTCTACACCTACTCCTTCCCAGGGTATGGTGGATATAAACAGAACTATCATAGGCTCTTGCCTTACAAAGCATCCTTTAGCAGAATCGTCACAACTACAGCATTCTCTAATAAGTCTTTCTACTTCTAAGTCCAAGCCAGGCCACCAATAATCTTGCCTGACAAGCTGCTTCATCTTTGTCATACCCTGGTGTCCTTCATGTGCTATTTCTAAAAATGTTCTTCTTACTCAGCGGCGGTGGTACAATTTGTCGCCCCTCAACACCAAATCCTTATTCAAATACAATTCATCATATACATGTCGTACAGCCTCAGGTAGATCACATTTCCTGATTTCATTGCTCTTTACTCCATCCTCAATAAACTTATTTATTTTCATGAGCACTTCATCCAATATCATTATTTGTGCCCATTCCTCTTCAGAGACCACTTACTGATTGATATTTAATATTGGTCATCATCGCTATTATCCCCATTGTAATCAACAAAGTTTGTTAATCTTGAAAAGTGGTCGGCACATTTATTCTTGACACCAGAAACAAACTCAATATCCCAGTCATATTCTTGCAGATTAGATTCCCACTTATGGATTCTTGATGTCACCTTATCCAAACCTTTTGTCATATGATATGATATGGCATTTATAACACGCCTATACACAAGTGTTTCAAGGCGCGAAAATGTGGTAAAAATGTCTTTGCGTGGCTGTGATCTGACCTCACCACAAACTTTGTTCCCAACAGGAATGACCAAACTTTCTCAATAGACCATTTTACCGCCAACAACTCCTTCTCAATGGTGAAATAGTTGCATTCTGCCTCCTTTAAAACTCTCAAAGCAAATGCAATGGGATACTCAATTCCACCTTCTATTTGGGATAAGACAGCCCCAAACCATGATTACTAGCATCAATGGTGAGGATACTCCTTTTATTGGGATTAAAGACTCCATGTGGGCGCACTGTTGAGGTCTGCTTTTTTCTTACTAAATTCACATTCACACTGATCATCCCACACAAACTTCGCATTTTTCTTTGCGAACGTCTGCATATGAAAGCTTTTAATTGCCAAGTCTGGAATAAACTTGGCGAAATATTCTGACATACCTAAAAACAAAATAACTTTATCTTCGGTTTCTGGACTAAGAAACCTTTGAATGAGGTTTACCAACTCCTCCTTGGGTTTTATGCCTTTATCAGAAATTTCATATCCTAGATACTGTATGTTGGATCTATTAAATTTACATTTCATCTTACTAAGCGTGAGACCCGCCTCCAGAAAAATATGTAAGACCTTGCGAATCCTACTTTCATGTTGTTTTTGATCCTCCTGTAAACTAGAACATCATCTTGGAAACAGAGCACACCTTGCAAATGATGAAACAAATGATACATCACTCGCTGAAAAACAGCTGCTGCAGATACTAGTCCAAAAGGCATCCTCCTACACTGGAATAAACCCTCAGTGGTAATAAAAGCTGTAATTCTTGGACAATGGATGTAACATAATCTGATGGTTCGCTGATTTGAGATCTAAGGTACTCATTATTTTTGCATCTTTAATTGATCCTAGCATTTCCATTAAATTAGGCAGTGGATGCCTGTCCGGAATCACACATCTGTTCACAGATCTGAGGTCTATACACAACCCTGAGTTTTCCATAGGGTTTATATACTATTACCAATGGTGAGACCCATTCAGATTATTCTACTCTTTCGATCACCCCTTGCGCTCCCATCTTTTCAAGCTCTTCTTTCACAGCATTTTTGACTGCTAAAGGAGCTAGTCTAACGTTTTGTACTACAGGAATGGCATCACTTTTCATTCAAAGATTGTGTTTAAAGTTCTTTAAACTCCCAAGTTCATCTCGAAACACAGGATGATGCTCAAATTGTTCAGATTGTGTTTCTTGATCCACCACATATACCATCTCCTCGGCATTGGTATCCATTTTTATCTTTAATCTCCTCTGGTGGGACCAGCTCAACAGTGGATGCATTGCTTTCTTTGAAACATATATTTTGCCTTTTCGCTGTTCTGTCCTTGAACTTCAGAGTTGACCAAAACCACCCTTCTAATTCAATGCGCTTACCACCATAGGCAACTGGTTTAACATCAATCTCTTTCAAATTGGTACGCAACTTGAAATATTTATCAAATAGAATTCGGGGTAACAGAGTGTATTTGGCACCAGAGTCAATGATAATCTTAATATTTGTGTTACTAATTTGTATTTTAGTCATAGGTTTCTCAACATTTGCGTCTTCATCTTCCACTACATTGATTTCTGAATTTTTTTATTACATCTTTTGCATAATTCTTTAATAGCAGGACTATTTCTGCTACTGGCTAGATGATGTATGCTATCACACCGATAACATCTTCTCCTGGTGTGTGACAATGTGTATGTCCCAGTCCTATGGACTGCCTTACTTTTATGTACAAACTGGGACTCTAAAGCCCTCCGGAGACGGAGATACTGAACCAGGAAGTGAGCCATGTAGGACCTTTCCTCTAAAACCCTGTGTTTTTCGTTCCCTAGGAAACGGTGGGTGACGAGGAGGAGGTCGAGCCCAACGGTCTCAGCTGGGCATATTGAGGAGGCAGCTGATGTGATAACGAGATTGGGAGAGTTCCAATGCGCCGTTGCGCGGAGTTAAGTTATAAAAAGTTAAGTTGAGTTATTTATTGTTCAACGCCGAAGCGGAGAGCGGAGTGTTACCAGGAAGAGTTACATAAAGATATACTGCCGCGTATCGTGTTGTGAGGAGGCGCGGACCGCAACGACCTGCTCCTGACCAACGGAGTGAGAGGAGGAGGGAGACATTCTTCACGACTGGAAGAAAAGGTGATTTGCCGACTCCGGAGCCGAGGTTTGAAATTAGGAAGAGGCGGGGATGAGATCGAGCATTCGTTTGCCGACAGAGGGGAAAACGGAAGACTCAGCCCGCAGGTAACGCTCCGTAACGAGGGGAGGAGTAAAAACCTATGACGTGGTAAGAGGCTGACAAAGCGAGAGGATCGTTTGATTAACCCATAAGAGGGTTGGGAAGTGAAAGGGCGAAGAGAAATCCTTAAAGAGTCAGGCCACACGAACTTTATATACGTATGTGCAACAAAAGGAAATAAGGGCTTAACTATGTGGGAAGCCAAATGAAGTAGGAAAGGCCACCTTACTGAAAAATGTAACGAAATTGCACACTTACAAAATAAAACAAGCGAACATCCACATAAACGAACAGTGAAAAGAAAGAAGACTCTAGAATAGAGGGTGATGTGCTGAAAGGACTTTTGAAAAGGAAGCCAGCCGTGACAATTGGAAAACAATAAAAAGCCAGCAGGCTCATGCAACCATACTGAAAGAAATAAACAATACATAGCTCGAAGTGGAAAGAAAAGGAACATAGAGACCTTTGAACTTTATTAGCCCAGTCACAAGGTAAACAGAAGAGGAAAAGGAAGATCCTTTAAGAATCGAAACCAAAGAGCCAAAGTGAAACGTCAATCCGGAGAGACAGAGGAAAAGCAAAGCAAGAGACGAAAAAGGAAAAGAAGAGAGGAAAAGACAGAAGTAAAGACAAAGATAAATAAATAAGACCTCGAACAGTCTTTCAGATAAAACTTACCTTTTCAATTCCTGGCCAGCCAGACAAGACGACCCTCTTCTTCAAGATTGGCGGAACCTTGCAGAAGAAGTATCCTTTTTTCTGGCTTTTCTGAAAAGAAAAGAATTTGGTTAATAAAGAATTGGGCTCTCTTTCAGTCCCAAGAAAACTACTTTTGGCTGAAGTCTCATAATTCTTGTTATTTCGTACCATCTAACCGTTAGGTTGTCACAGTTTGGTGTCAGAAGTAGGATACTGAGAACGCCATGGAGGACCTTATTATGACACTGAGCGAGGGTCAACAACTATTACAACAAGCCCTACAAATGCAATCACAACAAGCTCAAGCTGACAGGTTAGCCTTCCAACAGGCCTTACAAATACAGCAAGCTCTATACCATCTGTACAATTCTCATCGTTTCACTCTATGTGCAGATGTGCACCTTCCTGGTAAACTAAACCATCTGTACCATTCTCATCATTTCAGACTCAAAGCGCAGATTTGCACCTTCCCAGTAGCCTCTATACCATCTGTACCATCCTCATCATTTCACACTCTATGTGCAGACGTGCACCTTCCTGGTAGCCTCAATACCATCTGTACAATCCTCATAATTTCACACTCTTTTATGTGCAGATGTGCACCTTCCTGGTAGCCTCAATACGATCTGTACCATCCCCATCATTTCATACTCTTTTATGTGCAGATGTGCACCTTCCTGATAGCCTCTAAACGATCTGTACCATCCTCATCATTTCACACTCTATGTGCAAATGTGCACCTTCCTACTAGCATCTATACATCTGTACGAGCCTCATCATTTCACACTCTTTTATGTGCAGATGTGCACCTTCCTGGTAGCCTCTATATCATCTGTACCATCCTCATCATTTCATACTACGTGTAGATGTGCACCTTTCTGGTAGCCTCTATGCCATCTGTACCATCCTCATCATTTCACACTCTATGTGCAGATGTGCACCTTCCTGGTAGCCTCTATACCATCCAGGTCATTTCACTCTATGTGCTGATGTGCACCTTCTTGCTAGCCTCGATACCATCTGTACCATCCCGATCGTTTCACTCTATGTGCAGAAATGCACCTTCCTACTAGCCTCTAAACCATCTGTACCTTCCTCATCATTCCACACTCTATGTGCAGATGTCCACCTTCCTGGTAGCCTCAATACCATCGGTACCATCCTCATAATTTCACACTCTTTTATGTGCAGATGTGCACCTTCCTGGTAGCCGCTATACCATCTGTACCATTCTCATCGTTTCACTCTATGTGCAGATGTGCACCTTCCTGGTAGCCTCTATACTATCTGTACCATCCTCATTATTTCACTCTCTTTTATGTGCAGATGTGCACCTTCCTGGTAGACTAAACCATCTCTACCATTCTCATCATTTCAGACTCCATGTGCAGATGTGCCCCTTCCCAGTAACCTCTATACCATCTGTACCATCCTCATCATTTCACACTCTATGTGCAGATGTGCAACTTCCTGGTAGCCTCAATACCATCTGTACCATCCTCATAATTTCACACTCTTTTATGTGCAGATGTGCACCTTCCTGGTAGCCTCAATACCATCTGTACAATCCCCATCATTTCATACTCTTTTTTGTGCAGATGTGCACCTTCCTGATAGCCTCTAAACGATCTGTACCATCCCCATCATTTCACACTGAATGTGCAAATGTGCACCTTCCTACTAGCCTCTATACATCTGTACGAGCCTCATCATTTCATACTCTTTTATGTGCAGATGTGCACCTTCCTGGTAGCCTCTATATCATCTGTACCATCCTCATCCTTTCATACTACATGCAGATGTGCACCTTTCTGGTAGCCTCTATACCATCTGTACCATCCTCATCATTTCACACTCTATGTGCAGATGTGCACCTTCCTGGTAGCCTCTATACCATGCAGGTCATTTCACTATATGTGCTGATGTGCACCTTCTTGCTAGCCTCGATACCATCTGTACCATCCTGATCGTTTCACTCTATGTGCAGATGTGCACCTTCCTACTAGCCTCTAAACAATCTGTACCTTCCTCATCATTCCACACTCTATGTGCAGATGTCCACCTTCCTGGTAGCCTCAATACTATCGGTACCATCCTCATCATTTCACACTCTTTTATGTGCAGATGTGCACCTTCCTGGTAGCCTCTATACCATCTGTACCATGCTCATCGTTTCACTCTATGTGCAGATGTGCACCTTCCTGGTAGCCTCTGACCCATCTGTACCATCTTCATCATTCCACACTCTTTTATGTTCAGATGTGCACCTTCCTGGTAGCCTCTAAACTATCTGTACCATCCTCATCATTTCACACTCTGTGCAGATGTGCACCTTCCTACTAGCCTCTAAACCATCTGTACCTTCCTCATCATTCCACACTCTATGTGCAGATGTCCACCTTCCTGGTAGCCTCAATACCATCGGTACCATCCTCATCATTTCACACTCTTTTATGTGCAGATGTGCATCTTCCTGGTAGCCTCTATACCATGTGCACCATTCTCATCATTTCACTCTATGTGCAGATGTGCACCTTCCTGGTGGACTAAACCATCTCTACCATTCTCATCATTTCAGACTCCAAGTGCAGATGTGCACCTTCCCAGTAGCCTCTATACCATCTGTACCATCCTCATCATTTCACACTCTATTTGCAGATGTGCACCTTCCTGGTAGCCTCAATACCATCTGTACCATCCTCATAATTTCACACTCTTTTATGTGCAGATGTGCACCTTCCTGGTAGCCTCAATACCATCTGTACCATCCTCATCATTCCTCACTCTATGTGCAGATGTGCACCTTCCTGGTAGCTTCTATACCATCTGTACCATCCTCATCATTTCACACTCTATGTGCAGATGCACACCTTCCTGGTAGCCTCAATACCATCTGTACCATCCCCATCATTTCACACTCTATGTGCAAATGTGCACCTTCCTACTAGCCTCTATACATCTGTACGAGCCTCATCATTTCACACTCTTTTATGTGCAGATGTGCACCTTCCTGGTAGCCTCTATATAATCTGTACCATCCTCATCATTTCATACTACGTGCAGATGTGCACCTTTCTGGTAGCCTCTATACCATCTGTACCATCCACATCATTTCACAATATAGGTGCAGATGTGCACCTTCCTGGTAGCCTCTATACCATCCAGGTCATTTCACTCTATGTGCTGATGTGCACCTTCTTGCTAGCCTCGATGCCATCTGTACCATCCTGATCGTTTCACTCTATGTGCAGATGTGCACCTTCCTACTAGCCTCTAAACCATCTGTACCTTCCTCATCATTCCACACTCTATGTGCAGATGTCCACCTTCCTGGCAGCCTCAATACCATCGGTACCATCCTCATCATTTCACACTCTTTTATGTGCAGATGTGCACCTTCCTGGTAGCCTCTATACCATCTGTATCATTCTCATCGTTTCACTCTATGTGCAGATGTGCACCTTCCTGGTAGCCTCTATACTATCTGTACCATCCTCATTATTTCACACTCTTTTATGTGCAGATGTGCACCTTCCTGGTAGACTAAACCATCTCTACCATTCTCATCATTTCAGACTCCATGTGCAGATGTGCACCTTCCCAGTAGCCTCTATACCATCTGTACCATCCTCATCATTTCACACTCTATGTGCATATGTGCACCTTCCTGGTAGCTTCTATACCATCTGTACCATCCTCATCATTTCACACTCTATGTGCAGATGCACACCTTCCTGGTAGCCTCAATACCATCTGTACAATCCCCATCATTTCATACTCTTTTATGTGCAGATGTGCACCTTCCTGATATCCTCTAAACGATCTGTACCATCCTCATAATTTCACACTGAATGTGCAAATGTGCACCTTCCTACTAGCCTCTATACATCTGTAGAAGCCTCATCATTTCAGACTCTTTTATGTGCAGATGTGCACCTTCCTGGTAGCCTCTATATCATCTGTACCATCCTCATCATTTCATACTATGTGTAGATGTGCACCTTTCTGGTAGCCTCTATACCATCTGTACCATCCTCATCATTTCACACTCTATGTGCTGATGTGCACCTTCTTGCTAGCCTCGATACCATCTGTACCATCCTGATCGTTTCACTCTATGTGCAGATGTGCACCTTCCTACTAGCCTCTAAACCATCTGTACCTTCCTCATCATTCCACACTCTATGTGCAGATGTCCACCTTCCTGGTAGCCTCAATACCATCGGTACCATCCTCATCATTTCACACTCTATGTGCTGATGTGCACCTTCTTGCTAGCCTTGATACCATCTGTACCATCCTGATCGTTTCACACTGTGTGGAGATGTGCACCTTCCTACTAGCCTCTAAACCATCTGTACCTTCCTCATCATTTCACACTCTTTTATGTGCAGATATGCACCTTCCTGGTAGCCTCTATACCATCTGTACCATTCTCATCGTTTCACTCTATGTGCAGATGTGCACCTTCCTGGTAGCCTCTAAACCATCTGTACCTTCCTCATTATTTCACACTCTTTTATGTGCAGATGTGCACCTTCCTGGTAGACTAAACCATCTCTACCATTCTCATCATTTCAGACTCCATGTGCAGATGTGCACCTTCCCAGTAGCCTCTATACCAATTGTACCATCCTCATCATTTCACACTCTATGTGCAGATGTGCACCTTCCTGGTAGCCTCAATACCATCTGTACCATCCTCATAATTTCACACTCTTTTATGTGCAGATGTGCACCTTCCTGGTAGCTTCTATACCATCTGTACCATCCTCATCATTTCACACTCTATGTGCAGATGCACACCTTCCTGGTAGCCTCAATACCATCTGTACAATCCCCATCATTTCATACTCTTTTATGTGCAGATGTGCACCTTCCTGATAGCCTCTAAACGATCTGTACCATCCTCATCATTTCACACTGAATGTGCAAATGTGCACCTTCCTACTAGCCTCTATACATCTGTACGAGCCTCATCAGTTCACACTCTTTTATGTGCAGATGTGCACCTTCCTGGTAGCCTCTATATCATCTGTACCATCCTCATCATTTCATACTACGTGCAGATGTGCACCTTTCTGGTAGCCTCTATACCATCTGTACCATCCTCATCATTTCACACTCTATGTGCAGATGTGCACCTTCCTGGTAGCCTCTATACCATCCAGGTCATTTCACTCTATGTGCTGATATGCACCTTCTTGCTAGCCTCGATACCATCTGTACCATCCTGATTGTTTCACTCTATGTGCAGATGTGCACCTTCCTACTAGCCTCTAAACCATCTGTACCTTCCTCATCATTCCACACTCTATGTGCAAATTTCCACCTTCCTGGTAGCCTCAATACCATCGGTACCATCCTCATCATTTCACACTCTTTTATGTGCAGATGTGCACCTTCCTGGTAGCCTCTATACCATCTGTACCATTCTCATCGTTTCACTCTATGTGCAGATGTGCACCTTCCTGGTAGCCTCTATACTATCTGTACCATCCTCATCATTTCACAGTCTATGTGCAAATGTGCACCTTCCTGGTAGCCTCTAACCCATCTGTACCATCCTCATCATTCCACACTCTATGTGCAGATGTGCACCTTCCTGTTAGCCTCTATACCATCTGCACCATTCTCATCGTTTCACTATATGTGCAGATGTGCACCTTCCTGGTAACCTCTGTACCATCTGTGCCATCCTCATCATTTCACAATCTATGTGCAAATGTGCACCTTCCTGGTAGCCTCTAACCCATCTGTATCATCCTCATCATTCCACACTCTATGTCTAGATGTGCACCTTCCTGGTAGCCTCAATACCATCTGTACCATCCTCATAATGTCACACTCTTTTATGTGCAGATGTGCACCTTCCTGGTAGCCTCTAAACTATCTGTACCATCCTCATCATTTCACACTCTGTGCAGATGTGCACCTTCCTACTAGCCTCTAAACCATCTGTACCTTCCTCATCATTCCACACTCTATGTGCAGATGTCCACCTTCCTGGTAGCCTCAATACCATCGGTACCGTCCTCATCATTTCACTCTCTTTTATGTGCATATGTGCACCTTCCTGGTAGCCTCTATACCATCTGTACCATTCTCATCGTTTCACTCTATGTGCAGATGTGCACCTTCCTGGTAGACTAAACCATCTCTACCATTCTCATCATTTCATACTCCAAGTGCAGATGTGCACCTTCCCAGTAGCCTCTATACCATCTGTACCATCCTCATCATTTCACACTCTATGTGCAGATGTGCACCTTCCTGGTAGCCTCAATATTATCTGTACCATCCTCATAATTTCACACTCTTTTATGTGCAGATGTGCACCTTCCTGGTAGCCTCAATACCATCTGTACCATCCTCATCATTCCACACTCTATGTGCAGATGTGCACCTTCCTGGTAGCTTCTATACCATCTGTACCATCCTCATCATTTCACACTCTATGTGCAGATGCACACCTTCCTGGTAGCCTCAATACCATCTGTACCATCCCCATCATTTCACACTCCATGTGCAAATGTGCACCTTCCTACTAGCCTCTATACATCTGTACGAGCCTCATCATTTCACACTCTTTTATGTGCAGATGTGCACCTTCCTGGTAGCCTCTATATCATCTGTACCATCCTCATCATTTCATACTACATGCAGATGTGCACCTTTCTGGTAGCCTCTATACCATCTGTACCATCCTCATCATTTCACAATCTATGTGCAGATGTGCACCTTCCTGGTAGCCTCTATACCATCCAGGTCATTTCACTCTATGTGCTGATGTGCAACTTCTTGCTAGCCTCGATACCATCTGTACCATCCTGATCGTTTCACTCTATGTGCAGATGTGCACCTTCCTACTAGCCTCTAAACCATCTGTACCTTCCTCATCATTCCGCACTCTATGTGCAGATGTCCACCTTCCTGGTAGCCTCAATACCATTGGTACCATCCTCATCATTTCACACTCTTTTATGTGCAGATGTGCACCTTCCTGGTAGCCTCTAAACCATCTGTACCATTCTCATCGTTTCACTCTATGTGCAGATGTGCACCTTCCTGGTAGCCTCTATACTATCTGTACCATCCTCATTATTTCACACTCTTTTATGTGCAGATGTGCACCTTCCTGGTAGACTAAACCATCTCTACCATTCTCATCATTTCAGACTCCATGTGCAGATGTGCACCTTCCCAGTAGCCTCTATACCATCTGTACCATCCTCATCATTTCACACTCTATGTGCAGATGTGCACCTTCCTGGTAGCCTCAATACCATCTGTACCATCCTCATAATTTCACACTCTTTTATGTGCAGATGTGCACCTTCCTGGTAGCCTCAATACCATCGGTACCATCCTCATCATTCCACACTCTATGTGCAGATGCACACCTTCCTGGTAGCCTCAATACCATCTGTACAATCCCCATCATTTCATACTCTTTTATGTGCAGATGTGCACCTTCCTGTTAGCCTCTAAACGATCTGTACAATCCTCATAATTTCACACTGAGTGTGCAAATGTGCACCTTCCTACTAGCCTCTATACATCTGCACGAGCCTCATCATTTCAGACTCTTTTATGTGCAGACGTGCACCTTCCTGGTAGCCTCTATATCATCTGTACCATCCTCATCATTTCATACTACGTGCAGATGTGCACCTTCCTGGTAGCCTCTATACCATCCAGGTCATTTCACTCTATGTGCTGATGTGCACATTCTTGCTAGCCTCGATACCATCTGTACCATCCTGATCGTTTCACTCTATGTGCAGATGTGCACCTTCCTGGTAGCCTCTATACCATCTGTACCATCCTCATCATTTCACACTCTATGTGCAGATGCACACCTTCCTGGTAGCCTCAATACCTTCTGTACAATCCCCATCATTTCATACTCTTTTATGTGCAGATGTGCACCTTCCTGATAGCCTCTAAACGATCTGTACCATCCTCATAATTTCACACTGAATGTGCAAATGTGCACCTTCCTACTAGCCTCTATACATCTGCACGAGCCTCATCATTTCAGACTCTTTTATGTGCAGATGTGCACCTTCCTGGTAGCCTCTATATCATCTGTACCATCCTCATCATTTCATACTACGTGCAGATGTGCACCTTTCTGGTAGCCTCTATACCATCTGTACCATCCTCATCATTTCACACTCTATGTGCAGATGTGCACCTTCCTGGTAGCCTCTATACCATCCAGGTCATTTCACTCTATGTGCTGATGTGCACCTTCTTGCTAGCCTCGATACCATCTGTACCATCCTGATCGTTTCACTCTATGTGCAGATGTGCACCTTCCTACTAGCCTCTAAACCATCTGTACCTTCCTCATCATTCCACACTCTATGTTCAGATGTCCACCTTCCTGGTAGCCTCAATACCATTGGTACCATCCTCATCATTTCACACTCTTTTATGTGCAGATGTGCACCTTCCTGGTAGCCGCTATACCATCTGTACCATTCTCATCGTTTCACTCTATGTGCAGATGTGCACCTTCCTGGTAGCCTCAATACCATCTGTACCATCCTCATAATTTCACACTCTTTTATGTGCAGATGTGCACCTTCCTGGTAGCCTCAATACCATCTGTACCATCCTCATCATTTCATACTCTTTTATGTGCAGATGTGCACCTTCCTGATAGCCTCTAAACGATCTGTACCATCCTCATCATTTCACACTAAATGTGCACCTTCCTACTAGCCTCTATACATCTGTACGCCCCTCATCATTTCACACTCTTGTATGTGCAGATGTGCACCTTCCTGGTAGCCTCTATATCATCTGTACCATCCTCATCATTTCATACTACGTGCAGATGTGCAACTTTCTGGTAGCCTCTATACCATCCGTACCATCTGCATCATTTCACACTCTATGTGCAGATGTGCACCTTCCTGGTAGCCTCTATACCATCCAGGTCATTTCACTCTATGTGCTGATGTGCACCTTCTTGCTAGCCTCGATACCATCTGTACCATCCTGATCGTTTCACTCTATGTGCAGATGTGCACCTTCCTGGTAGCCTCAATACCATCTGTACCATCCTCATCATTTCACACTCTATGTGCAGATGTGCACCTTCCTGGTAGCCTCTAAACTATCTGTACCATCCTCATCATTTCACACTCTATGCACAGATGTGCACCTTCCTGGAAGCCTCTATACCATCTGTACCATTTTCATCATTTCACTCTATGTGCAGATGTGCACCTTCCTGGTATCCTCTGTACCATCTGTGCCATCCTCATCATTTCACAATCTATGTGCAAATGTGCACCTTCCTGTTAGCCTCTAACCTATCTGTACCATCCTCATCATTCCACACTCTATGTGCAGATGTCCACCTTCCTGGTAGCCTCAATAAAATCTGTACCATCCTCATAATGTCACGCTCTTTTATGTGCAGATGTGCACCTTCCTGGTAGCCTCTAAACTATCTGTACCATCCTCATCATTTCACACTCTGTGCAGATGTGCACCTTCCTACTAGCCTCTAAACCACCTGTACCTTCCTCATCATTCCACACTCTATGTGCAGATGTCCACCTTCCTGGCAGCCTCAATACCATCGGTACCATCCTCATCATTTCACACTCTTTTATGTGCAGATGTGCACCTTCCTGGTAGCCTCTATACCATCTGTACCATTCTCATCGTTTCACTCTATGTGCAGATGTGCACCTTCCTGGTAGCCTCTATACTATCTGTACCATCCTCATTATTTCACACTCTTTTATGTGCAGATGTGCACCTTCCTGGTAGACTAAACCATCTCTACCATTCTCATCATTTCAGACTCCATGTGCAGATGTGCACCTTCCCAGTAGCTTCTATACCATCTGTACCATCCTCATCATTTCACACTCTATGTGCATATGTGCACCTTCCTGGTAGCTTCTATACCATCTGTACCATCCTCATCATTTCACACTCTATGTGCAGATGCACACCTTCCTGGTAGCCTCAATACCATCTGTACAATCCCCATCATTTCATACTCTTTTATGTGCAGATGTGCACCTTCCTGATATCCTCTAAACGATCTGTACCATCCTCATAATTTCACACTGAATGTGCAAATGTGCACCTTCATACTAGCCTCTATACATCTGTAGAAGCCTCATCATTTCAGACTCTTTTATGTGCAGATGTGCACCTTCCTGGTAGCCTCTATATCATCTGTACCATCCTCATCATTTCATACTATGTGTAGATGTGCACCTTTCTGGTAGCCTCTATACCATCTGTACCATCCTCATCATTTCACACTCTATGTGCTGATGTGCACCTTCTTGCTAGCCTCGATACCATCTGTACCATCCTGATCGTTTCACTCTATGTGCAGATGTGCACCTTCCTACTAGCCTCTAAACCATCTGTACCTTCCTCATCATTCCACACTCTATGTGCAGATGTCCACCTTCCTGGTAGCCTCAATACCATCGGTACCATCCTCATCATTTCACACTCTATGTGCTGATGTGCACCTTCTTGCTAGCCTCGATACCATCTGTACCATCCTGATCGTTTCACACTGTGTGGAGATGTGCACCTTCCTACTAGCCTCTAAACCATCTGTACCTTCCTCATCATTTCACACTCTTTTATGTGCAGATATGCACCTTCCTGGTAGCCTCTATACCATCTGTACCATTCTCATCGTTTCACTCTATGTGCAGATGTGCACCTTCCTGGTAGCCTCTAAACCATCTGTACCTTCCTCATTATTTCACACTCTTTTATGTGCAGATGTGCACCTTCCTGGTAGACTAAACCATCTCTACCATTCTCATCATTTCAGACTCCATGTGCAGATGTGCACCTTCCCAGTAGCCTCTATACCAATTGTACCATCCTCATCATTTCACACTCTATGTGCAGATGTGCACCTTCCTGGTAGCCTCAATACCATCTGTACCATCCTCATAATTTCACACTCTTTTATGTGCAGATGTGCACCTTCCTGGTAGCTTCTATACCATCTGTACCATCCTCATCATTTCACACTCTATGTGCAGATGCACACCTTCCTGGTAGCCTCAATACCATCTGTACAATCCCCATCATTTCATACTCTTTTATGTGCAGATGTGCACCTTCCTGATAGCCTCTAAACGATCTGTACCATCCTCATCATTTCACACTGAATGTGCAAATGTGCACCTTCCTACTAGCCTCTATACATCTGTACGAGCCTCATCAGTTCACACTCTTTTATGTGCAGATGTGCACCTTCCTGGTAGCCTCTATATCATCTGTACCATCCTCATCATTTCATACTACGTGCAGATGTGCACCTTTCTGGTAGCCTCTATACCATCTGTACCATCCTCATCATTTCACACTCTATGTGCAGATGTGCACCTTCCTGGTAGCCTCTATACCATCCAGGTCATTTCACTCTATGTGCTGATATGCACCTTCTTGCTAGCCTCGATACCATCTGTACCATCCTGATTGTTTCACTCTATGTGCAGATGTGCACCTTCCTACTAGCCTCTAAACCATCTGTACCTTCCTCATCATTCCACACTCTATGTGCAAATTTCCACCTTCCTGGTAGCCTCAATACCATCGGTACCATCCTCATCATTTCACACTCTTTTATGTGCAGATGTGCACCTTCCTGGTAGCCTCTATACCATCTGTACCATTCTCATCGTTTCACTCTATGTGCAGATGTGCACCTTCCTGGTAGCCTCTATACTATCTGTACCATCCTCATCATTTCACAGTCTATGTGCAGATGTGCACCTTCCGGGTAGCCTCTAACCCATCTGTACCATCCTCATCATTCCACACTCTATGTGCAGATGTGCACCTTCCTGTTAGCCTCTATACCATCTGCACCATTCTCATCGTTTCACTATATGTGCAGATGTGCACCGTCCTGGTAACCTCTGTACCATCTGTGCCATCCTCATCATTTCACAATCTATGTGCAAATGTGCACCTTCCTGGTAGCCTCTAACCCATCTGTATCATCCTCATCATTCCACACTCTATGTCTAGATGTGCACCTTCCTGGTAGCCTCAATACCATCTGTACCATCCTCATAATGTCACACTCTTTTATGTGCAGATGTGCACCTTCCTGGTAGCCTCTATATCATCTGTACCATCCTCATCATTTCATACTACATGCAGATGTGCACCTTTCTGGTAGCCTCTATACCATCTGTACCATCCTCATCATTTCACACTCTATGTGCTGATGTGCACCTTCTTGCTAGCCTCGATACCATCTGTACCATCCTGATCGTTTCACTCTATGTGCAGATGTGCACCTTCCTACTAGCCTCTAAACCATCTGTACCTTCCTCATCATTCCGCACTCTATGTGCAGATGTCCACCTTCCTGGTAGCCTCAATACCATTGGTACCATCCTCATCATTTCACACTCTTTTATGTGCAGATGTGCACCTTCCTGGTAGCCTCTATACCATCTGTACCATTCTCATCGTTTCACTCTATGTGCAGATGTGCACCTTCCTGGTAGCCTCTATACTATCTGTACCATCCTCATTATTTCACACTCTTTTATGTGCAGATGTGCACCTTCCTGGTAGACTAAACCATCTCTACCATTCTCATCATTTTAGACTCCATGTGCAGATGTGCACCTTCCCAGTAGCCTCTATACCATCTGTACCATCCTCATCATTTCACACTCTATGTGCAGATGTGCACCTTCCTGGTAGCCTCAATACCATCTGTACCATCCTCATAATTTCACACTCTTTTATGTGCAGATGTGCACCTTCCTGGTAGCCTCAATACCATCGGTACCATCCTCATCATTCCACACTCTATGTGCAGATGCACACCTTCCTGGTAGCCTCAATACCATCTGTACAATCCCCATCATTTCATACTCTTTTATGTGCAGATGTGCACCTTCCTGATAGCCTCTAAACGATCTGTACAATCCTCATAATTTCACACTGAGTGTGCAAATGTGCACCTTCCTACTAGCCTCTATACATCTGCACGAGCCTCATCATTTCAGACTCTTTTATGTGCAGACGTGCACCTTCCTGGTAGCCTCTATATCATCTGTACCATCCTCATCATTTCATACTACGTGCAGATGTGCACCTTTCTGGTAGCCTCTATACCATCTGTACCATCCTCATCATTTCACACTCTATGTGCAGATGTGCACCTTCCTGGTAGCCTCTATACCATCCAGGTCATTTCACTCTATGTGCTGATGTGCACATTCTTGCTAGCCTCGATACCATCTGTACCATCCTGATCGTTTCACTCTATGTGCAGATGTGCACCTTCCTGGTAGCCTCTATACCATCTGTACCATCCTCATCATTTCACACTCTATGTGCAGATGCACACCTTCCTGGTAGCCTCAATACCATCTGTACAATCCCCATCATTTCATACTCTTTTATGTGCAGATGTGCACCTTCCTGATAGCCTCTAAACGATCTGTACCATCCTCATAATTTCACACTGAATGTGCAAATGTGCACCTTCCTACTAGCCTCTATACATCTGCACGAGCCTCATCATTTCAGACTCTTTTATGTGCAGATGTGCACCTTCCTGGTAGCCTCTATATCATCTGTACCATCCTCATCATTTCATACTACGTGCAGATGTGCACCTTTCTGGTAGCCTCTATACCATCTGTACCATCCTCATCATTTCACACTCTATGTGCAGATGTGCACCTTCCTGGTAGCCTCTATACCATCCAGGTCATTTCACTCTATGTGCTGATGTGCACCTTCTTGCTAGCCTCGATACCATCTGTACCATCCTGATCGTTTCACTCTATGTGCAGATGTGCACCTTCCTACTAGCCTCTAAACCATCTGTACCTTCCTCATCATTCCACACTCTATGTTCAGATGTCCACCTTCCTGGTAGCCTCAATACCATTGGTACCATCCTCATCATTTCACACTCTTTTATGTGCAGATGTGCACCTTCCTGGTAGCCGCTATACCATCTGTACCATTCTCATCGTTTCACTCTATGTGCAGATGTGCACCTTCCTGGTAGCCTCAATACCATCTGTACCATCCTCATAATTTCACACTCTTTTATGTGCAGATGTGCACCTTCCTGGTAGCCTCAATACCATCTGTACCATCCTCATCATTTCATACTCTTTTATGTGCAGATGTGCACCTTCCTGATAGCCTCTAAACGATCTGTACCATCCTCATCATTTCACACTAAATGTGCACCTTCCTACTAGCCTCTATACATCTGTACGCCCCTCATCATTTCACACTCTTGTATGTGCAGATGTGCACCTTCCTGGTAGCCTCTATATCATCTGTACCATCCTCATCATTTCATACTACGTGCAGATGTGCAACTTTCTGGTAGCCTCTATACCATCTGTACCATCTGCATCATTTCACACTCTATGTGCAGATGTGCACCTTCCTGGTAGCCTCTATACCATCCAGGTCATTTCACTCTATGTGCTGATGTGCACCTTCTTGCTAGCCTCGATACCATCTGTACCATCCTGATCGTTTCACTCTATGTGCAGATGTGCACCTTCCTGGTAGCCTCAATACCATCTGTACCATCCTCATCATTTCACACTCTATGTGCAGATGTGCACCTTCCTGGTAGCCTCTAAACTATCTGTACCATCCTCATCATTTCACACTCTATGCACAGATGTGCACCTTCCTGGAAGCCTCTATACCATCTGTACCATTTTCATCATTTCACTCTATGTGCAGATGTGCACCTTCCTGGTATCCTCTGTACCATCTGTGCCATCCTCATCATTTCACAATCTATGTGCAAATGTGCACCTTCCTGTTAGCCTCTAACCTATCTGTACCATCCTCATCATTCCACACTCTATGTGCAGATGTCCACCTTCCTGGTAGCCTCAATAAAATCTGTACCATCCTCATAATGTCACGCTCTTTTATGTGCAGATGTGCACCTTCCTGGTAGCCTCTAAACTATCTGTACCATCCTCATCATTTCACACTCTGTGCAGATGTGCACCTTCCTACTAGCCTCTAAACCACCTGTACCTTCCTCATCATTCCACACTCTATGTGCAGATGTCCACCTTCCTGGTAGCCTCAATACCATCGGTACCATCCTCATCATTTCACACTCTTTTATGTGCAGATGTGCACCTTCCTGGTAGCCTCTATACCATCTGTACCATTCTCATCGTTTCACTCTATGTGCAGATGTGCACCTTCCTGGTAAACTAAACCATCTCTACCATTCTCATCATTTCAGACTCCAAGTGCAGATGTGCACCTTCCCAGTAGCCTCTATACCATCTGTACCATCCTCATCATTTCACACTCTATGTGCAGATGTGCACCTTCCTGGTAGCCTCAATACCATCTGTACAATACCCATCATTTCATACTCTTTTATGTGCAGATGTGCACCTTCCTGATAGCCTCTAAACGATCTGTACAATCCTCATAATTTCACACTGAGTGTGCAAATGTGCACCTACCTACTAGCCTCTATACATCTGCACGAGCCTCATCATTTCAGACTCTTTTATGTGCAGATGTGCACCTTCCTGGTAGCCTCTATATCATCTGTACCATCCTCATCATTTCATACTACGTGCAGATGTGCACCTTTCTGGTAGCCTCTATACCATCTGTACCATCCTCATCATTTCACACTCTATGTGCAGATGTGCACCTTCCTGGTAGCCTCTATACCATCCAGGTCATTTCACTCTATGTGCTGATGTGCACCTTCTTGCTAGCCTCGATACCATCTGTACCAGCCTGATCGTTTCACTCTATGTGCAGATGTGAACCTTCCTGGTAGCCTCTATACCATCTGTACCATCCTCATCATTTCACACTCTATGTGCAGATGCACACCTTCCTGGTAGCCTCAATACCACCTGTCAATCCCCATCATTTCATACTCTTTTATGTGCAGATGTGCACCTTCCTGATATCCTCTAAACGATCTGTACCATCCTCATAATTTCACACTGAATGTGCAAATGTGCACCTTCCTACTAGCCTCTATACATCTGCACGAGCCTCATCATTTCAGACTCTTTTATGTGCAGATGTGCACCTTCCTGGTAGCCTCTATATCATCTGTACCATCCTCATCATTTCATACTACGTGCAGATGTGCACCTTTCTGGTAGCCTCTATACCATCTGTACCATCCTCATCATTTCACACTCTATGTGCAGATGTGCACCTTCCTGGTAGCCTCTATACCATCCAGGTCATTTCACTCTATGTGCTGATGGGCACCTTCTTGCTAGCCTCGATACCATCTGTACCATCCTGATCGTTTCACTCTATGTGCAGATGTGCACCTTCCTACTAGCCTCTAAACCATCTGTACCTTCCTCATCATTCCACACTCTATGTTCAGATGTCCACCTTCCTGGTAGCCTCAATACCATTGGTACCATCCTCATCATTTCACACTCTTTTATGCGCAGATGTGCACCTTCCTGGTAGCCGCTATACCATCTGTACCATTCTCATCGTTTCACTCTATGTGCAGATGTGCACCTTCCTGGTAGCCTCTATACTATCTGTGCCATCCTCATTATTTCACACTCTTTTATGTGCAGATGTGCACCTTCCTGGTAGACTAAACCATCTCTACCATTCTCATCATTTCAGACTCCATGTGCAGATGTGCACCTTCCCAGTATCCTCTATACCATCTGTACAATCCTCATCATTTCACACTCTATGTGCAGATGTGCACCTTCCTGGTAGCCTCAATACCATCTGTACCATCCTCATAATTTCACACTCTTTTATGTGCAGATGTGCACCTTCCTGGTAGCCTCAATACCATCTGTACCATCCTCATCATTTCATACTCTTTTATGTGCAGATGTGCACCTTCCTGATAGCCTCTAAACGATCTGTACCATCCTCATCATTTCACACTAAATGTGCACCTTCCTACTAGCCTCTATACATCTGTACGAGCCTCATCATTTCACACTCTTGTATGTGCAGATGTGCACCTTCCTGGTAGCCTCTATATCATCTGTACCATCCTCATCATTTCATACTACGTGCAGATGTGCACCTTTCTGGTAGCCTCTATACCATCTGTACCATCTGCATCATTTCACACACTATGTGCTGATGTGCACCTTCTTGCTAGCCTCGATACCATCTGTACCATCCTGATCGTTTCACTCTATGTGCAGATGTGCACCTTCCTGGTAGCCTCAATACCATCTGTACCATCCTCATCATTTCACACTCTATGTGCAGATGTGCACCTTCCTGGTAGCCTCTAAACTATCTGTACCATCCTCATCATTTCACACTCTATGCACAGATGTGCACCTTCCTGGAAGCCTCTATACCATCTGTACCATTTTCATCATTTCACTCTATGTGCAGATGTGCACCTTCCTGGTATCCTCTGTACCATCTGTGCCATCCTCATCATTTCACAATCTATGTGCAAATGTGCACCTTCCTGTTAGCCTCTAACCTATCTGTACCATCCTCATCATTCCACACTCTATGTGCAGATGTCCACCTTCCTGGTAGCCTCAATACCATCTGTACCATCCTCATAATGTCACGCTCTTTTATGTGCAGATGTGCACCTTCCTGGTAGCCTCTAAACTATCTGTACCATCCTCATCATTTCACACTCTGTGCAGATGTGCACCTTCCTACTAGCCTCTAAACCACCTGTACCTTCCTCATCATTCCACACTCTATGTGCAGATGTCCACCTTCCTGGTAGCCTCAATACCATCGGTACCATCCTCATCATTTCACACTCTTTTATGTGCAGATGTGCACCTTCCTGGTAGCCTCTATACCATCTGTACCATTCTCATCGTTTCACTCTATGTGCAGATGTGCACCTTCCTGGTAAACTAAACCATCTCTACCATTCTCATCATTTCAGACTCCAAGTGCAGATGTGCACCTTCCCAGTAGCCTCTATACCATCTGTACCATCCTCATCATTTCACACTCTATGTGCAGATGTGCACCTTCCTGGTAGCCTCAATACCATCTGTACCATCCTCATCATTTCACACTTTTATGTGCAGATGTGCACCTTCCTGGTAGCCTCAATACCATCTGTACCATCCCCATAATTTCACACTCTTTTATGTGCAGATGTGCACCTTCCTGGTAGCCTATATATCATCTGTACCATCCTCATCATTTCACACTTTCTGGTAGCCTCTATACCATCTGTGCCATCCTCATAATTTCACCCTCTATGTGCAGATGTGCACCTTCCTGGTAGCCTCAATACCATCTGTACCATCCTGATTGTTCCACTCTATGTGCAGATGTGCACCTTCCTGGTAACCTTTATACCATCTGTACCATCCTCATCATTTCACACTCTATGTGCAAATGTGCACCTTCCTGGTAGCCTCTAAATCATCTGTACCATCCTCATCATTCCACACTCTATGTGCAGATGTGCACCTTCCTGGTAGCCTCTATACCATCTGTACCATTCTCATCATTTCACTCTATGTGCAGATGTGCACTTTCCTGGTAGCCTCAATACCATCTGTACCATCCTCATAATTTCACACTCTTTTATGTGCAGATGTGCACCTTCCTGGTAGCCTCAATACCATCTGTACCATCCTCATCATTCCACACACTATGTGCAGATGTGCACCTTCCTGGTAGCTTCTATACCATCTGTACCATCCTCATCATTTCACACTCTATGTGCAGATGCACACCTTCCTGGTAGCCTCAATACCATCTGTACCATCCCCATCATTTCACACTCTATGTGCAAATGTGCACCTTCCTACTAGCCTCTATACATCTGTACGAGCCTCATCATTTCACACTCTTTTATGTGCAGATGTGCACCTTCCTGGTAGCCTCTATATCATCTGTACCATCCTCATCATTTCATACTACATGCAGATGTGCACCTTTCTGGTAGCCTCTATACCATCTGTACCATCCTCATCATTTCACAATCTATGTGCAGATGTGCACCTTCCTGGTAGCCTCTATACCATCCTGATCGTTTCACTCTATGTGCAGATGTGCACCTTCCTACTAGCCTCTAAACCATCTGTACCTTCCTCATCATTCCGCACTCTATGTGCAGAGGTCCACCTTCCTGGTAGCCTCAATACCATCGGTACCATCCTCATCATTTCACACTCTTTTATGTGCAGATGTGCACCTTCCTGGTAGCCTCTATACCATCTGTACCATTCTCATCGTTTCACTCTATGTGCAGATGTGCACCTTCCTAGTAGCCTCTATACTATCTGTACCATCCTCATTATTTCACACTCTTTTATGTGCAGATGTGCACCTTCCTGGTAGACTAAACCATCTCTACCATTCTCATCATTTCAGACTCCATGTGCAGATGTGCACCTTCCCAGTAGCCTCTTACCATCTGTACCATCCTCATCATTTCACACTCTATGTGCAGATGTGCACCTTCCTGGTAGCCTCAATACCATCTGTACCATCCTCATAATTTCACACTCTTTTATGTGCAGATGTGCACCTTCCTGGTAGCCTCAATACCATCGGTACCATCCTCATCAT
Organism: Ambystoma mexicanum; assembly: GCF_040938575.1. Taxonomy (NCBI): domain Eukaryota; kingdom Metazoa; phylum Chordata; class Amphibia; order Caudata; family Ambystomatidae; genus Ambystoma; species Ambystoma mexicanum. The sequence goes on from NC_090928.1 coordinate 1,308,074,826, forward strand.
TCCACACTCTATGTGCAGATGCACACCTTCCTGGTAGCCTCAATACCATCTGTACAATCCCCATCATTTCATACTCTTTTATGTGCAGATGTGCACCTTCCTGATAGCCTCTAAACGATCTGTGCAATCCTCATAATTTCACACTGAGTGTGCAAATGTGCACCTACCTACTAGCCTCTATACAACTGCACGAGCCTCATCATTTCAGACTCTTTTATGTGCAGATGTGCACCTTCCTGGTAGCCTCTATATCATCTGTACCATCCTCATCATTTCATACTACGTGCAGATGTGCACCTTTCTGGTAGCCTCTATACCATCTGTACCATCCTCATCATTTCACACTCTATGTGCAGATGTGCACCTTCCTGGTACCCTCTATACCATCCAGGTCATTTCACTCTATGTGCTGATGTGCACCTTCTTGCTAGCCTCGATACCATCTGTACCATCCTGATCGTTTCACTCTATGTGCAGATGTGCACCTTCCTGGTAGCCTCTATACCATCTGTACCATCCTCATCATTTCACACTCTATGTGCAGATGCACACCTTCCTGGTAGCCTCAATACCATCTGTACAATCCCATCATTTCATACTCTTTTATGTGCAGATGTGCACCTTCCTGATAGCCTCTAAACGATCTGTACCATCCTCATAATTTCACACTGAATGTGCAAATGTGCACCTTCCTACTAGCCTCTATACATCTGCACGAGCCTCATCATTTCAGACTCTTTTATGTGCAGATGTGCACCTTCCTGGTAGCCTCTATATCATCTGTAGCATCCTCATCATTTCATACTACGTGCAGATGTGCACCTTTCTGGTAGCCTCTATACCATCTGTACCATCCTCATCATTCCACACTCTATGTGCAGATGTCCACCTTCCTGGTAGCCTCAATACCATCTGTACCATCCTCATAATGTCACGCTCTTTTATGTGCAGATGTGCACCTTCCTGGTAGCCTCTAAACTATCTGTACCATCCTCATCATTTCACACTCTGTGCAGATGTGCACCTTCCTACTAGCCTCTAAACCACCTGTACCTTCCTCATCATTCCACACTCTATGTGCAGATGTCCACCTTCCTGGTAGCCTCAATACCATCGGTACCATCCTCATCATTTCACACTCTTTTATGTGCAGATGTGCACCTTCCTGGTAGCCTCTATACCATCTGTACCATTCTCATCGTTTCACTCTATGTGCAGATGTGCACCTTCCTGGTAAACTAAACCATCTCTACCATTCTCATCATTTCAGACTCCAAGTGCAGATGTGCACCTTCCCAGTAGCCTCTATACCATCTGTACCATCCTCATCATTTCACACTCTATGTGCAGATGTGCACCTTCCTGGTAGCCTCAATACCATCTGTACCATCCTCATCATTTCACACTTTTATGTGCAGATGTGCACCTTCCTGGTAGCCTCAATACCATCTGTACCAGCCCCATAATTTCACACTCTTTCATGTGCAGATGTGCACCTTCCTGGTAGCCTATATATCATCTGTACCATCCTCATCATTTCACACTTTCTGGTAGCCTCTATACCATCTGTGCCATCCTCATAATTTCACCCTCTATGTGCAGATGTGCACCTTCCTGGTAGCCTCAATACCATCTGTACCATCCTGATTGTTCCACTCTATGTGCAGATGTGCACCTTCCTGGTAACCTTTATACCATCTGTACCATCCTCATCATTTCACACTCTATGTGCAAATGTGCACCTTCCTGGTAGCCTCTAAATCATCTGTACCATCCTCATCATTCCACACTCTATGTGCAGATGTGCACCTTCCTGGTAGCCTCTATACCATCTGTACCATTCTCATCATTTCACTCTATGTGCAGATGTGCACTTTCCTGGTAGCCTCAATACCATCTGTACCATCCTCATAATTTCACACTCTTTTATGTGCAGATGTGCACCTTCCTGGTAGCCTCAATACCATCTGTACCATCCTCATCATTCCACACACTATGTGCAGATGTGCACCTTCCTGGTAGCTTCTATACCATCTGTACCATCCTCATCATTTCACACTCTATGTGCAGATGCACACCTTCCTGGTAGCCTCAATACCATCTGTACCATCCCCATCATTTCACACTCTATGTGCAAATGTGCACCTTCCTACTAGCCTCTATACATCTGTACGAGCCTCATCATTTCACACTCTTTTATGTGCAGATGTGCACCTTCCTGGTAGCCTCTATATCATATGTACCATCCTCATCATTTCATACTACGTGCAGATGTGCACCTTTCTGGTAGCCTCTATACCATCTGTACCATCCTCATCATTTCACAATCTATGTGCAGATGTGCACCTTCCTGGTAGCCTCTATACCATCCAGGTCATTTCACTCTATGTGCTGATGTGCACCTTCTTGCTAGCCTCGATACCATCTGTACCATCCTGATCGTTTCACTCTATGTGCAGATGTGCACCTTCCTACTAGCCTCTAAACCATCTGTACCTTCCTCATCATTCCACACTCTATGTGCAGATGTCCACCTTCCTGGTAGCCTCAATACCATCGGTACCATCCTCATCATTTCACACTCTTTTATGTGCAGATGTGCACCTTCCTGGTAGCCTCTATACCATCTGTACCATTCTCATCGTTTCACTCTATGTGCAGATGTGCACCTTCCTGGTAGCCTCTATACTATCTGTACAATCCTCATTATTTCACACTCTTTTATGTGCAGATGTGCACCATCCTGGTAGACTAAACCATCTCTACCATTCTCATCATTTCAGACTCCATGTGCAGATATGCACCTTCCCAGTAGCCTCTAAACCATCTGTACCTTCCTCATCATTCCACACTCTATGTGCAGATGTCCACCTTCCTGGTAGCCTCAATACCATCGGTACCATCCTCATCATTTCACACTCTTTTATGTGCAGATGTGCACCTTCCTGGTAGCCTCTATACCATCTGTACCATTCTCATCGTTTCACTCTATATGCAGATGTGCACCTTCCTGGTAAACTAAACCATCTCTACCATTCTCAACATTTCAGTCTCCAAGTGCAGATGTGCACCTTCCCAGTAGCCTCTATACCATCTGTACCATCCTCATCATTATACACTCTATGTGCAGATGTGCACCTTCCTGGTAGCCTCAATACCATCTGTACCATCCTCATAATTTCACACTCTTTTATGTGCAGATGTGCACCTTCCTGGTAGCCTCAATACCATCTGTACCATCCTCATCATTCCATACTCTATGTGCAGATGTGCACCTTCCTGGTAGCTTCTATACCATCTGTACCATCCTCATCATTTCACACTCTATGTGCAGATGCACACCTTCCTGGTAGCCTCAATACCATCGGTACCGTCCTCATCATTTCACTCTCTTTTATGTGCATATGTGCACCTTCCTGGTAGCCTCTATACCATCTGTACCATTCTCATCGTTTCACTCTATGTGCAGATGTGCACCTTCCTGGTAGACTAAACCATCTCTACCATTCTCATCATTTCATACTCCAAGTGCAGATGTGCACCTTCCCAGTAGCCTCTATACCATCTGTACCATCCTCATCATTTCACACTCTATGTGCAGATGTGCACCTTCCTGGTAGCCTCAATATTATCTGTACCATCCTCATAATTTCACACTCTTTTATGTGCAGATGTGCACCTTCCTGGTAGCCTCAATACCATCTGTACCATCCTCATCATTCCACACTCTATGTGCAGATGTGCACCTTCCTGGTAGCTTCTATACCATCTGTACCATCCTCATCATTTCACACTCTATGTGCAGATGCACACCTTCCTGGTAGCCTCAATACCATCTGTACCATCCCCATCATTTCACACTCCATGTGCAAATGTGCACCTTCCTACTAGCCTCTATACATCTGTACGAGCCTCATCATTTCACACTCTTTTATGTGCAGATGTGCACCTTCCTGGTAGCCTCTATATCATCTGTACCATCCTCATCATTTCATACTACATGCAGATGTGCACCTTTCTGGTAGCCTCTATACCATCTGTACCATCCTCATCATTTCACAATCTATGTGCAGATGTGCACCTTCCTGGTAGCCTCTATACCATCCAGGTCATTTCACTCTATGTGCTGATGTGCAACTTCTTGCTAGCCTCGATACCATCTGTACCATCCTGATCGTTTCACTCTATGTGCAGATGTGCACCTTCCTACTAGCCTCTAAACCATCTGTACCTTCCTCATCATTCCGCACTCTATGTGCAGATGTCCACCTTCCTGGTAGCCTCAATACCATTGGTACCATCCTCATCATTTCACACTCTTTTATGTGCAGATGTGCACCTTCCTGGTAGCCTCTATACCATCTGTACCATTCTCATCGTTTCACTCTATGTGCAGATGTGCACCTTCCTGGTAGCCTCTATACTATCTGTACCATCCTCATTATTTCACACTCTTTTATGTGCAGATGTGCACCTTCCTGGTAGACTAAACCATCTCTACCATTCTCATCATTTCAGACTCCATGTGCAGATGTGCACCTTCCCAGTAGCCTCTATACCATCTGTACCATCCTCATCATTTCACACTCTATGTGCAGATGTGCACCTTCCTGGTAGCCTCAATACCATCTGTACCATCCTCATAATTTCACACTCTTTTATGTGCAGATGTGCACCTTCCTGGTAGCCTCAATACCATCGGTACCATCCTCATCATTCCACACTCTATGTGCAGATGCACACCTTCCTGGTAGCCTCAATACCATCTGTACAATCCCCATCATTTCATACTCTTTTATGTGCAGATGTGCACCTTCCTGATAGCCTCTAAACGATCTGTACAATCCTCATAATTTCACACTGAGTGTGCAAATGTGCACCTTCCTACTAGCCTCTATACATCTGCACGAGCCTCATCATTTCAGACTCTTTTATGTGCAGACGTGCACCTTCCTGGTAGCCTCTATATCATCTGTACCATCCTCATCATTTCATACTACGTGCAGATGTGCACCTTCCTGGTAGCCTCTATACCATCCAGGTCATTTCACTCTATGTGCTGATGTGCACATTCTTGCTAGCCTCGATACCATCTGTACCATCCTGATCGTTTCACTCTATGTGCAGATGTGCACCTTCCTGGTAGCCTCTATACCATCTGTACCATCCTCATCATTTCACACTCTATGTGCAGATGCACACCTTCCTGGTAGCCTCAATACCTTCTGTACAATCCCCATCATTTCATACTCTTTTATGTGCAGATGTGCACCTTCCTGATAGCCTCTAAACGATCTGTACCATCCTCATAATTTCACACTGAATGTGCAAATGTGCACCTTCCTACTAGCCTCTATACATCTGCACGAGCCTCATCATTTCAGACTCTTTTATGTGCAGATGTGCACCTTCCTGGTAGCCTCTATATCATCTGTACCATCCTCATCATTTCATACTACGTGCAGATGTGCACCTTTCTGGTAGCCTCTATACCATCTGTACCATCCTCATCATTTCACACTCTATGTGCAGATGTGCACCTTCCTGGTAGCCTCTATACCATCCAGGTCATTTCACTCTATGTGCTGATGTGCACCTTCTTGCTAGCCTCGATACCATCTGTACCATCCTGATCGTTTCACTCTATGTGCAGATGTGCACCTTCCTACTAGCCTCTAAACCATCTGTACCTTCCTCATCATTCCACACTCTATGTTCAGATGTCCACCTTCCTGGTAGCCTCAATACCATTGGTACCATCCTCATCATTTCACACTCTTTTATGTGCAGATGTGCACCTTCCTGGTAGCCGCTATACCATCTGTACCATTCTCATCGTTTCACTCTATGTGCAGATGTGCACCTTCCTGGTAGCCTCAATACCATCTGTACCATCCTCATAATTTCACACTCTTTTATGTGCAGATGTGCACCTTCCTGGTAGCCTCAATACCATCTGTACCATCCTCATCATTTCATACTCTTTTATGTGCAGATGTGCACCTTCCTGATAGCCTCTAAACGATCTGTACCATCCTCATCATTTCACACTAAATGTGCACCTTCCTACTAGCCTCTATACATCTGTACGCCCCTCATCATTTCACACTCTTGTATGTGCAGATGTGCACCTTCCTGGTAGCCTCTATATCATCTGTACCATCCTCATCATTTCATACTACGTGCAGATGTGCAACTTTCTGGTAGCCTCTATACCATCCGTACCATCTGCATCATTTCACACTCTATGTGCAGATGTGCACCTTCCTGGTAGCCTCTATACCATCCAGGTCATTTCACTCTATGTGCTGATGTGCACCTTCTTGCTAGCCTCGATACCATCTGTACCATCCTGATCGTTTCACTCTATGTGCAGATGTGCACCTTCCTGGTAGCCTCAATACCATCTGTACCATCCTCATCATTTCACACTCTATGTGCAGATGTGCACCTTCCTGGTAGCCTCTAAACTATCTGTACCATCCTCATCATTTCACACTCTATGCACAGATGTGCACCTTCCTGGAAGCCTCTATACCATCTGTACCATTTTCATCATTTCACTCTATGTGCAGATGTGCACCTTCCTGGTATCCTCTGTACCATCTGTGCCATCCTCATCATTTCACAATCTATGTGCAAATGTGCACCTTCCTGTTAGCCTCTAACCTATCTGTACCATCCTCATCATTCCACACTCTATGTGCAGATGTCCACCTTCCTGGTAGCCTCAATAAAATCTGTACCATCCTCATAATGTCACGCTCTTTTATGTGCAGATGTGCACCTTCCTGGTAGCCTCTAAACTATCTGTACCATCCTCATCATTTCACACTCTGTGCAGATGTGCACCTTCCTACTAGCCTCTAAACCACCTGTACCTTCCTCATCATTCCACACTCTATGTGCAGATGTCCACCTTCCTGGCAGCCTCAATACCATCGGTACCATCCTCATCATTTCACACTCTTTTATGTGCAGATGTGCACCTTCCTGGTAGCCTCTATACCATCTGTACCATTCTCATCGTTTCACTCTATGTGCAGATGTGCACCTTCCTGGTAGCCTCTATACTATCTGTACCATCCTCATTATTTCACACTCTTTTATGTGCAGATGTGCACCTTCCTGGTAGACTAAACCATCTCTACCATTCTCATCATTTCAGACTCCATGTGCAGATGTGCACCTTCCCAGTAGCTTCTATACCATCTGTACCATCCTCATCATTTCACACTCTATGTGCATATGTGCACCTTCCTGGTAGCTTCTATACCATCTGTACCATCCTCATCATTTCACACTCTATGTGCAGATGCACACCTTCCTGGTAGCCTCAATACCATCTGTACAATCCCCATCATTTCATACTCTTTTATGTGCAGATGTGCACCTTCCTGATATCCTCTAAACGATCTGTACCATCCTCATAATTTCACACTGAATGTGCAAATGTGCACCTTCCTACTAGCCTCTATACATCTGTAGAAGCCTCATCATTTCAGACTCTTTTATGTGCAGATGTGCACCTTCCTGGTAGCCTCTATATCATCTGTACCATCCTCATCATTTCATACTATGTGTAGATGTGCACCTTTCTGGTAGCCTCTATACCATCTGTACCATCCTCATCATTTCACACTCTATGTGCTGATGTGCACCTTCTTGCTAGCCTCGATACCATCTGTACCATCCTGATCGTTTCACTCTATGTGCAGATGTGCACCTTCCTACTAGCCTCTAAACCATCTGTACCTTCCTCATCATTCCACACTCTATGTGCAGATGTCCACCTTCCTGGTAGCCTCAATACCATCGGTACCATCCTCATCATTTCACACTCTATGTGCTGATGTGCACCTTCTTGCTAGCCTCGATACCATCTGTACCATCCTGATCGTTTCACACTGTGTGGAGATGTGCACCTTCCTACTAGCCTCTAAACCATCTGTACCTTCCTCATCATTTCACACTCTTTTATGTGCAGATATGCACCTTCCTGGTAGCCTCTATACCATCTGTACCATTCTCATCGTTTCACTCTATGTGCAGATGTGCACCTTCCTGGTAGCCTCTAAACCATCTGTACCTTCCTCATTATTTCACACTCTTTTATGTGCAGATGTGCACCTTCCTGGTAGACTAAACCATCTCTACCATTCTCATCATTTCAGACTCCATGTGCAGATGTGCACCTTCCCAGTAGCCTCTATACCAATTGTACCATCCTCATCATTTCACACTCTATGTGCAGATGTGCACCTTCCTGGTAGCCTCAATACCATCTGTACCATCCTCATAATTTCACACTCTTTTATGTGCAGATGTGCACCTTCCTGGTAGCTTCTATACCATCTGTACCATCCTCATCATTTCACACTCTATGTGCAGATGCACACCTTCCTGGTAGCCTCAATACCATCTGTACAATCCCCATCATTTCATACTCTTTTATGTGCAGATGTGCACCTTCCTGATAGCCTCTAAACGATCTGTACCATCCTCATCATTTCACACTGAATGTGCAAATGTGCACCTTCCTACTAGCCTCTATACATCTGTACGAGCCTCATCAGTTCACACTCTTTTATGTGCAGATGTGCACCTTCCTGGTAGCCTCTATATCATCTGTACCATCCTCATCATTTCATACTACGTGCAGATGTGCACCTTTCTGGTAGCCTCTATACCATCTGTACCATCCTCATCATTTCACACTCTATGTGCAGATGTGCACCTTCCTGGTAGCCTCTATACCATCCAGGTCATTTCACTCTATGTGCTGATATGCACCTTCTTGCTAGCCTCGATACCATCTGTACCATCCTGATTGTTTCACTCTATGTGCAGATGTGCACCTTCCTACTAGCCTCTAAACCATCTGTACCTTCCTCATCATTCCACACTCTATGTGCAAATTTCCACCTTCCTGGTAGCCTCAATACCATCGGTACCATCCTCATCATTTCACACTCTTTTATGTGCAGATGTGCACCTTCCTGGTAGCCTCTATACCATCTGTACCATTCTCATCGTTTCACTCTATGTGCAGATGTGCACCTTCCTGGTAGCCTCTATACTATCTGTACCATCCTCATCATTTCACAGTCTATGTGCAAATGTGCACCTTCCTGGTAGCCTCTAACCCATCTGTACCATCCTCATCATTCCACACTCTATGTGCAGATGTGCACCTTCCTGTTAGCCTCTATACCATCTGCACCATTCTCATCGTTTCACTATATGTGCAGATGTGCACCTTCCTGGTAACCTCTGTACCATCTGTGCCATCCTCATCATTTCACAATCTATGTGCAAATGTGCACCTTCCTGGTAGCCTCTAACCCATCTGTATCATCCTCATCATTCCACACTCTATGTCTAGATGTGCACCTTCCTGGTAGCCTCAATACCATCTGTACCATCCTCATAATGTCACACTCTTTTATGTGCAGATGTGCACCTTCCTGGTAGCCTCTATATCATCTGTACCATCCTCATCATTTCATACTACATGCAGATGTGCACCTTTCTGGTAGCCTCTATACCATCTGTACCATCCTCATCATTTCACACTCTATGTGCTGATGTGCACCTTCTTGCTAGCCTCGATACCATCTGTACCATCCTGATCGTTTCACTCTATGTGCAGATGTGCACCTTCCTACTAGCCTCTAAACCATCTGTACCTTCCTCATCATTCCGCACTCTATGTGCAGATGTCCACCTTCCTGGTAGCCTCAATACCATTGGTACCATCCTCATCATTTCACACTCTTTTATGTGCAGATGTGCACCTTCCTGGTAGCCTCTATACCATCTGTACCATTCTCATCGTTTCACTCTATGTGCAGATGTGCACCTTCCTGGTAGCCTCTATACTATCTGTACCATCCTCATTATTTCACACTCTTTTATGTGCAGATGTGCACCTTCCTGGTAGACTAAACCATCTCTACCATTCTCATCATTTTAGACTCCATGTGCAGATGTGCACCTTCCCAGTAGCCTCTATACCATCTGTACCATCCTCATCATTTCACACTCTATGTGCAGATGTGCACCTTCCTGGTAGCCTCAATACCATCTGTACCATCCTCATAATTTCACACTCTTTTATGTGCAGATGTGCACCTTCCTGGTAGCCTCAATACCATCGGTACCATCCTCATCATTCCACACTCTATGTGCAGATGCACACCTTCCTGGTAGCCTCAATACCATCTGTACAATCCCCATCATTTCATACTCTTTTATGTGCAGATGTGCACCTTCCTGATAGCCTCTAAACGATCTGTACAATCCTCATAATTTCACACTGAGTGTGCAAATGTGCACCTTCCTACTAGCCTCTATACATCTGCACGAGCCTCATCATTTCAGACTCTTTTATGTGCAGACGTGCACCTTCCTGGTAGCCTCTATATCATCTGTACCATCCTCATCATTTCATACTACGTGCAGATGTGCACCTTTCTGGTAGCCTCTATACCATCTGTACCATCCTCATCATTTCACACTCTATGTGCAGATGTGCACCTTCCTGGTAGCCTCTATACCATCCAGGTCATTTCACTCTATGTGCTGATGTGCACATTCTTGCTAGCCTCGATACCATCTGTACCATCCTGATCGTTTCACTCTATGTGCAGATGTGCACCTTCCTGGTAGCCTCTATACCATCTGTACCATCCTCATCATTTCACACTCTATGTGCAGATGCACACCTTCCTGGTAGCCTCAATACCATCTGTACAATCCCCATCATTTCATACTCTTTTATGTGCAGATGTGCACCTTCCTGATAGCCTCTAAACGATCTGTACCATCCTCATAATTTCACACTGAATGTGCAAATGTGCACCTTCCTACTAGCCTCTATACATCTGCACGAGCCTCATCATTTCAGACTCTTTTATGTGCAGATGTGCACCTTCCTGGTAGCCTCTATATCATCTGTACCATCCTCATCATTTCATACTACGTGCAGATGTGCACCTTTCTGGTAGCCTCTATACCATCTGTACCATCCTCATCATTTCACACTCTATGTGCAGATGTGCACCTTCCTGGTAGCCTCTATACCATCCAGGTCATTTCACTCTATGTGCTGATGTGCACCTTCTTGCTAGCCTCGATACCATCTGTACCATCCTGATCGTTTCACTCTATGTGCAGATGTGCACCTTCCTACTAGCCTCTAAACCATCTGTACCTTCCTCATCATTCCACACTCTATGTTCAGATGTCCACCTTCCTGGTAGCCTCAATACCATTGGTACCATCCTCATCATTTCACACTCTTTTATGTGCAGATGTGCACCTTCCTGGTAGCCGCTATACCATCTGTACCATTCTCATCGTTTCACTCTATGTGCAGATGTGCACCTTCCTGGTAGCCTCAATACCATCTGTACCATCCTCATAATTTCACACTCTTTTATGTGCAGATGTGCACCTTCCTGGTAGCCTCAATACCATCTGTACCATCCTCATCATTTCATACTCTTTTATGTGCAGATGTGCACCTTCCTGATAGCCTCTAAACGATCTGTACCATCCTCATCATTTCACACTAAATGTGCACCTTCCTACTAGCCTCTATACATCTGTACGCCCCTCATCATTTCACACTCTTGTATGTGCAGATGTGCACCTTCCTGGTAGCCTCTATATCATCTGTACCATCCTCATCATTTCATACTACGTGCAGATGTGCAACTTTCTGGTAGCCTCTATACCATCTGTACCATCTGCATCATTTCACACTCTATGTGCAGATGTGCACCTTCCTGGTAGCCTCTATACCATCCAGGTCATTTCACTCTATGTGCTGATGTGCACCTTCTTGCTAGCCTCGATACCATCTGTACCATCCTGATCGTTTCACTCTATGTGCAGATGTGCACCTTCCTGGTAGCCTCAATACCATCTGTACCATCCTCATCATTTCACACTCTATGTGCAGATGTGCACCTTCCTGGTAGCCTCTAAACTATCTGTACCATCCTCATCATTTCACACTCTATGCACAGATGTGCACCTTCCTGGAAGCCTCTATACCATCTGTACCATTTTCATCATTTCACTCTATGTGCAGATGTGCACCTTCCTGGTATCCTCTGTACCATCTGTGCCATCCTCATCATTTCACAATCTATGTGCAAATGTGCACCTTCCTGTTAGCCTCTAACCTATCTGTACCATCCTCATCATTCCACACTCTATGTGCAGATGTCCACCTTCCTGGTAGCCTCAATAAAATCTGTACCATCCTCATAATGTCACGCTCTTTTATGTGCAGATGTGCACCTTCCTGGTAGCCTCTAAACTATCTGTACCATCCTCATCATTTCACACTCTGTGCAGATGTGCACCTTCCTACTAGCCTCTAAACCACCTGTACCTTCCTCATCATTCCACACTCTATGTGCAGATGTCCACCTTCCTGGTAGCCTCAATACCATCGGTACCATCCTCATCATTTCACACTCTTTTATGTGCAGATGTGCACCTTCCTGGTAGCCTCTATACCATCTGTACCATTCTCATCGTTTCACTCTATGTGCAGATGTGCACCTTCCTGGTAAACTAAACCATCTCTACCATTCTCATCATTTCAGACTCCAAGTGCAGATGTGCACCTTCCCAGTAGCCTCTATACCATCTGTACCATCCTCATCATTTCACACTCTATGTGCAGATGTGCACCTTCCTGGTAGCCTCAATACCATCTGTACCATCCTCATCATTTCACACTTTTATGTGCAGATGTGCAACTTCCTGGTAGCCTCAATACCATCTGTACCATCCCCATAATTTCACACTCTTTTATGTGCAGATGTGCACCTTCCTGGTAGCCTATATATCATCTGTACCATCCTCATCATTTCACACTTTCTGGTAGCCTCTATACCATCTGTGCCATCCTCATAATTTCACCCTCTATGTGCAGATGTGCACCTTCCTGGTAGCCTCAATACCATCTGTACCATCCTGATTGTTCCACTCTATGTGCAGATGTGCACCTTCCTGGTAACCTTTATACCATCTGTACCATCCTCATCATTTCACACTCTATGTGCAAATGTGCACCTTCCTGGTAGCCTCTAAATCATCTGTACCATCCTCATCATTCCACACTCTATGTGCAGATGTGCACCTTCCTGGTAGCCTCTATACCATCTGTACCATTCTCATCATTTCACTCTATGTGCAGATGTGCACTTTCCTGGTAGCCTCAATACCATCTGTACCATCCTCATAATTTCACACTCTTTTATGTGCAGATGTGCACCTTCCTGGTAGCCTCAATACCATCTGTACCATCCTCATCATTCCACACACTATGTGCAGATGTGCACCTTCCTGGTAGCTTCTATACCATCTGTACCATCCTCATCATTTCACACTCTATGTGCAGATGCACACCTTCCTGGTAGCCTCAATACCATCTGTACCATCCCCATCATTTCACACTCTATGTGCAAATGTGCACCTTCCTACTAGCCTCTATACATCTGTACGAGTCTCATCATTTCACACTCTTTTATGTGCAGATGTGCACCTTCCTGGTAGCCTCTATATCATCTGTACCATCCTCATCATTTCATACTACATGCAGATGTGCACCTTTCTGGTAGCCTCTATACCATCTGTACCATCCTCATCATTTCACAATCTATGTGCAGATGTGCACCTTCCTTGTAGCCTCTATACCATCCTGATCGTTTCACTCTATGTGCAGATGTGCACCTTCCTACTAGCCTCTAAACCATCTGTACCTTCCTCATCATTCCGCACTCAATGTGCAGAGGTCCACCTTCCTGGTAGCCTCAATACCATCGGTACCATCCTCATCATTTCACACTCTTTTATGTGCAGATGTGCACCTTCCTGGTAGCCTCTATACCATCTGTACCATTCTCATTGTTTCACTCTATGTGCAGATGTGCACCTTCCTGGTAGCCTCTATACTATCTGTACCATCCTCATTATTTCACACTCTTTTATGTGCAGATGTGCACCTTCCTGGTAGACTAAACCATCTCTACCATTCTCATCATTTCAGACTCCATGTGCAGATGTGCACCTTCCCAGTAGCCTCTTACCATCTGTACCATCCTCATCATTTCACACTCTATGTGCAGATGTGCACCTTCCTGGTAGCCTCAATACCATCTGTACCATCCTCATAATTTCACACTCTTTTATGTGCAGATGTGCACCTTCCTGGTAGCCTCAATACCATCGGTACCATCCTCATCATTCCACACTCTATGTGCAGATGCACACCTTCCTGGTAGCCTCAATACCATCTGTACAATCCCCATCATTTCATACTCTTTTATGTGCAGATGTGCACCTTCCTGATAGCCTCTAAACGATCTGTGCAATCCTCATAATTTCACACTGAGTGTGCAAATGTGCACCTACCTACTAGCCTCTATACATCTGCACGAGCCTCATCATTTCAGACTCTTTTATGTGCAGATGTGCACCTTCCTGGTAGCCTCTATATCATCTGTACCATCCTCATCATTTCATACTACGTGCAGATGTGCACCTTTCTGGTAGCCTCTATACCATCTGTACCATCCTCATCATTTCACACTCTATGTGCAGATGTGCACCTTCCTGGTACCCTCTATACCATCCAGGTCATTTCACTCTATGTGCTGATGTGCACCTTCTTGCTAGCCTCGATACCATCTGTACCATCCTGATCGTTTCACTCTATGTGCAGATGTGCACCTTCCTGGTAGCCTCTATACCATCTGTACCATCCTCATCATTTCACACTCTATGTGCAGATGCACACCTTCCTGGTAGCCTCAATACCATCTGTACAATCACATCATTTCATACTCTTTTATGTGCAGATGTGCACCTTCCTGATAGCCTCTAAACGATCTGTACCATCCTCATAATTTCACACTGAATGTGCAAATGTGCACCTTCCTACTAGCCTCTATACATCTGCACGAGCCTCATCATTTCAGACTCTTTTATGTGCAGATGTGCACCTTCCTGGTAGCCTCTATATCATCTGTACCATCCTCATCATTTCATACTACGTGCAGATGTGCACCTTTCTGGTAGCCTCTATACCATCTGTACCATCCTCATCATTTCACACTCTATGTGCAGATGTGCACCTTCCTGGTAGCCTCAATACCATCTGTACCATCCTCATAATTTCACACTCTTTTATGTGCAGATGTGCACCTTCCTGGTAGCCTCAATACCATCTGTACCATCCTCATCATTTCATACTCTTTTATGTGCAGATGTGCACCTTCCTGGTAGCCTCTAAACGATCTGTACCATCCTCATCATTTCACACTAAATGTGCACCTTCCTACTAGCCTCTATACATCTGTACGAGCCTCATCATTTCACACTCTTGTATGTGCAGATGTGCACCTTCCTGGTAGCCTCTATATCATCTGTACCATCCTCATCATTTCATACTACGTGCAGATGTGCACCTTTCTGGTAGCCTCTATACCATCTGTACCATCTGCATCATTTCGCACTCTATGTGCAGATGTGCACCTTCCTGGTAGCCTCTATACCATCCAGGTCATTTCACTCTATGTGCTGATGTGCACCTTCTTGCTAGCCTCGATACCATCTGTACCATCCTGATCGTTTCACTCTTTGTGCAGATGTGCACCTTCCTGGTAGCCTCAATACCATCTGTACCATCCTCATCATTTCACACTCTATGTGCAGATGTGCACCTTCCTGGTAGCCTCTAAACTATCTGTACCATCCTCATCATTTCACACTCTATGCACAGATGTGCACCTTCCTGGAAGCCTCTATACCATCTGTACCATTTTCATCATTTCACTCTATGTGCAGATGTGCACCTTCCTGGTATCCTCTGTACCATCTGTGCCATCCTCATCATTTCACAATCTATGTGCAAATGTGCACCTTCCTGTTAGCCTCTAACCTATCTGTACCATCCTCATCATTCCACACTCTATGTGCAGATGTCCACCTTCCTGGTAGCCTCAATACCAACTGTACCATCCTCATAATGTCACGCTCTTTTATGTGCAGATGTGCACCTTCCTGGTAGCCTCTAAACTATCTGTACCATCCTCATCATTTCACACTCTGTGCAGATGTGCACCTTCCTACTAGCCTCTAAACCACCTGTACCTTCCTCATCATTCCACACTCTATGTGCAGATGTCCACCTTCCTGGTAGCCTCAATACCATCGGTACCTCCTCATCATTTCACACTCTTTTATGTGCAGATGTGCACCTTCCTGGTAGCCTCTATACCATCTGTACCATTCTCATCGTTTCACTCTATGTGCAGATGTGCACCTTCCTGGTAAACTAAACCATCTCTACCATTCTCATAATTTCAGACTCCAAGTGCAGATGTGCACCTTCCCAGTAGCCTCTATACCATCTGTACCATCCTCATCATTTCACACTCTATGTGCAGATGTGCACCTTCCTGGTAGCCTCAATACCATCTGTACCATCCTCATCATTTCACACTTTTATGTGCAGATGTGCACCTTCCTGGTAGCCTCAATACCATCTGTACCATCCCCATAATTTCACACTCTTTTATATGCAGATGTGCACCGTCCTGGTAGCCTATACATCATCTGTACCATCCTCATCATTTCACACTTTCTGGTAGCCTCTATACCATCTGTGCCATCCTCATAATTTCACCCTCTATGTGCAGATGTGCACCTTCCTGGTAACCTTTATACCATCTGTACCATCCTCATCATTTCACACTCTATGTGCAAATGTGCACCTTCCTGGTAGCCTCTAAATCATCTGTACCATCCTCATCATTACACACTCTATGTGCAGATGTGCACCTTCCTGGTAGCCTCTATACCATCTGTACCATTCTCATCATTTCACTCTATGTGCAGATGTGCACCTTCCTGGTAGCCTCAATACCATCTGTACCATCCTCATAATTTCACACTCTTTTATGTGCAGATGTGCACCTTCCTGGTAGCCTCAATACCATCTGTACCATCCTCATCATTCCACACTCTATGTGCAGATGTGCACCTTCCTGGTAGCTTCTATACCATCTGTACCATCCTCATCATTTCACACTCTATGTGCAGATGCACACCTTCCTGGTAGCCTCAATACCATCTGTACCATCCCCATCATTTCACACTCTATGTGCAAATGTGCACCTTCCTACTAGCCTCTATACATCTGTACGAGCCTCATCATTTCACACTCTTTTATGTGCAGATGTGCACCTTCCTGGTAGCCTCTATATCATCCGTACCATCCTCATCATTTCATACTACATGCAGATGTGCACCTTTCTGGTAGCCTCTATACCATCTGTACCATCCTCATCATTTCACAATCTATGTGCAGATGTGCACCTTCCTGGTAGCCTCTATACCATCCCGGTCATTTCACTCTATGTGCTGATGTGCAACTTCTTGCTAGCCTCGATACCATCTGTACCATCCTGATCGTTTCACTCTATGTGCAGATGTGCACCTTCCTACTAGCCTCTAAACCATCTGTACCTTCCTCATCATTCCGCACTCTATGTGCAGATGTCCACCTTCCTGGTAGCCTCAATACCATCGGTACCATCCTCATCATTTCACACTCTTTTATGTGCAGATGTGCACCTTCCTGGTAGCCTCTATACCATCTGTACCATTCTCATCGTTTCACTCTATGTGCAGATGTGCACCTTCCTGGTAGCCTCTATACTATCTGCACCATCCTCATTATTTCACACTCTTTTATGTGCAGATGTGCACCTTCCTGGTAGACTAAACCATCTCTACCATTCTCATCATTTCAGACTCCATGTGCAGATGTGCACCTTCCCAGTAGCCTCTATACCATCTGTACCATCCTCATCATTTCACACTCTATGTGCAGATGTGCACCTTCCTGGTAGCCTCAATACCATCTGTACCATCCTCATAATTTCACACTCTTTTATGTGCAGATGTGAACCTTCCTGGTAGCCTCAATACCATCGGTACCATCCTCATCATTCCACACTCTATGTGCAGATGCACACCTTCCTGGTAGCCTCAATACCATCTGTACAATACCCATCATTTCATACTCTTTTATGTGCAGATGTGCACCTTCCTGATAGCCTCTAAACGATCTGTACAATCCTCATAATTTCACACTGAGTGTGCAAATGTGCACCTACCTACTAGCCTCTATACATCTGCACGAGCCTCATCATTTCAGACTCTTTTATGTGCAGATGTGCACCTTCCTGGTAGCCTCTATATCATCTGTACCATCCTCATCATTTCATACTACGTGCAGATGTGCACCTTTCTGGTAGCCTCTATACCATCTGTACCATCCTCATCATTTCACACTCTATGTGCAGAGGTGCACCTTCCTGGTAGCCTCTATACCATCCAGGTCATTTCACTCTATGTGCTGATGTGCACCTTCTTGCTAGCCTCGATACCATCTGTACCAGCCTGATCGTTTCACTCTATGTGCAGATGTGAACCTTCCTGGTAGCCTCTATACCATCTGTACCATCCTCATCATTTCACACTCTATGTGCAGATGCACACCTTCCTGGTAGCCTCAATACCACCTGTCAATCCCCATCATTTCATACTCTTTTATGTGCAGATGTGCACCTTCCTGATATCCTCTAAACGATCTGTACCATCCTCATAATTTCACACTGAATGTGCAAATGTGCACCTTCCTACTAGCCTCTATACATCTGCACGAGCCTCATCATTTCAGACTCTTTTATGTGCAGATGTGCACCTTCCTGGTAGCCTCTATATCATCTGTACCATCCTCATCATTTCATACTACGTGCAGATGTGCACCTTTCTGGTAGCCTCTATACCATCTGTACCATCCTCATCATTTCACACTCTATGTGCAGATGTGCACCTTCCTGGTAGCCTCTATACCATCCAGGTCATTTCACTCTATGTGCTGATGTGCACCTTCTTGCTAGCCTCGATACCATCTGTACCATCCTGATCGTTTCACTCTATGTGCAGATGTGCACCTTCCTACTAGCCTCTAAACCATCTGTACCTTCCTCATCATTCCACACTCTATGTTCAGATGTCCACCTTCCTGGTAGCCTCAATACCATTGGTACCATCCTCATCATTTCACACTCTTTTATGCGCAGATGTGCACCTTCCTGGTAGCCGCTATACCATCTGTACCATTCTCATCGTTTCACTCTATGTGCAGATGTGCACCTTCCTGGTAGCCTCTATACTATCTGTGCCATCCTCATTATTTCACACTCTTTTATGTGCAGATGTGCACCTTCCTGGTAGACTAAACCATCTCTACCATTCTCATCATTTCAGACTCCATGTGCAGATGTGCACCTTCCCAGTATCCTCTATACCATCTGTACAATCCTCATCATTTCACACTCTATGTGCAGATGTGCACCTTCCTGGTAGCCTCAATACCATCTGTACCATCCTCATAATTTCACACTCTTTTATGTGCAGATGTGCACCTTCCTGGTAGCCTCAATACCATCTGTACCATCCTCATCATTTCATACTCTTTTATGTGCAGATGTGCACCTTCCTGATAGCCTCTAAACGATCTGTACCATCCTCATCATTTCACACTAAATGTGCACCTTCCTACTAGCCTCTATACATCTGTACGAGCCTCATCATTTCACACTCTTGTATGTGCAGATGTGCACCTTCCTGGTAGCCTCTATATCATCTGTACCATCCTCATCATTTCATACTACGTGCAGATGTGCACCTTTCTGGTAGCCTCTATACCATCTGTACCATCTGCATCATTTCACACACTATGTGCTGATGTGCACCTTCTTGCTAGCCTCGATACCATCTGTACCATCCTGATCGTTTCACTCTATGTGCAGATGTGCACCTTCCTGGTAGCCTCAATACCATCTGTACCATCCTCATCATTTCACACTCTATGTGCAGATGTGCACCTTCCTGGTAGCCTCTAAACTATCTGTACCATCCTCATCATTTCACACTCTATGCACAGATGTGCACCTTCCTGGAAGCCTCTATACCATCTGTACCATTTTCATCATTTCACTCTATGTGCAGATGTGCACCTTCCTGGTATCCTCTGTACCATCTGTGCCATCCTCATCATTTCACAATCTATGTGCAAATGTGCACCTTCCTGTTAGCCTCTAACCTATCTGTACCATCCTCATCATTCCACACTCTATGTGCAGATGTCCACCTTCCTGGTAGCCTCAATACCATCTGTACCATCCTCATAATGTCACGCTCTTTTATGTGCAGATGTGCACCTTCCTGGTAGCCTCTAAACTATCTGTACCATCCTCATCATTTCACACTCTGTGCAGATGTGCACCTTCCTACTAGCCTCTAAACCACCTGTACCTTCCTCATCATTCCACACTCTATGTGCAGATGTCCACCTTCCTGGTAGCCTCAATACCATCGGTACCATCCTCATCATTTCACACTCTTTTATGTGCAGATGTGCACCTTCCTGGTAGCCTCTATACCATCTGTACCATTCTCATCGTTTCACTCTATGTGCAGATGTGCACCTTCCTGGTAAACTAAACCATCTCTACCATTCTCATCATTTCAGACTCCAAGTGCAGATGTGCACCTTCCCAGTAGCCTCTATACCATCTGTACCATCCTCATCATTTCACACTCTATGTGCAGATGTGCACCTTCCTGGTAGCCTCAATACCATCTGTACCATCCTCATCATTTCACACTTTTATGTGCAGATGTGCACCTTCCTGGTAGCCTCAATACCATCTGTACCATCCCCATAATTTCACACTCTTTTATGTGCAGATGTGCACCTTCCTGGTAGCCTATATATCATCTGTACCATCCTCATCATTTCACACTTTCTGGTAGCCTCTATACCATCTGTGCCATCCTCATAATTTCACCCTCTATGTGCAGATGTGCACCTTCCTGGTAGCCTCAATACCATCTGTACCATCCTGATTGTTCCACTCTATGTGCAGATGTGCACCTTCCTGGTAACCTTTATACCATCTGTACCATCCTCATCATTTCACACTCTATGTGCAAATGTGCACCTTCCTGGTAGCCTCTAAATCATCTGTACCATCCTCATCATTCCACACTCTATGTGCAGATGTGCACCTTCCTGGTAGCCTCTATACCATCTGTACCATTCTCATCATTTCACTCTATGTGCAGATGTGCACTTTCCTGGTAGCCTCAATACCATCTGTACCATCCTCATAATTTCACACTCTTTTATGTGCAGATGTGCACCTTCCTGGTAGCCTCAATACCATCTGTACCATCCTCATCATTCCACACACTATGTGCAGATGTGCACCTTCCTGGTAGCTTCTATACCATCTGTACCATCCTCATCATTTCACACTCTATGTGCAGATGCACACCTTCCTGGTAGCCTCAATACCATCTGTACCATCCCCATCATTTCACACTCTATGTGCAAATGTGCACCTTCCTACTAGCCTCTATACATCTGTACGAGCCTCATCATTTCACACTCTTTTATGTGCAGATGTGCACCTTCCTGGTAGCCTCTATATCATCTGTACCATCCTCATCATTTCATACTACATGCAGATGTGCACCTTTCTGGTAGCCTCTATACCATCTGTACCATCCTCATCATTTCACAATCTATGTGCAGATGTGCACCTTCCTGGTAGCCTCTATACCATCCTGATCGTTTCACTCTATGTGCAGATGTGCACCTTCCTACTAGCCTCTAAACCATCTGTACCTTCCTCATCATTCCGCACTCTATGTGCAGAGGTCCACCTTCCTGGTAGCCTCAATACCATCGGTACCATCCTCATCATTTCACACTCTTTTATGTGCAGATGTGCACCTTCCTGGTAGCCTCTATACCATCTGTACCATTCTCATCGTTTCACTCTATGTGCAGATGTGCACCTTCCTGGTAGCCTCTATACTATCTGTACCATCCTCATTATTTCACACTCTTTTATGTGCAGATGTGCACCTTCCTGGTAGACTAAACCATCTCTACCATTCTCATCATTTCAGACTCCATGTGCAGATGTGCACCTTCCCAGTAGCCTCTTACCATCTGTACCATCCTCATCATTTCACACTCTATGTGCAGATGTGCACCTTCCTGGTAGCCTCAATACCATCTGTACCATCCTCATAATTTCACACTCTTTTATGTGCAGATGTGCACCTTCCTGGTAGCCTCAATACCATCGGTACCATCCTCATCATTCCACACTCTATGTGCAGATGCACACCTTCCTGGTAGCCTCAATACCATCTGTACAATCCCCATCATTTCATACTCTTTTATGTGCAGATGTGCACCTTCCTGATAGCCTCTAAACGATCTGTGCAATCCTCATAATTTCACACTGAGTGTGCAAATGTGCACCTACCTACTAGCCTCTATACAACTGCACGAGCCTCATCATTTCAGACTCTTTTATGTGCAGATGTGCACCTTCCTGGTAGCCTCTATATCATCTGTACCATCCTCATCATTTCATACTACGTGCAGATGTGCACCTTTCTGGTAGCCTCTATACCATCTGTACCATCCTCATCATTTCACACTCTATGTGCAGATGTGCACCTTCCTGGTACCCTCTATACCATCCAGGTCATTTCACTCTATGTGCTGATGTGCACCTTCTTGCTAGCCTCGATACCATCTGTACCATCCTGATCGTTTCACTCTATGTGCAGATGTGCACCTTCCTGGTAGCCTCTATACCATCTGTACCATCCTCATCATTTCACACTCTATGTGCAGATGCACACCTTCCTGGTAGCCTCAATACCATCTGTACAATCCCATCATTTCATACTCTTTTATGTGCAGATGTGCACCTTCCTGATAGCCTCTAAATGATCTGTACCATCCTCATAATTTCACACTGAATGTGCAAATGTGCACCTTCCTACTAGCCTCTATACATCTGCACGAGCCTCATCATTTCAGACTCTTTTATGTGCAGATGTGCACCTTCCTGGTAGCCTCTATATCATCTGTACCATCCTCATCATTTCATACTACGTGCAGATGTGCACCTTTCTGGTAGCCTCTATACCATCTGTACCATCCTCATCATTCCACACTCTATGTGCAGATGTCCACCTTCCTGGTAGCCTCAATACCATCTGTACCATCCTCATAATGTCACGCTCTTTTATGTGCAGATGTGCACCTTCCTGGTAGCCTCTAAACTATCTGTACCATCCTCATCATTTCACACTCTGTGCAGATGTGCACCTTCCTACTAGCCTCTAAACCACCTGTACCTTCCTCATCATTCCACACTCTATGTGCAGATGTCCACCTTCCTGGTAGCCTCAATACCATCGGTACCATCCTCATCATTTCACACTCTTTTATGTGCAGATGTGCACCTTCCTGGTAGCCTCTATACCATCTGTACCATTCTCATCGTTTCACTCTATGTGCAGATGTGCACCTTCCTGGTAAACTAAACCATCTCTACCATTCTCATCATTTCAGACTCCAAGTGCAGATGTGCACCTTCCCAGTAGCCTCTATACCATCTGTACCATCCTCATCATTTCACACTCTATGTGCAGATGTGCACCTTCCTGGTAGCCTCAATACCATCTGTACCATCCTCATCATTTCACACTTTTATGTGCAGATGTGCACCTTCCTGGTAGCCTCAATACCATCTGTACCAGCCCCATAATTTCACACTCTTTTATGTGCAGATGTGCACCTTCCTGGTAGCCTATATATCATCTGTACCATCCTCATCATTTCACACTTTCTGGTAGCCTCTATACCATCTGTGCCATCCTCATAATTTCACCCTCTATGTGCAGATGTGCACCTTCCTGGTAGCCTCAATACCATCTGTACCATCCTGATTGTTCCACTCTATGTGCAGATGTGCACCTTCCTGGTAACCTTTATACCATCTGTACCATCCTCATCATTTCACACTCTATGTGCAAATGTGCACCTTCCTGGTAGCCTCTAAATCATCTGTACCATCCTCATCATTCCACACTCTATGTGCAGATGTGCACCTTCCTGGTAGCCTCTATACCATCTGTACCATTCTCATCATTTCACTCTATGTGCAGATGTGCACTTTCCTGGTAGCCTCAATACCATCTGTACCATCCTCATAATTTCACACTCTTTTATGTGCAGATGTGCACCTTCCTGGTAGCCTCAATACCATCTGTACCATCCTCATCATTCCACACACTATGTGCAGATGTGCACCTTCCTGGTAGCTTCTATACCATCTGTACCATCCTCATCATTTCACACTCTATGTGCATATGCACACCTTCCTGGTAGCCTCAATACCATCTGTACCATCCCCATCATTTCACACTCTATGTGCAAATGTGCACCTTCCTACTAGCCTCTATACATCTGTACGAGCCTCATCATTTCACACTCTTTTATGTGCAGATGTGCACCTTCCTGGTAGCCTCTATATCATCTGTACCATCCTCATCATTTCATACTACATGCAGATGTGCACCTTTCTGGTAGCCTCTATACCATCTGTACCATCCTCATCATTTCACAATCTATGTGCAGATGTGCACCTTCCTGGTAGCCTCTATACCATCCTGATCGTTTCACTCTATGTGCAGATGTGCACCTTCCTACTAGCCTCTAAACCATCTGTACCTTCCTCATCATTCCGCACTCTATGTGCAGAGGTCCACCTTCCTGGTAGCCTCAATACCATCGGTACCATCCTCATCATTTCACACTCTTTTATGTGCAGATGTGCACCTTCCTGGTAGCCTCTATACCATCTGTACCATTCTCATCGTTTCACTCTATGTGCAGATGTGCACCTTCCTGGTAGCCTCTATACTATCTGTACCATCCTCATTATTTCACACTCTTTTATGTGCAGATGTGCACCTTCCTGGTAGACTAAACCATCTCTACCATTCTCATCATTTCAGACTCCATGTGCAGATGTGCACCTTCCCAGTAGCCTCTTACCATCTGTACCATCCTCATCATTTCACACTCTATGTGCAGATGTGCACCTTCCTGGTAGCCTCAATACCATCTGTACCATCCTCATAATTTCACACTCTTTTATGTGCAGATGTGCACCTTCCTGGTAGCCTCAATACCATCGGTACCATCCTCATCATTCCACACTCTATGTGCAGATGCACACCTTCCTGGTAGCCTCAATACCATCTGTACAATCCCCATCATTTCATACTCTTTTATGTGCAGATGTGCACCTTCCTGATAGCCTCTAAACGATCTGTGCAATCCTCATAATTTCACACTGAGTGTGCAAATGTGCACCTACCTACTAGCCTCTATACAACTGCACGAGCCTCATCATTTCAGACTCTTTTATGTGCAGATGTGCACCTTCCTGGTAGCCTCTATATCATCTGTACCATCCTCATCATTTCATACTACGTGCAGATGTGCACCTTTCTGGTAGCCTCTATACCATCTGTACCATCCTCATCATTTCACACTCTATGTGCAGATGTGCACCTTCCTGGTACCCTCTATACCATCCAGGTCATTTCACTCTATGTGCTGATGTGCACCTTCTTGCTAGCCTCGATACCATCTGTACCATCCTGATCGTTTCACTCTATGTGCAGATGTGCACCTTCCTGGTAGCCTCTATACCATCTGTACCATCCTCATCATTTCACACTCTATGTGCAGATGCACACCTTCCTGGTAGCCTCAATACCATCTGTACAATCCCATCATTTCATACTCTTTTATGTGCAGATGTGCACCTTCCTGATAGCCTCTAAACGATCTGTACCATCCTCATAATTTCACACTGAATGTGCAAATGTGCACCTTCCTACTAGCCTCTATACATCTGCACGAGCCTCATCATTTCAGACTCTTTTATGTGCAGATGTGCACCTTCCTGGTAGCCTCTATATCATCTGTACCATCCTCATCATTTCATACTACGTGCAGATGTGCACCTTTCTGGTAGCCTCTATACCATCTGTACCATCCTCATCATTTCACACTCTATGTGCAGATGTGCACCTTCCTGGTAGCCTCAATACCATCTGTACCATCCTCATAATTTCACACTCTTTTATGTGCAGATGTGCACCTTCCTGGTAGCCTCAATACCATCTGTACCATCCTCATCATTTCATACTCTTTTATGTGCAGATGTGCACCTTCCTGATAGCCTCTAAACGATATGTACCATCCTCATCATTTCACACTAAATGTGCACCTTCCTACTAGCCTCTATACATCTGTACGAGCCTCATCATTTCACACTCTTGTATGTGCAGATGTGCGCCTTCCTGGTAGCCTCTATATCATCTGTACCATCCTCATCATTTCATACTACGTGCAGATGTGCACCTTTCTGGTAGCCTCTATACCATCTGTACCATCTGCATCATTTCACACTCTATGTGCAGATGTGCACCTTCCTGGTAGCCTCTATACCATCCAGGTCATTTCACTCTATGTGCTGATGTGCACCTTCTTGCTAGCCTCGATACCATCTGTACCATCCTGATCGTTTCACTCTATGTGCAGATGTGCACCTTCCTGGTAGCCTCAATACCATCTGTACCATCCTCATCATTTCACACTCTATGTGCAGATGTGCACCTTCCTGGTAGCCTCTAAACTATCTGTACCATCCTCATCATTTCACACTCTATGCACAGATGTGCACCTTCCTGGAAGCCTCTATACCATCTGTACCATTTTCATCATTTCACTCTATGTGCAGATGTGCACCTTCCTGGTATCCTCTGTACCATCTGTGCCATCCTCATCATTTCACAATCTATGTGCAAATGTGCACCTTCCTGTTAGCCTCTAACCTATCTGTACCATCCTCATCATTCCACACTCTATGTGCAGATGTCCACCTTCCTGGTAGCCTCAATACCATCTGTACCATCCTCATAATGTCACGCTCTTTTATGTGCAGATGTGCACCTTCCTGGTAGCCTCTAAACTATCTGTACCATCCTCATCATTTCACACTCTGTGCAGATGTGCACCTTCCTACTAGCCTCTAAACCACCTGTACCTTCCTCATCATTCCACACTCTATGTGCAGATGTCCACCTTCCTGGTAGCCTCAATACCATCGGTACCATCCTCATCATTTCACACTCTTTTATGTGCAGATGTGCACCTTCCTGGTAGCCTCTATACCATCTGTACCATTCTCATCGTTTCACTCTATGTGCAGATGTGCACCTTCCTGGTAAACTAAACCATCTCTACCATTCTCATCATTTCAGACTCCAAGTGCAGATGTGCACCTTCCCAGTAGCCTCTATACCATCTGTACCATCCTCATCATTTCACACTCTATGTGCAGATGTGCACCTTCCTGGTAGCCTCAATACCATCTGTACCATCCTCATCATTTCACACTTTTATGTGCAGATGTGCACCTTCCTGGTAGCCTCAATACCATCTGTACCATCCCCATAATTTCACACTCTTTTATATGCAGATGTGCACCTTCCTGGTAGCCTATACATCATCTGTACCATCCTCATCATTTCACACTTTCTGGTAGCCTCTATACCATCTGTGCCATCCTCATAATTTCACCCTCTATGTGCAGATGTGCACCTTCCTGGTAGCCTCAATACCATCTGTACCATCCTGATTGTTCCACTCTATGTGCAGATGTGCACCTTCCTGGTAACCTTTATACCATCTGTACCATCCTCATCATTTCACACTCTATGTGCAAATGTGCACCTTCCTGGTAGCCTCTAAATCATCTGTACCATCCTCATCATTCCACACTCTATGTGCAGATGTGCACCTTCCTGGTAGCCTCTATACCATCTGTACCATTCTCATCATTTCACTCTATGTGCAGATGTGCACCTTCCTGGTAGCCTCAATACCATCTGTACCATCCTCATAATTTCACACTCTTTTATGTGCAGATGTGCACCTTCCTGGTAGCGTCAATACCATCTGTACCATCCTCATCATTCCACACTCTATGTGCAGATGTGCACCTTCCTGGTAGCTTCTATACCATCTGTACCATCCTCATCATTTCACACTCTATGTGCAGATGCACACGTTCCTGGTAGCCTCAATACCATCTGTACCATCCCCATCATTTCACACTCTATGTGCAAATGTGCACCTTCCTACTAGCCTCTATACATCTGTACGAGCCTCATCATTTCACACTCTTTTATGTGCAGATGTGCACCTTCCTGGTAGCCTCTATATCATCCGTACCATCCTCATCATTTCATACTACATGCAGATGTGCACCTTTCTGGTAGCCTCAATACCATCTGTACCATCCTCATAATTTCACACTCTTTTATGTGCAGATGTGCACCTTCCTGGTAGCCTCAATACCATCTGTACCATCCTCATCATTCCACACTCTATGTGCAGATGTGCACCTTCCTGGTAGCTTCTATACCATCTGTACCATCCTCATCATTTCACACTCTATGTGCAGATGCACACCTTCCTGGTAGCCTCAATACCATCTGTACCATCCCCATCATTTCACACTCTATGTGCAAATGTGCACCTTCCTACTAGCCTCTATACATCTGTACGAGCCTCATCATTTCACACTCTTTTATGTGCAGATGTGCACCTTCCTGGTAGCCTCTATATCATCCGTACCATCCTCATCATTTCATACTACATGCAGATGTGCACCTTTCTGGTAGCCTCTATACCATCTGTACCATCCTCATCATTTCACAATCTATGTGCAGATGTGCACCTTCCTGGTAGCCTCTATACCATCCAGGTCATTTCACTCTATGTGCTGATGTGCAACTTCTTGCTAGCCTCGATACCATCTGTACCATCCTGATCGTTTCACTCTATGTGCAGATGTGCACCTTCCTACTAGCCTCTAAACCATCTGTACCTTCCTCATCATTCCGCACTCTATGTGCAGATGTCTACCTTCCTGGTAGCCTCAATACCATCGGTACCATCCTCATCATTTCACACTCTTTTATGTGCAGATGTGCACCTTCCTGGTAGCCTCTATACCATCTGTACCATTCTCATCGTTTCACTCTATGTGCAGATGTGCACCTTCCTGGTAGCCTCTATACTATCTGCACCATCCTCATTATTTCACACTCTTTTATGTGCAGATGTGCACCTTCCTGGTAGACTAAACCATCTCTACCATTCTCATCATTTCAGACTCCATGTGCAGATGTGCACCTTCCCAGTAGCCTCTATACCATCTGTACCATCCTCATCATTTCACACTCTATGTGCAGATGTGCACCTTCCTGGTAGCCTCAATACCATCTGTACCATCCTCATAATTTCACACTCTTTTATGTGCAGATGTGAACCTTCCTGGTAGCCTCAATACCATCGGTACCATCCTCATCATTCCACACTCTATGTGCAGATGCACACCTTCCTGGTAGCCTCAATACCATCTGTACAATCCCCATCATTTCATACTCTTTTATGTGCAGATGTGCACCTTCCTGATAGCCTCTAAACGATCTGTACAATCCTCATAATTTCACACTGAGTGTGCAAATGTGCACCTACCTACTAGCCTCTATACATCTGCACGAGCCTCATCATTTCAGACTCTTTTATGTGCAGATGTGCACCTTCCTGGTAGCCTCAATACCACCTGTCAATCCCCATCATTTCATACTCTTTTATGTGCAGATGTGCACCTTCCTGATAGCCTCTAAACGATCTGTACCATCCTCATAATTTCACACTGAATGTGCAAATGTGCACCTTCCTACTAGCCTCTATACATCTGCACGAGCCTCATCATTTCAGACTCTTTTATGTGCAGATGTGCACCTTCCTGGTAGCCTCTATATCATCTGTACCATCCTCATCATTTCATACTACGTGCAGATGTGCACCTTTCTGGTAGCCTCTATACCATCTGTACCATCCTCATCATTTCACACTCTATGTGCAGATGTGCACCTTCCTGGTAGCCTCTATACCATCCAGGTCATTTCACTCTATGTGCTGATGTGCACCTTCTTGCTAGCCTCGATACCATCTGTACCATCCTGATCGTTTCACTCTATGTGTAGATGTGCACCTTCCTACTAGCCTCTAAACCATCTGTACCTTCCTCATCATTCCACACTCTATGTTCAGATGTCCACCTTCCTGGTAGCCTCAATACCATTGGTACCATCCTCATCATTTCACACTCTTTTATGCGCAGATGTGCACCTTCCTGGTAGCCGCTATACCATCTGTACCATTCTCATCGTTTCACTCTATGTGCAGATGTGCACCTTCCTGGTAGCCTCTATACTATCTGTGCCATCCTCATTATTTCACACTCTTTTATGTGCAGATGTGCACCTTCCTGGTAGACTAAACCATCTCTACCATTCTCATCATTTCAGACTCCATGTGCAGATGTGCACCTTCCCAGTATCCTCTATACCATCTGTACCATCCTCATCATTTCACACTCTATGTGCAGATGTGCACCTTCCTGGTAGCCTCAATACCATCTGTACCATCCTCATAATTTCACACTCTTTTATGTGCAGATGTGCACCTTCCTGGTAGCCTCAATACCATCTGTACCATCCTCATCATTTCATACTCTTTTATGTGCAGATGTGCACCTTCCTGATAGCCTCTAAATGATCTGTACCATCCTCATCATTTCACACTAAATGTGCACCTTCCTACTAGCCTCTATACATCTGTACGAGCCTCATCATTTCACACTCTTGTATGTGCAGATGTGCACCTTCCTGGTAGCCTCTATATCATCTGTACCATCCTCATCATTTCATACTACGTGCAGATGTGCACCTTTCTGGTAGCCTCTATACCATCTGTACCATCTGCATCATTTCACACACTATGTGCAGATGTGCACCTTCCTGGTAGCCTCTATACCATCCAGGTCATTTCACTCTATGTGCTGATGTGCACCTTCTTGCTAGCCTCGATACCATCTGTACCATCCTGATCGTTTCACTCTATGTGCAGATGTGCACCTTCCTGGTAGCCTCAATACCATCTGTACCATCCTCATCATTTCACACTCTATGTGCAGATGTGCACCTTCCTGGTAGCCTCTAAACTATCTGTACCATCCTCATCATTTCACACTCTATGCACAGATGTGCACCTTTCTGGAAGCCTCTATACCATCTGTACCATTTTCATCATTTCACTCTATGTGCAGATGTGCACCTTCCTGGTATCCTCTGTACCATCTGTACCATCCTCATCATTTCACAATCTATGTGCAAATGTGCACCTTCCTGTTAGCCTCTAACCTATCTGTACCATCCTCATCATTCCACACTCTATGTGCAGATGTCCACCTTCCTGGTAGCCTCAATACCATCTGTACCATCCTCATAATGTCACGCTCTTTTATGTGCAGATGTGCACCTTCCTGGTAGCCTCTAAACTATCTGTATCATCCTCATCATTTCACACTCTGTGCAGATGTGCACCTTCCTACTAGCCTCTAAACCACCTGTACCTTCCTCATCATTCCACACTCTATGTGCAGATGTCCACCTTCCTGGTAGCCTCAATACCATTGGTACCATCCTCATCATTTCACACTCTTTTATGTGCAGATGTGCACCTTCCTGGTAGCCTCTATACCATATGTACCATTCTCATTGTTTCACTCTATGTGCAGATGTGCACCTTCCTGGTAAACTAAACCATCTCTACCATTCTCATCATTTCAGACTCCAAGTGCAGATGTGCACCTTCCCAGTAGCCTCTATACCATCTGTACCATCCTCATCATTTCACACTCTATGTGCAGATGTGCACCTTCCTGGTAGCCTCAATACCATCTGTACCATCCTCATCATTTCACACTTTTATGTGCAGATGTGCACCTTCCTGGTAGCCTCAATACCATCTGTACCATCCCCATAATTTCACACTATTTTATGTGCAGATGTGCACCTTCCTGGTAGCCTATATATCATCTGTACCATCCTCATCATTTCACACTTTCTGGTAGCCTCTATACCATCTGTGCCATCCTCATAATTTCACCCTCTATGTGCATATGTGCACCTTCCTGGTAGCCTCAATACCATCTGTACCATCCTGATTGTTCCACTCTATGTGCAGATGTGCACCTTCCTGGTAACCTTTATACCATCTGTACCATCCTCATCATTTCACACTCTATGTGCAAATGTGCAACTTCCTGGTAGCCTCTAAATCATCTGTACCATCCTCATCATTCCACACTCTATGTGCAGATGTGCACCTTCCTGGTAGCCTCTATACCATCTGTACCATTCTCATCATTTCACTCTATGTGCAGATGTGCACCTTCCTGGTAGCCTCAATACCATCTGTACCATCCTCATAATTTCACACTCTTTTATGTGCAGATGTGCACCTTCCTGGTAGCCTCAATACCATCTGTACCATCCTCATCATTCCACACTCTATGTGCAGATGTGCACCTTCCTGGTAGCCTCTATACCATCTATACCATCCTCATCATTTCACACTCTATGTGCAGATGCACACCTTCCTGGTAGCCTCAATACCATCTGTACCATCCCCATCATTTCATACTCTTTTATGTGCAGATGTGCACCTTCCTGATAGCCTCTAAACGATCTGTACCATCCTCATCATTTCACACTAAATGTACACCTTCCTACTAACCTCTATATATCTGTACGAGCCTCATCATTTCACTCTCTTGTATGTGCAGATGTGCACCTTCCTGGTAGCCTCTATATCATCTGTACCATCCTCATCATTTCATACTACGTGCAGATGTGCACCTTTCTGATATCCTCTATACCATCTGTACCATCCTCATCATTTCACACTCTATGTGCACATGTGCACCTTCCTGGTAGCCTCTAAACTATCTGTATCATCCTCATCATTTCACACTCTATGCACAGATGTGCACCTTCCTGGAAGCCTCTATACCATCTGTACCATTTTCATCATTTCACTCTATGTGCAGATGTGCACCTTCCTGGTAGCCTCAATACCATCTGTACCATCCCCATCATTTCATATTTTTTTATGTGCAGATGTGCACCTTCCTGATAGCCTCTAAACGATCTGTACCGTCCTCATCATTTCACACTAAATGTACACCTTCCTACTAGCCTCTATATATCTGTACAAGCCTCATCATTTCACACTCTTGTATGTGCAGATGTGCACCTTCCTGGTAGCCTCTATATCATCTGTACCATCCTCATCATTTCATACTACGTGCAGATGTGCACCTTTCTGATATCCTCTATACCATCTGTACCTTCCTCATCATTCCACACTCTATGTGCAGATGTCCACCTTCCTGGTAGCCTCAATACCATCGGTACCATCCTCATCATTTCACACTCTTTTATGTGCAGATGTGCACCTTCCTGGTAGCCTCTATACCATCTGTACCATTCTCATCGTTTCACTCTATGTGCAGATGTGGACCTTCCTGGTAAACTAAACCATCTCTACCATTCTCATCATTTCAGACTCCAAGTGCAGATGTGCACCTTCCCAGTAGCCTCTATACCATCTGTACCATCCTCATCATTTCACACTCTATGTGCAGATGTGCACCTTCCTGGTAGCCTCAATACCATCTGTACCATTCTCATTGTTTCACTCTATGTGCAGATGTGCACCTTCCTGGTAAACTAAACCATCTCTACCATTCTCATCATTTCAGACTCCAAGTGCAGATGTGCACCTTCCCAGTAGCCTCTATACCATCTGTACCATCCTCATCATTTCACACTCTATGTGCAGATGTGCACCTTCCTGGTAGCCTCAATACCATCTGTACCATCCTCATCATTTCACACTTTTATGTGCAGATGTGCACCTTCCTGGTAGCCTCAATACCATCTGTACCATCCCCATAATTTCACACTATTTTATGTGCAGATGTGCACCTTCCTGGTAGCCTATATATCATCTGTACCATCCTCATCATTTCACACTTTCTGGTAGCCTCTATACCATCTGTGCCATCCTCATAATTTCACCCTCTATGTGCATATGTGCACCTTCCTGGTAGCCTCAATACCATCTGTACCATCCTGATTGTTCCACTCTATGTGCAGATGTGCACCTTCCTGGTAACCTTTATACCATCTGTACCATCCTCATCATTTCACACTCTATGTGCAAATGTGCAACTTCCTGGTAGCCTCTAAATCATCTGTACCATCCTCATCATTCCACACTCTATGTGCAGATGTGCACCTTCCTGGTAGCCTCTATACCATCTGTACCATTCTCATCATTTCACTCTATGTGCAGATGTGCACCTTCCTGGTAGCCTCAATACCATCTGTACCATCCTCATAATTTCACACTCTTTTATGTGCAGATGTGCACCTTCCTGGTAGCCTCAATACCATCTGTACCATCCTCATCATTCCACACTCTATGTGCAGATGTGCACCTTCCTGGTAGCCTCTATACCATCTATACCATCCTCATCATTTCACACTCTATGTGCAGATGCACACCTTCCTGGTAGCCTCAATACCATCTGTACCATCCCCATCATTTCATACTCTTTTATGTGCAGATGTGCACCTTCCTGATAGCCTCTAAACGATCTGTACCATCCTCATCATTTCACACTAAATGTACACCTTCCTACTAACCTCTATATATCTGTACGAGCCTCATCATTTCACTCTCTTGTATGTGCAGATGTGCACCTTCCTGGTAGCCTCTATATCATCTGTACCATCCTCATCATTTCATACTACGTGCAGATGTGCACCTTTCTGATATCCTCAATACCATCTGTACCATCCTCATAATTTCACACTCTTTTATGTGCAGATGTGCACCTTCCTGGTAGCCTCAATACCATCTGTACCATCCTCATCATTCCACACTCTATGTGCAGATGTGCACCTTCCTGGTAGCCTCTATACCATCTATACCATCCTCATCATTTCACACTCTATGTGCAGATGCACACCTTCCTGGTAGCCTCAATACCATCTGTACCATCCCCATCATTTCATACTCTTTTATGTGCAGATGTGCACCTTCCTGATAGCCTCTAAACGATCTGTACCATCCTCATCATTTCACACTAAATGTACACCTTCCTACTAACC
The DNA here is from genome assembly GCF_040938575.1 of Ambystoma mexicanum. Classification (NCBI taxonomy): domain Eukaryota; kingdom Metazoa; phylum Chordata; class Amphibia; order Caudata; family Ambystomatidae; genus Ambystoma; species Ambystoma mexicanum. The sequence continues at coordinate 1,308,109,983 of NC_090928.1, forward strand.
TCTATATATCTGTACGAGCCTCATCATTTCACTCTCTTGTATGTGCAGATGTGCACCTTCCTGGTAGCCTCTATATCATCTGTACCATCCTCATCATTTCATACTACGTGCAGATGTGCACCTTTCTGATATCCTCTATACCATCTGTACCATCCTCATCATTTCACACTCTATGTGCACATGTGCACCTTCCTGGTAGCCTCTAAACTATCTGTATCATCCTCATCATTTCACACTCTATGCACAGATGTGCACCTTCCTGGAAGCCTCTATACCATCTGTACCATTTTCATCATTTCACTCTATGTGCAGATGTGCACCTTCCTGGTAGCCTCAATACCATCTGTACCATCCCCATCATTTCATATTTTTTTATGTGCAGATGTGCACCTTCCTGATAGCCTCTAAACGATCTGTACCGTCCTCATCATTTCACACTAAATGTACACCTTCCTACTAGCCTCTATATATCTGTACAAGCCTCATCATTTCACACTCTTGTATGTGCAGATGTGCACCTTCCTGGTAGCCTCTATATCATCTGTACCATCCTCATCATTTCATACTACGTGCAGATGTGCACCTTTCTGATATCCTCTATACCATCTGTACCTTCCTCATCATTCCACACTCTATGTGCAGATGTCCACCTTCCTGGTAGCCTCAATACCATCGGTACCATCCTCATCATTTCACACTCTTTTATGTGCAGATGTGCACCTTCCTGGTAGCCTCTATACCATCTGTACCATTCTCATCGTTTCACTCTATGTGCAGATGTGGACCTTCCTGGTAAACTAAACCATCTCTACCATTCTCATCATTTCAGACTCCAAGTGCAGATGTGCACCTTCCCAGTAGCCTCTATACCATCTGTACCATCCTCATCATTTCACACTCTATGTGCAGATGTGCACCTTCCTGGTAGCCTCAATACCATCTGTACCATTCTCATTGTTTCACTCTATGTGCAGATGTGCACCTTCCTGGTAAACTAAACCATCTCTACCATTCTCATCATTTCAGACTCCAAGTGCAGATGTGCACCTTCCCAGTAGCCTCTATACCATCTGTACCATCCTCATCATTTCACACTCTATGTGCAGATGTGCACCTTCCTGGTAGCCTCAATACCATCTGTACCATCCTCATCATTTCACACTTTTATGTGCAGATGTGCACCTTCCTGGTAGCCTCAATACCATCTGTACCATCCCCATAATTTCACACTATTTTATGTGCAGATGTGCACCTTCCTGGTAGCCTATATATCATCTGTACCATCCTCATCATTTCACACTTTCTGGTAGCCTCTATACCATCTGTGCCATCCTCATAATTTCACCCTCTATGTGCATATGTGCACCTTCCTGGTAGCCTCAATACCATCTGTACCATCCTGATTGTTCCACTCTATGTGCAGATGTGCACCTTCCTGGTAACCTTTATACCATCTGTACCATCCTCATCATTTCACACTCTATGTGCAAATGTGCAACTTCCTGGTAGCCTCTAAATCATCTGTACCATCCTCATCATTCCACACTCTATGTGCAGATGTGCACCTTCCTGGTAGCCTCTATACCATCTGTACCATTCTCATCATTTCACTCTATGTGCAGATGTGCACCTTCCTGGTAGCCTCAATACCATCTGTACCATCCTCATAATTTCACACTCTTTTATGTGCAGATGTGCACCTTCCTGGTAGCCTCAATACCATCTGTACCATCCTCATCATTCCACACTCTATGTGCAGATGTGCACCTTCCTGGTAGCCTCTATACCATCTATACCATCCTCATCATTTCACACTCTATGTGCAGATGCACACCTTCCTGGTAGCCTCAATACCATCTGTACCATCCCCATCATTTCATACTCTTTTATGTGCAGATGTGCACCTTCCTGATAGCCTCTAAACGATCTGTACCATCCTCATCATTTCACACTAAATGTACACCTTCCTACTAACCTCTATATATCTGTACGAGCCTCATCATTTCACTCTCTTGTATGTGCAGATGTGCACCTTCCTGGTAGCCTCTATATCATCTGTACCATCCTCATCATTTCATACTACGTGCAGATGTGCACCTTTCTGATATCCTCTATACCATCTGTACCATCCTCATCATTTCACACTCTATGTGCACATGTGCACCTTCCTGGTAGCCTCTAAACTATCTGTATCATCCTCATCATTTCACACTCTATGCACAGATGTGCACCTTCCTGGAAGCCTCTATACCATCTGTACCATTTTCATCATTTCACTCTATGTGCAGATGTGCACCTTCCTGGTAGCCTCAATACCATCTGTACCATCCCCATCATTTCATATTTTTTTATGTGCAGATGTGCACCTTCCTGATAGCCTCTAAACGATCTGTACCGTCCTCATCATTTCACACTAAATGTACACCTTCCTACTAGCCTCTATATATCTGTACAAGCCTCATCATTTCACACTCTTGTATGTGCAGATGTGCACCTTCCTGGTAGCCTCTATATCATCTGTACCATCCTCATCATTTCATACTACGTGCAGATGTGCACCTTTCTGATATCCTCTATACCATCTGTACCTTCCTCATCATTCCACACTCTATGTGCAGATGTCCACCTTCCTGGTAGCCTCAATACCATCGGTACCATCCTCATCATTTCACACTCTTTTATGTGCAGATGTGCACCTTCCTGGTAGCCTCTATACCATCTGTACCATTCTCATCGTTTCACTCTATGTGCAGATGTGGACCTTCCTGGTAAACTAAACCATCTCTACCATTCTCATCATTTCAGACTCCAAGTGCAGATGTGCACCTTCCCAGTAGCCTCTATACCATCTGTACCATCCTCATCATTTCACACTCTATGTGCAGATGTGCACCTTCCTGGTAGCCTCAATACCATCTGTACCATCCTCATAATTTCACACTCTTTTATGTGCAGATGTGCACCTTCCTGGTAGCCTCAATACCATCTGTTCCATCCTCATCATTCCACACTCTATGTGCAGATGTGCACCTTCCTGGTAGCTTCTATACCATCTGTACCATCCTCATCATTTCACACTCTATGTGAAGATGCACACCTTCCTGGTAGCCTCAATACCATCTGTACCATCCCCATCATTTCACACTCTATGTGCAAATGTGCACCTTCCTACTAGCCTCTATACATCTGTACGAGCCTCATCATTTCACACTCTTTTATGTGCAGATGTGCACCTTCCTGGTAGCCTCTATATCATCTTTACCATCCTCATCATTTCATACTACGTGCAGATGTGCACCTTTCTGGTAGCCTCTATACCATCTGTACCATCCTCATCATTTCACAATCTATGTGCAGATGTGCACCTTCCTGGTAGCCTCTATACCATCCAGGTCATTTCACTCTATGTGCTGATGTGCACCTTCTTGCTAGCCTCAATACCATCTGTACCATCCTGATCGTTTCACTCTATGTGCAGATGTGCACCTTCCTACTAGCCTCTAAACCATCTGTACCTTCCTCATCATTCCACACTCTATGTGCAGATGTCCACCTTCCTGGTAGCCTCAATACCATCGGTACCATCCTCATCATTTCACACTCTTTTATGTGCAGATGTGCACCTTCCTGGTAGCCTCTATACCATCTGTACCATTCTCATTGTTTCACTCTATGTGCAGATGTGCACCTTCCTGGTAGCCTCTATACTATCTGTACCATCCTCATTATTTCACACTCTTTTATGTGCAGATGTGCACCTTCCTGGTAGACTAAACCGTCTCTACCATTCTCATCATTTCAGACTCCATGTGCAGATGTGCACCTTCCCAGTAGCCTCTATACCATCTGTACCATCCTCATCATTTCACACTCTATGTGCAGATGTGCACCTTCCTGATAGCCTCTAAACGATCTGTACCATCCTCATCATTTCACACTGAATGTGCAAATGTGCACCTTCCTACTAGCCTCTATACATCTGTACCATCCTCATCATTTCACACTCTTTTATGTGCAGATGTGAACCTTCCTGGTAGCCTCTATACCATCTGTACCATCCTCATCATTTCACACTCTTTTATGTGCAGATGTGAACCTTCCTGGTAGCCTCTATACCATCTGTACCATTCTCATCATTTCACTCTATGTGCAGATGTGCACCTTCCTGGTAGCCTCTATACTATCTGTACCATCCTTATCATTTCACAATCTATGTGCAAATGTGCACCTTCCTGGTAGCCTCTATACCATCCAGGTCATTTCACTCTATGTGCTGATGTGCACCTTCTTGCTAGCCTCGATACCATCTGTACCATCCTGATCGTTTCACTCTATGTGCAGATGTGCACCTTCCTACTAGCCTCTAAACCATCTGTACCTTCCTCATCATTCCACACTCTATGTGCAGATGTCCACCTTCCTGGTAGCCTCAATACCATCGGTACCATCCTCATCATTTCACACTCTTTTATGTGCAGATGTGCTCCTTCCTGGTAGCCTCTATACCATCTGTACCATTCTCATCATTTCACTCTATGTGCAGATGTGCACCTTCCTGGTAGCCTCTATACTATCTGTACCATCCTCATCATTCCACACTCTATGCGCAGATGTGCACCTTCCTGGTATCCTCTATACCATCTGTACCATTCTCATCGTTTCACTCTATGTGCAGATGTGCACCTTCCTGGTAACCTCTGTACCATCTGTGCCATCCTCATCATTTCACACTCTTTTATGTGCAGATGTGCACCTTCCTGGTAGCCTCTATACCATCTGTACCATTCTCATCATTCCACACTCTATGTGCAGATGTGCACCTTCCTGGTAGCCTCAATACCATCTGTACCATCCTCATAATGTCACACTCTTTTATGTGCAGATGTGCACCTTCCTGGTAGCCTCTAAACTATCTGTACCATCCTCATCATTTCACACTCTGTGCAGATGTGCACCTTCCTACTAGCCTCTAAACCATCTGTACCTTCCTCATCATTCCACACTCTATGTGCAGATGTCCACCTTCCTGGTAGCCTCAATACCATCGGTACCATCCTCATCATTTCACACTCTTTTATGTGCAGATGTGCACCTTCCTGGTAGCCTCTATACCATCTGTACCATTCTCATCGTTTCACTCTATGTGCAGATGTGCACCTTCCTGGTAGCCTCTATACCATCCAGGTCATTTCACTCTATGTGCTGATGTGCACCTTCTTGCTAGCCTCGATACCATCTGTACCATCCTGATCATTTCACTCTATGTGCAGATGTGCACCTTCCTACTAGCCTCTAAACCATCTGTACCTTCCTCATCATTCCACACTCTATGTGCAGATGTCCACCTTCCTGGTAGCCTCAATACCATCGGTACCATCCTCATCATTTCACACTCTTTTATGTGCAGATGTGCACCTTCCTGGTAGCCTCTATACCATCTGTACCATTCTCATCGTTTCAGACTCCATGTGCAGATGTGCACCTTCCTGGTAGCCTCTATACCATCTGTACCATCCTCATCATTTCACACTCTATGTGCAGATGTGCACCTTCCTGGTAGCCTCAATACCATCTGTACCATCCTCATAATTTCACACTCTTTTATGTGCAGATGTGCACCTTCCTGGTAGCCTCAATACCATCGGTACCATCCTCATCATTCCACACTCTATGTGCAGATGTGCACCTTCCTAGTAGCTTCTATACCATCTGTACCATCCTCATCATTTCACACTATGTGCAGATGCACACCTTCCTGGTAGTCAATACCATCTGTACAATCCCCATCATTTCATACTCTTTTATGTGCAGATGTGCACCTTCCTGATAGCCTCTAAACGATCTGTACCATCCTCATAATTTCACACTGAATGTGCAAATGTGCACCTTCCTACTAGCCTCTATACATCTGCACGAGCCTCATCATTTCAGACTCTTTTATGTGCAGATGTGCACCTTCCTGGTAGCCTCTATATCATCTGTACCATCCTCATCATTTCATACTACGTGCAGATGTGCACCTTTCTGGTAGCCTCTATACCATCTGTACCATCCTCATCATTTCACACTCTATGTGCAGATGTGCACCTTCCTGGTAGCCTTTATACCATCCAGGTCATTTCACTCTATGTGCTGATGTGCACCTTCTTGCTAGCCTCGATACCATCTGTACCATCCTGATCGTTTCACTCTATGTGCAGATGTACACCTTCCTACTAGCCTCTAAACCATCTGTACCTTCCTCATCATTCCACACTCTATGTTCAGATGTCCACCTTCCTGGTAGCCTCAATACCATTGGTACCATCCTCATCATTTCACACTCTTTTATGTGCAGATGTGCACCTTCCTGGTAGCCGCTATACCATCTGTACCATTCTCATCGTTTCACTCTATGTGCAGATGTGCACCTTCCTGGTAGCCTCTATACTATCTGTACCATCCTCATTATTTCACACTCTTTTATGTGCAGATGTGCACCTTCCTGGTAGACTAAACCATCTCTACCATTCTCATCATTTCAGACTCCATGTGCAGATGTGCACCTTCCCAGTAGCCTCTATACCATCTGTACCATCCTCATCATTTCACACTCTATGTGCAGATGTGCACCTTCCTGGTAGCCTCAATACCATCTGTACCATCCTCATAATTTCACACTCTTTTATGTGCAGATGTGCACCTTCCTGGTAGCCTCAATACCATCTGTACCATCCTCATCATTTCATACTCTTTTATGTGCAGATGTGCACCTTCCTGCTAGCCTCTAAACGATCTGTACCATCCTCATCATTTCACACTAAATGTGCACCTTCCTACTAGCCTCTATACATCTGTACGAACCTCATCATTTCACACTCTTGTATGTGCAGATGTGCACCTTCCTGGTAGCCTCTATATCATCTGTACCATCCTCATCATTTCATACTACATGCAGATGTGCACCTTTCTGGTAGCCTCTATACCATCTGTACCATCTGCATCATTTCACACTCTATGTGCAGATGTGCACCTTCTTGGTAGCCTCTATACCATCCAGGTCATTTCACTCTATGTGCTGATGTGCACCTTCTTGCTAGCCTCGATACCATCTGTACCATCCTGATCGTTTCACTCTATGTGCAGATGTGCACCTTCCTGGTAACCTCTATACCATCTGTACCAACCTCATCATTTTACACTCTATGTGCAAATGTGCAACTTCCTGGTAGCCTCTAAACCATCTGTACCATCCTCATCATTCCACACTCTGTGAGCAGATGTGCACCTTCCTGGTAGCCTCAATACCATCTGTACCATCCTCATCATTTCACACTTTTATGTGCAGATGTGCACCTTCCTGGTAGCCTCTATACCATCTGTACCATCCTCATGATTTCAGACTCTATGTGCAGATGTGCACCTTCCTGGTAGCCTCAATACCATCAGTACCATCCCCATAATTTCACACTCTTTTATGTGCAGTTGTGCACCTTCCTGGTAGCCTATATATCATCTGTACCATCCTTATCATTTCTCACTTTCTGGTAGCCTCTATACCATCTGTGCCATCCTCATAATTTCACCCTCTATGTGCAGATGTGCACCTTCCTGGTAGCCTCACTACCAACTGTACCATCCAGATCATTTCACTCTATGTGCAGATGTGCACTTTCTTGGTAGCCTCAATACCATCTGTACCATCCTGATTGTTCCACTCTATGTGCAGATGTGCACCTTCCTGGTATCCTTTATACCATCTGTACCATTCTCATAATTTCACTCTATGTGCAGATGTGAACCTTCCTGGTAACCTTTATACCATCTGTACCATCCTCATCATTTCACACTCTATGTGCAAATGTGCACCTTCCTGGTAGCCTCTAAATCATCTCTACCATCCTCATCATTCCACACTCTATGTGCAGATGTGCACCTTCCTGGTAGCCTCTATACCATCTGTACCGTTCTCATCATTTCACTCCATGTGCAGATGTGCACCTTCCTGGTAGCCTCAATACCATCTGTACCATCCTCATCATTCCACACTCTATGTGCAGATGTGCACCTTCCTGGTAGCTTCTATACCATCTGTACCATCCTCATAATTTCACACTCTATGTGCAGATGCACACCTTCCTGGTAGCCTCAATACCATCTGTACCATCCCCATCATTTCATACTCTTTTATGTGCAGATGTGCACCTTCCTGATAGCCTCTAAACGATCTGAGCCATCCTCATCATTTCACACTAAATTTACACCTTCCTACTAGCCTCTATACATCTGTACGAGCCTCATCATTTCACACTCTTGAATGTGCAGATGTGCACCTTCCTGGTAGCCTCTATATCATCTGTACCATCCTCATCATGTCATACTACGTGCAGATGTGCACCTTTCTGATATCCTCTATACCATCTGTACCATCCTCATCATTTCACACTCTATGTGCAGATGTGCACCTTCCTGGTAGCCTCTAAACTATCTGTACCATCCTCATCATTTCACACTGTATGCACAGATGTGCACCTTCCTGGAAGCCTCTATACCATCTGTACCATTTTCATCATTTCACTCTATGTGCAGATGTGCACCTTCCTGGTATCCTCTGTACCATCTGTGCCATCCTCATCATTTCACAATCTATGTGCAAATGTGCACCTTCCTGTTAGCCTCTAACCTATCTGTACCATCCTCATCATTCCACACTCTATGTGCAGATGTGCACCTTCCTGGTAGCCTCTAAACTATCTGTACCATCCTCATCATTTCACACTCTGTGCAGATGTGCACCTTCCTACTAGCCTCTAAACCATCTGTACCTTCCTCATCATTCCACACTCTATGTGCAGATGTCCACCTTCCTGGTAGCCTCAATACCATTGGTACCATTCTCATCATTTCACACTCATTTATGTGCAGATGTGCACCTTCCTGGTAGCCTCTATACCATCTGTACCATTCTCATCATTTCACACTATGTGCAGATGTGCACCTTCCTGGTAAACGAAACCATCTCTACCATTCTCATCATTTAAGTCTCCAAGTGCAGATGTGCACCTTCCCAGTAGCCTCTATACCATCTGTACCATCCTCATCATTATACACTCTATGTGCAGATGTGCACCTTACTGGTAGCCTCAATACCATCTGTACCATCCTCATAATTTCACACTCTTTTATGTGCAGATGTGCACCTTCCTGGTAGCCTCAATACCATCTGTACCATCCTCATCATTCCATACTCTATGTGCAGATGTGCACCTTCCTGGTAGCTTCTATACCATCTGTACCATCCTCATCATTTCACACTCTATTTGCAGATGCACACCTTCCTGGTAGCCTCAATACCATCTGTACCATCCCCATCATTTCATACTCTTTTATGTGCAGATGTGCACCTTCCTGATAGCCTCTAAACGATCTGTACCATCCTCATAATTTCACACTCTATGTGCAAATGTGCTCCTTCCTACTAGCCTCTATACATCTGTACGAGCCTCATCATTTCACACTCTTTTATGTGCAGATGTGCACCTTCCTGGTAGCCTCTATATTATCTGTACCATCCTCATCATTTCATACTACGTGCAGATGTGCACCTTTCTGGTAGCCTCTATACCATCTGCACCATCCTCATCATTTCACACTCTATGTGCAGATGTGCACCTTCCTGGTAGCCTCTATACCATCCAGGTCATTTCACTCTATGTGCTGATGTGCACCTTCTTGCTAGCCTCGATACCATCTGTACCATCCTGATCGTTTCACTCTATGTGCAGATATGCACCTTCCTACTAGCCTCTAAACCATCTGTACCTTCCTCATCATTCCACACTCTATGTGCAGATGTCCACCTTCCTGGTAGCCTCAATACCATCGGTACCATCCTCATCATTTCACACTCTTTTATGTGCAGATGTGCACCTTCCTGGTAGCCTCTATACCATCTGTACCATTCTCATCGTTTCACTGTATGTGCAGATGTGCACCTTCCTGGTAGCCTCTATACTATCTATACCATCCTCATCATTTCACAATCTATGCGCAAATGTGCACCTTCCTGGTAGCCTCTAACCCATCTGTACCATCCTCATCATTCCACACTCTATGTGCAAATGTGCACCTTCCTGGTAGCCTCTATACCATCTGTACCATTCTCATCGTTTCACTCTATGTGCAGATGTGCACCTTCCTGTTAACCTCTGTACCATCTGTGCCATCCTCATCATTTCACAATCTATGTGCAAATGTGCACCTTCCTGGTAGCCTCTAACCCATCTGTACCATCCTCATCATTCCACACTCTATGTGCAGATGTGCACCTTCCTGGTAGCCTCAATACCATCTGTACCATCCTCATAATGTCACACTCTTTTATGTGCAGATGTGCACCTTCCTGGTAGCCATTAAACTATCTGTACCATCCTCATCATTTCACACTGTGTGGAGATGTGCACCTTCCTACTAGCCTCTAAACCATCTGTACCTTCCTCATCATTTCACACTCTTTTATGTGCAGATGTGCACCTTCCTGGTAGCCTCTATACCATCTGTACCATTCTCATCGTTTCACTCTATGTGCAGATGTGCACCTTCCTGCTAGACTAAACCATCTCTACCATTCTCATCATTTCAGACTCCAAGTGCAGATGTGCACCTTCCCAGTAGCCTCTATACCATCTGTACCATCCTCATCATTTCACACTCTATGTGCAGATGTGCACCTTCCTGGTAGCCTCAATACCATCTGTACCATCCTCATAATTTCACACTCTTTTATGTGCAGATGTGCACCTTCCTGGTAGCCTCAATACCATCTGTACCATCCTCATCATTCCACACTCTATGTGCAGATGTGCACCTTCCTGGTAGCTTCTATACCATCTGTACCATCCTCATCATTTCACACTCTATGTGCAGATGCACACCTTCCTGGTAGCCTCAATACCATCTGTACCATCCCCATCATTTCACACTCTATGTGCAAATGTGCACCTTCCTACTAGCCTCTATACATCTGTACAAGCCTCATCATTTCACACTCTTTTATGTGCAGATGTGCACCTTCCTGGTAGCCTCTATATCATCTGTCCCATCCTCATCATTTCATACTACGTGCAGATGTGCACCTTTCTGGTAGCCTCTATACCATCTGTACCATCCTCATCATTTCACAATCTATGTGCAGATGTGCACCTTCCTAGTAGCCTCTATACCATCCAGGTCATTTCACTCTATGTGCTGATGTGCACCTTCTTTCTAGCCTCGATACCATCTGTACCATCCTGATCGTTTCACTCTATGTGCAGATGTGCACCTTCCTACTAGCCTCTAAACCATCTGTACCTTCCTCATCATTCCACACTCTATATGCAGATGTCCACCTTCCTGGTAGCCTCAATACCATCGGTACCATCCTCATCATTTCACACTCTTTTATGTGCAGATGTGCACCTTCCTGGTAGCCTCTATACCATCTGTACCATTCTCATCGTTTCACTCTATGTGCAGATGTGCACCTTCCTGGTAGCCTCTATACTACCTGTACCATCCTCATTATTTCACACTCTTTTATGTGCAGATGTGCACCTTCCTGGTAGACTAAACCATCTCTACCATTCTCATCATTTCAGACTCCATGTGCAGATGTGCACCTTCCCAGTAGCCTCTATACCATCTGTACCATCCCCATCATTTCACACTCTATGTGCAGATGTGCACCTTCCTGGTAGCCTCAATACCATCTGTACCATCCTCATGATTTCACACTCTTTTATGTGCAGTTGTGCACCTTCCTGGTAGCCTCAATACCATCGGTACCATCCTCATCATTCCACACTCTATGTGCAGATGTGCACCTTCCTGGTAGCTTCTATACCATCTGTACCATCCTCATCATTTCACACTCTATGTGCAGATGCACACCTTCCTGGTAGCCTCAATACCATCTGTACAATCCCCATCATTTCATACTCTTTTATGTGCAGATGTGCACCTTCCTGATAGCCTCTAAACGATCTGTACCATCCTCATAATTTCACACTGAATGTGCAAATGTGCACCTTCCTACTAGCCTCTATACATCTGTACGAGCCTCATCATTTCAGACTCTTTTATGTGCAGATGTGCACCTTCCTGGTAGCCTCTATATCATCTGTACCATCCTCATCATTTCATACTACGTGCAGATGTGCACCTTTCTGGTAGCCTCTATACCATCTGTACCATCCTCATCATTTCACACTCTATGTGCTGAAGTGCACCTTCTTGCTAGCCTCGATACCATCTGTACCATCCTGATCGTTTCACTCTATGTGCAGATGTGCACCTTCCTACTAGCCTCTAAACCATATGTACCTTCCTCATCATTCCACACTCTATGTGCAGATGTCCACCTTCCTGGTAGCCTCAATACCATCGGTACCATCCTCATCATTTCACACTCTTTTATGTGCAGATGTGCACCTTCCTGGTAGCCTCTATACCATCTGTACCATTCTCATCGTTTCACTGTATGTGCAAATGTGCACCTTCCTGGTAGCCTCTATACTATCTGTACCATCCTCATCATTTCACAATCTATGTGCAAATGTGCACCTTCCTGGTAGCCTCTAACCCATCTGTACCATCCTCATCATTCCACACTCTATGTGCAGATGTGCACCTTCCTGGTAGCCTCTATACCATCTGTACCATTCTCATCATTTCACTCTATGTGCAGATGTGCACCTTCCTGGTAACCTCTGTACCATCTGTGCCATCCTCATCATTTCACAATCTATGTGCAAATGTGCACCTTCCTGGTAGCCTCTAACCCATCTGTACCATCCTCATCATTCCACACTCTATGTGCAGATGTGCTCCTTCCTGGTAGCCTCTAAACTATCTGTACCATCCTCATCATTTCACACTCTGTGCAGATGTGCACCTTCCTACTAGCCTCTAAACCATCTGTACCTTCCTCATCATTCCACACTCCATGTGCAGATGTCCACCTTCCTGGTAGCCTGAATACCACCGGTACCATCCTCATCATTTCACACTCTTTTATGTGCAGATATGCACCTTCCTGGTAGCCTCTATACCATCTGTACCATTCTCATCGTTTCACTCTATGTGCAGATGTGCACCCTCCTGGTAGACTAAACCATCTCTACCATTCTCATCATTTCAGACTCCAAGTGCAGATGTGCACCTTCCCAGTAGCCTCTATACCATCTGTAACATCCTCATCATTGCACACTCTATGTGCAGATGTGCACCTTCCTGGTAGCCTCAATACCATCTGTACCATCCTCATAATTTCACACTCTTTTATGTGCAGATGTGCACCTTCCTGGTAGCCTCAATACCATCTGTACCATCCTCATCATTCCACACTCTATGTGCAGATGTGCACCTTCCTGAAAGCCTCTATACCATCTGTACCATCCTCATCATTTCACACTCTGTGCAGATGTGCACCTTCCTACTAGCCTCTAAACCATCTGTACCTTCATCATCATTCCACACTCCATGTGCAGATGTCCACCTTCCTGGTAGCCTGAATACCATCGCTACCATCCTCATCATTTCACACTCTTTTATGTGCAGATGTGCACCTTCCTGGTAGCCTCTATACCATCTGTACCATTCTCATCGTTTCACTCTATGTGCAGATGTGCACCCTCCTGGTAGACTAAACCATCTCTACCATTCTCATCATTCCACACTCTATGTGCAAATGTGCACCTTCCTACTAGCCTCTATACATCTGTACGAGCCTCATCATTTCACACTCTTTTATGTGCAGATGTGCACCTTCCTGGTAGCCTCTATATCATCTGTACCATCCTCATTATTTCATACTACGTGCAGATGTGCACCTTTCTGGTAGCCTCTATACCATCTGTACCATCCTCATCATTTCACAATCTATGTGCAGATGTGCACCTTCCTGGTAGCCTCTATACCATCTAGGTCATTTCACTCTATGTGCTGATGTGCACCTTCTTGCTAGCCTCGATACCATCTGTACCATCCTGATCTTTTCACTCTATGTGCAGATGTGCACCTTCCTACTAGCCTCTAAACCATCTGTACCTTCCTCATCATTCCACACTCTATGTGCAGATGTCCACCTTCCTGGTAGCCTCAATACTATCGGTACCATCCTCATCATTTCACACTCTTTTATGTGCAGATGTGCACCTTCCTGGTAGCCTCTATACCATCTGTACCATTCTCATCGTTTCACTCTATGTGCAGATGTGCACCTTCCTGGTAGCCTCTATACTATCTGTACCATCCTCATTATTTCACACTCTTTTATGTGCAGATGTGCACCATCCTGGTAGACTAAACCATCTCTACCATTGCCATCATTTCAGACTCCATGTGCAGATGTGCACCTTCCTGGTAGCCTCTATATCATCTGTACCATCCTCATCATTTCATACTACGTGCAGATGTGCACCTTTCTGGTAGCCTCTATACCATCTGTACCATCCTCATCATTTCACACTCTATGTGCTGATGTGCACCTTCTTGCTAGCCTCGATACCATCTGTACCATCCTGATCGTTTCACTCTATGTGCAGATGTGCACCTTCCTACTAGCCTCTAAACCATATGTACCTTCCTCATCATTCCACACTCTATGTGCAGATGTCCACCTTCCTGGTAGCCTCAATACCATCGGTACCATCCTCATCATTTCACACTCTTTTATGTGCAGATGTGCACCTTCCTGGTAGCCTCTATACCATCTGTACCATTCTCATCGTTTCACTGTATGTGCAGATGTGCACCTTCCTGGTAGCCTCTACTATCTGTACCATCCTCATCATTTCACAATCTATGTGCAAATGTGCACCTTCCTGGTAGCCTCTAACCCATCTGTACCATCCTCATCATTCCACACTCTATGTGCAGATGTGCACCTTCCTGGTAGCCTCTATACCATCTGTACCATTCTCATCATTTCACTCTATGTGCAGATGTGCACCTTCCTGGTAACCTCTGGACCATCTGTGCCATCCTCATCATTTCACAATCTATGTGCAAATGTGCACGTTCCTGGTAGCCTCTAACCCATCTGTACCATCCTCATCATTCCACACTCTATGTGCAGATGTGCACCTTCCTGGTAGCCTCAATACCATCTTTACCATCCTCATAATGTCACACTCTTTTATGTGCAGATGTGCACCTTCCTGCTAGCCTCTAAACTATCTGTACCATCCTCATCATTTCACACTCTGTGCTGATGTGCACCTTCCTACTAGCCTCTAAACCATCTGTACCTTCCTCATCATTCCACACTCCATGTGCAGATGTCCACCTTCCTGGTAGCCTGAATACCACCGGTACCATCCTCATCATTTCACACTCTTTTATGTGCAGATATGCACCTTCCTGGTAGCCTCTATACCATCTGTACCATTCTCATCGTTTCACACTATGTGCAGATGTGCACCCTCCTGGTAGACTAAACCATTCCTACCATTCTCATAATTTCAGACTCCAAGTGCAGATGTGCACCTTCCCAGTAGCCTCTATACCATCTGTAACATCCTCATCATTGCACACTCTATGTGCAGATGTGCACCTTCCTGGTAGCCTCAATACCATCTGTACCATCCTCATAATTTCACACTCTTTTATGTGCAGATGTGCACCTTCCTGGTAGCCTCAATACCATCTGTACCCTCCTCATCATTCCACACTCTATGTGCAGATGTGCACCTTCCTGGTAGCCTCTATACCATCTGTACCATCCTCATCATTTCACACTCTGTGCAGATGTGCACCTTCCTACTAGCCTCTAAACCATCTGTACCTTCCTCATCATTCCACACTCCATGTGCAGATGTCCACCTTCCTGGTAGCCTGAATACCATCGGTACCATCCTCATCATTTCACACTCTTTTATGTGCAGATGTGCACCTTCCTGGTAGCCTCTATACCATCTGTACCATTCTCATCGTTTCACTCTATGTGCAGATGTGCACCCTCCTGGTAGACTAAACCATCTCTACCATTCTCATCATTCCACACTCTATGTGCAAATGTGCACCTTCCTACTAGCCTCTATACATCTGTACGAGCCTCATCATTTCACACTCTTTTATGTGCAGATGTGCACCTTCCTGGTAGCCTCTATATCATATGTACCATCCTCATCATTTCATACTACGTGCAGATGTGCACCTTTCTGGTAGCCTCTATACCATCTGTACCATCCTCATCATTTCACAATCTATGTGCAGATGTGCACCTTCCTGGTAGCCTCTATACCATCCAGGTCATTTCACTCTATGTGCTGATGTGCACCTTCTTGCTAGCCTCGATACCATCTGTACCATCCTGATCGTTTCACTCTATGTGCAGATGTGCACCTTCCTACTAGCCTCTAAACCATCTGTACCTTCCTCATCATTCCACACTCTATGTGCAGATGTCCACCTTCCTGGTAGCCTCAATACCATCGGTACCATCCTCATCATTTCACACTCTTTTATGTGCAGATGTGCACCTTCCTGGTAGCCTCTATACCATCTGTACCATTCTCATCGTTTCACTCTATGTGCAGATGTGCACCTTCCTGGTAGACTAAACCATTCCTACCATTCTCATAATTTCAGACTCCAAGTGCAGATGTGCACCTTCCCAGTAGCCTCTATACCATCTGTAACATCCTCATCATTGCACACTCTATGTGCAGATGTGCACCTTCCTGGTAGCCTCAATACCATCTGTACCATCCTCATAATTTCACACTCTTTTATGTGCAGATGTGCACCTTCCTGGTAGCCTCAATACCATCTGTACCCTCCTCATCATTCCACACTCTATGTGCAGATGTGCACCTTCCTGGTAGCCTCTATACCATCTGTACCATCCTCATCATTTCACACTCTGTGCAGATGTGCACCTTCCTACTAGCCTCTAAACCATCTGTACCTTCCTCATCATTCCACACTCCATGTGCAGATGTCCACCTTCCTGGTAGCCTGAATACCATCGGTACCATCCTCATCATTTCACACTCTTTTATGTGCAGATGTGCACCTTCCTGGTAGCCTCTATACCATCTGTACCATTCTCATCGTTTCACTCTATGTGCAGATGTGCACCCTCCTGGTAGACTAAACCATCTCTACCATTCTCATCATTCCACACTCTATGTGCAAATGTGCACCTTCCTACTAGCCTCTATACATCTGTACGAGCCTCATCATTTCACACTCTTTTATGTGCAGATGTGCACCTTCCTGGTAGCCTCTATATCATATGTACCATCCTCATCATTTCATACTACGTGCAGATGTGCACCTTTCTGGTAGCCTCTATACCATCTGTACCATCCTCATCATTTCACAATCTATGTGCAGATGTGCACCTTCCTGGTAGCCTCTATACCATCCAGGTCATTTCACTCTATGTGCTGATGTGCACCTTCTTGCTAGCCTCGATACCATCTGTACCATCCTGATCGTTTCACTCTATGTGCAGATGTGCACCTTCCTACTAGCCTCTAAACCATCTGTACCTTCCTCATCATTCCACACTCTATGTGCAGATGTCCACCTTCCTGGTAGCCTCAATACCATCGGTACCATCCTCATCATTTCACACTCTTTTATGTGCAGATGTGCACCTTCCTGGTAGCCTCTATACCATCTGTACCATTCTCATCGTTTCACTCTATGTGCAGATGTGCACCTTCCTGGTAGCCTCTATACTATCTGTACAATCCTCATTATTTCACACTCTTTTATGTGCAGATGTGCACCATCCTGGTAGACTAAACCATCTCTACCATTCTCATCATTTCAGACTCCATGTGCAGATATGCACCTTCCCAGTAGCCTCTAAACCATCTGTACCTTCCTCATCATTCCACACTCTATGTGCAGATGTCCACCTTCCTGGTAGCCTCAATACCATCGGTACCATCCTCATCATTTCACACTCTTTTATGTGCAGATGTGCACCTTCCTGGTAGCCTCTATACCATCTGTACCATTCTCATCGTTTCACTCTATATGCAGATGTGCACCTTCCTGGTAAACTAAACCATCTCTACCATTCTCAACATTTCAGTCTCCAAGTGCAGATGTGCACCTTCCCAGTAGCCTCTATACCATCTGTACCATCCTCATCATTATACACTCTATGTGCAGATGTGCACCTTCCTGGTAGCCTCAATACCATCTGTACCATCCTCATAATTTCACACTCTTTTATGTGCAGATGTGCACCTTCCTGGTAGCCTCAATACCATCTGTACCATCCTCATCATTCCATACTCTATGTGCAGATGTGCACCTTCCTGGTAGCTTCTATACCATCTGTACCATCCTCATCATTTCACACTCTATGTGCAGATGCACACCTTCCTGGTAGCCTCAATACCATCTGTACCATCCCCAACATTTCATACTCTTTTATGTGCAGATGTGCACCTTCCTGATAGCCTCTAAACGATCTGTACCATCCTCATAATTTCACACTCTATGTGCAAATGTGCTCCTTCCTACTAGCCTCTATACATCTGTACGAGCCTCATCATTTCACACTCTTTTATGTGCAGATGTGCACCTTCCTGGTAGCCTTTATATCATCTGTACCATCCTCATCATTTCATACTACGTGCAGATGTGCACCTTTCTGGTAGCCTCTATACCATCTGTACCATCCTCATCATTTCACACTCTATGTGCAGATGTGCACCTTCCTGGTAGCCTCTATACCATCCAGGTCATTTCACTCAATGTGCTGATGTGCACCTTCTTGCTAGCCTCGATACCATCGGTACCATCCTGATCGTTTCACTCTATGTGCAGATGTGCACCTTCCTACTAGCCTCTAAACCATCTGTACCTTCCTCATCATTTCACACTCTTTTATGTGCAGATGTGCACCTTCCTGGTAGCCTCTATACCATCTGTACCATTCTCATCGTTTCACTGTATGTGCAGATGTGCACCTTCCTGGTAGCCTCTATACTATCTATACCATCCTCATCATTTCACAATCTATGCGCAAATGTGCACCTTCCTGGTAGCCTCTAACCCATCTGTACCATCCTCATCATTCCACACTCTATGTGCAAATGTGCACCTTCCCGGTAGCCTCTATACCATCTGTACCATTCTCATCGTTTCACTCTATGTGCAGATGTGCACCTTCCTACTAGCCTCTAAACCATCTGTACCTTCCTCATCATTCCACACTCTATGTGCAGATGTCCACCTTCCTGGTAGCCTCAATACCATCGGTACCATCCTCATCATTTCACACTCTTTTATGTGCAGATGTGCACCTTCCTGGTAGCCTCTATACCATCTGTACCATTCTCATCGTTTCACTCTATGTGCAGATGTGCACCTTCCTGGTAGCCTCTATACTATCTGTACAATCCTCATTATTTCACACTCTTTTATGTGCAGATGTGCACCATCCTGGTAGACTAAACCATCTCTACCATTCACATCATTTCAGACTCCATGTGCAGATATGCACCTTCCCAGTAGCCTCTAAACCATCTGTACCTTCCTCATCATTCCACACTCTATGTGCAGATGTCCACCTTCCTGGTAGCCTCAATACCATCGGTACCATCCTCATCATTTCACACTCTTTTATGTGCAGATGTGCACCTTCCTGGTAGCCTCTATACCATCTGTACCATTCTCATCGTTTCACTCTATATGCAGATGTGCACCTTCCTGGTAAACTAAACCATCTCTACCATTCTCAACATTTCAGTCTCCAAGTGCAGATGTGCACCTTCCCAGTAGCCTCTATACCATCTGTACCATCCTCATCATTATACACTCTATGTGCAGATGTGCACCTTCCTGGTAGCCTCAATACCATCTGTACCATCCTCATAATTGCACACTCTTTTATGTGCAGATGTGCACCTTCCTGGTAGCCTCAATACCATCTGTACCATCCTCATCATTCCATACTCTATGTGCAGATGTGCACCTTCCTGGTAGCTTCTATACCATCTGTACCATCCTCATCATTTCACACTCTATGTGCAGATGCACACCTTCCTGGTAGCCTCAATACCATCTGTACCATCCCCAACATTTCATACTCTTTTATGTGCAGATGTGCACCTTCCTGATAGCCTCTAAACGATCTGTACCATCCTCATAATTTCACACTCTATGTGCAAATGTGCTCCTTCCTACTAGCCTCTATACATCTGTACGAGCCTCATCATTTCACACTCTTTTATGTGCAGATGTGCACCTTCCTGGTAGCCTCTATATCATCTGTACCATCCTCATCATTTCATACTACGTGCAGATGGGCACCTTTCTGGTTGCCTCTATACCATCTGTACCATCCTCATCATTTCACACTCTATGTGCAGATGTGCACCTTCCTGGTAGCCTCTATACCATCCAGGTCATTTCACTCAATGTGCTGATGTGCACCTTCTTGCTAGCCTCGATACCATCGGTACCATCCTGATCGTTTCACTCTATGTGCAGATGTGCACCTTCCTACTAGCCTCTAAACCATCTGTACCTTCCTCATCATTTCACACTCTTTTATGTGCAGATGTGCACCTTCCTGGTAGCCTCTATACCATCTGTACCATTCTCATCGTTTCACTGTATGTGCAGATGTGCACCTTCCTGGTAGCCTCTATACTATCTATACCATCCTCATCATTTCACAATCTATGCGCAAATGTGCACCTTCCTGGTAGCCTCTAACCCATCTGTACCATCCTCATCATTCCACACTCTATGTGCAAATGTGCACCTTCCTGGTAGCCTCTATACCATCTGCACCATTCTCATCGTTTCACTCTATGTGCAGATGTGCACCTTCCTGGTAACCTCTGTACCATCTGTGCCATCCTCATCATTTCACACTCTATGTGCAGATGTCCACCTTCCTGGTAGCCTCAATACCATCGGTACCATCCTCATCATTTCACACTCTTTTATGCGCAGATCTGCACCTTCCTGGTAGCCTCTATACCATCTGTACCATTCTCATCGTTTCACTGTATGTGCAGATGTGCACCTTCCTGGTAGCCTCTATACTATCTGTACCATCCTCATCATTTCACAATCTATGTGCAAATGTGCACCTTCCTGGTAGCCTCTAACCCATCTGTACCATCCTCATCATTCTACACTCTATGTGCAGATGTGCACCTTCCTGGTAGCCTCTATACCATCTATACCATTCTCATCATTTCACTCTATGTGCAGATGTGCACCTTCCTGGTAACCTCTGTACCATCTGTGCCATCCTCATCATTTCACAATCTATGTGCAAATGTGCACCTTCCTGGTAGCCTCTAACCCATCTGTACCATCCTCATCATTCCACACTCTATGTGCAGATGTGCACCTTCCTGGTAGCCTCAATACCATCTTTACCATCCTCATAATGTCACACTCTTTTATGTGCAGATGTGCACCTTCCTGGTAGCCTCTAAACTATCTGTACCATCCTCATCATTTCACACTCTGTGCAGATGTGCACCTTCCTACTAGCCTCTAAACCATCTGTACCTTCCTCATCATTCCACACTCCATGTGCAGATGTCCACCTTCCTGGTAGCCTGAATACCACCGGTACCATCCTCATCATTTCACACTCTTTTATGTGCAGATATGCACCTTCCTGGTAGCCTCTATACCATCTGTACCATTCTCATCGTTTCACTCTATGTGCAGATGTGCACCCTCCTGGTAGACTAAACCATCTCTACCATTCTCATCATTTCAGACTCCAAGTGCAGATGTGCACCTTCCCAGTAGCCTCTATACCATCTGTAACATCCTCATCATTGCACACTCTATGTGCAGATGTGCACCTTCCTGGTAGCCTCAATACCATCTGTACCATCCTCATAATTTCACACTCTTTTATGTGCAGATGTGCACCTTCCTGGTAGCCTCAATACCATCTGTACCATCCTCATCATTCCACACTCTATGTGCAGATGTGCACCTTCCTGGTAGCCTCTATACCATCTGTACCATCCTCATCATTTCACACTCTGTGCAGATGTGCACCTTCCTACTAGCCTCTAAACCATCTGTACCTTCCTCATCATTCCACACTCCATGTGCAGATGTCCACCTTCCTGGTAGCCTGAATACCATCGGTACCATCCTCATCATTTCACACTCTTTTATGTGCAGATGTGCACCTTCCTGGTAGCCTCTATACCATCTGTACCATTCTCATCGTTTCACTCTATGTGCAGATGTGCACCCTCCTGGTAGACTAAACCATCTCTACCATTCTCATCATTCCACACTCTATGTGCAAATGTGCACCTTCCTACTAGCCTCTATACATCTGTACGAGCCTCATCATTTCACACTCTTTTATGTGCAGATGTGCACCTTCCTGGTAGCCTCTATATCATCTGTACCATCCTCATCATTTCATACTACGTGCAGATGTGCACCTTTCTGGTAGCCTCTATACCATCTGTACCATCCTCATCATTTCACAATCTATGTGCAGATGTGCACCTTCCTGGTAGCCTCTATACCATCCAGGTCATTTCACTCTATGTGCTGATGTGCACCTTCTTGCTAGCCTCGATACCATCTGTAGAATCCTGATCGTTTCACTCTATGTGCAGATGTGCACCTTCCTACTAGCCTCTAAACCATCTGTACCTTCCTCATCATTCCACACTCTATGTGCAGATGTCCACCTTCCTGGTAGCCTCAATACCATCGGTACCATCCTCATCATTTCACACTCTTTTATGTGCAGATGTGCACCTTCCTGGTAGCCTCTATACCATCTGTACCATTCTCATCGTTTCACTCTATGTGCAGATGTGCACCTTCCTGGTAGCCTCTATACTATCTGTACAATCCTCATTATTTCACACTCTTTTATGTGCAGATGTGCACCATCCTGGTAGACTAAACCATCTCTACCATTCTCATCATTTCAGACTCCATGTGCAGATGTGCACCTTCCCAGTAGCCTCTAAACCATCTGTACCTTCCTCATCATTCCACACTCTATGTGCAGATGTCCACCTTCCTGGTAGCCTCAATACCATCGGTACCATCCTCATCATTTCACACTCTTTTATGTGCAGATGTGCACCTTCCTGGTAGCCTCTATACCATCGGTACCATTCTCATCATTTCAGTCTCCAAGTGCAGATGTGCACCTTCCCAGTAGCCTCTCTACGATCTGTACCATCCTCATCATTATACACTCTATGTGCAGATGTGCACCTTCCTGGTAGCCTCAATACTATCTGTACCATCCTCATAATTTCACACTCTTTTATGTGCAGATGTGCACCTTCCTGGTAGCCTCAATACCATCTGTACCATCCTCATCATTCCATACTCTATGTGCAGATGTGCACCTTCCTGGTAGCTTCTATACCATCTGTACCAATCTCATCATTTCACACGCTATGTGCAGATGCACACCTTCCTGGTAGCCTCAGTACCATCTGTACCATCCCCATCATTTCATACTCTTTTATGTGCAGATGTGCACCTTCCTGATAGCCTCTAAACGATCTGTACCATCCTCATAATTTCACACTCTATGTGCAAATGTGCTCCTTCCTACTAGCCTCTATACATCTGTACGAGCCTCATCATTTCACACTCTTTTATGTGCAGATGTGCACCTTCCTGGTAGCCTCTATATCATCTGTACCATCCTCATCATTTCATACTACGTGCAGATGTGCACCTTTCTGGTAGCCTCTATACCATCTGTACCATCCTCATCATTTCACACTCTATGTGCACCTTCCTGGTAGCCTCTATACCATCCCGGTCATTTCACTCTATGTGCTGATGTGCACCTTCTTGCTAGCCTCGATACCATCTGTACCATCCTGATCGTTTCACTCTATGTGCAGATGTGCACCTTCCTACTAGCCTCTAAACCATCTGTACCTTCCTCATCATTTCACACTCTTTTATGTGCAGATGTGCACCTTCCTGGTAGCCTCTATACCATCTGTACCATTCTCATCGTTTCACTGTATGTGCAGATGTGCACCTTCCTGGTAGCCTCTATACTATCTATACCATCCTCATCATTTCACAATCTATGCGCAAATGTGCACCTTCCTGGTAGCCTCTAACCCATCTGTACCATCCTCATCATTCCACACTCTTTGTGCAAATGTGCACCTTCCTGGTAGCCTCTATACCATCTGTACCATTCTCATCGTTTCACTCTATGTGCAGATGTGCACCTTCCTGGTAATCTCTGCACCATCTGTGCCATCCTCATCATTTCACAATCTATGTGCAAATGCGCACCTTCCTGGTAGCCTCAATACCATCTGTACCATCCTCATAATGTCACACTCTTTTATGTGCATATGTGCACCTTCCTGGTAGCCTCTAAACTATCTGTACCATCCTCATCATTTCACACTGTGTGGAGATGTGCACCTTCCTACTAGCCTCTAAACCATCTGTACCTTCCTCATCATTTCACACTCTTTTATGTGCAGATGTGCACCTTCCTGGTAGCCTCTATACCATCTGTACCATTCTCATCGTTTCACTCTATGTGCAGATGTGCACCTTCCTGCTAGACTAAACCATCTCTACCATTCTCATCATTTCAGACTCCAAGTGCAGATGTGCACCTTCCCAGTAGCCTCTATACCATCTGTACTATCCTCATCATTTCACACTCTATGTGCAGATGTGCACCTTCCTGGTAGCCTCAATACCATCTGTACCATCCTCATAATTTCACACTCTTTTATGTGCAGATGTGCACCTTCCTGGTAGCCTCAATACCATCTGTACCATCCTCATCATTCCACACTCTATGTGCAGATGTGCACCTTCCTGGTAGCTTCTATACCATCTGTACCATCCTCATCATTTCACACTCTATGTGCAGATGCACACCTTCCTGGTAGCCTCAATACCATCTGTACCATCCCCATCATTTCACACTCTATGTGCAAATGTCCACCTTCCTACTAGCCTCTATACATCTGTACGAGCCTCATCATTTCACACTCTTTTATGTGCAGATGTGCACCTTCCTGGTAGCCTCTATATCATCTGTCCCATCCTCATCATTTCATACTACGTGCAGATGTGCACCTTTCCTTTAGCCTCTATACCATCTGTACCATCCTCATCATTTCACAATCTATGTGCAGATGTGCACCTTCCTGGTAGCCTCTATACCATCCAGGTCATTTCACTCTATGTGCTGATGTGCACCTTCTTGCTAGCCTCGATACCATCTGTACCATCCTGATCGTTTCACTCTATGTGCAGATGTGCACCTTCCTACTAGCCTCTAAACCATCTGTACCTTCCTCATCATTCCACACTCTATATGCAGATGTCCACCTTCCTGGTAGCCTCAATACCATCGGTACCATCCTCATCATTTCACACTCTTTTATGTGCAGATGTGCACCTTCATGGTAGCCTCTATACCATCTGTACCATTCTCATCGTTTCACTCTATGTGCAGATGTGCACCTTCCTGGTAGCCTCTATACTATCTGTACCATCCTCATTATTTCACACTCTTTTATGTGCAGATGTGCACCTTCCTGGTAGACTAAACCATCTCTACCATTCTCATCATTTCAGACTCCATGTGCAGATGTGCACCTTCCCAGTAGCCTCTATACCATCTGTACCATCCTCATCATTTCACACTCTATGTGCAGATGTGCACCTTCCTGGTAGCCTCAATACCATCTGTACCATCCTCATAATTTCACACTCTTTTATGTGCAGTTGTGCACCTTCCTGGTAGCCTCAATACCATCGGTACCATCCTCATCATTCCACACTCTATGTGCAGATGTGCACCTTCCTGGTAGCTTCTATACCATCTGTACCATCCTCATCATTTCACACTCTATGTGCAGATGCACACCTTCCTGGTAGTCTCAATACCATCTGTATAATCCCCATCATTTCATACTCTTTTATGTGCAGATGTGCACCTTCCTGATAGCCTCTAAACGATCTGTACCATCCTCATAATTTCACACTGAATGTGCAAATGTGCACCTTCCTACTAGCCTCTATACATCTGTACGAGCCTCATCATTTCAGACTCTTTTATGTGCAGATGTGCACCTTTCTGGTAGCCTCTAT
This sequence comes from Ambystoma mexicanum, assembly GCF_040938575.1. Taxonomy (NCBI): domain Eukaryota; kingdom Metazoa; phylum Chordata; class Amphibia; order Caudata; family Ambystomatidae; genus Ambystoma; species Ambystoma mexicanum. Next base: position 1,308,136,095 of record NC_090928.1, read on the forward strand.
ATCATCTGTACCATCCTCATCATTTCATACTACATGCAGATGTGCACCTTTCTGGTAGCCTCTATACCATCTGTACCATCCTCATCATTTCACACTCTATGTGCTGATGTGCACCTTCTTGCTAGCCTCGATACCATCTTTACCATCCTGATCGTTTCACTCTATGTGCAGATGTGCACCTTCCTACTAGCCTCTAAACCATATGTACCTTCCTCATCATTCCACACTCTATGTGCAGATGTCCACCTTCCTGGTAGCCTCAATACCATCGGTACCATCCTCATCATTTCACACTCTTTTATGTGCAGATGTGCACCTTCCTGGTAGCCTCTATACCATCTGTACCATTCTCATCGTTTCACTGTATGTGCAGATGTGCACCTTCCTGGTAGCCTCTATACTATCTGTACCATCCTCATCATTTCACAATCTATGTGCAAATGTGCACCTTCCTGGTAGCCTCTAACCCATCTGTACCATCCTCATCATTCCACACTCTATGTGCAGATGTGCACCTTCCTGCTAGCCTCAATACCATCTTTACCATCCTCATAATGTCACACTCTTTTATGTGCAGATGTGCACCTTCCTGGTAGCCTCTAAACTATCTGTACCATCCTCACCATTTCACACTCTGTGCAGATGTGCACCTTCCTACTAGCCTCTAAACCATCTGTACCTTCCTCATCATTCCACACTCCATGTGCAGATGTCCACCTTCCTGGTAGCCTGAATACCACCGGTACCATCCTCATCATTTCACACTCTTTTATGTGCAGATATGCACCTTCCTGGTAGCCTCTATACCATCTGTACCATTCTCATCGTTTCACTCTATGTGCAGATGTGCACCCTCCTGGTAGACTAAACCATCTCTACCATTCTCATCATTCCACACTCTATGTGCAAATGTGCACCTTCCTACTAGCCTCTATACATCTGTACGAGCCTCATCATTTCACACTCTTTTATGTGCAGATGTGCACCTTCCTGGTAGCCTCTATATCATCTGTACCATCCTCATCATTTCATACTACGTGCAGATGTGCACCTTTCTGGTAGCCTCTATACCATCTGTACCATCCTCATCATTTCACAATCTATGTGCAGATGTGCACCTTCCTGGTAGCCTCTATACCATCCAGGTCATTTCACTCTATGTGCTGATGTGCACCTTCTTGCTAGCCTCGATACCATCTGTACCATCCTGATCTTTTCACTCTATGTGCAGATGTGCACCTTCCTACTAGCCTCTAAACCATCTGTACCTTCCTCATCATTCCACACTCTATGTGCAGATGTCCACCTTCCTGGTAGCCTCAATACCATCGGTACCATCCTCATCATTTCACACTCTTTTATGTGCAGATGTGCACCTTCCTGGTAGCCTCTATACCATCTGTACCATTCTCATCGTTTCACTCTATGTGCAGATGTGCACCTTCCTGGTAGCCTCTATACTATCTGTACCATCCTCATTATTTCACACTCTTTTATGTGCAGATGTGCACCATCCTGGTAGACTAAACCATCTCTACCATTCTCATCATTTCAGACTCCATGTGCAGATGTGCACCTTCCTGGTAGCCTCTATATCATCTGTACCATCCTCATCATTTCATACTACGTGCAGATGTGCACCTTTCTGGTAGCCTCTATACCATCTGTACCATCCTCATCATTTCACACTCTATGTGCTGATGTGCACCTTCTTGCTAGCCTCGATACCATCTGTACCATCCTGATCGTTTCACTCTATGTGCAGATGTGCACCTTCCTACTAGCCTCTAAACCATATGTACCTTCCTCATCATTCCACACTCTATGTGCAGATGTCCACCTTCCTGGTAGCCTCAATACCATCGGTACCATCCTCATCATTTCACACTCTTTTATGTGCTGATGTGCACCTTCCTGGTAGCCTCTATACCATCTGTACCATTCTCATCGTTTCACTGTATGTGCAGATGTGCACCTTCCTGGTAGCCTCTATACTATCTGTACCATCCTCATCATTTCACAATCTATGTGCAAATGTGCACCTTCCTGGTAGCCTCAGTACCATCTGTACCATCCCCATCATTTCATACTCTTTTATGTGCAGATGTGCACCTTCCTGATAGCCTCTAAACGATCTGTACCATCCTCATAATTTCACACTCTATGTGCAAATGTGCTCCTTCCTACTAGCCTCTATACATCTGTACGAGCCTCATCATTTCACACTCTTTTATGTGCAGATGTGCACCTTCCTGGTAGCCTCTATATCATCTGTACCATCCTCATCATTTCATACTACGTGCAGATGTGCACCTTTCTGGTAGCCTCTATACCATCTGTACCATCCTCATCATTTCACACTCTATGTGCACCTTCCTGGTAGCCTCTATACCATCCCGGTCATTTCACTCTATGTGCTGATGTGCACCTTCTTGCTAGCCTCGATACCATCTGTACCATCCTGATCGTTTCACTCTATGTGCAGATGTGCACCTTCCTACTAGCCTCTAAACCATCTGTACCTTCCTCATCATTTCACACTCTTTTATGTGCAGATGTGCACCTTCCTGGTAGCCTCTATACCATCTGTACCATTCTCATCATTTCACTGTATGTGCAGATGTGCACCTTCCTGGTAGCCTCTATACTATCTATACCATCCTCATCATTTCACAATCTATGCGCAAATGTGCACCTTCCTGGTAGCCTCTAACCCATCTGTACCATCCTCATCATTCCACACTCTTTGTGCAAATGTGCACCTTCCTGGTAGCCTCTATACCATCTGTACCATTCTCATCGTTTCACTCTATGTGCAGATGTGCACCTTCCTGGTAACCTCTGTACCATCTGTGCCATCCTCATCATTTCACAATCTATGTGCAAATATGCACCTTCCTGGTAGCCTCAATACCATCTGTACCATCCTCATAATGTCACACTCTTTTATGTGCATATGTGCACCTTCCTGGTAGCCTCTAAACTATCTGTACCATCCTCATCATTTCACACTGCGTGGAGATGTGCACCTTCCTACTAGCCTCTAAACCATCTGTACCTTCCTCATCATTTCACACTCTTTTATGTGCAGATGTGCACCTTCCTGGTAGCCTCTATACCATCTGTACCATTCTCATTGTTTCACTCTATGTGCAGATGTGCACCTTCCTGCTAGACTAAACCATCTCTACCATTCTCATCATTTCAGACTCCAAGTGCAGATGTGCACCTTCCCAGTAGCCTCTATACCATCTCTACTATCCTCATCATTTCACACTCTATGTGCAGATGTGCACCTTCCTGGTAGCCTCAATACCATCTGTACCATCCTCATAATTTCACACTCTTTTATGTGCATATGTGCACCTTCCTGGTAGCCTCAATACCATCTGTACCATCCTCATCATTCCACACTCTATGTGCAGATGTGCACCTTCCTGGTAGCTTCTATACCATCTGTACCATCCTCATCATTTCACACTCTATGTGCAGATGCACACCTTCCTGGTAGCCTCAATACCATCTGTACCATCCCCATCATTTCACACTCTATGTGCAAATGTGCACCTTCCTACTAGCCTCTATACATCTGTACGAGCCTCATCATTTCACACTCTTTTATGTGCAGATGTGCACCTTCCTGGTAGCCTCTATATCATCTGTCCCATCCTCATCATTTCATACTACGTGCAGATGTGCACCTTTCTGGTAGCCTCTATACCATCTGTACCATCCTCATCATTTCACAATCTATGTGCAGATGTGCACCTTCCTGGTAGCCTCTATACCATCCAGGTCATTTCACTCTATGTGCTGATGTGCACCTTCTTGCTAGCCTCGATACCATCTGTACCATCCTGATCGTTTCACTCTATGTGCAGATGTGCACCTTCCTACTAGCCTCTAAACCATCTGTACCTTCCTCATCATTCCACACTCTATATGCAGATGTCCACCTTCCTGGTAGCCTCAATACCATCGGTACCATCCTCATCATTTCACACTCTTTTATGTGCAGATGTGCACCTTCCTGGTAGCCTCTATACCATCTGTACCATTCTCATCGTTTCACTCTATGTGCAGATGTGCACCTTCCTGGTAGCCTCTATACTATCTGTACCATCCTCATTATTTCACACTCTTTTATGTGCAGATGTGCACCTTCCTGGTAGACTAAACCATCTCTACCATTCTCATCATTTCAGACTCCATGTGCAGATGTGCACCTTCCCAGTAGCCTCTATACCATCTGTACCATCCTCATCATTTCACACTCTATGTGCAGATGTGCACCTTCCTGGTAGCCTCAATACCATCTGTACCATCCTCATAATTTCACACTCTTTTATGTGCAGTTGTGCACCTTCCTGGTAGCCTCAATACCATCGGTACCATCCTCATCATTCCACACTCTATGTGCAGATGTGCACCTTCCTGGTAGCTTCTATACCATCTGTACCATCCTCATCATTTCACACTCTATGTGCAGCTGCACACCTTCCTGGTAGCCTCAATACCATCTGTATAATCCCCATCATTTCATACTCTTTTATGTGCAGATGTGCACCTTCCTGATAGCCTCTAAACGATCTGTACCATCCTCATAATTTCACACTGAATGTGCAAATGTGCACCTTCCTACTAGGCTCTATACATCTGTACGAGCCTCATCATTTCAGACTCTTTTATGTGCAGATGTGCACCTTCCTGGTAGCCTCTATATCATCTGTACCATCCTAATCATTTCATACTACATGCAGATGTGCCCCTTTCTGGTAGCCTCTATACCATCTGTACCATCCTCATCATTTCACACTCTATGTGCTGATGTGCACCTTCTTGCTAGCCTCGATACCATCTGTACCATCCTGATCGTTTCACTCTATGTGCAGATGTGCACCTTCCTACTAGCCTCTAAACCATATGTACCTTCCTCATCATTCCACACTCTATGTGCAGATGTCCACCTTCCTGGTAGCCTCAATACCATCGGTACCATCCTCATCATTTCACACTCTTTTATGTGCAGATGTGCACCTTCCTGGTAGCCTCTATACCATCTGTACCATTCTCATCGTTTCACTGTATGTGCAGATGTGCACCTTCCTGGTAGCCTCTATACTATCTGTACCATCCTCATCATTTCACACTCTGTGCAGATGTGCACCTTCCTACTAGCCTCTAAACCATCTGTACCTTCCTCATCATTCCACACTCCATGTGCAGATGTCCACCTTCCTGGTAGCCTGAATACCACCGGTACCATCCTCATCATTTCACACTCTTTTATGTGCAGATATGCACCTTCCTGGTAGCCTCTATACCATCTGTACCATTCTCATCGTTTCACTCTATGTGCAGATGTGCACCCTCCTGGTAGACTAAACCATCTCTACCATTCTCATCATTCCACACTCTATGTGCTAATGTGCACCTTCCTACTAGCCTCTATACATCTGTACGAGCCTCATCATTTCACACTCTTTTATGTGCAGATGTGCACCTTCCTGGTAGCCTCTATATCATCTGTACCATCCTCATCATTTCATACTACGTGCAGATGTGCACCTTTCTGGTAGCCTCTATACCATCTGTACCATCCTCATCATTTCACAATCTATGTGCAGATGTGCACCTTCCTGGTAGCCTCTATACCATCCAGGTCATTTCACTCTATGTGCTGATGTGCACCTTCTTGCTAGCCTCGATACCATCTGTACCATCCTGATCTTTTCACTCTATGTGCAGATGTGCACCTTCCTACTAGCCTCTAAACCATCTGTACCTTCCTCATCATTCCACACTCTATGTGCAGATGTCCACCTTCCTGGTAGCCTCAATACCATCGGTACCATCCTCATCATTTCACACTCTTTTATGTGCAGATGTGCACCTTCCTGGTAGCCTCTATACCATCTGTACCATTCTCATCGTTTCACTCTATGTGCAGATGTGCACCTTCCTGGTAGCCTCTATACTATCTGTACCATCCTCATTATTTCACACTCTTTTATGTGCAGATGTGCACCATCCTGGTAGACTAAACCATCTCTACCATTCTCATCATTTCCGACTCCATGTGCAGATGTGCACCTTCTTACGAGCCTCTATATCATCTGTACCATCCTCATCATTTCATACTACGTGCAGATGTGCACCTTTCTGGTAGCCTCTATACCATCTGTACCATCCTCATCATTTCACACTCTATGTGCTGATGTGCACCTTCTTGCTAGCCTCGATACCATCTTTACCATCCTGATCGTTTCACTCTATGTGCAGATGTGCACCTTCCTACTAGCCTCTAAACCATATGTACCTTCCTCATCATTCCACACTCTATGTGCAGATGTCCACCTTCCTGGTAGCCTCAATACCATCGGTACCATCCTCATCATTTCACACTCTTTTATGTGCTGATGTGCACCTTCCTGGTAGCCTCTATACCATCTGTACCATTCTCATCGTTTCACTGTATGTGCAGATGTGCACCTTCCTGGTAGCCTCTATACTATCTGTACCATCCTCATCATTTCACAATCTATGTGCAAATGTGCACCTTCCTGGTAGCCTCAGTACCATCTGTACCATCCCCATCATTTCATACTCTTTTATGTGCAGATGTGCACCTTCCTGATAGCCTCTAAACGATCTGTACCATCCTCATAATTTCACACTCTATGTGCAAATGTGCTCCTTCCTACTAGCCTCTATACATCTGTACGAGCCTCATCATTTCACACTCTTTTATGTGCAGATGTGCACCTTCCTGGTAGCCTCTATATCATCTGTACCATCCTCATCATTTCATACTACGTGCAGATGTGCACCTTTCTGGTAGCCTCTATACCATCTGTACCATCCTCATCATTTCACACTCTATGTGCACCTTCCTGGTAGCCTCTATACCATCCCGGTCATTTCAGTCTATGTGCTGATGTGCACCTTCTTGCTAGCCTCGATACCATCTGTACCATCCTGATCGTTTCACTCTATGTGCAGATGTGCACCTTCCTACTAGCCTCTAAACCATCTGTACCTTCCTCATCATTTCACACTCTTTTATGTGCAGATGTGCACCTTCCTACTAGCCTCTAAACCATCTGTACCTTCCTCATCATTTCACAATCTATGCGCAAATGTGCACCTTCCTGGTAGCCTCTAACCCATCTGTACCATCCTCATCATTCCACACTCTTTGTGCAAATGTGCACCTTCCTGGTAGCCTCTATACCATCTGTACCATTCTCATCGTTTCACTCTATGTGCAGATGTGCACCTTCCTGGTAACCTCTGTACCATCTGTGCCATCCTCATCATTTCACAATCTATGTGCAAATGTGCACCTTCCTGGTAGCCTCAATACCATCTGTACCATCCTCATAATGTCACACTCTTTTATGTGCATATGTGCACCTTCCTGGTAGCCTCTAAACTATCTGTACCATCCTCATCATTTCACACTGTGTGGAGATGTGCACCTTCCTACTAGCCTCTAAACCATCTGTACCTTCCTCATCATTTCACACTCTTTTATGTGCAGATGTGCACCTTCCTGGTAGCCTCTATACCATCTGTACCATTCTCATTGTTTCACTCTATGTGCAGATGTGCACCTTCCTGCTAGACTAAACCATCTCTACCATTCTCATCATTTCAGACTCCAAGTGCAGATGTGCACCTTCCCAGTAGCCTCTATACCATCTGTACTATCCTCATCATTTCACACTCTATGTGCAGATGTACACCTTCCTGGTAGCCTCAATACCATCTGTACCATCCTCATAATTTCACACTCTTTTATGTGCAGATGTGCACCTTCCTGGTAGCCTCAATACCATCTGTACCATCCTCATCATTCCACACTCTATGTGCAGATGTGCACCTTCCTGGTAGCTTCTATACCATCTGTACCATCCTCATCATTTCACACTCTATGTGCAGATGCACACCTTCCTGGTAGCCTCAATACCATCTGTACCATCCCCATCATTTCACACTCTATGTGCAAATGTGCACCTTCCTACTAGCCTCTATACATCTGTACGAGCCTCATCATTTCACACTCTTTTATGTGCAGATGTGCACCTTCCTGGTAGCCTCTATATCATCTGTCCCATCCTCATCATTTCATACTACGTGCAGATGTGCACCTTTCTGGTAGCCTCTATACCATCTGTACCATCCTCATCATTTCACAATCTATGTGCAGATGTGCACCTTCCTGGTAGCCTCTATACCATCCAGGTCATTTCACTCTATGTGCTGATGTGCACCTTCTTGCTAGCCTCGATACCATCTGTACCATCCTGATCGTTTCACTCTATGTGCAGATGTGCACCTTCCTACTAGCCTCTAAACCATCTGTACCTTCCTCATCATTCCACACTCTATATGCAGATGTCCACCTTCCTGGTAGCCTCAATACCATCGGTACCATCCTCATCATTTCACACTCTTTTATGTGCAGATGTGCACCTTCATGGTAGCCTCTATACCATCTGTACCATTCTCATCGTTTCACTCTATGTGCAGATGTGCACCTTCCTGGTAGCCTCTATACTATCTGTACCATCCTCATTATTTCACACTCTTTTATGTGCAGATGTGCACCTTCCTGGTAGACTAAACCATCTCTACCATTCTCATCATTTCAGACTCCATGTGCAGATGTGCACCTTCCCAGTAGCCTCTATACCATCTGTACCATCCTCATCATTTCACACTCTATGTGCAGATGTGCACCTTCCTGGTAGCCTCAATACCATCTGTACCATCCTCATAATTTCACACTCTTTTATGTGCAGTTGTGCACCTTCCTGGTAGCCTCAATACCATTGGTACCATCCTCATCATTCCACACTCTATGTGCAGATGTGCACCTTCCTGGTAGCTTCTATACCATCTGTACCATCCTCATCATTTCACACTCTATGTGCAGATGCACACCTTCCTGGTAGCCTCAATACCATCTGTATAATCCCCATCATTTCATACTCTTTTATGTGCAGATGTGCACCTTCCTGATAGCCTCTAAACGATCTGTACCATCCTCATAATTTCACACTGAATGTGCAAATGTGCACCTTCCTACTAGCCTCTATACATCTGTACGAGCCTCATCATTTCAGACTCTTTTATGTGCAGATGTGCACCTTCCTGGTAGCCTCTATATCATCTGTACCATCCTCATCATTTCATACTACATGCAGATGTGCACCTTTCTGGTAGCCTCTATACCATCTGTACCATCCTCATCATTTCACACTCTATGTGCTGATGTGCACCTTCTTGCTAGCCTCGATACCATCTGTACCATCCTGATCGTTTCACTCTATGTGCAGATGTGCACCTTCCTACTAGCCTCTAAACCATATGTACCTTCCTCATCATTCCACACTCTATGTGCAGATGTCCACCTTTCTGGTAGCCTCAATACCATCGGTACCATCCTCATCATTTCACACTCTTTTATGTGCAGATGTGCACCTTCCTGGTAGCCTCTATACCATCTGTACCATTCTCATCGTTTCACTGTATGTGCAGATGTGCACCTTCCTGGTAGCCTCTATACTATCTGTACCATCCTCATAATTTCACAATCTATGTGCAAATGTGCACCTTCCTGGTAGCCTCTAACCCATCTGTACCATCCTCATCATTCCACACTCTATGTGCAGATGTGCACCTTCCTGGTAGCCTCAATACCATCTTTACCATCCTCATAATGTCACACTCTTTTATGTGCAGATGTGCACCTTCCTGGTAGCCTCTAAACTATCTGTACCATCCTCATCATTTCACACTCTGTGCAGATGTGCACCTTCCTACTAGCCTCTAAACCATCTGTACCTTCCTCATCATTCCACACTCCATGTGCAGATGTCCACCTTCCTGGTAGCCTGAATACCACCGGTACCATCCTCATCATTTCACACTCTTTTATGTGCAGATATGCACCTTCCTGGTAGCCTCTATACCATCTGTACCATTCTCATCGTTTCACTCTATGTGCAGATGTGCACCCTCCTGGTAGACTAAACCATCTCTACCATTCTCATCATTTCAGACTCCAAGTGCAGATGTGCACCTTCCCAGTAGCCTCTATACCATCTGTAACATCCTCATCATTGCACACTCTATGTGCAGATGTGCACCTTCCTGGTAGCCTCAATACCATCTGTACCATCCTCATAATTTCACACTCTTTTATGTGCAGATGTGCACCTTCCTGGTAGCCTCAATACCATCTGTACCATCCTCATCATTCCACACTCTATGTGCAGATGTGCACCTTCCTGGTAGCCTCTATACCATCTGTACCATCCTCATCATTTCACACTCTGTGCAGATGTGCACCTTCCTACTAGCCTCTAAACCATCTGTACCTTCCTCATCATTCCACACTCCATGTGCAGATGTCCACCTTCCTGGTAGCCTGAATACCATCGGTACCATCCTCATCATTTCACACTCTTTTATGTGCAGATGTGCACCTTCCTGGTAGCCTCTATACCATCTGTACCATTCTCATCGTTTCACTCTATGTGCAGATGTGCACCCTCCTGGTAGACTAAACCATCGCTACCATTCTCATCATTCCACACTCTATGTGCAAATGTGCACCTTCCTACTAGCCTCTATACATCTGTACGAGCCTCATCATTTCACACTCTTTTATGTGCAGATGTGCACCTTCCTGGTAGCCTCTATATCATCTGTACCATCCTCATCATTTCATACTACGTGCAGATGTGCACCTTTCTGGTAGCCTCTATACCATCTGTACCATCCTCATCATTTCACAATCTATGTGCAGATGTGCACCTTCCTGGTAGCCTCTATACCATCTAGGTCATTTCACTCTATGTGCTGATGTGCACCTTCTTGCTAGCCTCGATACCATCTGTACCATCCTGATCTTTTCACTCTATGTGCAGATGTGCACCTTCCTACTAGCCTCTAAACCATCTGTACCTTCCTCATCATTCCACACTCTATGTGCAGATGTCCACCTTCCTGGTAGCCTCAATACCATCGGTACCATCCTCATCATTTCACACTCTTTTATGTGCAGATGTGCACCTTCCTGGTAGCCTCTATACCATCTGTACCATTCTCATCGTTTCACTCTATGTGCAGATGTGCACCTTCCTGGTAGCCTCTATACTATCTGTACCATCCTCATTATTTCACACTCTTTTATGTGCAGATGTGCACCATCCTGGTAGACTAAACCATCTCTACCATTCTCATCATTTCAGACTCCATGTGCAGATGTGCACCTTCCTGGTAGCCTCTATATCATCTGTACCATCCTCATCATTTCATACTACGTGCAGATGTGCACCTTTCTGGTAGCCTCTATACCATCTGTACCATCCTCATCATTTCACACTCTATGTGCTGATGTGCACCTTCTTGCTAGCCTCGATACCATCTGTACCATCCTGATCGTTTCACTCTATGTGCAGATGTGCACCTTCCTACTAGCCTCTAATCCATATGTACCTTCCTCATCATTCCACACTCTATGTGCAGATGTCCACCTTCCTGGTATCCTCAATACAATCGGTACCATCCTCATCATTTCACACTCTTTTATGTGCTGATGTGCACCTTCCTGGTAGCCTCTATACCATCTGTACCATTCTCATCGTTTCACTGTATGTGCAGATGTGCACCTTCCTGGTAGCCTCTATACTATCTGTACCATCCTCATCATTTCACAATCTATGTGCAAATGTGCACCTTCCTGGTAGCCTCTAACCCATCTGTACCATCCTCATCATTCTACACTCTATGTGCAGATGTGCACCTTCCTGGTAGCCTCTATACCATCTGTACCATTCTCATCATTTCACTCTATGTGCAGATGTGCACCTTCCTGGTAACCTCTGTACCATCTGTGCCATCCTCATCATTTCACAATCTATGTGCAAATGTGAACCTTCCTGGTAGCCTCTAACCCATCTGTACCATCCTCATCATTCCACACTCTATGTGCAGATGTGCACCTTCCTGGTAGCCTCAATACCATCTTTACCATCCTCATAATGTCACACTCTTTTATGTGCAGATGTGCACCTTCCTGGTAGCCTCTAAACTATCTGTACCATCCTCATCATTTCACACTCTGTGCTGATGTGCACCTTCCTACTAGCCTCTAAACCATCTGTACCTTCCTCATCATTCCACACTCCATGTGCAGATGTCCACCTTCCTGGTAGCCTGAATACCACCGGTACCATCCTCATCATTTCACACTCTTTTATGTGCAGATATGCACCTTCCTGGTAGCCTCTATACCATCTGTACCATTCTCATCGTTTCACTCTATGTGCAGAAGTGCACCCTCCTGGTAGACTAAACCATCTCTACCATTCTCATCATTTCAGACTCCAAGTGCAGATGTGCACCTTCCCAGTAGCCTCTATACCATCTGTAGCATCCTCATCATTGCACACTCTATGTGCAGATGTGCACCTTCCTGGTAGCCTCAATACCATCTGTACCATCCTCATAATTTCACACTCTTTCATGTGCAGATGTGCACCTTCCTGGTAGCCTCAATACCATCTGTACCATCCTCATCATTCCACACTCTATGTGCAGATGTGCACCTTCCTGGTAGCCTCTATACCATCTGTACCATCCTCATCATTTCACACTCTGTGCAGATGTGCACCTTCCTACTAGCCTCTAAACCATCTGTACCTTCCTCATCATTCCACACTCCATGTGCAGATGTCCACCTTCCTGGTAGCCTGAATACCATCGGGTCCATCCTCATCATTTCACACTCTTTTATGTGCAGATGTGCACCTTCCTGGTAGCCTCTATACCATCTGTACCATTCTCATCGTTTCACCCTATGTGCAGATGTGCACCCTCCTGGTAGACTAAACCATCTCTACCATTCTCATCATTCCACACTCTATGTGCGAATGTGCACCTTCCTACTAGCCTCTATACATCTGTACGAGCCTCATCATTTCACACTCTTTTATGTGCAGATGTGCACCTTCCTGGTAGCCTCTATATCATATGTACCATCCTCATCATTTCATACTATGTTCAGATGTGCACCTTTCTGGTAGCCTCTATACCATCTGTACCATCCTCATCATTTCACAATCTATGTGCAGATGTGCACCTTCCTGGTAGCCTCTATACCATCCAGGTCATTTCACTCTATGTGCTGATGTGCACCTTCTTGCTAGCCTCGATACCATCTGTACCATCCTGATCGTTTCACTCTATGTGCAGATGTGCACCTTCCTACTAGCCTCTAAACCATCTGTACCTTCCTCATCATTCCACACTCTATGTGCAGATGTCCACCTTCCTGGTAGCCTCAATACCATCGGTACCATCCTCATCATTTCACACTCTTTTATGTGCAGATGTGCACCTTCCTGGTAGCCTCTATACCATCTGTACCATTCTCATCGTTTCACTTTATGTGCAGATGTGCACCTTCCTGGTAGCCTCTATACTATCTGTACAATCCTCATTATTTCACACTCTTTTATGTGCAGATGTGCACCATCCTGGTAGACTAAACCATCTCTACCATTCTCATCATTTCAGACTCCATGTGCAGATATGCACCTTCCCAGTAGCCTCTAAACCATCTGTACCTTCCTCATCATTCCACACTCTATGTGCAGATGTCCACCTTCCTGGTAGCCTCAATACCATCGGTACCATCCTCATCATTTCACACTCTTTTATGTGCAGATGTGCACCTTCCTGGTAGCCTCTATACCATCTGTACCATTCTCATTGTTTCACTCTATATGCAGATGTGCACCTTCCTGGTAAACTAAACCATCTCTACCATTCTCATCATTTCAGTCTCCAAGTGCAGATGTGCACCTTCCCAGTAGCCTCTATACCATCTGTACCATCCTCATCATTATACACTCTATGTGCAGATGTGCACCTTCCTGGTAGCCTCAATACCATCTGTACCATCCTCATAATTTCACACTCTTTTATGTGCAGATGTGCACCTTCCTGGTAGCCTCAATACCATCTGTACCATCCTCATCATTCCATACTCTATGTGCAGATGTGCACCTTCCTGGTAGCTTCTATACCATCTGTACCATCCTCATCATTTCACACTCTATGTGCAGATGCACACCTTCCTGGTAGCCTCAATACCATCTGTACCATCCCCAACATTTCATACTCTTTTATGTGCAGATGTGCACCTTCCTGATAGCCTCTAAACGATCTGTACCATCCTCATAATTTCACACTCTATGTGCAAATGTGCTCCTTCCTACTAGCCTCTATACATCTGTACGAGCCTCATCATTTCACACTCTTTTATGTGCAGATGTGCACCTTCCTGGTAGCCTCTATATCATCTGTACCATCCTCATCATTTCATACTACGTGCAGATGTGCACCTTTCTGGTAGCCTCTATACCATCTGTACCATCCTCATCATTTCACACTCTATGTGCAGATGTGCACCTTCCTGGTAGCCTCTATACCATCCAGGTCATTTCACTCTATGTGCTGATGTGCACCTTCTTGCTAGCCTCGATACCATCTGTACCATCCTGATCATTTCACTCTATGTGCAGATGTGCACCTTCCTACTAGCCTCTAAACCATCTGTACCTTCCTCATCATTTCACACTCTTTTATGTGCAGATGTGCACCTTCCTGGTAGCCTCTATACCATCTGTACCATTCTCATCGTTTCACTGTATGTGCAGATGTACACCTTCCTGGTGGCCTCTATACTATCTATACCATCCTCATCATTTCACAATCTATGCGCAAATGTGCACCTTCCTGGTAGCCTCTAACCCATCTGTACCATCCTCATCATTCCACACTCTATGTGCAAATGTGCACCTTCCTGGTAGCCTCTATACCATCTGTACCATTCTCATCGTTTCACTCTATGTGCAGATGTGCACCTTCCTGGTAACCTCTGTACCATCTGTGCCATCCTCATCATTTCACACTCTATGTGCAGATGTCCACCTTCCTGGTAGCCTCAATACCATCGGTACCATCCTCATCATTTCACACTCTTTTATGTGCAGATGTGCACCTTCCTGGTAGCCTCTATACCATCTGTACCATTCTCATTGTTTCACTGTATGTGCAGATGTGCACCTTCCTGTAGCCTCTATACTATCTGTACCATCCTCATCATTTCACAATCTATGTGCAAATGTGCACCTTCCTGGTAGCCTCTAACCCATCTGTACCATCCTCATCATTCTACACTCTATGTGCAGATGTGCACCTTCCTGGTAGCCTCTATACCATCTGTACCATTCTCATCATTTCACTCTATGTGCAGATGTGCACCTTCCTGGTAACCTCTAACCCATCTGTACCATCCTCATCATTCCACACTCTATGTGCAGATGTGCACCTTCCTGGTAGCCTCAATACCATCTTTACCATCCTCATAATGTCACACTCTTTTATGTGCAGATGTGCACCTTCCTGGTAGCCTCTAATTTATCTGTACCATCCTCATCATTTCACACTCTGTGCAGATGTGCACCTTCCTACTAGCCTCTAAACCATCTGTACCTTCGTCATCATTCCACACTCCATGTGCAGATGTCCACCTTCCTGGTAGCCTGAATACCACCGGTACCATCCTCATCATTTCACACTCTTTTATGTGCAGATATGCACCTTCCTGGTAGCCTCTATACCATCTGTACCATTCTCATCGTTTCACTCTATGTGCAGATGTGCACCCTCCTGGTAGACTAAACCATCTCTACCATTCTCATCATTTCAGACTCCAAGTGCAGATGTGCACCTTCCCAGTAGCCTCTATACCATCTGTAACATCCTCATCATTGCACACTCTATGTGCAGATGTGCACCTTCCTGGTAGCCTCAATACCATCTGTACCATCCTCATAATTTCACACTCTTTTATGTGCAGATGTGCACCTTCCTGGTAGCCTCAATACCATCTGTACCATCCTCATCATTCCACACTCTATGTGCAGATGTGCACCTTCCTGGTAGCCTCTACACCATCTGTACCATCCTCATCATTTCCCACTCTGTGCAGATGTGCACCTTCCTACTAGCCTCTAAACCATCTGTACCTTCCTCATCATTCCACACTCCATGTGCAGATGTCCACCTTCCTGGTAGCCTGAATACCATCGGTACCATCCTCATCATTTCACACTCTTTTATGTGCAGATGTGCACCTTCCTGGTAGCCTCTATACCATCTGTACCATTCTCATCGTTTCACTCTATGTGCAGATGTGCACCCTCCTGGTAGACTAAACCATCTCTACCATTCTCATCATTCCACACTCTATGTGCAAATGTGCACCTTGCTACTAGCCTCTATACATCTGTACGAGCCTCATCATTTCACACTCTTTTATGTGCAGATGTGCACCTTCCTGGTAGCCTCTATATCATCTGTACCATCCTCATCATTTCATACTACGTGCAGATGTGCACCTTTCTGGTAGCCTCTATACCATCTGTACCATCCTCATCATTTCACAATCTATGTGCAGATGTGCACCTTCCTGGTAGCCTCTATACCATCCAGGTCATTTCACTCTATGTGCTGATGTGCACCTTCTTGCTAGCCTCGATACCATCTGTACCATCCTGATCGTTTCACTCTATGTGCAGATGTGCACCTTCCTACTAGCCTCTAAACCATCTGTACCTTCCTCATCATTCCACACTCTATGTGCAGATGTCCACCTTCCTGGTAGCCTCAATACCATCGGTACCATCCTCATCATTTCACACTCTTTTATGTGCAGATGTGCACCTTCCTGGTAGCCTCTATACCATCTGTACCATTCTCATCGTTTCACTCTATGTGCAGATGTGCACCTTCCTGGTAGCCTCTATACTATCTGTACAATCCTCATTATTTCACACTCTTTTATGTGCAGATATGCACCATCCTGGTAGACTAAACCATCTCTACCATTCTCATCATTTCAGACTCCATGTGCAGATGTGCACCTTCCCAGTAGCCTCTAAACCATCTGTACCTTCCTCATCATTCCACACTCTATGTGCAGATGTCCACCTTCCTGGTAGCCTCAATACCATCGGTACCATCCTCATCATTTCACACTCTTTTATGTGCAGATGTGCACCTTCCTGCTAGCCTCTATACCATCTGTACCATTCTCATTGTTTCACTCTATGTGCAGATGTGCACCTTCCTGGTAAACTAAACCATCTCTACCATTCTCATCATTTCAGTCTCCAAGTGCAGATGTGCACCTTCCCAGTAGCCTCTATACCATCTGTACCATCCTCATCATTATACACTCTATGTGCGGATGTGCACCTTCCTGGTAGCCTCAATACCATCTGTACCATCCTCATAATTTCACACTCTTTTATGTGCAGATGTGCACCTTCCTGGTAGCCTCAATACCATCTGTACCATCCTCATCATTCCATACTCTATGTGCAGATGTGCACCTTCCTGGTAGCTTCTATACCATCTGTACCATCCTCATCATTTCACACTCTATGTGCAGATGCACACCTTCCTGGTAGCCTCAATACCATCTGTACCATCCCCATCATTTCATACTCTTTTATGTGCAGATGTGCACCTTCCTGATAGCCTCTAAACGATCTGTACCATCCTCATAATTTCACACTCTATGTGCAAATGTGCTCCTTCCTACTTGCCTCTATACATCTGTACGAGCCTCATCATTTCACACTCTTTTATGTGCAGATGTGCACCTTCCTGGTAGCCTCTATATCATCTGTACCATCCTCATCATTTCATACTACGTGCAGATGTGCACCTTTCTGGTAGCCTCTATACCATCTGTACCATCCTCATCATTTCACACTCTATGTGCACCTTCCTGGTAGCCTCTATACCATCCCGGTCATTTCACTCTATGTGCTGATGTGCACCTTCTTGCTAGCCTCGATACCATCTGTACCATCCTGATCGTTTCACTCTATGTGCAGATGTGCACCTTCCTACTAGCCTCTAAACCATCTGTACCTTCCTCATCATTTCACACTCTTTTATGTGCAGATGTGCACCTTCCTGGTAGCCTCTATACCATCTGTACCATTCTCATCGTTTCACTGTATGTGCAGATGTGCACCTTCCTGGTAGCCTCTATACTATCTATACCATCCTCATCATTTCACAATCTATGCGCAAATATGCACCTTCCTGGTAGCCTCTAACCCATCTGTACCATCCTCATCATTCCACACTCTATGTGCAAATGTGCACCTTCCTGGTAGCCTCTATACCATCTGTACCATTCTCATTGTTTCACTCTATGTGCAGATGTGCACCTTCCTGGTAACCTCTGTACCATCTGTGCCATCCTCATCATTTCACAATCTATGTGCAAATGTGCGCCTTCCTGGTAGCCTCAATACCATCTGTACCATCTTCATAATGTCACACTCTTTTATGTGCAGATGTGCACCTTCGTGGTAGCCTCTAAACTATCTGTACCATCCTCATCATTTCACACTGTGTGGAGATGTGCACCTTCCTACTAGCCTCTAAACCATCTGCACCGTCCTCATCATTTCACACTCTTTTATGTGCAGATGTGCACCTTCCTGGTAGCCTCTATACCATCTGTACCATTCTCATCGTTTCACTCTATGTGCAGATGTGCACCTTCCTGCTAGACTAAACCATCTCTACCATTCTCATCATTTCAGACTCCAAGTGCAGATGTGCACCTTCCCAGTAGCCTCTATACCATCTGTACTATCCTCATCATTTCACACTCTATGTGCAGATGTGCACCTTCCTGGTAGCCTCAATACCATCTGTACCATCCTCATAATTTCACACTCTTTTATGTGCAGATGTGCACCTTCCTGGTAGCCTCAATACCATCTGTACCATCCTCATCATTCCACACTCTATGTGCAGATGTGCACCTTCCTGGTAGCTTCTATACCATCTGTACCATCCTCATCATTTCACACTCTATGTGCAGATGCACACCTTCCTGGTAGCCTCAATACCATCTGTACCATCCCCATCATTTCACACTCTATGTGCAAATGTGCACCTTCCTACTAGCCTCTATACATCTGTACGAGCCTCATCATTTCACACTCTTTTATGTGCAGATGTGCACCTTCCTGGTAGCCTCTATATGATCTGTCCCATCCTCATCATTTCATACTACGTGCAGATGTGCACCTTTCTGGTAGCCTCTATACCATCTGTACCATCCTCATCATTTCACAATCTATGTGCAGATGTGCACCTTCCTGGTAGCCTCTATACCATCCAGGTCATTTCACTCTATGTGCTGATGTGCACCTTCTTGCTAGCCCCGATACCATCTGTACCATCCTGATCGTTTCACTCTATGTGCAGATGTGCACCTTCCTACTAGCCTCTAAACCATCTGTACCTTCCTCATCATTCCACACTCTATATGCAGATGTCCACCTTCCTGGTAGCCTCAATACCATCGGTACCATCCTCATCATTTCACACTCTTTTATGTGCAGATGTGCACCTTCCTGGTAGCCTCTATACCATCTGTACCATTCTCATCGTTTCACTCTATGTGCAGATGTGCACCTTCCTGGTAGCCTCTATACTATCTGTACCATCCTCATTATTTCACACTCTTTTATGTGCAGATGTGCACCTTCCTGGTAGACTAAACCATCTCTACCATTCTCATCATTTCAGACTCCATGTGCAGATGTGCACCTTCCCAGTAGCCTCTATACCATCTGTACCATCCTCATCATTTCACACTCTATGTGCAGATGTGCACCTTCCTGGTAGCCTCAATACCATCTGTACCATCCTCATAATTTCACACTCTTTTATGTGCAGTTGTGCACCTTCCTGGTAGCCTCAATACCATCGGTACCATCCTCATCATTCCACACTCTATGTGCAGATGTGCACCTTCCTGGTAGCTTCTATACCATCTGTACCATCCTCATCATTTCACACTCTATGTGCAGATGCACACCTTCCTGGTAGCCTCAATACCATCTGTATAATCCCCATCATTTCATACTCTTTTATGTGCAGATGTGCACCTTCCTGATAGCCTCTAAACGATCTGTACCATCCTCATAATTTCACACTGAATGTGCAAATGTGCACCTTCCTACTAGCCTCTATACATCTGTACGAGCCTCATCATTTCAGACTCTTTTATGTGCAGATGTGCACCTTCCTGGTAGCCTCTATATCATCTGTACCATCCTCATCATTTCATACTACATGCAGATGTGCACCTTTCTGGTAGCCTCTATACCATCTGTACCATCCTCATCATTTCACACTCTATGTGCTGATGTGCACCTTCTTGCTAGCCTCGATACCATCTGTACCATCCTGATCGTTTCACTCTATGTGCAGATGTGCACCTTCCTACTAGCCTCTAAACCATATGTACCTTCCTCATCATTCCACACTCTATGTGCAGATGTCCACCTTCCTGGTAGCCTCAATACCATCGGTACCATCCTCATCATTTCACACTCTTTTATGTGCAGATGTGCACCTTCCTGGTAGCCTCTATACCATCTGTACCATTCTCATCGTTTCACTGTATGTGCAGATGTGCACCTTACTGGTAGCCTCTATACTATCTGTACCATCCTCATCATTTCACAATCTATGTGCAAATGTGCACCTTCCTGGTAGCCTCTAACCCATCTGTACCATCCTCATCATTCCACACACTATGTGCAGATGTGCACCTTCCTGGTAGCCTCTATACCATCTGTACCATTCTCATTGTTTCACTCTATGTGCAGATGTGCACCTTCCTGGTAACCTCTGTACCATCTGTGCCATCCTCATCATTTCACAATCTATGTGCAAATGTGCACCTTCCTGGTAGCCTCAATACCATCTGTACCATCCTCATAATGTCACACTCTTTTATGTGCAGATGTGCACCTTCGTGGTAGCCTCTAAACTATCTGTACCATCCTCATCATTTCACACTGTGTGGAGATGTGCACCTTCCTACTAGCCTCTAAACCATCTGTACCTTCCTCATCATTTCACACTCTTTTATGTGCAGATGTGCACCTTCCTGGTAGCCTCTATACCATCTGTACCATTCTCATCGTTTCACTCTATGTGCAGATGTGCACCTTCCTGCTAGACTAAACCATCTCTACCATTCCCATCATTTCAGACTCCAAGTGCAGATGTGCACCTTCCCAGTAGCCTCTATACCATCTGTACTATCCTCATCATTTCACACTCTATGTGCAGATGTGCACCTTCCTGGTAGCCTCAATACCATCTGTACCATCCTCATAATTTCACACTCTTTTATGTGCAGATGTGCACCTTCCTGGTAGCCTCAATACCATCTGTACCATCCTCATCATTCCACACTCTATGTGCAGATGTGCACCTTCCTGGTAGCTTCTATACCATCTGTACCATCCTCATCATTTCACACTCTATGTGCAGATGCACACCTTCCTGGTAGCCTCAATACCATCTGTACCATCCCCATCATTTCACACTCTATGTGCAAATGTGCACCTTCCTACTAGCCTCTATACATCTGTACGAGCCTCATCATTTCACACTCTTTTATGTGCAGATGTGCACCTTCCTGGTAGCCTCTATATCATCTGTCCCATCCTCATCATTTCATACTACGTGCAGATGTGCACCTTTCTGGTAGCCTCTATACCATCTGTACCATCCTCATCATTTCACAATCTATGTGCAGATGTGCACCTTCCTGGTAGCCTCTATACCATCCAGGTCATTTCACTCTATGTGCTGATGTGCACCTTCTTGCTAGCCTCGATACCATCTGTACCATCCTGATCGTTTCACTCTATGTGCAGATGTGCACCTTCCTACTAGCCTCTAAACCATCTGTACCTTCCTCATCATTCCACACTCTATATGCAGATGTCCACCTTCCTGGTAGCCTCAATACCATCGGTACCATCCTCATCATTTCACACTCTTTTATGTGCAGATGTGCACCTTCCTGGTAGCCTCTATACCATCTGTACCATTCTCATCGTTTCACTCTATGTGCAGATGTGCACCTTCCTGGTAGCCTCTATACTATCTGTACCATCCTCATTATTTCACACTCTTTTATGTGCAGATGTGCACCTTCCTGGTAGACTAAACCATCTCTACCATTCTCATCATTTCAGACTCCATGTGCAGATGTGCACCTTCCCAGTAGCCTCTATACCATCTGTACCATCCTCATCATTTCACACTCTATGTGCAGATGTGCACCTTCCTGGTAGCCTCAATACCATCTGTACCATCCTCATAATTTCACACTCTTTTATGTGCAGTTGTGCACCTTCCTGGTAGCCTCAATACCATCGGTACCATCCTCATCATTCCACACTCTATGTGCAGATGTGCACCTTCCTGGTAGCTTCTATACCATCTGTACCATCCTCATCATTTCACACTCTATGTGCAGATGCACACCTTCCTGGTAGCCTCAATACCATCTGTATAATCCCCATCATTTCATACTCTTTTATGTGCAGATGTGCACCTTCCTGATAGCCTCTAAACGATCTGTACCATCCTCATAATTTCACACTGAATGTGCAAATGTGCACCTTCCTACTAGCCTCTATACATCTGTACGAGCCTCATCATTTCAGACTCTTTTATGTGCAGATGTGCACCTTCCTGGTAGCCTCTATATCATCTGTACCATCCTCATCATTTCATACTACATGCAGATGTGCACCTTTCTGGTAGCCTCTATACCATCTGTACCATCCTCATCATTTCACACTCTATGTGCTGATGTGCACCTTCTTGCTAGCCTCGATACCATCTGTACCATCCTGATCGTTTCACTCTATGTGCAGATGTGCACCTTCCTACTAGCCTCTAAACCATATGTACCTTCCTCATCATTCCACACTCTATGTGCAGATGTCCACCTTCCTGGTAGCCTCAATACCATCGGTACCATCCTCATCATTTCACACTCTTTTATGTGCAGATGTGCACCTTCCTGGTAGCCTCTATACCATCTGTACCATTCTCATCGTTTCACTGTATGTGCAGATGTGCACCTTCCTGGTAGCCTCTATACTATCTGTACCATCCTCATCATTTCACAATCTATGTGCAAATGTGCACCTTCCTGGTAGCCTCTAACCCATCTGTACCATCCTCATCATTCCACACTCTATGTGCAGATGTGCACCTTCCTGGTAGCCTCTATACCATCTGTACCATTCTCATCATTTCACTCTATGTGCAGATGTGCACCTTCCTGGTAACCTCTGTACCATCTGTGCCATCCTCATCATTTCACAATCTATGTGCAAATGTGCACCTTCCTGGTAGCCTCTAACCCATCTGTACCATCCTCATCATTCCACACTCTATGTGCAGATGTGCACCTTCCTGGTAGCCTCAATACCATCTTTACCATCCTCATAATGTCACACTCTTTTATGTGCAGATGTCCACCTTCCTGGTAGCCTGAATACCACCGGTACCATCCTCATCATTTCACACTCTTTTATGTGCAGATGTGCACCTTCCTGGTAGCCTCTATACCATCTGTACCATTCTCATCGTTTCACTCTATGTGCAGATGTGCACCCTCCTGGTAGATTAAACCATCTCTACCATTCTCATCATTCCACACTCTATGTGCAAATGTGCACCTTCCTGGTAGCCTCACTACCAACTGTACCATCCAGATCATTTCACTCTATGTGCAGATGTGCACTTTCTTGGTAGCCTCAATACCATCTGTACCATCCTGATTGTTCCACTCTATGTGCAGATGTGCACCTTCCTGGTAGCCTTTATACCATCTGTACCATTCTCATAATTTCACTCTATGTGCAGATGTGAACCTTCCTGGTAACCTTTATACCATCTGTACCATCCTCATCATTTCACACTCTATGTGCAAATGTGCACCTTCCTGGTAGCCTCTAAATCATCTGTACCATCCTCATCATTCCACACTCTATGTGCAGATGTGCACCTTCCTGGTAGCCTCTATACCATCTGTACCATTCTCATCATTTCACTCTATGTGCAGATGTGCACCTTCCTTGTAGCCTCAATACCATCTGTACCATCCTCATAATTTCACACTCTTTTATGTGCAGATGTGCACCTTCCTGGTAGCCTCAATACCATCTGTACCATCCTCATCATTCCACACTCTATGTGCAGATGTGCACCTTCCTGGTAGCTTCTATACTATCTGTACCATCCTCATCATTTCACACTCTATGTGCAGATGCACACCTTCCTGGTAGCCTCGATACCATCTGTACCATCCCCATCATTTCATACTCTTTTATGTGCAGATGTGCACCTTCCTGATAGCCTCTAAACGATCTGTACCATCCTCATCATTTCACACTAAATGTGCACCTCCCTACTAGCCTCTATACATCTGTACAAGCCTCATCATTTCACACTCTTGTATGTGCAGATGTGCACCTTCCTGGTAGCCTCTATATCATCTGTACCATCCTCATCATTTCATACTGCGTGCAGATGTGCACTTTTCTGGTATCCTCTATACCATCTGTACCATCCTCATCATTTCACACTCTATGTGCAGATGTGCACCTACCTGGTAGCCTCTATACCATCCAGGTCATTTCACTCGATGTGCTGATGTGCACCTTCTTGCTAGCCTCGATACCATCTGTACCATCCTGATCGTTTCACTCTATGTGCAGATGTGCACCTTCCTGGTAACCTCTATACCATCTGTACCAACCTCATCATTTCACACTCTATGTGCAAATGTGCACCTTCCTGGTAGCCTCTAAACCATCTGTACCATCCTCATCATTCCACACTCTATGAGCAGATGTGCACCTTCCTGGTAGCCTCAATACCATCTGTACCATCCTCATCATTTCACACTTTTATGTGCAGATGTGCACCTTCCTGGTAGCCTCTATACCATCTGTACCATCCTCATGATTTCAGACTCTATGTGCAGATGTGCACCTTCCTGGTAGCCTCAATACCATCTGTACCATCCCCATAATTTCACACTCTTTTATGTGCAGATGTGCAACTTCCTGGTAGCCTATATATCATCTGTACCATCCTCATCATTTCACACTTTCTGGTAGCCTCTATACCATCTGTGCCATCCTCATAATTTCACCCTCTATGTGCAGATGTGCACCTTCCTGGTAGCTTCACTACCAACTGTACCATCCAGATCATTTCACTCTATGTGCAGATGCGCACTTTCTTGGTAGCCTCAATACCATCTGTACCATCCTGATTGTTCCACTCTATGTGCAGATATGCACCTTCCTGGTAGCCTTTATACCATCTGTACCATTCTCATCATTTCACTCTATGTGCAGATGTGAACCTTCCTGGTAACCTTTATACCATCTGTACCATCCTCATAATTTCACCCTCTATGTGCAGATGTGCACCTTCCTGGTAGCCTCACTACCAACTGTACCATCCAGATCATTTCACTCTATGTGCAGATGTGCACTTCTTTCTTGGTAGCCTCAATACCATCTGTATCATCCTGATTGTTCCACTCTATGTGCAGATGTGCACCTTCCTGGTAGCCTCTATACCATCTGTACCATTCTCATCATTTCACTCTATGTGCAGATGCGCACCTTCCTGGTAGCCTCAATACCATCTGTACCATCACCATCGTTTCACACTCTTTGATGTGCACCTTCCTGGTTGCTTCTATACCATCTGTACGATCCTCATCATTTCACACTCTATGTGCAGATGTGCACCTTCCTTGTAGCCTCTATACCATCTGGACCATCCTCATTATTTCACACTCTTTGTGCAAATGTGCACCTTCCTGGTAGCCTCCAAACAATCTGTGCCATTCTCATCATTTCAGACTCTGTGCAGATGTGCACTTTCCTACTAGCCTCTGAACCATCTGTACCATTCTCATTGTTTCACTCTATGTGCAGATGTGCACCTTCCTGGTAGACTCTATACCATCTGTACCATCCCCATCATTTCATTCTATGTGCAGATGTGCACCTTCCAGGTAGCCTCTATACTATCTGTACCATCCTCATCATTTCACAATCTAAATGCAAATGTGCACCTTCCTGGTAGCCTCTATACCATCTGTACCATCCTCGTCATGTCACACTCTATGTGCAGATGTGCATCTTCCTGGTAGCTCTATACCATCTGTACCATCCTCATCATTTCACACTCTGTTATGTGCAGATGTGCACCTTCCTGGTAGCCTAAATACAATCTGTACCATCCTCATCATTTCACACTCTTTTATGTGCAGATGTGCACCTTCCTGGTAGCCCCAATACCATCTGTACCATCCTCATCATTTCACACTCTTTTATGTGCAGATGTGCACCTTCCTGGTAGCCTCTATACTATCTGTACCATTCTCATTGGTTCACTCTATGTGCAGATGTGCACCTTCCTGGGAGCCTCTATAACATCTGTACCGTCCTCATCATTTCATTCCATGTGCAGATGTGCACCTTCCTGGTAGCCTCTATACTATCTCTACCATCCTCATCATTTCACACTGTGCACCTTCCTGGTAGCCTCTATACCATCTGTACCATCCTCATCATGTCACACTCTTTGTGCAAATGTGCACCTTCCTGGTAGCCTCTAAACCATCTGTACCATGTTCATCATTTCAGACTCTGTGCAGATGTGCACCATCCTACTAGCCTCTAAACCATCTGTACCATCCTCTTCATTTCACACTCTTTTATGTGCAGATGTGCACCTTCCTGGTAGCCTCAATACCATCTGTACCATCCTCATCATTTCACACTCTATGTGCAGATGCGCACCTTCCTGGTAGCCTCTAAACCATCTGTACCATCCTCATCATTTCAGACTCTATGTGCAGATGTGCACCTTCCTGGTAGCCTCTAAACCATCTGTACCATCCTCATCATTTCACACTCTATGTGCAAATGTGCACCTTCCTGGTAGCCTCTATACCATCTGTACCATCCCCATCGTTTCACACTCTATGTGCAGATGTGCACCTTCCTACTAGCCTCTATACCATCTGTACCATCCTCATCATTTCACACTCTATGTGCAGATGTGCACCTTCCTGGTAACCTCTATACCATCTGTACCATCCTCATGATATCACACTCTTGTGTGCACATTCCTGGTAGCCTCTATACCATCTGTACCATCCTCATCATTTCACTCTATGTGCAGATTTGCACCATCCTGGTAGCCTCTATACATCTGTACCATCCTCATCAGTTCACACTCTTGTACGTGCAGATGTGCACCTTACTGGTAGCTTCTATACCATCTGTACCATCCTCATCATTTCACACTCTTTTCAGTGCAGGTATGCACCTTCCTGGTAGCTTCTATACCATCTGTACCATCCTCACCATTTCACACTCTTTTCAGTGCAGCTATGCACCTTCCTGGTAGCTTCTATACCATCTGTACCATCCTCATCATTTAAGACTCTATGTGCAGATGTGCACCTTCCTGGTAGCCTCACTACCATCCAGATCATTTCACTCTATGTGCAGATGTGCACCTTATTGGTAGCCTTGATACCATCTGTACCATCCTGATCATTTCACTCTATGTGCAGATGTGCACCTTCCTGGTAGCCTCTATACCATTTATACCATCCTCATCATTTCACTCTATGTGCAGATGTGCACCTTCCTGGTAGCTTTTATACCATCTTTACCATCCTCATTGTTTCACACAGTATGATATGATATGGCATTTGTAACACGCCTATACACAAGTTTTTCAAGGCGCACGAGGCGGGGGGGGACAACGGGAGAACAGACAACGATCCTACTAGGCCCGGTGTCATTCAGATCGCGCAACTGCAAGGGTAGGGGGACTGGGAAAAGTGCAAAGGGAAGGGGAGAGGGGGAGTGCAGTACATGGTTAGTAGAATACAAGATAAGTAATAGGGCCAGCTGGTGGCAAGTGCAAGGAGAGTTCAGTAAGTGGTTAGTAGAATACAAGATAAATAATAGGGCCAGCTCGTGGCAAGTGCAAGGTAAGTGCCGGGAGAAGGGGCTGTAGGATACAGAGACAGTCCCGTAGTGCAGGTAGGTAGTATGTGCAGATGTGCACCTTCCTGGTAGCTTCTATACCATCTGTACCATCCCCATCGTTTCACACTCTATGTGCAGATGTGCACCTTCCTACTAGCCTCTATACCATCTGTACCATCCTCATCATTTCACACTCTATGTGCAGATGTGCACCTTCCTGGTAACCTCTATACCATCTGTACCATCCTCATGATATCACACTCTTGTGTGCACATTCCTGGTAGCCTCTATACCATCTGTACCATCCTCATCATTTCACTATATGTGCAGATTTGCACCATCCTGGTAGCCTCTATACATCTGTACCATCCTCATCAGTTCACACTCTTGTACGTGCAGATGTTCACCTTACTGGTAGCTTCTATACCATCTGTACCATCCTCATCATTTCACACTCTTTTCAGTGCAGATATGCACCTTCCTGGTAGCTTCTATACCATCTGTACCATCTGCATCATCCTCATCATTTCACTATATGTGCAGATATGCACCTTCCTGGTAGCCTCTATACAATCTGTACCATCCTCATCATTTCCCAATCTATGTATGTGCAGATGTGCACCTTCTTGGTAGCTTCTATACCATCTGTACCATCCTCATCATTTCACACTCTTGTACGTGCAGATGTGCACCTTCCTGGTAGCTTCTATACCATTTGTGCCATCGGTACCATCCTCATCATTTCACAATCTATGTGCTGATGTGCAACTTCCTGGACGCCTCTATACCATCTTTACCATCCTCATTTCACATTCTTTTATGTCCAGATGTGCACCTTCCTGGTAGCTCTATACCATCTGTACCATCCTCATTTCACACTATTTTATGTGCAGATGTGCACCTTCCTAGTAGCCTCTATACCATCTGGACTATCCTCATCGTTTCACACTCTATGTGCAGATGTGCACCTTCCTGTTAGCCTCTATACCATCTGTACCATCCTCATTTCACACTATTTTATGTGCAGTTGTGCACCCTCCTAGTAGCCTCTATACCATCTGGACTATCCTCATCGTTTCACACTCTATGTGCAGATGTGCACCTTCCTGTTAGCCTCTATACCATCTGTACCATCCTTATTTCACACTATTTTATGTGCAGATGTGCACCTTCGTGTGAGCTTCTATACCATCTATACCATCCTCACCATTTCACACTCTTTACGTGCAGATGTGCACCTTCCTGGTAGCATCTATACCATCTGTATCATCCTCAAAATTTCACTCTATGTGCAGATGTGCACCTTCCTGGTAGCCTCTATACAGTGTGTACCATCCTCATCATTTCCCAATCTATGTGCAGATGTGCACCTTCCTGGTAGCCTCTATATCATCTGTACCATACTCATCATTTCACACACTATGTGCAGATGTGCACCTTCCTACTAGCCTCTATACCATCTGTACGATCCTCATCAGTTCACACTCTATTTGCAGATGTGCAAAATCCTGGTAGCCTCTATACCATCTGTACCATCCTCATCATTTCACATTCTTTAGTGCACATTCCTGGTAGCCTCTATATCATCTGCACCATCCTCATCATTTCACACACTATGTGCAGATGTGCACCTTCCTGGTAGCCTCTATACCATCTGTACCATCCTCATCATTTCACACTATTTTATGTGCAGATGTGCACCTTCCTGGTAGCTACTATACCATCTGTACCATCCTCATCATTTCACACTCTTATGTGCATTTGTGCACCTTCCTGGTAGCTTCTATACCATATGTACCATCCTCATATTTTCACTCTTGTATGTGCAGATGTGCACCTCTTGGTAGCTTCTATACCATCTGTACCATCCTCATCATTTCACACTCTTGTATGTGCGGATGTGCACCTTCCTGGTAGCTTCTATACCATTTGTACCATCAGTACCATCCTCATCATTTCACACTCTATGTGCAGATGTGCACCATTCTGGAAGCCTCAATTCCATCTGTACCATCCTCATCATTTCACAATCTGTGTGCTGATGTGCACCTTCCTGGACGCCTCTATACCATCTTTACCATCCTCATTTGACATTCTTTTATGTGCAGATGTGCACCTTCCTGGTAGCCTCTATACCATCTGTACCATCCTCATTTCACACTATTTTGTGCAGATGTGCACCTTCCTAGTAGCCTCTATACCATCTGGACTATCCTCATCATTTCACACTCTATGTGCAGATGTGCACCTTCCTGTTAGCCTCTATACCATCTGGACTATCCTCATCATTTCACACTCTATGTGCAGATGTGCACCTTCCTGTTAGCCTCTATAACATCTGTACCATCCTCATTGATTCACACTCTATGTGCAAATGTGCAACTTCTTGGTAGCCTCTATACCATCAGTACCATCCTCATCATGTCACACTCTATGTGCAGATGAGCACCTTCCTGGTAGCCTCTATACCATCCTCATCATTTCATACTATTTTATGTGCAGATGTGCACCTTTCTGGTAGCCTCTAAACCATCTGTACCATACTCATCATTTCACACTCTATGTGTAGATGTGCACCATCCTGGTAGATTCAATACCATCTGTACCATCCCCATCAATTCACTCTTTTATGTGCAGATGTGCACCTTCCTGGTTGCTTCTATACCATGTGTACCATGCTCATCATTTCACTTTTATGTCCAGATGTGCACATTCCTGGTAGCCTCTATACCATCTGTACCATCCTCATCATTTCACACTCTATGTGCAGATGTGCACCTTCCTGGTAGCCTCTATACCATCTATACCATCCTCAACATGTCACACTCTATGTGCAGATGTGCACCTTCCTGGTAGCCTATATACCATCTTTACTATCCTCATTGTTTCACACAGTATGATATGATATCATATGATATGGCATTTGTAAGGCGACTATACACTAGTGTTTCAAGGCGCGACGAGGCAGGGGGGGAACAAGGGCAGAACAGACAACAATCCTACTAGGCCAGGTGTCATTCAGATTGTGCAAGTGCAAGGGTAGGGGGACTGGGAAAAGTGCAATGGGAGAGGGGAAGTGCAGTACATGGTTAGTAGAATACAAGATAAATAATAGGGCCAGCTGGTGGCAAGTGCAAGGTAATTGCCGGGAGAAGGGGCTGTAGGCTACAGAGACAGTCCCGTAGTGCAGGTAGGTAGTATGTGCAGATGTGCACCTTCCTGGTAGCTTCAATACCATCTGTACCATCCCCATCGTTTCACACTCTATGTGCAGATGTGCACCTTCCTACTAGCCTCTATACCATCTGTACCATCCTTATCATTTCACACTCTATGTGCAGATGTGCACCTTCCTGGTAGCCTCTATGCCATCCGTACCATCCTCATCATTTAACACTCTTGTACGTGCAGATGTGCACCTTCCTGGTAGCTTCTATACCATCTGTACCATCCTCATCCTTTCACACACTATGTGCAAATGTGCAACTTCTTGGTAGCCTCTATACCATCAGTACCATCCTCATCATGTCACACTCTATGTGCAGATGAGCACCTTCCTGGTAGCCTCTATACCATCTATACCATCCTCATCATTTCATACTCTTTTATGTGCAGATGTGCACCTTCCTGGTAGCCTCTAAACCATCTGTACCATACTCATAATTTCACACTCTTTTATTTGCAGATGTGCACCTTCCTGGTTGCTTCTATACCATGTGTACCATCCTCATCATTTCACACTCTATGTGCAGATGTGCACCTTCCTGGTAGCCTCTATACCATCTATACCATCCTCAACACGTCACACTCTATGTGCAGATGTGCACCTTCCTGGTAGCCTCTCTACCATCTTTACTATCCTCATTGTTTCACACTCTATGTGCAGATGTGCACCTTCCTGTTAGCATCTATACCATCTGTACCATCCTCATTTCACACTATTTTATGTGCAGATGTGCACCTTCGTGTGAGCTTCTATGCCATCTATACCATCCTCACCATTTCACACTCTTTACGTGCAGATGTGCACCTTCCTGGTAGCATCTATACCATCTGTATCATCCTCAAAATTTCACCCTATGTGCAGATGTGCACCTTCCTGGTAGCCTCTATACAGTGTGTACCATCCTCATCATTTCCCAATCTATGTGCAGATGTGCACCTTCCTGGTAGCCTCTATATCATCTGTACCATACTCATCATTTCACACACTATGTGCAGATGTGCACCTTCCTACTAGCCTCTATACCATCTGTACGATCCTCATCAGTTCACACTCTATTTGCAGATGTGCAAAATCCTGGTAGCCTCTATACCATCTGTACCATCCTCATCATTTCACATTCTTTAGTGCACATTCCTGGTAGCCTCTATACCATCTGCACCATCCTCATCATTTCACACACTATGTGCAGATGTGCACCTTCCTGGTAGCCTCTATACCATCTGTACCATCCTCATCATTTCACACTCTTTTATGTGCAGATGTGCACCTTCCTGGTAGCTACTATACCATCTGTACCATCCTCATCATTTCACACTCTTATGTGCATTTGTGCACCTTCCTGGTAGCTTCTATACCATATGTACCATCCTCATATTTTCACTCTTGTATGTGCAGATGTGCACCTCTTGGTAGCTTCTATACCATCTATACCATCCTCATCATTTCACACTCTTGTATGTGCGGATGTGCACCTTCCTGGTAGTTTCTATACCATTTGTACCATCAGTACCATCCTCATCATTTCACACTCTATGTGCAGATGTGCACCATTCTGGAAGCCTCAATTCCATCTGTACCATCCTCATCATTTCACAATCTATGTGCTGATGTGCACCTTCCTGGACGCCTCTATACCATCTTTACCATCCTCATTTCACATTCTTTTATGTGCAGATGTGCACCTTCCTGGTAGCCTCTATACCATCTGTACCATCCTCATTTCACACTATTTTGTGCAGATGTGCACCTTCCTAGTAGCCTCTATACCATCTGGACTATCCTCATCATTTCACACTCTATGTGCAGATGTGCACCTTCCTGTTAGCCTCTATACCATCTGGACTATCCTCATCGTTTCACACTCTATGTGCAGATGTGCACCTTCCTGTTAGCCTCTATACCATCTGTACCATCCTCATTGATTCACACTCTATGTGCAAATGTGAAACTTCTTGGTAGCCTCTATACCATCAGTACCATCCTCATCATGTCACACTCTATGTGCAGATGAGCACCTTCCTGGTAGCCTCTATACCATCCTCATCATTTCATACTATTTTATGTGCAGATGTGCACCTTTCTGGTAGCCTCTAAACCATCTGTACCATACTCATCATTTCACACTCTATGTGTAGATGTGCACCATCCTGGTAGATTCAATACCATCTGTACCATCCCCATCAATTCACTCTTTTATGTGCAGATGTGCACCTTCCTGGTTGCTTCTATACCATGTGTACCATGCTCATCATTTCACTTTTATGTCCAGATGTGCACATTCCTGGTAGCCTCTATACCATCTTTACAATCCTCATTTCACATTCTTTTATGTGCAGATGTGCACCTTCCTGGTAGCCTCTATACCATCTGTACCATCCTCATTTCACACTATTTTGTGCAGATGTGCACTTCCTAGTAGCCTCTATACCATCTGGACTATCCTCATCATTTCACACTCTATGTGCAGATGTGAACCTTCCTGTTAGCCTCTATACCATCTGGACTATCCTCATCGTTTCACACTCTATGTGCAGATGTGCACCTTCCTGTTAGCCTCTATAACATCTGTACCATCCTCATTGATTCACACTCTATGTGCAAATGTGCAACTTCTTGGTAGCCTCTATACCATCAGTACCATCCTCATCATGTCACACTCTATGTGCAGATGAGCACCTTCCTGGTAGCCTCTATACCATCCTCATCATTTCATACTATTTTATGTGCAGATGTGCACCTTTCTGGTAGCCTCTAAACCATCTGTACCATACTCATCATTTCACACTCTATGTGTAGATGTGCACCATCCTGGTAGATTCAATACCATCTGTACCATCCCCATCAATTCACTCTTTTATGTGCAGATGTGCACCTTCCTGGTTGCTTCTATACCATGTGTACCATGCTCATCATTTCACTTTTATGTACAGATGTGCACATTCCTGGTAGCCTCTATACCATCTGTACCATCCTCATCATTTCACACTCTATGTGCAGATGTGCAACTTCCTGGTAGCCTCTATACCATCTATACCATCCTCAACATGTCACACTCTATGTGCAGATGTGCACCTTCCTGGTAGCCTATATACCATCTTTACTATCCTCATTGTTTCACACAGTATGATATGATATCATATGATATGGCATTTGTAACGCGACTATACACTTGTGTTTCAAGGCGCGACGAGGCGGGGGGGAACAAGGGCAGAACAGACAACAATCCTACTAGGCCAGGTGTCATTCAGATTGTGCAAGTGCAAGGGTAGGGGGACTGGGAAAAGTGCAATGGGAGAGGGGAAGTGCAGTACATGGTTAGTAGAATACAAGATAAATAATAGGGCCAGCTGGTGGCAAGTGCAAGCTAATTGCCGGGAGAAGGGGCTGTAGGCTACAGAGACAGTCCCGTAGTGCAGGTAGGTAGTATGTGCAGATGTGCACCTTCCTGGTAGCTTCAATACCATCTGTACCATCCCCATCGTTTCACACTCTATGTGCAGATGTGCACCTTCCTACTAGCCTCTATACCATCTGTACCATCCTTATCATTTCACACTCTATGTGCAGATGTGCACCTTCCTGGTAGCCTCTATACCATCCGTACCATCCTCATCATTTAACACTCTTGTACGTGCAGATGTGCACCTTCCTGGTAGCGTCTATACCATCTGTACCATCCTCATCCTTTCACACACTATGTGCAAATGTGCAACTTCTTGGTAGCCTCTATACCATCAGTACCATCCTCATCATGTCACACTCTATGTGCAGATGAGCACCTTCCTGGTAGCCACTATACCATCTATACCATCCTCATCATTTCATACTCTTTTATGTGCAGATGTGCACCTTCCTGGTAGCCTCTAAACCATCTGTACCATACTCATAATTTCACACTCTTTTATTTGCAGATGTGCACCTTCCTGGTTGCTTCTATACCATGTGTACCATCCTCATCATTTCACACTCTATGTGCAGATGTGCACCTTCCTGGTAGCCTCTATACCATCTATACCATCCTCAACATTTCACACTCTATGTGCAGATGTGCACCTTCCTGGTAGCCTCTATACCATCTTTACTATCCTCATTGTTTCACACAGTATGATATGATATCATATGATATGGCATTTGTAACGCGCCTATACACTAGTGTTTCAAGGCGCGATGAGGCGGGGGGGGGCAACAAGGGCAGAACAGACAACAATCCTACTAGGCCAGGTGTCATTCAGATCGTGCAAGTGCAAGGGTAGGGGGACTGGGAAAAGTGCAAGGGGAGAGGGGAAGTGCAGGACATGGTTAGTAGAATACAAGATAAGTAATAGGGCCAGCTGGTGGCAAGTGCAAGGTAAGTGCCGGGAGAAGGGGCTGTAGGATACAGAGACAGTCCCGTAGTGCAGGTAGGTAGTATGTGCAGATGTGCACCTTCCTGGTAGCTTCAATACCATCTGTACCATCCCCATCGTTTCACACTCTATGTGCAGATGTGCACCTTCCTACTAGCCTCTATACCATCTGTACCATCCTCATCATTTCACACTCTATGTGCAGATGTGCACCTTCCTGGTAGCCTCTATACCATCTGTACCATCCTCATCATTTCACACTCTATGTGCAGATGTGCACCTTCCTGGTAGCCTCTATACCATCTGTACCATCCTCATCATATCACACTCTTGTGTGCACATTCCTGGTAGCCTCTATACCATCCGTACCATCCTCATCATTTCACTCTATGTGCAGATGTGCACCATCCTGATAGCCTCTATACATCTGTACATCCTCATTTAACACTCTTGTACGTGCAGATGTGCACCTCCCTGGTGGCTTCTATACCATCTGTACCATCCTCATCGTTTCACACTATGTGCAGATGTACACCTTCCGGGTAGCCTCTATACCATATGTACCATCCTCATCACTTCACACTCTATGTGCAAATGTGCATCTTCTTGGTAGCCTCTATACCATCAGTACCATCCTCGTCATGTCACACTCTATGTGCAGATGAGCACCTTCGTGGTAGCCTCTATACCATCTATACCATCCTCATCATTTCATACTCTTTTATGTGCAGATGTGCACCTTCCTACTAGCCTCTATACCATCTGTACCATCCTCATCATTTCACACTCTATGTGCAGATGTGCACCTTCCTGGTAGCCTCTATACCATCTGTACCATCCTCATCATTTCACACTCTATGTGCAGATGTGCACCTTCCTGGTAGCCTCTATACCATCTGTACCATCCTCATCATATCACACTCTTGTGTGCACATTCCTGGTAGCCTCTATACCATCCGTACCATCCTCATCATTTCACTCTATGTGCAGATGTGCACCATCCTGGTAGCCTCTATACATCTGTACCATCCTCATTTAACACTCTTGTACGTGCAAATGTGCACCTCCCTGGTGGCTTCTATACCATCTGTACCATCCTCATCCTTTCACACTATGTGCAGATGTACACCTTCCGGGTAGCCTCTATACCATATGTACCATCCTCATCACTTCACACTCTATGTGCAAATGTGCAACTTCTTGGTAGCCTCTATACCATCAGTACCATCCTCATCATGTCACACTATGTGCAGATGAGCACCTTCGTGGTAGCCTCCATACCATCTGTACCATCCTCATCATTTCACACTCTTTTATGTGCAGATGTGCACCTTCCTGGTAGCCTCTATACCATCTGTACCATTCTCATCGTTTCACTCTATGTGCAGATGTGCACCTTCCTGGTAGCCTCTATACTATCTGTACCATCCTCATTATTTCACACTCTTTTATGTGCAGATGTGCACCTTCCTGGTAGACTAAACCATCTCTACCATTCTCATCATTTCAGACTCCATGTGCAGATGTGCACCTTCCCAGTAGCCTCTATACCATCTGTACCATCCTCATCATTTCACACTCTATGTGCAGATGTGCACCTTCCTGGTAGCCTCAATACCATCTGTACCATCCTCATAATTTCACACTCTTTTATGTGCAGTTGTGCACCTTCCTGGTAGCCTCAATACCATCGGTACCATCCTCATCATTCCACACTCTATGTGCAGATGTGCACCTTCCTGGTAGCTTCTATACCATCTGTACCATCCTCATCATTTCACACTCTATGTGCAGATGCACACCTTCCTGGTAGCCTCAATACCATCTGTATAATCCCCATCATTTCATACTCTTTTATGTGCAGATGTGCACCTTCCTGATAGCTTCTAAACGATCTGTACCATCCTCATAATTTCACACTGAATGTGCAAATGTGCACCTTCCTACTAGCCTCTATACATCTGTACGAGCCTCATCATTTCAGACACTTTTATGTGCAGATGTGCACCTTCCTGGTAGCCTCTATATCATCTGTACCATCCTCATCATTTCATACTACATGCAGATGTGCACCTTTCTGGTAGCCTCTATACCATCTGTACCATCCTCATCATTTCACACTCTATGTGCTGATGTGCACCTTCTTGCTAGCCTCGATACCATCTGTACCATCCTGATCGTTTCACTCTATGTGCAGATGTGCACCTTCCTACTAGCCTCTAAACCATATGTACCTTCCTCATCATTCCACACTCTATGTGCAGATGTCCACCTTCCTGGTAGCCTCAATACCATCGGTACCATCCTCATCATTTCACACTCTTTTATGTGCAGATGTGCACCTTCCTGGTAGCCTCTATACCATCTGTACCATTCTCATCGTTTCACTGTATGTGCAGATGTGCACCTTCCTGGTAGCCTCTATACTATCTGTACCATCCTCATCATTTCACAATCTATGTGCAAATGTGCACCTTCCTGGTAGCCTCTAACCCATCTGTACCATCCTCATCATTCCACACTCTATGTGCAGATGTGCACCTTCCTGGTAGCCTCTATACCATCTGTACCATTCTCATCATTTCACTCTATGTGCAGATGTGCACCTTACTGGTAACCTCTGTACCATCTGTGCCATCCTCATCATTTCACAATCTATGTGCAAATGTGCACCTTCCTGGTAGCCTCTAACCCATCTGTACCATCCTCATCATTCCACACTCTATGTGCAGATGTGCACCTTCCTGGTAGACTAAACCATCTCTACCATTCTCATCATTTCAGACTCCAAGTGCAGATGTGCACCTTCCCAGTAGCCTCTATACCATCTGTAACATCCTCATCATTGCACACTCTATGTGCAGATGTGCACCTTCCTGGTAGCCTCAATACCATCTGTACCATCCTCATAATTTCACACTCTTTTATGTGCAGATGTGCACCTTCCTGGTAGCCTCAATACCATCTGTACCATCCTCATCATTCCACACTCTATGTGCAGATGTGCACCTTCCTGGTAGCCTCTATACCATCTGTACCATCCTCATCATTTCACACTCTGTGCAGATGTGCACCTTCCTACTAGCCTCTAAACCATCTGTACCTTCCTCATCATTCCACACTCCATGTGCAGATGTCCACCTTCCTGGTAGCCTGAATACCATCGGTACCATCCTCATCATTTCACACTCTTTTATGTGCAGATGTGCACCTTCCTGGTAGCCTCTATACCATCTGTACCATTCTCATCGTTTCACTCTATGTGCAGATGTGCACCCTCCTGGTAGACTAAACCATCTCTACCATTCTCATCATTCCACACTCTATGTGCAAATGTGCACCTTCCTACTAGGCTCTATACATCTGTACGAGCCTCATCATTTCACACTCTTTTATGTGCAGATGTGCACCTTCCTGGTAGCCTCTATATCATCTGTACCTTCCTCATCATTTCATACTACGTGCAGATGTGCACCTTTCTGGTAGCCTCTATACCATCTGTACCATCCTCATCATTTCACAATCTATGTGCAGATGTGCACCTTCCTGGTAGCCTCTATACCATCCAGGTCATTTCACTCTATGTGCTGATGTGCACCTTCTTGCTAGCCTCGATACCATCTGTACCATCCTGATCGTTTCACTCTATGTGCAGATGTGCACCTTCCTACTAGCCTCTAAACCATTTGTACTTTCCTCATCATTCCACACTCTATGTGCAGATGTCCACCTTCCTGGTAGCCTCAATACCATCGGTACCATCCTCATCATTTCACACTCTTTTATGTGCAGATGTGCACCTTCCTGGTAGCCTCAATACCATCTGTACAATCTGCATCATTTCATACTCTTTTATGTGCAGATGTGCACCTTCCTGATAGCCTCTAAACGATCTGTACCATCCTCATAATTTCACACTGAATGTGCAAATGTGCACCTTCCTACTAGCCTCTATACATCTGTACGAGCCTCATCATTTCAGACTCTTTTATGTGCAGATGGGCACCTTCCTGGTAGCCTCTATATCATCTGTACCATCCTCATCATTTCATACTACGTGCAGATGTGCACCTTTCTGGTAGCCTCTATACCATCTGTACCATCCTCATCATTTCACACTCGATGTGCAGATGTGCACCTTCCTGGTAGCCTCTATACCATCCAGGTCATTTCACTCTATGTGCTGATGTGCACCTTCTTGCTAGCCTTGATACCATCTGTACCATCCTGATCGTTTCACTCTATGTGCAGATGTGCACCTTCCTACTAGCCTCTAAACCATCGGTACCATCCTCATCATTTCACACTCTTTTATGTGCAGATGTGCACCTTCCTGGTAGCCTCTATACCATCTGTACCATTCTCGTCGTTTCACTCTATCTGCAGATGTGCACCTTCCTGGTAGCCTCTATACTATCTGTACCATCCTCATTATTTCACACTCTTTTATGTGCAGATGTGCACCTTCCTGGTAGACTAAACCATCTCTACCATTCTCATCATTTCAGACTCCATGTGCAGATGTGCACCTTCCCAGTAGCCACAATACCATCTGTACCATCCTGATTGTTCCACTCTATGTGCAGATGTGCACCTTCCTGGTAGCCTCAATACCATCTGTACCATCCTCATAATTTCACACTATTTTATGTGCAGATGTGCACCTTCCTGGTAGCCTCAATACCATCTGTACCATCCTCATCATTTCATACTCTTTTATGTGCAGATGTGCACCTTCCTGCTAGCCTCTAAACGATCTGTACCATCCTCATCATTTCACACTAAATGTGCACCTTCCTAATAGCCTCTATACATCTGTACGAGCCTCATCATTTCACACTCTTGTATGTGCAGATGTGCACCTTTCTGGTAGCCTCTATACCATCTGTACCATCTGCATCATTTCACACTCTATGTGCAGATGTGCACCTTCCTGGTAGCCTCTATACCATCCAGGTCATTTCACTCTATGTGCTGATGTGCACCTTCTTGCTAGCCTCGATACCATCTGTACCATCCTGATCGTTTCACTCTATGTGCAGATGTGCACCTTCCTGGTAACCTCTATACCATCTGTACCAACCTCATCATTTCACACTCTATGTGCAAATGTGCACCTTCCTGGTAGCCTCTAAACCATCTGTACCATCCTCATCAGTCCACACTCTATGAGCAGATGTGCACCTTCCTGGTAGCCTCAATACCATCTGTACCATCCTCATCATTTCACACTTTTATGTGCAGATGTGCACCTTCCTGGTAGCCTCTATACCATCTGTACCATCCTCATGATTTCAGACTCTATGTACAGATGTGCACCTTCCTGGTAGCCTCAATACTATCTGTACCATCCCCATAATTTCACACTCTTGTATGTGCAGATGTGCACCTTCCTGGTAGCCTATATATCATCTGTACCATCCTCATCATTTCACACTTTCTGGTAGCCTCTATACCATCTGTGCCATCCTCTTAATTTCACCCTCTACGTGCAGATGTGCACCTTCCTGGTAGCCTCACTACCAACTGTACCATCCAGATCATTTCACTCTATGTGCAGATGTGCACTTTCTTGGTAGCCTCAATACCATCTGTACCATCCTGATTGTTCCACTCTATGTGCAGATGTGCACCTTCCTGGTAGCCTTTATACCATCTGTACCATTCTCATAATTTCACTCTATGTGCAGATGTGAACCTTCCTGGTAACCTTTATACCATCTGTACCATCCTCATCATTTCACACTCTATGTGCAAATGTGCACCTTCCTGGTAGCCTATAAATCATCTGTACCATCCTCATCATTCCACACTCTATGTGCAGATGTGCACCTTCCTGGTAGCCTCTATACCATCTGTACCATTCTCATCATTTCACTCTATGTGCAGATGTGCACCTTCCTTGTAGCCTCAATACCATCTGTACCATCCTCATAATTTCACACTCTTTTATGTGCAGATGTGCACCTTCCTGGTAGCCTCAATACCATCTGTACCATCCTCATCATTCCACACTCTATGTGCAGATGTGCACCTTCCTGGTAGCTTCTATACTATCTGTACCATCCTCATCATTTCACACTCTATGTGCAGATGCACACCTTCCTGGTAGCCTCGATACCATCTGTACCATCCCCATCATTTCATACTCTTTTATGTGAAGATGTGCACCTTCCTGGTAGCCTCTAAACGATCTGTACCATCCTCATCATTTCACACTAAATGTGCAACTCCCTACTAGCCTCTATACATCTGTACGAGCCTCATCATTTCACACTCTTGTATGTGCAGATGTGCACCTTCCTGGTAGCCTCTATATCATCTGTACCATCCTCATCATTTCATACTACGTGCAGATGTGCACTTTTCTGGTATCCTCTATACCATCTGTACCATCCTCATCATTTCACACTCTATGTGCAGATGTGCACCTACCTGGTAGCCTCTATACCATCCAGGTCATTTCACTCGATGTGCTGATGTGCACCTTCTTGCTAGCCTCGATACCATCTGTACCATCCTGATCGTTTCGCTCTATGTGCAGATGTGCACCTTCCTGGTAACCTCTATACCATCTGTACCAACCTCATCATTTCACACTCTATGTGCAAATGTGCACCTTCCTGGTAGCCTCTAAACCATCTGTACCATCCTCATCATTCCACACTCTATGAGCAGATGTGCACCTTCCTGGTAGCCTCAATACCATCTGTACCATCCTCATCATTTCACACTTTTATGTGCAGATGTGCACCTTCCTGGTAGCCTCTATACCATCTGTACCATCCTCATGATTTCAGACTCTATGTGCAGATGTGCACCTTCCTGGTAGCCTCAATACCATCTGTACCATCCCCATAATTTCAAACTCTTTTATGTGCAGATGTGCAACTTCCTGGTAGCCTATATATCATCTGTACCATCCTCATCATTTCACACTTTCTGGTAGCCTCTATACCATCTGTGCCATCCTCATAATTTCACCCTCTATGTGCAGATGTGCACCTTCCTGGTAGCCTCACTACCAACTGTACCATCCAGATCATTTCACTCTATGTGCAGATGCGCACTTTCTTGGTAGCCTCAATACCATCTGTACCATCCTGATTGTTCCACTCTATGTGCAGATGTGCACCTTCCTGGTAGCCTTTATACCATCTGTACCATTCTCATCATTCCACTCTATGTGCAGATGTGAACCTTCCTGGTAACCTTTATACCATCTGTACCATCCTCATAATTTCACCCTCTATGTGCAGATGTGCACCTTCCTGGTAGCCTCACTACCAACTGTACCATCCAGATCATTTCACTCTATGTGCAGATGTGCACTTTCTTGGTAGCCTCAATACCATCTGTATCATCCTGATTGTTCCACTCTATGTGCAGATGTGCACCTTCCTGGTAGCCTCTATACCATCTGTACCATTCTCATCATTTCACTCTATGTGCAGATGCGCACCTTCCTGGTAGCCTCAATACCATCTGTACCATCACCATCGTTTCACACTCTTTGATGTGCAC
The DNA here is from genome assembly GCF_040938575.1 of Ambystoma mexicanum. NCBI lineage: Eukaryota > Metazoa > Chordata > Amphibia > Caudata > Ambystomatidae > Ambystoma > Ambystoma mexicanum. Next base: position 1,308,179,231 of record NC_090928.1, read on the forward strand.
CTTCCTGGTTGCTTCTATACCATCTGTACGATCCTCATCATTTCACACTCTATGTGCAGATGTGCACCTTCCTTGTAGCCTCTATACCATCTGGACCATCCTCATCATTTCACACTCTTTGTGCAAATGTGCACCTTCCTGGTAGCCTCCAAACCATCTGTGCCATTCTCATCATTTCAGACTCTGTGCAGATGTGCACTTTCCTACTAGCCTCTAAACCATCTGTACCATCCTCATCATTTCACACTCTTTTATGTGCAGATGTGCACCTTCCTGGTAGCCTCTATACCATCTGTACCATTCTCATTGTTTCACTCTATGTGCAGATGTGCACCTTCCTGGTAGACTCTATACCATCTGTACCATCCCCATCATTTCATTCTATGTGCAGATGTGCACCTTCCAGGTAGCCTTTATACTATCTGTACCATCCTCATCATTTCACAATCTAAATGCAAATGTGCACCTTCCTGGTAGCCTCTATACCATCTGTACCATCCTCGTCATGTCACACTCTATGTGCAGATGTGCATCTTCCTGGTAGCTCTATACCATCTGTACCATCCTCATCATTTCACACTCTGTTATGTGCAGATGTGCACCTTCCTGGTAGCCTAAATACCATCTGTACCATCCTCATCATTTCACACTCTTTTATGTGCAGATGTGCACCTTCCTGGTAGCCCCAATACCATCTGTACCATCCTCATCATTTCACACTCTTTTATGTGCAGATGTGCACCTTCCTGGTAGCCTCTATACTATCTGTACCATTCTCATTGGTTCACTCTATGTGCAGATGTGCACCTTCCTGGGAGCCTCTATACCATCTGTACCATCCTCATAATTTCATTCCATGTGCAGATGTGCACCTTCCTGGTAGCCTCTATACTATCTCTACCATCCTCATCATTTCACACTGTGCACCTTCCTGGTAGCCTCTATACCACCTGTACCATCCTCATCATGTCACACTCTTTGTGCAAATGTGCACCTTCCTGGTAGCCTCTAAACCATCTGTACCATGTTCATCATTTCAGACTCTGTGCAGATGTGCACCATCCTACTAGCCTCTAAACCATCTGTACCATCCTCTTCATTTCACACTCTTTTATGTGCAGATGTGCACCTTCCTGGTAGCCTCAATACCATCTGTACCATCCTCATCATTTCACACTCTATGTGCAGATGCGCACCTTCCTGGTAGCCTCTAAACCATCTGTACCATCCTCATCATTTCAGACTCTATGTGCAGATGTGCACCTTCCTGGTAGCCTCTAAACCATCTGTACCATCCTCATCATTTCACACTCTATGTGCAAATGTGCACCTTCCTGGTAGCCTCTATACCATCTGTACCATCCTCATCATTTCAGACTCTAAGTGCAGATGTGCACCTTCCTACCAGCCTCTATTCCATCTGTACCAACCTCATCATTTCACACTCTTTTATGTGCAGATGTGCACCTTCCTGGTAGCCTCTATACCATCTGTACCATCCTCATCATTTCACTATGTGCAGATGTGCACCTTCCTGGTAGCCTCTATATCATATGTACCATCCTCATCATTTCACACTACGTGCAGATGTGTACCTTTCTGGTAGCCTCTATACCATCTGTACCATCCTCATCATTTAAGACTCTATGTGCAGATGTGCACCTTCCTGGTAGCCTCACTACCATCCAGATCATTTCACTCTATGTGCAGATGTGCACCTTCCTGGTAGCCTCTATACCATCTATACCATCCTCATCATTTCACTCTATGTGCAGATGTGCACCTTCCTGGTAGCTTCTATACCATCTTTACCATCCTCATTGTTTCACACAGTATGATATGATATGGCATTTGTAACGCGCCTATACACAAGTTTTTCAAGGCGCACGAGGCGGGGGGGACAAGGGGAGAACAGACAACGATCCTACTAGGCCCGGTGTCATTCAGATCGCGCAACTGCAAGGGTAGGGGGACTGGGAAAAGTGCAAAGGGAAGGGGAGAGGGGGAGTGCAGTACATGGTTAGTAGAATACAAGATAAGTAATAGGGCCAGCTGGTGGCAAGTGCAAGGAGAGTTCAGTAAGTGGTTAGTAGAATACAAGATAAATAATAGGGCCAGCTCGTGGCAAGTGCAAGGTAAGTGCCGGGAGAAGGGGCTGTAGGATACAGAGACAGTCCCATAGTGCAGGTAGGTAGTATGTGCAGATGTGCACCTTCCTGGTAGCTTCTATACCATCTGTACCATCCCCATCGTTTCACACTCTATGTGCAGATGTGCACCTTCCTACTAGCCTCTATACCATCTGTACCATCCTCATCATTTCACACTCTATGTGCAGATGTGCACCTTCCTGGTAACCTCTATACCATCTGTACCATCCTCAAGATATCACACTCTTGTGTGCACATTCCTGGTAGCCTCTATACCATCTGTACCATCCTCATCATTTCACTCTATGTGCAGATTTGCACCATCCTGGTAGCCTCTATTCATCTGTACCATCCTCATCAGTTCACACTCTTGTACGTGCAGATGTGCACCTTACTGGTAGCTTCTATACCATCTGTACCATCCTCATCATTTCACACTCTTTTCAGTGCAGGTATGCACCTTCCTGGTAGCTTCTATACCATCTGTACCATCCTCACCATTTCACACTCTTTTCAGTGCAGATATGCACCTTCCTGGTAGCTTCTATACCATCTGTACCATCCTCATCATTTAAGACTCTATGTGCAGATGTGCACCTTCCTGGTAGCCTCACTACCATCCAGATCATTTCACTCTATGTGCAGATGTGCACCTTATTGGTAGCCTTGATACCATCTGTACCATCCTGATCATTTCACTCTATGTGCAGATGTGCACCTTCCTGGTAGCCTCTATACCATCTATACCATCCTCATCATTTCACTCTATGTGCAGATGTGCACCTTCCTGGTAGCTTCTATACCATCTTTACCATCCTCATTGTTTCACACAGTATGATATGATATGGCATTTGTAACACGCCTATACACAAGTTTTTCAAGGCGCACGAGGCGGGGGGGGCAAGGGGAGAACAGACAACGATCCTACTAGGCCCGGTGTCATTCAGATCGCGCAACTGCAAGGGTAGGGGGACTGGGAAAAGTGCAAAGGGAAGGGTAGAGGGGGAGTGCAGTACATGGTTAGTAGAATACAAGATAAGTAATAGGGCCAGCTGGTGGCAAGTGCAAGGAGAGTTCAGTAAGTGGTTAGTAGAATACAAGATAAATAATAGGGCCAGCTCGTGGCAAGTGCAAGGTAAGTGCCGGGAGAAGGGGCTGTAGGATACAGAGACAGTCCCGTAGTGCAGGTAGGTAGTATGTGCAGATGTGCACCTTCCTGGTAGCTTCTATACCATCTGTACCATCCCCATCGTTTCACACTCTATGTGCAGATGTGCACCTTCCTACTAGCCTCTATACCATCTGTACCATCCTCATCATTTCACACTCTATGTGCAGATGTGCACCTTCCTGGTAACCTCTATACCATCTGTACCATCCTCATGATATCACACTCTTGTGTGCACATTCCTGGTAGCCTCTATACCATCTGTACCATCCTCATCATTTCACTATATGTGCAGATTTGCACCATCCTGGTAGCCTCTATACATCTGTACCATCCTCATCAGTTCACACTCTTATACATGCAGATGTGCACCTTACTGGTAGCTTCTATACCATCTGTACCATCCTCATCATTTCACACTCTTTTCAGTGCAGATATGCACCTTCCTGGTAGCTTCTATACCATCTGTACCATCCTCACCATTTCACACTCTTTTCAGTGCAGATATGCACCTTCCTGGTAGCTTCTATACCACCTGTACCATCCTCATCATTTCACACACTTTATGTGCAGATGTGCACCTTCCTGGTAGCATCTATACCATCTGTACCATCTGAATCATCCTCATCATTTCACTATATGTGCAGATATGCACCTTCCTGGTAGCCTCTATACAATCTGTACCATCCTCATCATTTCCCAATCTATGTATGTGCAGATGTGCACCTTCTTGGTAGCTTCTATACCATCTGTACCATCCTCATCATTTCACACTCTTGTACGTGCAGATGTGCACCTTCCTGGTAGCTTCTATACCATTTGTACCATCGGTACCATCCTCATCATTTCACAATCTATGTGCTGATGTGCAACTTCCTGGACGCCTCTATACCATCTTTACCATCCTCATTTCACATTCTTTTATGTCCAGATGTGCACCTTCCTGGTAGCTCTATACCATCTGTACCATCCTCATTTCACACTATTTTATGTGCAGATGTGCACATTCCTAGTAGCCTCTATACCATCTGGACTATCCTCATCGTTTCACACTCTATGTGCAGATGTGCACCTTCCTGTTAGCCTCTATACCATCTGTACCATCCTCATTTCACACTATTTTATGTGCAGATGTGCACCCTCCTAGTAGCCTCTATACCATCTGGACTATCCTCATCGTTTCACACTCTATGTGCAGATGTGCACCTTCGTGTTAGCTTCTATACATTCTATACCATCCTCACCATTTCACACTCTTTACGTGCAGATGTGCACCTTCCTGGTAGCATCTATACCATCTGTATCATCCTCAAAATTTCACTCTATGTGCAGATGTGCACCTTCCTGGTAGCCTCTATACAGTGTGTACCATCCTCATCATTTCCCAATCTATGTGCAGATGTGCACCTTCCTGGTAGCCTCTATATCATCTGTACCATACTCATCATTTCACACACTATGTGCAGATGTGCACCTTCCTACTAGCCTCTATACCATCTGTAGGATCCTCATCAGTTCACACTCTATTTGCAGATGTGCAAAATCCTGGTAGCCTCTATACCATCTGTACCATCCTCATCATTTCACATTCTTTAGTGCACATTCCTGGTAGCCTCTATACCATCTGCACCATCCTCATCATTTCACACACTATGTGCAGATGTGCACCTTCCTGGTAGCCTCTATACCATCTGTACCATCCTCATCATTTCACACTCTTTTATGTGCAGATGTGCACCTTCCTGGTAGCTACTATACCATCTGTACCATCCTCATCATTTCACACTCTTATGTGCATTTGTGCACCTTCCTGGTAGCTTCTATACCATATGTACCATCCTCATATTTTCACTCTTGTATGTGCAGATGTGCACCTCTTGGTAGCTTCTATACCATCTGTACCATCCTCATCATTTCACACTCTTGTATGTGCGGATGTGCACCTTCCTGGTAGCTTCTATACCATTTGTACCATCAGTACCATCCTCATCATTTCACACTCTATGTGCAGATGTGCACCATTCTGGAAGCCTCAATTCCATCTGTACCATCCTCATCATTTCACAATCTATGTGCTGATGTGCACCTTCCTGGACGCCTCTATACCATCTTTACCATCCTCATTTCACATTCTTTTATGTGCAGATGTGCACCTTCCTGGTAGCCTCTATACCATCTGTACCATCCTCATTTCACACTATTTTGTGCAGATGTGCACCTTCCTAGTAGCCTCTATACCATCTGGACTATCCTCATCATTTCACACTCTATGTGCAGATGTGCACCTTCCTGTTAGCCTCTATACCATCTGGACTATCCTCATCGTTTCACACTCTATGTGCAGATGTGCACCTTCCTGTTAGCCTCTATAACATCTGTACCATCCTCATTGATTCACACTCTATGTGCAAATGTGCAACTTCTTGGTAGCCTCTATACCATCAGTACCATCCTCATCATGTCACACTCTATGTGCAGATGACCACCTTCCTGGTAGCCTCTATACCATCCTCATCATTTCATACTATTTTATGTGCAGATGTGCACCTTTCTGGTAGCCTCTAAACCATTTGTACCATACTCATCATTTCACACTCTATGTGTAGATGTGCACCATCCTGGTAGATTCAATACCATCTGTACCATCCCCATCAATTCACTCTTTTATGTGCAGATGTGCACCTTCCTGGTTGCTTCTATACCATGTGTACCATGCTCATCATTTCACTTTTATGTCCAGATGTGCACATTCCTGGTAGCCTCTATACCATCTGTACCATCCTCATCATTTCACACTCTATGTGCAGATGTGCACCTTCCTGGTAGCCTCTATACCATCTATACCATCCTCAACATGTCACACTCTATGTGCAGATGTGCACCTTCCTGGTAGCCTATATACCATCTTTACTATCCTCATTGTTTCACACAGTATGATATGATATCATATGATATGGCATTTGTAACGCGACTATACACTAGTGTTTCAAGGCGCGACGAGGCAGGGGGGAACAAGGGCAGAACAGACAACAATCCTACTAGGCCAGGTGTCATTCAGATTGTGCAAGTGCAAGGGTAGGGGGACTGGGAAAAGTGCAATGGGAGAGGGGAAGTGCAGTACATGGTTAGTAGAATACAAGATAAATAATAGGGCCAGCTGGTGGCAAGTGCAAGGTAATTGCCGGGAGAAGGGGCTGTAGGCTACAGAGACAGTCCTGTAGTGCAGGTAGGTAGTATGAGCAGATGTGCACCTTCCTGGTAGCTTCAATACCATCTGTACCATCCCCATCGTTTCACACTCTATGTGCAGATGTGCACCTTCCTACTAGCCTCTATACCATCTGTACCATCCTCATCATTTAACACTCTTGTACATGCAGATGTGCACCTTCCTGGTAGCTTCTATACCATCTGTACCATCCTCATCCTTTCACACACTATGTGCAAATGTGCAACTTCTTGGTAGCCTCTATACCATCAGTACCATCCTCATCATGTCACACTCTATATGCAGATGAGCACCTTCCTGGTAGCCTCTATACCATCTATACCATCCTCATCATTTCATACTCTTTTATGGGCAGATGTGCACCTTCCTGGTAGCCTCTAAACCATCTGTACCATACTCATAATTTCACACTCTTTTATTTGCAGATGTGCACCTTCCTGGTTGCTTCTATACCATGTGTACCATCCTCATCATTTCACACTCTATGTGCAGATGTGCACCTTCCTGGTAGCCTCTATACCATCTATACCATCCTCAACACGTCACACTCTATGTGCAGATGTGCACCTTCCTGGTAGCCTCTATACCATCTTTACTATCCTCATTGTTTCACACTCTATGTGCAGATGTGCACCTTCCTGTTAGCCTCTATACCATCTGTACCATCCTCATTTCACACTATTTTATGTGCAGATGTGCACCTTCGTGTGAGCTTCTATGCCATCTATACCATCCTCACCATTTCACACTCTTTACGTGCAGATGTGCACCTTCCTGGTAGCATCTATACCATCTGTATCATCCTCAAAATTTCACCCTATGTGCAGATGTGCACCTTCCTGGTAGCCTCTATACAGTGTGTACCATCCTCATCATTTCCCAATCTATGTGCAGATGTGCACCTTCCTGGTAGCCTCTATATCATCTGTACCATACTCATCATTTCACACTCTATGTGCAGATGTGCACCTTCCTACTAGCCTCTATACCATCTGTACGATCCTCATCAGTTCACACTCTATTTGCAGATGTGCAAAATCCTGGTAGCCTCTATACCATCTGTACCATCCTCATCATTTCACATTCTTTAGTGCACATTCCTGGTAGCCTCTATACCATCTGCACCATCCTCATCATTTCACACACTATGTGCAGATGTGCACCTTCCTGGTAGCCTCTATACCATCTGTACCATCCTCATCATTTCACTATGTGCAGATGTGCACCTTCCTGGTAGCCTCTATATCATATGTACCATCCTCATCATTTCACACTACGTGCAGATGTGTACCTTTCTGGTAGCCTCTATACCATCTGTACCATCCTCATCATTTAAGACTCTATGTGCAGATGTGCACCTTCCTGGTAGCCTCACTACCATCCAGATCATTTCACTCTATGTGCAGATGTGCACCTTATTGGTAGCCTTGATACCATCTCTACCATCCTGATCATTTCACTCTATGTGCAGATGTGCACCTTCCTGGTAGCCTCTATACCATCTATACCATCCTCATCATTTCACTCTATGTGCAGATGTGCACCTTCCTGGTACCTTCTATACCATCTTTACTATCCTCATTGTTTTACACAGTATGATATGATATGGCATTTGTAACGCGCCTATACACAAGTTTTTCAAGGCGCACGAGGCGGGGGGGACAAGGGGAGAACAGACAACGATCCTACTAGGCCCGGTGTCATTCAGATCGCGCAACTGCAAGGGTAGGGGGACTGGGAAAAGTGCAAAGGGAAGGGGAGAGGGGGAGTGCAGTACATGGTTAGTAGAATACAAGATAAGTAATAGGGCCAGCTGGTGGCAAGTGCAAGGAGAGTTCAGTAAGTGGTTAGTAGAATACAAGATAAATAATAGGGCCAGCTCGTGGCAAGTGCAAGGTAAGTGCCGGGAGAAGGGGCTGTAGGATACAGAGACAGTCCCATAGTGCAGGTAGGTAGTATGTGCAGATGTGCACCTTCCTGGTAGCTTCTATACCATCTGTACCATCCCCATCGTTTCACACTCTATGTGCAGATGTGCACCTTCCTACTAGCCTCTATACCATCTGTACCATCCTCATCATTTCACACTCTATGTGCAGATGTGCACCTTCCTGGTAACCTCTATACCATCTGTACCATCCTCATGATATCACACTCTTGTGTGCACATTCCTGGTAGCCTCTATACCATCTGTACCATCCTCATCATTTCACTCTATGTGCAGATTTGCACCATCCTGGTAGCCTCTATTCATCTGTACCATCCTCATCAGTTCACACTCTTGTACGTGCAGATGTGCACCTTACTGGTAGCTTCTATACCATCTGTACCATCCTCATCATTTCACACTCTTTTCAGTGCAGGTATGCACCTTCCTGGTAGCTTCTATACCATCTGTACCATCCTCACCATTTCACACTCTTTTCAGTGCAGATATGCACCTTCCTGGTAGCTTCTATACCATCTGTACCATCCTCATCATTTAAGACTCTATGTGCAGATGTGCACCTTCCTGGTAGCCTCACTACCATCCAGATCATTTCACTCTATGTGCAGATGTGCACCTTATTGGTAGCCTTGATACCATCTGTACCATCCTGATCATTTCACTCTATGTGCAGATGTGCACCTTCCTGGTAGCCTCTATACCATCTATACCATCCTCATCATTTCACTCTATGTGCAGATGTGCACCTTCCTGGTAGCTTCTATACCATCTTTACCATCCTCATTGTTTCACACAGTATGATATGATATGGCATTTGTAACACGCCTATACACAAGTTTTTCAAGGCGCACGAGGCGGGGGGGCAAGGGGAGAACAGACAACGATCCTACTAGGCCCGGTGTCATTCAGATCGCGCAAATGCAAGGGTAGGGGGACTGGGAAAAGTGCAAAGGGAAGGGGAGAGGGGGAGTGCAGTACATGGTTAGTAGAATACAAGATAAGTAATAGGGCCAGCTGGTGGCAAGTGCAAGGAGAGTTCAGTAAGTGGTTAGTAGAATACAAGATAAATAATAGGGCCAGCTCGTGGCAAGTGCAAGGTAAGTGCCGGGAGAAGGGGCTGTAGGATACAGAGACAGTCCCGTAGTGCAGGTAGGTAGTATGTGCAGATGTGCACCTTCCTGGTAGCTTCTATACCATCTGTACCATCCCCATCGTTTCACACTCTATGTGCAGATGTGCACCTTCCTACTAGCCTCTATACCATCTGTACCATCCTCATCATTTCACACTCTATGTGCAGATGTGCACCTTCCTGGTAACCTCTATACCATCTGTGCCATCCTCATGATGTCACACTCTTGTGTGCACATTCCTGGTAGCCTCTATACCATCTGTACCATCCTCATCATTTCACTATATGTGCAGATTTGCACCATCCTGGTAGCCTCTATACATCTGTACCATCCTCATCAGTTCACACTCTTATACATGCAGATGTGCACCTTACTGGTAGCTTCTATACCATCTGTACCATCCTCATCATTTCACACTCTTTTCAGTGCAGATATGCACCTTCCTGGTAGCTTCTATACCATCTGTACCATCCTCACCATTTGCAGGAAGGTAAGTAAGTGGGCACCACTTGTTTAAATTCACTTTCAAACAGATCAAAAAAGGTTGAGGTTATAAATCATCTTTCAAAAAATTCACAGGAGCTGGCTACGATGAGTCTGGAGACACCCTGACTCGTGGAACACAAAAATATGCAGAAGACCAGGTAACAAACCTGGCCACACAGCCGCTCTCTGTATAAGCCCTACCAAGGGCAGTGCAATTTGCAAAATTAGAGTCAACTAGTAAATGTTCACTGCATTTACAGAATGTAACTCATCCAAATAAATCTCTTAGTCGGATCCAAAAGTAATATGCGTTTATCAAAAAGAAAATTCCAAGTTGGTCACTAATAAAATCTTAGTGAGGCCGCGGCTAACTCATCCCATAATTGTTATAAACATAAAGTGCCAATGCATTTCGGAGCATACAGCTCCTTCATCAGGGCAGGTCTAATTTACACAAACTGCTTCTGCCGTCTCCCGCTTAGGTGCCTTTCCACGTTCCTTCACCGGCTCTCCGGAGGTTCTTCCCTTCGGCCTATACTCCTTGCTCCGTAAGGCAGATGTGCACCTTCCTGGTAGCTCTATACCATCTGTACCATCCTCATTTCACACTATTTTATGTGCAGATGTGCACCTTCCTAGTAGCCTCTATACCATCTGGACTATCCTCATCGTTTCACACTCTATGTGCAGATGTGCACCTTCCTGTTAGCCTCTATACCATCTGTACCATCCTCATTTCACACTATTTTATGTGCAGTTGTGCACCCTCCTAGTAGCCTCTATACCATCTGGACTATCCTCATCGTTTCACACTCTATGTGCAGATGTGCACCTTCGTGTTAGCTTCTATACCATCTATACCATCCTCACCATTTCACACTCTTTACGTGCAGATGTGCACCTTCCTGGTAGCATCTATACCATCTGTATCATCCTCAAAATTTCACTCTATGTGCAGATGTGCACCTTCCTGGTAGCCTCTATACAGTGTGTACCATCCTCATCATTTCCCAATCTATGTGCAGATGTGCACCTTCCTGGTAGCCTCTATATCATCTGTACCATACTCATCATTTCACACACTATGTGCAGATGTGCACCTTCCTACTAGCCTCTATACCATCTGTAGGATCCTCATCAGTTCACACTCTATTTGCAGATGTGCAAAATCCTGGTAGCCTCTATACCATCTGTACCATCCTCATCATTTCACATTCTTTAGTGCACATTCCTGGTAGCCTCTATACCATCTGCACCATCCTCATCATTTCACACACTATGTGCAGATGTGCACCTTCCTGGTAGCCTCTATACCATCTGTACCATCCTCATCATTTCACACTCTTTTATGTGCAGATGTGCACCTTCCTGGTAGCTACTATACCATCTGTACCATCCTCATCATTTCACACTCTTATGTGCATTTGTGCACCTTCCTGGTAGCTTCTATACCATATGTACCATCCTCATATTTTCACTCTTGTATGTGCAGATGTGCACCTCTTGGTAGCTTCTATACCATCTGTACCATCCTCATCATTTCACACTCTTGTATGTGCGGATGTGCACCTTCCTGGTAGCTTCTATACCATTTGTACCATCAGTACCATCCTCATCATTTCACACTCTATGTGCAGATGTGCACCATTCTGGAAGCCTCAATTCCATCTGTACCATCCTCATCATTTCACAATCTATGTGCTGATGTGCACCTTCCTGGACGCCTCTATACCATCTTTACCATCCTCATTTCACATTCTTTTATGTGCAGATGTGCACCTTCCTGGTAGCCTCTATACCATCTGTACCATCCTCATTTCACACTATTTTGTGCAGATGTGCACCTTCCTAGTAGCCTCTATACCATCTGGACTATCCTCATCATTTCACACTCTATGTGCAGATGTGCACCTTCCTGTTAGCCTCTTTACCATCTGGACTATCCTCATCGTTTCACACTCTATGTGCAGATGTGCACCTTCCTGTTAGCCTCTATAACATCTGTACCATCCTCATTGATTCACACTCTATGTGCAAATGTGCAACTTCTTGGTAGCCTCTATACCATCAGTACCATCCTCATCATGTCACACTCTATGTGCAGATGACCACCTTCCTGGTAGCCTCTATACCATCATCATCATTTCATACTATTTTATGTGCAGATGTGCACCTTTCTGGTAGCCTCTAAACCATCTGTACCATACTCATCATTTCACACTCTATGTGTAGATGTGCACCATCCTGGTAGATTCAATACCATCTGTACCATCCCCATCAATTCACTCTTTTATGTGCAGATGTGCACCTTCCTGGTTGCTTCTATACCATGTGTACCATGCTCATCATTTCACTTTTATGTCCAGATGTGCACATTCCTGGTAGCCTCTATACCATCTGTACCATCCTCATCATTTCACACTCTATGTGCAGATGTGCACCTTCCTGGTAGCCTCTATACCATCTATACCATCCTCAACATGTCACACTCTATGTGCAGATGTGCACCTTCCTGGTAGCCTATATACCATCTTTACTATCCTCATTGTTTCACACAGTATGATATGATATCATATGATATGGCATTTGTAACGCGACTATACACTAGTGTTTCAAGGCGCGACGAGGCAGGGGGGAACAAGGGCAGAACAGACAACAATCCTACTAGGCCAGGTGTCATTCAGATTGTGCAAGTGCAAGGGTAGGGGGACTGGGAAAAGTGCAATGGGAGAGGGGAAGTGCAGTACATGGTTAGTAGAATACAAGATAAATAATAGGGCCAGCTGGTGGCAAGTGCAAGGTAATTGCCGGGAGAAGGGGCTGTAGGCTACAGAGACAGTCCCGTAGTGCAGGTAGGTAGTATGAGCAGATGTGCACCTTCCTGGTAGCTTCAATACCATCTGTACCATCCCCATCGTTTCACACTCTATGCGCAGATGTGCACCTTCCTACTAGCCTCTATACCATCTGTACCATCCTCATCATTTAACACTCTTGTACATGCAGATGTGCACCTTCCTGGTAGCTTCTATACCATCTGTACCATCCTCATCCTTTCACACACTATGTGCAAATGTGCAACTTCTTGGTAGCCTCTATACCATCAGTACCATCCTCATCATGTCACACTCTATGTGCAGATGAGCACCTTCCTGGTAGCCTCTATACCATCTATACCATCCTCATCATTTCATACTCTTTTATGGGCAGATGTGCACCTTCCTGGTAGCCTCTAAACCATCTGTACCATACTCATAATTTCACACTCTTTTATTTGCAGATGTGCACCTTCCTGGTTGCTTCTATACCATGTGTACCATCCTCATCATTTCACACTCTATGTGCAGATGTGCACCTTCCTGGTAGCCTCTATACCATCTATACCATCCTCAACACGTCACACTCTATGTGCAGATGTGCACCTTCCTGGTAGCCTCTATACCATCTTTACTATCCTCATTGTTTCACACTCTATGTGCAGATGTGCACCTTCCTGTTAGCCTCTATACCATCTGTACCATCCTCATTTCACACTATTTTATGTGCAGATGTGCACCTTCGTGTGAGCTTCTATGCCATCTATACCATCCTCACCATTTCACACTCTTTACGTGCAGATGTGCACCTTCCTGGTAGCATCTATACCATCTGTATCATCCTCAAAATTTCACCCTATGTGCAGATGTGCACCTTCCTGGTAGCCTCTATACAGTGTGTACCATCCTCATCATTTCCCAATCTATGTGCAGATGTGCACCTTCCTGGTAGCCTCTATATCATCTGTACCATACTCATCATTTCACACACTATATGCAGATGTGCACCTTCCTACTAGCCTCTATACCATCTGTACGATCCTCATCAGTTCACACTCTATTTGCAGATGTGCAAAATCCTGGTAGCCTCTATACCATCTGTACCATCCTCATCATTTCACATTCTTTAGTGCACATTCCTGGTAGCCTCTATACCATCTGCACCATCCTCATCATTTCACACACTATGTGCAGATGTGCACCTTCCTGGTAGCCTCTATACCATCTGTACCATCCTCATCATTTCACACTCTTTTATGTGCAGATGTGCACCTTCCTGGTAGCTACTATACCATCTGTACCATCCTCATCATTTCACACTCTTATGTGCATTTGTGCACCTTCCTGGTAGCTTCTATACCATATGTACCATCCTCATATTTTCACTCTTGTATGTGCAGATGTGCACCTCTTGGTAGCTTCTATACCATCTATACCATCCTCAGCATTTCACACTCTTGTATGTGCGGATGTGCACCTTCCTGGTAGCTTCTATACCATTTGTACCATCAGTACCATCCTCATCATTTCACACTCTATGTGCAGATGTGCACCATTCTGGAAGCCTCAATTCCATCTGTACCATCCTCATCATTTCACAATCTATGTGCTGATGTGCACCTTCCTGGACGCCTCTATACCATCTTTGCCATCCTCATTTCACATTCTTTTATGTGCAGATGTGCACCTTCCTGGTAGCCTCTATACCATCTGTACCATCCTCATTTCACACTATTTTGTGCAGATGTGCACCTTCCTAGTAGCCTCTATACCATCTGGACTATCCTCATCATTTCACACTCTATGTGCAGATGTGCACCTTCCTGTTAGCCTCTATACCATCTGGACTATCCTCATCGTTTCACACTCTATGTGCAGATGTGCACCTTCCTGTTAGCCTCTATAACATCTGTACCATCCTCATTGATTCACACTCTATGTGCAAATGTGCAACTTCTTGGTAGCCTCTATACCATCAGTACCATCCTCATCATGTCACACTCTATGTGCAGATGACCACCTTCCTGGTAGCCTCTATACCATCCTCATCATTTCATACTATTTTATGTGCAGATGTGCACCTTTCTGGTAGCCTCTAAACCATCTGTACCATACTCATCATTTCACACTCTATGTGTAGATGTGCACCATCCTGGTAGATTCAATACCATCTGTACCATCCCCATCAATTCACTCTTTTATGTGCAGATGTGCACCTTCCTGGTTGCTTCTATACCATGTGTACCATGCTCATCATTTCACTTTTATGTCCAGATGTGCACATTCCTGGTAGCCTCTATACCATCTTTACCATCCTCATTTCACATTCTTTTATGTGCAGATGTGCACCTTCCTGGTAGCCTCTATACCATCTGTACCATCCTCATTTCACACTATTTTGTGCAGATGTGCACCTTCCTAGTAGCCTCTATACCATCTGGACTATCCTCATCATTTCACACTCTATGTGCAGATGTGCACCTTCCTGTTAGCCTCTATACCATCTGGACTATCCTCATCGTTTCACACTCTATGTGCAGATGTGCACCTTCCTGTTAGCCTCTATAACATCTGTACCATCCTCATTGATTCACACTCTATGTGCAAATGTGCAACTTCTTGGTAGCCTCTATACCATCAGTACCATCCTCATCATGTCACACTCTATGTGCAGATGAGCACCTTCCTGGTAGCCTCTATACCATCCTCATCATTTCATACTATTTTATGTGCAGATGTGCACCTTTCTGGTAGCCTCTAAACCATCTGTACCATACTCATCATTTCACACTCTATGTGTAGATGTGCACCATCCTAGTAGATTCAATACCATCTGTACCATCCCCATCAATTCACTCTTTTATGTGCAGATGTGCACCTTCCTGGTTGCTTCTATACCATGTGTACCATGCTCATCATTTCACTTTTATGTCCAGATGTGCACATTCCTGGTAGCCTCTATACCATCTGTACCATCCTCATCATTTCACACTCTATGTGCAGATGTGCAACTTCCTGGTAGCCTCTATACCATCTATACCATCCTCAACATGTCACACTCTATGTGCAGATGTGCACCTTCCTGGTAGCCTATATACCATCTTTACTATCCTCATTGTTTCACACAGTATGATATGATATCATATGATATGGCATTTGTAACGCGACTATACACTAGTGTTTCAAGGCGCGACGAGGCAGGGGGGGAACAAGGGCAGAACAGACAACAATCCTACTAGGCCAGGTGTCATTCAGATTGTGCAAGTGCAAGGGTAGGGGGACTGGGAAAAGTGCAATGGGAGAGGGGAAGTGCAGTACATGGTTAGTAGAATACAAGATAAATAATAGGGCCAGCTGGTGGCAAGTGCAAGGTAATTGCCGGGAGAAGGGGCTGTAGGCTACAGAGACAGTCCCGTAGTGCAGGTAGGTAGTATGTGCAGATGTGCACCTTCCTGGTAGCTTCAATACCATCTGTACCATCCCCATCGTTTCACACTCTATGTGCAGATGTGCACCTTCCTACTAGCCTCTATACCATCTGTACCATCCTTATCATTTCACACTCTATGTGCAGATGTGCACCTTCCTGGTAGCCTCTATACCATCCGTACCATCCTCATCATTTAACACTCTTGTACGTGCAGATGTGCACCTTCCTGGTAGCTTCTATACCATCTGTACCATCCTCATCATATCACACTCTTGTGTGCACATTCCTGGTAGCCTCTATACCATCCGTACCATCCTCATCATTTCACTCTATGTGCAGATGTGCACCATCCTGGTAGCCTCTATACATCTGTACCATCCTCATTTAACACTCGTGTACGTGCAGATGTGCACCTCCCTGGTGGCTTCTATACCATCTGTACCATCCTCATCATGTCACACTATGTGCAGATGAGCACCTTCGTGGTAGCCTCCATAACATCTGTACCATCCTCATCATTTCACACTCTTTTATGTGCAGATGTGCACCTTCCTGGTAGCTTCTATGCCATATGTACCATCCTCATCTTTTCACTCTTGTATGTGCAGATGTGCACCTTCCTGGTAGCTTCTATACCATCTACACCATCCTCAACATTTCACACTCTTGTATGTGCAGATGTGCACCTTCCTGGTAGCTTCTATACCATTTGTACCATCGGTACCATCCTCATCATTTCACACCCTATGTGCAGATGTGCACCTTCCTGGAAGCCTCTATTCCATCTGTACCATCCTCATCATTTCACACTCTATGTGCAGATGTGCACCTTCCTGGTAGCCTCTATACCATCTTTACTATCCTCATTGTTTCACACAGTATGATATGATATCATATGATATGGCATTTGTAACGCGCCTATACACTAGTGTTTCAAGGCGCGATGAGGCAGGGGGGGGCAACAAGGGCAGAACAGACAACAATCCTACTAGGCCAGGTGTCATTCAGATCGCGCAAGTGCAAGGGTAGGGGGACTGGGAAAAGTGCAAGGGGAGAGGGGAAGTGCAGTACATGGTTAGTAGAATACAAGATAAGTAATAGGGCCAGCTGGTGGCTAGTGCAAGGTAAGTGCCGGGAGAAGGGGCTGTAGGATACAGACAGTCCCGTAGTGCAGGTAGGTAGTATGTGCAGATGTGCACCTTCCTGGTAGCTTCAATACCATCTGTACCATCCCCATCGTTTCACACTCTATGTGCAGATGTGCACCTTCCTACTAGCCTCTATACCATCTGTACCATCCTCATCATTTCACACTCTATGTGCAGATGTGCACCTTCCTGGTAGCCTCTATACCATCTGTACCCTCCTCATCATTTCACACTCTATGTGCAGATGTGCACCTTCCTGGTAGCCTCTATACCATCTGTACCATCCTCATCATATCACACTCTTGTGTGCACATTCCTGGTAGCCTCTATACCATCCGTACCATCCTCATCATTTCACTCTATGTGCAGATGTGCACCATCCTGATAGCCTCTATACATCTGTACATCCTCATTTAACACTCTTGTACGTGCAGATGTGCACCTCCCTGGTGGCTTCTATACCATCTGTACCATCCTCATCGTTTCACACTATGTGCAGATGTACACCTTCCGGGTAGCCTCTATACCATATGTACCATCCTCATCACTTCACACTCTATGTGCAAATGTGCATCTTCTTGGTAGCCTCTATACCATCAGTACCATCCTCATCATGTCGCACTCTATGTGCAGATGAGCACCTTCGTGGTAGCCTCTATACCATCTATACCATCCTCATCATTTCATACTCTTTTATGTGCAGATGTGCACCTTCCTACTAGCCTCTATACCATCTGTACCATCCTCATCATTTCACACTCTATGTGCAGATGTGCACCTTCCTGGTAGCCTCTATACCATCTGTACCATCCTCATCATTTCACACTCTATGTGCAGATGTGCACCTTCCTGGTAGCCTATATACCATCTTTACTATCCTCATTGTTTCACACAGTATGATATGATATCATATGATATGGCATTTGTAACGCGACTATACACTAGTGTTTCAAGGCGCGACGAGGCAGGGGGGAACAAGGGCAGAACAGACAATAATCCTACTAGGCCAGGTGTCATTCAGATTGTGCAAGTGCAAGGGTAGGGGGACTGGGAAAAGTGCAATGGGAGAGGGGAAGTGCAGTACATGGTTAGTAGAATACAAGATAAATAGTAGGGCCAGCTGGTGGCAAGTGCAAGGTAATTGCGGGAGAAGGGGCTGTAGGCTACAGAGACAGTCCCGTAGTGCAGGTAGGTAGTATGTGCAGATGTGCACCTTCCTGGTAGCTTCAATACCATCTTTACCATCCCCATCGTTTCACACTCTATGTGCAGATGTGCACCTTCCTACTAGCCTCTATACCATCTGTACCATCCTTATCATTTCACACTCTATGTGCAGATGTGCACCTTCCTGGTAGCCTCTATACCATCCGTACCATCCTCATCATTTAACACTCTTGTACGTGCAGATGTGCACCTTCCTGGTAGCTTCTATACCATCTGTACCATCCTCATCCTTTCACACTCTATGTGCAGATGAGCACCTTCCTGGTAGCCTCTATACCATCTATACCATCCTCATCATTTCATACTCTTTTATGTGCAGATGTGCACCTTCCTGGTAGCCTCTAAACCATCTGTACCATACTCATAATTTCACACTCTTTTATTTGCAGATGTGCACCTTCCTGGTTGCTTCTATACCATGTGTACCATCCTCATCATTTCACACTCTATGTGCAGATGTGCACCTTCCTGGTAGCCTCTATACCATCTATACCATCCTCAACACGTCACACTCTTTGTGCAGATGTGCACCTTCCTGGTAGCCTCTATACCATCTTTACTATCCTCATTGTTTCACACTCTATGTGCAGATGTGCACCTTCCTGTTAGCCTCTATACCATCTGTACCATCCTCATTTCACACTATTTTATGTGCAGATGTGCACCTTCGTGTGAGCTTCTATGCCATCTATACCATCCTCACCATTTCACACTCTTTACGTGCAGATGTGCACCTTCCTGGTAGCATCTATACCATCTGTATCATCCTCAAAATTTCACCCTATGTGCAGATGTGCACCTTCCTGGTAGCCTCTATACAGTGTGTACCATCCTCATCATTTCCCAATCTATGTGCAGATGTGCACCTTCCTGGTAGCCTCTATATCATCTGTACCATACTCATCATTTCACACACTATGTGCAGATGTGCACCTTCCTACTAGCCTCTATACCATCTGTACGATCCTCATCAGTTCACACTCTATTTGCAGATGTGCAAAATCTGGTAGCCTCTATGCCATCTGTACCATCCTCATCATTTCACATTCTTTAGGGCACATTCCTGGTAGCCTCTATACCATCTGCACCATCCTCATCATTTCACACACTATGTGCAGATGTGCACCTTCCTGGTAGCCTCTATACCATCTGTACCATCCTCATCATTTCACACTCTTTTATGTGCAGATGTGCACCTTCCTGGTAGCTACTATACCATCTGTACCATCCTCATCATTTCACACTCTTATGTGCATTTGTGCACCTTCCTGGTAGCTTCTATACCATATGTACCATCCTCATATTTTCACTCTTGTATGTGCAGATGTGCACCTCTTGGTAGCTTCTATACCATCTATACCATCCTCATCATTTCACACTCTTGTATGTGCGGATGTGCACCTTCCTGGTAGCTTTTATACCATTTGTACCATCAGTACCATCCTCATCATTTCACACTCTATGTGCAGATGTGCACCATTCTGGAAGCCTCAATTCCATCTGTACCATCCTCATCATTTCACAATCTATGTGCTGATGTGCACCTTCCTGGACGCCTCTATACCATCTTTACCATCCTCATTTCACATTCTTTTATGTGCAGATGTGCACCTTCCTAGTAGCCTCTATACCATCTGGACTATCCTCATCATTTCACACTCTATGTGCAGATGTGCACCTTCCTGTTAGCCTCTATACCATCTGGACTATCCTCATCGTTTCACACTCTATGTGCAGATGTGCACCTTCCTGTTAGCCTCTATACCATCTGGACTATCCTCATCGTTTCACACTCTATGTGCAGATGTGCACCTTCCTGTTAGCCTCTATAACATCTGTACCATCCTCATTGATTCACACTCTATGTGCAAATGTGCAACTTCTTGGTAGCCTCTATACCATCAGTACCATCCTCATCATGTCACACTCTATGTGCAGATGAGCACCTTCCTGGTAGCCTCTATACCATCCTCATCATTTCATACTATTTTATGTGCAGATGTGCACCTTTCTGGTAGCCTCTAAACCATCTGTACCATACTCATCATTTCACACTCTATGTGTAGATGTGCACCATCCTGGTAGATTCAATACCATCTGTACCATCCCCATCAATTCACTCTTTTATGTGCAGATGTGCACCTTCCTGGTTGCTTCTATACCATGTGTACCATGCTCATCATTTCACTTTTATGTCCAGATGTGCACATTCCTGGTAGCCTCTATACCATCTTTACCATCCTCATTTCACATTCTTTTATGTGCAGATGTGCACCTTCCTGGTAGCCTCTATACCATCTGTACCATCCTCATTTCACACTATTTTGTGCAGATGTGCACCTTCCTAGTAGCCTCTATACCATCTGGACTATCCTCATCATTTCACACTCTATGTGCAGATGTGCACCTTCCTGTTAGCCTCTATACCATCTGGACTATCCTCATCGTTTCACACTCTATGTGCAGATGTGCACCTTCCTGTTAGCCTCTATAACATCTGTACCATCCTCATTGATTCACACTCTATGTGCAAATGTGCAACTTCTTGGTAGCCTCTATACCATCAGTACCATCCTCATTATGTCACACTCTATGTGCAGATGAGCACCTTCCTGGTAGCCTCTATACCATCCTCATCATTTCATACTATTTTATGTGCAGATGTGCACCTTTCTGGTAGCCTCTAAACCATCTGTACCATACTCATCATTTCACACTCTATGTGTAGATGTGCACCCTCCTGGTAGATTCAATACCATCTGTACCATCCCCATCAATTCACTCTTTTATGTGCAGATGTGCACCTTCCTGGTTGCTTCTATACCATGTGTACCATGCTCATCATTTCACTTTTATGTCCAGATGTGCACATTCCTGGTAGCCTCTATACCATCTGTACCATCCTCATCATTTCACACTCTATGTGCAGATGTGCAACTTCCTGGTAGCCTCTATACCATCTATACCATCCTCAACATGTCACACTCTATGTGCAGATGTGCACCTTCCTGGTAGCCTATATACCATCTTTACTATCCTCATTGTTTCACACAGTATGATATGATATCATATGATATGGCATTTGTAACGCGACTAGACACTAGTGTTTCAAGGCGCGACGAGGCAGGGGGGGAACAAGGGCAGAACAGACAACAATCCTACTAGGCCAGGTGTCATTCAGATTGTGCAAGTGCAAGGGTAGGGGGACTGGGAAAAGTGCAATGGGAGAGGGGAAGTGCAGTACATGGTTAGTAGAATACAAGATAAATAATAGGGCCAGCTGGTGGCAAGTGCAAGGTAATTGCCGGGAGAAGGGGCTGTAGGCTACAGAGACAGTCCCGTAGTGCAGGTAGGTAGTATGTGCAGATGTGCACCTTCCTGGTAGCTTCAATACCATCTGTACCATCCCCATCGTTTCACACTCTATGTGCAGATGTGCACCTTCCTACTAGCCTCTATACCATCTGTACCATCCTTATCATTTCACACTCTATGTGCAGATGTGCACCTTCCTGGTAGCCTCTATACCATCCGTACCATCCTCATCATTTAACACTCTTGTACGTGCAGATGTGCACCTTCCTGGTAGCTTCTATACCATCTGTACCATCCTCATCCTTTCACACACTATGTGCAAATGTGCAACTTCTTGGTAGCCTCTATACCATCAGTACCATCCTCATCATGTCACACTCTATGTGCAGATGAGCACCTTCCTGGTAGCCTCTATACCATCTATATCATCCTCATCATTTCATACTCTTTTATGTGCAGATGTGCACCTTCCTGGTAGCCTCTAAACCATCTGTACCATACTCATAACTTCACACTCTTTTATTTGCAGATGTGCACCTTCCTGGTTGCTTCTATACCATGTGTACCATCCTCATCATTTCACACTCTATGTGCAGATGTGCACCTTCCTGGTAGCCTCTATACCATCTATACCATCCTCAACATGTCACACTCTATGTGCAGATGTGCACCTTCCTGGTAGCCTCTATACCATCTGTACCATCCTCATCATATCACACTCTTGTGTGCACATTCCTGGTAGCCTCTATACCATCCGTACCATCCTCATCATTTCACTCTATGTGCAGATGTGCACCATCCTGATAGCCTCTATACATCTGTACATCCTCATTTAACACTCTTGTACGTGCAGATGTGCACCTCCCTGGTGGCTTCTATACCATCTGTACCATCCTCATCGTTTCACACTATGTGCAGATGTACACCTTCCGGGTAGCCTCTATACCATATGTACCATCCTCATCACTTCACACTCTATGTGCAAATGTGCATCTTCTTGGTAGCCTCTATACCATCAGTACCATCCTCATCATGTCACACTCTATGTGCAGATGAGCACCTTCGTGGTAGCCTCTATACCATCTATACCATCCTCATCATTTCATACTCTTTTATGTGCAGATGTGCACCTTCCTACTAGCCTCTATACCATCTGTACCATCCTCATCATTTCACACTCTATGTGCAGATGTGCACCTTCCTGGTAGCCTCTATACCATCTGTACCATCCTCATCATTTCACACTCTATGTGCGGATGTGCACCTTCCTGGTAGCCTCTATACCATCTGTACCATCCTCATCATATCACACTCTTGTGTGCACATTCCTGGTAGCCTCTATACCATCCGTACCATCCTCATCATTTCACTCTATGTGCAGATGTGCACCATCCTGGTAGCCTCTATACATCTGTACCATCCTCATTTAACACTCTTGTACGTGCAGATGTGCACCTCCCTGGTGGCTTCTATACCATCTGTACCATCCTCATCCTTTCACACTATGTGCAGATGTACAACTTCCGGGTAGCCTCTATACCATATGTACCATCCTCATCACTTCACACTCTATGTGCAAATGTGCAACTTCTTGGTAGCCTCTATACCATCAGTACCATCCTCATCATTTCACACTCTATGTGCAGATGTGCACCTTCCTGGTAGCCTCTATACCATCTGTACCATCCTCATCATATCACACTCTTGTGTGCACATTCCTGGTAGCCTCTATACCATCCGTACCATCCTCATCATTTCACTCTATGTGCAGATGTGCACCATCCTGGTAGCCTCTATACATCTGTACCATCCTCATTTAACACTCGTGTACTTGCAGATGTGCACCTCCCTGGTGGCTTCTATACCATCTGTACCATCCTCATCATGTCACACTATGTGCAGATGAGCACCTTCGTGGTAGCCTCCATACCATCTGTACCATCCTCATCATTTCACACTCTTTTATGTGCAGATGTGCACCTTCCTGGTAGCTTCTATACCATATGTACCATCCTCATCTTTTCACTCTTGTATGTGCAGATGTGCACCTTCCTGGTAGCTTCTATACCATCTACACCATCCTCAACATTTCACACTCTTGTATGTGCAGATGTGCACCTTCCTGGTAGCTTCTATACCATTTGTACCATCGGTACCATCCTCATCATTTCACACCCTATGTGCAGATGTGCACCTTCCTGGAAGCCTCTATTCCATCTGTACCATCCTCATCATTTCACAATCTATGTGCTGACGTACACCTTCCTGTTAGCCTCTATACCATCTATACCATCCTCATAATACCATCCTCATAATTTCACATTCTTTTATGTGCAGATGTGCACCTTCCTGGTAGCCCCTATACCATCTGTACCATCCTCATTTCACACTTTTTTATGTGCAGATGTGCACCTTTCTAGTAGCCTCTATACCATCTGGACCATCCTCATCGTTTCACACTCTATGTGCAGATGTGCACCTTCCTGGTAGCCTCTTTACCATCTGTACCATCCTCATCGTTTCACACTCTATGTGCAGATGTGCACCTTTCTGATAGCCTCTATACCATCTGTACCATCCTCTTCCTTTCACACTCTTTTATGTGCAGATGTGCACATTTCTGGTAGCTTCTATACCATCTGTACCATCCTCATCGTTTTACACACTCTATGCAGACGTGCCCCTTCCTGGTAGCTTCTTATGGGCAAATGTGAAACGTCTTTATAGTTTCTATGGCATGTGTACAGTCCTCTGACCGCTGTCGTGTCACTACTCTCTCCCATGTAGGCCTCTCTACCGCTGTGGTGTCACTACTCTCTCCCTCCCATGTAGGCCTCTCTACCGCTGTAGTATCACTACTCTCTCCCTCCTACTGCTGCAGTATCACTACTCTCTCCCTCCCATGTAGGCCTTTCTACGGCTGTAGTGTCACTACTCTCTCCCTCCCATTTAGGCCTCTCTACCACTGTGGTATAGCAAGTCTCTCCCTCCCATGTAGGCCTCTCTAACAGTGTAGTGTCACTACTCTCTCCCTTCCATGTAGGCCTCTCTACCGCTGTGGTATAGCTACTCTCTCCCTCCCATGTAGGCCTCTCTACCACTGTGGTATAGCTACTCTCTCCCTCCCATGTAGGCCTCTCTACCGCTGTAGTGTTACTACTCTCTCCCTCCCATGTTCTCCTGCTTCTTATCCCGAAAGCAGCTGATATTGGGTGAGAGGTTATCTGAAGACTTTTCCAGAGTGGTTCACAACAACTTCCTGACGCTACTCCACTCCTGAGGGGACTTCAAGTGATCTCTTCCTTTGCCCACCTGTGCCCTGCCCTCCTGAAGATCCTGCTCTTGCTGCCATGACCTCTAAACCCTCCTTTACCCCACTCCCCTTCCACACCCAACTTTCGTTGTGTCCCTAGTCTGCCCACCTAACACTCTACACTCGCTCTGTGCATACAATACAGGTCAAATTGGCACAGGTCAGGGGTCACCTGTGAGCAGTAGCACCACGACAAGGTTTTGACCTCTGCTACTGGACATTCACACCACTCACTCCTCACTCAGGGGTTCCCCTCGTCTCCAATCAATAAGCTGTCCAACAGACACGTGTGTTCCATAGCAAGTCGAAGAACAATCTGCGAGGTACACGCCCCCATCTCCCCCTAAAGCTGAGACGTCTACATGGCAGAGGTAACTAGGAAAAGCAGAACGCGCATGGGACTCTGTTGCGAATGATTTACGACTCAGTGCCCGTAAAGCCCTCATTCAGACCTCACTCACACCAGCCATAGCCCAGCATTCCGGAGTACACACACTCACACTGGCAGAGGGGGCAGTCCAAGGCTGGCAGACTCTCCTACCTAGAAAACAGGTCATGGGGCAAACCGTAGCCCGATGCTGAATTCTCCCAACCCAAATGGGGGTGGGCAAGCTGAAATGGATTGGCGAGGAGGGGAGAAGCCCAAAGTGAGGGTGTTTCTCCCAGAGTCTGGCAGCGTTGGTCTGGCCCAGGACTGCAATCACCCTCCCTCATGCCAGCAGTTTTATAGGCAGTAGGGTCTTTGAGGGCAAAAGATGTCACAAGAGGCTGAAAGGGAAGTAAGGGGAGATTGATTGCCAAGGAAAGCCAGGTGAGGTCAGGAGTGATGTCATAAGCAATAAGTAAACTGCAGACTGCTAGCTGACACAGCTGTTCCATTTCATACATTTTATTATTATCATTATTATTATTTCACAATAAGATATTCTGAATATACCAAGAGAATCATGGCATACATTATATAATCGCAAGGAATTCCAAATTAGAACTCACATTCCAAAAAGACTCTTACCATGCCCAGTGATGGCATTCCAAATTAGAACTCGCATTCCAAAAGTACTCTTACCATGCCCAGTGATGGCATTCCAAATTAGAACTCACATTCCAAAAGTACTCTTACCATGCCCAGTGATGGCATTCCAAATTAGAACTCACATTCCAAAAGTACTCTTACCATGCCCAGTGATGCCATTCCAAATTAGAACTCACATTCCAAAAGTACTCTTACCATGCCCAGTGATGGCATTCCAAATTAGAACTCACATTCCAAAAGTACTCTTACCATGCCCAGTGATGGCATTCCAAATTAGAACCCAACACTCCAAAAGTACTCTTACCATGCCCAGTGATGGCATTCCAAATTAGAACTCACATTCCAAAAGTACTCTTACCATGCCCGGATATGGCATTCCAAATTAGAACCCACACTCAAAAAGTACTCTTACCATGCCCAGTGATGGCATTCCAAATTAGAACTCGCATTCCAAAAGTACTCTTACCATGCCCAGAGATGGCATTCCAAATTAGAACCCACATTCCAAAAGTACTCTTACCATGCCCAGAGATGGCATTCCAAATTAGAACCCACACTCAAAAAGTACTCTTACCATGCCCAGTGATGGCATTCCAAATTAGAACTCACATTCCAAAAAGACTCTTACCATGCCCAGTGATGGCATTCCAAATTAGAACCCACACTCAAAAAGTACTCTTACCATGCCCAGTGATGGCATTCCAAATTAGAACTCACATTCCAAAAAGACTCTTACCATGCCCAGTGATGGCATTCCAAATTAGAACCCACACTCAAAAAGTACTCTTACCATGCCCAGTGTTGGCATTCCAAATTAGAACTCACACTCAAAAAGTACTCTTACCATGCCTAGTGATGGCATTCCAAATTAGAACTCACATTTCAAAAGTACTCTTACCATGCCCAGTGCTGGCATTCCAAATTAGAACCCACATTCCAAAAGTACTCTTACCATGCCCAGATATGGCATTCCAAATTAGAACCCACACTCAAAAAGTACTCTTACCATGCCCAGTGATGGCATTCCAAATTAGAACTCACATTCCAAAAGTACTCTTATCATGCCCAGTGATGGCATTCCAAATTAGAACCCACACTCAAAAAGTACTCTTACCATGCCCAGTGATGGCATTCCAAATTAGAACTCACATTCTGAAGGGAATCTGACATTAGAATTCCCATTCCATGTCACTGTGGCAATGGTTGCCAGTTTTGTCTTGAGTTCATAGTGACTTGTCCTCACTCGGCAATGCTTCAGTGTCTGTGTTATTTTTCTTCCATTTGCATGGGTCCTGGCACTTTTGGACCAGCAAGAAAAGAGGTGAGCTGGGTTCAGTGAGTAGAGACAGAAGGGCAGTGCAGGATTGTTTTATTGTCATGTTGATGTGTGCAGATCATAAGGATACGGGCTCTGTGTGGTGGGATGTTTCTAGGGGAACAGCGGAGAGTGCCCTTGAGGTTTGTGTATCCAGAGGGGAGCCTCATATGCTGTACTGCGGGGATGGGTGCTCTGGGACTGTGCAATAAAGCCTTATAGTGTTAGTGTGTACTGGGGAGTGGGTGGGCAGCTGATCTTCCCCTGCCATGTGTGGACAGCCTTGTGGATGCAGCAGTAGAAGGTAGAATGCTGACAAGGCTAGTGAGATCTGCAGACAGCTGAGAGGCTGTTGTAGTAGCCACTGTAATGTAGTTCTCATAGGCTAGGGGCAGAGCCACACTGCAGCCACAATCAAGAGATGATACTCATCGCAGCCATGTTTGGGGAGGTGATGTGGTGAAGGATTTGATTGGTTGGCATTCAGTGAAGGGCCCATAAGGCTGTCCGGCTATAACTTTACAGGAGTGCCCAGTGATGAGTGAAACATCACCAATGGGCACCTGGGGAACAGATCTCTTATGGCGTTGAAGGGCCAGGCCCCTCAAGGTCAAAGGATGTTCCATTAGGAAGGTCATTGTTAATGTAACCCACGAAATGTATCTATCGTACCTTTCAGTATGAGCTTTGAAGAATCTCCCACACACAACAAGTTGTTGATATTTAGAGTTTTATTTGAGTATAAGGCTTAGCCCACCGGCTCAGTCAACAGCACAACATCAAGTGCTTAGTATACCATGTCATCCCTGCATCTTTCCTCCAATGTTCTATGTTCTCCATTCTATGTTCCATCTCTCTATTCCAAGGGAGAGTGGGACATAGCATGAAGAACCATGTAAGGAAGGATGCTACACACCTCCCTTCTTTAAACAAATAAACAGAATTCCTAACTATATTTATGACATGCATTGTTTGTGGCATCACACACAATAATGTTGGGATTGTTGTGGTTTTCTAACTATATTTATGACTGAATTGTTTGTAGCATAACACACAATAATGTAGGGATTGTTGTGCTTTACTAACATATCCATTATTCCAACAAAACAAAAGAATGAGAAATACAATTCACAATAGCTACATGCAAGAAAACTTCTTACAACACATTTCACCTATTTGGTTTACACAGATTTATCTACAAATGACTGAACCTTGACGTATGAAGAACTCACTTTACTTAATACTTCAAATATGAATTCTTCTTAAAAACACGTTTAATGCGTATAATTTGTCTGTTTCAAGTATCCAGATTATTTCCCACAACCTTAATTTTCCCAGATCTGGGATCTCCTATACACTCCTTATCACCATTAACCACATTGGTAATCTTGGGATTGTATTTTGAACATTTACACACTCGGTTCACATTCCACACTCTACAATCTGACACTTGTAAAGCTCCATGAAACCTCTCCAAACCCTGTGTGGCCGTTGACCATTTTGCATAACCTCTTGCAGCTGTTACGGGAGGTTTTATCCTTACTCAACCACCCAGTTTTACATCACATTCTTTCACCACCTTTCTTGTGTCAAAGATTGTCTTGTCAGTAAATTGTCTATGTGTCATTTTCTTCTCAACATATTTAAAATCAATCTCTTTTGCATGGTCTACCCAACCACATGGGACAAACTCTTGTGTTGGGTTTCCTGCCTCTAAGCATTTCAAAAGGCGAAATACCTGTAGTGGTATGTGTGCCAAATCTGTGTGCCACTACTGTGTCTTCAACAGCTTTCCTCCAATCACCTTTACTCTCCAAGGCACCCCTAATACTATTCTTTATCACTTTATTGAATCTTTGCACAACACCCTTCGTTTGGGGATGATAAATCGAACTGGTCTTGTGTTCCACCTCATTGTCCTTAAGAAAGGTTTTCATTTCGTGTGATACGAGCTGCCCACCATTATCAGTAATAATAGTCGTAGGATAACCTTCTCTTTTGAAAATGGTATCCAAAAACAAAATAATATCTTGAGAACATATATTCTGTACCCACTTGACTTCCACCCATCTGGACAACGTGTCAATTAGTACCATACAGAATTTCAACATAGCATTACTTCTCACTGGTCCCACAATGTCTAAACCTACTCTTTTCCAGGGTATGGTGGATATAAACAGAACTGTCATAGGCTCTTGCCTTACAAAGCATCCTTTAGCAGAATCGTCACAACTACAGCATTCTCCAATAAGTCTTTCTACTTCTAAGTCCAAGCCAGGCCACCAATAATCTTGCCTGACAAGCTGCTTCATCTTTGTCATACCCTGGTGTCCTTCATGTGCTATTTCTAAAAATGTTCTTCTTACTCAGCGGCGGTGGTACAATTTGTCGCCCCTCAACACCAAATCCTTATTCAAATACAATTCATCATATACATGTCGTACAGCCTCAGGTAGATCACATTTCCTGATTTCATTGCTCTTTACTCCATCCTCAATAAACTTAATAAACTTATTTATTTTCATGAGCACTTCATCCAATATCATTATTTGTGCCCATTCCTCTTCAGGGACCACTTACTGATTGATATTTAATATTGGTCATCATCGCTATTATCCCCATTGTAATCAACAAAGTTTGTTAATCTTGAAAAGCGGTCGGCACATTTATTCTTGACACCAGAAACAAACTCAATATCCCAGTCATATTCTTGCAGATTAGCTACCCACTTATGGATTCTTGATATCACCTTATCCAAACCTTTTGTCATATGATATGATATGGCATTTATAACACGCCTATACACAAGTGTTTCAAGGTGTGAAAATGTGGTCAAAATGTCTTTGAGTGGCTTGTGATCTGACCTCACCACAAACTTTGTTCCCAACAGGAATGACCAAAATTTCTCAATAGACCATTTTACCACCAACAACTGCTTCTCAATGGTGAAATAGTTGCATTCTGCCTCCTTTAAAACTCTCAAAGCAAATGCAATGGGATACTCAATTCCACCTTCTATTTGGGATAACTCAGCCCCAAACCATGATTACTAGCATCAATGGTGAGGATACTCCTTTTATTGGGATTAAAAGACTCCATGTGGGCGCACTGTTGAGGTCTGCTTTTTTCTTACTAAATTCACATTCACACTGATCATCCCACACAAACTTCGCATTTTTCTTTGCGAACGTCTGCATATGAAAGCTTTTAATTGCCAAGTCTGGAATAAAATTGGTGAAATATTCTGACATACCCAAAAACAAAATAACTTTATCTTCGGTTTCTGGACTATGAAACCTTCGAATGATGTTTACCAACTCCTCCTTGGGTTTTATGCCTTTATCAGAAATTTCATATCCTAGATACTGTATGTTGGATCTATTAAATTTACATTTCATCTTACTAAGCGTGAGACCCACCTCCAGAAACATATGTAAGACCTTGCGAATCCTACTTTCATGTTCTTTTTGATCCTCCTGTAAACTAGAACATCATCTTGGAAACAGAGCACACCTTGCAAATGATGAAACAAATGATACATCACTCGCTGAAAAACAGCTGCTGCCGATACTAGTCCAAAAGGCATCCTCCTACACTGGAATAAACCCTCAGTGGTAATAAAAGCTGTAACATTCTTGGACAATGGATGTAACATAATCTGATGGTTCGCTGATTTGACATCTAAGGTACTCATTATTTTTGCATCTTTAATTGTTCCTAGCATTTCCATTATATTAGGCAGTGGATGCCTGTCCGGAATCACACATCTGTTCACAGATCTGAGGTCTATACACAACCTGAGTTTTCCATTGGGTTTATATACTATTACCAATGGTGAGACCCATTCAGATTATTCTACTCTTTCGATCACCCCTGGCGCTCCCATCTTTTCAAGCTCTTCTTTCACAGCATGTTTGACTGCTAAAGGAGATGATCTAACTTTTTGTACTGCAGGAATGGCATCACTTTTCATTCAAAGATTGTGTTTAAAGTTCTTTAAACTCCCAAGTTCATCTCGAAACACAGGATGATGCTCAAATTGTTCAGATTGTGCTTCTTGATCCACCACATATACCATCTCCTCGGCGTTGGTATTCATTTTTATCTTTAATCTCCTCTGGTGGGACCAGCTCAACAGTGGATGCATTTCTTTCTTTGAAACATATATTTTGCCTTTCGCTGTTCTGTCCTTGAACTTCAGAGTTGACCAAAACCACCCTTCTAATTCAATGTGCTTACCACCATAGGCAACTGGTTTAACATCAATCTCTTTCAAAGTGGTACGCAACTTGAAATATTTATCAAATAGAATTCGGGGTAACAGAGTGTATTTGGCACCAGAGTCAATGCTAATCTTAATATTTGTGTTACCAATTTGTATTTTAGTCATAGGTTTCTCAACATTTGCGTCTTCATCTTCCACTACATTGATTTCTGAATTTTCAATTAAAAAGGTTCATTCCCCTACCTCCTCACACAGTTCATCAATGCATTCAATATTCTCTAATTTTCTTCTGCAACAATTTGTGAGATGCCCTTTTTTATTACATCTTTTGCATAATTCTTTAATAGCAGGACTCTTTCTGCTACTGGCTAGATGATGTATGCTATCACACCGATAACATCTTCTCCTGATGACATTGATATCTCTTCTCTCTTTGAACTTGGCTCCTTTCTTTTTCACTTGTTTTGGATCCTTTTTCAGATATTCTTTCCTTTTTGTTGTTCCTTTGCTGTACTATTAAGACTTCAGATTGTTGAGATATCTCTTCTTTTTGTTTTCATTTTCCACTCTGCTTTCAAGCTTTTTCACACATTTATTGGTGTGTTCTACCTCTCATGAAGCAGATAAACCGCGTAGTGCAGATATAAATTGTTCAACTGTTTCTCCAGCTTCTTGTTTTCTCGTCCCGAAATTATATCTCTCAAGAATGAAACTCAGACTTTTCATAATGCATATCTAAAATGTTTATACATTTCTCATATTCTGCAAGTCCTGATGCTTCATTATCAGGTAGAGGTGTAAGATTCTCAAATTGTTCCTGCCCATAGTTTCCTAGGCAGTGAATGTGTAAACACTTGTTCTGTTCATTCGACAAATTCAGACTATGGGCTGCAAAGACGTAATGGTCAAAACGTTTTTTTCCATTTTTTCCGGGGTACTATCAGCTCACCCTTTGCATCTAAAAAATAATTTGGTGGCGGTAAGCCTTGCATTGTTGATAACCAGTTTTGCTTTTGTTTTTCACTTGGTAAAGTATGTCTACGTTTGTTCAGAATTGTTATTGCAGGAGTATTCCCTTGAAGTTCATAGACAATTGACTGTTTTTTAAATAAATGTTTTATACTAGTTTCATAAATTCTTCTTGAAACACATATATTTTACTTATGTTTACCCTTAATGTTGCTCAATTTGCTTGTAATTGTAGTGCTTGCTGTAGTTGTGAACCAATGATGGTCACGTTGAGTCATTTGTTGCTCACAAAATGAACTTGAATAAAATTCTACCTTTGTAGATTGTGTAGCACATAAAAACACTTAGGGCCTCATTACAACTCTGGCGGTAGCCGTGCCGGTAAAACTGCCATGGCTGCCGCCGGAGTTGCATTTTTACTGGCACCCGCAAATGTGCAAGAACCAGGTCATGCCGAGTTCGGCAGACCCGGTAATTGCTCATTTACGGATGCCGGCAGTAAGGGACTCCCCATCCCCATTTGGCCCCTCTAGTATCTTGGGAGTGGTTATCAATGCAAACAGGATAAACAGGAACCACTCCAGAGCCAGGATCATCAAAAGTAAGTCTTCTTTATTTGTTACAGTTATAGAAGGAAAATTGAGATAAGGAGATGAGGTGATGTCCTGCTGTTCCCTTGGCTCTCTCCCCGCTAGTCCCCAACCATCGATCCTGGAACCCTTACACTCTCCCCATTCCAAGCCTCACATAACATTCCAAGCTCCACTTCTAAGTCACACATACACACACTGCTCTCTTATCAGATTGAACACCAACAATGAATGCCTCTAAGCGCTATGCCACATCTATGGACTAGGTTACTACAACATGCCCCTCCTTAAAAACAAAAAGAAAAACTATCCATATGCTAAAAAAAAAAAAACCTTGAGAAACTAACCACCTTATGTCCTGGTATGCCCCCCAGGACATTAGGGCTGCCACCCCTAAGCACAATCTCCTCTCTCTGAGCAAAAGCTTAACTAACCACCAAAAACCATCTGTACAAAAACCTATACACCTTCCGTAAGGGTCTGCCACACCCTTAACCTGGACCTGCCACGTCCGGCACAAACCTTAGCCCAATGCAGGACACTCCCGTCTCTGCAAAACAGGCAAAACTCACTACATCCAATATAAACAAAACACATGGAGAATATAAACTAAATTTCTGGAATCACTAACCTTCAAAGTAACCTACAAGCACCAATACACCCACCAACCATCTAGCTACTTACTACACTACATCACCACCTTTCTCCACATAAAACAGAAAAGAATTTAAATAGGACAGCCACTCACAGGACAGAGATCACAAATAAAACGCGACACAACCACAAAAGGTGTGGTCTCTAAAGAGTGTGCACAGACACTACCGTGCAAAAAAAAGAACATTTCTGCGCAAATGCCAAAAAGATTAAAAAAATGTATCACTTGCTGAAGAAGTCCCGATGAATCAAAACTCAGCATGAGCACACACAAGATGAGAAATGTAGTGCTCGCTCAATATTTAGAATAAAAATGTATTATGAAAATATGTAAAATTCATAAACTGATTTGCCAGTGTTCTAGTTAATCTACACTCAACCTAGGGTCCCTATTTACACTTGAAAATAATCTCAACTCAAATTCAAAGTACTACAACAAACATTGGCATCCAATCTGTGTGCCTTGTTCAAAAATGCAAACGAAAATTCCACTAGGCATGCTACTACCCAAACCTTAAACTCCAAGATAGCACTGCCAGGCACCACAGAACTTCCCAAAAATGAAAATGACACTATTTACCATAAACTCACACAGGAGACAACTTACCACATTAATGTAGGGCACACTACTACATCTTACCCGTACGCATACCAAGTCGTCTCCTACTATAGTGTCCTCTCTATGCTCTTAGGGTTCCTCAAAATAAAACTCATGAAATTTCAATTCCTCACTCTGCCCTTAGAATTCCTCAATAACTCCTCATGAACTTCTAAAACCTCTCTGTACCCCTAGAATTCCTCAATAACTCCTCATGAACTTCTAAAACCTCTCTGTGCTCCTAGAATTCCTCAATAACTCCTCATGAACTTCTAAAACCTCTCTGTGCCCCTAGAATTCCTCAATAACTCCTCATGAACTTCTAAAACCTCTCTGTGCTCCTAGGATTCCTCAATAACTCCTCATGAACTTCTAAAACCTCTCTGTGCCCCTAGAATTCCTCAATAACTCCTCATGAACTTCTAAAACCTCTCTGTGCTCCTAGGATTCCTCAATAACTCCTCATGAACTTCTAAAACCTCTCTCTGCCCCTAGAATTCCTCAATAACTCCTCATGAACTTCTAAAACCTCTCTGTGCTCCTAGAATTCCTCAATAACTCCTCATGGACTTCTAAAACCTCTCTGTGCTCCTAGGATTCCTCAAAAGTTTTTTTTTAAATACCGGTTAAACTAGGGTTTTAAAACAGGGCGTCACACTTGGCCACCATGTGAGCCTGACCCCTTATCACATGCGTGCTACCTCTCACACGCTTCATCACCAACACATACTTGACAAGATACTTCTCATGCATTCAATCAATGCAACCGTATCACTCGTGCATACTCACACTTAACATTTCTGATGCCTAAAATAAATGTAAACCTTTAAAGGGATGACTGACAATACCAGACATGGTGTTGATCAGGCACCATTCTGGAAGTGTGAAATCAATTAACAAATATCCCAAAATTAACTTTTAAGAACGTTCTTACTCCAAATATACATGTGCACTTTGATTTCTCAACACAATTCCGTGGACAATTATGAACATCATTAAAAAATAAAACAAATTCCCCATTAAACTTCATTAACATCATAAAGGTAATTTCTCTGGCATTTAACACCCTGCGCATTTTCATCATAAATCCCACTGTCATGCCGTACAGGATCAATTTGACGTTGTGCCTGTTAAACTCAATGATAATTTGACTCGTTGTAACTTTAATATGTGCCACAATTCAACCATGCACCCAAACGTAAAACAGACTTCCAACCCACACTGCAACCTTTTAAAATGTCTCATTTAGCAACTTCAACATTTTATCAATGTATATGTATATACATATGTAGTCACCCGCTGACCACGTTTAACAACAAATCCATTGAGGGTTCCCAATAAATCATATGAGTGTGCTGTCGTCACTTCCAGCCTAACAATCCGGTAATAAAAGCTTTAAATAAAACCCATATATATTCAGTCAGGCAGCAATCACACAAAAACCTCCACCTCTCATAAGTGCCGCCGTATCTTAATCTACAGAATGTCATAACAAAATAAAAATACTTTAAATTAAGATTGCATAATACTTTCCTTGCCCGGGCGTTGTCTCGCCAACATATAAAGGTGTTAAACAATTTTCATGTCTTGATGTCGCTTCATATTCACACAAACATGTAGTTTCCACAGTATACCTTGATACGATTACTTCTATAGGTTCTATTTCCATAGTGGAATGTGGAGTGGTTCTATATGTGCAACGTGCTTCTTTGAGAGCCTCTCTCCATGGAATAGAATTTGCTATTGCCAATTGAATCACTCCCTTCACAAACTTGTTCATCCTCTCAACAAGTCCATTTACAATAGGATGGTATGGTTTTTATGTGGTGAATGGCTCTTTCTTGCAAAAACGTTTGAAATTCCAGTGATACAAATTGTGGTCCATTATCTGACACTATTTCTTTAGGGTCGCCTTCTCTGTTGAAAATTTCGTTTAGGAAGTTCAAAACCTTTGCAGTGGTCACACTTTCTTTTACAATTCCCCACTCAACCCATTTTGAAGTGTAGTCCACTAAAACCACAATGTATATTTTCACAACATCCAGATTTTCATATGGTCCCATGATATCTATGGTCAATTTGGACCACACTTTATTGGGAATTTCACAAGGTTGTAGAAGTGTTTTTCTCACTATTTTGGTCTTATCACTTGTGGCACATGCAACACAGTTCCTGACCTTCTCTTCTACATCTCTCCACAATCCAGGCCACCAACATATACTTCTTACTCTTCTCTTGGTCAAATTCCTTCCTAAGTGTCCTTCATGGGCCAATGCGATAATTTTTTCTCTTATGCCTATTGGGGGGATGACTCGATCTCCTCTATATATATGTTCTGAATCCATCCAAATTTCCTCTCTTATTTGGGCATAATCTCTCAAACTTTGGTCACAGTTGCACCAGTCATTTGTTATTGCTTCTCTGATATTTCCTTGTTCTATATCACCATCAGCTATGTTTTCCCATTCCATTCCAGGGTTTATAATGGCAATGATGTCATCACCTCACAACTCTTTGTCCATGTCACTATTGGTCTTCGTGCACTGTACTGGCAGCTTTGAAAAACAATCAGCCACAAAATTAAATTTCCCAGGGGTATAACATATGCAAATGTTGTATTGCATTATGTCAAGAATCCACTGTCTAATTCTTGGAGATATCAAATGTGGTGTCTTGGACTGTAACACATGTACCAACGGTTTGTGGTCAGTTTTGAGGATTACAGGTAATCCCCACACCAAGTTCCTAAAGTGTTCCAGTATCCATTTTACTCCCAAAACTTCTCTTTCTATTGTAGAGTAGTTTAATTCCGCATTCCTCAAAACTCTTGATGCAAAGGCTATTGTCACCAAACCTTTCTCTTGTATTTGCTCCAACACGCCACCCAAACCTATTTTGCTGGCATCAACTGAAATTATAGTTTTGGCTTTGCAGTCAAACATGCCCAGTGATGGAGCTTTATTGATATTGATCTTGATCTCTTCAAATTCACTTTCACACTCACTTGACCATATGTATTTTGTGGACTTCTTCATGAGATCTCTCATATTTTTAGTTTTATTGGTATAATCACTCACAAACTTGGAATAATATTCTGTCATGTCCAGGAAACTTCTCAGCTGATCTTTGTTTTTCAGTTCAGTTATGCCCAAAATAGTGTTCATCAATTCTTTCTTCGGACTGATACCATCCGCATTAATTGAATGACCTAAATACGATACTTTATCGCACTTGATTTTGCATTTTTCTAGTTTTAATGTGAGACCATTCTTCTGAATTACTTGTAATACACCCATACGTTTTGCATCATGTTCCTCCTCCGTGTTGGCCGATATTAAAATGTCATCCTGAAAGCAGTATATTCCTTCCAGTCCACCAAACAATATTGACATCAGTCTTTGGAACACCGCCGCAGCGGAAGCCAGATCAAACGGCATTCTTTTGAACATAAATGCACCAAGTGGAGTGACAAATGAAGTAACATTTTTGGAGTCATTTTCCCATGCTATCTGATGGTAAGCCGAAGACACATCTAGGTTGCAGAATATTTTGGCCGGTTTCAGGGTCATAGGTAATTCTCCTATATTTGGGAGGGGATGTCTGTCTATCCAGATATTTTTGTTGAGGTCTCTGAGATTCACACACATCCTTATGGACCCATCAGGTTTTTTTACCAGAACTATGGGAGCCAACCACTCAGAACTCTCTATGGGTTCTATTATGTTCTGTTCGCACAATCTAGAAAGTTCCTTCTTTAGTGCATCCTTCGTGCCAATGGGTACTCCTCTTACTTTGTGTGCTATTGGTTTAGCTCCTTTTTTTAAGATAATCTTGTGTTGGAACCCTTCTAACAATCCAATTTTTTCACAGGACTCCTTGGGAAATTGTTTAGCTAATGTGGCTTTGATGTCATAATTGTCCTTCAAAACACTTAGAATGGGAACTTCTTCTCCTGGATGAATTCTGATGCGTAGGACAGTTTGTACTTCCCATCTGACCACTGATGATCCATTCTTTGCCACATATAGCTTACAGTATGTTTCCCTGCCACGGAAACATAATTTCACCCAAGTACATCCGATGATCTCAATGGGGGTTTTGCCATACCCTGTTGCTCTCACTCCTGCACATTGTAACTTTTGTAGATTGCCTGACAATACTTCAAATAATGTGTTGACATCGACCATTGTATAAGGAGATCCAGTATCAACCATTATGGGTAGTGATATACCATTTATTTCCATGTTAACCCATGGTCCCTTCTTTTCTCCTATTGCAGTTACTGTGAGTAGCTGTACTTGTTGTGCATCATCACTCC
Source organism: Ambystoma mexicanum (assembly GCF_040938575.1). Classification (NCBI taxonomy): domain Eukaryota; kingdom Metazoa; phylum Chordata; class Amphibia; order Caudata; family Ambystomatidae; genus Ambystoma; species Ambystoma mexicanum. The sequence continues at coordinate 1,308,218,296 of NC_090928.1, forward strand.
TGATAGTTAGCATATTGTCAGGTCCAGCATCTTCATCGATTACTTTTATGGCATTCCTTGTTTGTCTGTTGGCATTAAATGAATATCTGCCAAATCTTCCTCATACATTCTTACATACCTTGGCAAAGTGACCTATGTGGCCACATTTGTAACATTCCACAGCTGCAGCAGGGCAATCTTTCTCTACATCATTGTGTTTGTATCATCCACATTTATGACAATGTTTGCATAGTTTACATTGTTCAGTGACGTTTTCTCCCCTCCCTCTAATAGCTCACGTGAGGGGGTGCACATTATTTGTCGTTAGTGTGTAGGGGTTTGCATGATTTGTCTTAAGTCTGCTCTCATAACTGTTTCCTTTATTGCTACTTCTGTTGTTGTTTGCTGCATACATTCACCACACAGCTGTTGATTTGTCATGGCACTCCATTGCACACAGCTCACTCAATTCCTGCATCTCTGCTCATCTTCTGCCTGAAGTGGGATTTTGACATTTCTAACCTGCCTTCTCACTTCCTCCAAGCTCCTGGTGACTCCATTGTCCCGTCGGAAACATGGAGGGATGATTTTATTATGCCATGGCCATTCATGGGCCAAACTTCAATTTGGGGAGGCGCAGAGCTCTCTTGATGCATTGTTTGGGTTATGAAGGCAGGCACATACTACAAAGCCTTCCTGACCTTGCTATAACATCTCAGGCCTCTGGTGAGGGCATGGACCCTCCCTCTTACTCTGATATTATTCTTAAAAATGTAGACAGACAGGCGGCGCTGATGAGCAGTGACAAGAATGGCTGCCTCATCTGTGAAGCTCCGTGACCACACATATCCTGACTTCCAAGGCATGAAATATCTGCAGCGAGTGCAGCACACCGTGTCGGAACCTATGCAGCATAACCTGAGCGCATCTTGACTGCAATTGCCGCATAATCAGGTACAAAATCCCCCTTTGAAACTAAGCGCAGCTCGCGGGCTGACTGCATTGCGGGCCCGTGATCCATGCAGCCAGACAGCCGCTGGGACAATACAATGGGAATTGAGAAGGGAATTGAGAAGGCAATTGAGGGACAAGCTCTGAGGACTTAGAACGGCGGTGGGGGGCCATAACACATTCACCCTGCCGACCGATGCATACTACGGCACTCTACCCTGGCTGGCCGGCCCCAACAGGGATGCGAGCACCGGACCCAGGCTTGAAGAAGCCATTAATTAACTAAATAAGGACGGCTTGAGGCGGTGCCCAGCACACTCGCCTGATAACATGTGACTCGGGGATACACAGAGCCTCAAACGGCACTGGCCCGTTACTAATACGAGTGCTGAGATTAACCAGCAGTGCATGGCAGAGTGCGGGCACACCCATCTCCCCACCCGGATTTCAATCGCTGCCTGCCATCTTCAAGACCATGGCTTGCCCAGACTGGGCTGACACCAGCCTCATTAAATTCTACAATCCACCCCAAGTGCAGAGAATACCACTAACTGCAGTCACACCACAATACTCCAGCATAGAAGTGACAAGGTGTAGGTGGATCTCCAACTTCATGCTTGGTTAAGCATTGGTCACCCACTAAGAGAACGTTTTCAACAAACCACGACTCCAATACACTTGCCCAGCACCACTACCAACAAATCCTGTGCCAGTGCCTGTGTTTCACATTGTACAAGGAGTGTATACTGGCCCAAGCTACCATCAGAGCTGCAACAACACTGCTCCTCCAACAATAGTCTAAGCACGTACTGTCTGGGAACACCCCACTGGTAATGACCCGATGGGTAGCCAAGGGGAGCAAGAAGGACCCCATGGATGCTTGTGTAGGCACATCCTGGCCTGGCACTGACCCGCCTGCCGTAAAGACCTACCCTCTGACAGCTGCTCCTCTACCAGCACGGCCATGGATCCGTATATAGCCAGAATGCAGGCGGGCTTTGCGGCGCTGAACGCCAAACTAGGCAATATTGGCTCAACAGTGAACTCACTTAAAACAAAACCTGAGAAGGAGAGTAGATGCATCACGCAAGCTGAGAACCGCGTTGGAGACCTGGAAGATATGGTTACCACACACAGAAAGGACATTGAACAGATTAAAAAAGAGCTGAAAACTGTATGAGTAAAATGTAATGACCTAGAATCACAGTCACGTCGCAATAACATCAGGATAGTGGGTGTATCGGAGAAACCGCTGAATATGCCATGGAATCTTTTACAGAAGACATGCTATGCGCCTTGTTCCCGGAGGCACAATTTGCTGTGCAATTCCTCGTAGAAAGGGCACACAGCTCTCTGGCTCCAACCCCCAAACCTGGCGCCCCCCCTCGCACAATTATTGCCAGCCTCCTCAATTACCACGACTGCGACCTGATACTCTGGCTGTCACGAGAAAAGGGCTCCCTACAATTCGACTCAACCAGAATACATATATACACAGATTTTTTCAACTGGAGTCCAGATGGCCCGTTGTAACTTTGACCAAGTAAAACAAACTCTACGAGACAGGAAAATACTGTATGCCATGATTATCCACACTAAATTGTGAATACAACATGCAGGCAGAACCCACTTCTTCGAAACCCCAGAGGACGCCTGATCCTACATTGAGCGCACCATTCCGATGCCTCCCAACACAAATTGAATTATCCTACATGTCATTTTGTTTCCTGGCTACGTGAACTGTTGGCCATCAAACACTACTGCCAGATCCATGAATGCAGCCAAGATGAAACAATATCGAGCTGCTCTAATATCTGGACTGTAACACAAGTTATACCTTGGGATTCTCCGTATGGGGGTTGCAGGAGCACCAGACAAAGTTGCAAAGTTCTTGCTGATGTTCAAAGGACGTCTCCCACTGTTTAGAGACAGGTGTTCTGGTTATGGGGCAACACTGTCATGTTTGTGGTACAGTGAGTGTGGGGGTCAGAGGTGGGATGTTAAAAGGTTTAAAACACAAAAATCGACGGTCACACATAAGGTCCATTGGTCGGTCAGCTATTGCACGATCACTGGGGGGATAGATTCCCTTCTGTCACATGATGGGGAGTGGGGGTCAGTCCATTAGGATGCTTACATGGAATATCTGTGGTCTGAATAATCCCATAAAGGCCAGGATAATACAATTGTATGCCAAAAGGCATAGAATACAAATATTAATGCTGCAAGAGACCATTGCATTGAGCAGAGTGGTCGACTCCTTTGCACACAGCTGGGGCCCCCAGAAATTCTCATTCTCATTCATTACTCCTCACAATCTAGGGGGGGTTCTCATTCTCATTCATTACTCCTTGGGCTATCGAGTCACAAAAACCACTGTAGATCCATTAGGCGGTTATGTCATTGTCTGGGGTGACTTTCGTGGACAACCCACTGTGCTCATTAACACGTATGCTCCAAATATAGACGATCCAGAGTTCTACCTTAACATCATAAACTTGATATCCACCACAGACAATACCTGGGTGCTTTGGGGCGGGGACTTCAACATCATTCTGGACCCACTGTGTGACAGAACTTTCAGAAATCACCTTACATTGACCAGAGCGGCTCAGGCTATTACCCAATCAATGAGATATCTACCCCTGATAGACATGGCGGGAATTACACCCCCACGATGAGGAGTTCACTTTTCACTCATCCAGATGAAAACGCATGTTTAAACATAAGGTTTGTCAGTTTCACGTTGGGCTGCCAGCATTAGTACAGTGCTGAAGTATAGTTCTGAGCATCGTGTTATGGGGGTGCCTATTTTGTGTGTGTAAACCCGCATTTACATGTGGGTTTTGCTGAGTGGTCTTACGTTCGTTTTGGCGGGCGGCTGTTTTCCTTTATTTCGCGCCACCCGCGTGAGATTCGCATGAGGGACACATGGTATGCTCCAACCAGCAGAGGGGGCGAACGTAGGCTTGAGGTGATTCCACTTCAGAGTTGGCGAGAGCTCCCCTGCAGGAGACACAGGTGGAAAGTCCCCGGGGAGCATAAAGCCCAGAAGGGATTCTCGACGAGCAGAGGCGTACTGGGAGAGAGAGTGCTGGGAGAGGAGACAAGAGGGCATAGAGGCTCCAGATTCTTCACGGAGGGCAGTCAGGCTCTCTGTCCAGTCCGGGACGTCCCCTGAGGCCACCCCCTTCACCGCTGGCATTTTACCTCTCCCCTACCCAGGGTTGAGAGAGTGTGCTGGATGCGGGAGCTGAAGGATCAAGTTGATAGTGCAAGCCCCGGCACCATGTATGAGGGACAGAGCAGAGTCATCTCCACCACGCTGTGTGTTAGCAGCCAGGTAGGAGTGGGAAGGAGTGAGAAAAGCGGCACTGCATATTACCGCGTGTACCGTTATACGGCAAACACATGGTTTTGACAGACAGGCCTGAAGGCCGGATCTGCCCGATCTGTCACAGTGAACTTGGAGAGGCATTATTAATCTCGGACCTTGAAACACCTGTGTATAGACGTGTTATAAATGACATATCATATCATATATTCAAGTTAGCTCCAATCGGTGGGTTCCATTCTGGCGCCTCCGTTTATGTGCCATCACGATCAGCCTGCGTGAGACTGCAGTGGTCTAGTCTTTATTCCAAGATGGCCGCCACCACTATGCACACGCCCCCTGAGCGTCTCTCGAGGCGTTGTAATCGATCATTTCGCCGGCAAGCACGCTCTGAGTTCGCTCTTCCTCTTAGTCCCTCTTGTGTATGTCTTTTTCCTTAACTTGCTTTGCTTGCTGCTATTCTGCTCAGTACTGGATTCCAGGCGGCACGAGGTATATATTTGCATTGTTTTATTTTCTCCGGCTTTCTCTATTTATTTCACCTCGGGGTCTCTGGATTCATCCCGTATCTACTGGGACTAGGCTTCTAGTGTTCCTCTTGACACGCAAGCCTACTGCTTCTTGGGAATTCCTGTTCTATTTGGGAGAGCAACATTACTTCTCCAGCATGGGGTCTGGCATGGATTCACATGCTCATGAATATTCCCCGTCGTCAGGCCGGGAATCCTCGGTATAGAAAAAAATCAGTATCACTTTCTGATCTGTCTTCCTTAGTAGTAACCAATCACTGGTCTCTGGGTCATACTGCCCCCAGCCAATGACTGCCCTCTCCCTAAGCCCCACCTCTGGCAGCCATCCTCAGATTTCTACCGCACGTTCAAGTGTTGGGAGTCCTCGTGCTGTAGCTCTCGAGCTTTTGCTGCGTTTTCGCGCTTTTTTAGGAGATTTTTCTCATTTTTCAGTTAATTAGAGCCTCAAGCTCCATCGTTTCTACATCCAATCAACGGGGATCAGTTTTGGAGTTTTCTACGCCCCTCAAGGGTGAAGATTTCATCGAGTTACACTTTTGGAGGATTCCAGAAGTTCCGAGGCCTACCCCGGACATGGCCCAGGAGAAAGGAAGCTCGACGCCCGGGAAGCTGTTCAGGACCTGCCATTGATGCCAGCTTCAGAATGTTTTCAAGGAGGACGAGCATTCGTTATGCCTCTACTGTCTCCATGAGGACAAGACGCACACGGAGAAGGACTGTGCGTTTTGTGGGAACATGTCGGAGTGGACCATGAAGGATCGCCACCTCCGTCTCGCCAACTGGCTGGAAGGGAAGAGCCTGTCAGGCGAGAAGAAGAAAAAGAAGTCAGAGCGGTCTTCTAAGTCCTGTGAGGGCGCCCTGGCGACGGGGGCCCAACAAAAGGCCAAGCACCGCGAGTCCGCGGGCACCGGGAGCGCCGAACGGTCGGGCTCCTTGGCTGCCAGGCAGGGCGCATCCTCCCCAGCGCCCTCAACCACGAGCCAACGCTCTGGCTCGGGTAAGAAGAAGTCCGAGAACCCGGTGAAGCTTCTGGAGAGGCCCCAGTTGATCTCGAAGATTCCAGCAGAGGGGGAGTGAGGCTCGGACCCTCCCCCCCCAAGGTGAAGGCCCCAGGCGTACAGAAAGTGACGATGGCCTTAATTCACCCTGCTAAGACCTCGATTGAGGATGTTGCAGCAGCCCTGGCTCAGCCTGGGAGGCTACGCCAGTGGAGGCGACCTCAGGACCCAGAGTCTCCATGCCACCGCAGAGGCAGTCGTCTTTCAGGCCCATTGAGAAGACCCCCACGAAGTCCTCGTTCATCGTGGATACGGACACGACCTCTGAAGAAGAGCTCAGCGAAGTCGTGGAAAAGGCCCGAGGGCGACGACGAGAGTGACGGTGTCGCCGACGAGGCTCCTCAAGAGCCCTAGCGCCCGTCGTTTCCGGCGCCGCAGGACACTTCGGCGGCCATTTTGTCAGTGATTCCGTCCTTATGCTCGGAGATAAGGACAAGGTTGCCCCTCCCCTCGACGAAGGTACCTGAGCCAGACCCGACGGGGGAACCGGAGCCAGGACCTTCAGAAAGTCCACCGCATAAGAAGAGGAGGACGCATCCTACGCCACCTCTCCCTTCTCTGCGGCCTGCTCTGCCTTCCCCCCTGTATACTACCCACGGGGATGATACAGGCACGGACACGGCTACAACAGGTACAGATGACGACGGAGGCGATGACGGGACATGTCCCCCATCGCCCCCTGCTCGGGCATCCCCGCCCGACAAGATTGGATCCTTTCATGCCATGATTTCCAGGGCATCCGAGCTCTTCCAGCTCTGCCCAGAAGAGAAGAAGAAGGAAGGGTTCCTTTACCAACGGCGCGAGGCTAAAAGGAAGACGGTCCTCGCCGTACCACTTCTTGACGACATCTGGGATGAGGGGCTCGCCCTCCTCAAGAACCCTGCCACGGCGTCGGCAATGAGGGACCGGTACGAGAAGAAGTACCGGGTCCCCAACGCTGCCCCCTTGTGCCTTCGGGCACAACCTACACTGGATTCGGTCGTCTCGGCGGCAAAGAAGAAGAAAGCTGGGGGGGCATCGGCCTCGACAACAACTTCCCCGCCGGACGGCGAGGGCAGGAAGCTGGACACGATGGGACGACGGGTCATCTCATCCGCAGCGACGACTATCAAGGCGGCCAACGCCCTGGCTATCGTAGCCCACTACGACAGGGAGTTGTGGTTCAAAATCGCCCCTCTGTTGGACTTCCTTCCAGACGCCAAAAGGGCTGAGGCCCTTGAAATCCTACAGGAAGGTGAGATTGCTTCGGACCACGCCATCACGGTGGCAACGGACATCGCCGACACCGGTTTCCGTCAGTTGGGCAACAGCATTTGCCTGAGACGACAAGGATGGCTCAAGGCGACGGATTTCCGCCAAGACGTACAAACCAAGGTTTTGGACATGCCCTTCGACGGGAACAAACTGTTTGGGAAGGCGGTTGATGAGTCCCTTCAGGCCATCAAGACAGACACAGAGACTGCCCGGGCACTGGGAGTGCTCCAACAACAACGGCCGTCCTTTCGGAGCTCCGGAGGCAGACAAGGTGCCTCCAAGGGATCCGGCAGTGGCTCCTCCACGTACCGCCAAGCGGCAAGATCTTCGTCCCAGGAAGCCTACAGGGGATGCGGCAAGTCAGGTGGGGCACGTCGTCGTCGACAGGGAGGTCAAGGAGGCAAGGCGGCCTCCAAACAAGATTGAACCGACCGCGGGGTTGTGCCCCTGCCGAAGCACCCTGGTGGGAGGCCGGCTGGCGAGGTTCGTCAGCATGTGGGAGTCCATCTCCACCAACCGTTGGGTGCTGGACGCCCTGGCCCAAGGGCACGCCCTCGAGTTTCAGAAGAAGTGCCCTCGCATTCCACCCGTGGCCAGGAAGGAAATCACGTCCCTCAACTACTGTTGGAAGTAAGGGCGATGCTCAAGAAGGGTGCCATCAAGCTCGTCCCAAAGAGGCTTCCGGGCTCCGGAGTTTACTCGAGGTACTTCTTCGTAAAAAAGAAGACAGGAGGATGGCGCCCCATCTTGGACCTGTGACAACAGAACAAGTACATCAAGGCACAGAAGTTCCAGATGGTCACCCGCCAGCACGTGCTGGGACAGCTGGAGGAGGGTGATTTCCTGTCATCGTTGGACTTGAAGGATGCGTACTTCCACATCCCCATTCTAAAAAGACACCGAAAGTTCCTCAGGTTTGTGGTCCAAGGGCATCACTACCAGTTCAAGGCCCTCCCGTTCGGATTGAAGTCGGCACCCAGGGTGTTCACCAAGTGCCTCACACCGGTGGCGGCGCGGCTGCGCCTACAGGGGATCTACGTCTACCCCTACCTGGACAACTGGCTCATCCGGGCAAGGACAAGGGAGCTCGCCGTGGCGCACACTGCGAAGACCGTCAAGCTGCTCACGGACCTGGGATTCTCCATCACCTTTCCAAAATCCCACCTGGTTCTGTCGCAAGTCGCCCTGTTTCTGGGAGCCAAGCTCGACACAGTGGCGCAGCTGGCCTCGCCGTCGGAGGAAAGGACCAGGACCATTCTGGGCAAGGTGCAGCATCTGCTGGCCACGGACATGGCCAGGGTACGATCTATCAAGTCCCTCCTGGATGATGTCCTCCTGCATTTATCTGGTGCGCCTTTGCAGGCTTCGGATGCGCCCCTTACAAGAGTTCCTCGACGCCCGCTGGGTCCAGTCGACAGGCAGCTTCGAGGACAGGATCCCTCTCAATGAGACGTTCCGTCAGGCGATCCGGTGGTGGGGTACCCGCTCTCATCTGTCGGCGGGCACGGACTTTCAGACCCCAGCTCACCAGGCGACGGTGACGACGGACGCCTCCCTGGAAGGTTGGGGAGCTCACTCTGGAGATCTTCACGCGAGAGGCCTCTGGCTCCTGGAGGACAAGTCACTCCACATCAACATCTTGGAGATCCGCACAGTGTTCTGGGCCCTCAGGTCCTTTCTTCCGTCCCTCAAGGGCAAGGTGGTGAGGATCTTCACCGACAACACCACCAAAATGTTCTACATCCGGAAGCAGGGCGGAACCAGATCCCCAGCCCTATCCAAGGAAGCCCAGGATCTGTGGCATTGGGCCGTTGCCCAAGGGATGTTTCTGGTGCCTCTTCATCTGGCAGGAATAAAAAACACGATCGCCGACTCACTCAGCAGAGAGCTGCGCTCGTGCCACGAGTGGGAACTATGACAGGATCAAGTGGATCGACTCTTCGGTCGATGGGGCGAACCCCAAATCAATCTCTTCGCGACGGCGATGAATTCCAAGTGCCGGAGGTTCGCCAGCAGGTTCCCCCAGCCGAGGAGCATGGGCGATGCTTTCTTGTTCCCCTGTGACGGCCTATTTCTTTATGCGTTCCCTCCGCTGTCGTTGCTGCTCCGGCTCATCAACCAGCTCAAGAGGTCCCGGTGCGGGATGATCCTCATCGCACCGGCGTGGCCGAGACAGATCTGGTTCCCTGACCTTCTGGACTTGACAACGTCCACACCAGTCAAGCTGCCAACGGACGCAGACCTTCTCTCCGGAGAAGGAGGTGCCATTCTTCACCACAACCCGGAGTCGCTGAACTTGCAGGCCTGGCTCCTGCAGCACTAGAGTTTGGAGGGTATGACATCCCGGCTGACTGCAGAGAGGTTCTTGCAAAGGCCAGGGCGTCCTCAACTCTCAAGTGCTATGGACATAAATGGAAGACGTTCTCTGTCTGGCGCCGTGCACAGAAGATTAACCCTCTGCGGATTACGGCCCCCCAAGTATTGCCGTACCTACTGTCATTGGCCAAGGCTGGACTAGCTCACGCTTCCATCAAGATACATCGGGCCGCCATCTCACGATACACCAGAACTACCGGACGGGCGTCCTTGTGGTCTCATCGACTGGTGAAGGAATTTATGAAAGGATTGTTCTGATCATTCCCGCCGGTGAAGGCCCCTGCCCCGGCGTGGGAGCTCAACGTGGTGCGGACCAGGCTCACGGGGCCCCCATTTGAGCCTATGCATTTGGCACCATTGAAGTTTCTGTCGTGGAAGACAGCGTTTCTCGTGGCCATCACCTCCGCACGACGAGTGGGAGAGATCCAGGCCCTATCTTGCAAGCCGCCATACTTGATGTTTCACGACACAAGGGTGGTGCTGAGGACCCCTCCTTCATGCCCAAGGTGCCATCGGACTTCCACCTCAACGAACCCTTGGTGTTGCCAGTTTTCTTCCCGTCTCCTTCATCGCCGGCTGAAAGGACTCTGCACTCGCTGGATGTAGCTAGAGCGCTGAAGTTCTACGTGGACCACACAAAGAGTTTTCGGAAGACATCACAGCTGTTAGTGAACTTTGGGACTGTGAATCAAGGGAAGGCTCTCTCGAAGACTTCCATTATCAGATGGCTCTCCGGCTGCATCATGCACTGTCACCGGTTGGCAAACCGACCGCTGCCCGGCCGTCCGAGAGCCCATTCGACCAGAGCGATCGCTGCTACCACGGCGTTCCTGTCTGGTGTGCCCCTGCTGGACATCTGCAGGGCTGCTACATGGAGGTCGACGCCCACCTTCACAAGATTCTACTGCGTCGATCTGGATTCCAGGGAGGAGTCCAGGGTCGGCCAAGCAGTGCTGCGCAACCTGTTCGCCTATGGTGAGCCTGGTGAGGAGGTAAGAGTTGCTTAATGTTGAGTTGTTGTATTGCTTAATGTTGAGCTTGTTGCCACCTCCCGTGGTTGTGCATGTGTGTACTGCTATGTATTCTCTTATTCATGAGCATGTGAATCCATGCCAGACCCCATGCTGGAGAAGGAACAAGTTACTTACCTGTAACTGTTGTTCTCCAGCAAAGGTCTGGCATGGATTCACATGCGAACCCTCCCTCCTTCCCCTCTGCGGCTATTCACTTGGTCATACTGCCACTCTACGTGCTACCAAATCTGAGGATGGCTGCCAGAGGTGGGGCTTAGGGAGAGGGCAGTCATTGGCTGGGGGCAGTATGACCCAGAGACCAGTGATTGGTTGCTACTAAGAAAGACAGATCGGAAACGAAACTGATACTGATTTTTTTATATACCGAGGATTCCCGGCCTGACAACGGGGAATATTCATGAGCATGTGAATCCATGCCAGACCCATGCTGGAGAACAACAGTTACAGGTAAGTAACTTGTTCCTTACTATTTTCCCACCTATCTGGAACTGGACACTCAGAACAAGGAGCTGAATCTTCCTTACTGAATGTATTCCTACGTCGATCCACTCTAGAGGACTACAGCAAGCACCAACAGGTTTCTTTAAGCCCACTGGATTTTTCCCTGTTCAGGGTCGGCTCCCTGGAGTTCCCTACGCCCAAGGTGTTTCCCACCTGGACAATGTGGGCTCTGGGGGAGACCGGCCTTACCTCCATGACAAAAAAAAGGAAAAAAGAAGGAGGTACCGGTCAGCAGAGCAAGGAAGAAGGAGTCTTCGAACAGCTCATCCCAAGAATCAGGTGAAGAGGACAGCAAGGAAGAGTCATCACGTTTTGACACGTAGGTATCTAGCGGGGCTACTCATCCTGTTGTGGAGAGGTTCCTTCACTTTGCAGAGGCCCAGATTGGCTGTGTTGGTTATGTTAGAGTTAGCTAGCTAGCTCCGGTTATCAGTCCGGGGGACAGTGTTCTACCCATTGCGGATCCTTGGACATAGGCGGCTCGCTGGGGAAATTGGAGATCCCGCTTAAGACATATGCGGGGCTCGCCAGGTTTCAGGCAGCGGTTGAGTGTGTCCAAGGGTTTGTCGGATTGAGGAGCGCGTCTGTGCTCTAGGTGTCGTGCGTTCAGGTGGTAGTTTGCAGCTACCAGGAGTATAGGAATACTGTTGTGAGCCCGGAGGCAATTCATTGTTTATTTACCAAAGGTGAATGTACTTACGCCCAGGTGACACAGTTAATGCCAATTAATTATTTATTTACCAAAGGTGAATGGACTTACGCCCCGTGTGACACATTGATGCCAATTAATTGTTTATTTACCAAAGGTGAATGTATTTACGCCCAGGTGACACAATTGTTGCCCATTGAATACTTATTTACTAAATGTGAATACACTTACGCCCAGGTGACCCAATTGATGTTGTTTCACTATTTAATTCTCAAATGTGTAATCATTTAATGCCAAATGTAATGGAGGATGTCCTATAAGTATTTACGTCTGTCATTTACTAGCAGGTGCTGAGTGGTGTAATATCACGTGTGAATACTGAGGATTGGTTTTTACAAACTCAAATATATAAATAAAAGCTGTTCAAGCTTATCAAAAGAAGTAAGGCTGTGTCTGTTTATTTAACCAGGTGCACCAGTATCCAGTCAGTCATCAGGGCTGACCTGCCATTTGGCCATCTCATGAGGGGCACTCAATCCTCCCCCTGGGGTTTTCATTTGCACATGTGTGAGTAAGGTGTCAGCATCCCGTGCTCAGGTCTCCTACAGGTTGCTGCTCATCTTTCTTTCAAAAAAACAGGGAGCAACACCTTACACTCTTGGAGGCACAGCTGAGATCCCAGGGGGGTCCTTCACCCCATATAGAGAGAACTCTGGGATATCTTTCCAGTTTACCAGACAGAGGAGCTGTTTTATACATTAGAGGTTAATTTCCTGCCAACAAAAGGAAGAAAGAATGGCGCATGAATATGTGTTACACTGGAGACAAGCTGAAGGGCTTAGTCCAGAGGTCTGTTTCATAGTAGGCGAGGCCCTTTTACACATTACCACAGATGAAGTGTTAGCCATGACAGGCACCTTGGAAACCATTAAGGTGTGCATCCCATGCTCAGGTCTCCTACAGGTTGCTGCTCATCTTTCTTTCAGAAAACACAGGGAGAAACACCTTGCACATACATAACTCAAGATCACGTATCGATTTTTGGTTAATCACACCTGATTGGACCCCGCACATTACTCAATTCACAATCTTCCCACATGAAATCTCAGATCACTCTCCGGTACTACTGGACATTGAGCAGACAAAATTAAGAGCCCCCAACTCTGGAAGATGCCCCCGGCCTTCCTTCACAATGCTTCTGTAGTGACCCTGCTGAGGATAGAGATAATAGATTTTCTTTAACATAATGAGGGTACAGTAGACTATCCAGAGTGTGGGAGGCTTTTAAGGTCTGGCTGTGAGGCCAGATTATATCCAAGACGCAGTACATGTGCAGTTGTGCACCTTCATGGCAGCTTCTATGGCATGTCTACCTTCCTGGTTGATTCACAGTCTATGTTCAGAACCGTGCTGCCTATGACATCTGCACCTTCCTTGTTGTTTCTATGGAACATGTGCATTCCTCCTTGCTTCTCAGTCTGTGTGCAGATGTGCACCCTCCTGGTAGCTTCTATGGAACATGTACCTTACTCCTTGCTTCTCAGTCTTTGTGCAGTTGTGCACCTTCCTGGTAGCTTCTATGGAACATGTACCTTACTCCTTGCTTCTCAGTGTATGTGCAGTTGTGCACCTTCCTGGTAGCCTCTATGGAACATGAACATTCCTCATTGCTTTTCAGTCTGGTTGGAGTTGTGCACCTTCCTGGCAGGGCCTATGGAACATGTGTCTTCCTCATTTCTTCTCAGACTAAGTGCAGCCTCTATACCATCTCTACCATCCTCATCATTTCACACTCTTGTGCAGATGTGCACCTTCGCAGTTGCCTCTATATCATATGTACCATCCTCATCATTTCACTCTATGTGCAGATGTGCACCTTCCTGGTAACCTCTATACCATCTGTACCATCCTCATCATTTCACACTCTATGTGCAGATGTGCACCTTCCTGGTAGCATCTATACCATCTCTACCATCCCCATCATTTCACACTCTTTTATGTGCAGATGTGCACCTTCCTGGTAGCCTCTATACCATCTCTACCATGCTCATCATTTCACACCCTTTTATGTCCAGATGTGCACATTCCTGGTAGCCTCTGTGCCATCCTCGTTATGTCACACTCTATGTGCAGATGTGCCTCTATACCATCTGTACCATCCTCATCATTTCACACTCTTGTATGGGCAGATGTGTACCTTCCTGGTAGCATCTATGGAACATGTGTCTTCCTCATTGCTTCTCAGACTAAGTGCAGCCTCTATACCATCTGTACCATCCTCATCATTTCACATGCTTTTATGTGCAGATGTGCATCTTCCTGGTAGCCTCTATACCATCTCTACCATCCCCATCATCTCACACTCTTTTATGTGCAGATGTGCACCTTCCTGGTTGCTTCTATACCATGTGTACCATTCTCATCATTTCACACCCTTTTATGTCCAGATGTGCACATTCCTGGTAGCCTCTGTACCATCCTCGTTATGTCACACTCTATGTGCAGATGTGCACCTTCCTGGTAGCCTCTATACCATCTGTACCATCCTCATCATTTCACACTCTTGAAGGTGCAGATGTGTACCTTCCTGGTAGCATCTATGGAACATGTGTCTTCCTCATTGCTTCTCAGACTAAGTGCAGCCTCTATACCATCTGTACCATCCTCATCATTTCACATTCTTTTATGTGCAGATGTGCACCTTCCTGGTAGCATCTACACCATCTATGCCATCCTGATCGAGTCACTCTATGTGCAGACGTGCACCTTCCTGGTAGCCTCTATACCATCTCTACCATCCTCATCATTTCAAGCTATTTTGTGCAGATGTGTACCTTCCTACTAGCCTCTATAGCATCTGTACCATCCTCATCATTTCACACTCTATTTGCAGATGTGCACCTTCCTGGTAGCCACAATACCATCTGTATCATCCCCATCATTTCACACTCTTTTATGTGCAGATGGGCCCCTTTCTGGTAGACTCTATACCATCTGTACCATCCTCACCATTTCACACTCTTGTATGTGCAGATGTGTACCTTCCTGGTAGCGTCTGTGGAACACGTGTCTTGCTCATTGCTTCTCAGACTATGTGCAGCCTTTATACCATCTGTACCATCCTCATCATTTCACATTCTTTTATGTGCAGATGGGCACCTTCCTGGTAGCCTCTATACCATATGTACCATTCTCATCATTTCACTCTATGTGCAGATGTGCACCTTCAGGGTAGCCCCTAAATCATCTGTACCATCCTCATCATTTTTCACTATGTGCAGATGTGCACCTTTCTGGTAGCTTCAATACCATCCAGATCATTTCACTCTATGTCCAGATGTGCACCTTCTTGGTAGCCTCTATACCATCTGTACCATCCTCATCATTTCACACTCTATGTGCAGATGTGCTCCTTCCTGGCAGCCTCTATATCATCTGTATCATCCTCATCATTTTACACTATGTGCAGATGTGCACCTTCTTGGTAGCCTCTATACCATCTGTACCATCCTGATCGTTTCACTCTATGTGCAGATGTGCACCTTCCTGGTAGCCTCTAAACCATCTGTACCATCCTCATCCTTTCACACTCTATGTCCAGATGTGCACCTTCTTGGTAGCCTCTATACCATCGGTACCATCCTGATCGTTTCACTCTATGTGCAGATGTGCACCTTCCTGGCAGCCTCTATACCATCTGTACCATCCTCATCATTTCACACTCTATGTGCAGATGTGCACCTTCCTGGTAGCCTCTATACTATCTCTACCATCCTCATCATTTCAAACTCTTTTATGTGCAGATGTGTACCTTCCTACTAGCCTCTATAGCATCTGTACCATCCTCATCATTTCACACTCTATTTGCAGATGTGCACCTTCCTGGTAGCCACAAAACCATCTGTACCATCCCCATCATTTCACACTCTTTTATGTGCAGATGGGCCCCTTTATGGTAGACTCTATACCATCCTCATCATTTCACACTCTATGTGCAGATGTGCACCTTCCTGGTAGCCCCTATATCATCTGTACCATCCTCATCATTTTTTAACTATGTGCAGATGTGTACCTTCCTACTAGCCTCTATAGCATCTGTACCATCCTCATCATTTCACACTCTATTTGCAGATGTGCACCTTCCTGGTAGCCACAATACCATCTGTATCATCCCCATCATTTCACACTCTTTTATGTGCAGATGGGCCCCTTTCTGGTAGACTCTATACCATCTGTACCATCCTCATCATTTCACATTCTTTTATGTGCAGATGGGCACCTTCCTGGTAGCCTCTATACCATATGTACCATTCTCATCATTTCACTCTATGTGCAGATGTGCACCTTCATGGTAGCCCCTATATCATCTGTACCATCCTCATCATTTTTCACTATGTGCAGATGTGCACCTTTCTGGTAGCCTCAATACCATCCAGATCATTTCACTCCAGATGTGCACCTTCTTGGTAGCCTCTATACCATCTGTACCATCCTGATCGTTTCACTCTATGTGCAGATGTGCACCTTCCTGGTAGCCCCTATATCATCTGTACCATCCTCATCATTTTTTAACTATGTGCAGATGTGCACCTTTCTGGTAGCCTCAATACCATCCAGATCATTTCACTCTATGTCCAGATGTGCACCTTCTTGGTAGCCTCTATACCATCTGTACCATCCTGATCGGTTCTCTCTATGTGCAGATGTGCACCTTCCTGGTAGCCTCTATACCATCTGTACCATCCTCATCATTTCACACTCTATGTGCAGATGTGCACCTTCCTGGGAGCCTCTATATCATCTGTACCATCCTCATCATTTTACACTATGTGCAGATGTGCACCTTTCTGGTAGCCTATATACCATCTGTACCATCCTCATCAGTTCACACTATGTGCAGATGTGCACCTTCCTGGTAGCCTCTATACCATCCAGATCATTTCAGAGTCTATGTGTAGATGTGCACCTTCCTACTAGCCTCTATACCATCCAGATCATTTCACTCTATTTGCAGATGTGCACCTTCCTAGTAGCCTCTATATCATCTGTACCATCCTCATCATTTCCCACTACGTGCAGATGTGCACCTTTCTGGTAGCCTCTATACCATCTGTACCATCCTCATCATTTCACACTCTTTCATGTGCAGATGTGCACCTTCCTACTAGCCTCTATACCATCCAGATCATTTCACTCTATTTGCAGATGTGCACCTTCTTGGTAGCCTCGATACCATCTGTACCATCCTGATCATTTCATTCTATGTGCAGATGTGCACCTTCCTGGTAGCCTCTATACCATCTGTACCATTCTCATCATTTCACTCTATGTGCAGATGTGCACCTTCCTGGTAACCTCTAAACCATCTGTACCATCCTCATCATTTCACACTCTATGTGCAAATGTGCACCTTCCTGGTAGCCTCTAAACCATCTGTACCATCCTCATCATTCCACACTCTATGTGCAGATGTGCACCTTCCTGGTAGCCTCAATACCATCTGTACCATCCTCATCATTTCACACTTTTATGTGCAGATGTGCACCTTCCTGGTAGCCTCTAAACTATCTACCATTTTCATAATTTCAGACTCTATGTGCAGATGTGCACCTTCCTGGTAGCCTCTATACCATCCAGATCATTACAGAGTCTATGTGCAGATGTGCACCTTCTTGGTAGCCTCGATACCATCTGTACCATCCTGATTGTTTCATTCTATGTGCAGATGTGCACCTTCCTGGTAGCCTCTATGCCATCTGTACCATTCTCATCATTTCACTCTATGTGCACATGTTCACCTTCTTGGTAGCCTCTATACCATCGGTACCATCCTGATCGTTTCACTCTATGTGCAGATGTGCACCTTCCTGGTAGCCTCAATACCATCTGTACCGTCCTCATCATTTCACACTTTTATGTGCAGATGTGCACCTTCCTGGTAGCCTCTAAACTATCTGTACCATTTTCATCATTTCAGACTCTATGTGCAAATGTGCACCTTCTTACGAGCCTCTACACCATCTGTACCATCCTCATTATTTCACACTCTATGTGCAGTGTGCACCTTCCTGGTAGCCTCTATATCATATGTACCATCCTCATCATTTCACACTACGTGCGGATGTGCACCTTTCTGGTAGCCTCTATACCATCTGTACCATCCTCATCATTTCACACTCTATGTGCAGATGTGCACCTTCCTGGTAGCCTCTATACCATCCAGATCATTTCACTCTATGTGCAGATGTGCACCTTCCTGGTAGCCTCTATACCATCTGTACTTTTATCATCATTTCACTCTATGTGCAGATGTGCACCTTCCTGGTAACCTCTATACCATCTGTACCATCCTCATCATTCCACAGTCTATGTGCAGATGTGCACCTTCCTGGTAGCCTCAATACCTTCTGTACCATCCTCATCATTCCACACTCTTTTATGTGCAGATGTGCACCTTCCTTGAAAGGAGCCCCTAGGGGACCCTGACGTCTATGGAAACAAGGCAGGTCACCACACACGATAGAGACGCCAGACACGAGGTTGTATTCCCAAAGCTAGTGTTTTATTGCAAAGCAAAAGTCTCAGTTGGCCAACTCGGTCTCACGCCCCGCGACGTGTATCTCTAGACCTCGAGGGATGCAAGAGAGTGAATTACGTACATCAGTTACATATATACAAAATGCATATCAAACAATCAGCTATGACATGTTTAACACCCCACCCCTTTATTGGGTTTCTTTGAACTTGGTGTGATGATGGACATCTCCGACCACTATGACACCTTCAAACATCTATTCTAGTAACAATTTGTAATTTGTGAGTGCGAAGGCATCTTTTGGTTATTGAATAGAACACGGCGCTTCTGTTCTTGGAAGCGAACTACATACGGGGGGGAGTTGCATTCCGGACCTTGCTATCTATCAAGTGCTATTCGCGTCCTGGGAGCCGACCTGCTCTAGCAAAGGGGGGCTGTTAGAACAGCATAAATCAAGCCTTTAGCAGTATTATTCTAACATTCTACCATATAACGAGACTGGCTGGCAGCTGTGAAATGATTAAATGCCCTGCAGCTCTGCTTCAAGGCTACATTCGGGAGGGAGCCGGGCATTCTTCCTGGCGCTGCCTACGTTCGTGTTTCAGCGAACTCTTGTTATCCTCATAGCCCTGCGGCCTTGTCCTTTTCACATACAGATAACAATGTTCCACAATCGAGCAGTATAAGCGGAAAATATACTGCGAAGCAATAGGAACAGAAAGCAATGAGCAATGGTTAGAAAACAAAATGGCGATTCGTCTTACATCAAAATGGCCGTTCATTGGCAAACTCGAAAACCTATATTCTGTCATATTGTGCATGAGACGGTTGGCCCATGGCCACCAAAATGTGTTTGCGGTCTCACAGTAGAGGTATCCATATTTCTAGACTGACATCCTGGTAGCCTCTAAACTATCTGTACCATTTTCATCATTTCAGACTCTATGTGCAGATGTGCACCTTCCTACGAGCCTCTATACCATCTTTACCATCCTCATTATTTCACACTCTATGTGCAGATGTGCACCTTCCTGGTAGCCTCTATACCACCCAGATAATTTCACTCTATGTGCAGACGTGCACCTTCTTGGTAGCCTCGATACCATCTGTACCATCCTGATCGTTTCACTCTCTGGCCAGATGTGCACCTTCCTGGTAGCCTCAATACCATCTGTACCATCACCATCATTTCACACTCTTTGATGTGCACCTTCCTGGTTGCTTCTCCACCATGTGTACCATGCTCATCATTTCACACTCTTTTATGTCCAGATGTGCACCTCCCTGGTAGCCTCCATACCATCTGTAGCATCCTCATCATTTCACACTCTTTGTGCAAATGTGCACCTTCCTGGTAGCCTCAATACCATCTGTACCATCCTCATCATTTCACACTCTTTTATGTGCAGATGTGCACATTCCTGGTAGCCTCTAAACCATATGTACCATTCTCATAATTTCAGACTCTGTGCAGATGTGCACCTTCCTGGTAGCCTCTAAACCATCTGTACCTTCCTGATCATTCCACACTCTATGTGAAGATGTGCACCTTCCTGGTAGCCTCAATACCATCTGTACCATCCTCATCATTTCACACTCTTTTATGTGCAGATGTGCACCTTCCTGGTAGCCTCTATACTATCTGTACCATCCTCATCATTTCACACTCTATGTGCAAATGTGCACCTTCCTGGTAGACTCTATACCATCCTCATCATTTCACACTCTATGTGCAGATGTGCACGTTCCTGGTAGCCCCTATATCATCTGTACCATCCTCATCATTTTTTAACTATGTGCAGATGTGTACCTTCCTACTAGCCTCTATATCATCTGTATCATCCTCATCATTTTACACTATGTGCAGATGTGCACCTTCTTGGTAGCCTCTATACCATCTGTACCATCCTGATCGTTTCACTCTATGTGCAGATGTGCACCTTCCTGGTAGCCTCTAAGCCATCTGTACCATCCTCATCCTTTCACACTCTATGTCCAGATGTGCACCTTCTTGGTAGCCTCTATACCATCGGTACCATCCTGATCGTTTCACTCTATGTGCAGATGTGCACCTTCCTGGTAGCCTCTATACCATCTGTACCATCCTCATCATTTCACACTCTATGTGCAGATGTGCACCTTCCTGGTAGCCTCTATACCATCTACCATCCTCATCATTTCAAACTCTTTTATGTGCAGATGTGTACCTTCCTACTAGCCTCTATAGCATCTGTACCATCCTCATCATTTCACACTCTTTTATGTGCAGATGGGCCCCTTTATGGTAGACTCTTTACCATCCTCATCATTTCACACTCTACGTGCAGATGTGCACCTTCCTGGTAGCCCCTATATCATCTGTACCATCCTCATCATTTTTTAACTATGTGCAGATGTGTACCTTCCTACTAGCCTCTATAGCATCTGTACCATCCTCATCATTTCACACTCTATTTGCAGATGTGCACCTTCCTGGTAGCCACAATACCATCTGTATCATCCCCATCATTTCACACTCTTTTATGTGCAGATGGGCCCCTTTCTGGTAGACTCTATACCATCTGTACCATCCTCATCATTTCACATTCTTTTATGTGCAGATGGGCACCTTCCTGGTAGCCTCTATACCATATGTACCATTCTCATCATTTCACTCTATGTGCAGATGTGCACCTTCATGGTAGCCCCTGTATCATCTGTACCATCCTCATCATTTTTTAACTATGTGCAGATGTGTACCTTCCTACTAGCCTCTATATCATCTGTATCATCCTCATCATTTTACACTATGTGCAGATGTGCACCTTCTTGGTAGCATCTATACCATCTGTACCATCCTGATCGTTTCACTCTATGTACAGATGTTCACCTTCCTGGTAGCCTCTAAGCCATCTGTACCATCCTCATCCTTTCACACTCTATGTCCAGATGTGCACCTTCTTGGTAGCCTCTATAGCATATGTACCATCCTCATCATTTCACACTCTATTTGCAGATGTGCACCTTCCTGGTAGCCACAATACCATCTGTACCATCCCCATCATTTCACACTCTTTTATGTGCAGATGGGCCCCTTTATGGTAGACTCTATACCATCTGTACCATCCTCATCATTTTTTAACTATGTGCAGATGTGTACCTTCCTACTAGCCTCTATAGCATCTGTACCATCCTCATCATTTCACACTCTATTTGCAGATGTGCACCTTCCTGGTAGCCACAATACCATCTGTATCATCCCCATCATTTCACACTCTTTTATGTGCAGATGGGCCCCTTTCTGGTAAACTCTATACCATCTGTACCATCCTCATCATTTCACATTCTTTTATGTGCAGATGGGCACCTTCCTGGTAGCCTCTATACCATATGTACCATTCTCATCATTTCACTCTATGTGCAGATGTGCACTTTCATGGTAGCCCCTATATCATCTGTACCATCCTCATCATTTTTTAACTATGTGCAGATGTGTACCTTCCTACTAGCCTCTATATCATCTGTATCATCCTCATCATTTTACACTATGTGCAGATGTGCACCTTCTTGGTAGCCTCTATACCATCTGTACCATCCTGATCGTTTCACTCTATGTGCAGATGTGCACCTTCCTGGTAGCCTCTAAGCCATCTGTACCATCCTCATCCTTTCACACTCTATGTCCAGATGTGCACCTTCTTGGTAGCCTCTATACCATCGGTACCATCCTGATTGTTTCACTCTATGTGCAGATGTGCACCTTCCTGGTAGCCTCTATACCATCTGTACCATCCTCATCATTTCACACTCTATGTGCAGATGTGCACCTTCCTGGTAGCCTCTATACCATCTACCATCCTCATCATTTCAAACTCTTTTATGTGCAGATGTGTACCTTCCTACTAGCCTCTATAGCATCTGTACCATCCTCATCATTTCACACTCTATTTGCAGATGTGCACCTTCCTGGTAGCCACAATACCATCTGTACCATCCCCATCATTTCACACTCTTTTATGTGCAGATGGGCCCCTTTATGGTAGACTCTATACCATCCTCATCATTTCACACTCTACGTGCAGATGTGCACCTTCCTGGTAGCCCCTATATCATCTGTACCATCCTCATCATTTTTTAACTATGTGCAGATGTGTACCTTCCTACTAGCCTCTATAGCATCTGTACCATCCTCATCATTTCACACTCTATTTGCAGATGTGCACCTTCCTGGTAGCCACAATACCATCTGTATCATCCCCATCATTTCACACTCTTTTATGTGCAGATGGGCCCCTTTCTGGTAGACTCTATACCATCTGTACCATCCTCATCATTTCACATTCTTTTATGTGCAGATGGGCACCTTCCTGGTAGCCTCTATACCATATGTACCATTCTCATCATTTCACTCTATGTGCAGATGTGCACCTTCATGGTAGCCCCTATATCATCTGCACCATCCTCATCATTTTTCACTATGTGCAGATGTGCACCTTTCTGGTAGCCTCAATACCATCCAGATCATTTCACTCTATGTCCAGATGTGCACCTTCTTGGTAGCCTCTATACCATCTGTACCATCCTGATTGTTTCACTCTATTTGCAGATGTGCACCTTCCTGGTAGCCCCTATATCATCTGTACCATCCTCATCATTTTTTAACTATGTGCAGATGTGCACCTTTCTGGTAGCCTCAATACCATCCAGATCATTTCACTCTATGTCCAGATGTGCACCTTCTTGGTAGCCTCTATACCATCTGTACCATCCTGATCGGTTCACTCTATGTGCAGATGTGCACCTTCCTGGTAGCCTCTATACCATCTGTACCATCCTCATCATTCCACACTCTATGTGCAGATGTGCACCTTCCTGGGAGCCTCTATATCATCTGTACCATCCTCATCATTTTACACTATGTGCAGATGTGCACCTTTCTGGTAGCCTATATACCATCTGTACCATCCTCATCATTTCACACTATGTGCAGATGTGCACCTTCCTGGTAGCCTCTATACCATCCAGATCATTTCAGAGTCTATGTGTAGATGTGCACCTTCCTACTAGCCTCTATACCATCCAGATCATTTCACTCTATTTGCAGATGTGCACCTTCCTAGTAGCCTCTATATCATCTGTACCATCCTCATCATTTCCCACTACGTGCAGATGTGCACCTTTCTGGTAGCCTCTATACCATCTGTACCATCCTCATCATTTCACACTCTTTCATGTGCAGATGTGCACCTTCCTACTAGCCTCTATACCATCCAGATCATTTCACTCTATTTGCAGATGTGCACCTTCTTGGTAGCCTCGATACCATCTGTACCATCCTGATCGTTTCATTCTATGTGCAGATGTGCACCTTCCTGGTAGCCTCTATACCATCTGTACCATTCTCATCATTTCACTCTATGTGCAGATGTGCACCTTCCTGGCAACCTCTATACCATCTGTACCATCCTCATCATTCCACACTCTATGTGCAGATGTGCACCTTCCTGGTAGCCTCAATACCATCTGTACCATCCTCATCATTTCACACTTTTATGTGCAGATGTGCACCTTCCTGGTAGCCTCTAAACTATCTACCATTTTCATAATTTCAGACTCTATGTGCAGATGTGCACCTTCCTACTAGCCTCTATACCATCTGTGCCATCTTCATCATTTCACACTCTTTTATGTGCAGATGTGCACCTTCCTGGTAGCCTCTATATCATCCAGATCATTACAGAGTCTATGTGCAGATGTGCACCTTCTTGGTAGCCTCGATACCATCTGTACCATCCTGATCGTTTCATTCTATGTGCAGATGTGCACCTTCCTGGTAGCCTCTATGCCATCTGTACCATTCTCATCATTTCACTCTATGTGCACATGTGCACCTTCTTGGTAGCCTCTATACCATCGGTACCATCCTGATCGTTTCACTCTATGTGCAGATGTGCACCTTACTGGTAGCCTCAATACCATCTGTACCGTCCTCATCATTTCACACTTTTATGTGCAGATGTGCACCTTCCTGGTAGCCTCTATACCATCTGTACCATCCTCATCATTCCACACTCTATGTGCAGATGTGCACCTTCCTGGGAGCCTCTATATCATCTGTACCATCCTCATCATTTTACACTATGTGCAGATGTGCACCTTTCTGGTAGCCTATATACCATCTGTACCATCCTCATCATTTCACACTATGTGCAGATGTGCACCTTCCTGGTAGCCTCTATACCATCCAGATCATTTCAGAGTCTATGTGTAGATGTGCACCTTCCTACTAGCCTCTATACCATCCAGATCATTTCACTCTATTTGCAGATGTGCACCTTCCTAGTAGCCTCTATATCATCTGTACCATCCTCATCATTTCCCACTACGTGCAGATGTGCACCTTTCTGGTAGCCTCTATACCATCTGTACCATCCTCATCATTTCACACTCTTTCATGTGCAGATGTGCACCTTCCTACTAGCCTCTATACCATCCAGATCATTTCACTCTATTTGCAGATGTGCACCTTCTTGGTAGCCTCGATACCATCTGTACCATCCTGATCGTTTCATTCTATGTGCAGATGTGCACCTTCCTGGTAGCCTCTATACCATCTGTACCATTCTCATCATTTCACTCTATGTGCAGATGTGCACCTTCCTGGCAACCTCTATACCATCTGTACCATCCTCATCATTCCACACTCTATGTGCAGATGTGCACCTTCCTGGTAGCCTCAATACCATCTGTACCATCCTCATCATTTCACACTTTTATGTGCAGATGTGCACCTTCCTGGTAGCCTCTAAACTATCTACCATTTTCATAATTTCAGACTCTATGTGCAGATGTGCACCTTCCTACTAGCCTCTATACCATCTGTGCCATCTTCATCATTTCACACTCTTTTATGTGCAGATGTGCACCTTCCTGGTAGCCTCTATATCATCCAGATCATTACAGAGTCTATGTGCAGATGTGCACCTTCTTGGTAGCCTCGATACCATCTGTACCATCCTGATCGTTTCATTCTATGTGCAGATGTGCACCTTCCTGGTAGCCTCTATGCCATCTGTACCATTCTCATCATTTCACTCTATGTGTACATGTGCACCTTCTTGGTAGCCTCTATACCATCGGTACCATCCTGATCGTTTCACTCTATGTGCAGATGTGCACCTTACTGGTAGCCTCAATACCATCTGTACCGTCCTCATCATTTCACACTTTTATGTGCAGATGTGCACCTTCCTGGTAGCCTCTAAACTATCTGTACCATTTTCATCATTTCAGACTCTATGTGCAAATGTGCACCTTCTTACGAGCCTCTATACCATCTGTACCATCCTCATTATTTCACACTCTATGTGCAGTGTGCACCTTCCTGGTAGCCTCTATATCATATGTACCATCCTCATCATTTCACACTACGTGCAGATGTGCACCTTTCTGGTAGCCTCTATACCATCTGTACCATCCTCATCATTTCACACTTTTATGTGCAGATGTGCACCTTCCTGGTAGCCTCTAAACTATCTGTACCATTTTCATCATTTCAGACTCTATGTGCAAATGTGCACCTTCTTACGAGCCTCTATACCATCTGTACCATCCTCATTATTTCACACTCTATGTGCAGATGTGCACCTTCCTGGTATCCTCTATACCATCCAGATCATTTCACTCTATGTGCAGATGTGCACCTTCCTGGTAGCCTCTATACCATCTGTACCATTATCATCATTTCACTCTATGTGCAGATGTGCACCTTCCTGGTAACCTCTATACCATCCTCATCATTCCACAGTCTATGTGCAGATGTGCACCGTCCTGGTAGCCTCAATACCTTCTGTACCATCCTCATCACTCCACACTCTTTTATGTGCAGATGTGCACCTTCCTTGAAAGGAGCCCCTAGGGGACCCTGACGTCTATGGAAACAAGGCAGGTCACCACACACGATAGAGACGCCAGACACGAGGTTGTATTCCCTAAGCTAGGGTTTTATTGCAAAGCAAAAGTCTCAGTTGGCCAACTTGGTCTCACGCCCCGCGACGTGTATCTCTAGACCTCGAGGGATGCAAGAGAGTGAATTACGTACATCAGTTACATATATACAAAATGCATATCAAACAATCAGCTATGACATGTTTAACACCCCCCCCCTTTATTGGGTTTCTTTGAACTTGGTGTGATGATGGACATCTCCGACCACTATGACACCTTCAAACATCTATTCTAGTAACAATTTGTAATTTGTGAGTGCGAAGGCATCTTTTGGTTATTGAATAGAACACGGCGCTTCTGTTCTTGGAAGCGAACTACATACGGGGGGGAGTTGCATTCCGGACCTTGCTATCTATCAAGTGCTATTCGCGTCCTGGGAGCCGACCTGCTCTAGCAAAGGGGGGCTGTTAGAACAGCATAAATCAAGCCTTTAGCAGTATTATTCTAACATTCTACCATATAACGAGACTGGCTGGCAGCTGTGAAATGATTAAATGCCCTGCAGCTCTGCTTCAAGGCTACATTCGGGAGGGAGCCGGGCATTCTTCCTGGCGCTGCCTACGTTCGTGTTTCAGCGAACTCTTGTTATCCTCATAGCCCTGCGGCCTTGTCCTTTTCACATACAGATAACAATGTTCCACAATCGAGCAGTATAAGCGGAAAATATACTGCGAAGCAATAGGAACAGAAAGCAATGAGCAATGGTTAGAAAACAAAATGGCGATTCGTCTTACATCAAAATGGCCGTTCATTGGCAAACTCGAAAACCTATATTCTGTCATATTGTGCATGAGACGGTTGGCCCATGGCCACCAAAATGCGTTTGCGGTCTCGCAGTAGAGGTATCCATATTTCTAGACTGACATCCTGGTAGCCTCTAAACTATCTGTACCATTTTCATCATTTCAGACTCTATGTGCAGATGTGCACCTTCCTACGAGCCTCTATACCATCTTTACCATCCTCATTATTTCACACTCTATGTGCAGATGTGCACCTTCCTGGTAGCCTCTATACCACCCAGATAATTTCACTCTATGTGCAGACGTGCACCTTCTTGGTAGCCTCGATACCATCTGTACCATCCTGATCGTTTCACTCTCTGGCCAGATGTGCACCTTCCTGGTAGCCTCAATACCATCTGTACCATCCTCATCATTTCACACTCTTTTATGTGCAGATGTGCACATTCCTGGTAGCCTCTAAACCATATGTACCTTCCTGATCATTCCACACTCTATGTGAAGATGTGCACCTTCCTGGTAGCCTCAATACCATCTGTACCATCCTCATCATTTCACACTCTTTTATGTGCAGATGTGCACCTTCCTGGTAGCCTCTATACCATCTGTACCATTCTCATCATTTCACTCTATGTGCAGATGTGCACCTTCCTGGTAGCCTCTATACTATCTGTACCATCCTCATCATTTCACACTCTATGTGCAAATGTGCACCTTCCTGGTAGCCTCTATACCATATGTACCATCCTCCTCATGTCACACTCTATGTGCAGGTGTGCATCTTCCTGGTAGCTCTATACCATCTGTACCATCCTCTTGATGTCACACTCTTTGATGTGCAGATGGGCACCTTCCTGGTAGCCTCTAAACTATCTGTACCATTTTCATCATTTCAGACTCTATGTGCAGATGTGCACCTTCCTACGAGCCTCTATACCATCTTTACCATCCTCATTATTTCACACTCTATGTGCAGATGTGCACCTTCCTGGTAGCCTCTATACCACCCAGATAATTTCACTCTATGTGCAGACGTGCACCTTCTTGGTAGCCTCGATACCATCTGTACCATCCTGATCGTTTCACTCTCTGGCCAGATGTGCACCTTCCTGGTAGCCTCAATACCATCTGTACCATCACCATCATTTCACACTCTTTGATGTGCACCTTCCTGGTTGCTTCTCCACCATGTGTACCATGCTCATCATTTCACACTCTTTTATGTCCAGATGTGCACCTCCCTGGTACCCTCTATACCATCTGTAGCATCCTCATCATTTCACACTCTATGTGCAGATGTGCACCTTCCCGGTAGCCTCTATACCATCTGTAGCATCCTCATCATTTCACACTCTTTGTGCAAATGTGCACCTTCCTGGTAGCCTCAATACCATCTGTACCATCCTCATCATTTCACACTCTTTTATGTGCAGATGTGCACATTCCTGGTAGCCTCTAAACCATATGTACCTTCCTGATCATTCCACACTCTATGTGAAGATGTGCACCTTCCTGGTAGCCTCAATACCATCTGTACCATCCTCATCATTTCACACTCTTTTATGTGCAGATGTGCACCTTCCTGGTAGCCTCTATACCATCTGTACCATTCTCATCATTTCACTCTATGTGCAGATGTGCACCTTCCTGGTAGCCTCTATACTATCTGTACCATCCTCATCATTTCACACTCTATGTGCAAATGTGCACCTTCCTGGTAGCCTCTATACCATATGTACCATCCTCCTCATGTCACACTCTATGTGCAGGTGTGCATCTTCCTGGTAGCTCTATACCATCTGTACCATCCTCTTGATGTCACACTCTTTGATGTGCAGATGGGCACCTTCCTGGTAGCCTCTAAACCATCTGTACCATTCTCATCATTTCAGACTCTATGTGCAGATGTGCACCTTCCTACTAGCCTCTATACCATCTGTACCATCCTCATCATTTCACACTCTATGTGCAGATGTGCACCTTCCTGGTAGCCTCAATACCGTCTGTACCATCCTCATCATTTCACACTCTTTTATGTGCAGATGTGCACCTTCCTGGTAGCCTCTATTCCATCTGGACCATCCTCATCGTTTCACACTCTATGTGCAGATGTGCACCTTCCTGGTAGCCTCTATACCATCTGTACCATCCTCATCATTTCACACTCTTTTATGTTCAGATGTGCACCTTCCTGGTAGCTTCTATACCATCTGTACCATCCTCATCGTTTCACACTCTATGTGCATATGTGCACCTTCCTGGTAGCCTCTATACCATCCAGATCATTTCACTCTATGTGCAGATGTGCACCTTCTTGGTAGCCTCAATACCATCTGTACCATCCTGATCATTTCACTCTATGTGCAGATGTGCACCTTCCTGGTAGCCTCAATACCATCTGTACCATCACCATCATGTCACACTCTTTGATGTGCACCTTCCTGGTTGCTTCTCTACCATGTGTACCATTCTCATCATTTCATACTCTTTTATGTCCAGATGTGCACCTCCCTGGTAGCCTCTATACCATCTGTACCATCCTCATCATTTCACACTCTTTTATGTGCAGATGTGCACCTTCCTGGTAGCCTCTATACCATCTGTACCATTCTCATCATTTCACTCTATGTGCAGATGTGCACCTTCCTGGTAGCTTCTATACTATCTGTACCATCCTCATCATTTCACACTCTATGTGCAAATGTGCACCTTCCTGGTAGCCTCTATACCATCTGTACAATCCTCATCATGTCACACTCCTCTATGTGCAGATGTGCATCTTCCTGGTAGCTCTATACCATCTGTACCATCCTCTTCATGTCACACTCTTTGATGTGCAGATGGGCACCTTCCTGGTAGCCTCTAAACCATCTGTACCATTCTCATCATTTCAGACTCTATGTGCAGATGTGCACCTTCCTACTAGCCTCTATACCATCTGTACCATCCCCATCATTTCACACTCTATGTGCAGATGTGCACCTTCCTGGTAGCCTCAATACCATCTGTACCATCCCCATCATTTCACACTCTTTTATGTGCAGATGTGCACCTTCCTGGTAGCCTCTATTCCATCTGGACCATCCTCATCATTTCACACTCTTTTATGTTCAGATGTGCACCTTCCTGGTAGCTTCTATACCATCTGTACCATCCTCATCCTTTCACACTCTATGTGCAGATGTGCACCTTCCTGGTAGCTTCCATACCATCTGGACCAATATCATCCTTTCACACTCTATGTGCAGATGTGCACCTTCCTGGTAGCTTCTATACCATCTGTACCAGACCCATCGTTTCACACTCTGTAGTATCACTACTCTCTCCCTCCCATATAGGCCTCTCTACCGCTGTAGTGTCACTACGCTCTCCCTCCCATGTAGGCCTCTCTACTGTTATATATGTTATAGTCGCCTCGGTATGTCACTGGTGATGTAATATGATTCTGGAATTTCATGAGATTCCAGAATCATATGAGTGAGATACCAGCAGAGGCGAAAGGCAGCTACCACTCTGGGGGGGACCTCTTCACATGAATTCTTATAATAAATACAAATATACTTAAATCACACCAAGTGTCCAAGCGAGTAAATGATACAACAAATGACAACGAGGATCAGCCGTGTTGAAAAGGATTAGAGGTTCCTGACACAAAGAAGGAGAAAAGGAACAGGCGTCTGTGTGAGAGGAACGACTGATTTTTCAAAAGCGAGCAGATGGAGGCACTGAAGTCGTGAAGTACAGGAAAGTGTCCAGAAATTGATCACAGTGAGTAGCGCATGAAAAGACATGATAAATATACATACGATTGATGGGAGAAACGGATTGCATCCTTTGAATGTTGCGCGAGTGCATTGAATGTACAACATTAGAGTAAAGGACCTGAAAAAGCGTCAGATTACTTGCGGCGGCCATCTTAATGAGAATAGGTTGTCAAGACAACCCATTCAGAGCGTATGGATGAGGTTACGCTCTGTATTACGATGCAGAATGTAATCAAAGTGCATATTGAAACGGAGCGTTAATAGTGTTGTGGAGACACTGAAACAGCAGTCGGATGAACGGTGCAGTACAGGAAATACATATGTATAATAACTGTGAAGCCAATACAAACAAAAACACAGTGAAAAAGATGTTAAAGACATTACAGTTAGGGTAAATTGGATGTACTACATTAAAAGAAATTTGACATGTGACTGTGGGAGTGTGCAGATAAAGAGTGCTGCAAAGTGAGAAAGTAAAAATAAAAAAATAAAAATTTAAAGGAAATACATAAAATACAAGAGGAAAAGTGACGCTCATTGTCAACAAAGACAATATTAATTAACATAAACATTCCAGATGCAGAACCTCGCTGCACCTTTGAAATTCCTTGCGCAACCAGGTCACCCATTATGCAATTGGGAGCAATGGTTGTCCAATTTCCAAGTGTACCTGAGAGCGGTGGGTGGAAACGAATTTAATGATGATCTGAGAGAGGCCACATTATTAAACTGTGTAGGTGCTGAGGCCTTGCGAATTTTTAGAACTTTACCTGATCAGAACAATGTGGATGAAGGATCTGAAGAGGTAGCCACAGGATCAGGTAGCAACAGAAAATATGAAATGGCAGTGGCGAAACTAACGAAACATTTTGGAAATAAAACTAATATAGTATTGGAGAGGTATCAATTTTTTTCAAGGAAGCAAAACAAGGGAGAGACTGTCGATACATATATGGCTGCTCTAAGGGTCTGATATCTACGGGTAAATTCACAGGAGTGGCGGATGAGTATTTGAGAGATCAGTTGGTATCAAAAGTTGCTGATTCCAAGATACAACAACATTCATGGTAGGCGAAAGACACAAGCTTAGAACAAGCTGTGGACATTGCTAGATCAATGGAATTAGGAGATATATGCATGAGAGAGATACTCAGGAGAGTGTTCCAGATAGAGAAGAGGAAAACTTGGTTGCAGAAATTCGGAAATTAACAAGAGAGAACTATAATGGCAGAAGCATGAGGAAAGACAGAGAGTATGTTGCCAGAGGACAGAACTAGTGCTATAAATGTGGCAGGTATAGGCATAATAACAATGAAAAGGAATGCCCAGCCTTTTCGGAGGAATGCTACAAATGTGGATATATAGGTAATTTTGGAAAAGTTTGTCGAAATACACGAGGAAGAGGAAGAACAGCGGGGACATCTTCTATGAACAGAATGCAAAGAAAAGAGAGCCAATTTGCAAGAGGAAACATGTCCAGCATAAAGTCAATAGAAGGAAACTGGTCTCCGAACACTCAAATATCTATGGTTAGCGAGATGGAAGAACATATACAGATCCTGACATTGACGCCTTCTGAAGGGGGTGTGGGATCATGGGTGTCCATGTTAGTAAATGACGTGCCATTGAGAGTAATGGTCGACACGGAGTCACGGTACACTATGGTGGACGTACAAACATTTGAAAATGAATTGAGAGGGAAGAGAACAGATTTAAGAGACACCCATTAACATAATTGGTTACACATGGGTGCATCTGTGTTTCAAAGAAAGGAAGACATACTGTAAACTATGTGGCTGAGAATGGATTTTCCATTGTAGGATGGTGGGAGCAGGTGAAGTGGTTCCCATTCTAGGCAGTAATGAACAAATGTGTGAGACCAGCAAAAATTTGGCGAAGAGCTTTCTAAAAGTATTCAATGACAATATTGGCACACTGAAGGGATTTAAACACAAAATTATATTGAAGAGAAATGCCAAACCAGTAGTCCATAAAGTGAGAAATATTCCTATTGGTACGTGGGAGGCTCTACAAAAAGAATTGGTGAAATTATGTGAACAAGATATCATCGAACCGATAGAGTTCAGAATGGCTCTCACTGATTGTCATTGTACGCAAACCGGACGGATCAATAAGAATGTGTGTAGACCTAAGAGACTTAAATGCAAATATTTGGGTAGATAGACACCCTCTGCCAAATATAAATGAGATGCTAACCACAATGAGGCCGGCAAAGTATTTTACAACATTAGATTTGTCATCTGCATATCATCAGGTGGTTTTGGATGATGAGTCAAAACACCTTACATCATTTGTCACCCCATTAGGTGCATTTAGATACAAAAGGATTCCCTTCGGATTGGCGTCGGCAGCAGCCGTATTTCAGAGGTTAATGTACCAATTGTTGAATGGTTTGCAAGGGGTTCATTTTTTCCAGGATGACATTTTAATATCAGCATTGACTGAAGAGAACCACAACGCGAAATTACTAGGTGTTTTACAAGGAAAGGGGTCTCACACTCAAGATAGAGAAGTGCAAGATAAAGAAAACTGAAGTGACTTAATTAGGTCATTCTATAAGTGCTGAAGGCATAAAACCGAAAAAATCTTTAGTGGCCATGATTACGGGAATTCCAGAACCCATGAACAAAGACCAACTTTGCAGATTTTTGGGGCTAGCAGAAAATTATTCTAAATTTGTGCATCGGTTTTCAGACAAGTCATGTCATATGAGAGAATTAATGAGTAAAGTCATGAAATTTGAGTGGTCGACAAACTGTAAGGAAGAATTTGAATTGTTGAAAGATCAACAATGCTTCGACCCTACAAATGTTTGATTATGGTGCAAGAAGTATCATCTCTGTGGACGCCAGTGGAATAGGATTAGGTGGAGTTCTTGAGCAAGTACAGGATGGCATGGTTGTGCCTATTGCTTTTGCCTCCAGGATGTTAAGAGGGGCTGAAAGGAATTATTCCACTATAGAAAAAGAGGCTTCGGGAGTGAGATGGATTTTAGAGCATTTTAAAAGTCTGATTTGGGGTGCACCGATTGAAGTAAGAACGGATCATAAACCATTAATTCATGTCTTAAGTTCTAAAAATATGCACTTAACATCGCCACGCATCAAAAGATGGATTTTAGACATTATGCAGTATAATGTC
Source organism: Ambystoma mexicanum (assembly GCF_040938575.1). Classification (NCBI taxonomy): domain Eukaryota; kingdom Metazoa; phylum Chordata; class Amphibia; order Caudata; family Ambystomatidae; genus Ambystoma; species Ambystoma mexicanum. Next base: position 1,308,252,152 of record NC_090928.1, read on the forward strand.
AAGGTTAAGTATACACCAGGCAAATGAAACGTAGTGGCAGTCTGCCTGTCGTGGTTGCCTTGGGATGGTGTTGAAGAGGAAACACAAGGTAGTGAGAGTCTAGAAGATCGAGATATGAACTGTGTAATTGCGCAAATCACCTCAGGTTTTTCAAAAAGGAGTGGATTATGTCAACAAATGAAGATATTGAATAAAAACATTTAAGAGATGCCATCAAGAGTGATTGGAAGTGTGTTGATTAGAGTATCAGGTTTTCGATTAAGAGAGATGAAATATCTTGTGATAATTTATGCATGTATAGAGGGGATCGCATAGTTCCTCCTGTTTCACTGAGAGAAAAAAGAGTAAGAGAAGCATATTGGTGGCCTGATATGTGGAACCGTTTAGAACAATTGGTAATGGAATGCACAGCATGTGCCATTAGTGATAAATGGAATAAGACACAGTTTACACCACTATAGCCTGTTGAGATAGCTAGTGAGACATGGACAAAATTAGCTATAGACATAACAGGTCCATTTGAAACATTGGAGTCTCAAAAGGTATACATTATTGTTCTGATGGACTATACATCAAAATGGGTAGAGTGGGGTGTGGCAGAAGAAACTGTTACTGCTACCAAGGTGGTGAGATTCCTAGAAGAAATCTTCAATAGAGGAGACCCCCAAGAAATAATATCAGATAATGGTGCCCAATTCATTTCGTTGGAAGTACAAAAGTTCATAATGGAAAGAGCCATTGAGCAAATGACAACAGCCTTATATCATCCCATGTCAAATGGTTTAGTTGAGAGAATTAATGGATAAAGCATAATCCAATTAGCAATTGCCAATAAATTGCCATGGAGGGATACTCTCAAGGAGGCACTAAATACCTAGAGTAGAAAAATGTTCAAGTCTAATTCTTGATGATGGGACAAAATGGTCATGTGATGATTTTGTGTTGACTAGAGCGAGAATTCCTGTAGAAGATCAGAGGGAAGATGATATTAAGGATAGAAGAAATTGCGGCATGACTTCAAGAAACAGGAGGATAATACAGAACTTTGAAAAGGATTTTTTATATTATTGAACTCATGCTCCAGTTGCACAAGATGCCAAGATGTATCCTTATATTTAAGTCATATTATTGCTATGAACATTTTAGTTGTATAAATTATGTTTCTCTAATTGTATTAATGTTCATGTCTTTAGATATGTGGAGGGAGAGATGCTATATATGTTCTATTTGCCTCGGTATATCACTGGTGATGTAATATGATTCTGGAATCTTCTGAGATTCCAGAATCATGAGTGAGATACCAGCAAAGGCAAAAAGGCAGCTACCACTCTGGGGGGGGACCTCTTTACATGTATTCTTATAATAAATACAAATACATCACACCAAGCTTCCAAGTGAGTAAATGATAAAACATCTACCGCTGTGGTATAGCTACTCTCTCCCTCCAATGTAGGCCTCTCTACCGTTGTGGTATAGCTACTCTCTCCTTCCTGTGTAGGCCTCTCTACCGCTGTGATATAGCTACTCTCTCCCTCCCATGTAGGCCTCTCTACCGCTGTAGTGTCACTACTCTCTCCCTCCCATGTTCTCCTGTTTCTTAACCAGAAAGCAGCTGATATTGGGTGAGAGGTTATCTGAAGACTTTGCCAGAGTGGTTCACAACAACCTCCTAATGCTACTCCACTCCTGAGGGGTCTTCAAGTGATCTCTTGCTTTGCCCACCTGTGCCCTGCCCTCCTGCAGATCCTGCTCTTGCTGCCATGACCTCTAAACCCTCCTTTACCCCACTCCCCTTTCACACTCAACTTTCATTGTGTCCCTAGTATGCCCACCTAACACTCTACACTCGCTCCGTGCATACAATACTGGTCAAATTGGCACAGGTCAGGGGTCACCTGTGAGCAGTAGCACCACGACAAGGTTTTGACCTCTGCTACTGGACATTCACACCATTCACTCCTCACTCAGGGGTTCCCCTCGTCTCCAATCAATAAGCTGTCCAACAGACACGTGTGTTCCATAGCAAGTCGAAGAACAATCTGCGAGGTACACGCCTCCATCTCCCCCTAAAGCTGAGACGTCTACATGGCAGAGGTAACTAGGAAAAGCAGAACGCACATGGGACTCTGTTGCGTATGACTTACGACTCAGTGCCCGTAAAGCCCTCATTCAGACCTCACTCACACCAGCCATAGCCCAGCGTTCCGGAGTACACACACTCACACTGGCAGAGGGGGCAGTCCAAGGCTGGCAGACTCTCCTACCTAGAAAACAGGTCATGGGGCAAACCGTAGCCCGATGCTGAATTCTCCCAACCCAAATGGGGGTGGGCAAGCTGAAATGGCTTGGCGGGAGGGGAGAAGCCCAAAGTGAGGGTGTTTCTCCCAGAGTCTGGCAGCGTTGATCTGCCCCAGGACTGCAATCACCCTCCCTCATGCCAGCAGTTTTATAGGCAGTAGGGAGTGACGTCACAAGGGTCTGTGAGGGCAGGAGATGATGTCACAAGAGGCTGAAAGGGAAGTGAGGGGAGATTGATTGCCAAGGAAAGCCAGGTGACGTCAGGAGTGATGTCATAAGCAATAAGTAAACTGCAGACTGCTAGCTGACACAGCTGTTCCATTTCATACATTTTATTACTATTATTATTATTATTTCACAATAAGATATTCTGAATATACCAAGAGAATCATGGCATACATTATATAATCGCAAGGAATTCCAAATTAGAACTCACATTCCCAAAAGTACTCTTACCATGCCCAGTGATGGCATTCCAAATTAGAACTCACATTCCAAAAGTACTCTTACCATGCCCAGTGATGGCATTCCAAATTAGAACTCACATTCCAAAAGCACTCTTACCATGCCCAGTGATGGCATTCCAAATTAGAACTCACATTCCAAAAGTACTCTTACCATGCCCAGTGATGGCATTCCAAATTAGAACCCACATTCCAAAAGTACTCTTACCATGCCCAGTGATGGCATTCCAAATTAGAACTCACATTCCAAAAGTACTCTTACCATGCCCAGTGATGGCATTCCAAATTAGAACTCGCATTCCAAAAGTACTCTTACCATGCCCAGTGATGCCATTCCAAATTAGAACTCGCATTCCAAAAGTACTCTTACCATGCCCAGTGATGGCATTCCAAATTAGAACTCACATTCCAAAAGTACTGTTATAAAGCTCAGTCCAGGCAGCTTTATGGTTACTACTTAAGTTTAGTTCAGTTCTTATGTTACAGTTACAGTTCTAAGATTAAGACATCAGCAATAAGGATAGGGAGACAGAGACACAAAGACACCGGCACCCATCACCCAGGGAGGGAGGGCTCAACTGACACAATATAGAACTCTCATCACAGCATTCTCCCACTCATGCCTCAGCATTCCACAGGCACTCTGGTGACATCATAAACCACATGACAAACCACATCAGACTAACCAAGCACATCACAACACATCTTCCCCCTTACAAAACACACTTGCAACACAAGCTTCACAACACATCTCCCTCCTATCAGACATTTTCACAAAGGCAACGCACATCTCATCCAACCCAAGAGCAATGGAGGTTTCACTAGAAAAACCCACAACTATGCAATTTCAGAACTACGCCTATCATCCTTAAACACCATCAATAACAGCACTAATCACCTCCCATCCACCCCTGCCACAAGCAGACTCTAGTCTCCCACACTAGACACAAACCAGCCCAGATCCAAGGCTACACCTAACTCACAATAACATAACCAACACAAAACAACTTTGGTCCTCCAGCTCGCCCCTACCACAGGCGAGCCTTCAGGCTGCCACCCTGAAGCACCTACTTGTCACCCCAACGCAATACTAGTCATCAGGATGACAACGAAATCACCATAGACAGATAAGAGGTTCAGTAAAATTCTACAGCTCACTAACACACAACCAGCAACAGGCATGCCTCAGAAACACATAAGCATATATATATATATATATATATATATATATATATATATATATATATATATATATATATATATATATATGTGGACCAAGCCAATCAAGCAAACCTGACCATACCATGGTGTAAAGCTCCTCAAACAGCTTGGAGATGCTGGCCAGTCAACTCCAAGTCCATCGAAAAACATATGGTTGACTCTAACACTCTTCTCAAGGCAGAACAATCCAGTCCTATAATCAAAACGTTGACCATATAAAAATAGCCAGGATCAACACATAACACATAAAAATAAACAAATCACCCTGGGATTCTTCACCTCGAACAGCTTCTTCAACCTTTTCATAATATTTACTGGAGGGCGTCCCCTGCCAGCAACCCGCTTCACCTGTCTTCTACAAGCCGTCCTTTGGGATAAGAATCATTTCTTCAAAGATTGCACTACTTCCAAAACAAAAGCACTAGACTCGACTATCGCTATAGCAAAGACACTAGACGCTTGCAGTACCAACCATACTTGTGCAACTCTCACTAACCACTCAAATTAAAATTCCTGACAAGGCGCTACCCTCAGGCTTCCCCTTTCTAACAAATCAAACCTACCGAGGCGCTACCTCACTTTAGTTACATCACTAAACTCAATCTCATGACCTAAACAGCGTTAACTAAAACACCGATAGAGTGCACTTCTAAGTGGCGCTACCACCTAACCTAACTCTTCTAAACAGAGAAACTTCCTACTGTTCATACCAAACGGAGGCGCTACCTCCCTAGTATCTAAAACTTCTAATTAAAATGAATGTTGCACCCATTCATTCCTTCATACATCCATGCGCATTCTAGCTAATATGCCCGTGACATGCCTTCACTTCCATACTTCTCAAGTGCATGGATATACACGACATTTTCACATCTGCATTTTACATTTTCTTTTTTTTTTTTACTCCAAACTTTTTATACCTAGCGCGTGCGAGATTACTTCACATAAAGATATGGCACATGTGCCTAAACGTCCATGTTGTTCTGTAACAACTTACTCCTGAAAATCCTCAAAACTCATTAAGTCTAGCACACTCACTCAGACTGACAAACACCTCATGCACTTTCCTTATTATTTAAATAAAGTCCGTCTGCAAATAAACACTGCATTAACTTCAAAAAAAATTGTCAGTGGAATTTCACTCAATCAAACTGACATACAACGCATATATATGCACTTTCCATAGCATTCAATAGAGTCCATCTGCAAGTAAAACAAGTACATTTTTTTTTCCAACATACCTAACTAACAACCACCTTTACTATAGAGCACCTTTACTAAACATTTCAAATGTGCTAACAGGCATTCCTTCTTCACTTGAATAATGCCTGCCCTGCCAGGTACAGAGAAGTGAGTAAAACCGTTCCCGGTTGACCTCTACCCTTCTTATCAGTACACAAGTGCTCACATGACGAGGAAAACGTTTCCCCAGATGCCGCCTGCATCTTCTTTTCCAGCGTTTCATTTTTTTTTTTCCCTTGACATGCTCCATTACTATGGTGTCGCATTTCCAGTCAGCCTCTCTCCTTACGTAGCAACTGTCACTTCAACACGTGGCTGCAGCCGTTATCATCGCACCAAAATATCTTTTACACTCACTTATAACTCCATTATGCTGCATTTCTCCGCAACATCTCTGCGCTGCGCTGCGCTGCCATTTCCTAATATTTTTCATGAGACCATCGGATCGATTGAGCAGTGAACCCGGTGGCATCATCATGCCGGGAACACTCTGAGCTTCCGCATTCCACGCCTCGTTATGAAAATACTTTCTCTCTGTCATCACGTTTCCTACGTCCATGTAGGTCCTTTCGTCATCGTATTACGAAACTGATCACACTGGCAACCAGCTCAGAATTCGCTCTGCTAACGGTGACGTTCTGACCTTCGCCATACCCTGGTGCTCCAATGTGACGTCATCAGTCACACACTCTCAGTGGGAGCGAAACGAAGCTCCTGCTTTTAACGGCCATCCATTTACTCAGCACAGCGGCAGCTGCTTGCTACTGACAGCGCGCATAATCTATGACCCTTAAAAGGTAATAAACACTGGAATGCGCCTGCCAATCTTCAGCAACAGTCACGGGCGGCGCCCCAGGTTCCCTTTTTAACAGGAATTCCAGAAATAACAGAATGTCTACAGAACTTCCCCTTTCACTGTGCAGTACCTTGAAGGGGACTTACATCTGCACTTCGCTCATTCCACAGTATCTTATGGGGCCACCAAACATGGGGCTTTCTGCCATCATGCGCCCTGGGGAAGTATGTCTGGGCTTTTCCTTGGCACCCTCCTGGGACCCAGCTTCCCCACTCTCCACAAGCTCACGATGAGCAGTGGTCCCAAACAACAATGGAGCTTTCTCCCTCCGGCTCCCCTTGCACTATGGGGATCATGTCAGGGCTTATTCCTGACGACCCCTTGGGCCCCTGGGTGATGGGACTTACGGTTTCTGGGGGCGGTGTCCTCTGTTTTCTTCTGGTCCTGATTCATCCTGCACCCCCCCGCAGCAGGCGTCTTGAATCATTTACTTCTTCACTTCTTCATGTCTTTACTTAGTTTCTCTTCATCTTCCTTTGCACTTGGGTTCTTGATGAAGGAAATCCTTGTCGCCATTGTTATAAAGCTCAGTCCAGGCAGCTTTATGGTTACTACTTAAGTTTACTTCAGTTCTTATGTTACAGTTACAGTTCCAAGATTAAGACATCAGCAATAAGGATAGGGAGACAGAGACACAAAGACACCGGCACCCATCACCCAGGGAGGGAGGGCTCAACTGACACAATATAGAACTCTCATCACAGCATTCTCCCACTCATGCCTCAGCATTCCACAGGCACTCTGGTGACATCATAAACCACATGACAAACCACATCAGACTAACCAAGCACATCACAACAAGTACTCTTACCATGCCGAGTGATGGCATTCCAAATTAGAACCCACATTCCAAAAGTATCATGCCCAGTGATGGCATTCCAATGTAGAAGACTCAGGTTGATCGGTTCTGTGAGGGATATTTTAGTCAGATATTTAATTTTGAGTTTAGGTTCGCCCTCTTGTGAGGTACTTGGGATTTCTTTAAAAAACTGCTTCATAGATGAAAAAAGTTTTTTTTATTAGGTTTCTCTATCCAGAGAGTGTAAAAAGAGAATACATATATATGTATTTCTATTGGATACTTGTGTTCATTTGTCTAAAGGAATAGTATCCAGTTGTTTCAAAATTACTTAAGAATTCAAGTCTCCCATATGTTTTCTTCTATTCTGGTCTTTTTCATTATTTTTCCAGAGTCCAGTTAGAGATTTTAGTGATTCCCATCTTTTTTAAGGGAGTCATAGGTTAGGAAGTCCGGCGAGTTTCATGTAGGTTATCTACTCGTCTGGGTTTATTCCTGGTAAAGAAGCCACAAAAAGCCTACCGGTTTCAGTGGCGTAATCACGGTAGAGGCCACATTCATCAGGGCTGGGCAGACACTTAAGGATTGGTGTGTCAACAAGTGGGTAACTGGTTGGATAATTCCAGGAGATCCCACCTGCAGATGGAGGGGGAAGGAAGGGGGGTTCGAGGGGGGACAAAAGAGATATAGAAAGCACCATTATAGTCGTTTATCGATATCATAATGGAATATTACAAAGGTGCTGTCGTATAGTGAGCTTTGACTAGGTCTTACCTAGTTAAAGGGGTCCCCGCGAGTATCCGTGTGGTTGGGAAGGTTAAGTTATGCACTTGTTTGGGGAGGTGGTGTGGTGAAGGATTTGATTGGTTGGCATTCAGGCAAGGGCCCATAAGGCTGTCCGGCTAGGACTTTGCAGGAGTGCCCAGTGAGACATCACCAATGGGCACCTGGTGAACAGATCTGTTAGGGCGTTGAAGTGCCAGGTCCCCCCTCAAGGCCAAAGGATGCTCCATTAGGAAGGTTATTGTTAATGTGACCAATGACATGTATCCATCTTACTTTTCAGTCTGAGCTTCATTGTGCATAGAAGACTGAGGCCTGTGAGCTCAGGGGCCACATATCCGAGGCAGAGATATTCTGACAGGTCTCCTGCCCCTTTCTGCACAGCAGTATGGACACACATGCTGATTCCAGCTCTGCTGCCTCTTTGCTGAATGGACCAGTTTCATCAATTGTAACTGCAGGGGCATTTATAGAAATGGAAAGGGTGCAAAGGAAAACTTCACATTGCACACGCTGCACAGAACATTTGAAAGAAACACATGCGAGGAAAAGTGGTGAGGTCAGCAACTCATTGTAAACAAGAGGCTGTAAACATTGTAAACACAGTACAACGCTGGGCCAAAAGTAGATTCTTCCAGTTATATGACATTATCCAGCAACCTTATTAAAGGGGGAACAGTCAAATATGGGATGGAGAAGCACAATACTGTATGGAAAACTGAAAAAGAAAACCATTTGAGGCCTACCTAGTCTGTACAAATGTTTATAAAAACAATGACACATAATATCTGCAAATTAGATGAGCCTATAGAAAACTGTAAGTAAAACCAGATACTGTCATGTAGGAAACCACCTCTAACAAAGAATCATGTTTTGCCAACTGTAATAAATAAACAAAGCTCATCAGCTGTAGCAAATACACTTGTTATCAGACAGTTAGAACAACATCCATGAACATGTTATCTATCTTGCCATTGCCCTGCATGTTTTGTTTCACCTGTTGGTAAATGCAAGTCAAGTCAACGTGTTATGTAGTTTCCAGGGTCACATGGAATGTGATAAGATTGCAATGCATTGTGTATATATTTAGCTGTACACCTGTTCAGAGTGAGATTCATCAGAGACAGGAGGGTCTTCATTATTGGAAATAAATACTTAAGAAATCTTACCTGGATTCCTGAAGGTCCTTTACTTCAGAATGGCGACACGCTGAACACCTAGAGGCCTTCCTGCTCTTCTCCTGCTCGATACTTGGGGGCCGATTCATGGAACAAACGTCCGCCGAAAATCTACGCGCAAGCAGGCGCAAGCAGGCGCAAGCAGGGGCAAGCGGAAAAAAAGAGGCGCACGCACACGCGTGCGATTTATGGAAGTCCCTGCGCGTGCCTTCCTCGGGATGTGCGCCAAACCCGTGCATGGCGCACACGTCACTGCAACATCCCGAAAGACGTGCACGACGCGCACAGTGAAAGCGCACAACCTCTGCGCATACACTAGAAAGTGGGCGGAACACGGGGCGTAACGCGCGGAATGGGGAACAACTTGCGAAAACAAGGGCGTAACTGGGGATGTACTGCAGGGAAGCAGAGGGAACGCCCACACGCACCCGAACCACACGTATTCATGGAACCGAATAGGGCAAAGCCACGCACAGCGAAAGACACGCACAAGCCGATACACGTCCGCCACACAAAGGCAGGCGGTAGCGTCCCTGCGCATTACAAAAGTGGCAACATACAGCAATTGTGCGAGCGGGGCACGTGTATTTCGGGGTTGCGCGGGAAGTCACACACGCGATTGAGCGGGGTACGTGTATTCCGGGGGTTCGCGGGAATTCACACACGCGACCTGGCCTGGGGGAGCGGGCTACGTATATTACAGGGGTTCGCGTGAACTTTTTCACGCGATCGGGCCTGGGGGAGCGGGCTACGTGTATTACAGGGGTTCGCGTGAACTTTTTCACGCGATCGGGCCTGGGGGAGCGGGCTACGTGTATTACAGGGGTTCGCGTGAACTTTTTCACGCGATCGAGCCTGGGGGAGCGTGCTACGTGTATTTCAGGGGTGCGTGGGAAGTTTTACACGCGAATAGCCTGGGCGCGTGTATTTCAAGGGTGCGCGGGAATTTTCTCACGCGATTTCAGCAGGGTACGTGTATTTCAGGGGTGCGCGGGAAGTTTTACACGCGAATAGCCTGGGCGCGTGTATTTCAGGGGTGCGCGGGAATTTTCTCACGCGATTTCAGCAGGGTACGTGTATTTCAGGGGTGCGCAGGAAGTTTTACACGCGAATAGCCTGGGCGCGTGTATTTCAGGGGTGCGCGGGAATTTTCTCACGCGATTTCAGCAGGGTACGTGTATTTCAGGGGTGCGCGGGAATTTTCTCACGCGATCGGGCCTGGGGGAGCGGGGTACCACTCACCGTCTGCCTTGCGTGTAGTAGAACGCGTAGCCAACACCCGCTGTGAAGTAATAGCGTGTGAACCCCAACGGATGGAAAACACACGCACCGCACGAAAAGCACGTACAGAACATAAAGGCACGCGGGATCTCCAAGCCCTGCCAGGGCAACGCCCATGCGCAAAACGTCACAGACGCGCTTACGCTGTAAGGGCCTTTGGTCCAATGAAATCGCGTACGCGTGCTGACGCGCTTACGCGCTAAGGGCCTTTCCTCGAATTACACGCTGACGTGCAGATTTTTCACGTGCCAAATCACTCTGTATCAAGCTGGCCACGCGAAAACACACGGAAGACCACGCTCCTGCCCAGAAGGCCGAATTACTGCCCCCCAGTGCCCCGAGCAGCCTCCCATGTACCATCTGCTGCTGCCTGCCTGCCTGCCTGCCTGCTGCCACCGTGCCCTGCCATTTGGTGCCTGCACATCAGCCATCTGCAGGGATCCAGTTGCTGTGTCCACCCCTGCTGGAACAGTAGACTCCCGACTGGGATACCATCGCTCCACAGCCCAGCCCCAGGACCCAGTTGCCCACCCACGCCTGCCTCGGGGGTCGCCATGTCGGGGCAAGCACCATCTGAGACCAGTGGCGACCCCCAGCCAGAGAGGCAGAGGGCCACCAGCTTCAGTGAGAAGGAAGTTGGTGTCCTGGTGGAGCATGTCCTGGGGCATTATGATGCCCTCTTCGGAAGACCACTCGCCAACAAGGAAGGACGGGAGAGGATCTGGGACGATGTAGTGGTTGCCATCAACGCGGAGGGGGTGGCAACCCGCGACATCAAGCACATCAAGAAGCGCTGGGAGGACTTGAGGTCCAGGACCCTCAATAAGGCCCGGCGCCTCGCGGAGGGGGGCCGGGCACGCCTGAGTAACATCCAGATGAGGTTCCTGGAACGCGTAGACCCAGCGCTCCACGCCCAGATCCTTCGGAGGCAGACCCATCTGGAGTTGGCCGGTAAGTGGCCAAGCATTACTGTGTGAGACAGGGCATGTTGCAGTGTGCTGGTTGTCTGATACCTGCCTGTATGTGTGACATAGGCCATGTACGTATGTGTGTTTGCAGGGACATCATGGTCAGGCATGTGAGTACAGTGATGTGTGAACCACATGGTTGGTGCATGTGTTCTATTGCAACATGGGGGGCTCTGTGCGGAATGGACACATGGAAGCATGGCAGTCTCTGTTCCTGGACATGGGTGGGGGTGAGGGATGGGTGCTGGTCCCATGTACACGTATGGTGTCCATGTGTGTGTGTCTGACCTGCGTGTCTGTGACTTGTAACTGCCATGGATGCATGACACATGTCTGTGACAATGTTCAGATTCACTGATGCAGCCTAGTCATCCTTGTATCCACTGCGTCTGTGGTGTACGAGGCCAGATGGATGGAACTATGGTGAGGTGTGTGCATGTGATGGCAAGACCCATGAAGCATGTGAGTTTAAAACCAACATTGTATGAATCATGAGTCCCTTGGTCATGTATGCCAATGTCCATGGCATGCGCCATGGCTGTTACTGTATGTGTTTTGCCTGCACTGACCCATGTGTTGTGGAGGGACATGATGGAAGTGATGTATGACAGTGCCACTCATCTGCTGTTGCTTCCTGTCTAGGGGACCATTGTACAGTACCCTGATGCTTGTGTTCTATGTCTCCCTCTACACAGTGGCAAGTGAAGAAGAGGGCGGAGAAGGCGCTGTGGAGCAGAGCGGCGGGGATGCCGCCACGGCTGCAGCGGAAGGGGTGGGTGAGCCCCCACAGGGGCTTGCACCGGCGGAAGACGGCGTGGAGACATCCAGGTTGGTGGTTTCCACAGAGGGGGAGGAGGCCGCTACTGAGCCACACATGGGGCCTGGTGGGGGCATCCCCGCTGGTGCAAGTGGTGCAGTCCAGGGCCAGGGGCAGGAGGCAGCACAGGTCGCCGTGGAGGTGCCTGTGCATGTCACTGTCCCTGACACTGTGACTGCACCACCATGCACCAGCAGGGATGCTCCATCCCAGGCCCGGCCGCAGGTAGGGGAGATGTCCATGTCATCTGACACTCCTCTACCTGCGGACGAGGGGACCCCTGGCCGTGTGGAGAGGGTCCTGATTGGTGTCGCGTTGCGCACGGTTGGCATTCGTGATGAGGTGCATGCTTCCCGGGAGGAGCATGCACATCATCACGAAGAGCACCGTGCGTACGTGAACCATTTGGGAGCCGCCATGGTCGGGGGTTTCCTACATGTGTGTGGCCTTCTGGCGACCCTCTCCTCCTCTGTGGAGGCTATGCGCCAGTCGTGCTCCATGCCGTCTTCCGGCCCAGATGCCACCAGGGCCCCCTGTGGACCTGCCCCGACCAACGCAGCCAGCTCGGTGGGGACCCCATCCCTGCCACAGTCGGGAGTCGAAGGTCCAGCAGGGGTGGACACACCAGCAACTGTCCCCCTGCAGATGGAGGATGTGCCGGCATCATCTGGCAGGGCACGTGCACGACGGCATCGGTGGATTCCATCAGCCTGGATGCCGTCGTGCTGGCAGAGGCAGTGGCGTCGGAGGCAGCAGCAGGCTCGACGTGGGAAGCATCATGGCTCGGGGCCATCAAGATCAGAGGGGCAGGCATCGGCCGGAGGGCAGGAGAACCCTGGGATGGCAGTGTCTTCCGTGTGGGAGCAGTTGGTCCAGCGGATAGGTGCGGAGCGGCAGCGGGCGGAAGAGGAGCGGCTCACCATGGTCAGGGCGGAGTTCTCCATGCGTCGGACGTTGAGGCGGGCTGAGTGCCTCGAGGAAGCTCGCAGGGAGTTTGAGGTGGACACGGGGTTGTCCCTGCGAGACCTCGGGCCAGGACAGAGTCCCGCCTCCGGGACATCGACATGGAGTTCGATGATGCCCTGGCCGGCAACATCACAGAGTGAGCCGCAGGACTTGCCCGCTGCCATTGTATATAGTTCTTTAGTTAGTTAGTGTTAGGTTTCCTTTATTTCTTAAGTTTTTTTTGGACCGCTCGGACAATGGCCACTTTTCTGTATATATTTCTTTTATTAGTTAGTAGTAGTAGGTTTCATTTATGGTGTTGGGCTCATGGACCCTGGGATATTCTTGTACATAGTTTGATGTTTGGAAAACATTTGTTGGATTTATATTTGTGTTCACCATGAGGCAATGGTTTTTCCTTATTTTTTCCCCCCATTATTTTTCTTTGGACTACATTAGTTTTTGGATTCCTTTGTTTTTTGATTTTTTCTATTAGTTCTCGGACATGGACCATTTGTTTTGTCATCCCCATTGTTGTGTTTTATTTATTTACTTCATTTTCATCTTTAATACATATATTTATTACTTACATTTGTGGTATTTTCTCATTGGTTTCATGCATGTCATGATATGGGTTTTGACATTCACTTGCACCCATTGTGTATGTGTGTGTGAGGGACATGTGTTCATTTACATACTTGCCATTGGGGTTGTATCATGTAATTGCATCTACTATGTGGGTGGATGCAATCCTTGCCTGGGTGTTTGTGCTGGGTATGCTGCCCATTACTGCCATGATTGCGTTTCGTCAGGACCTGGGGGCAGGGGGACATGAGTGGGGGCCTGCTGGGGGGTGGGGGTGCAAGGGGACATGGTTGGGGGCCTGGTGGCAGGTGCCCCACAGTGCTGGGGGGTGTGGGTGCAAGGGGACATGAGTGGGACATGGTTGGGGGCCTGCTGGCAGGTGCCCCACAGTGCTGGGGGGTGGGGGTGCAAGGGGACATGAGTGGGACATGGTTGGGTGCCTGCTGGCAGGTGCCCCACAGTGCTGGGGGGTGGGGGTGCAGGGGGACATGAGTGGGGGCCTGCTGGGGGAGTGGGGGTGCAAGGGGACATGTTTGGGACATGGTTGGGGGCCTGCTGGCAGGTGCCCCACAGTGCTGGGGGGTGGGGGTGCAAGGGGACATGAGTGGGACATGGTTGGGGGCCTGCTGGCAGGTGCCCCACAGTGCTGGGGGGTGGGGGTGCAGGGGGACATGAGTGGGGGCCTGCTGAGGGGGTGGGGGTGCAAGGGGACATGAGTGGGACATGGTTGGGGGCCTGCTGGCAGGTGCCCCACGGTGCTGGGGGGTGGGGGTGCAAGGGGACATGTGGCTTGGCTGGGGGGCATGCCCATGGTGGATGGGCTGCCTGCGGGACATGACCAGGGGTGCAGGGTAGTCCCCTGTGGTGTGGGCTGCCTGCAGAGGTCATGGAGGGGGTAGAGGGGAGACCTGGGAGGACCCACACTGGCAATTCACCTCTTCAACTTCCCGCACACCCACGTAATACACTGCCCCACTCGCACATGCCCAATCACGTGTAGAATTTCTCGCGCACCCCTGAAATCCACGTACCCAGGCCAATCGCGTGTAGAATTTCTCGCGCACCCCTGAAATACACGTACCCTGCTGAAATCGCGTGTAGAATTTCTCGCACCCCTGAAATACACGCGCCCAGGTTATTCGCGTGTGGAACTTCACGCGCACCCCTGAAATACACGCGCCCAGGCTATTCGCGTGTGGAACTTCACGCGCACCCCTGAAATACACGCACCCAGGCTATTCACGTGTGGAACTTCACGCGCACCCCTGAAATACACGCGCCCAGGCTATTCGCGTGTGGAACTTCACGCGAACCCCTGAAATACACATAGCGCGCTCCCCCAGGCCCGATCACGTGAAGAAGTTCACGCGAACCCCTGAAATACACGTAGCCCGCTCCCCCAGGCCCGATCGCGTGAAAAAGTTCACGCGAACCCCTGAAATACACGTAGCACGCTCCCCCAGGCCCGATCGCATGAAAAAGTTCACGCGAACCCATGAAATACACGTAGCCCGCTTGCCGTGCTGGTACAGGGTTAGCGCAGCCCTTTGCGCTGGATTGGGGATTTTGATGGCTTTTCCCTGCGCGGAAGGCGTTCTTGGGGGCGTAACTGGCGCTGCTGCAAGGTTGCTGCGCCACTATGCGCCACGGCTGGTTTTGGTGGCTGGAATCCATGAATACGCTGTGCGCGGAAATGGGTTTTGGCGCGCGCGGCTGGCGCAGGGATTCGCACGCGCACACTGTGCGCCAGCCGCGTTCGCCACTTGTGCGCTGAATTCTATGAATTACCCCCTTATGTCAACTGCTTCTTCTTTTGTTCCGTGAGTTAAGTATGCGAGGACGCTTCGCCGAGATCAATTGTTTATTTAAGTAATGTAGCAACAAGCAGCAGGCGCTGCTGCAACAAACCAAGGCAAAGCACAAACTGGCAATATTTAAAATGTAACATTCTCATGTGTTCACATTCTGAACTACGTAGTTCAGAATGTGAACACCTCATATGGAACAATGAGCAGAGCAGATAAATACTAATGACAAAACCCAAACATAACACACCTTCCCCCTCACATATACCAGGAACACAAATACTACTCAAGACAAAAATCCTTGAACTTCGCTGGCATTCTTATCACTCTTTTGTTTTGTCCCTCTGTGCCAGCTTCCGACATTTCCACATGAGATTTATCTGCATGTCCTAATGTTACTGGACCAATCCCATCAGATTGTAATGTCACTTGCGATTTGTACATTCTCTGGTCCACACTCGCTCCTCTATCTTCATGGCTCTCTAGATTGTTTTCATCACATGGATTCAAAGTGCTCTTGACCAGTCTAGATTTAGACCAACATTCACCTCCTTCAAGTATGGCTACACTGCCTCGAATAGCCATAACCATTTTTGGACCCAGAAATTTGCTCTCTGAGCATTTTGCCCAAAACATGGATTTTTAATTAGAACAAAATCCCCTTCAGTCAACATTACATCTTTGACAGAGAAATTGGTATTAAACCTTTGGCTATACTCATCCTGAGAATTTGCTATCAGATCATAATCTTCTGCCTGTCTACCTCTACACAGTCGGCCAAACCTAACCATCCTCGACATAATCTAGAGGCAGGCTGTCTCCCTTTCAACAAAACAAATGGTGATATTTTGGTAGTGGAATGTGGCGTGATACAATAACTCCACACCATCTCCCTTAACAATTTTGACCATTCCATGCCAGAATTAAGGGCCAGTTGAATGCCACCCTTAATAAACCTATTGGCCCTTTCCACTAGGCCATTGGCCCAGGGATGGTAAAGAGCCGTTCTAGAATGCTTAATCCTATAACATGCTAAAAATTCCTCCATCTTCTGAGAACAAAATTGTACCCCATTATCCGTGATAATCTCTGTGGGGAATCCCTCCCTGTAAAAAGTCTCTTCAAAGAATGTGATTAACTCAATCGTAGTAGCCTCTCATAAAGCCTTAAACTCTAACCACTTGGTGTGGTAGTCTACCATTACCACCAACAATCTGAAACCATCACCCAAACCCTGGATTGGACCAATAATATCCACTGCAAGTTTATTCCAGGGTACACTGGGGACTTGAACGGGCTTGAGGGGAACTTCCCTAACAATTTTAATTTTATCTGCGCTTTCGCACTCCAAACAGCCTCTTACTTTCTTCTCTACCATGCTGTCCATTCCAGGCCACCAAAATGTCTGTCTCAGCAACCTCTTTGTGCCATTTATTCCCAAATGACCTTGATGAGACAGGTCAACCAGACGGGATCTAACACTTTCAGGGGAAATTACCTCATAGAAGCGATCGAAACTCCTATCTAAGGTATCTCTGCTAGGCAATCCATACCTTGTCCATTCCTTGATCCTGGCAAGACAAGAATCTCTTGCGTCGGCCTCCTTCAACTCTTCTTTTCCCTCAGCACAACCTGCTACCTCCGACATACTCATCTCTTCCTCATTCATTGGACTAAGGACACTTCCCACTTGTTCTGAGGGCAACCTGGACAGACAATCAGCCACTACATTGTCCTTGCCTGGTATGTAGCTTAATGTGAAATTGTAACCTTGCGGCCCAATCATCCATCTCGCAATCCTTGGAGAACCCTTTGCCCAATCACAACTGCCTAACAGTTGCACCAGTGGTTTATGATCTGATTTTATGAGAAACTCCTGCCCCGCCAGAAAATATCTAAAATGCAAAACATGCCAGTATAACGCTAAAGCTTCCCTTTCGATCACCGAATAATTGCATTCCGCTCCTCTTAATGGACTGGATGCAAAGGCAATAGTGTGTACTTCCTTACCCGAATCTATCTGGCACAGGGAAGCTCCTAACCCAGACAGACTGGCATCAACCATGAGAACAATCTTCCTGCCATTCACAAAACACCCTAGCGATGGTGTTTTTGATATTCTGTCCTTAATTGCAGCAAATGCTTCCTGACACTCAGTTGACCACTTGAAGCTCACCCCTTTTTTAAACAGATTTCTCAGAGGTGAAGAAATGGTGGCAAACTTCTCCACAAATTTGTGGTAGTACTCTGCCATACCCATAAAGGACCTAAGTTGATCCTTATCGGTAGGAGCAGGCACTTCACATATATTCTTGGTCAGCTTATCTTTAGGAGACACTCCCTGACCTGAAATTTTATGGCCCAAATATTCAACTTCCCTGAGAGCAATATGGCACTTCTCTCTCTGCACCGTGAGACCAGCAACTTTCAATCTTTGCAGAACACTCCTCAACACGCAATCGTGTTCACTTTCAGACACAGCATAGACTAAAATGTCGTCTTGAAATACTGCAACATTCTTGAGACCTTTCAATACTTCTTCCATTACCCTTTGGAAGACTGAGGCCGCAGATGCCAAACCAAAAGGCATCCGCAAGTATTTGAAAGTGCCCTCAGGTGTAACAAATGCAGTAACATGCTGGCAACCAACAGATAATGGGACCTGGTGATAGGCTGCAGATAGGTCTATCACTGAGAACAACTTGGTTCTCCTAAGGAAGCCAGAGTCTCAGAAATGATGGGCAATGGATGTCTTTCCACGTAGATGTTTCTGTTGAGGTCTCTAAGATCTACACAGAGTCTCAAGCTCCCATTGCTCTTCGCAACCAAAACAACAGGAGAAAGCCATTCTGTTCCTTCCATTCGCTCAATCACGCCCTTTCGGGTCAGGCTCTCAATTTCCTCACGAAGCTGCTGCCGTAGCTTTAACGGAACTGGTCTCACTTTATGTACGATTGGTTTAGCATTAGGCTTCAATTTGATGTTGTGCTTAAAATTTGTCAGCTTCCCTAGATTTGCAGTGAAAACTTCTGGAAACTCCTTTGACCACTTGTCTTCAACTTCTGCAATTGTTACTGGTTCTGCGGCATTTGCTTGAATACGGACACCCAATTCTCTTTGTTCGTCCCATCCCAATAGCGATGCTCCTTTCTTAGCTACCAGTATTCTGGCAGAGCATTCTCTCCCTTTATAGAACACTCTTCCCTGGAATTCACCAACAAGTTCAATGGACGATTCCCCATAGACACGTGGTTGTACACCAGCTCGGAACAAGATGCTGGGATCCTTTCTCAACACATTCTTGAAGGTGTCTAATTAAATAATGGACCATGGAGAGGCTGAATCCACCTTCATCTCAATTTCGCATCAATCTATGGTGAATTGATCAATTGGACCTTTAAAGTCACCAGAGAGAGCATAAATGTGGAATATGTGGCGGGCACTATTCTCCTGAATGGGAATTTCATCCGGATTCCTGCTTGATGGCTGACATGTGGTATGAGTCTCAAAGTGCCATTGCTCAATCACATTTATGGAGCCCTCCTTGCACATGTTCACAAAATGAACTCTTTTCTTGCACTTGTAACACTCTTCCAATTTCGCCGGGCATGTGGGATAGTTAGCAGAGTGCCTGGAGCTGCCACACCTGGCACACCTCTGGTTCCACCATTCTTTCCTGGTGGGCCCCTTCTTCTTCGGCAATACTGCACAAACACCTTGTGCCACATTTTGTGTTGAATGTTTGTCAAGTTTCATAGTTCTCATGTAACTGGGAAGTTTGCTCCATACTGCGCGTGAATTCCACAGCTTGCTCCAACAAGACGTCCTTGGTTAAAAGTTTCTCCTGCACCCTGGAGCTGTTTGTGCAACGTACTCACTGATCCCTGATGAGGGAATCGGTGAGGTCCCCAAATTCGCACGTGTGACTCAGGGTCCTCAATGACGCCACATAGGATTCAACAGACTCTGCAGCATCTTGGGCACGCTGAAAAAATGTATGCCTTTCAAAGGTCACATTTGTTTTTGGTTTGAAGTGTTCTTCAATCTTCTTGACCGCAATTAGGTATTCGTCCACATCTCCAGCTCCTTCTTCAACACCGCGAGTGAGGCCATCAAACACAACACGTCCTTCAGTTCCTAAATTGTGAAACAGTAATGCCTTCTTCCTCGCTGAACTATATCTATCACCACCTATGGCAACTATGTAGTTCTCAAAAGTTTTGATCCACCTGTCCCATTTTATGGGTGGCCGGCCTGGCTCAGAAAGGAATGGCGCAGGTGGTGGAATTGCTGCTGCCATGCTATCACAGTTCAAATTACCACATTGAGTATGCAGAGTGCAAAGGAACCCAGAATCCACTAAGGAGAAAGCATGCCCCAAAGGTTCTCTTTATACAAGCAGAAGAACGTGTGAGAAGGCTCCAGTCAGTGTGCAGACCCTTGGAATGTTGTGGTTGTCACAATAACTGGATGCAGTGGGTCTCACAATGGTCAGATGTTTTCCTTCAACAAAGGACCAGTGGAATGGGCGAACACTCACTTCCCAGCTAGAAGTGGAACGTTCAATACTTCTCTTCTGTGACGTCACAATTGCCTCCTTTGATTCCGTAGAAGCAGGGCTATCAAGCAGTTTCCATGCAACAAAGTG
The DNA here is from genome assembly GCF_040938575.1 of Ambystoma mexicanum. Lineage (NCBI taxonomy): Eukaryota > Metazoa > Chordata > Amphibia > Caudata > Ambystomatidae > Ambystoma > Ambystoma mexicanum. The sequence continues at coordinate 1,308,272,042 of NC_090928.1, forward strand.
GCTAGACAAAAGTAAACAAAGTGTAACTGACAGGGTCTGCCCCTTTGTAGTAATCTGGGAAGGGGTAGGACCTCCAAAGCACCTCTTTCACCCTTCAACTGTTGTAGGAGACGAAACGCATGTGCGCATGTCCAAAATTAGAACAGCAGTCAGCCCAATCACAGCCCAACCCTCTGACCTGTGTGTCAAAATCATAACGAAATGCCTGCTGCTTTGATGCGGCCGGTAGGGCTGTGTGGGAGAAGGGCGCACCGCTGTCAACTCCCAGGGAAGGGAGGAGCGCCGCTTCCAAAGAGTGGCAGGCCGACGGAGCCCTTCTTCCCAGCTCCAGGGCCTCTAAGTGTGAGCGAGAATCGGGGGCAGAGGGGCAGCGCAGGCTGTCCTCGTCGCCAATGTTAAGTATGCGAGGATGCTTTGCCGAGATCAATTGTTTATTTAAGTAATGTAGCAACAAGCAGCAGGCACTGCTGCAACAAACCAAGGCAAATCACAAACTGGCAATATTTAAAATGTAACATTCTCATGTGTTCACATTCTGAACTACGTAGTTCAGAATGTGAACACCTCATATGGAACAATGAGCAGAGCAGATAAATACTAATGACAAAACCCAAACATAACAGTCCTTTACTTCAGAATGGCGACACGCTGAACACATAGAGGCCTTCCTGCTCTTCTCCTGCTCGATACTTGATGTCAACTGCTTCTTCTTCTGTTCCGTGGGTTGGACTCCTTCTGTCTTCTTCTTCGGCTCTGCCTTCCTGAGATCCTGCTGCTCCTAAATCCTGTGGGGCAAAAGGAAAGTAAGAATTTTTCCTGCACTCTGCCTTATCATCGTAGTTTGCTCCGAGGAGAGGACCCCTTCTTCTTCCTCTGGCTGGGCACACCATGTACATCACGCTGCCTGCCTCCTGCGAAGCGTTCACGCGCCTGTTAGTTTCTGCCTCACTGTAATTTGCGCTGCCTTGTGCCAATGTTTATGTTTTTGCCAACCACCCAGGCAAGTCTCACGGAATTCTGCGGCCTTCCCAATCCTGTCAGGCTTTCTTCTCTGAGCCGCCGGAGGTCTGCACAGACACCTCCCGATATGGGGTTGCCTCCCTCGCCTCCCTTCTTGAGTGCTGCTTCAAAACTTGCCGGTAAGACTGTAGTAGCACGGGGGAGGCTCTGACACTGCTCCAAACAGCCCCACTTCTCTGATTTCCTGCCACCCTTGCACAGTGTGTCTCTGACTGCTATTGCAGCAACGCTGTATATGTAAACACTGCTTTATTTGTCCCTGAGGCGGAAAGGGCTGAGGCCGCTGTTTGGCTGTGGCGAGTGGAGTAGGAAGCAGGAAGCAGACTCAACTCAACTCTACCTCATTTACTTCCATAGAACCCGGAGAGGCCCAGAGAAAAGGGTAGAGGTGCGTGTGCCTTTAACAAGTGCTGGTCAGCTGGTCAGCTGACTATTTAAGGCTGCCTCTGTGACCCTTGCGGCGTGAAGCCCTGAGGCGGAAAGGGCTGAGGACGCTGTTTGGATGTTTGGCGAGTTCGTGAATAATGGCGGTGGTGCCGTCCCCTGCATTGAGGACTCGAGCCCAGAGGCGACGGGACTGTGCCGGCACAATGGACGACACTGCTGTACAGCGTGTTCCACTCTTGCAGAAAGTAAGTCGCTATCACATATGCTCTTCTGACATAGTCGACTGCAATTCTGATCTAAATCATGAACAGGACCATGATCTGGAAGCTGCTATCCATATTCACACATACACTTTGTGCAACACAGTATTTGAACCATCTATTGTTTCAAGTGTAACAACTGAACCCGCTAATTCGCGGGACGAAACTCGCCTGCCTGCTGGCGCTGCTGAGGAGTCCTGTGTCGTTCTAGGTGGCGACACGCTGTGCGCGGATGGTATGGGTGCCGAGCCCGGCGTTTCTTTGCCGGTGCCTTGCCTCGAGGCTCCAGCTGATGCTGAGACTGGGTCGTCAGCGTGTGGCGGCGGCGCGCCCGCTTCTGCGTTGCCGGTTGCGGGCGCCGGCGATCTTGTGGACGCTGTCTCAGAGAGACCGGACTACAGGGGAGGAGTTCGGATCAGTATGGCCGGGGTGCCTCTGAGCGTAAGGTTAAACAAGGCTCCACTACAGTGGGAGAGGGAGAGGCTCCCCCTGGTGGAGATCACCATGCAAGAAAAGAATCAGCTTTGTTGAAAGACTATAACCTAGTGGGACTTCAGACCGCTGTGTCTTGTATACATGATTGTTCTCTCTCTAGCCTGGCCTGCGAGGACTCTATGCTTATCGCAAAGGAGTCAGACGTACTGTTCACTGCGAGTTCGCCAGTGTGTGTCAGGACTAAATCGGCCACTGGGTCCTCTAGTGAAACTCATGAAGCTATTGCTAATGATTTCATTCACCAGCAAAGTACTGTAAATACAGGAACCCAACGTTCTGATCAGACCTTGAAGCTTGACAACCTGATTGAGTCGAATGTGAGCCACATGAATGCTGCAAGAAGAGACTCACTGGGAGTTGTGAATAAGGTTCTACAGAACCTAGTGCCCTTGAACAAAGCATACTCTAATAAGCAAGTCTTAGAGCAGAGGTTCTCTGTGGACTTTAACGCTAAAACAGCCTTAAAACGAAATAATAGCCAATTGTTGGGGGCAACGGCCGATATCTGGTCGGAGGTTTGCTACAAACGACCAAAGACATTCGACCACTTGCCAAATGAGAAGTCGCAGCATGAGACTTCTGTCATTCATTTGACCTCCCAAAAGAGACATGCCATATTAAACAGGAAGGCAAATGGCGCTATCGATGAAACATACTGCAACGAGCACTCCTCTCACAATGACTCTATGGACTATTCACTGATGGAACGCCCGTTCCCCAAAATTCGCCGAGACAAGGAGTACCATTCTAGCAGATCGCCGAAGCTCAACAGAAAAACTACAAGAGCTGCAATACCGGCTGTGTTGTCCTCGACTGAATTGCAAGCCATTCTAATGTCTTCCTCGTCGATTTCACTGGCCCCTTTTATGAAACTCTATGAGAATATACATGAGGCAACTAAAGATTTAACAACTGTTGTGGCAATGATGAATTCCAAATTGATTCAACTGGAAAAAACTTGTGATCGCTCCAATGTGGAGCAACACGAGAGCATTAAAAGATTGGATGCAGCCTTCAATTTACTAAGCGAGAGTAGAAAAAGCGATTCATCCGACAAAAGGCTGTTCGCAGAAGTTGCCCGAGAGACACTTGCCCTATTCAAATACGAAACGAATCAGTCACTTCGGCAAAAGTCCGCCGAGTATGTCATTCTTGACGGGGAGCAAACTAGTGCTAAGCCTAGACCCCAAGCAGCTCAAGAACACGTCAAGTCTGTAAAACAACGGCATATTCAAGCTGAGGCCTCGAACGTAAAAGAACATCAATGTCTCCAGTCTTCAATCCCAACATCGATTACTCTGGTAGGAGAAGAGCCCTCAATATCACTTATGAAGGGTGTTGCAGCGTCATTAGACGTCGGAAATAATGCCTCAGAGCCTCCGACGATGAATGGTCCCTTCTCTTCAGTAATTTCGTTTGCACCAAGTGTGGCAGTCTTGTCCTTCCACACAGCTTTTGAGCAGGCCAGATGTGCCGCCAACAAAACCTGCCATGACCCTCAAACGGCTTCAACCTCAGGAGTCAGCATTCAAATGGAATCGACGTCAAAAGATCGAGTAATTCCCTCCACAGTGGGGCAATCTAAAGTTTTTCCAATTTTTTCTGGAGGGCTCCATGCCTCGGAAAAATCTGCGATAATACCACCGATATCGCAACCTGCTGTAAAAATAATCAGTAAGAAATCAAAAAATCAAAAAGTAAAGAAAAATAATGCCTCAAATGGAGCGCGGAAGTTTCTGCGGAACATTAAATTGGTCCAGATAGTGCCTACTGACTTGGTTAAGACATCCATAGGTTCTGTTCCATCTATAAACCAAGCCCAAATGCAAGGAAATAGTGTGAACTTAATACCTGTTAAACAGCCACAAACTAAGAGTATTACAACAACCATCGACAACGCAATGGAACTACTGGACCTGTCAACTTATGACGAACCCGAATACGTGGAGTCGGAAGCTGCCTCTCCAATAGGCGTCGACTTGCCACACAATATGGGCGAGCACCAAAGTAAGGCACCTCTTCAATGTAACGAGAAGCCTGCACAGCTGATGGACAAAACAATGTTGGACAAACCTGCAAAAATTCAAACCGCAGTTGATAAGGACGATTGCAGAAATTCCGCCACAAAACGTGGGTCGCATGAAAGATCTTGTGAAATTATTGAAGTACGGGATAGTAATAATTCTCTGCCTCCTCCTATATTCAGCCCAGTGTTCCTCACAATGGATGAGAAGAGAAAACAATGCTTAGCCAATTCTCAAGCTGATACACTGAGGAGGCTTTGGTCGGGCTCAAGTCGTAGCAACAAACTAGTAAACGAAAATGATTCCCATGGGGCACTGAACAGATGTATTGCCGTTGAGTCTTTGGATAACAATCGAAGTAAGGTGAAAGGGTTTGTGGCTCACAGACGTCCCCAAACATCAAAGGAAAGTGTGTCAAAGTCAATCTTGACTACGAACAGCCCTCATAAGGTGATAATTGAGAGCTTAGAACCAATTGATAATCTGATCTTGAATCAAGGAACTGTACTTAAGTTACTTCACCTTGTACCAAGCTTTCGTGCCATAACTTCAAATGACATAAAAATCGTGGAGGTTCCAGTTGAAGGCACGAATGACAAAATAGTGCTCCATTTAATGACAAACTTACTTACTACTTCAATTTTGGAGGAAAACATAGCATTGTTTTCATTGGGTTTCGACGAACAAATTTACTGCGCCTGATGCGTCTCGACCAACCTCCAATGGAAACTCGGAAGATCTAAGGGAGGCATCGCCGAGCGTTCTTATAACAAAGGCTCTGATAAGCGACATGGCGTTGAATCAATCACAGGAGCACTCGACTATGAAGCAAGTTTTTGATCAGAAATGCACTCAACCATCATGTCCGTTAAGGAAAACTCATATATCAACGAGTGATGGTAGAGTGGCAGGTGATGGCCAAAATGCACAAATAAGAATTACTATCAAACGAAGCGGATTCTCCCATGATATCCTCAAAGAGGATACTCAAACTGTAACTTCCATCCCAGGAAATCATGAATGGCAATGGCTAGCAGGGGCCCTAAATACAAAAAATACCCAATAATGCCAGGATAATGAAGCCCCCACGGTGTACTGTTTAGCCTCCTGGAACACACGAGGATGTATACATCTGTTTAACACAAGCTGGTTGGACAACTTACATATCGTGTGTTTACAGGAGACCTGGTTAAGTGAGCTGCCGGTATCCTCGGATTTTGAGATTGTAATAAATTTGGCTATAAAATCAAAACATGGGCGTCCTATGTCAGGGTTGCTGACAATGGTGAGAAGAACATCGGGTTGGCGTATCTTAAATTCTATCAACCATTCTCCTTATATTCAAGAGACGACCATTGAAAGAGCCGGTGTTCATGAAGATACGCAAGACAAGATTGTAATACTGAACTTGTATTGGAACCATCTACGGGCAGGCAAAATGGATTTTATTGATCAGATAACAGGATTAATTGATCTTCGGGTGGAGTCATTAGATTGGTCCAAGATAATTCTTTGCGGTGATTTAAACATCGACCTTCTTAAGCAAGAAAATCTATATCTAGGCTCATTGGCACAAGCATGGCTAAGCGAAATGGGTCTAAGTAACATTCAGATGTTGAACGGAAGCACCTGTGGTGACATTCCACCTGTGCCCACATGGCACCGTGCGGATTCATCATCCATTATAGATTACATGTTCGTGTCTGAAGCTTTGCATCCTATGATACATTCACTGAAGATCTGTGAAAAAGCAAACAGTGACCATGAGATGTTACTCATGAAATTTGCAACATCTGGACGCAAGCAACATAAACTCCAGGTTGAATCCAATAGAGTTCGCTTAAGATTGGAGGAGAGTGAAGTCAATGTGGTGATGATTCAGTACTGTCAATTAAGTTCTGATCTGGAATACGATCAATTATTGACTCGATTCAAAACCGTAAAGACAGGTCTAAAAAATTTAAACATGGTTCGGACTCATCATTTCGATCCCGAGATCCTGATCCAAAAATGAAGGATGCGTGCTGCACTTAGGAGAACTAAGTCCCTAGATGCTGCTACTCGAAAACTGGAAATAAAGAAGGCGAAACAAAAATATAAGAACTGGTTGAAGATGCACAAATATTCTCTAATGCAAAACGATGCGGAACAGATGCTTGCGACACTAAGGAACAAAAACTCAAGGGACTTCTGGAGGCTCATCAATAACTTTCAAGCTCCTCAATTGGCTCTGCAGTCCTGCATGGTCCCGGAATCCGCATGGATAGCCCACTTTGAAATCCTCTACAAGGCAGAGGCACCAGGAATTGTCACATTGGAAACACCTTTGAAACCGTGGGATTTGACGTTTCCAAGAGAGGATATTGTATCAATAATTAAGAACGCAAAAAGCTCACGAGCACTGGGCCCTGATGGCCTTACCAATTTTACTATCAAACAACATCCTGAATTATGGGCATCCATATGTGTAGCCCTATTTGATAGAATAAGTAAGTGCCACAGGATCCCCAAATCTTGGAAATCTGCTGTCATTGTCCCCATATTCAAAAAGGGAGACAGAACATGCCCAAAAAACTATCGCCCAGTGGCACTATTGGATGTTTTGGGGAAAATCTACGCAACAATATTGCAGCAAAAACTTGTGGCATGGGCAGTCGAGTCTAATCACGTCGACAAAAGGCAATCGGGATTTGTAAAGCAAGTGGGCTGCTCACTAAACCTGCTACTTCTGAATCTGATGAAGATGGAGGCTATAATGTCTAATACAAAGGTCTATTTGGCCTTCATTGACTTTTCAAGTGCATTTGATACTATCGACAGGCTTCTTCTATGGTCAAAACTACAACGTTGGGGATGTCCGGCTGACTTATTAGCAGCAATCCAAGATCTGCACTCTGAAACCTCCATACAAATCCGTTTGGATAGTTCTGGAACTTTATCAGCACCAATCACAACCTATAAAGGGGTAAAACAAGGCTGTCCCCAAGCTGCCGCAATATTCAGCTTATTCATATCAGATATAGGTTTTGCGATTGATTCAATAAGCTCTTTTCCACCAAAAGTAGCAAAGTCCCATCTAAACTGGCTGCTATACGCCGATGATTTGGTCCTGATGGACCTAACTCCTGTCGGCCTTCAGAGGAAGCTGAACGCGGTTGACCAATATGTTGCAACTAACCATCTGGTGATAAATACAAAAAAATGCGAAATCCTGATGTTACACAACCTGAACAGTAAAGGAGGAAAAAAATCTAGAAAACAGAGATGGTACCTGGGTCAAGAGACCATTCAGACAGCCGAGAGCGTAAAATACCTCGGCATGCTAATAAACTCATCAATCAACGACGGTTCATGGGTCATTGAAACCAAAAGGAAATGCAAGCAACTGGCAAGTCAAGCTGTCATCATTCATAAGAAATTTGGAAAATTTTCATTAAAACCGGTGCTTGCTTTCTACCAGCAAAAGGTAATCCCGGTCTTACTATATGGCGCTGAAAACGCCTTGGGATGTAGCCACGACACTTGGGCATCGCTGGAGAATTGTTTCTGGTCTAAGGTATTGTCTCTCCCAAGGGGTATCCTGACATCATGTGTGAGATACGAACTGTCGCTCATTTCGCTCCATGCAAGGGTATGCTGGACTCTGGTGAGTCTGTTTCGCAAAACTCGCTGGCGCAAGCAAATACCGCAATTTGACATCTTTCACGATCTGACGCCAACAAATAACAGCATGGTGGCCCTGTGGGTCAGGAGATGCGAAGAGATTCTGAGTGAATTTGGAATCAGTCTGGACATGCTGCATAACGACCTGAACGCCGCCAAATTAAAAATCTGGCGTGCGGATTGGGATCAAACTTGCTCACAACGAGCTGCAGCAAAAATGATGAGCGAGGCGCCGCTCAAAACACGGGCATTTAACTCTTCACAACGTTACATCGAGTTGTTTCCAGATCCTCAGGCTCGAAGAGTGTTTATGTCAATGCGCTTAAACATATTTAAAACCAAGGAGCGGTTGGCGTCTTGGAAAAGTATGAATATCTCCAATCTAACGTGTAGACTATGTCCTAAAGAAAAGGACAAGGAAACCCTTAAACATTTGGTGATATTTTGCACGGCACTTCGATCGGAAAGGACATATCACCTGGGCCCTTGGAGCCTAAATCACCCCTCCCTTTGTGCCGACGATTGGTGGGCCAATATGTTCCAAGGAACGGACATGAAATTGATACTACCATTGACTCGCTTTCTAACGATAATTGAAAATCGTTTGGATTCAGTGTTGGTTGACGAGCAATGAGGATTTTGATACGACCCTCTGAAGAGAAAATGGGAGGGGTCTTCTTAAAGGACTGGGATACGTTGATGTGTTGTGTTTTGTGTTTTTTTGTAAATATTTTAAAGGTTTGTGTTAAACCGATAAAATTAAATAAAAAAAAAGAAAAAATTGTCTTTCGGGATCTCTGTGTTTACATGCCAGGCGGCCTGGCAGATCTGCTTTCTGTTTGCATAGTTTACATTGTTCAGTGACGTTTTCTCCCCTCCCTCTAATAGCTCACATGTGAGGGGGTGCACATTATTTGTCGTTAGTGTGTAGGGGTTTGCATGATTTGTCTTAAGTCTGCTCTCATAACTGCTTCCTTTATTGCTACTTCTGTTGTTGTTTGCTGCATACATTCCCCACTCAGCTGTTGATTTGTCATGGCACTCCATTGCACACAGCTCACTCAATTCCTGCATCTCTGCTCATCTTCTGCCTGAAGTGGGATTCTAACATGTCTAACTTGCCTCCTCACTTCCTCCAAGCACCTGGTGACCTCATTGTCCCGTCGGAGACATGGAGGGATGTTTTTATCGATTTTATTCATTATGCTATGGCCATTCATGGGCCAAACTTCAATTTGGGGAGGCGCAGAGCTCTCTTGATGCATTGTTTGGATTATAACATCTCAGGCCTCAGGTGAGGGGATGGACCCTCCCTCTGACTCTGATATTATTCTAAAAAATGTAGACAGACAGGGGGCGCTGATGAGCAGTGACAAGAATGGCTGCCTAACCTGTGAAGCTCCGTGACCACACATATCCTGATTGAAACATCCTGACTTCCAATGCATGAAATATCTGCAGCGAGTGCAGCACACAGTGTCGGAACCTATGCAGCATAACCTGAGCGCATCCTGACTGCAATTGCCGCATAATCAGGTACAAAATCCCCCTTTGAAACTAAGCGCAGCTCGCGGGCTGACTGTAGTGAGGGCCCGTAATCCAGGCAGGCAGATAGCCGCTGGCATAATATGAAAGGAATTGAGCCGGCAATTGAGGGACAAGCTCTGAGGACGTAGAACGGCGGTGGGGCGGCCCTAGCACATTCACTCTCCAGAACGCTGCATTCTACGGCACTCTACCCTGGCTGGCTGGCCCCACCAGGGACGCGAGCACTGGAACGTGGCTTGTAGGAGCCATTATTTAACAAAATAAGGACGGCCGGCAGGCGGAGCCCAGCACACTCGCCTGATAACACGCGATTTGCGGATACACACAGCCTCAACTGGCACTGGCCCCTTACTGATACAAGTTCTGAGATTAACTGTATAAGGGCATTGCACAGCAGAGGGTGTGCACACCCATCTCCCCACACGGATTTGATTTGCTGCCTGCCTCTGACAGGACCCGGCTCGCCCAGAGGACTGGGCTCACACCGGCCTCATCCCTACAAGGGTTTTGTTATTCCATACATAATTAACATTAATAATACAGACCTACTCTTTAGAAGAATGCGCAAGACAAAATAGTATTGGACTTTTAAAAAAAGGAATGAACACCAGAAAAAGTACCTGAGAGAGGCAATGTTCCCAAAAATATACTGGTAAAGTATAAAAGTTGCTCATCTTTAAAACCCATCAATCTGTTGTGAAATATTCCCTGGAAAACTAAACCCTAATATGAAGCAAGTGCTTGTGATCTTGTGAGTAAGCATTTGCACTGAGAACATGACAACCTGAGTAAAATCCTGGTAGCCAAATACTTGAGCAAGCTTGCCAACCTAATTAAACCCCAAGGTGTTGTATCTGCCCTCTGTAAAAAAAAACGTACACTCTTCACCCACTTGTCCTTTACTTGTGCCCTTAAAAGCAGCTACAATCAGGGGAAAATAACTGCACGAGTGTCCAGGATTGCAAACTCTCTCGTCACATTGTGGGCAAATACTCATGACTTAATTGCCCTCTCATCATTTCCCCTCCTACCATCCATGCCTGGCTTTCAACAATACTCTGCTTTATAAAGTTAACTTGAAAAGTACACATACCATAGTGTCACTCAAATATATAAATCCTTATAGAACTATGTTAGGCAAAAAATGTACAATTGTGGCATTATTCCCCCAACTTGACTATGACACTACAAATACCAGAATGCAATTCAACAAAAGGCAAAATAATTCTCTCTGAGTGCAGAACTTTCAAGGACAGTAGCACGGTTTAAAAAAATAATGTGAATGCCGTGTGTTATGAGATATTTAAAACTTTGAGAACTCACAATGTTTTTAGGCAATGCGCAGTGAGATATAATTATTTGCCATGGAGCACACACTTTGGTTAAGCAGCATTCTCCAAGCAGTACACCCCTTTCGGCACCATCATTTTGTAGTGGACTGATTTGGCACTGGCATTCCACTGCAGTGACCATTTTGGCGCAAAAGCAATTCTGGCACCGTTAGTTTGGCACGAGGCTGACATTGCATCAACGTATAAACGCCCTCATGCTAAATAAGATCACAGGACTGCACTGCAACAAACCTCGCCACCTCCCATTTGCGTTGCTTTTCTTTTAATTAAATTAGTTAAATATAAACAAATCTAACAGCTTTGAGCCCTGGTCTGCCAGAGTTCAAGGCCTAGAATTTAACCACTAGGCCACAATGGCTTGGTGCTTCCTGGGGCATACATTTCATGCTTAGCCTATAATTGAATATGTTCAATGATAAAAGACTAGGTAGGAAACGTGTGAAAACCAAACAATAACATAATTGTAGCATAATGGTTAAGTGCTGCATCTCAAACTCCTTGAGGCCAGGGTTCTCTGATAGCAGCGTTCATCATAAATGTATTTTTTTATTTCATTTTTTTCTGTTTTATAAAAATGCAGATGCCGTGTGTTATGAGATATTTTTTAAAACTAAGAAAACACACAGCATTCGGGAACGTGGACTGTCTGCCATCCATGCAATTAACGGGACCGGCCCTGCTTAGTTTCAAAAAAAAGAAGGATCCAACCCCTTAGGCCATGTTTCTCTAAGTTTTCTTCTAAGGGTGCCTATATATTAGGCAACATGGCCTTAGTGGGCTGACCCCTTCCTCACTTTAAAGCTAAGCAGGTTTCGTCCCTGCTACTGCAGGCAGAGGAAACTCACTGTTGCTGTAAAAATACCTATTTTATTATTTTTTATTATTGACTGGGATTCTACAAATACCAAAATGCAATTCAGCAAAAGGCAAATAATTGTCTATGAGTGCAAACCCTTCAAGGACTGACAGTAGCACGGTTTAAAAAAGTAAATAATTCAGATGCCCATTCGGTCACCCATCCATGCAGTAACCGGGATTGACCCTGCTTAGCTTCAAAGCTGGGCTGACCATGCTTAGCTTCAAAGCAAGAAAAGAGCCGGCCCATTCCTCTAAGGAGTCTTGTAAGTTTGGCTTATTTATCAGGCAACATGGCCTGAGGAGGTTGGCCCCTACCACACTTTGAAACTGAGCAGAGTATTTCCTGGTTACTGAATGAATGTGAGTCCTGGATGGCAATTGAGTCACTGGCCATGGCCTTCTGCTATAGCCAGAGATTTACCAGCGGTTATCTGTAGTCCTTTGTAACATCGGATTCAGTGGCAAATACTGGCAAAACAGCTAGGAAAAAAATGCTTCTCAGGCCATCGACAAGTGCCCCCCTCATCTGTGCCAGCTCCCCCACTCCCTAGACTGCTTCCTCCCCTGCCCTCTCCCTTGCTCCCCAGAGCACATGCTGTTTCTGTATGCAGTTTGCTTTTAGATGTCAGCTATTCGCGGCTATAGCAGAGGCTACAGAAAGATTTGTGTTGCAAAGGTCCAAACTCCCAAATTGGACTTGGTGCTTTCTAGCCATCCCCCAACCTCTACCCAGATGTCATTTGTATGTCTTTTTGGCCTGTAAATAGCTTTTTACTGCATTTCATTTTCCCATAACCTCGGCTATAGCCGCAAATATCTCTTGCATCGAGAGAAAAACAAGATGGCAGTTGTTTCATTTCTGAAAACATGATCCTGCAATGTACCCTGGGAGATATAACTATAAGCTTTGAGGAAAGCTCCACCCCCCTCTCCATCAAATTTTAAAATAACTACGGCACGGAATAACCCCAAACCAAGCATGGATCGCGAGTCAACGCTTTGTGTCCAAATTGTTTCGTACCTGGTTCAAATCTGTCCAGCGGTTTAGGCTGTGCGCTTTGGCAAGAATTTAACTTTTTTTTGTCTATGGGAAAATGGATGGGAAGTAGGCCGCACGTTTGGAAAAAAAGATTCCGCTCTTCACCAAAGATTTTTTTGGATGCTTAACAACTTTTTTATTGTTTAACGAATCCTTAGGGAACTTTGTAGTCTGCGGGACCACAGACTTTTAATCACTTTCGGAATTTCGGCCAAATCTGTTACTCGAATCAAAAGTTGTTACCAATAGAATTTTGATGGGTTCCTATGTGTCACCAACTATAGGGTGGCGACCACTTCCCTATGATATATATATATATATATATATATATATATATATATATATATATATATATTAAATGAAAAAACTTTGTTAAAGGGACGTTACGGTTAAGTTCGTTACGGTTAAGTTGCGCTACTAAAAACATATGAAATTCAGTGAAAAAACGTTGTTAAAGGGACGTTATGGTTCCAAGTAAAACCGAAAACCCCCTGAAATTCGCCAGTTTTGGTAAGCTAAGCAACCATAACTCGCGCCACCACCGTGCACTGCTAAGACTAACACCCAGGACATCAAAGATGACATCACAAATGTCATTGATGACATCACTGATGACAAAACATGTGAATTTACCTTTCATGAATAGTCTGTACAAGGGATTCTTATTGTAATGTTAACAAAAAAGTGTCAAGGATCATTGGAATAAATATCACGAGGTACATAGTGCATTAAGTAATCCATTAATCCAAATAGCATTGTATTATGGAGTTTTTTCCAATATACTAAGGTACACATGTAGTAACATAGGCATAGTGTGCAACAGACATGATGGAGATGCAATATTAATAACCTTTCCATGTTAAATACTAAAATTATAAATGCTTTCTTATTAGAGTCTTGCATACTGTGAAACATTGAATAAGTACCTAAGCGGAGTTGTGAGGAGAGTTGGAGTCTGCAGGAGTCTCTACAGTCTGTCTACTCTGCCTACTACCATTGTGGGAGGACTTAAAAACTCCCAACCAGAGCGAAGCGGTGAGCGGAGTTGTGAGGAGAGTTGGAGTCTGCAGGAGTCTCTACAGTCGGTCTACTCTGCCAACTACCATTGTGGGAGGACTTAAAAACTCCCAACCAGAGCGAAGCGGTGAGCGGAGTTGGAGTCTGCAGGAGTCTCTACAGTCTGTCTACTCTGCCAACTACCATTGTGGGAGGACTTAAAAACTCCCAACCAGAGCGAAGCGGTGAGCGGAGTTGTGAGGAGAGTTGGAGTCTGCAGGAGTCTGCGGGATCTGCGTGGATTGAGTGGGCGATGGAGCTGAATGGAAACTCCTCAAGGCGAACAAAGCCCCTACTAAAGAAAAACGCAAGCAAGGTGCGGGACCAAGAACAGGTTGGTGACACAATCACAATCACAGCCACAGCCGTGCTAACGGGTACGGATATTGATACTGATACTGATATGGACACGGATATGGACAATGACATGGACAATGACTTGAGTCCCCGCCGACTTAGAAGCACCAAAGACATTAAAAAAACAAATATAAACACCAATACAAACACTAGTACTAATACCAACAGGATAATGACCGCCAAGGGGCACATCGTGAAAGATACCCAAAATGTCCCATTCAGTGCAGGGGAGACGTCGAAGAGCTCGTCCCTAGGAGAGCAAAGGGGGGAAGAGGGCGGAACCCAAGAGCAATATCAACAAAATCTTGGCGCTCCCCTGCGTAATGGCAAAGAAAGCAAATTAAGTAACAAAGGAAACAAGAAAGGAAGCTTCGGAGATTCAGACTACTCACCTACCCGAGTAGGGGAGGCATGCGACCGGGTGTGCAGCGCGTCGCAGACCGCCGGCATGGCGAGTGGGTTTCCTACAGTGGCAGACGGAGGTGGGCCCCTGTTGGTCCCTGTGCAGCGCAGCGCAGCGCCCCAGCCATGGACGCTGGTGGGGGTGCCGATGCCCTGGGCCTCGCGCGGCGAGCTGAGCCGGTCTCCCTGGAAGTCGCGATCCTGCCGGTGCCGTCGGCCTCCGCCGCGTCATCTGGGGGGGAGGCGCCGGCTCCGTGTGGGAGCGACAGCCCGCCAGGCACGCCGCTACAGGAAGCTGGAGGCAAAAGCCGGCGACACAGTGTAGAATGTGCCGGTGAGCTAGCCGCAGTGGGTTCGACCAAGGACTCGGCCGGGCTGATTGAGAGAGACAAAATTAGGGTCGTGGCCGTGGTACACAGGGACCCTAGCCTGGCACGGAGGAGATCAAGTGTTCCGACCAAGAAAGGAAGACAAACTGCAAGGCTAGAGTTGATACTATCCAACACTAAAGGGACATATGGGCTAATAAACGAGGACAGCGACGAAAGCGATGACGCCCTGGAAACAGAAGAAGACACATCTACTCACATAGAATCCGACGAGGATAAAAACTCAGAGGCAGAAGCCAAAAAACTGCTGTCTAATGAGAAAAGAAATAATGCAGAGAAACCGGAGACAAAAAGAAAGGCACAAGCCACCACGACAAAGGTAAAATCACAAAAAAAAAATAACCAAGCAAAAGAGAAAACTAAACAAGGGAAAGGGGCAGCTATTAGACAGCATAAACATCAGAAAAGAAGCGTGGTGCAACCTAAGGGGCTTCCAATACCTATCATGTCGGGCACCCTAAAAGCCTTCTTCTGCAAACTTCAGAAAAGAAAATTAGACACGGACGCAGAACTTTCCGACGCAGAAATTTTGGAAGCTGTTCAGGACATCACACCGGTTAGCAAATCCCGCAAAATCGACCAAGGACAAGAGAAAGACGCAACCCCACCGATGGGCCAACCCTGCCCATCTCAAAAATTACTGGGCACAGGGAACAGCGCAGCGAATAACCAAGCACAAAGAGACACCATTATACCCGACGCCCCAACAGGAAAACAATCGTGTGGGGTGAATCACGGCGAAAAGAGCAATGCCCCAAAACCTGTAACACACCAAACGGAAAAGGATCAGTTGGGAGAGAGAAACAAGACCCCACAAGAGGAGGAAAGAGCCCGACAGGGCCAGTCATTAACCACAGAAAGGCTGCCAGCTGCACAGGCGGAATGCCCAAGAGCCCCTCAGAGCAATGACCATCGTTTTGGCTGGACAAAAATTCATATAAACAGGAGCCAAGACCCACTGACCCCAGCTAGATCAGGGTCCCAGGACATCAACAAGCAGCTGGGGCACAGGAATAGAGGACCAGCGTCAGTCAACAGGTCAGACCCCACACAACCGGGAACACAGCCAAGGGACTATGTATTGACGGAGGGGTCCCGAGACGCTGGAAGTCCAGTCATAGCGTTGCCATCCCCGAAAATTAGACGGCTCCGTGAAGCACCGTCAGTAATTCAAAAAGAATCACCAACCAAAAAATCGGACATGGTTACGGTCATGTCAGCGATCAGGATCGCCCTAGCCCCTTTTTGCAAACTGTATGAGGCGATAAAAGAAGGAGTACATGATAACACCACAATCCTCGCAAACTTAACAACAAAAATGACCTATATCGAAGGCTATATCACGGCCATAGAAGAAAGAAATAACAACCAGCAAAAATGCTGGGAGAAAAAGGTAGAAGACCTCTAAAAAGATCTTAAAAAACTAGTGGACTCGCTTCAAGCGGAGAAGAAAGGGCAAATGGCAATAGATCAAACACAACAAAATCAAATTGACATCAGAGAAAGGCTGAAAGAACTGGACGCTGTTAAGACGGATTTCTGAACTCTGTCCTGGTGGCGCAGAAGTTCAGAAGGCCAACCTAATTACTTGGAACAGGGTAACCTCTGGACAAGCCAGACCAATCAAGGTAGCGATCGCGGCGGTCAAGACTAGGTCTCAAGAGGGGTGAGGGTGACTGAAGGCCCGCAGTGAGCACACAAAGCAAGAGCGCTTACAAACTACTCCAAACAGGTGTTATATCAAAAATATAAACACATTTATTTTAAGGCCTTTAAAACAACGACCGTAGCGAGAAAATCACAATATCACAATACTAAACCAACACATACCATATCAACACAATATATATACAAATACACAGTCGCAAGCGTTTAAAGCACGAAATATGTAGTCCACCTGAAAGGGAAGGAAAACAGGCAGTGCGATAATGCTTTCGACTCAGTTCGCCTTCATAGGCACCTAACTAGATGGAAGTCCGAGCCCTGCGAAGAGTGGAGCCTTGTGCTCAAAGTACCTGCCACGCCGGTGCCGACGGGCACAAGGGGAAGCTCTTCGGAGGAAGTCAGGCGGTTCACGTTAGTGCACAGCAGAAGAAGAACAGGTTCCGCAACTCAAGCGCAGCCTCCACAGCGGGCAGAAGCAGAGCGCGAGCGCGGCAAAAGGGTGCTGTTTTACACAGCAGGGAAAAGCAATGGGATACTGCAGGAGGGCGACCAGATCCTAGATATACTACTCACCGGTCCCCGAAGCAAGCAGACCCAGGCTTCTCCACGATAGTTTCAGCAGCTGGCAGGTTCAGAAGAGCAGGGAACGCTTTGTAGTCGTGTAGAGCAAAAAGACGTCCCAATCGACGAAACCGGCACAGATTTGTTGCCGCACAGGACAACGGAGCGGCCGTGCGTATTCGAGCCAAATGAACCCTCCTCCCTTCAGACCTGGGAACGCCAAGTGCACGAAGCGTGGGAGAGGGACAAGGACTCGCAATACAACACAACCTGGCGGCGGTTGCAGAGCCAAACTCCTTTGTAAGCTGGTCAGTCAACTGGATGGCCCAGAGACGCTTCCGAAGGCTTACTTGGCAGGAGATGGTTGAAGATGCCGGGAATAGCTGTTCCTGCTATTCCAAAGGTCGAAGCACCAGTACAGGCCTTCTGGTTCGATCAAAGGAGGACAGGGGCTCTCCGGACGACAGCAGTGCAAAGGAGGATTCCTTCAGCGGGTCACCAGCGATTCCTCGGTCCAGCCTCATAGTTGCAGGATACTTGGCTCCTGTATTCCTTCGTTCGTGAGAACTCAGGAGATCGACATGGTAGTGGTGTTTCCAGCCCCCTCTTATCCACGGTTCCCTTCGCGCCAAAACAGAGGGGAGCCAATGGGAGATCCGCTCATCAAAACACATACCATACGTGGACCAATCACGGACCACGGTGGTCCCAGGCATTCACACCACCCTAGACTCTCTGGCACCCAGGATGTTTATTGGGACCAGACATCCCAGCCCACGCCCTGGAGGCACACAAACGACATGTAGAAGCCCGCGAAAGCAACCACGTTTCGCGGGAAAGTACATGCCCAAATAAGGAAGGCCCCGGGTCGCCGGACCTGGGGAAGGTGAAGGGAGCAAGACGGACAGTGGACAGGACAAAGGAGCCTCGCGGCCTGGCCATTTTGGGAGCCAGGCCACCATTTTGGGTTCAGTGCAAAAACGTGCTCAGAACGCCAAAAGGAGCTCAAAATAAACAAACCGATCGCTGCCACCATTCCAGTCCCTGAATGACTTGCACCGATCAAATACCATCCTAAAAGAGTATCTAGGGCCTGTAGAAGGCTAGAGACCCAAGAGAGCTGTAACTTAGCTTACAGTGCCCTCTTGTGTCGTGTTGCACTAAAGCTGCGACACGATAAAAGAAACTACGGGAAACCACGTTCCCCGGTACTGACTGTCTTAAGGGCATGTCAGTTTCCCCATAAGAAAAGGAGCGAAAGCCCAGAGAAGTGCGGCAGAAGACTGTACTTCTCTGGCAAAGTCAAGAACAAGGTTAAAAACAATAGCAAAACGTTTAGGGGTTGCCACATGGAAGGAAAATTCCCTACAATTATGAAATCTTTCCTAACACTCGCCCCTCCCAGACTATGGACAGGGGGAACTAATCCACCCCTGGATGAGTCTCTTGTTCAGGTCGGTTAAACATTCTGGACAACCCATCAGCATTGCTATGTTGGACACCTGGCCTATGCTCAATGGTGAAGTCGAAGCCTTGTAGACTTATGGACCACCTAAGCAACTTTGGATTCTCCCCCTTCATGTTCATTAGCCACTTTAACGGCTTATGGTCAGTCTGCACAGTGAAGTGGGTCCCATAGAGGTAGGGCCTCAGCTTCCTTAGGGCCCACACAACAGAGAAACATTCTTTCTCTACCGTGGACCATCTGAGCTCTCTGTCCTTAAGCTGGCGACTAATAAAACCGATAGGGTGTTCCTTACCCTTCTCATCTACTTGTGATAGTACAGCTCCTATCCCAGTGTCAGAGGCATCCGTCTGCACGATAAAAGGTCTTTGATAATCAGGGGCCCTGAGCACAGGGGCCTGGCACAAGGAGTCTTTTAAGCCATTGAAGGCCTTCTCACACTCGTCGGTCCAAGTTACCTTCTTGGGTTTCTTCGGAGTTGTGAGGGCAGTCAGAGGAGCAGCTATGGTACCATAGTCTGCCACAAAATTGCGGTAATACCCCGTGAGTCCTAAAAAGGCTCTCACTTGGGTTTGCGTAGTGGGGGTAGGCCAGTCTTGTACTGCTTGTACTTTACTGGGTAGAGGCTGTATCCTCCCTCCACCTACTTCATGTCCAAGGTAAACCACTGAGCCTTGTCCAATCTGGCATTTACTAGCCTTTATGGTCAAGTGGGCTTTCTGAAGAGCCTGGAGCACAATCCCGAGGTGTTTCACATGGTCTTCCCAGGTGGCACTGAAAACTGCTATATCGTCCAGATATGCAAGACAGAATTCGTCCAACCCATTCAACACATGATTCACAAGCCTCTGGAAAGTGGCAGGTGCATTCTTCAACCCGAACGGCATTACCCGGAATTGGTAAAGGCCGTCTGGGGTAGAAAATGCTGTCTTCTCCCTGGCATGTTCTGCTAACGCTATTTGCCAATAGCCAGCAGTGAGGTCAAACGTGCTGAGGTACTTGGAGGCACCCAAAGTATCCACCAGCTCATCTGTTCGAGGCAAGGGGTGGGCATCTGTCTTGGTGACAGCATTCAGAGCCCTGTAATCCACGCAGAACCTCAATTCAGAAGTGCCTGCCTTTGGAACCAGAACCACAAGACTGGACCAAGGACTACTAGAGGGTTCAATCACCCCAAGGTCTAACATTTTGTTGACCTCGGTCTTAATATAAGACGGTACTTTATCCGACATCCTGTATCCCCTACTTTTGGTAGGTACACTGTCTCCTGTGTCAATGTTATGTTTGCACCAAGGTGTCAAACCAGGCGACTGTGAGAACAGGGGGGAAAACTGCCTAAGCAAACTTTTCACCTCCGCCTGCTGATCAGAAGTCAGGTGAGGGGCCACTCGGACACCCTCAATGGAGCTATCTGAAGGACCGCTGTGGAACAGGTCGGGGAGAGGTTCTGACTCCTCTTCCTCAACGTCTGACGCCAGTAGCAGTGCTGCGATTTCGACTCTTGGGACGAAAGCCTTCAGCCTATTCACGTGGAACACTTTTGGGGCCTGTCCAGGCCTTCCAAGGTCCACTAAATAGTTTACCTCACCCAGGGGCTCCACCACTGTGTAAGGGCCTGACCATTTGTCCTGTAAAGCGCGAGGCCTTATTGGATTCATGATCAGGACTTGCTGACCAGGTGTAAAGTTGATGAGGGAAGCTTTCTGGTCGTACCAATGTTTCACCAGCGCTTGCCCTGCCTTCAATTTATCACTAGCCAAGCCCATCAGAAGTACCATCCGTTTTCTGAGCCCTAGCACATAGTCAACTACATTGGTAGTAACAGGGGGAGTGGGCATCTCCCATCCCTCCTTGACAATGGCTAAGGGTCCCCGTACGGGATGACCGAACAGAAGTTCGAAGGGGCTGAAGCCAACACCCTCCTGTGGTACCTCTCGGTAGGCAAACAGTAAGCATGGTAAAAGAAGATCCCATTTTCTTCTCTGGGGCTCCTCCAGAGCCCCAATCATGCTCTTTAACGTTCTGTTGAAACGTTCCACCAGACCATTGGTCTGGGGGTGATATGCAGAAGAGAACTTGTAGGTGACCCCACATTCTTTCCACATAGCCTGCATATACTTCGACATGAAGTTGCTGCCACGATCTGACACAACTTCTTTAGGGAAGCCAACCCTAGTAAATATGCCGAGTAAAGCTTTTGCAACTGACTTGGCAGTTACAGTCTTCAATGGGATGGCCTCAGGACACCTGGTTGCATGGTCGACCAGCACCAGGATAAACCTATTGCCCGAGGATGTTTGCGGGTCAAGGGGACCGACGATGTCGATCCCTACCCTTTCAAATGGTACCCCCACAACTAGGAGCGGTACCAACGGAGCTTGGATTGTCGCGCCAACCTTACCTGACAACTGGCAGGAGGCGCAACTCCTGCAGTGACTTTCTACTTGCACCCCCATCTTGGGCCAGTAGAAGTGCATGGATAACCTTTGCTTGGTCCTCTTCATACCAAGGTGACCAGCAAGGGGAACTTCATGCGCCAACTGCAGGAGGAAGGGTCTAACAGCAAGGGGAACCACCAACCTCCTATGGTCTCCTTCTGTAGACTCTGTGGGCTCACTATACAGGAGTCCACCTTCCCAATAAATCCTATGCTTCCCAGGAGGTTCACCCTCAAGCTGGGAGCAGGCCTGTCTCCTTAGGCCTTCCAGAGATGGGCACTCACGTTGGCCTTTACTGAATTCGTCCCTATCAGGACCCCCTTCAACTAACAAGTCTTTTAGTTCAGGATGATCGTTGGGGTCGAATACTTCAGGCATCGCCACCTCCTCGTCAGGCTCGGGCGATTGACCAACTTCCTCCACCGCAGTGGTAGGCGAGCTCGGGGGAATATTCTCTTTCCCCCGTCTTGACTTGTAGACTCCTTTCGCCTTGGGTTTCCCCTTCGGCTGGGGCGGCGTATTGGACTTGGCCAATGCTGCCCGTGCTTGAGACCGTGTGTAGGGTCGTTCGGCAGTGTCTCCTACGAGCCCTAAAGCTCTGAGATCATTACCTAATAAGACCTTTCCCGGGACGTTTCTCTGAATGCTCACTGGAATCCTGACTGCTGTACCATTTAAAGTTAGATTAACAGGGATCACGGGAAACATACGGAGGGGGCCGTCAGCCAACTTAGTGGGCATCAGAGTAGCTCTGGCAACTTCCTCTGAGTCTACCAAGGTAGAATCCACTACAGTGCGACTGCACCCACTATCCCTAAGAGCTGGAGTATCCACTCCATTGATCAGCACACTGTCTTTAAAGTAGTGCTTGGTATTATCCGGAATCCTAGCATAAGCCTCTGCGACTTTATGCTCCCAGGAACCCAGGGACACTAAAACTACCTCGGCCTCAATTCCGCTGGGAAATGAGTCCGAGGAGAAGGATGCTCCTGTAATCTCTTCTTCCTCGTAGGAGGAGAAGGCCAGATTAGCGGAGTGGACCCCCAAAGGTCTAACCTTACAACGGGGATCCCCCTTCACATGGTCAGTTGCTCCACAAGAAAAACAAGCCCCATTGGGTCTGTTTACGTAGGGAGGCTTATTATAACCAGAGTTCTGTTTTGGAGGCGGACCTCCACTACCCTGTGAGTTCTCTTGTGTCTTACCCTTGTTTTTCTTTTTGTGGCCCTTATGGGAAGAAGATTTAGCAGATTCCCCACCCTCCATATCTTTGGACTTTTTCCCCTCCTCCTGCTTACCAGGATGAGTTTTGTCCTTATGGGACACTCGATGTGACACCCATAAGTCTGCTGCAATGGCCAGCTTCTTAGGATCTATCTCCTTCGAATCGGCCAAATGCTGCTTAAGCTCCGGGGAAGAAGAAGCAAAAATGTGTTCCAGCATGACAAGATTTATCATGCCGTCGAAGGTAGAAACCTTATAGCCTTCGACCCAGCCAGTTAAGTTTTTCAAAGATTCAGCGACATAAGATACCCAAGTACCACCTTCCTTTTTCTTATACTCTCGAAAACGCTTTAAATATTGGGCCGGAGTCTTCCCAAACTTTAAAATGAGAGTCTGCTTTAACATTGCGAAATCAGCCCGCTCAGCCTTCGACATTTCCATAATGGCACTACAGCCAGAATGGGGCAGTCTACTGAGCAACCACGCAATCTTATCAGCATTGTCAACTTCCTGGACCTCGCATGCATACTCAAACGCATTCAGCCAGTCCATAATGTCATTCCTCTCTTCATACACACTGAGCAGATCTTTTGGAAACCGTGGATGAGAGGAGGCCCCAGACCCATGTCCAGGACCCTTGGATCCATTTGCAACCTGAAGCTTGGCCAGTTCCAACTGGTGATCCCTGTCTTTTTGTTTTTCTGCCTGTTCGATTTTTAGTTTGGCTATGCTGAATTCAAGCTCCTGCTGCCTAAACCGCAGCTCTTGCTTCTTGAATTCCAGCATAGCCTCCCCATCAGCACTGGCAGAGGAAACATTAGACAGCTCGTCCTCCCTGTCCTCGTGGTCGCGGTGGAACAGTGCGGCGGCAGAACCGTCGGTTCTACCAGTGAGAGCAGCCCCACCACCTTCCGCACTGTCCTCAGAAGTAATAGCGTCAAGCTGCGCTTCTTGCCACGCCACGATTCTTTGGATCATTTCCAATTTCGTGCCTTGAGAGGAAACACCTCTCTCCGCACACATCTTTTTCAGCGTTTCTGATTTGGAAGCATTTAAAGTTAACAACGTACTTGTTTCCATACTGTTTGATAGGACTATGGCCTTTTTAAAGTTATACTATAACAATTCACTACGTGTACTGTTTGGAATAACCTGAAATGCCGTAGTTCAAGCGCAACACTGGATACCTTCAGTCGTATCCCACCGCTGTACACCAATTTGTTAAGACGGATTTCTGAACTCTATCCTGGTGGCGCAGAAGTTCAGAAGGCCAACCTAATTACTTGGAACAGGGTAACCTCTGGACAAGCCAGACCAATCAAGGTAGCGATCGCGGCGGTCAAGACTAGGTCTCAAGAGGGGTGAGGGTGACTGAAGGCCCGCAGTGAGCACACAAAGCAAGAGCGCTTACAAACTACTCCAAACAGGTGTTATATCAAAAATATAAACACATTTATTTTAAGGCCTTTAAAACAACGACCGTAGCGAGAAAATCACAATATCACAATACTAAACCAACACATACCATATCAACACAATATATATACAAATACACAGTCGCAAGCGTTTAAAGCACGAAATATGTAGTCCACCTGAAAGGGAAGGAAAACAGGCAGTGCGATAATGCTTTCGACTCAGTTCGCCTTCATAGGCACCTAACTAGATGGAAGTCCGAGCCTTGCGAAGAGTGGAGCCTTGTGCTCAAAGTACCTGCCACGCCGGTGCCGACGGGCACAAGGGGAAGCTCTTCGGAGGAAGTCAGGCGGTTCACGTTAGTGCACAGCAGAAGAAGAACAGGTTCCGCAACTCAAGCGCAGCCTCCACAGCGGGCAGAAGCAGAGCGCGAGCGCGGCAAAAGGGTGCTGTTTTACACAGCAGGGAAAAGCAATGGGATACTGCAGGAGGGCGACCAGATCCTAGATATACTACTCACCGGTCCCCGAAGCAAGCAGACCCAGGCTTCTCCACGATAGTTTCAGCAGCTGGCAGGTTCAGAAGAGCAGGGAACGCTTTGTAGTCGTGTAGAGCAAAAAGACGTCCCAATCGACGAAACCGGCACAGTTTTGTTGCCGCACAGGACAACGGAGCGGCCGTGCGTATTCGAGCCAAATGAACCCTCCTCCCTTCAGACCTGGGAACGCCAAGTGCACGAAGCGTGGGAGAGGGACAAGGACTCGCAATACAACACAACCTGGCGGCGGTTGCAGAGCCAAACTCCTTTGTAAGCTGGTCAGTCAACTGGATGGCCCAGAGACGCTTCCGAAGGCTTACTTGGCAGGAGATGGTTGAAGATGCCGGGAATAGCTGTTCCTGCTATTCCAAAGGTCGAAGCACCAGTACAGGCCTTCTGGTTCGATCAAAGGAGGACAGGGGCTCTCCGGACGACAGCAGTGCAAAGGAGGATTCCTTCAGCGGGTCACCAGCGATTCCTCGGTCCAGCCTCGTAGTTGCAGGATACTTGGCTCCTGTATTCCTTCGTTCGTGAGAACTCAGGAGATCGACATGGTAGTGGTGTTTCCAGCCCCCTCTTATCCACGGTTCCCTTCGCGCCAAAACGGAGGGGAGCCAATGGGAGATCCGCTCATCAAAACACATACCATACGTGGACCAATCACGGACCACGGTGGTCCCAGGCATTCACACCACCCTAGACTCTCTGGCACCCAGGATGTGTATTGGGACCAGACATCCCAGCCCACACCCTGGAGGCACACAAACGACATGTAGAAGCCCGCGAAAGCAACCACGTTTCGCGGGAAAGTACATGCCCAAATAAGGAAGGCCCCGGGTCGCCGGACCTGGGGAAGGTGAAGGGAGCAAGACGGACAGTGGACAGGACAAAGGAGCCTCGCGTCCTGGCCATTTTGGGAGCCAGGCCACCATTTTGGGTTCAGTGCAAAAACGTGCTCAGAACGCCAAAAGGAGCTCAAAATAAACAAACCGATCGCTGCCACCATTCCAGTCCCTGAATGACTTGCACCGATCAAATACCATCCTAAAAGAGTATCTAGGGCCTGTAGA
This sequence comes from Ambystoma mexicanum, assembly GCF_040938575.1. Lineage (NCBI taxonomy): Eukaryota > Metazoa > Chordata > Amphibia > Caudata > Ambystomatidae > Ambystoma > Ambystoma mexicanum. The sequence goes on from NC_090928.1 coordinate 1,308,297,266, forward strand.
AGGCTAGAGACCCAAGAGAGCTGTAACTTAGCTTACAGTGCCCTCTTGTGTCGTGTTGCACTAAAGCTGCGACACGATAAAAGAAACTACGGGAAACCACGTTCCCCGGTACTGACTGTCTTAAGGGCATGTCAGTTTCCCCATAAGAAAAGGAGGGAAAGCCCAGAGAAGTGCGGCAGAAGGCTGTACTTCTCTGGCAAAGTCAAGAACAAGGTTAAAAACAATAGCAAAAAGTTTAGGGGTTGCTACATGGAAGGAAAATTCCCTACAATTATGAAATCTTTCCTAACAGACGCTCTACAGGAAACAAAAGAAAAGGCAAAAGAGAAATCCAGAGACCCCCAAGTATCAGTGCCTCGTCGACAGTGAAAATGGGAGAACCAAGCCTCCTTGCCACAAACAATTTAAGGGTACTTAGAATACCAGTTAAAAATCCGGAGACCATTCCAGTACCCCCTTCAATCGTACTGAATGAGAAACCGAAGACACAAAACCCAAAAAAGGCGTCCCACGAAAAGGAACACACAGAACCCACAGAATCAACGAAAAAAAAGCGCAACAACAGGGCCTCCCAAAGATCATCTGAAGAGTTTTTGAAAGATTCAGATTTGATGAACCTGTCACAACATTGGGAAGAAAATACTGGGGACACAGACCAGGAGGTGTTCATTGTCGAAAAGGAGGAGGAAATAAAATGCTCAGTTCAAGGACTATCAGTGAGCAAAAAGAAAAACGCAAGGGAAGATCATGAACACAAGCAATGGGAACGATGTGAAGAGCGTCAAGAGCCAAACCCAAAGATAAACGCAAGCAGGAAACATCTCGGTAGCGAACCAGATAGTAGAGAGGATAACTACAGATTGAGAAGGCATGCAACTCCAGAGTTAAGAAAAGAGGCTAAAAACGTAAGCAGACACCAAAGCAACAACGAAAGAACAGACGACACGGAACGCGTCCTCAAAATCGAACAAACCAAAAGAATTAAAGATTACATAATCTTGAACAGGAGAACTATCCTAGAAATAATAAGCAAAACAACTACGCTAAAAAGCATCAAGTCTGAAGACATCAAATTAGTGGAGCCTTACCACAAGATAAACACAGCGAAGGCTTATCTTCATGTAAAGGCGGCAGGAATTCAATATATAAATCCTATTGCAGTTAGAGACTAGAAAAGAGCGGCTTCACATTACTAGAAATAATAACCTCAAGGAACAGCGAAGAGAGCCTGACTAAGGAAAAACACAAGGTGGAACAAACACATCGATTCAAATCGAGAACAGAAGAGCGTTACAAGGCAAATCGACTGGGCAAAAAGTGGCGGGAAAGGAAGTACTTTAGTCCCAATAGACACTACCGCCGAAAAGACCCAGAGCAGCGGTATCCTTCCCGTACCACCCCCTACGATAATAAGAACCCCGGCGAAAAGAGAGAAACAACAGATAAAGAGAGTTCTGAAAACGACCAGCAACACTACAATAAACGGTTCAACCGAGAAGAGCTAAAAAGGGTAATAACTCATAGCCCAAGAAGAACAAGACACAGGAATTCAACTGACTCAATTGAAGGGAGAATCGTACAAAACACAGAGGGAGCTCCAAAACCCCAAGGTCCCTGGTCATGGTTAAAAGCAACCCTGAACCCGAAATCCAAGAGATAGCAGCGAACTGTGAGCCTGGCACAAACGCATAGAGGATCAGTCACTTCTGAGACAGATGCAGGTGCCGAAAGACTAACTCTAGGCTCAAGGAAAAAGCGAGGGCACACTCACCTGACAGCGGTGAGTGATGTAGACCTAACAAGTATGGACATTGTGTGTCTCCAAGAGACATGGTTATCAGAGAAACCGACGCTAGATGGATGTGAAGTGGAAATATCACCGGCTGTAAAAGGCTTGCTGGGTCGTCCATCGTCGGATTTGCTGACAGCAATAAAAATGAGCTCCGGCTTCTCGACGCCAAAGAAATTATTGGAATCATATGAGATGCTGGTGATACTCACAACTTGGAGCAAACAAATGACAGTAAGGGAACAGGAAGACAGTAGTCAACTAGTGATAATAAACACATATTGGAATCCCCAACGGACAAACACAAAAACCTATTGCAGGAAGATGGAGGAAACAATAGATTGGATATACTCGGAGTTTGAAAAGATCGACATCATCTTATGCGGCGATCTGAACGCTGACTGTGCTGAAGCCCGTTTGAACATAAAAGACAAGGCCCCACAAGGCAACGCAGCTAAACGGGGCAAGGCCTGGAGGTCGGTTACCAAACCAAAAAATCTACACAACATCGAAACACTATTTCCAAATCAAGTGAATATTCCAACCTGGGAAAACCAAAACTCCAAAGCCACCTTGGATTACATCTACACTTCACAGGGTCTGCTGACCGGTATCCTGGAATTTAAAGTTCAAAGAACCACGCACAGTGACCACAATCTCTTGATGTGTGCATGGAAAGGAAAGAAGTCAGAAAACCCAACATATAAGTTTCAAGTGGAGGTGAACATCCAGCAAACTCAAATACGCCTGACGGAAGCAGACATCGCAAAGATAACTAGGAACTACGGAAAGACCACTAAAGCAGTCACCCTAGAGGGTGGTGTCGAACGTCCAAATTATCTCCCGATGTTGCTTCCATTAAGAAGACCAGTCGTTGGCAAACAAAGACAGGTGACTCCCTATAAGCACACCTATGACAAACAGGTAGTTGAAAAAAGGAAAAGTGTCTGGAAAGTGAAGAAAACCGCAAAGAAAATAAACACCAAAGAAGCATGGGAGCAGTGGCAAAGGGAAACAAAAAGCTACAAACATTGGCTAAAACACCATAAATTTCAATTGTACCAGCAAGATGCCGAGCAAATGTTGAGAGCCCTGGACACAAAAAAGTCAAGCAACTTCTGGTCATTAATCAAAACAACGCATTCGAACACAGCTACAGAAATCGTTAACGCAGTGTCAGAGGAAAAATGGGCCTCGTATTTTACGGCCCAATTCGACCTTCCGCAAAAGCAAGAACTAGAGGTTTATGAAGACACGATGACAGAATGGGTAGATGTTTCAAATGGAGCGGAAATTGAAAACGCCATCCTTAAATTAAAAACTTCAAGAGCCCCCGGTCAGGACAGATTGACCAACGCGGACTTGAAAAAAGCACCAAAAGCGTGGGCGGGCGTGATTAGTAAAATTTTCTCCCACTGCAAGAACACCAAGAAGATCCCCGAAACTTGGCTGAAGGCAGAAATCGTCCCAATTTATAAGAAAGGCGGGAGAAATGACCCAGAAAGCTACAGGCCAATATCTTTGCTAGACATCGTGGGGAAGATATTTGCATCACAGCTTCTAGACCATCTTCGAACTTGGGCCAAATCTGCTCGATGCAAGGACACCTTCCAGACAGGTTTTCAGTAAAACGGGAGCACCTCCATAAACATCCTACTGATCCACATACTAAAGGCCAAAGTGAGAGAAGGAGCTCCAAGAGTGTATCTTGCTTTTGTTGACCTATCGAAAGCCTTCAACAAAATAGATCGGGCCAAACTGTGGGCTAAGTTAAAAGCCTGGAATTGCCCATCGGTAATCTTGAACCCGATCCAAGCTCTGCACGCTGACATGAAAATCAGGGTGAAACTGAATAAACAAGGAGCACTGTCAACGGAGATCCCGGTAAAGCGAGGAGTCAAACAAGGATGCCCCTTAGCCCCGGCCTTGTTTATCGCATTCCTAGGGGATTACCAAACAGATGAGGAACAAATCAGAGCCTTTCCGCCCAAAATGGGAAAAGCACAAATATCACGACTATTGTACGCAGACGATGCAATCATCATCGATCAAACTCAAATCGGACTCCAACGCAAATTAACAAATCTGGTGAATTATATGGAAAGGAATCATTTGGAAATTAACATAGCAAAAACAAAAATGCTAGTTTTGGAAAAAACAACAAAGAAGTCAGCGCGAACCCCAAAATGTTTCCTGAACGAAACAAAAATCGAGGTGGTGAACGAGTTTAAATACCTGGGGGTGATCATTGATGGATCGCCAGAGACAAAGCAATGCAACACCACCTATGGAACAAGGTGAGAACTCTAACAGCACAGATGAGAGCAGTGAATAGGAAATTTGGTAAAATCTCCATGCTACCGGCCATCAACTTCTATAAAGGGAAGGTGGTACCAGCGATCATCTACGGCATGGAAACCTCATTAAACATCCCCAGAACTGTGTGGCAGAAGCTGGAAGGCCACGTCTGGAAGTCAGTACTGGGCTTACCTAAGTCAACCTCTATGCCCGCGATAAGACGAGAACTAAGCCTTGTTTCATTAGCCTTACTAGTGGATCAAAGTAAAATGAGATTATGGAGAAAAATCCTGATGGCGGACACATTACCCATCTACAACATCATCGCTGAAGAACTTAAGAGTGGTTCATGCAAGGCTTTCAAGAACTGGGTGGCAAGTCTGCAACTAATGTTGACCGAAATAGTCTGTACGGAAGAAGACCTGATATCTAACCCAGACCGGGTAAAACGGAAAATGGAATGGCTGGATTTGATCACAACAACTGAAAAAGCCAGCACCAACAAACTGCTGGCCCACCTTCCACCAACTTTTAACAAAGTGAAAAAAACCGCAAAATTACTGTCTGAAATTTCCAAACAAAGGTATGCGAGGTACGATCTTGAAGGCGAGACTCAACCTATTGAGGACACATGAAATCCGCAATCCGGCAATAGATAACAGCTGTCGCCTATGTAAAAAAGTGACCAAGTAGAAACCTTGAAACACTTGACGCTTCAGTGTCCGAAAACCGAACAAAGCAGAGTCACATATCTTCAACCTCGTCTGGAAGGGGCAACAACGCTAGACGAAGACGACTTATGGAACAGGTTAATCTCAGGAGAGACAACACGCTGGTCCTTGACAATGGTAAAGCTAATAGAATAGGCGTTTCAAATGATAAACCAGCAAAGCGCCAGTGTGCGGGCGACTTAAACAAGCAAGAACAACTTGACCGAAACCCGACTGCCGAAGAGGGTGACGTCTGTAGCATGTTAAACCTTACAAGGAAAACATTTTCTTTTAATTAAAATTCAAGTAATAAAAAAAATAAGTACCTAATCAAATCCACTTACTATATTATTGCATTACTGCACACAAAACACAAACAGACAACAACACATACAATAGAGCATATACATGGAAAGTTAAGTAAACAGCAGTATTACCCGACAATCTTCATAACCTAACTGATTATCTTCATGCACAGAAATGATTGCTCTGCTTCAAAGCTACTACTTCCCTATGTATAACTATCACATATTGTGACTAAACCCTAAGGAAAGTAGTGTAAGTGCAATGTGTACAAATATGAGCATATCCAGGGAAAGTACAGTGATAAAAAAACAACAGAACTATAAGACAGTGTTGATTACCTTACTGATTGCCTTCATACATGGAAGACAGCAATGCTTTATAAGTCTGTGTTTTTCCCCTTTGTATATGTTTTATATGCTTTGAGTGGACCCTAAGTGAATTACTGTAAGAACATATTTGAAGTATAAGTCTACAAATATAGTACTTTATACTATAGTATAGTGAATTTTTAGTTCCTGACTGTTACTGGCCTAGATATATCAGTAAAGGAAAAAAGTGTGAGCCAGACAAGTGATGTCATCAGTGATGTCATCAATGACATTTGTGATGTCATCTTTGATGTCCTGGGTGTTAGTCTTAGCAGTGCACGGTGGTGGCGCGAGTTATGGTTGCTTATCTTACCATAACTGGCGAATTTCAGGGGGTTTTCGGTTTTACTTGGAACCATAACGTCCCTTTAACAATGTTTGTTCACTGAATTTCATAGGTTTTTATTAGTGCACCTTAACTATAATGTCTACGAACATCTGACTTCATTGCAGACCTTCTGGAGAGTGGCACATGACCATACGCAGACGCGCGGCATGATGACGTGTCCGAGAACCCGTCCGCACTTCACGATAAGATCTGTGCTTCGTGGACATTTCAGAACTGCATTTTCTACTGATCTAGGAACTTTCAACTTCAAAATTTCCCTTGCACAGCTCCAACACCTATTCCTACTCATTACCCATTAACAATCTAGTACACAGTACATACTTTTAGCAAAACTGCTATTTATCTTAAAATGGCATCAACTAAGGCCATCCCTCCTCCCCAAGAGACACCACCACTGCTGTAATCAAGGAGCATGAGAAACACTGCCCCCTACCTTAGAAATAACACACGCGCAACCTTTTCCCCTGTCCACCTGCCCCTTCATATTAGTGTTTGGTGCATCTTCCCTCATTTCTCTCCCCACCTTTCGTTCGAAGCTCTCCTGCCAAATAAAAATGCATCCAAAAACAAAATAAATGTTCCCTTAGGAACTACCTTTCACAGTTAAAAAATAGAACAAAATAAAACGTATAGACTCCATCTACTTTATATTTCTCAGTAAAGTACATAGACCCAATAAGATTTTCCAACATTTCCATTTGCATTTTGTGTTTTGCTAATGGGAATATTGTGGCGTTCATCCTCCGTTCCAGGGACTGGAACGGTGGATACCGGACCAGCGGCCCAAGTTATCAGCCCAAGTGAAGCAAGGGTGGATAACAAGGTCTCTGTATCATTATCCCCCCATTTCAGCCCCTGAAATGGGGTATGAAGGCCATTAGCAGCCTAGGTTCCCAAAGCGGGAACCCGGAGTACTAAAAAAGAGGATTTTTCTGTGTAGTAAGGAAAATCCTTTTCCAAGATGGCCACCATGGAAAGGGAAGGCAGGGTTTCCATACAGGGCCCCTCTTCGCTTTCCATGGCAGCCTGCAGAAGGCAAAAAGAGAACCCTATGACCATATTACCACAAGCACATTTTTCTTCCCTTTCAAATCTATCCTAATTTCGAATAACTTTACCACAAAGCCAGTCCCAGGTGGACATGGCCACTTTAATCCTATGTTTTGTCCCTTGTGGTCATGGCCAGTAGCCAGATTTTCCAGATCATGACCTTATTCCATGACCCAGACAATCTGGCCACTGCCCATGGCCACAGGCTACCCCTCAGTCACTAAAGGTATACCGCTATTTTTTGTAGCTACATTATGACACTTGTCAAAAAATAAAACACTGGCACATTTCCAAAACCATGCTTGTAGGTCTTTGCCAATGCTCCTTACACAGTTTGCTGGAAATCCACCCATGTTTTATTATTTCAAAAGTGTCAAATGTATGCACATACAATCATCATATAACCTAGCCCCCACTTGACAAAATCCATTCAGACTTTACGAAAACATTTATATCTACATCTATAATCTTTTTGCAAACCTTTGTGTAGATTTGTCAAATAGCACCACATTTATAAGTCTTTACAATGTTTTGGGACCCCCCCTCTAATTTTGCTCCTTCTTGACAGAATCCCACCAAACATTGCAAAAACATTTATTTCTAGATCTATTATCAGTTTGCCAAATGAAGTGTAGATTCGTCAAATGGCACCTCATTTATAAGCCATTACATTATTTTGGGACCCCCCTCTAATTTTGCCCCATCATGACAGAATCCCACCAAACTTTGTAAACCCATTCGGAATTAGGCCAGAAATATACATGCAAGATTTCATGCAGTTCTATGAAGTGGCACCAAAGTTATAAGCCATTCAAGAACTGCATTTCACCAACCCTGTAATGCCGAGGTGCCCGCAAACCTTTCAGGACTGTTCGCGAACATCCGAACTGTTCGCAGACTTTTGTGGCAAAAACCACCCGTTTTTTTGCTTCTTGCAGCCATATCCCATCCCATCCTCATCACCCCTCACCTCCCCAGAGATTATTTGATAAGTTTGACAAGTGCAATGTTGTGTTTCTTAATATGTTTTTACCGAGATGTTCGCGGACACCGGCAGATGTCCGCGAATCCAAGATGGCAGGCGTTTCCAAAAATCTGACGCACTTCACGCTCTTCACCATCCAATCAGCGCACACGTTGCATGTCCGCGGACATGACGCAAGCCAATTAGCCAATCAGGACACTGTCCGTGGAGCGAACAGGGAAGTATGTCCGCGGAGCAGACATAGATATCACTAATTTTTTGTGACCTACTTTTCGGTCATTTTTTTAAAAACTACAGGACGGATTTTCACCAAATTTACAAAAGCATGCTTTCGGGACCAAGCCGCTGCTCCTGCCGTAAATTTGGTGAAAATCCGTCCAGCGGTTTGGGCTGTAGGTGTGAGCAAAGGTTTTTCCCCATTCAGTCTATGGGAAAAAAATAAATTTTGGTCCCCCCTATAACTTTGCCCCCCCTGGACCAAACCTCTGCAAACAAAATCAGAGTGGGCCATATACTTTTTTTGCAATGTTTGGTGAGGATTTGTCCAGGGGGAGCAAAGTTATAAGCCGCCCAAAAAGTGCTCTTCCTATGGGATTAGCAATTTAACCATAACTACACAGCCACTACCGTGGCTGTGTAATATATATGTATAGAGGTGGGAAAGTTAATTTGAGAAGTCACAGATTCCACAATGCCACCTAGTAGCCATGGCTGGAAGTTTACGTCCAGTTCTGAGCCGCAACAGCAAAGCATTGTGGGTATGCAAATAAATGCTCCAACCACCAGGCTGTCAGGACTATACTGCACTGAGGTATGTAGTTGTCCTGACAGCGTTGCAAAATGTCGGTCTTGGTTTGATTAAGCTATGTATAAAATAGCACTGCCCTCCTTGACGAAGACAATTTTTTGTATTAAAAGGTTTGTATTTGAGTTAATTTGCATACAAGATAATGCTTTTCTGTTGTGAACTGGGGGGCTCAGAACTGGGGGTGAACTTCCAGCGATGGCTACTAGGTGGCGTTGTGGAATGTGTGACTTGGCTCAAAAGAACTTTCCTACTTTCACATTTCAGGTGAAAGTTTTTTTTTCAAACCTTTTTAAACCCACCACAACTTTCTCGGTGTTGTGAATTTATATACATAGATATAACAGATCCTTATAGGAGCATGTTAAGCAAAATTGAGTTATAGGGCCTCATTACACGGTAGGCGGTGAACCATGGCTCATGCCGGTAAAATACCGGCACCGCCTTGGTGGAAAGGGGAATTACCGCCCCATTCCAAGGTTGGCGGGGTGGTAATTCCCCCTTCCACCATTGCCCTTCCCCATTCCCATTTTTGCCCCATAGGGCATAATGGGAATGGGGAAGGTGCTAATTACGGCACTGCAAATTGCGGTAATGTAATTAGCTCCCTGGTCCCTTTGCGGGTTGGTTTTTAACGCCAACAAAAAGCAGGCGTTAAATTCTCCAACCCGCAAAGGGACCTCGTAGTAAGGCGGTAAGGATTTACCGGTACCGGTAAAATACCGGTACCGGTAAACCCTTACCGCCTACCGTGTAATGAGGCCCTATGTCTTACGTTATTCATCTTTATGTTTTTGTAACCTACGGACGGATTAACTGCTACTAGGAACTCAATCCTGTCCTCTTTACTGTATCACAGGAAATGAACCCTATGCTGCTTCTGTTCTTATGTATTGCAATATACTCTTTTGTGTTCATAGCCTAACCAGTTTGAAAATGTGCACACTGATTGAACCTGCACTGTTACATGCTTGTTGTTCCTATGCTATGAGAGCCAGCCATTTGTGCCTATACATGCCTGTAATTTTTGCCTACCCCTCGCAGCTATAGCATTTGCCCTGCATTTTATTATCATTTTGCCCCTAGCATCTCATTAGCAGACACAACAACCTATCTCTCGTGAACAAACCACGCTGACCACAACCGTGACTAACCGTCTGCTAGAGCAACCGGCACCTTACCTTCTGCAGTCACATTTGAGTCCTACTGTGTGGTTGTACCATGATCCATGTTATGACTAAGACTGCCACCTACACCGTGCTCTTCTTTATCTTAACTTCCTTCCCCTTCTCAACCTCCAAGGCAATCTCCTGTAGTATGAAAGGAAAGTTCCCAGTTAGGGAATTCGCGTCCCCTGCATACTATACTTTGGGCCTCATCACGACTTGGGTGGTAATGCCGGCGGTATGACCGCCGCCGTTATTAGCCCTACCACCGAACTCCCCGGCGCTAATAGTGCCGGATCACGAGTTCGGCGGTAATGTTAATCCTCATTCCCCATTCAGCCAATTCGGGAATGCCCCATTCCCCATTGGGCTCAATGGGGAAATTTTGCGCTAATATGAGCGCAAATTTTTGGCAGATTTCCCCCCAGCTAAGAGCTGGGGAGAAATCCGCCGAAGTCCTGATTTGGCGGACCCTTAAATCCGGCAGTAATAGCGCTACCGCCGGATTTAAGGGTTACCGGCAAAACAGACCACTAACTCATATGTATTTTATAAACATTTATAGATTCAAAAAGATCAATAGTATGTAATACACATAGTATCATATGTGTTGTCTATTCATCAAGCAATATTCAAGAAAAAGAACTTTAGTCAGGTATTTATCACAACGCGGGGCCCAACGCGTTTCGAGTGTCATTCACTCTTCATCAGGGACATGTCATTTTCTTGTGATTTTAGATAAAAGGAACCTTCTTGTCTGGTTGCTAAATCAAGTTGATTCCCATATAGGGATGCTGAGGTTTCAAGTATTGAGTGATCAAATATTGGTCACGAAAAATATGAGATGGCCATTAAGTTCCAGTCACGAAAGGGAGCTGTCTACATGGTAAAGTCAGTGAAGCATCAACCCAGGGTATGGTTACATGTTTGGGGAAGAGCCCCAATATCCTCAAGTGGAGATGTCCAATAGACAGAGGTTTTCCAAAGACTTGACAAACTTCGCTGAGTTCCGATGTGGCATTCCCCGAAGGAGCGTCTGCCATACTCAGTGGCAGGGGGTGCATTTTCTAAGGGAAGGGGCATACATATTTCACCCAGATATGGCATAGCGATATGGCATAGCGACCCAGCATAGCAAGGGAGCCCAAACCAATCAAGGGGGATTCGGGGAGTTTTCCCCCCGGGAATTTGTTTTAAATAATGGGTTGAAATGTTGCATTTTACAGCATGATATTTTTTACTGGACATGATAGTAAAAAGATTCCATCCCTGTCCCCTGGGCCCCACAGTGCCTAACACAATCAATATGATTATGTGTGTATGCAAGGCGTTGGGGGCCCAGGGAGAAATCATGGTATTTTTGACTGGACATCTATAATAGATGTTCCGTAAATAAATACCACCCCTGTCCCCTGGGCTCCACAGCGCCTCAGAAGCACAGCTGATTTTGGCAGGTGGGCAGGGGGATTGTGCAACAAGGCATTTTTTTAAATGCCTTTGTTGTACAACCCTCCTCCCCCATACTCTCCAAAATCAGCTCCACTGACCAACACAAACACACACACATTCACACAGCATTCACATAGCAAGAACTTTGTTCTACCCCGTTCCAGGCTGCTCTGTCCGTATGTGCGAGGAGGCGCAGGAGCTCCCACTCGCACATAAAAACATGCAGTTCCCCAGCCAGCATTTTCAATGACCTATGCAAGGCTTGTGAGGAAAAACGCCCCAGCCTTGCATGGCTCAGTGATCATGTGCGGCTGGGGAGCTGAAACTCTCAAAGGGAAACAGTGGCCCTCATTACAAGTCAGGCGTTAAGGGTTTAACGGCACCGTCGGCGCTGTTAACCCTTAACGCCTGATTCACACTTTAACGCCTGCTTTTTGCAGGCGTTAAAGTCCAAATAGCTAAGCGACCTTCGTGCTAATTACGGCACCGTAATTTACAGTGCCGTAATTAGCGCCTTCCCCATCCCCATTATGCCCTATGGGGCAAAAATGGGAATGGGGAAGGGCAAATGGTGAATGGGGAATTACCGCCCCACTCACCTTGGAATGGGGCGGTAATTCCACCATCCACCATGGCAGAATCCGGCATGGACCATGGTGCTAATAGCACCATGGTCCACCGCCTGACTTGTAATGAGGGCCAGTATATCCCTTTGACAGTTCAGCCAGCTGGACAAAGCAGCTGAGGGAGTGCTCAGTGTTTCACTGGGCTGGCTCCTCAGCTCCTCCATAATAGGTGAGGGGGCCACTGTGTCGATGCCCCCTCGCCCATTATGGATGAGCCGGCAGGCTCGGACTGGCACATAGGGCAATAGGGCAATGGCCTAACCAAACATGCAAAATGCTAGTGTGGGCCTGTTTCTTTGGTCTAAATGGGCCACTTTTTTGGCCAGTGTGATATGATATGATAGGTTATTTATAACGCGCTTAATACCCAGAGGTTTCTAAGCGCGGAACCGGGTATCGAACCTGTGTTGCTCCGTGTCGTCTTGCTTCCAAGGAAAGCACGTTTCTGCTGAGCTAACCTCCCGTGTGAGCCAGTTTGATGAGTTACGTCACTATGTAGCTGGTAGTTTTGACCATTGTTGCTGAATATTCCTTAAATATCACAATTTTCTTACATTTTAACAAAAAACACCCCCTTGGGTACTATGCAAACAGTCTTTCACTAAAGGAATGAATTGCCATTTGCAACTGTGGGACACTTTTTCATTGGTGCCCGAGACAGTTGTATGCACCAGTCCGACCCTGTGAGCCTCCCCTGCCCATTTCCCCCATTTCAAAATAAAAATGTTTTTAAAAAGAAATGTATTTCAAGCTGGGGACTTGCGCCCTCCACCACTCCCCAGGAATATGGCTGAGCCCCCCTGGAGGGGGAGGAGGGGTTGTGACCCACAGTTTGAAGACCTCTGTGTTAGAGTGTTTCTATTTGAAGCAGGGAAATCCTCATCAGGGTAGGGAAAGTGAGGCGTTTATTCAACCTTTCGAGTTAATAAAATGGCATCTTTTGAAAAACCATCACAACGTTGTCTGCCTCACATTTCTGACTCGTCACTGTACCACCAGGTCGAACTAAGTAAAGAGTCTCGCTATATAATGACGTTTACTACACACCATGGACTGTTCCGCAGAAAGAGGTTAGACTTCAGGATCTCACATGCCACATATCAAACTGTATTAACTACAGTGACGACATTCTCATTTTTGGCCATTCACAAGAGGCGCATGATACAACACTCTTGGAAGTGTGCAAAGCACTAAGTGACGCAGACCTAACCGTAAATAAAGAAAAATGTGGAATTTTTTCCGACTGCGATTTTCTGTTTGGTACGAGTCATTTCTGGTGATTGTCTATATACATTTAACAAAAACGTTTGCTCTCACCATTATGGCAGCTATTGATATTTTTTCCTTTAGTGAAGAGCAATTGGCTAAGGCGATTCGAGTGCCATAATTTTTTGATTCGCTTAACCACACAGCCATCGAATATTCTAGCACAGGCATTACAAGTGAAAGTATTCTTAAATTAAGGAAAACAAAGTTTAGGATGGAGATGCATGGGCACTTACTCAAGCAATATCTTAAGAAGAATATAATCCCATGGACTCCTGGCTCGTAATGAACCCCGTCTCTTTATAGACGACCAGGAGTACAAAACAGCCTTCTCTGGGGTAGGAACTAAGTGCAGACGGGATTGGATGCTCCTCACTATCAACACTGACCTCAAGAAAAGCATTCTGGTGGGCAACGATATTGATGAAGCAGAGGCAGCTTTTGCCCTTGACACTACCATCCAAAACATAAAAGAAAAATTTGATTTAATTGATAAGCATACCAAGGAGTTTATCAAATTAACTACTACTAAGAAGATGGAAAAGTTGAAATAAGATATGCCTACCCATACCTCAGTGCAGACGACGCTGGCCCTGGCACTGGAACGACCCAAACTCTCGCAACAATGGTCAAATGAGTTGCAAGAAAAGGGTTACCTTTTAAGACAGCTCCTCCGATGGGAGTGGATCCTTCCCAAACCAAAGCTCTTGCGGTTACAGAGGCTGCCAATGGAACAGAGGGCAGAACAGAGGAAGAAGAGGACGCAAAAATTGGCATTATCAACAATATGGCCAAATGCCTATTTTTGCACCTCAGGGACCGTACCCGTCCTTTCCACCGCCTAATCTTCCTTTTCCACCCACAGATTTAGGGCCCCCTCCAATAGAAAATAGAGCCTATCAGTGATGAAAATTCCATTGGCTGTATATAACATCTCGAAAAGAACATTAACTCAAGAAGAAACAGCCATGTTAGAGAAAGGCTTCTTATTCATTCTGATGAGAAACCCTAGCAAAATGGACTTGGAAATGGAACTCCGAAATGTTTTCCGGAAGGTCTGTCTCAGAGATTACTTTGGGACTACCAATACGGATCCAGATAAGGTCAGTAATACACATTTCAGACCCAAATCGGTATTTACACCTACAACTCAAATGATTTCAAATGAAACTATTACATTTGAGCGGGCTGTTTTAAGAGATTTCAATTCCATTTTTTCATCACCCATGGATTCTAAACACAATAGATCCTATAACTTCTCTAAGAAGGAATGGAGTGCCTCCACAATCTCAAGGGAGACACATCCATAATTATTAAACAAGCAGACAAAGGAGGAGGCGGAGTCGTCTGCGACTCATTCTACTATGACACTGAGGTGATGAGACAGCTGGACAATTCCTCCTTTTACCTTAGACTCAGAGGTGATCCTACTGATAGCATCAGGAATGATATTCTAGCTCTCATTACCCGGGCACGTGAAATCGGTATATTGAGTGAGAAAGATTTCCAGTTCCTTACCATCAAAGGGACTAGGACTCCACTCATATTCATTCTCCCCAAGGTACACAAAAATAGCCTTAATCCTCCTTGAAGGCCTATTGTCTCTTTGTGTGGCTCCATACTGGAGCCTCTAGGCAAATTTCTAGACTTCTTCCTCAAACTATTGGCGGCCGATACAGCCACTTATCTCGCCGATACAACGGATGCCATTCTACATTTAGAGGAATTACCATTTAACTCCTCTAGCTATTTATGTATCACATTGGATGTGGAGTCCTTGTATTCTAACATCCCACAGTTAGAGTGCTTGCCAATAATTAAGACCTTTTTGGACTCGAGAAGTGATCCCACTGAGTTTCTTATTAAACTCCTGGAAATAGCGTTGACCAAAAATTATTTTCGCTTCAAAGAGTCCTTTTTCTTGCAAATTAAGGGCACCGCTATGGGTGCAGCATTTGCCCCTAATTATGCTACCTTGTTTATGTGGTCATTGAAAAGGCCTTCATTTTGGATGAATACTATACTTTTCTCCAATGTATTGTGTTTTACAAAAGATACATAGATGACATTATCATCATTTGGGACAAAACTAAAGGTGATCATGGACTATTTCTGACATGGATTAACACCTTAAATGAACATTTACGATTCACCATGTCTGTCAACAATCAGTCTATACCTTTTTTGGACCTCCTCGTGAAGGTCAAAGATGGGTGCATTGCTGTTGATCTTTTCATAAAGTTACGGATAGGAATACTATCCTCCATTTCGATAGCTTCCACCCTCAATCCCTACGGGTTGGTATCCTTTATGGTACATTTTTGGAGGGCCAGACGTAATTGTACAGATAGACATGACTTTTCGACTCAGGCAGATATTATTGAGAACAGACTGCAGACCAGAGGTTATCTAACCCATGTGCTGAGACAGTCCCGTAAGAGGGCGTGCAACCAACACCAAGACATTTTGCTGTCTAGGAATTTCCATGAAAATGTGGTAAATTAATGTATGGTTTGCGCAATGACTTTCATTACTTACCACTTACCATTCTGCCATTAAAAAGGCCATCAGCAAACACTGGCCCTTGTTACAACTAAATAATTCCAATTTGGACCCTCCAATGTATGCCTTTAAAAAGGGTAAGAACCTTAAGAACCGATTAACCCAAGCAGACAGGGTACAGGTCAAACAAGGACCAAAGACCATTTCTTTACTCTGGGGTATGAATAAGATCTGTGGCCACTTTCCATGTGGCCATTGTTGCCAATGTGAATCCACCTCGGCCTGTAGTATGGTTGTGATTAATAAGAAGCTTTGGACTCTCAAAGACCACACCACATGTAATTCTAAGAATGTGATATGTGCCGTTACTTGTCCCTGCAATAAGACATAAGTAGGCCAAACATCCAGATTGGTAAAACTTAGAATTACCAAAGACAGGTCTACGATTAGAACTAAAACCTTCTCCTCTCTCTTAGTTTCTCACTTTGTTGAAAACAACCATAGTTGTGAGGAACTTAAGTGGTGGGTACTAGAACTTGTCAAAGGCGTGGATATGTACTCCGCTGCCAACCGGCATTCCACTCGAGAACAATAGTGGATTTATAATACACAGAGCGATTTGGTCGGTCTAAATCTTCAAGAAGAATGGATACTGGGTCTATAAATCTCTTTGATATTCACTTTAACCTTTAGAAATGGCATGACTAGCCCCTGGTCCATTGGCTCAGTTATCTTTTGTGCAGCGGGTTCTCGAAATAACATTTGTTCAGTCTACAATACAGAGATGTCTGTCAATAAATTGGTCATGCCCTTTTATTTGTTATTTTTCTGGTACCCAAGAGTGGGATTGCTATGAGCAGGATGGTACTATTCTTAACATCTGAGGCTGTCGATAGTTTTGTATCAACTCGAAAGTTCCAGTATTACCCACATTACATTACTGTACCTAAATCCAAGGATACCGTTTTTGCTTAGTAGCCCGTTGATCCATCAGCTTTCTAATATCTGGTGGATATTTCATTTTTACCATCACATGAAAGTGGCTATGATATAACAGTATCGGCAAATATAGGCATATTGCGCCTTTGACAGTTTACGACCAATGGTTCAGTCTTATGGACGATTCTATCAACACTCTATGGCACTATCTACAACGTTCTAGTATATTGACAGCGGCTTACGTAATGCACCACACTTTATTTGCATATAACTGAACTGCAGCTTAGCGCACGTTCAAGACCGGATACGGCTGGAGGATACACGGACGCGAGCTCAAGCGGAGGGTTCATTCCGTAAACACCTTTACATATGGAGGACAAGCACCTTTCAGGTTTGAATGAGGGATTAATATCTTTGCTGTTTCGTTCGGCCTCAGTAGACTAGCTATGTGACTCCCAATGGATTAGTGTTAAATAAAATATTATATCTTGGTGCCAACAGGACGCAGGACACATAGGCACTAGTAAGCGCCTTTGTGTTAAGCATGTATTATGGTGGTGATGACCGGGCAGCTAAGGGAAAATATGACTACTTTGATACTATTTAGTCATACTCTGTTAGTCAATGCCCAGAAATATCCTTGCCTTTTGGAAGGTTGCACTAAGGATTGGGTGCACTATAGTAGACTAGTGCTAACAAACGGGCCGTAGAATTCAGGAGCCTAGTTGTGGGAACCTAGTACTAGGCATAGATGAGGTAGCACACCTGTTACAAGCCCTAGGCGTTTTTTTGAACTAGCGCTTGTTTAGAAGCTTTGGAAACCAGGTGACATACCTATATACATATTTTCTTTCCTTTTTCTGCCTTTGTATGTCTAGCGTCTGAATACAGTGCAGCATGATGGCACTGGTCGGGGAGCACTTTGAACAGAGAGATCTCCTTGTCTCTATGATCCATTCATTGGAGCTACTCCTGTCTGAGCTCATTAAAGGCTATTGATTCTAGCTACTACATACAAGTGAGTTTGATACTACAATCTATGGTTAGGATGGTCTGGTGCCCAACCCCAGAGAATGAGCAGTCGGTTTATTTCACAACTGTGACCTAGGGGAAAGAAATCTCAGTTCAATTAGATGTCCTTGAGTTTTGTCTCAACAGACTTGCTAATTGGGGTCTGTTCGCTGCATGGTTGACACATCATTAGAAGCAGACATATGATGTTGGTCCCAGCTTGTTTGGTTGAGAAACTTGTGCTTATTATTCTCCCTATTTGCTTTGATGTTTTTATGAATTTCGGTTTTGGAACATGTTTTTAGTATAGGTTCACCCAGACCATTTTAACTTGTTGTTTGATTTTTCTTTCTTGCTCTTCTTTTATTCATTTTTTTCCAGGGTCGAAAACACCCATTTAGTTTTTACTTGTTAAATGCTAGTTTTAGAATCATGTATACTTGAACCCATTCATATCACGTGGCGCTTCACAAAAGGGAGTGCGCCCTCCTGAAGAAGACGGGCATCAACTGGAATCCAGTTAGAAGCATTATTCCGTTGAAACTACCAATGTTATGTGAAAAGCTTTGCTAGGTTGTCTTTTGAGATTTAAAAACTATCTTGTAGTCCCTATTCAGTGTAGTTGACGAATGGCACCCCACTTTATCAAATTGTGAATTTATTCATCTGAGATAATGCAATAATTGATTGAGTAACCGCACCGAGTAAGCACCAGCAAGCACTGTTTACTGTGCACAGATGCTGAGAAGCTGATTGAAGCCGTTGGAATCCCCCACGTATGCTGCTGCAAGCCGTAAGCCTGCGATCTGGAATTCGAGCAGGAGGACGTCTTTAACAGCAACACGAGTTGCCTGAAGTAAGCGTCACTGGCTCCGCCCCTTGGCGCCCCCGCCCTTTCCCAATAACTTCCCATAGTGCAGCGCACCAGCGCGCGCACCGAGTAAGCACCAGCAAGCACTGTTTACTGTGCATAGATGCTGAGAAGCTGATTGAAGCCGTTGGAATCCCCCACATATGCTGCTGCAAGCCGTAAACCTGCGATCTGGAATTCGAGCAGGAGGACGTCTTTAACTGCAACACGAGTTGCCTGAAGGTGAGTACACGCGAGGCAAGCTTGCTCGCTCCCGCGATAAGACTTTGTAGTCTTGCTTGGCAGTAAGACTTTGTTGTGCCCACAGACTTATTCATATCACGGACCCTTTTATTTTTTGTCTTGCTTCAAGTAGTAAAACATTCATATTTACGTCTAAAACACTGTTTCTTACTTTCACAGTAAGTGTCACTGGCTCCGCCCCTTGGCGCCCCCCGCCCTCTCCCAATAACTTCCCATAGTGCAGCGCACCAGCGCGCGCACTGAGTAAGCACCAGCAAGCACTGTTTACTGTTAACTGTGAACAGTGCACGGTGCGCGATACGGGCGACCTATATCTTGTGTGGTTCCTGATAGACTTGTACTGGTAGTGCTTTGGTACTCAAATAACCTACAGAACAGGGAGGTAAGAACTATCTTTGGGCTTCTTTGACAATTTATGTAATTTAAATCGGTTAAAAAAAAACGACTAGACAGTTTTCTATAGCAAGATGAAATGTAAAAAAATGAAGCCTGTCAATATGCTGAAAGACCCGCAAGCCGAATTCTTTACTGCAGTGTCAACCCGGCGGGCTAGCCTTGCGCGTGCAGCTGCTCTCCCTCTACCTCCACCATGTGAGGACGAGGATGAGTTACTGCTATGCGCACAGGCATGCTCAAATCAGCCCAAGGTAAATAACGACACTGAAAATAATGTCTTGCAAATTGTTGAAACTTCACAGTCTCTCTATGCTGAAGATGTGGTGATTCACCCACAGAAGGACAGCTTGAAAGCCTTCTGGGGTGAATTATCCACAACTCAGACAGAATCTGACCTAGCAAATCACACATTGGACGACACCCCTAATATTTTTAAAACTGCGAATGTTGATATATTTCAAATTGAAGAAAATATTGATTGTTCAGATAAAGGGGAAGATTTGATCGCTGAGGGGATCGCTACGGATAATTCTAAAAATACTGACTTGTGTACACTGATGGGAATTTTTAATAGATTAATGTTGAGTGAATTAAGAAAACATACCGAAACAATGACACAAATAAATACCTCTATACTCCAGTTACCTCTGAATCTTGACGTTCTACTTCATAAGAACACTAGCAAAATATTATCAGCTCTAAATAATGATTGTAACGACAAGTCTAGAGTCGAAACTATTGAAATAGATAACATTGTCGACTCAGGAAAGGCACCATTTGTAGAGCCAATTACCATAGAAGATTTGCAGTTCGAAGGCAATGTAGCTAAACCAGATTCAGCTGCGAAAACTACTCTGGACAATAAGTCGAGAAACTTATCTCCCACACCTCCCCCAAATCTACTGCCCAAGGTAAAAATATCTAAAAAAGAGAGAAAAAAGCAACAAACGCAACTGAAAAATCAAAATCAAAAGAAAAATCAAAGCAAAACATCGCAGAAATACCTAAGAGATGTGAACTTTAAAAACATAATGGATGAAGAATGTCAAGACTTGGTGGATACCAATGAGAGAAGTATTGAGATGGGTAATTGTAAACCAAATGAAGAGTTAAGAGCCGAGATTGTCATAAATCCTGTAAACTCGGCAATCCAAGATGGTTACAGCGAAGCAGAAAAATCTATCTCGGATTCTATGAAAAATAAACTAGAAATAGTGGATGTTGCCTCACAACTATCTTCATTAAAAACCGGACTAGTTGATATATTCGAAATTTTTAAAGCAAATGCTGCATGCATACGTAATGAAAATAAAAGGAAAATTGTCGAAAAAACGCCCAAGCAACAGAATGTAAACAATCCTATCCCCAAGTCGAGCTTGGTAAAAACTCCAAGCGATTATATCGCCACCTTGCAATTAAAACAAATCCAGCCAGCCGTTAACAACCACAGGGATGACACTGTGCAATCCGTTTGGAAAGAAGATCATAAATATTCTGATAGCTGTCATCTGGGCGAAGAGGAGATGACTGAAGGCCTGTCTGGTGATAGGACTGCTAATGCTGAACATGATGTCAATACCTTGTGCCACAAAGCGGAACAGGACATGCATGGGAACGGTAAAGGTGTGGAGAACGATTGTGTGGCTAAACAAGACGAAATTGCAATGATTGTAAAAAAAATATTAGATGACCAACTTAATAATAATAAACACCTTTCCTTTGGAAACAAATTATATGGTGAGGTAGGAAGGCAAACACAAAAGTTAGAGGAAAACGTTGACTGGGTAAAAAACAGACAAGAGTTAAAAAAATCCAGCCTTATGTGAGATACCTAGCTTAATAATGACTACACTGTTTCCTGAAGGCAAACAAATTTCACTGAACCGTTCTTACATTCTCTCTCTATTTTCTATGATTCCTTCCTTAACACTGGTTTCCTCGCAGGACATAGTGCTGATAGATGTTCTCCATAAACAAAGATTGGACTATGTGCGGTTAGTAATCCCTTCTCCACTAGTCAGAGATACATTGTTGAAAGAAGCTGAGACCCTGCAATGTAAAGGCTTTGATATCTACCCATACTCACAGATCGAACTCAAACAAGAAATGCCCATGTTATCAATGTATGCAGGGAGTAATACCAGCAATACATATTCCAAAACACATGTAAATAACACAGAAGGTTTTGGAATAGAAAAACAAGAGTGGAGAGGCCTCACATTGGCACTGAAGGATGCTATCTCTTCACTCCAAGCGCTGACCAAACCTCTTTAGCACCTCTAGTAGAACCTCGATTGCTTCTTGGAACTCTAGAGGCCATGCCCACTTACTAAACAACATTGTGGTTACAGACCTTTTATCATCCTTTGAGCTGATTCTGTTGCAAGAGACATGGGCCACAACTGATTTTATCTGGGAAGATCATGACATCTCGCAAATAACTGCAAATAAAGGTCCCAAAGGGAGGCCCATGGGAGGCTTGTTAATTGCTTGTAAACATACGCTTGAACCCAGAAATGTTGAGAAATGGTCAAATCTGAAATTTCTTCTTGCTGTTACATGCACAATTAAAGTGGGATGCACCCAGATTGATATATGTATTATTAACATATATTGGAATCCGCTGAAATATAATGTGTCACAGTTAATTAAGGAACTAGATGAAGTAACGATAAAACTTGATGCCTGGCGCGATGTGAAAGTCAATGGGCTGGTTATGATGGCTGGTGATTTAAATGCTGACTGTAACAAGCCGGTCAAGTGGCACAGCGAGTAGAGCGCCCGCTTTGACACCCGTGCAGAGCCTGTTAACGCAGGTTCGAATCCCGGCGGGGCCAAACTCAGCCTTTCATCCTTCCGAGGTCGATAAATGAGCACCACACACCGTGGGTAATAATAAGCAGCGCTCAGATACCTGAGGGTTTGTAGCGCTATATAAAAGCCTAATTATTATTATTATTATTATTATTATTATAGATAATATGGAAATTTACTCGCTAATGTGTAGTCTAAATGCGACTAGTAAGAAATCTAAAATTTTGAATGACAATGCTAAATTGAGAGGGGCTATCTGGATGAATTTTTCCGAAGTTATGGGACTAGTGAGATTACCAAACCATACCCATACTTGGCACGCGAGAGGCTGCAGTTCAATATTAGATTATGTTTTCGTTTCTTACGGTTTGGACGCATATATATCTAATTTAAAGGTAGAGGAAATGACTTCTAGCGATCATAATCTCCTGTCGACCTACATAGCGCATACTAATGAAAATGAAGATGATGTGTCTTACAATCCAGGTTTGATTGCTAACCCTAACGGAACTCGCATACGTTGGTCGTACTCCAATACTAAGAGATTTACATCACTCCTACTAAAAAATCAAAAGAATATGACTTATGAAGAATGTCAATATCACTTTGCACCTGCTTCCTTCTCTAATTACATTAGTGAAGTGACAATTTCTGCATGTGGTGACAAGAAACTGATGAAGAATTCCTCTAAACATACACATTCTTTTAACATCAATATTTTAAAATGTAAAAAACAGTTAAGAAGAGACATTCAAGGCATTCTAAATAAAAACAAAAATGGGAGTTGAAAGAGAGAGGAAATTAAGAAGTATCAAACAGCAATACAAGAATTGGCTAATTGCTAATAGAGTAGCTAGAGACCAAATTGATAGGGAAAATATGCTTGCAATAATTAAAGGTAAAGATAGCTCTACTTTCTGGCAGATGATTAATGGGACACAGATTTCACAAAAAGAGATATTGTTGACTTCGATCAGTGAACGTATTTGGAAAACGCACTTTGTAAAAATGTATGGTGATGACACTGATAACGTCAAACACCACCGTATAAAAAAAAGCCAGATGGATATTGGATATTTCCCCTAATAACATTACTAATATTATGATTAAATCTAAAAAATCTGCGGCTCCAGGTCCCAGTAACTTATCTAACCAAATCTTAAAAACAAATCCGCAGTTATGGGGCGACATTTTACATGTGCTGTTTAAAAATATTCTTTCAACTAACCTTATACCAAATTCGTGGAGACTGGCAATTCTAATTCCAATTTTTAAACATGGGCCCAGATCTGCACCTGAAAGTTATAGACCAATCGCGATCTCTGATCCTGAATACAAAATCTTCACGTCCATTATTCTGGAAGAACTGGATGTTTGGGTTACCAATAACAACATAATACATGTTAAACAAATAGGTTTCAGAAAGAATGTAGGGACTGACTGTGGAAGCCTTATTTTAAAAAGTCTGCAATCTAAAACAGTCAAGAACTTGGGCTATGTGATTTTCGTGGCCTCAATGGACCTCTCCAAAGCATTCGATCTTGTCGACAGACATACCTTATGGTCAATTCTAACAGATCTTGCGATTCCCAGACATTTATTAGAGATGATTATCGATTTATACTCTGATACCAAGATTAAGGTAAGGCTTAATTCAGCTGGGCGACTCTCGTCTGAAATTTCTATTTCTAACGGTCTAAGACAAGGCTGGAAGCTTGCGGCCATTCTATTCAATTTATATGTCTCTAAGGCCGCACAGGCAATGGAGGGTAAGGGTTTGGTGCCACCTAAACTAGGTGAAACTCCAATAGAATGGATAGCATACGCCGATGATTTTTTATTATTGGATCGCACAAAAATAGGCTTACAAAAATTGATTAATGCTTTTGTGATATTTACTGCTGGCCTACATCTAAAAATCAATGCTGCTAAAACAATCATTATAAGAATGGGAAAATCAAATAAAAAACATTCTTACTTAACTTGGTGCTGTGAGGGAAAATGTTTAAAAAGTCAAACTGTCCTGAAATATTTAGGATATCATTTTATAGCAAACAGTACGATGGCAATAATCAAAAGACACCTCGAAGTTAAAGCAGAAATAATAAAGCGACAGGTGTCGAAAATTGATGCCAAATATGGAAGATTTACGGCCACACCTTTGAAACGCTTCTATACCATTTCTGGTATTCCTAAACTAACATATGGCTTAGAATTTTATGAGCTTGAAGGTTCAGATTTTATAAAAAAATTGGAAAGAGATATGTGGAAAGGTGTGCTGTTCTTTATTCCTAAGGGTGTTCCTATTCCTGCAATTAGATATGAATTCGGTCTGCAATCTTTACAATCGATTATTGTATGGAGAAAAATGTTGTTGTGGAGAAATGTATGATAAATGACCGCTCATCGCTATTCTCAATTGCAGCAAAAGATCAATCTAACTCTTACTGCGTGAATTTAAAAACTGTAATTGAAGACACATTGTTGAATGCAGGAGTAAGTCTGGAGATGTTGGTAAGTAAACCCCAAAGAAAATGTGAAACTTATACTTCAAAGTAACGATTGGCAAATGACTCTGGATATGGTACAACAATCTAAAACTCTTAATCAGCTTCACTCATTCTGGAAATTTTACCCCGTTCTGGAGAATTATCTAGTGAAATATCCTTCACATAATTTTAGAAACTCTTTCATGAGGTTTCGTTTTGATATTTTGAAAACAAATGACATTCTAAAAAGGTGGAATCTCCAGAATCCGGAATGGGGGTGCATGGGGGTGCATGGGGGTGCATGGGGGTGCATGGGAGTGGTGTAGATATTGTAAGTCAGAAGGGACAGAAGAAACTCTGAAGCATATATCTGACTACACGTTCTTTGTAATCTTGAATTGCTCTGTTATCTATTCTAGTGTGTTTGAAATGTTTGTCTGATTTATGTTTGAAAAAAAAAGTATGAAATGTTGTTTTATTGTATTCCAAAATGTAACTTTATTCTTCTGAACTATCTTGATGAACTATTTTGTAAAGGTTTGTATAAAACCTAACAAATAAATAAATAAATAAATAATTGATTGAATGTATTTCATGCATATTTGTGAAAGTTTCCTCGCGGACGAACTTGCGAGTACTGGCCCCCTTTCGTGTGATCCCCTTCACCCGTTTGGAGTTTCCAGCCTCCCAACTCCGCGTGCGTGGTGTGGACCTCTTAGGCGGTCTACATAAAGGCGATATTAGCACTTTAATCTAGATGCACTTTATTCTTTTTGTAAAGACCCAATATGCGTTATGGTCTAATATAGATTTAATACATGTTTACTTATTTGCGAATAATAATAAAATTTGAGAATTTTTATGAACATGCTTTGTCTGTTTGGATCTGATTGTGCCTTTCTTTTTACTGTTCCATTGAAGTCTGTTAAATGCTAATGTATTCATTTGAGTTTAGTTCCGCTAGACATGGGGCCTCATTCCGAGGTTGGAGGTAAGTACCGGTCGTTTCCGGCATGGCGGAAAGTACGACTCCGGCAAGGTGACAGACCGCTAATTGCGTCCCATTCCGACCTCGCGGACACGCGCTTTTCGCCATGCCGGAAAAAAGTACCTAGCGGCATGCCGCAAAACCCCCCGAAAAACCCCTACCGGCCTGCTGCGACACGTACATTACAACACCGCCATGGAAGCAGCAGCGACAGTAAATAACGGGGACCGTAATTTACGGATTCTGTAAATTACGGTCACCGCAAAACAACGGAACTGGAAATTACGTCATCGCACAGGAACGGGAAGGAGCGCGGCGGCCATCTTTAAAAACACAATCCATTGCCATCCTCATCAGGCAGCACCCTTGGGAGCAATCCGTAGTTGGGGAAAGCATTAGGAACCCAGGAACTATGCCCAAAGCACCTAAGAAGTCTGTGGACCGGCTCCGCAAGAAGCGATTCTGACCTGATGAGCTCCAGGTCATGGTGGACTACCTGGCAGAACACGCTGACGTGGTGTTCAGCCCCGACATGCGGAGGGAGTCCACTATCCGCAAAAAGAACATCTGGGCAGAAACCGCCCAAAGGGTGAGCGCTGTAGGCTCCACCCCTCGCACCCCCAAGGACTGCCGCAAGCGGTGGGATGACTTGCGGGTGCGGGGACTCCTCACTGCCAACAGGAGTCAGGCCATGCAGACTGGAGGGGGCCCAAGTTCCCCTGTGCGACTGGAGCCATGGGAGGAGACATGCGCCGCAATGATTGGCACGGAATGCATAGAGGGCATCGGTGAAATGGACTGCGGGGCAACGTCGTCTGCCGATGGAGGTGAGTGTCCCAAGTCAACACTGCCAATGGCAATTGCATGATGTAGACTCCCCCAAGGGCCATAAAAGGCACCTTGTCATGTAGCCACCCCCCATCCAACTAATGCAGAGTCAACTGCAACGCAATCAAGGGCCAAGTGCAAGTACATAACACACATCAGCCATAGTGCAGTAACTTGCACATTCCATCATGCACATTGTGCATCAGGTTCGGCAGTGTATGAGCCAGGCTAGACATTACTATGGCAGGATGAGTCACTCCGACACATGCGTACACATGCGTACATTCAATTCACATTAATATGTACTAGTACTGTTGCAACGCCCAGAGGGCCACAAACCCCAAATTACAGAAAAGTGAATGCAGCGATCTATGCAATTAGCGCATCATACAATCACTCATGTTGTCCCTCTCCTCTACCCCCACAGGCACCGATCATGACAGCGGGGATACCCAGACGACCCGTCCATCCACCTCCACGTGCAGAGGCCGGTCCCGGAGCATTCCAGCACGGAATAAGAAAACAACCCAGGCACCACAAACGCCAGTGGAGGATGTACCACCACAATCCCTCCCTGCCTCGGCACCTGCCACATTAGACACCCCAAGGTCGGCAGAATCAAGCATTGCTGGGGAGTTGGCAGCTACGGCCACCGAGGAGAATGTGGACAGCCCCTTATCGATCTGTGGTGCCACTGAGGAGGACTTTTACCCCACAGTCCACAACCCGGAGCCCACCAATGTCCCCCTGCCATCAAGCAGTGACTCTGTGGAGCAGGAAACACCTGGCCGTAGTGCTCTGGCAGATCCTGGACCTATTCCACCAGTTGAGGCCATGCCAGGACAGGTAGGCCCAAGACCCGCCAGGAATGTACCTACATACATTGATGAACCACGTGCACATCAGCTGACGGACCTCATCAATGTGTTCATGTTGGACACCCGCCAGGCCAGGCTGGAGTGGGTGGATGAGCTAAGGCAGATGCGTCAGGCGGTCACTGACAGCAGCAATAGGTTGTGTGCGGTCCTGGGACGCATCGTGGATGCCCTGGAGGCTGCACCTCCCACACGACAGCCCCAGCGGGAGGACACACCGTCACAGTGCTCCTCCACCCAGACCAGCCCGCTCCGACGCTCATTGCGTACATTGCGCCGGCCCAACATGGATCCCCCTGGCTCTGGGGGCACGCCTTGAACATGCTGGCACACACATGTGGCCTATGTTGGCCTTATGGCACTATTCTGGGGTTGTTGTGGGTGAGGGGGAGGGGAGTGAGGGTGTGTTTGGGAGTTGGGGGGAGGGGGAGGGTGGTGGAGGTTTTGTTGTACACGTTTCATGACAATTATTCAATACACTGGTTGTTCATAATGTAAAACGGAGTGGACATTGATCATTGCGCAGGTGTCATTTGATGTCTCACAGTGCATGGAAGGCAACATTTGCATCCTGGGGAGTCCGTGGTAGGTATATGTAGTCCCTTGTGTGCTTGAGGAGGGCATCCAGCACTTGGTTCAGTATCCGGGTAAATAAGGGTTGTGATATACCATGCATGTGCCCCACTGTGTGCCGGTAGGTGCCTGTGGCAAGGAAGTGGAGCACAGTCACTACCTTCAGTGCCGGCGTGGTAATGGTGGATGCACTGGTGGTGCATGCTGGGCCTGTCTCACCCTCCGTCTCCTCCTGTGTGTCCTCTGTGGTTGGGGCTGTGGTTGTTGTTGTTACTGCCTTGCAGGCAAGGCCTCCAGCTCCAGTTGTGCCACTACTATTGGTATCATCTTGGTGTGGGAGAGGGTGTGGTGTGTGGGTATGCTCATTTTGTGCTGTGCCAGACTCCATTGGCTACACCTGTGCTGATTGCGTGCACCTGTGGCTGTGGAAACCACTGCTCAGTGTTCTTAACTCCTTCTCTGAGATGCCTGTATGTACTCCATGCTGGTAAGGTACTTTACGGCCTTAAGGAGACCGTTATTTACGTGTGCTCCTTACTTGCGATTAGCTCCGGTTTACGCCATGCCGTTGATTACGCCATGGTGGTGTGCGCGCGCGACCCAAGACCGTAAATTACGGCATTGTTGTTTACGGTGCCGTAATTTACGGTCTGAAGGGTCGGAATGGCATGGAGCGGAAATCCATGCCGGTAAATCATTACAGGCATGGTTTGTACCTTACCTCCAACCTCGGAATGAGGCCCATGATCATTGTTTGACATTTGTCATTCAACAAGGCCATGCAGAAGTTCTTTGGCCACATATTCTCGGAAAAGGGCATTGAACCTGACCACGAAAAGCTTTTGACAAAATCAGGAAGGACATTGCTGCAGCAGTATGCATGTCATACTCTGATCCCAACTTGCACACTGACGTGACCATGGACGAAAGCACTGCAAACCTGGGAGCTATTCTGGCACTACACACCGCGAAGCAACAATGCCCCAAGGAGAATCATGTCATATGACAGCAAGAGCCTCACCAATGCCGAGCAATGATATAGGCAGAAAAGGACAGCCTCGCTGTCGTGTGGGCATGTAAGAACTTCCACTTGTTCCTGTATGGCAAACCATTCACAGTTATTACGAATCATCAGGCCCTTGTCAAAATATACGGAAAGCCCAGAGCCCAAATGCCACCCTGCATCGCCCCGCTGAGGTTATTGCCTACAAGAATATAGCTTTAACATCGTGCACAAACCAGGTAAAGAAGAAAACCTGGCTGACTTTGTGTCCCACTACCCCATCAGGCACACCATCATCTAGTGACAGGGCAATTACATAGTACATCACGCCACACAGCAGATGATGCAACCCTAGAGCTGGTGAGAGCCTGCATCCAAAGTGGCAGATGGAAATCAGTGGAACACACAGCCCAGCAGTGGACGTCAAACTGTTCCAAATACTTGCACACAGAAAACAGGAGCTGTCTGTCTCTCCATCCAATCTTATTCTAAATGGTGACAGAATCGTGTTGCCTGCCCCCCCCGTATCAGAGGGTGGTAGACATAGTGCACAAAGGTCACCGAGGTATAGTGTCAACCAAGAGGCTGCTTAGGAGGAAGGTGTGGTTCCCTGGAATGGACAGCCCTATGAAGAACTCCCACTTGCATGCCATACATGTCTCAGCCTACAACCACAATTACCCCCCTGAGCCCTTACAGATGAAGCCACTTCTGGAACGTATATGGGAGGAAGTGGCCATTGACTTCTTTGGCCCGCTCAGGTCGGAAGACTACACACTTGTGGTCCCAGATAAATATTCCAGATACCCCGAGATCGAGATCCTGCAGTCCACCACAGCCACGGCAGTGATTCCAGCACTAGATTGAATATTCTCGTCTTTTGGCATTCTGAATGTCGTCATCCATTCACAAGCGATTATTTTCATGACTTTGCACTGTACATAGGCTTTCCCCACAGGAAGGTCACCCCGTTGTAGCCACAGGCGAAAGGGACAGTCAAATGGTTTGTGTTCAACATAAAAAGGGCCATCAGAATATCCAACATTATGCACAGGTCCATTGAGCAGACGATATGGCAACTCTTGTGGACTACCGCAACACGCTGCATGACTCCAGAGGGGCCTGCCGAGCAAATGTTTGGGCACCCAGTATGGACGAGAATGCCCCAAGACCCACACAACAGCGAACCCATCGTAAGTGACGGCGAGATAAGGAGAAAGGATGGAGAGGCGAAAAATGAAATGAAAGAATACGCAGACGGCAAACGCAGAGCACAAGAATCGCACCTACAGCTTGGCGACATAGTCATCGTGAAGCAGATTGCCTCCTATAAGGGAGTAACGCCATTTGACCCTCGACCTCTGGTCATAACCAGCCGGAATGGATCCATGATCACAGCGGAAAAGGCTGACAAACACGTGACACAGAGTGCATTGTTCTTTAAGAAGATACTGCAAAGGCTGCAGGAAGATGACAGAGGGCCTGATCATGAGTTAGGCGGTAGCCCTTAAATGTGGCGGTAACTGTTACCGCTGCATTTAAGGGTCTGCCCAATCTCGAGTCTGGCGTGTTTACACCTAGCTCAGAGATGGTGGTAAACATGCTGGAAGAATGCTCACAGTAATTTGCACCAGAACTTCCCCATTGGACCCAATGGGAAATGGGGACTTACGGTTGCCGCCAAACCCGTGATCTGGTGGTAATACCGTCGGACAGGTGGGCGCTAAGGCTAATAAAGTTGCCCGGTATCCCAGCCAGGACTGGAGTGAGCCTGAGGACATTGTACAAGAGGAGTTAGGATATGCGGGAGATGAAGGAGTCTGAAACGGAGAGGAACGATTCAGGAGATGAGCAGAGAGGAGAGCCCCTGCATCCAAGAACGAATGGTCGACCTTGCCGGATTATAAAACGACCGAGAAGGTGGATAAAAGAAATGGGGTATGACACTGTTATTTTGGGGGGGGGGATGAAAGATTATATCATCTGGATCATGTGACACCAGAAAGGGGATATGACGAGAGTCTATGAGATTGAGACATACATGATGAAAGCAGACCATCATTACAACTGACAAGGTGTCGACGTTTATTCATTGAGGTGAATGAATGAGACGGGCCCCGAAGTTGGGACACAACACCAAGTATGAAAACATGAGAAGGCGCTCTCTTGGGGACCTTAAGAACACAAACTTCCAAAATTTAAAATCAACAGAAAATGCTAATTCTACGTGAGATTGTAGAAAAAGTGGCAGACTACTGTCACAAAATAAGGTTTCAAAAGAAACTAGACCATATAGGAAACTGTAGTCAAAAATATGGACAAATAAAACCAGGTTTTATCCCTGTTTCTGTAAATAATATCTATCATATATCTGCAATAAATGATTCTCTTCATCTTTGCGATACGTGTTTTGTGCTTAGTCAGAGCACAGCATCACTGTATTAGTGTGGTTCCCATAGGATGGCCTTTAGGGTCTCTTGTCTGAACTTCCCCGGGTGAGAAGTGTCTCTTCTCTGCACATGTCTTGTCCTTGCTGGTTACTGTTGGGTCTTGTATTCATTACGTGCAGGTGAGTTTCATTCCATGTAGAATGTTCATCTAGAATGTTTACTACTGTGTTTAGAGAACGTTCCTTTTTATTCAGTTGGGGCTGACTCTCTGCTTTGAACCAGACCGGTGGATGTCTTTCCCTGCCCTAATATTTACTACCTGCATTTATTACTGCTGTATTGAGAACTTGGCATCCGATCTTAATAAAGAGCACATCTTTAATACGGACCGTGTGATTCTCAATTTGTCCCAAGTAACATTGGCGACGAGGATGGGATTAAGTAGAGTGTGGCGCTGCCCGATGACAGGGCGCGCACGCGGCGGCATGACGTTGCACACCGCCGCGTGTAGCATAAATAAACGGGGCGTTCCCGGCCGCGTCAGAGCGACCGGGAAGCCCGAACCAAGAGGACGTGTGGCATATGAGTCCTTTGGGTCCGGGGCTTGCGGACAGCGCCGGGGGTCGCAACACACCCCCAACAGTGGCGACGAGTGGGGGACACGATGCCTGGGCCCGGCGGTGAATATTCCTGTAATTTTTTTTACTGAAACAAAGTCGTGCTAAGACTTTGTTTCGGGCCGTAGGCAGTACGTCACCCACGCGGCTGGCGGCCATTTTACCTATCAGGCCGTGGAACTTCACTGAGCTCCGGTTCGAGCAGTGAAGAGCATCCAGACCTAATTTTTGGACATCCTGTCAGCAGGCAGCTATACCTGCATATATATATATATGACCAATTTGTGATTTCTTCATTTCTTGGGTCTCCTATGTCGAGTGCAAGCAAGGAGGAGGGCTACAATGGCTGGGCCTGCATAGCCCATAATTCTTTCCAGACTCAATTTCTGGAACAGCTGAAGGCTGGGGCCTTCTTTTCATCCTCTTCATCATCAGACGGGGGGCCCTACTGCTTTTTCATCCTCTTCATCATCACGGAGGTGTGTTGCAGTGATTTTTCTTCAGTTTGCATCCTGGAATCATCAGGTCTGGTGGCTGGATATAGGCTGTTAAGGGTTGCCTGTGGAGGGGGACAGTGTACTCTGGTCATCTTCGCTTCCATGGTGAACTTTCCTTTGCCTGGATGTGGCTCAGAGTTTGAGTTGCGGCCCCCACTTTCCACGCTGGGGGTGCCTGTGCGCTCGAACTCATGAGTGATACTGAGGATCAGGACGGTGCACAACCAGCAGCGGTGCAGCATCCTCCACTTGCTCCAGCAGGGACTCCAGGCCCTTTGCCTCCGGTGCAGCCAGCGGTAGCACCTGTTGCCCAGCTAATTCTTCCTGCCATGGCCCAGGCACGTGCACACACGGCCCTGCAGCCCATCCCAGAGTTTGATGTCTCGGGCCCACCTTCTAGCTTGGGGCCCAGATGGAAGAGGTGGGTGGACCGCCTGGACATGTACTTTCGGGCCGCTCAAGGGGTTGATGATGACAGCAGGCTGGCCACCATGTTATACTCGGCGGGGCCCTCAGTTCAGGAGATTTTTAAATCGCTTCCGCCAGGGGATGTATCCTACGGTCAGGCGAAGACCGCCCTTCAAGCTCATTTTCTGCCTCTTGCCAACGCGGACTACGAACGCTTGGTGATGCTGTCCGCCAAATAGAAAGAGGATGAGACTTTGGACACCTTCTATGGGCGCCTGAGGCGCCTGTCGCTGGCCTGTGCTTGGGGCGATGCAGAAGATATGATCAGGACTATGCTCATCCAGGCGTGTTCCTCAGGCAAGCTTAGGCGCCAAGTATTAAGGGAGCCCGGAATCACGCTTCCACGCATCCTTGAACTGGGGAGGTGCCATGAGGCGAGGGCAGCTAGAATGGAGGCTGGGTCGCGCTCCATCAGGACTGAGGAGGTGTGTGCGATGTGGCGCGGTGGCAGGGGCACCAGAAGACCTAGCGGCGGACCCCGGGATAGAGCCGGGAGGGCAGGGGAAGCCGGCCAAAAGTGTGGGTATGACGTGCCCCACCCAACGGAATGCCCCGCGGCCGGAAAGACTTGTGGAAGGTGTGGGCTGCCAGATCACTTCTCGAGGGTGTGCAAGGCGGCCATGCCTGTGCTGGTGCCGCAAGGCCCGGCCCGGTCCGGTTTCCTTCGCCAGGGTCGACCGCCCAACGTCGCTCAGTTGGACCAGAGTGAGGAGGATGCCCAGGTGGAAGAAGCAGACGAAGAGGAGGAAGAGAACATTTTCTTTGTCTCCAGTTTGGGGGTCCGGAAGGGAAAGGACAGGAGACAGCCAAGGTGCGTGGTGGAGGTAAATCAGTCTCCGGTCCCGGTGGACACGGGGGCGTCCATCAATGTGATGGCCCGGGGACACTATGACGCTATGGACCGGCCTCCCAAGTTGGCCACACCCAAAGCCTGCATTTTTGCTTTTGGTGGTCTCGACCTTATCCCACTGGACGGTGTGTTTGTGGCGAAGGTGGAGCACGATGGCTCCCAAATCACTGCACGATTCTACGTGGTACCGGTGAGCACCAATACTTTGCTGAGTTGTGCAGCGGCGGAGGCCCTCGGCATCGTCAGTTTTGCATACTCCGTCTATCTTGAAGACATCAATGACTTGCTTGAGAAGTATGCCGCACTGTTCAAAGGGATTGGGCAGATGGCTGGTGACCCAGTGAGGCTGCATATTGATGAATCTGTGCAGCCCATCGCCCTGAAAATTCACAGGGTACCCTTTTATCTTCGTGAACACGTCGACGAGGAGCTGGACAACTTGGTAAATCTCAACATGATAGAGAAGGTGGAGGGTCCGACTCCCTGGGTGTCCCCAATTGTAGTAGCATGGAAGCCCAAACAACCAGATGCTGTCAGAATATGTGTCGACTTGAGGCTGCCGAACAAAGCAATCAAGAGAGAGAGACACCTCACCCCGACGATTGACGACATCATTGCTGAGGTACAGGGCGCTCGCTTCTTTTCAAAGCTGGACCTCCGAGCGGGCTACCACCAGGTTGTCCTCCACCCCGAGTCGAGGTACATCACCACCTTCACTACACATCGAGGGCAATACCGTTACAAGAGACTAAGATTTGGTGTGTCTTCGGCGGCTGAGGTTTTCCAAAACATAATCCGGGGCGCCCTAGCAGATCTGGAAGGTGTCTTAAATATCAATGATGATATCCTGGTGTTTGCCAGAACGGAGGTGTACCACCTGAGGCGGCTGGCGAAAATGTTTGAGAGGCTGCAGTCCCTGGGCCTCACCCTCCACAAGGAGAAACGTGAATTTCTGCGACCATCGATAGAATTCTTTGGCTTTGTGTTTAAGGAAGGGGGGGTGTCACCTGATCCCAAGAAGGTCCAGGACATTAAAAGGGCACAGCCTCCGGAATCCGTGTCTGATGTGCAGAGCTTTCTGGGCATGGTTACGTACTGTGGACGGTTCATCCAGAATCTTGCCTCCAGGTCGGAACCGCTCAGAGCACCGACAAGGAAAGATACCACCTGGAACTGGGGCCCGCTTCAACAAGAGGCATTTGACGACATCAGGGGTGCCCTGGCAGCAGATGACACCATTTTTTTTTATCCTGCATTACCATCGGAGATCATTGTCGATGGGCGTTGTCGGAGGCGGAGCAACGGTATTCGCAGATTGAGCGCGAGGCGTTGGCCGTGCTCTGGGGCTGCAGACACTTCCGGCTCTACGTCCTCGGACGCCCGTTGACGGTGGTGACGGATCACAAGCCGCTGCTTCCCATCCTGGTGGGGTCGTCATCCAAGCCGCCGCCAAGGATTGAGCGGTGGATGCTCGCTCTCCTGGAGTACGGTGTCACCCTGGTGTACCATCCGGGGGCGAACAACGCGGCAGACTATCTCTCTAGACACCCGGGTGAGCCTGGAGTGGAAGACCATGACACTTGTGCGGAGGAGGCCAAGGAAAATGTCCGTGTGGTGGTGGAGGCGGCCACGCCGAATGCCATGCCCCTAGAGGAGCTCGAGGTAGCTGCAGCGGACGATGAGTGTTTCAAAATCCTACGGCACTCCATGCAACAGAGCTCCTGGAAGTCGGTGCTGGAGGCCCTGGCAGGGCGCACTCAGGAGGCCAAAACCGGACTTGAGCAGCTGTGGAAGGTCGGGGAGGAGCTATCTTTTTCAGCATCCGGCCTTCTGCTCAGGGGAGATCGCATTGTCGTGCCCCAGTCTAAGGTGAGGGACGTGATCACCCTTGCCCACCGTGGTCACCAGGGCGCCGCCAAGACCAAGGCCCGCTTAATGCTGAAAGTGTGGTTCCCGGAACTGGAACGGAAGGTGGACGATTTTGTGGCAGCCTGTGTCTGGTGTCAGGCAGTGTCTCCCCTGCAACGTGAGCCTGTCAAGGAAGCGATGCCTCAGGGGACGCGACCTTGGGATGTCGTTCATGCGGATTTTGGCTCCACCACGATGGGCACCCACTTCCTGGTGCTGGTCGACGAATACTCAAGGTACCCCGAAGTGGAATTCGTGGAGTCGGTGGCGTTTGAGCACGTGGTGGTGGCTGTGGAAAAGATGTTTGTGGCCCATGGTTTCCCCCACGCGCTATGCTCGGACAACGGGGTGCCATTCCAGAGTGAGCGGTTCTCGGAGCAGATGGAGAGCTGCGGGGTGCTACACAGGAAGATCACACCCCTCTGGCCAAGGGCAAATGGCGAAGCTGAATGGCTGATGAGGACTCTAAACAAGACCTTCAGAATCACCCAGGGCCAGGGGTAATCACTCCAGAGAGCCCTTTATCAGTTACTGAGGGTGTACCGCACCACACCGCATGCATCCACCGGAGTGGCCCTGGCAGAGGTGTTATTCAAGCGGTGCCCTCGGGGGCTGTTACCGGAGGTGGGAGAGAAACAACCAGTGGTGATTGACAACCAACAGGTCGAGACAGACCGGCGAACAAGGATCGAGCATGAGAACATCCGGAGAGGGCTTTGCCCGCAGCGGCTGGAGCCGGGTGATGAAGCCCTCATTCGGAATAGACACCCCCATGCAAAGCTCTCCCTACCGTATGAGCCGGAGCCGCTGGACGTCGTTGCAGTCAAGGGATCCATGGTGACTGCATCGGACGGACGGTCTGCGGTAACTCGAAATGTGAGCTTCTTCAAGAAGATAGGGGATCCAAGAACTGATCCGCCCCCTGATCCGGACATAGGGGTGGTCCCTGAGGACGAGGGAGAAACACCCTGCCTGCCTGAGTCCTATTGACAGATCACCCGTGCCGGAGGTGAGTGGGAGGTACCCCCAGAGGGCTGGGCGAGGGAAACCCGCTCACCTCAGCGACTACGTGTTGGGACATTTGTGTGATCATCCTGACGATGAGAACTGTTAAGTAAGGGGACCCGGGTGGATGTTAATAAAGGGGCGTTTTGGAACTGGGTATTCGAGATGTTATAGGGGTATTGTGATTTGGTTTGCAGTGTGTAATTTTAAAGTGTTTGTTATTGTCCTCCGAAAAATGGAGGAGTGTGGCGCTGCCCGAAGACGGGGTGCACACGCAGCGGCGTGACGTTACACGCCGCCGCATGCAGCATAAATAAACGGGGAGTTCCCAGCCGTGTCAGTGCGACCGGGAAGCCCGAACCAAGAGGACGTGTGGCGTGTGAGTCCTTTGGGTCCGGGGCTTGCAGACAGCGCCCGGGGTCGCAACACAGCCCCAACATAGAGCATCCCATCTCTACTTGGAAGAAATAGGAAGTGCCAGGTGTCATCGTGTACGGAGAAGTAATGAGGAGCAGCTAGGCAGTTGCAGCACCGCTTATGAAGACAAAAAAAAAATGCTGCGTGAGGTAAACGGCGTTCGGGGGAAAAGGCTGGCGCCACGGGAAGACATCCACCGGGTCTGTTACCCACCCCTTCCGCCAGTTAATGACTCCGCTCCGGAGGGGGTGGATGGAGCCCATAACTGCCGGAAAATGGGCTGCATGGTGTGTGACAGTGCTGTTGGGAGAAGAGTTCGGCACACAGGACAAATAGAGGTGACAGAAATGGAAATTGTGAAGTTGTGTACCTCAACTGGCAGTGAGAATTATACAAGCGGAGAGAGCGGATGTTGGTCTGTAATCCGACAGACAAGGGTGAGAAATTGCCTTTCATATCTTGTGGGTGCTGGGGGTCTGTTCGTGTGCAATGGGATCCCCACAGCTGCCGATCGCTGGTAGCGATGTGGTGACGTCACTGAAAACAGGATTAACTCTTTCATCTGACGAGAGTGACGGTTGGCCCGACGAAAATGCACTGCCTCATTGGCCTTGCATTAGAACTAACAGCAATTCCAAAGGGGGAGTGACGGAGAGCTCATCAAGGAGCGGGCCCAGATCCACAATGAGGAATTAACTTAACGAAGTTCATGTTTTGTTTCCGGATTTGCCGGGTGAAGGGGCTTCCAGCAAGAACTACTACAATATTTTATACCTGAGGAAACAATGCTGAGTTTGCCAAAGGAATCGAATGAAGAAAACAACGATCCAGTAAGTGACTATAATCGTGTATGTACTGCATCAAAGTGGTGCGAACAGGATTGTGATTCTGTAAGAGTTGAAGAGCCAGCATGGAGGCGGCTGGACAGCGATCCATCTGTGTGGGTTTGGTTTGATGACATTTTTGGGAACTTTTGAGAACTTCCTCCTCGTGTTGATGACGATGTGTCGGGGAATGCACAAAAGTGCCCTGTCTTTAATGAGGACAGCAACTATTCTGAGTTAGCTTGGCTTGATGGCCATTTTGGCTATTTTAGAGAACCGTTGAGAAGAAATGTATTTTAGTGATGCACCTCATAGAATGTTGTCGCTGAAGTATTGCCGTTTTGACACTCGGGTGACAGTAAAAAAAGAATTGTTTTTAAAATTGTATTTTTTGTTCTGCATCTAACCATTATTCTTTTGCAGCATATTCATTCGTGCTCTGCCTGTTTTCTGCATGAATTCGTGTTGTGTGTCTAATTTAATTTGATTCCTCATGCTGAAGCACAATTAGTATGGTGTTTTGCACATTATGAATGTTGTTATGACGTTTGCAGTAGTGCGTTTGGCATCTTCAACATGAAGCAATGGTATAATGTTTTGGTTCTGATGTTGGTTGGGCATTAGGAGTTTTGAGTAAGTTTTGAATTGACCTATGTCAGTTCAGCCATTTACAAAGAGGTTTTGATTGTTTGCTGATTTATTTAGGAACAGCATTGAGTATGGAACAATATGGGTTTTTTCGTTCCATGACCTCATGGTTAAGTTGTACCCTTTTGTTGTGGATATATATATTCGGGGTACTTGCAGTTGAGGTTCTAGGGTAGTACTTCAGCACTGTTTTTCACGGGACTCTATGGGAGTCTGTTTTCAATTGTGGCTTAGAGTCACGGTTGAGTTGGTGAACTGGGTTTCAGCTGGTTTGTTTCATTCCTAAGTTAATGGTGTTTTTTAGCAGGGTATTTTTTTTGGTGACAACGTTTTTCAATGGGGACTGTCAATTTATCAAAATGACATAACATCATTCTCACAGTTTTAAATTACTAACAACCTTTTCCTTCCACAATTTTCCCTTTAACGGACCCTGCAGGTATGAATAATGCATTTGTGTTGTATTGCTTCTTATTTATTTTGCTTATTCATGCTAAATTAGTCTTGATGGTGCATGTTGTGAGAAAGGTCTGAGGGTTGTTGATATGTAAGGTATGTGTGTTTAAGTTTTTAACATGAAAACTGGGCGCTGCGATTTTATTGTGAGATTAAAGATATGAATCATTTCTTTTGTCTTGGTGAAAGTGGTGTTATGAAGTTGCACCACAAGTGTGTAACATTTACACCCTCAGTACAGTATGTAAAGAATGATATTTTTGTTCTGGGTGACATAACTGTTCTATATTCAATTTGTTCTTGACTAGTGAGTGTTACAACCTATATGATGGTGTTGGAATGGTTCTACACTATTTCCGTTTGGAATATTTTTTAGGATTCCATTCTAGGTTGGTGGACTGTGAGTATGTTGCTGGTTTTGTTTTGGACTATATTGGGGGCTGGTTCCCGATGTGTACGTTTGTGTGGTATTGGCCTGCCACGGTTCATTTGGTCATGGTAAGGTTTATATTTTATGGAGTATGAATTTGTTTTGGAAGGGTAATTTAAGTCATTGATTGGGTGAATTATATCTCTATTATATTCAGTAACTATCTAATTGCATGATTACAGATTACTTTCTAAATGTTAAAGGGGGAAGATGTGTTGGCTCTTGTATTCATTACGTGCAGGTGAGTTTCATTCCATGTAGAATGTTCATCTAGAATGTTTACTACTGTGTTTAGAGAACGTTCCTTTTTATTCAGTTGGGGCTGACTCTCTGCTTTGAACCAGACCGGTGGATGTCTTTCCCTGCCCTAATATTTACTACCTGCATTTATTACTGCTGTATTGATATGATATGATCGTTTATTTATATAGCGCCTATACACAATGTGTGTCAAAGCGCTTCAAGGCAAGGGAGGGAACAAGGGAAAATACAATGACATTCTTACAGGCCATGAATAGTAAGGATGTGAAATTAACTATCATACTCGGCCTGACGACATTTCAGATAGTGCAAGAGCTAAGACATAGATAAGGAAGAGAGGGGGAGAGTGGGAAGGAAATGGAAACAGACAGGCGACTACTGTACTAGGCCTGATGACATTTCTGGTAGAGCCGGAGAAAAACAAAAGGTGAGGGAGAGGGGTGCAGAAATGGAGGGGAGGAACAAAACAGGCGACTATCATACTAGGCCTGACGACATTTCAGAAAGTGCTGGAGGGGTGGTGGGGGTTAAAAAAACAGTAATCGGAGGGTGGAGGAAACAGACGAGGTTGCTATCATATTAGGTCCAGGGACAATTCTGATAGAGTAAGTGCATAGAAGAAAGTAAGGGGAGGAGATGGGAAAAGGGAGAAGGGAAAGGAGGAGAGAACAGAGAGTAAGCAGTCAAAAAGAGTGGAGAAGCAAGAGTGGAGAGCGAATACAATTGCAGAAGTCAGAAGTAACACATAATGTTGAAAGCCAGGATACAAGATGAAGATGGGAACAGCATGATTCAGGGCCACCATGAGTACAAGATGCAAAGGAAGTCCAGAATGAGAGTTGAGAAAGAGTGACGCACTGTGAATGAATGAAGTCCATAAAAGTCAAATCCAGCATTGGCCACAAGACAGTGATGGTGAAGGAAGGCACCAGGTGGGCGGGGCTTAGGCCAGCTGACCTAGATCCACTTGCACCTGCTCCCCATTGAGAACTTGGCATCCGATCTTAATAAAGAGCACATCTTTAATACGGACTGCGTGATTCTCAATCTGTCCCCAGATGTGCAAAGTAACAGTTACCATCTTGGAAGATCGGTGTCTTTCTGCGCATGCTCTTTTTGATTATATTCTTGTCTTTGCATTGGTTCTGACGCCGGCCTCTGGTGATCAGTGCCTCGGTACTGCGCATGTCTGTTCGGCAGGTTTTGACGATAGCTTCCGGTGATCTTTTTATCCCACCACTGCGCATGTCTGTTCGGCAGGTTTTGACGTCGGCCTCTGATGATCGGTGTCTCGGTACTGCGCATGATTGTTCGGCAGGTTCTGACGGCGGCCTCTGGTGATCAGTGTCTCGGTACTGCGCATGTCTGTTCGGCAGGTTCTGGCGCCGGCCTCTGGTGATCAGTGTCTCGGTACTGCGCATGTCTGTTCGGCAGGTTCTGACGCCGGCCTCTGGTGATCAGTGTCTCGGTACTGCGCATGTCTGTTCGGCAGGTTCTGACGTCGGCCTCTGGTGATCAGTGTCTCGGTACTACGCATGTCTGTTCGGCAGGTTTTGACATTCCGGAGGACAGCCAGACTGTCCTCCCTGCTGATTCTTCACATCTAAAGCTACTTTCCCAGTGGAAAACAGGGCACACACTAATAAGCAGAGATGCTGGTGAGTGATGGGCATAATTGCACAATCCTGTGAGAAAGCAGTGCTGGAGTTCATTCCTGCTCCCGTGTGTTGTGAGGTGGGGGGTGGGTTAGACTCCAGTGCATATCTTCTCTTCATGCCTCGCAAGTGCGCGAGGCGTTTCATTTAGATCGTGCTTATTATGTTTTATTATTAATGCACGAGTCATCACACGAAAGGCCGTCCATTAATCATGTGATGATGTTTGCTTCCCCAGACCTGGACGCGCCATTGCTGTGTGAAGCCCCGGCTGGAGGGGGCAGGTGACTGCTGCAGTTTACACCTGTCTGCACAGGTGTCCACTTGCTTCCCTCCCTCCCCTCCCCCTCTCCCTCTCCCCCTCCTCCCTGCCCTCCCCTCCCTCCCCTCCCCCCTTCCCCTCCCTCCCCTCCCCCCTCCCTCCCCCTCCTCCCCTCCTCCCTGCCCTCCCCTCCCTCCCCTGCTTCCCCTCCTCCCCCTCCCCCTCCCCCTCCTCCCCTCCTCCCCTCCCTGCCCTCCCTCCCCTCCCCCCCTCCCCCCTTCCCCTCTTCCCCTCCCTCCCCTCCCCCCCTCCCCCCTTCCCCTCTCCCCCTCCCTCCCCTTCCTGCCCCCCCCCCCCGCGCCTGGAAGCGGCCCCATGTCCCGTGAGGCCCAGCTTCAGGGCCTGTCCTGTGGCACAGTGGGCGAATGCATCAGAATCCCGCCCTGCTCCCTCACACGCCTGGCACATGACGACCACTGAGCTCCCTAACAATGGACATGCATCTATCTGACTAGCAACAGGAGGGCCCACTCGGGGTGAGGTGCACCCTACATATGGCCCTGTCATGTTATGTTATACTGCCACCCTCTCGGCCTTCTTTAGGTCGTTGCCCGTGTGTTCGGCTGGACCCAAAGGAATGAGCCCTACTGGCACGGCCCGCATAATGCTCCTAGATGCAGGATCGCCCCGCTTTGCTGACGGGGGCGGGGGATGTCTTTCTCATCACCTGGGAACAAGGGGTTCATGGCAAGGCTTTGGTGAGGAGGGAGTTGTCTGTAATAGACAACAGCTGCACACTTGGCTAAGTGGCATTGCCCTCTGGGTGCTATGGAAGGGGGGCAGTTCTACCAGGGAATTTAGAGCATGATGGGTGGGTTTATAGAAAGTGAGGTCTGCTAGTGTTACCCAGCATTCCATGGGTTAAGGGCACTCGGCCCCCTCCGTTGGGGAGGCGGAGCGCCAGCGTGACGTGGGAGCGGGGAAGTGGGGTTTGTGGGAAAGGCGCGTTGGGCGCCAGTTACTAGAAGGGAAGGAAGAATAAAGAGGTTTATGTTACACCTCCGTGTGTGCGTCCTTTCATGTGCCGCGACCTCGGCAACATTGGCGACGAGGCTGTTCCTCGCACACCGGAGTCCTCCAGCGGCAGTCCGCCGCGTCCCGGCTCGCGTGCAGGGAACCACGCGGAGCCTCCT
This sequence comes from Ambystoma mexicanum, assembly GCF_040938575.1. Taxonomy (NCBI): domain Eukaryota; kingdom Metazoa; phylum Chordata; class Amphibia; order Caudata; family Ambystomatidae; genus Ambystoma; species Ambystoma mexicanum. Next base: position 1,308,339,846 of record NC_090928.1, read on the forward strand.
CCTCCTGCTCCTCCTTCCGTGGCGCTAGGTGCAGCTACCCGCCAGTGCTCGCGCGTGGGCGGCCGCGGACCCGCCGCGCTTCCTCCTCCTCCTCCGCATACAAGGCCGCGGCTGAAAAAAAAAAAAAAAAAATTTTTTTTTTTCGCATTTACTTCAACTAACGCGTGTGTACCGCATCCTCCACGCCAGGCGGCCCCCACTGCTCACGCATGCCTGCGGCTGCTCCAGCCCTTTGCCACGGACCACGCCAGCGACGTCTGTGAGCCACCTCTCACCGTTAAAGGCCCATAGCCGGACCTGCCGCCGCACGTTTGGGTGAGTGCGCTGATACACGCCCGTGTCCCCAGAACCACACACCGCCTGAAGATCCCAGAGGTCTCATCTCCTGACGACATGAGTGTCCAGGGATCCAATCCTGGGTCCCCGCAGCCTGTGCGCGCAGCGAAATCAATACAGCTGAGGCTGCCCCCGCCATTCACCATGACGCCTCAAGCGACAAAAGGTCCCAGGTGGACTGACTGGATGGAAGATTTCCACCATTTTGTGCGGGGGTCCGGCGATGGTGACTCCCCCAACATAAGGGACATCTTTCTCAACCTCGTGGGGGGCGAAATCAAGACTGTAGTAAAAACAATCCCGATGGCAGAACAAGGCACCTTCCCCAACCTGATTAAGGCCCTGGACAAGCTACTCATCATCGAAGTCAACCGAGACTATGAGAGATATCTGTTCAACAAATGCACCCAGCTGCCACACGAGACTGTTGATGAGTTCATAACGCGCCTAAGAGTGAAAGGTGCCAACTGCCAGTTCGACGCTTTCTCCCTAGAAGAAGCAATACGGCTGAGAGTGATAGAAGGTTGTCTCTCTCCTGCACTCAAGAAACAACTTTTGAAAAAGCCTCTCACCATCCCCGAAGTGAGCGAACTCGCTCGCATACACGAGAGAGTGGATGCACAAGCCTCATCCATGAGCAACACAAATAACCCCAAACAAGACACCAATGAACTCATAGGCGCCATACAGCCGCCTCGACAAGGCGACAGAGGACCACAACAATATAGAGCACCAGGGGCACCAACCCCGCGCCAGCAAAGACAGTGCTATCGGTGCGGGATGTCCTTCCCACACTCCGGGTCGTGCCCAGCATTATCCCAACGGTGCACGAACTGCGGAAGAGAGGGGCATTTCCACTCTGTATGCAGGGAGGGCATACCATTTCCCCTGATGCGTCCACAAGCACCCGCCAGAACGCCGTTTCGGCCGCCACCTTCACAATACAATCAACCGAGGCAGTACCAACAAGGGCAAAACCAGAGACGATATGTCAGAGCAATCGATGAATACCAAATGCAGGGATACTACGTGCAACCAGACCAGGTGGACCAGCCCAGACAGTTCATGGATGAATACGAAAACCCCCCCATGGAACAAAGGCCGGAGGCATTCTATCACGAAGATCAAGAGGCAGCCTACAATGCGCCGCATGATCCATATGACCAGGACGAGTTCGTCAATCTCATTCTTGACAACGAAGAGGCGCGCGAAGCCCCAAAAATCCCGATCAAGATGGGAAATTACCAATTCCAGTTCATGATCGACTCTGGCGCCACCGTGAACATCATGGGCGAGCAGGACTACGGCAGGATGTCAGACCCACCACAGCTTACCCCGTCACATTCAAGAATCTTCCAGTGGGGCGCTGCTACCCCTCTGCAGACGGTGGGACAATTCGCTCAACGGTTTCTCCTGAATGGACGACAGGTGGACACCACATCCACGTCATTCGCTCGCTCACCAGGAGTAGATGCCTTATCAGCTACCATACAGCATCCCGCCTGGGTCTGATCGAGATACACGTGAAAGCAGGTGATACCATTAACGCAACCTCAAGCAAGCCGAAGGACTCAATTAGCACAATAGCATGCGTTCGAAACCAGAACCTAATCACACAAGACTACATAATGGAAAGATTCCCAAAGCTGTGTACTGGATTGGGAAAACTCAGAGCCCCTCCCATCAAGCTACACATCGACCCGCTGGTACGCCCAGTGCCGCAACACCCCAGACGGGTCGGGTTTCACCTCCAAGAGGCAGTGTCCGAGGCTCTCCAGCAATTACTCTCCGACAGCATTATTGAGCCAGCAACGGGCCCAACCCCATGGGTTTCCCCCCTGGTGGTCGTACCGAAAGAAGGTGGGAAAATCCGTCTATGTGTGGACATGAGGGTGGCCAACACGGCTATCCAGCGGGAGAGACACCCGGGTCCATGCATAGAAGACATGATTGTGCAGTTGAACAACGCCCAGATGTTTTCCAAGCTCGACCTGGTGCAGGGCTATCATCAGCTGGAGCTTCACCCTGACTCTCGAGTCATCACAACATTTGCGACACATGATGGCCTATTCCGGTACCGCAGACTGAATTTCGGTATCTCGTCTGCTGCGGAGATCTTTCAGGAAGCCATACGTCAAATTATCAGACCCGTTAAGGGTGCTCTGAATTACAGCGACGACATACTTGTGTTCGGCGCCTCCAAGGAGTCCCACGACACAGCGCTGCACGCCACGTGTGAAGCCCTTCAAGCTGCTGGTCTCACGCTCAACATCTCCAAGTGCAGATTCAGCAGGACAAAACTTAAATTCTTCGGCCACATCTTCTCCAGGGAAGGGATGATGCCGGATCCCGACAAAGTTGCCACAATCACTGGCCTTGGTGAACCGCTGCAGGTTGCGGACGTCCGCTCTTTCCTTGGCATGGCGGGGTACTGTGCGAGATACATCCCCCACTTTGCCTCCCTCACCGACCCGTTGAGGAGGCTCCTGCAGAAGGAGGCGGTGTTCGAGTGGACTCCCGCATGCCAGCAGGCATTCACTGCCATCAAGCAGGCCCTCACGGAGGCCCACCGACTGGCCTACTTTAACCCCGCGTGGCACACCGAGGTAGTGGTGGACGCAAGCCCAGTCGGCCTTGGGGCCATACTAGCTCAAACCAGTGGGGCGGACATCAACCCGAGACATGTGGTCGCTTACGCGAGCAGAGCGCTATCCACGCCGGAGCTGGCTTATTCGCAGGCCGAGAAGGAGAGTTTAGCCGCAGTATGGGCATGTGAACACTTCCACAATTTCCTCATCGGGAAGAAGTTCACGCTGATTACCGACCACCAGGCACTCCTATCCCTGTTCGGGAACCCGCACACCAAGATGCCACCAAGGATTGAGCGGTGGGGCATCCGGCTTCAAGAGTACAACTACGACATCATCCATCGCCCCGGAGGTGAGCTGAACCCAGCCGATTATCTGTCGCGACACCCTGTGGGGCCCCCGCTGACGCGGAAAGGAGATGTGGCCTATGTGCAATATATAGCAGATCGTTCGCTACCACCAGCGTTGTCCCTCGAAAGGGTGGCCGCCGCATCTGCCGCTGACCCGACGACAGCCCTTGCAATCAGTTTGACTCTAACCAGCAAATGGAAGGACCACCACAGGGCTATGCTAGCCCACCCGGGCGTCAACAAACAGGAAATTGCGAGACTGGCCAGAGTGCAGGGTGAACTGGCTGTGAAGGGCAACAACATTCTTCTACGAGGCTGCAGGATTGTTATCCCCGCCACACTACGAAACGAGGTGGTCCAAACGGCACACGAAGGTCACCGAGGGGCGGAGAACACCAAGAAACAGTTGAGATGCTACGTCTGGTTTCCCTTCCTAGATGTGGCGGTCGATGAATGGGTGAAAAACTGCCATGCGTGCCAGTGCACCGCCTCAATGGAACGTCCACCCCCGCTGCAACACACACAGATACCAGATCGGCCCTGGGAACGAGTGGCTGTGGACTTCTACGGACCGACCGAAACCGGTGACTACCTTTTGCTGCTAATAGATGAACATTCAAGGTTCCCCATAGTCAAATCGGTCTCCACCACAGCGTTTCCCCAGGTGGCAGAGGTGCTAGAGGAAGTATTCAGCGAGTGGGGGGTTCCCAAAACCATCAAGTCTGACAATGGACCACCATTCTGCGGGCACGTGTTTGGAGAACTAGCGATGCATTTGGGTTTCAAGCACATGAAGATAACCCCTTGACACCCGCAAGCGAATGGGATGGCGGAACGCTTCATGGCCTCCATCAAGAAAGCGATACAAAGAGCCAAGGTGGAGGCAGTCCACCCGCATCAAGCACTGTGCCGCCTCCTGAGAGCTTACAGGAATACCCCGCATGAAGTTACGAACAAGACTCCTGCTGAACTAATGTTTCGCTACGAGGTGCGAACCCGCATCCCACGCATCCCGTCAAGTGAAGAACCGCTTGACACTGACACTCTCCAACGTGATGCTGAAGCGAAGGAGAAGGCGAGACGTGACACTGATGCGAGGCGCCACGCTGAAACAAAAGACTTCCAGGTAGGAGACGACGTCCTTGTGCAACAACCGATAACCAGGAAGACAGATCCACGATTTGCCCCAAGTCCCATGAGGGTAGTCGCAGTAAAAGGTACTATGGTGACGGCTGAAGATCAAGATAGAGCCGTCACCAGGAACTGTCAACAATTTAGACACTATCTCAAGAGAGAAGGCTCGGAAGAGCCGAGGAGGTCTGTCTCCCCAGAACCTCGCATGCAGAGAGATGACCTGTGGACCCCTCCGGTCGGGGATCCGGGAGGGACGAGACAGGGAGTGAACAATCCACTTGTCCTAGAGGCGACAGCTCAAGATGAGAGGCCCCGACGAGTGATCAAGAAACCGATAAGACTTGTTGAGGAATGTTAAGTTGATGTTAGGATATAATGTTCGGGGGTAGTGTTACCCAGCACTCCATGGGTTAAGGGCACTCGGCCCCCTCCGTTGGGGAGGCGGAGCGCCAGCGTGACGTGGGAGCGGGGAAGTGGGGTTTGTGGGAAAGGCGCGTTGGGCGCCAGTTACTAGAAGGGAAGGAAGAATAAAGAGGTTTATGTTACACCTCCGTGTGTGCGTCCTTTCATGTGCCGCGACCTCGGCAACAGGAGTTGTCTGTAATAGACAACAGCTGCACACTTGGCTAAGTGGCATTGCCCTCTGGGTGATGCGTTGTGTTGTAAGCTATGGAAGGGGGACAGTTCTACAAGGGAATTTAGAGCATGATGGGTGGGTTTATAGAAAGTGAGGTCTGCTGTACTTGTGCCAGGCACGAGTATCAGGGCCGTGAAGGGTTAAAAGTGAAGGTGATCTCTGTACCCCACAGGGGAATGCCATCAATGCCAGCGACGAGATCTGCATCAAGCCGTCGTGCCTCGTGCCCCGCAGGTCTGGCTGCCAGCAGGGCATGCTCCCGTGCCAGCACAGATGGAGCTCTGCATGGCGTATCCTGGGGGGAGGGCGAGGGATTGTCCTTATGCCTTAAGTTCTCAGGAACTACTGCAGCATTAAGAGTTTTAGAATTGGACCGGGACAGTCTGGCCTTGCTACCACCCGCTTGGAAGGAAACTAGATATTTTAACACCCCAATGTATTTTGTTGTCAGGAATACTATTTATTTTCTCGCCTTTTCTTTCTCGCTCCCTCTCTCACACCCCTTTTTTACTTGAGTGTGGTACATTGTAAAATTATAATAAAGTCAGTTATACGAGAAAGCGAGCAGCCAAGACAGGCAAACCCACTTGTTATGGGGGCCCACCATTGGCCTCAAGCTGCCCCCCTGTGGGTTCTATGGGACACCAGCACCAGGGAGGCCCAGTGCCTCAGAGGGTCGCCGGGGACACCTGGTCTTAGATGGGGGCAGGGAGGACCTTTCCCAGCACACGCAGAGCCTGGCCACCTTACTGGCAAGAGGGCACCATGGCAACAAGGCCTGCAGGCCCATGCTCACACAGTGTGGGGGTGCAGGCCTAAATGAGACACGGACTCAGTCATTCCTCTTTGGGAGTCTGCAGCCGTTCTGTTGCACGTGCCTGCAGGGGCTCTTTTTATTATCTTAAAAAGGCAATACACATGGGCGGGACAAATAACATTAAAAGGGCAAAAAAGGGGAGGGTCACAGCACAACAATTACTCACTGTTAGAAGGACAATCCAGATTATCAATCGCTAAAAAGTAAAACGACTTTCCTGGCCTCTGTTCTATTCACAAATTGGGGTGCGGCTCTCGGTGCTGGGAAGCCTGCTAATCAGGATACCGTGATAGGCCACCAATGGGGGCGCGGCTCTCGGCGCTAGGAAGCCTGCTAATCAGGGTGCAGTGATAGGCCACCAATGGGGGCGCGGCTCTCGGCGCTAGGAAGCCTGCTAATCAGGGTGCAGTGATAGGCCACCAATGGGGACGCGGCTCTCGGCGCTAGGAAGCCTGCTAATCAGGGTGCAGTGATAGGCCACCAATGGGGGCGCGGCTCTCGGCGCTAGGAAGCCTGCTAATCAGCGTGCAGTGATAGGCCACCAATGGGGGCGCGGCTCTCGGCGCTAGGAAGCCTGCTAATCAGCGTGCAGTGATAGGCCACCAATGGGGGCGCGGCTCTCGGCGCTAGGAAGCCTGCTAATCAGGATGCAATGATAGGCCTCTGTTCTATCCACCAATGGGGGCGCGGCTCTCGGCGCTAGGAAGCCTGCTAATCAGGGTGCAGTGATAGGCCACCAATGGGGGCGCGGCTCTCGGCGCTAGGAAGCCTGCTAATCAGGGTGCAGTGATAGGCCACCAATGGGGGCGCGGCTCTCGCGCTGGGAAGCCTGCTAAACAGGATGCAATGATAGGCCTCTGTTCTATCCACCAATGGGGGCGCGGCTCTCAGCGCTGGGAAACAGGATGCAATGATAGGCCTCTGTTCTATCCACCAATGGGGGCGCGGCTCTCGTCGCTGGGAAGCCTGCTAATTAGGGTGCAGTGATAGGCCTCTGTTCTATCCACCAATGGGGGCGCGGCTCTCGGCGCTAGGAAGCCTGCTAATCAGGGTGCAGTGATAGGCCACCAATGGGGGCGCGGCTCTCGGCGCTAGGAAGCCTGCTAATCAGGGTGCAGTGATAGGCCACCAATGGGGGCGCGGCTCTCGGCGCTAGGAAGCCTGCTAATCAGGATGCAATGATAGGCCTCTGTTCTATCCACCAATGGGGGCGCGGCTCTCAGCGCTGGGAAGCCTGCTAAACAGGATGCAATGATAGGCCTCTGTTCTATCCACCAATGGGGGCGCGACTCTCAGCGCTGGGAAGCCTGCTAAACAGGATGCAATGATAGGCCTCTGTTCTATCCACCAATGGGGGCGCGGCTCTCGTCGCTGAGAAGCCTGCTAATCAGGGTGCAGTGATAGGCCTCTGTTCTATCCACCAATGGGGGCGCGGCTCTCGTCGCTGGGAAGCCTGCTAATCAGGGTGCAGTGATAGGCCTCTGTTCTATCCACCAATGGGGGCGCAGCTCTCAGCGCTGGGAAGCCTGCTAATCAGGGTGCAGTGATAGGCCACCAATGGGGGCGCGGCTCTCAGCACTGGGAAGCCTGCTAATCAGGGTGCAGTGATAGGCCACCAATGGGGGCGCGGCTCTCGGCACTAGGAAGCCTGCTAATCAGGGTGCAGTGATAGGCCACCAATGGGGGCGCGGCTCTCGGCGCTAGGAAGCCTGCTAATCAGGATGCAATGATAGGCCTCTGTTCTATCCACCAATGGGGGCGCGGCTCTCGGCGCTAGGAAGCCTGCTAATCAGGGTGCAGTGATAGGCCACCAATGGGGGCGCGGCTCTCGGCGCTAGGAAGCCTGCTAATCAGGGTGCAGTGATAGGCCACCAATGGGGGCGCGGCTCTCGCGCTGGGAAGCCTGCTAAACAGGATGCAATGATAGGCCTCTGTTCTATCCACCAATGGGGGCGCGGCTCTCAGCGCTGGGAAACAGGATGCAATGATAGGCCTCTGTTCTATTCACCAATGGGGGCGCGGCTCTCGTCGCTGGGAAGCCTGCTAATTAGGGTGCAGTGATAGGCCTCTGTTCTATCCACCAATGGGGGCGCGGCTCTCGGCGCTAGGAAGCCTGCTAATCAGGGTGCAGTGATAGGCCACCAATGGGGGCGCGGCTCTCGGCGCTAGGAAGCCTGCTAATCAGGGTGCAGTGATAGGCTACCAATGGGGGCGCGGCTCTCGGCGCTAGGAAGCCTGCTAATCAGGATGCAATGATAGGCCTCTGTTCTATCCACCAATGGGGGCGCGGCTCTCAGCGCTGGGAAGCCTGCTAAACAGGATGCAATGATAGGCCTCTGTTCTATTCACCAATGGGGGCGCGGCTCTCGTCGCTGGGAAGCCTGCTAATTAGGGTGCAGTGATAGGCCTCTGTTCTATCCACCAATGGGGGCGCGGCTCTCGGCGCTAGGAAGCCTGCTAATCAGGGTGCAGTGATAGGCCACCAATGGGGGCGCGGCTCTCGGCGCTAGGAAGCCTGCTAATCAGGGTGCAGTGATAGGCTACCAATGGGGGCGCGGCTCTCGGCGCTAGGAAGCCTGCTAATCAGGATGCAATGATAGGCCTCTGTTCTATCCACCAATGGGGGCGCGGCTCTCAGCGCTGGGAAGCCTGCTAAACAGGATGCAATGATAGGCCTCTGTTCTATCCACCAATGGGGGCGCGACTCTCAGCGCTGGGAAGCCTGCTAAACAGGATGCAATGATAGGCCTCTGTTCTATCCACCAATGGGGGCGCGGCTCTCGTCGCTGAGAAGCCTGCTAATCAGGGTGCAGTGATAGGCCTCTGTTCTATCCACCAATGGGGGCGCGGCTCTCGTCACTGGGAAGCCTGCTAATCAGGGTGCAGTGATAGGCCTCTGTTCTATCCACCAATGGGGGCGCAGCTCTCAGCGCTGGGAAGCCTGCTAATCAGGGTGCAGTGATAGGCCACCAATGGGGGCGCGGCTCTCAGCGCTGGGAAGCCTGCTAATCAGGGTGCAGTGATAGGCCACCAATGGGGGCGCGGCTCTCAGCGCTGGGAAGCCTGCTAATCAGGATGCCGTGATAGGCCTCTGTTCTATCCACCAATGGGGGCGCGGCTCTCAGCGCTGGGAAGCCTGCTAATCAGGATGCAGTGATAGGCCTCTGTTCTATCCACCAATGGGGGCGCAGCTCTCAGTGCTGGGAAGCCTGCTAATCAGGGTGCAGTGATAGGCCACCAATGGGGGCGCGGCTCTCAGCGCTGGGAAGCCTGCTAATCAGGGTGCAGTGATAGGCCACCAATGGGGGCACGGCTCTCAGCGCTGGGAAGCCTGCTAATCAGGATGCCGTGATAGGCCTCTGTTCTATCCACCAATGGGGGCGCGGCTCTCGTCGCTGGGAAGCCTGCTAATCAGGGTGCAGTGATAGGCCTCTGTTCTATCCACCAATGGGGGCGCGGCTCTCGGCGCTAGGAAGCCTGCTAATCAGGGTGCAGTGATAGGCCACCAATGGGGGCGCGGCTCTCGGCGCTAGGAAGCCTGCTAATCAGGGTGCAGTGATAGGCCACCAATGGGGGCGCAGCTCTCAGCGCTGGGAAGCCTGCTAATCAGGGTGCAGTGATAGGCCTCTGTTCTATCCACCAATGGGGGCGCGACTCTCAGCGCTGGGAAGCCTGCTAAACAGGATGCAATGATAGGCCTCTGTTCTATCCACCAATGGGGGCGCAGCTCTCAGCGCTGGGAAGCCTGCTAATCAGGATGCAGTGATAGGCCTCTGTTCTATCCACCAATGGGGGCGTGGCTCTCAGCGCTGGGAAGCCTGCTAAACAGGATGCAATGATAGGCCTCTGTTCTATCCACCAATGGGGGCGCGGCTCTCGGCGCTAGGAAGCCTGCTAATCAGGGTGCAGTGATAGGCCACCAATGGGGGCGCGGCTCTCGGCGCTAGGAAGCCTGCTAATCAGGATGCAATGATAGGCCTCTGTTCTATCCACCAATGGGGGCGCGGCTCTCAGCGCTGGGAAGCCTGCTAAACAGGATGCAATGATAGGCCTCTGTTCTATCCACCAATGGGGGCGCGACTCTCAGCGCTGGGAAGCCTGCTAAACAGGATGCAATGATAGGCCTCTGTTCTATCCACCAATGGGGGCGCGGCTCTCGTCGCTGAGAAGCCTGCTAATCAGGGTGCAGTGATAGGCCTCTGTTCTATCCACCAATGGGGGCGCGGCTCTCGTCGCTGGGAAGCCTGCTAATCAGGGTGCAGTGATAGGCCTCTGTTCTATCCACCAATGGGGGCGCAGCTCTCAGCGCTGGGAAGCCTGCTAATCAGGGTGCAGTGATAGGCCACCAATGGGGGCGCGGCTCTCAGCGCTGGGAAGCCTGCTAATCAGGGTGCAGTGATAGGCCACCAATGGGGGCGCGGCTCTCAGCGCTGGGAAGCCTGCTAATCAGGATGCCGTGATAGGCCTCTGTTCTATCCACCAATGGGGGCGCGGCTCTCAGCGCTGGGAAGCCTGCTAATCAGGATGCAGTGATAGGCCTCTGTTCTATCCACCAATGGGGGCGCAGCTCTCAGCGCTGGGAAGCCTGCTAATCAGGGTGCAGTGATAGGCCACCAATGGGGGCGCGGCTCTCAGCGCTGGGAAGCCTGCTAATCAGGGTGCAGTGATAGGCCACCAATGGGGGCGCGGCTCTCAGCGCTGGGAAGCCTGCTAATCAGGATGCCGTGATAGGCCTCTGTTCTATCCACCAATGGGGGCGCGGCTCTCGTCGCTGGGAAGCCTGCTAATCAGGGTGCAGTGATAGGCCTCTGTTCTATCCACCAATGGGCGCGCGGCTCTCGGCGCTAGGAAGCCTGCTAATCAGGGTGCAGTGATAGGCCACCAATGGGGGCGCGGCTCTCGGCGCTAGGAAGCCTGCTAATCAGGGTGCAGTGATAGGCCACCAATGGGGGCGCGGCTCTCGGCGCTAGGAAGCCTGCTAATCAGGATGCAATGATAGGCCTCTGTTCTATCCACCAATGGGGGCGCGGCTCTCAGCGCTGGGAAGCCTGCTAAACAGGATGCAATGATAGGCCTCTGTTCTATCCACCAATGGGGGCGCGACTCTCAGCGCTGGGAAGCCTGCTAAACAGGTTGCAATGATAGGCCTCTGTTCTATCCACCAATGGGGGCGCGACTCTCAGCGCTGGGAAGCCTGCTAAACAGGATGCAATGATAGGCCTCTGTTCTATCCACCAATGGGGGCGCGGCTCTCGTCGCTGAGAAGCCTGCTAATCAGGGTGCAGTGATAGGCCTCTATTCTATCCACCAATGGGGGCGCGGCTCTCGTCGCTGGGAAGCCTGCTAATCAGGGTGCAGTGATAGGCCTCTGTTCTATCCACCAATGGGGGCGCAGCTCTCAGCGCTGGGAAGCCTGCTAATCAGGGTGCAGTGATAGGCCACCAATGGGGGCGCGGCTCTCAGCGCTGGGAAGCCTGCTAATCAGGGTGCAGTGATAGGCCACCAATGGGGGCGCGGCTCTCAGCGCTGGGAAGCCTGCTAATCAGGATGCCGTGATAGGCCTCTGTTCTATCCACCAATGGGGGCGCGGCTCTCAGCGCTGGGAAGCCTGCTAATCAGGATGCAGTGATAGGCCTCTGTTCTATCCACCAATGGGGGCGCAGCTCTCAGCGCTGGGAAGCCTGCTAATCAGGATGCCGTGATAGGCCTCTGTTCTATCCACCAATGGGGGCGCGGCTCTCAGCGCTGGGAAGCCTGCTAATCAGGATGCCGTGATAGGCCTCTGTTCTATCCACCAATGGGGGCGCAGCTCTCAGCGCTGGGAAGCCTGCTAATCAGGATGCCGTGATAGGCCTCTGTTCTATCCACCAATGGGGGCGCAGCTCTCAGCGCTGGGAAGCCTGCTAATCAGGGTGCAGTGATAGGCCACCAATGGGGGCGCGGCTCTCAGCGCTGGGAAGCCTGCTAATCAGGATGCCGTGATAGGCCTCTGTTCTATCCACCAATGGGGGCGCAGCTCTCAGCGCTGGGAAGCCTGCTAATCAGGATGCCGTGATAGGCCTCTGTTCTATCCACCAATGGGGGCGCAGCTCTCAGCGCTGGGAAGCCTGCTAAACAGGATGCAATGATAGGCCTCTGTTCTATCCACCAATGGGGGCGCAGCTCTCAGCGCTGGGAAGCCTGCTAAACAGGATGCAATGATAGGCCTCTGTTCTATCCACCAATGGGGGCGCAGCTCTCGGCGCTAGGAAGCCTGCTAATCAGGGTGCAGTGATAGGCCACCAATGGGGGCGCAGCTCTCAGCGCTGGGAAGCCTGCTAATCAGGATGCCGTGATAGGCCTCTGTTCTATCCACCAATGGGGGCGCAGCTCTCAGCGCTGGGAAGCCTGCTAATCAGGATGCAGTGATAGGCCTCTGTTCTATCCACCAATGGGGGCGCAGCTCTCAGCGCTGGGAAGCCTGCTAATCAGGGTGCAGTGATAGGCCACCAATGGGAGCGCGGCTCTCGGCGCTAGGAAGCCTGCTACTCAGGGTGCAGTGATAGGCCACCAATGGGGGCACGGCTCTCGGCGCTGGGAAGCCTGCTAATCAGGATGCCGTGATAGGCCTCTGTTCTATCCACCAATGGGGGCGCAGCTCTCAGCGCTGGGAAGCCTGCTAATCAGGATGCAGTGATAGGCCTCTGTTCTATCCACCAATGGGGGCGCAGCTCTCAGCGCTGGGAAGCCTGCTAATCAGGATGCCGTGATAGGCCTCTGTTCTATCCACCAATGGGGGCGCAGCTCTCAGCGCTGGGAAGCCTGCTAATCAGGGTGCAGTGATAGGCCTCTGTTCTATCCACCAATGGGGGCGCAGCTCTCAGCGCTGGGAAGCCTGCTAATCAGGATGCCGTGATAGGCCTCTGTTCTATCCACCAATGGGGGCGCAGCTCTCAGCGCTGGGAAGCCTGCTAATCAGGGTGCAGTGATAGGCCTCTGTTCTATCCACCAATGGGGGCGCAGCTCTCAGCGCTGGGAAGCCTGCTAATCAGGATGCCGTGATAGGCCTCTGTTCTATCCACCAATGGGGGCGCAGCTCTCAGCGCTGGGAAGCCTGCTAATCAGGGTGCAGTGATAGGCCTCTGTTCTATCCACCAATGGGGGCGCAGCTCTCAGCGCTGGGAAGCCTGCTAAACAGGATGCAATGATAGGCCTCTGTTCTATCCACCAATGGGGGCGCAGCTCTCAGCGCTGGGAAGCCTGCTAATCAGGATGCAGTGATAGGCCTCTGTTCTATCCACCAATGGGGGCGTGGCTCTCAGCGCTGGGAAGCCTGCTAAACAGGATGCAATGATAGGCCTCTGTTCTATCCACCAATGGGGGCGCAGCTCTCAGCGCTGGGAAGCCTGCTAAACAGGATGCAATGATAGGCCTCTGTTCTATCCACCAATGGGGGCGCAGCTCTCAGCGCTGGGAAGCCTGCTAATCAGGGTGCAGTGATAGGCCTCTGTTCTATCCACCAATGGGGGCGCAGCTCTCAGCGCTGGGAAGCCTGCTAATCAGGGTGCAGTGATAGGCCACCAATGGGGGCGCGGCTCTCAGCGCTGGGAAGCCTGCTAATCAGGGTGCAGTGATAGGCCACCAATGGGGGCGCGGCTCTCAGCGCTGGGAAGCCTGCTAATCAGGGTGCAGTGATAGGCCACCAATGGGGGCGCGGCTCTCGGCGCTGGGAAGCCTGCTAAACAGGATGCAATGATAGGCCTCTGTTCTATCCACCAATGGGGGCGCAGCTCTCAGCGCTGGGAAGCCTGCTAATCAAGAAGCTCGGCTGCCTGATCCGTCGTCTCCTCACTTCAGGCTGATTCAAACCTTGTGATTCCAGTATTTATTACAATTTTCTTAGCTCTGTTTCTCTGATCCTGATTCACTAGCCTGGGAGCACCTACGGTTCAGATATTATCCTGAATCGATTTCTCCTTCTACCTTATCTCATCTCCTTGGCCTCCACCACTTCCTCAGCCGATGGCCTCTTCCCGCTCTCTACTGCGAGCGGGAGCTTCATAGCTCACAACCCCAAACGGCTCTCCGCACTGCCAGGACTTCCCGTCGCCTCCTGCCTTTAACAACGTTGGCTGCCTGCCTACCTCGCACCTCCCACCTTGTCGCTATAACAGCAATTTCAACTCCAGCCTGATCACCGACAGGCCCTGCACAGCGATCTGCCTGGTCTGTGCTCCTGACGTCTGGAGCGGCGTTACGGCTCCTGTGGCCGCACCAAGGGTGACTTCTTTGTGCTGGAGCAGAATTGGAGAGGCATTACAGCTGCAGCGGCTGGAACGAGGGTAGAACCTTGTGCCCTCTGCGACGCCTCCCCTGCCTTGCCACGCTACTGCGGATCTCTACACCATTCGTCTTCGATCCCCAGGAGGCTGCTTGTTGCTGACACAGGCTGAAGTGGTGTTTATCTGCTGTGGCTGTACCAAGGGCGGAGCCTATACCCTCCACACTGCAGAGCCTTCCCTGCAGTGCCCGGCTGCCACGGATTGTCGCTCTACCAGGACACTAACTCCCTTGAGGCAGCTCGAGTACAGGTGCAGGGTGGAATGCGTTCGGCTGCCGCGGTCGCACTGAGGTAGGAGCCTTTTTCCCTTGACACTACGGAACCTCCCCTACGGTGCCCTACTGCAACTGATTGCTGCACTTTCGGATCTTTGATCCCATGAGGCTCCCTGCTGCGCCGCCTGCTGAGGCTGCCCCTAACCGCCTGGCCTCTGGGTTTTCCCTCCGCTTGCCTGCATCACCTTGCTTTGGCCTGTCCCTGCCTGTACTGCGTGGGCCCACTCGTGCGGAGTGGCACGGCCCTCTGCTCAGTGCTGAAGCGGGTCTGCCCCACCCCCTGTTCAGCTGGGTCCGGCGTCCTCAAGCTCTGAGACACCACATCAAGACAGGTGCTGCTGGCGCAGTGTCCGCGCCCACTCTACTTCTATATTCCATTGCAATCTGTCTTCCTCCATTGGGCTGCCTGCAGTAACCCGGGCCCTCCTCCTTGCTGAGCTCACTCCTCCTCTTCTGGGCCTCATCCTTCCTGCCCGGGAACCTGCTGCACTTTAGTTCTGTGACAACACCTCAAGACCGGTAGCTGCTGTAGCTGTGTCCGCGTCCACTCTACTCCTGATCTTCCATCGCAATCTGTCTCCCACCACTGGGCTGCCTGCAGTAACCTGGGCCCACCAGAACAGTTCTTCTGGACCTCATCCTTACCGCCCAGAACTGGCTGCACTCACTTAACTGTTTATGGACGCTCTGCTGCTGAGGCTACTTACTGCTCCTCTTCAGAGACTCATCCATCCCATCCTATTAGCCTCATACTCTCCTCACCCTGCCCAGAACCATCTGTGCTCATTGGACTGTCTGTGGACGCTCTGCTGCTGAGGCTACCTACCCCTACTCTTCAGGGCCACATCCATGACACTGCTGAGGTTACCTATCCCTCCTCTTCAGGGCCTCATCCATCCCTGGCCTTTTAGCCTCACCATCCCTCTCCGGAACCTGCTATGCACACTACACTGCCTGTGGACGCTCTACTGCTGAGGCTACCTGCCCATACTCATTTCCCCTTCTTGTCATGCGCTCTGTGTCTCCCCTCCTCGATCCCCCTCCTCTCCCCTAGCCCCCTTCTTCTCCCTCCTCCTCTTCCTTCCTCTCTTACTCATGTCAAGCCCCACGACTTACCCCCTCCCCTGTCAACCCTTTCCCCCTCACACTCTCCCTCTTCGTCCCAACCTCATTACTCCCATGCTGTGAAACCCTCCAGTATCATTAACATTGCAATATGGAATGCCAGATCCATCTGCAATAAGACCGCTGCGGCACTTGACATGTTCTTCCGACTCAACCTTCATTTCCTTTGCATCACGGAAACTTGGACCCCCCCAATAAATTCCACTGTTTCTGCTTTTCTCACCACCCCCTCTTCCTCCTTCTCTCATGTTTCTCGCCCCTCGAGTCACGGCAGCGGCATTGGTCTCATCTACCACCCTAAATTTCTTTCCTCTACCCCCACCCTATCTTTCCCTACCATCTCTTCCTTCGAATATCTTTTCAAATCCTTCACCTACCCTCACACAATCTGCTTCTAATTATTTACAGTCCTCCTGGCCCCCTCTCTTCCTTTTATGAGGACATGGATCACCTCCTCTCTCATCGCCCCCTCCCCCACCCCTCTCTCAGTTCTTGGTGATTTCAACCTTCCCCTCTCCAACTCCTCTCAATCTTCCCCTGTCCTCTCCATACTAGACTCCTATCTCCTCTCTCCCCTCACTACTCCTCTAACCCACTCCTCTGGCTCCACTCTTGATCCCATCTTTATCTCAACCTTCTCCTCCTCACCTGTTTCTTCTCTTCCCAACTATCTCTCTGACCATGCCTTACTCTTCTTCTCCCTTACTCCCCCTTCTTTGTCCACCCCCTCTCCCTCCTTCCTTCTCTCGTCGTGACCTCCGCAACTTTAACCCTTCCCTCTTCTTCAACTCCTGCTCTTCTTCCCTTCCCCTCTCTCTGAATTCTCTTCTCTCTCGGCCAATGACGCCCTCTCCTCACTGTCTTCCTCTGTCTCCACCAGTCTCGATCAACTCTACCCTCTAACTTCCTTTCACTGTTCTCACAAACCTTCCCAACCCTGGCTTTCCCCTCACCTTCTGTCTATGCGTCGTCTCCTCCATCGCCTCGAACGACGTTGGCTCAAATCCCCTTCTCTGACTAACCAATCCTCCTATTTCACAAATCACTCTCTCTACGACTCTTGCCTCAAATCAGCCAAACACTCCTACTACTCTAACCTTCTCCACTCACATGCCGCTCACCCCCGCCGAATTTTCCAAATCCTCTCTCGCCTCTTCTCCCCTCCTACTCCTGATCCCTCTGCCAACTCTTCTCTCCCTCCCTCTGACTTTGCCAACTTTTTCTCATCCAAAATTCTATCCCTACGTCAAAATATTCTCCTCTCCCCCTCCTATTCCCCTCCTCCCTCCTCCTCACCTACCTCTGCTTGCATGTCTAACTTCTCTCCCATCACTCCATCTTGTGTCTCCCTTCTTCTGTCCAAAATTCACCCTACTGCTGCCCCCTCTGATCCCCTTCCCACCTCCCTTATTCCTAAAATCTACCCCCTCCTCATTCCCTACCTAACTACTTTCTTACAACATCTGCCTCTCCGCCACCTTTCCTTCAGCATTCAAACACAGCACTATCATTCCCATCTTGAAGAAACCTTCTGCTAACCCTCTTCTTGCTACTAACTTTCGTCCAATCTCGCTTCTCCCCTTCCTCTCTAAGCTTCTTGAGCGCCTAGCTTACTCTCAACTCTCAGCTTTTGTATCCACTCACTCTCTCCTTCCTCCCTCTCAATCTGGATTCCGCCCTAAACACTCCACCGAGACAGCTCTCTCTTACGTCCTCAATTCCCTCCTTACTGCTCGCTACGCTAAGCAATCCTATATCCTCATCCTCCTTGACCTGTCTGCTGCCTTTGATACTGTCGATCACCCCTTACTGCTTAGTACTCTTTCCTCCTTTGGCTTCAAAGGCTGTGTCCTCACCTGGCTCTCCTCTTACCTCTCCAATAGTTCCTTTGCTGTCTCCTGGGGCGACCGCACCTCCTCCAACTTCCCCTTTGACTACGGTGTCCCCCATGGCTCTGTACTCAGCCCTTTTCTTTTCTCTCTTTATACCTCCCTTCTCGCCCCCGTTATCTCTTCTTTTGGCATTTCTCACCACTTCTACGCTGATGACACCCAACTTGTTCTCTCCTTCTCTTCTTTCACTGCCGATCTACATCACACCTTATCATCCTGCCTTACGGCTATCAAAAACTAGATATCATCCCATTTTCTCTCCCTCAACACTGACAAGATGCAAGTCCTTTTCTTTCCTTCTAACACACTTTCCCCTACCCCCTCTTCTTTTATCCACTTTCCCCCTTCTAACCTCCCCATCGCCACCTATACTCGCAATCTTGGTCTCTACTTAGACTCCTCCCTTTCCTTCTCCCACCATATTTCTCTCACCTCTCGTGCCTGTCGTCACAATCTCTTTAAGATTTGTAAGATCCGATCCTCCCTCACCTTCTACGCTTCTAAACTCGTAATCTCCTCTCCTCTTTGGACTCCCTGCTTTTTATCTGACCCCCCTCAAATCCATCTACCACTCCTCTATCCGTATTCTCTGTCTCCTCGGTCCTCACAACTCTATTTCCTCTTCGCTTTCTCACCTTGGCTGGCTTCCCTGGCTCTCCCAACTTAAATTTCAATTCCTCTGTCTGGTTTTCAAATCTCTTCATGACCTGGCTGCCACCTATCTCTCTTCGCTCCTCTCATTTTACACTCCCTCCCGTTCTCTCCGCTCTGCTGACCTCTTCTTACACACTGTACCCCCATCCCCATGTGCCTCTTCATGCTTCAGTTCCTTTCAGCTCTTGGCACCCCTACACTAGAACTCCTTATCTCTATCCACTCCATCCCCACCTACACCTCCTTCCACACCTCCTTGAAAGCCCTTCTTCTCCACTCCCCCCTTGACTTCTACCATCTCTCCTCCCCATCTCCCCTGCCCCCTGCTATCCCCTTCATACCTTCCCCTTCCTTCTCACACCCACTTGAATTTGAATCAGACAACTGAATTATTGTTCCCCTTTTCTTTGACTACCCCTTTTCCTTCTCCACACCCTTCCCTCACCTTCTCCATCTAAGGAAATGGTTCTACATATTGTTTCACTAGTTTGTTTCATGATTGTAAATATGCTTCTTTCATTATTGTACCTTGTTGTTATATTGTAAAGCGCTTTGGATTAAAGCGCTATATAAACCTAATAAACATAAACATAATCAGGATGCAATGATAGGCCTCTGTTCTAGCTACCAATGGATGCGCTGCTCTTGTCGCTGGGAAGCCTGCTGATCAGTATGCAGTGATAAACAGTATTGAGTGCAGGAGAGAAATCTAGGATAGGGACGTGGTGACTCAGGCATGCCAACGTGACCCATGCCAGAAAAGCATCTCCCGTGTGGCATGGGACATGCATAGGGACTTGGTGAGTAGAGTGCCCACTGAAGCATGGAGATGAGCAAATACTAGCACTGCCAAAAAGGCTATTGCCAGAACAGAGTTCACACTTAGCACTGCTCCCCGTGCTGCCCCTCCCCCACTGATGCTCAGTAGCTGGCCTGCTCCTTCTCCTTAGCTATGGCTCCCTTGCCTTCCGCATCTACTCCGGTCTCATGCCCAGGTCTAAGGATGCAACTTCCCGTTCATCTGTAATGCTAATGCTCCCCCATCCCCTCTCCACCCCACCCTTCATACATGCCCCATTCCATTCAGTGGATCTTTCTTCACATGTGCATTTTCTTTCCATTTGTGGATTTATGATATTTGGTTTATAACAGTGAAATTTGGGCCTACATATTCCAAAAATGCAAAGAAAAAGCAGGACTGATCTAAGATCTGTCAACTGGAAGGGGACAAACGGTCATGTATGTACATATTCCCTCTTTCTTTTCCTTCTCGCTATTAACCATTCGGAGGAGCTGTACAATCGCCCTCAATGCCAACGCTGTATGTTCAGCACAGTTGCAAGGAGGAAACTCAAGATGTCGGCTAACAAACCGCTAACGTGTGATATGTGGTTCTTTGTGCAGTGACACGTCTAGCTCTACATGCCAGTTTATGACTGCTTCGGAGAGATCTGAAGGACTAGAAGTGTGCAGATGTCCTCACTAGGATGTGAACATTGTCAAGTCCTACAAGTAAGCCAGACTCTACTGTAATCTTTTTGTAATGTGCTTCATTGATTTGAGTAATTACTGGTTTCCATGTACTTAACATTGCACAACTAAAGTTTTTGCAGTGGAAGATTGTACTGTAAATAATGACATTTAAGTATCTAACTTTAGTTTGAAACAAACACAATTCAACATGTAGTGAAAAATACTTAAACTGTTATCAATGGCCAACGTATGGAAAGGCAAAGTTCAATATGTATAACCCTTTATTTGTAGTCTTTGCTTATTAATTTATTGTTTACTTATACAGCGCTTATACACAGGTGAAGTGCTTCAAAGTGCTTCAAGGCGGGAAAGGAATACAGTAATCATCCTTAGGGCTTGAAGATTACGAATGATCAATAGAGAGAACTAGAATACTAGGCCTGACGACATTTCTCCTAGTGCAGTAATGCAAGTGCATGAAGTGTTAAGTTACGACCAAGCTCGGGAGGGTGGCGAGAGACGGTGCGGGGGGCAGGACAGACATCTAACTGGTCCTAGTACATTTAGGTAATGCATACATACAGACGGTGGTGCACGGGTACAAGGGGGACAAAACGAGTCCGGTCCGTAAAGGCCCTGGGTTAAGTGCAGAGAGTTTGAGTGTAAGCTGAAGGTGCAGTAATGCTGAACAAAGTGCAACGGCCCGGATGCAAGTGCAAAAAAGACTGGTGGGGAGGCGTGGGGCTTGTAGGCTGTGGAGGCGAACAGACAACCAGTCAGCAAATACTGAACAGAGTTGGGGGGGGGGGGTGGAGAGGAAAGAAAGGAGGTTAGTAAGGGAGAGGGAGAGAGAAGGAGGAAGAGAAAAGGAAGGTCTTGAGGAGTTTTCAGAACTTAAGGTGCTCTAGGTCAAGACAGAGAGAGGCAGGGAGGCTATTCCAGAGGGAGGCACCTGCAGAGGATAAAGATCTACCCCCAAATCTCTGTTTGTGAACGTGGCTCACCCGCAGAGAGTTGGAGGAGGATGAGCAGTGAGAAAAGGTAGAATACCTCTGAGGAGGTGCAGTTGGTAGTTGGCCCTTTTGGAGCTGTCAGAGATGTGAGAAGAGAAGGTGAGAGGAGTTGAAGATGACCCCAAGATTTTTTGCCTCATTGGTAGGTGAGGGCGCAGGGCCAAGGGAGGCAGGCCAGTGAGAAAGTGGGAAAGCGGGAGCAGGGGTTCCAATGAGGATGATCTCTGTCTTACTGGCATTCAGGCAGAGATTGTTAGCAGCACACCAAGCCGGAATTGCGGATAGACAATAAGGGATGAGCGAGGTGGAGGCTGAGGGTAGCCTGAAAGAGAGCTGCGTGTCATCCGCATAACACTAAAAGTTAGAGGTAAAGGTAGAGATCCTGTGGGCCAAGGGGGCCATGTAGATATTGAAGAACCAGGGGGAAAGATTAGATCCCTGGAGGACACCACAAGTAGAGAGAGTGGTAGAGGAGAGAAAGGGCCTGAGTTCCACCTGGGAGGGCCGGTCAGAGAGAAAGGAGGTGAGCCATGTCAGGGCCTGATTTGTGATGGCCAGGGTATCATGGAGACGGGTGATCAGGATGTTGTGGTTTACCATATCGAAAGTAGAAGAGAGGCTGAGAAGAATAAGGACAGAGGGAGAGTTAGAGCTAAGGTTTGAGACCAGGTCTTCATGGGTTTAAGAGCAGTTTCCGTGCCTCTGGATGCTCTAAAGCCAGACTGATGGTCATGGAGACAACCAACAGATTCAGTATGCAGAGTAAGTTGAATGATAGCCAGCTTTTCCAGGTGTTTCCCAGGAAAGGGGTGATGGCGATCGGGCGATAGTTTGCCGGAATGGACGGGTCGCTGAAGGTTTTTTGAGCACAGGGTGCACAAGAGAGTGCTTGATAGGAGAGGGGAAAACCCCCAGTGGCGAAAGAGAGGTTGCCAAGGTTGGCCAAGGCTGGAGCGAGAGTGTCAATATTGTCCTTGATGGCTTTGGAGGGGCAGCGGCACACCCGTTTGAAAGAGGCTTTCATAAATCGGACTTGTCTAGAAACCTCATCAGGTGTGACAGGGGAGAGGGAGGAGAGAAGAGGGGGAGGGATGGTGCCGGCCGAGGGGTGCCAAGAGATGTTGGCGCAAGGGAGGGAGCAGAGGGGAGAGAGGACGGGATGTCATGTGTTTTGATGGTGAAATGTGCGGCCAGGACTGAGCAGTAGGCCTGGGTAGGTGTAGTAGAGGATGCAGCTGCGGTAGGGGTGGCCAGTTCATTGCAGACTTTGAAAAGTTTGGCTGTGTTGTTAGATGCCACAGAGATGCAGGCTTCAATGTAGACTCTTTTCTTGGGGCGGATGCAGAGTCTATATTGCCTATGAAGAAGGCGGCAGGCCAGTTTGTCAGAGGGTGCACCTGAAGATCCCCATTTCCATTCCGCTGCCCTGCACTTGCGTTTAAGGGCAGCCAGATCGGAGCCGTACCAAGAGTTGCACTTTTTGGCAAGCTTCAGCCGGACTCTCACGACAGGGGTCAGGATGTCAATAGTGTCGGAGATGGAATGTGGAAAGTTAAAAAGGGCTGTATCATGTTGGGAGTCAGCCGCAGGAGTAGAAGGAGGGGAGTAGGTGGAGGCAAAGGCAGCCACTGACACTCTTCTTGGGTCCAATGATCTTGAAAGCGGGAGGTGGCGTAGGATGTGCTATTGCCAAAGGAGAAGAAATCTTCAAATAAGAGGATAGAAGTGAATGATGGGTCCATGAAGTAGTGAGAGGGATAGAGAGAGGGCGATGAGAGCATTCAGGGGTGGCCAGCAGTGTGCATTGGACCAGAGGGTAGAATGGAGAGAGAAAGAGAGTCACATACGTTGCAGAAAGGTCCTGAAGAGTACGGAGAGTCAAGATGAATGTTAAGATACCCCAGAAGGAGTAGTTGGGAGGAGACAGAAAGGAGAGAAGAGGCCAGGTCAGCCCATTCCGAGAGAATGAGAGTGGACTGACCAGGCGGCGATAGAAGGTGGCCAGAGTAAGAGAGACGACCGGGGAGAGAGAGAGCCTGCAGACCAGGCATTCAAAGGAGGAGTAGACCTGAGTGGGAATGGTGGCGACAGGGATCCACTCAAGAAAGATCAAGGCTACTCCACCTCCTGGCCTATTGGGTCTGGGCACAGAAAGAATCTTGTCTTGTAACCTTTAGGGAGGAGTGTGTCAAAACTCGTAACAGAGCTGCCCTTAAACCAGGTCTCAGTAAGAGCAAGAACATCAAGGTCCAGGAGTTTCAGGAGGTGGCAGATGTCAGAGGAGTGCTTGACAGCAGAGCGACAGTTTAGTGTGGAGCAGGTTCTCACTTTTGATGAACTTGCGTGTGGGGATGCAGGGGACTGAGGTCCCCCCCGTAAGCGGCAAGGGTGCCTGAGAGATAGAGTTAGGAGGAAGCAGAGGAAGCCGGGGAGCACCACATGCAGTGGCAGTGGGTGGCCAGGGCAGCAGGGTGGAAGAGGTTGACAAGGTTGTTCAGGTAGTGGGAGAAGGCAAGGGAGCCTGTCCAGTTGAGAGCGACATGGGGTGAGTTTTGAGAGAGGTAGTGAGGTTGGTAGGAGGCAAAGTAGCCAGGGTGGGCATAGTTGCCAAGGGAGCCTGGGCGGCTGTAGAGGCAGGTGGCAAGGAAGCCAGTGAAGAGGAACGAGGAAAGTTAATAAGGCGAGGAAAGAGCCTTTCCAAAAGTAAGAGGTTGGGTTGAGGCCCTTGTACTAGGATGGTGCCATTTCGACAGACCTTTCTGATGGCCCTGGAGGTGGAAGAGGAGGCAAGAAGGGCCTCCCAGTGGGTGCCAACATGAATGCGTGAAAAAGAGTAAGGAGAGAGCAGAGCGGCCATATGGAGAGTCCATAGGTCGGGAGAAGGAATGACAAAGAGGATGTCGGTGAGAGTCTCTCTGGCGGAAACACTGACGTAGGTGTCAGCGATCGGAAGGCTTAGGTTGGGGGCCAGTATGTCCTTCTTGAGTTTTATCCTGCTAGACTTAGTGAGAGATGAAGGATAGGAATTGGAGAAACAGTTAGAGAAGATGGGGGAGATAGAAAGCGCCATAGTGTAGGGCACAGAGTTTGGTACACTTAACCAGGTAGTGCAGTTGTGGTGCATGAGAGGAGGTAGGCTGGGGGGTGGGGGGAGCATGCAAACAGAGAGACACAGACCAGATAGGGAAGAAACAATGGGAGATGAAGAGGGTGCGGGCAATGATAACAGACACAGCCAAATACGATTTTAGAATCTTAAGCACATATGCCAGTGTTCACTAATCTGTCCCCCTCCAGATGTCTAGGCGTACATCTCCCATGATCCCTCATGGGACCATTGACTATGCTGGCTAGCATTAAAGGGACTTTTATGACAGGTTGGCGACCTTTGAACTATGTCATAACACAGCATTAACTGTGTTGCATTTTGCACAAGTTAGGCTATGCAATTTGCATTACCACTGATTGGCTCAGGTTTCAATAGGTAAAATGCAGTTGCCCTAGATAAGCACGTGCGAGTTACAATATAACCCGGTCTACTGACCGGTGACCAGCTCTGTGGTTCAGCTCTATCGTGAAACTTTGCACTGGGGAGAGAGGCACACAACGTGCAAAACGCCTCTGCTGCTGTGTTGCTCAGCCCACATCAGAGGAGAACCTCGAACCTGCACAAGGTGTGCACAGAAGCAGAGTGCAAGTGTTTGCCCAAGCAGCACGAACCAGAGGGAGGAATGTATGGCAAGACAGATATCAGCGGCCGAAGACTTTGAAAAGGAGCCTGTGACCGTGAAGGAGGCGGCAACTCTTAGTACACCAGAGTGAGGTCCCTCCAGTCCATACACCGTATGATGCTGATAAGCCTTTCAATACATAAGATGAAACGCCAAGAATTAAGGAAGCGTAAAGAAGGGCCAGTTTGAGGTAGACCTAGTGGAAAAGGGAAAGGAAAGAGCACTCCCTTAAAGCACAGGAAATTGATGGTCAATAGCAGAGGACCCACCAGTTAGTTAAATAGAGACTAAAATTGCCAAGGCATCTGTGTCCAGTGGTGCAGGGCAAAGTAATGGTAATGGCAGTGGTTAGCCCTCACTCAAATGTTCCCCTCGGCCTTCCAAACTCCTGAGTTTGGCTCCATCGGATGAGGCACCAGTCTGCTTATTGGTCGTCACCATGTGTTTGGCTGGAGCATGGGCAGTGTGGTTTCCATATAAAGCCAAACCAAGGAAAGATTGGAGAGGTGCAATGAATGTCTCCTTATGCCGATCCAGACAGAAAAGATTAACTAAATCAAGCGGAGATCACTTGATGAGAAAACAGGTCTCGCTTAGAGGCGAACAGTGCATAACATGTCGGCCGAGGATGACAGGTACTCTCCTTCCTATAAATGGAGGGCCCTTACCCATAAACCTATTTCACTACTCAAGACTTCGAAACAAGCCAGGCTCAGGGTTGAAAGGCAGGCATAAGAACTGGGATGAGAAAGAACTTGAGAAGGAGGAATGAAGATAACTCGTAAATTATTGGGGAATGCCCTCCACGTCCCTCTTTCTTAACCCACTACTTGCACATGCAGTACACCCAATAACAGATTTGATTCGACCAAAAGAACATTGCAGACACAGAGGTACTGCTCACCGTATGAAGCGTTAATCAATTCTGCCTGCAACATGGTGAAAAACCACTTGCAGGACTGCGCAGGTAAATCCCTGATACTCCTGGCCAGGCGATATTGATGTACAAAAGTCAGGTGTCTACCCAACAGACCTCCTGAATAGAGCCTCACCTGAGCTTCTGCCCAGGCAGCAGCTATGCCCCTGGTAGGTAGACCCAGTATCCTGGGGTGGGCATGGCTACTCTTCCAGAGCATAGTTCAACATGACCGTCTCCTTCATCCATTGGCTGATGGCCAGAGCAGAGATTGTCCAATCCCTCCCGGTAGCCCCACGTTTGAAAGGTGCCATGGTTTTGACATAGGTAAGGAGAACCTGCATCGCACCCATTTTAGCCATGCTCACACACGCAACCTCTGATAAACCGTCTGGGTGGGGAGAGGGAATATAATCTCCTGTGACAGATGAAAGGAGACCACCTTTGCTCTAAAAGAGAGACCGCACCTCAAGGGGACAGAACTAGGCGAGAAGAATGGGCACGCTGGAGGGCATAAGAGCGCTCCCCGTTGACAGAAATGTGTTCTTAACTGTAAAGAAAATACCAACCTAAAATCTGAACGATTAAAAATAATCCACCACGCCAAATAATCACTACACCTCGTTGCAGGGGATCAAAGGTTTGTTACATGCAAAAAGGTTTCAGACGGTCCCGTAGAACTGAACTGACACAGAGCTTGTCAATCCCCAAGGAATTACAGGTTGTATAGCTGAAAGACTGCATATTAGCATAGAGGGGTTACAATGTCATCCCTCCATCCTCTTTGGCTGCCACCTGTAGAACATGCTAATGCCCCCCTATAGTCCCTGGACCGATTGGCCACACACTATCTAAACCCATTTCCCTACAACGTCACCATTGACTTCAGGCACAGGATTGGTGGGTTACACTAATGGACACGTGGATGAATCGAGACTGCCATGTGGTGTGCACCCCTCCATTCCAGACACTGCCAGGGAAAACTGGCGAGGCCAACTTTGTTTGATGAGACAATAGGCCTTCTCATTATACCGGACTACACAGCGCATACAAGTTGCCTCCCGGACCTAGTGCTTAATTTATTGGCATCACCACTGCTCCTCCTATCCCAAATCACGGAACGTTCTAGACACATCTCCCCCCGCATCTCCTTCGAATCCCACGTGTCCAATAATGACGTGACTGGGGCACCACTCTTGAGTCTGAAACGGAGTGCAATGCTTCCAGCGATGTACACTACATAACGCACCTCCTTCCCTTCCAAACAACCAAAGGAGGAAGCAATCTTGAGATGTACCTATGAGCTAAGAAACAGGTGATAACACCAGAGCAGAACGGCAAGCCCATCGAGAAGCTTGTTAGGTCCGTTGTGTCCAAGAAGCGTATCATGAACTTTATAGCCACCCGCTCCTTATTCCACACGTCTCCTCCTTCCAGCTGTGCCGCATTCCCATAATCCTCCACACTTTTTTGACACCAGAATATTTGGGCTCTGTTTTCTTGCTCCATCCGGGAAGCTTGATTTTGACTTCATCATCTCTCCTCACATTCACCAATTTACATCCATGCTTCACATCATAACATCTCCTTGATTCTCCCCCTTTCATCCTCATCCTTTACATCCATGCTTCACATCATAACATCTCCTTGATTCTCCCCCTTTCACCCTCATCCTTTACATCATAACATCTCCTTGATTCTCCCCCTTTCATCCTCATCCTTTACATCCATACTTCACATCATACCATCTCCTCGATTCTCCACCTTTCATCCTCATCCTTTACATCCATGCTTCACATCATACCATCTCCTCGATTCTCCACCTTTCATCCTCATCCTTTACATCCATGCTTCACATCATAACATCTCCTTGATTCTCCCCCTTTCATCCTCATCCTTTACATCCATGCTTCACATCATACCATCTCCTCGATTCTCCACCTTTTATCCTCATCCTTTACATCCATGCTTCACATCATACCATCGCCTCGATTCTCCACCTTTCATCCTCATCCTTTACATCCATACTTCATATCATAACATCTCCTTGATTCTCCCCCTTTCATCCTCATCCTTCACATCCATGCTTCACATCATACCATCTCCTCGATTCTCGACCTTTCATCCTCATCCTTTTAATCCATGCTTCATATCATAACATCTCCTTGATTCTCCCCCTTTCATCATCATCCTTTACATCCATGCTTCACATCATACCATCTCCTCGATTCTCCACCTTTCATCCTCATCCTTTACATCCATGCTTCACATCATACCATCGCCTCGATTCTCCACCTTTCATCCTCATCCTTTACATCCATGTTTCACATCATACTCTCTCCTTGATTCTCCACCTTTCATCCTCATCCTTTACATCCATGCTTCACATCATACCATCTCCTCGATTCTCCTCCTTTCATCCTCATCCTTTACATCCATGCTTCACATCACACCATCTCCTCGATTCTCCACCTTTCATCCTCATCCTTTACATCCATGCTTCACATCCTACCATCTCCTCGATTCTCCACCTTTCATCCTCATCCTTTACATCCATGCTTCACATCATACCATCTCCTCGATTCTCCAGCTTTCATCCTCATCCTTTACATCCATGCTTCACATCTTACCATCTCCTCGATTCTGCACCTTTCATCCTCATCCTTTACATCCATGCTTCACATCATACCATCTCCTCGATTCTCCACCTTTCATCCTCATCCTTTACATCCATGCTTTACATCCTACCATCTCCTTTATTCTCCACCTTTCATCCTCATCCTTTACATCCATGCTTCACATCCTACCATCTCCTCGATTCTCTACCTTTCATCCTCATCCTTTACATCCATGCTTCACATCATACCATCTCCTCGATTCTCCACCTTTCATCCTCATCCTTTACATCCATGCTTCACATCATACCATCTCCTCGATTCTCCACCTTTCATCCTCATCCTTTACATCCATGCTTCACATCATACTATCTCCTCGATTCTCCACCTTTCATCCTCATCCTTTACATCCATACTTCACATCATACCATCTCCTCGATTCTCCAGCTTTCATCCTCATCCTTTACATCCATGCTTCACATCTTACCATCTCCTCGATTCTGCACCTTTCATCCTCATCCTTTACATCCATGCTTCACATCATACCATCTCCTCGATTCTCCACCTTTCATCCTCATCCTTTCATGGATCAGCTTGATATCTCTGTCCACCATTCTGGAATGTCCCATCCAACCTGGCACTAATAAGGTTTTGGGTTTGCAACGTTGAATAAACTCAAACGGAGTGACCCCACAAACGGGATGTGGGGTGCTCCTGTATTGAAAAACTCACCACAGTAATTCTTTTTGCCAGTTTCCACCCACCTGAACCGACAAATGAATTCCATCCATTAACGTCCTGTTAAAACTTTATTATACAGTATGACATATAGTCAACTTTAAATACTGTCCATGTCATTAGAAACATACAAAGTATGCACATCCAATAGAAATTGAGAAGTTAATCATCTTTAATATAGACTATGTTATGTTATGTTATTTGGCATTTATATAGCGCTCTATATATCATTGGTATGACCTCAAAGCGCTGGTAGGTTGAACGCCCTCGGGGACCGTAGTCCAGGTCAGTAGAGAGAGGAAGGTGTAGTAGGGTGCATGGGTGCACTAGTTATGTGTGCAGCTGATGTAATTGCCTGATGGTAGCTGCATCCTAGCGTTAGGTGTGGTGCTTTTGACATCAGTTGAGTGTGTGCAGTCTGGCGGGTGGACATCCAGACTGGTTCTGGCTGCGTTAGGCCTGAAGGACGCTTAAGTGGGCAGCTAGGATGGTTTGTCATGGGTTACAGCTGCGTTTTATTAGAGTGATGAGTTGTTGATGGGGTAGTTTTTGTATGTGAGCAGCTACGGCAAATTGATCGAGGGGTATAGCTACACTCTAATTTTGTGATGGTGTAGAGCTGAGAGTATGCACAACGGTATGCGGAGGGAGTGTTTGGTGGAGTTAGAATCTAAGGAGATTGTTATTCCGGATATCTGGCGTGGGTCGTTTGTAGCGAGTCACTAGGCGTATTCATTAGTGACATTACTCGCGATCACGTTGGGGCAATTAGTTGTCGCATGCTAGGTTAGTCGCTAGTGAATGATTGTGGTTGCTATTATGGAAAGAGCCATGTCTTTAGAGCTTTGCGGAACGTCATTTAATCTTAGGTGTGACAAATATGAGGGGGAAGCAAGTTCCACAGAGTTGGGGCCAAGGTTGAAAAGGTGGACCCGCCAATCTTGGCAAGTAGCAGCTGGAATTACAAGAAGGAGGGCAGTGCTTGATCTTAGGGTGCAAGATGGGAGGTAAGGTTTTAACTTCTCTTGTAGGTATAATGGGCCAGACTTGTGCACATCTCGGTGAGTGATGCATAAGGTCTTGAAAGTGGTTCTTCGTCCAACCGGGAGCCAGTGGAGGGTTCGGAGAGCAGGTGAGATGTGGTCTCTTTGACCCAGGGCAAGGAGCAGTTTTGCGGCAGCGTTTTGGGCACTTTGGAGTTTGCTGAGTTGGTATGCTCGGGCTCCTAGGTATAGGGAGTTGGCATAGTCAAGTCTCGACATCACAATAGACATAACTGTGGCAAGTCTGTTCAGGAAGGAGAGGTAAGGAAAGATGCATCTGGGAAGTTTGAGGTGGTAGTGACAGCATTTTAACATGTTGTTGATCTGACGGGAGAGGGTTAGGCCTGAGTCCATAGTGCAGCGTAGGTTTTTACTGTGTCGGGGTGGGAGAGCAGGTGGGCCGAGGGACGTGGGCCATGGGAGCGGATGGGATAGAAGGGCAATGTTGCTGCACAGCATGATTTCAGTTTTAGTTGGGTTTAAGAGGAGGTGGTTTATTGTCATCCATCGATCAATATCTCAAAGACAGGCTTCCCGGTCGGGGTGGGTGTTGGTGCCTGATTTGTATATTCTTAGTATGATTTGGGTAATAGGGGCAAAGTCGTCGGAGAACCAGGTTTCAGTGATGAAGATGAGGTCAGGCTTGTCAGAGGACAGGGGGTCAAAGATGCTGTGTCTGTTTCTTGCTACGGAGCGGGCATTAAAAAGGATAGAGTTGACTTTGTGAGGAGGTGAGGTCTTAGTGGAGGACAACGCAGTCGGAGCATGAGGAATGAGGGAGCTTGGAGGGAAGGTTGGTGGGGGTGGAATATTCAGGGTCGCTGAGACAAGTTGAGGTGAGTTGGGGGGAAGGGTGCCTGTGGAATTTGAGAGGCGGGAGAATGGGATATGTCGATGGGGGCTGTGGAGAGTAGGTGGGTGGAGGTGGATATGCGAGTGGTGTGGGGGGGGCCGAGGGAGGGGTGAGAGAGTGGTGAGAGGATCAGTAGGAATGAGGGGGTTTGGGCAGCTAGATTTTGGAGTTAGTCTGGAAGGTGATGGGGGTTCTGGAGTACAGGGAGAGAAGTCAAGAGAGACAGCGTGGAAACTGGGCGAGGGGAGTGTGAGTGGGTAGGGGAGGGAGAGGATGGGTTGAGGCAGAATTGGTGAGGAGTAGAGAGTCGAGGAAGTGGACCAGTCATGTTTTCTGCATTTTGTGGGTTTTGGTGCTATAGGGGTGTGAGAAAGTGTGGGGTGGAGGGGTACGGAGGAAGATGAGGCTACCGTTCTAGCGGGGGCGAGACGTGCTGCTTTCAGAAAGGGGAAGGGATATGAAGGGGGAGGTTTGTTGGCGGGGGTCGAGAAGGGGTAAAGGGTGGTGAAGGTGGCAGGGGAGGGTGGGCGAGAGGGTGGTGTGTTCTCCAGTGGGCTAAGGGGGTGGAACAGGGCGGTAGTGGGGAGTGGGTGGTGTTCCTTGGAGGGTGCAGGGGGGACCGTGGGATAGTGGGTGGATTCACGCTCTTTGGAGGGCGAGGGGGTTCCCCTGGCTTGGGAGTTCGATAGGGGGCGTGGTTTCTGGGCAAGGGGTATCCAGGTGTTCTCAATAGGTGTCAGAGGGAGGGTGGTAGTTGAAGAGTTAGGGTAGGAAGGGGATGGGGAATAGGCATTTGAGGGGGGAGGTGTTTGGCATGCCAGAGTGCCCCTCTGATTTTAGAGTTGGACGCAGGGTGGCGGTAGGAGGGAAGGCAGGGTGGCATCAGGTTGTATACAAGGAGAGGTGTCTTGGATTGTGATCAGGAGGGGGGAAAAAGAGGGGGGTCACAAAAGTGGGTGCTAGAGCACGTGCGATGGGCCGCGAGGGGTGATTGATGAGGGGGGTGGAATAAAACACAGTAATTTCTCAGTCAGAATAAGACACAGTAATCTCTCCGGCAGAGAGAAACACAGTAATATCTCAGGGTTTACCTTCTAGATATGACCCAGTATAAGACACAGTAATATGTTGGGCAGAGAGACACAGTAATATCTCGGGGAGAATGAAACAGTAATATCTCAGGGTTTACCTTCTAGGTATGACACAGTATAAGACGCAGTAATATGTTGGGCAGAGAGACACAGTAATATCTCGGGGAGAATGAAACAGTAATATCTCCGGGGGTACCTTCTATGTGAGAATCTGTTCAATGGGAGCAATGTTTAGGTGTATGGGGCAGGTAGAATAGAACACAGAAATGTCTCAGTCAGAATAAGACACAGTAATATCTCAGGCAGAGAGAAACACAGTAGTATATCCAGGGGTATCTTCTATATGTGACACAGTATAAAACACAGTTATATCTCAGGTAATTTCTAGGTGTGTGGGGCAGGCAAAATAAAACACAGTACTGGCTCAGGCAATTTCTAGGTGTGTGGGGCAGGCAGAATAAAACACAGCAATGTCTCAGTCAGAATATGTCACAGTAATATCTCAGGCAGAGAGACACAGTAATGTCTCAGGGAGAACGAACCAGTAATATCTCAGGGGGTACCTTCTAGATGTGAATCTGGTCAACTGGAGCAATTTCTACGTATGTGGGACAGGCAGAATAGAACACACTAATGTCTCAGGCAGAATAAGACACAGTAATATCTCTGGGAGACTGAAACACAGTAATATCTCGGGGGTACCATCTAGATGTGACACAGTATAGAACGCAGTAATATCCCAGGCAGATTAAAACACAGTAATGTCTCAGCGAGAATGAAGCACAGCAATATCTCGGGGTGACTTCTAGATGAGAATCTGGCAAACAGGAGCAATTTCTAGGTGTGTGGGACAGGCAGAATGAGGCACATCATCACAGGCAACATAGAACACAGTAATGTCTCACGGGGTGCTTTCTACAGGCGGATCTGGGCAATCCAGGTAGGTAATTAGTTACAGTACTGTCACAGTAGGTACCTCTAGGTGTGAATCAACGCAGGGATAGAGGGTTTGATAAAAGTCAGCATGAACAGTTTCTCAAAGTGTGGCGCAGGCCAGCATTCACAGCGTTTGGATTGTTTTCTGAAATGGCAGAGCTTCCACGGTACAGTAATTGCTCTACCCCTGCCTCAGCCACACCTACTTTGTTAGTCGTTGCTGGTTGACGGCTGGCAGCTGGCTTCCCCTGCTGACATCTGCAGACACGACATGGAGCCACCTCTGTTGGAGTCGCCCTTTGCCTTGGGCCCTAAACCGCACGGGCTGCACGGGCAGAGGGCTGCCCTGGAGAGGTCTTTTAATACCTGGCTGGAGAGCCAATCTGGGACGGTGGGCGGGCTGGGAGGTAGAGAGAAATCAGGAAGCTATGCACGGAGCGGAAAAGGAGGGAGATGCGAGCACAGAGGGGACTGGGGGCCGGAAAAAATATACAAATCACAATTTAGGGGGCAGTGGAGTATCGAGGAGCACAACACTAAACTTCTTTGCATTTGGTAAAAGTGGCGAGCGAGGGCTAACACAGGTTGCTAGACCTATTCAACACGGTTATTTCTACCAATCAGGGACGTGGGTGGGCTGGGAGGTGGGAGGTGGAGGGAAATCAGGAAGCTATGCACGGAGCGGAAAAGGAGGGAGATGCGAGCACAGAGGAGACTGGGGGGTGGAAAAAATATACAAATCACAATTTAGAGGGCAGTGGAGTATCGAGGAGCACAGCACTCACCTTCTTTGTTTTTGTTTAAGACAAAGCATCTCCCCACCCAGAGCTATATATGGATAGCTTCCTGTGGAGACAAGAAAGTGGGTGTGACAGGATAGGGAGGTTCCATCGAAGGAGAAGTCATCAAATTGTTTCCATCAAGTGTGGCTGCAAATGTATGTGGGGGCGGGTTAGGGTACTGCATGCTTGGCCTCGTGGCTCGACAAAGTCTGGAACAAGCTTGGCATGGAAAAACTTGCAGCTAATAGGAGAAACTCCCTTTTTACTTTTACGTTCAGAGAGACTTCAATAACCCTGACGTCAACTATGACTCGTTTGCCCTGTTAAATATGTTGTGGTTATGCATTAAGATACCTGAGACTACTCCCTGGGGGCGGGGTGAGGGAAATTACAGTTTATACAGTTTAAGATTCACATAGAACTGGGAGTGACATTTATAATAGAATGGACTGACTTCTTAAGTTATGTTGTCCTATACTGTGCACCGTTACCATTGGCATAGTCTCCAGGCGCTCACATGGCTCTGGAAGAAAGTGAATTGGGTTGGTTAGTGAAGAGAAAGTGAGTAGGATAGAGGTTGTGCATTTCTGTTGGTAGTTGTAGAAAACAGGAGGAACTAGCGTCTAGTACAGGTCTTCCTTATATGGGGCCTCATTACGACCCAGACGTTAACCATGGCGCTATTTGCACCATGGTTAATGCCGGAATCCGCCATGGTGAATGGCGGAATTACCGCCCCATTCCAAGGTTGGCGGGGCCGTAATTCCCCATTCACCATTGGCCCTTCCCCAGTCCAAGTTTTGCCCCATAGGGCTCAATGGGAATGGGGAAGGCGGTAATTACGGTACCGCAAACTGCGGTACCGTAATTACCTCGAAAGTCCCTTTGTGGGTTACTTTCTTACGCCTGGGAAAACCAGGCGTTAAGGTAGGTACCCGCAAAGGGACCTCGTAATCAGGCGGTAATGGATTACCAGTACCAGTACCCTTACCGGTACCGGTAATCCCTTAGCGCCAGGGTCGTAATGAGGCCCATGGTGAGTTAGGGTTATGTGCATTGGGCTATTTTGTTCGGGTGGGCAGCGTCCAGTAGATTGGGTGTTTGTGGGTGTTTGTTGCAGCAGTTAGTTTTGGGGTGGATGTGTGGGTTGTGTGTTTTAATGGTATTTCTTTGGTCCCCATTAGCAGTGTCCATTTGGTGTTGGTGATGGCGAGTTGAAAAGCCATGTTTTCAGTAGTTTTCTGAAGGTGAGGTATCCTTCTGTCAATCTTATTTCCTTTTGGTATTATGTTCCATAGATTAGCAATTAGATGCAAGAATGCCTATTTTTGTATGGTTTTCGATTTGGAGGTAGTCGCTTGATCTTAGGTCTCTTCCTGGTTCGTAGCGGTTGATCTTGACCCGGAAGAATTCAGCTCCTTGGCTGCGTAATAAAAATCCATAATTTCGTTAAGTAGATATCACTACTGCCAGACATGTACATTTCCCAAATGCCATTCCCATTGTTCTGTCCACATACACCCCACGCCTGTATATATCTGCACTTCATTTCTTTTAGCGCAATGCAGTCCACCAGCAAGTGTTTGACAGTCTCAATAGTATTGTCACCACACAATTGACCCTCTGCTATTCCAATGCGTTCTCCCAATATTTCATAGGCCAAAGCACACATTGGGCCTCATTCCGAGTACGGCGCTAACCAATGGCGCTATTAACGCCTTGGTTGACGCCGTACCCGGACCGGCAGCGCCTTGGTGGTTGGCGGAATTACCGCCCCATTCCAAGGTTGGCGGGGCGGTAATTCCCCAATCCCCATTTACCCTTCCCCATTCCCATTCCTGCCCCATAGGGCATAATGGGAGTGGGGAAGGCGTCAATTACGCCACCGTAAATTACGGTGGCGTAATTAACATCAAGGTCCCTTAGCGCCATGGTATTTAACGCCTGCTAAAAGCAGGTGTTAAAAGCACCATGGCGCTAAGGGAACTCGGAGTATGGCGGTAAGGGATTACCGCCACCGCTCTCGTTAGCGGTGGCCGCTATCCCTTAGCGCCATACTCGGAATGAGGCCCATTATTTTGATTCTAATATTTGTCCATATTACATGGTTCCCCAAAAGGTGTTTGACATACGAGGGAACACCCACACTCCTTAGGTAATATGCGACATATGATTCAGCACTAGCTTCACTCGCTGGATCGACTAGATTTTGTCCTCCGTCACATCCTGCAAGAACATTTTGCATCTTATTCTTGAGCCCACTATATGAGACAGACAAGTTGTTACCAGTAGACCCATTAGTCCACTGCGTTGCATGCTCGAATAAACAGTGTATATTGCTAGTTGTCATGAATGCACCGTTACTAATCAATGCATCCCTAAGTGACCATCGCAAACTGCCCGTACTAGCGTTCATAATTCTCCCATACATACAAAGTCTACATAGATAGATTTTGGCTGTGATACTAATGATGTCATATTCCAGGAGTATATATTCAGCTGGAATGTTCTTACTTAGTCGCAGGAACCTACGGAGGATACATCGTTCCAGCATTGCATGTTTAGGTACCATCCTTGGCCCCCGAAACTCTATCCCATAGAGTATAATAGGAACAATCTTAATATAATATAGCTTAAGGATGATTCACATCGAATAGCCTCCTGTCTAAAGATTTAATGGCACCAGTAACCTGTGCAGTCCTAACCTGGACATATTGTAAATTCAATTTGCCATCCGACCTAGAATCGACTTTCACACCTGGATATTTGTAGGAGTTGACAATCTCAATGCGGTTGCCATTTGAAGTCCAGTTACGCACCTCTCGGCCTTTCACAGAGTGGTTTTTGGGTGAAAACACCATGATTTTAGTTTGACTGGTATTGATCTTTAGGGAGTTAATCATTGCATACTTTTGTAAATGGTCCAGGAGGGCCTGCAATCCCTTAGGAGTTAAATCCAGCTTTGCCAAATCATCAGCGTATGCAAGCCACTGAACACCAGTGCTGCCCAACCTAGGCGGTATAGAGCTATAATTCATAATCCCCTGTCCCAAGTCGGCTAGATGAAGGTTGAACTGTGTGGGAGCTAGGAGGCAGCCTCGCTTTAGTCCACAGAAAGTATTGCTCCATTTACTCATTCCCCCAGCATGCATCATTCTCATACTGAAGAGCAATGATCATACTAAGTAGGCCCCATGTAAGGCTCTATTCTATCAGCTTCTTCCACAGCCAACCCCAATCAACAGTGTCAAAAGCCACACTGTTATCAACAAAGCTATATAGACTGGTAACTTCCTAATGAACCGGGAAAAGAGGTGTGTCTCCTGGCTCCATGTTTATAGACCTGGGGTGATTTGCTTTCCCTCTGGTCTAAGCCCAGGGAAGCCAAATAGGTGTTACAGTGGGAACTGTGTGTGTGTCTTATCTGGTCCTCCTCGTTGTCTGGTTTTATTGTGTTACGATGTTTCCATCTCCCTCTTAGATTTGCCACCAGGGTGTCCATATATCCTACAAAGGCTTCCAGGACTTCCTCCTCTTCGCCTGCTGTCCCTTTGGAATACTAGCGTCTCACCTGGGGCACTCCCCCCGACAGCAACCCCAAGCTCCCCTGCTCAGATGATCCACCCTCGCTCGTCCACCCCCAGGGTTGGGTTGCAAAAGTGATGGCCCTCCCCCAGCCACCTGACTAGAGGATTCTCAGGGTCCACATGGGAGAATGCCCCTATGTTTCTCACACAGCCCCTTGTCAGCCGCGCCAGGGCCGCTCCTGAACCTTATTTGATTCATTGGAATGTTATTTTCCAGAATTCAGTTGTTTCATTCCCCAAGCAAAACTTAAGAGAACATTTTTGCAGGGGCATCGAGCTTTGTCAATAGCCTGTAATTTCTTGTAGATGGGACCCACAATGCTTTCTTTCCAAGTGGTCGGGATTTGCTGAGTGAACAGACCATGCAATGCTCCTGCCCAGACCCCTAGATTGTTTTTGATTAACTGATTACAATGACCATCAGGGCCTGTTTCTCTAGATGTTTTACCGCAACAACAAAACAAACCAAACATAGCCTTGAACAATAGCACATGAAGGCTACCCACCGAAAAACACACCTAAGCCCGGTCAATGGTGTTTACCGAACTGAAGCTTCCTACAGCACATCAGAGCTCTCTTGCTCTTTCTCCCGCTCATTCCTACTAACTTTGCCTACCCTCTTGCTTTTCAGAA
This sequence comes from Ambystoma mexicanum, assembly GCF_040938575.1. NCBI lineage: Eukaryota > Metazoa > Chordata > Amphibia > Caudata > Ambystomatidae > Ambystoma > Ambystoma mexicanum. The sequence continues at coordinate 1,308,377,385 of NC_090928.1, forward strand.
ACTGCCAGAGCACTAGGGGACCACTCGAGTGGTGACAGTGCGCCGTATCAATATAATTTAACGTAAGACATACCTATGATTGTAATAATGTCTGACTGTTCAAGACAGTATTCCCAGCGCACTTCAGTGCCATCTTCCTTACAGACAGCGGGAGTGGAAATGATGCCGAGAGTAGCCTCAATGTGCCTTATCCAATCCACTTCTAGGACATCACAAACCACTGGGCATATTTCTTTATGCGCATTAATAATGCTCCGGAAGGTCTTAACGTCATTGTCAATATACCAGTTTACGCCGCTTCTTGCATTCCAAATCTTGCTTATACTATTTTAGCCACTGTCTATATTGCTTACGATATTTGCGTACTAGTTGAGCATATTCCCTTGACTTTAAACCCCTTAGTTCCGCTCTAAGTTGTCTCTTTCTATCCCCAAGAGTGATGTCAAATCTGTGTCGATGGTTAGTTCATAACCTATTAGCCCTGATATTAAGGAGTCTTTTCTTATTTCCCCAAATACTAGAGCTAATAGTTCTCGCACAGCTTTGATATCTCGCTATTCCTTGATTAGCCATTTATTTAGTCATAGGCTATATTGCCATATCAGCTGCTACTTGGAGATTATTAGTGGTCCAAATGATGCGATTATTCTGCAGATTAGTAGCAAGCGCACCCGTCTCCCGCCTTTTGAATAGGGGCATCATCCAATTTAAAGCACAGATAAGTGGGTGATGATTGCTTTCTTCTCTTTGTGATACACACATGTATACGTCTAATGTTGATACTATAGTGAAAAAGACATGGGCCTCAGTACAAGTGCGGCGCTAAGGGGTTAATGGTGCCGGTAAAGGTCCCGTTGCTAGCATGGTCCCCATTCCCATTGAGCTCTATGGGGGCTCGGATGGGAATGGGGATGGGTTCTCTGAATGGGGAAATACCAGGTCCTCCAAGGTTGGAATTACCCGGTATTTCCCCATTCAGGGATCCCGGACCCGGTAAGCGGTATGGGGGTAGCCATGGGGCTAATAGCGCCATGGCTACCTCCAACCTCGTAATGACCCAACTAGTATGTAATGCTGGAACTAAGGACAGAAGACCAAGTAAATTATGGTGGAGAATCAGAAGGCCAATTTCCATTTGCCATAGTAAGGCCCAATGACCTAGCATTAACCTAGCCCAACTCTCGCCTCGTTTGCAACCAATTTCCAATCTCCCATTGGTGCGTGGAGATGAACATGATGTTAATCCTGTTTCTACCGCCATTAAATCCCTGGGGATTCTAGCGTTATAGTCTCCACATACAACAGTGGTTGCTACTCCCAAATTGGTGGTGAGAAGGATTTCCAGTTCTCTGATGATTTCATAATGCTCTCTTTTGGTTGGGGGATCATAGATGGTAATAATCAATATCTCTTGGCAAACTCTGCCACCTTCTTTCTCACCTTGCATTCGTGTCTTCTCCGCCAGGAGATAATTTGAATTTGTTTCAACCTTGATTAGTTGTAAAGGATATTTGGCTCCCAATGCCAAACCTTCTTTAGGCCTTCCACTTGGACCCTGGATTGTCTTTTTAATTATGCATCTCCATCCATCTATAATTAAAGGGACAACTTACCAGGACTCTTGTAGGGCAACAATATGAAACACATCAATTGATTCCAATAGACCCCTCCTTGTGCAAATAGATATGTTGACCCCTTAGTGTTCCATGATAATAACAAGGGTAGCATATGGAGAAGCTGGTTAGGTCTGTTGTGTCCACTTCTCCTCCTTCCAGCTGTACAGCAAGACTCTCATAAGGATGGATTTCTGGTGGCAGGGAATTGAAAGGTCTATTGAATTGAGGATTAAGGAGTGTGAACAGTGTAAAAACAGTGATAAGGTGTTGGAAACGAGAAATCCCCCTCATGGTTTTACCACAGGTGCCCAGGGTGCCGTGGTATACTATTACCATGGATCTGTTGGGGGTGTTGAATTTTTGAGATGTCAAAGACTCCTATGTGGTTATTGTCATGGACTTGCCTACAAAATGGCCCGAAGAGGGAGTAATTAAGTATATCACGTCAATTAATGTGATCAGGTTTCTTGAGGGTATTTTCTGGAGCGAAGATTGGCTGGCGGTGTCGATCAGTGACAGTGGTCCACAGTTTGTTTCCAAAGAGTTTTAAGGTTGGGTAGAGAAGAATGATATTAAACATACGAGAACGGCCCTGTACCATCCACATAGTAATGGTTGTGTTGAATGCTTTAACAGAATGGATGGAATTGGTTTGTCGGTTCAGGCGAGTGGAGACTGGCAAAAATGACTGTGGAGAGTTTCAATACAAGAGCACCTCACATCCCGTTAGTGGGGTCACTCCGTTTGGGTTCATGCAAAGTCGCAAACCCAACACCTAGTTAGTGCCAGGTTGGATGGGACATTCCAAAATTGTGGACAGAGATATCAAGCTAATCTATGAAAGGATAAGGATGAAAGCTGAAGAATCGAGGAAATGGTATGATGTGAAGCATGGATTTAAATTTGTGAATGTGAGGAGAGGTGATGAAGTCAAAATCAAGCTTCCCAGATGGAGCAGGAGAATCAATCACAAATACTCCTGTGTCAAAACAGTGTTGAGGATTATGGGAATGCGGTACAGCTGGAAGCTGGAAGGAGGGGAAGTGTAGAATATCGAGCGGGTGGCTAAAAAGTTCAAGATACGCTCCTTGGACACAATGGACCTAACAAGCTTCTCGATGTGCTTGCCGTTCTGCTCTGGTGTTATCACCTGTTTGTTATTTCACAAGTTAACACTTGTTTGTTAGCTCATAGTGTAGGGAAGGCGTGGTATCACAAGTATGACACTGACACAATGGATACAATTTATAAAACCTTCATTGAAAATGTTGGGGTCGGAGAAACTCCCATTTTGCCCTATAACTAAGATGGGAGTAGTCTTGACCATCAAACGATAAACAAAACAGTCCTAGTGGAATCTGTCAAGTCAAGATGGCCTTTACTAACAAAATTCTAATGTCTTCCCTATCTCTTGTACAAAAAGTGTAAAAAGGAGAAATGTATGCAAAGGAAAAATCAGTGTTAAAAAATAATAAAGGTAGTTGAACCAACTCTCCTCCTCCCATTAAACCTCATCGAGTAAGGCTGTCCTTGTAGGCAGGATGACACGCTCTGGCTCGGTATCTAACACTAAGCAGTTCCAAACCCCCCTCTGCAGGCTCAGACCTTACAGCACACAGTTCACGTAGGCCGCCCTCTGTTGGTCTCAGACCTCTCAAATCACAGTTCAACACAAACTTACCGGGGGGCTCCCTTAGCAAAGCTTGTAGTACTTCGGGTCTCCCTCAGTCGGGCTCGGACTCCTTTCGAATGTGCGTGGCTTTCTTTAATGTACCTTTCACTGAGGTTTTCGAATGGGCTACTTCCTTTCGCCTGACCACACCGTTACTTAGTATCGCAGATCTCACAGCTGCCTTTTACTTCAAAGTTCATTCACAGGTTTGCCTTTCTTTGCATCTCATCCACATGCGTGCAGCCTTTACTTGTAATATAATGTTGCTTTTACACACACTGGTCTCTCAGGTTGCTTGCCAACTCACCGGCTGTGTGCGCTTCTTTCTTGTTTTGCTATTTCCAATTCACGAGTCAAGGTTAGTTGCACAGGTTTGTCCTCGCCTCCCTAATGCTACCGTTCACCCAAGAGGGTCGCTGGCATCCTTGAAAACACAATGGAATCTTCACTTGTGGAATCTGTTTGTCTCCACGTGTATTTCACTGTCTGTCAGAGGCAACGACCTCCAGTAGGGAACCCTTGGGGTTTTCAGCGCACTGCTCTCGTCCCTTGCTCTGTTGCTCTGCTCCAGTGGGTGTGCCTTTGTCCCAGAAGTTCTGCACATACTCGTGTCCTGCCTAGGCTCAGAGTGTGTGTATAGGTGTTGCCATTTATTTGTGTGAGAAGAGCGAACTGGTATTAGGTGTATGCACTTAGTGTAAAGTGCCTGACTTTGCCTGACCCGAGAAACGGGACATGTCCAGTACGATGTTAGAGAGCTAGTCTGGTTCCTCTGTCAGCCTCTCGGCCCAGTATTTGTATAAAAAGGGGGGGGGGTGGTACTTTGGAAAACCCTACAAAATAGGATGGGGTAGACTTAACAAAAAAGGGGGGAATACCGCGTCTCACCATTTGCTGTCTCACACCCACTCCCCGAAGACCCCTCACACAGGTGATCTTCCCGCACTGGGCCACCCCCAGGGTCTGGATCCAAAGGTGATGGCCGTGCCCTGGCCACCTAAGACAGAGATCCTCTGGGACTAGCACATGAGACACCCTCTGGTTTCTCACAATAGGTCCATTTCAAGATCGCTTCCTCCTTTGATTGTTTGGAAGGGAAGGAGGTGTGATGTAGTGACATCTTAGAACTCTACATTGGGATGGAATGTTACCTTTGGAACTGTAGTCAGTTATAGGCTGATCAAGGGAGTGTGATAAATAAAGTATGTTCACTTACATGTGATGGTGTTGTGCCAATTTATTATATAATTAATATGGGATGAACCCTCATTGGGGAGGGCGGAATGCTTTGTCTTGCCCATTGGCTTCAGAAAACCTCATGCACTGCTCTCAATGAATTTGTCCTTCAAAGGGTGCATCCCTACCAGCTCTCCCCGCAGATCACATTCCATTCCTACAACATTCAGTCCCTGCAGCTGGCATTTATCTGTGCACTGCGGGTGCCTCTGACCTCGGCTTCTCTCCTGGGGAAAGGGGATTTGTTTGTGATCTAAGCTACACAGAGCTGCACCTCCAGCCTGCATTCTATTCTATCCAGAGTGTACCAGGCTTTAACTTGATATATAACAATACTTCTGCCATGTTAACACGCTGGCCTCGCTACTACCACAGTACCTGTCTGACCCCATCTTCCACGTATTTCACCTCTTCCCACTCACCATCTCACTTTGGGCCATAACTTTGAATACATCATCGAAACACAGGTCCTATAATACTGCCCTATCTATAACCTCTGAAAACACAACGTTACTACAATTGTTGGTCTTTCTGTGTTGCTATATGTTATTATCTAGTGTGTGTCAAACCTAACTACATACAATACATGTGCATTCTACTGTGCAAACCTCAGGCTGCTCCCATGATAATACGTGCTCGTAGGTTTTCTTCAACATTCACCTTTTTGCCTGCCTGGGATGCTGTACGTGCATCCCAATATCCCTCCCATCCCCCTTTAGTTAATACACCATTAACTATCCCTGCTGCCTCCTTCCTTTTATAATCATCATCCTTGGGTACCCATGCCCTACACACATGATGTAAACTCCCCCAGCGCCCTTTTGGCATACTCTTCCGAGGTGCCAGTCATAAAACAACGCCCTCCATCTTCTGCATCATCCCAGCACTCCTCATAGTTCTCTGGGTCTGTTAGGGGTGTGGTCAAAATCCCTGGAGGTTCCAGAGCCTGCTCTATTTTCACCATCATTGGTCTTACAACCCTATCCTATCTATCAGTCGGGGTGCACTTGTGTTTTGTGAGAGGAGGAGCTCTACCCGCCCTTAGTGACACCATCATCATGGCGCTCTTTGGCAACATCTTCGTGCAGTACCTCCGTATCATCTGACACGACCAAAAAAGCATGAGAAAAAAAACATGATGAGACCAGCATTTTTATGGCTATTTCTAACCAAGAGGGAGCCTATGAGAACATTGAATCAAACCAATCGTCGGTGCTCACACCACCTCTATTTCTCCATTCCAATCCCCAAACTGTGCAAGGCCCCTATTGCATTGGACAAGGACCCATTACCCGCATCATTTGGGGGATATACATTTATCTATCTATCTATCTATCTGCTCTTTCCTATAGCACCACTAAACCATAGGCTTCAGGGCGCTCACAAAGAAAAACATAGAAAGACAATAAAAGGGGAGAAAATGTACACAGAAAATGGGTGAGCCATAGAAGATGAAGCATGCAGCAAGACAGACCAATTTTCTTGCATACGCCCCCCTTTCCTTAGCAGTGAGCAAATCCAGAATGTATCTGTTCTGGAGGGTCATACACCTGATTGCCCGTAAATCAGTCTGTATCCAATTAAGACCTTGCTCTGTCTGGTTCGCCATCTGAAGTATCTCCCACCTAGTGGTATGCAGCCACTTAGCATTTAATGCAGTCTGGATACCTGGCACTAGGAGGGAGGTAAAGAAAATCTCAGTTTTAGTAAATAATTGGTATTGATCCGGGATCACCTTTAGTTTATTGGAGCAGTCTTTGGACAGGTAGTTTGATTTCTTTGATGACAAAGTCTTAGTGAACGACTGGCATGCGTATTGGGTGGGGGTTTAGTTGGTTTTGGGACCAGCACATTTATAACTGACAGATGTCAACTGCTGAGAGCAGTGTGGTCTATGAACATATGCCCCTCTATGATGGTGGCAGGTGTAGGTATGTGTATTGTCCACACACCAGGTACAAATCCATCAATGTCACTGTACCTTCAATCAGGTCATGGATGAACAGTGTCTTATTACAATGGCTGTTTGTTCCTTTAGATATCGTAGCCATTTTCTCAGAAGCAAAAGGAATACCCTCCTGGGATCTGTACTTTTGCTAGTGTTTTGCGTAACTTAATCCATGTCAATTTTGGAACACAGTTAACCCATGTTCTGCCACAGTTTTCGATTTCTTTGTGCCACTACATCTTCCCGGAAACCCCACAAAGCCCACTGCTGCAAGGGTCTCTGCCCTGCCACCCATCTATTGTTGGAAAACAATGCTCCTTCCATCTTCAGTCATGGTCCTAAGTTACAACAGGCTTGTTCTTTCTTCTTGGCACATTCTGCATCAACTGTGTCCATTATTACCTCTTGGACAGTGTGCCGTTGGAAACAACTTTGGGCCTCATCACAAGTTGGGTGGTGTAGTAGAAATGTGGCGGTAATATTGTTACTGCCGCATTACTGTACTACCCAATCATGAGTTTGGGAGAAAGTTGGAGGATTCACCTCCAGCTTTCAGCTGGAGGTGAATGTGCTGACTGTCCACCCATTTCAGCCCAATTCCCGCTGCACAATTACTGCCATGATAATTGCACTAAAAATGCCCCATCGAGTCCTAAGAACTAAACAAAACTGGAGACTTACACCGCCATCGTCACCTGTAATACAGCGGTAATACGGCCGGACCATTTATTTATTTATTTTGTTTATTTCTTTGCATTTATAAAGCGCTCACACAGCCCACGCACATCGAGGCGCTGTTACAAGGAAATGTCTTAGTTGCAGAACATAAATTCATAATCTTTAGGTAAGAGGCTTGGTTACATTGGCCCTTACCTAAGTTACAGTATGCATGAATGGCTACGTTGTTGGTTACATAGGGTAGCAAGGTTACATGTTGAGTTGCAGTCATGCAACGGATACAATTGTTTGGTTAAGTACACCCAAGTCAATAGGATATGTTTGTTATACATTGAGCAAGTATCAGTGTGGGGTAGGGCCTTAACAGTTGGGTGGGCAGTTTAGGCAAACAATCTACTTTTGATTGCCTTGTGGAAGGAGAGACGAGAGTGTTCAACTCTGATGGCCCGAGGTTGGGAGTTCCAGTGCCTGGAGGCAATGAAGGGGAAGATCGCGCCACCGCCTCTGACACGTTGATTCTTGGAACAGGCAGTAGATTGGCATATGGTGTTCTTATGGGTCTTGTGGCAGGAGGTAGGATGACTCTGTGAGAGAGGTATGGAGGTGCAGTGTGATGGATGCATTTATGCGTGATGGCGAGCGTTTTGAACAGGATGCGCTGCCGGATAGGCAACCAGGAGCCGTGCGCTTCTGGTGGAAGTAGCTGGGAGAGGTGTGGCGGTTGCTTTTTGGAACTTAGTTGTAGAGAAGGCGAAGAGGATGAGGTGGTGGTCTGTCCATGGTAGGGGAGAGTTGGCTGTGACAACTGGTGGGCATTTGTGGTGAGCTATCCAATCTATAGTGCGGCCCTTGTTGTGGGTAGGTTTAGAAATGGAGTGTGAGAAGCCTAGTGTTTGCAATGCTTTTGCTAGGTTTTAGCTGGGTTGTTGTTAGGGTCATGTAGCCCTAGTTTGAAATCACCTGCTAGAATAACCTTGGAGGAGGTTTTAAGGTTATCTGATACGAGGTGTGTGATGATGGACTGGAAGTCGGTTAGTGGGCCAGGTGGGCAGTAGCCCATGTGCATAGTGATGGTACAGTTATGTGAGGAAGTGATTTTGTGATTGGAGATCGTAGTTGCATTTGTTAGAATGGTCAATCTTTCTAATGGCTATTGAGTCTTTGGCTATGAGTGCAACCCCTCCTCCCTTGTTGAGAGGGCGGTCCTGGTGAAGGATGGTATAGCCTTTGGGGAGTGCTAGAGCAAGGGCAGGGCCAGATGCTTCATGCAGCCAGGTTTAAGTAATGGCACATACGTCCAGGTTGTGGGTAGTGATCATGTCATGTATGTCTGCTGCTTGTGCTGGGAGGGAGCATGCATTGATGATGGCACAGTTGAGGGAGGGGTTATGAAGGGATGGAGATGAGGGGATATGGTTGGGGGCAGTGTTGGAGGAGCTGGTGCAGGGTGGTGTGGGGTTTTGCACAGTAGGGAGAGTGTTATTTGAGTTTGCGGCGGTGTCATTATGGTTGGCATGGGTAGGGTGGTAACATTAATTGCACTGTGTAGTATTCTGGCGTATTTACTGCCGGGATACCGCCCAACTTGTGAAGAGGCCCTTAGTACTCTGCACAGGGCCAAGTGTACCACACACTGGGCTATAAGAGGCAGCATTTCTTGAGGTATAAACAACTTGGGCACCTGTCGCGTGAGGTATCGGAGAACATACTATTAGAAGTCAGGAATAAAAGCTGGTCACAACTTTGTCATATTTTTGGTTAGTTACTTTTATTCCACTTAAATGGGTTGGAAAAATGCCTCGCTGACCCTATTCTAAAGAGGAGTTTCCCTAACTAAAAACTAAGGATCTGTCTTTGTCAGGATAGCCTAAATCAAAAGCCGTCCTCGTGTCCAAACGTTCTATCTTGACCCTCACATTAAAACAAAATAATAAAGTGAAAAGGCAAATATCTTTAACCTGGTAGTTGCAAAAAGGTCTCTTAAATAAAAATATAGTAGCTCCAACGTATGTTCTCTAAGACCTTAGACAGGGTGCCCCCTCCCCTGGATTCTTTACTGATGTCACAAATTTCTCTGGGGCTAACAGTGCTCTGTGTCTTTTCTTGGCCCACAACAATCCTGCTAGACGAAAACTGTTCAACCTTGTAATTCTGCTTTAACAAAATTTCCTTCTTTCAACACACTTTCCTTCTGGTTTAACAATCACTGTTTCTACTTGACACTCCTAGTAGGTTTGCAATTTACCTGGTATACTGCCCTGCCAGGACTCTGTATGCACTTGCATCTGCCTGGTGTACTCTCCTGCCAGGACTTCTCTTCCTGTACGTTCAAATGCCTGGTGTATGCTAGCCAGGTCTTCTTATATTTTACAGTTACTCTTTCTTTTCTTGGTATATCTACTTGTTTCACAGCCCCTTTAAGCTTTCCAGTACATTTGCATTCACTTCTTATTGGGATTCGGGCCGGCACTCTGCCCTTTTCAATTCCCAAATATTCTTCTTATTTGTTCACTTTCCTTAACTTCAAAATGTTAAAATTAACTTTGGTGCAGTCACTGAAACACCCGGGGTCCCCACTCTGCTTGGGCTGACTCACCAGTTCTGTGTAGCATCTTTGGATTTGCTTGCGCTTGTGCAGCGTACCTTTGCCGCTTGCTTCCCACTCTGGGTGGCTCTGATGTCTCTCCAGCTTCTCTCGCTGCTCCGCTCCTGCATGCCGGCTTCTCTTTGGCTCCCGGTAAGGACCACACCGCTTCTCTTGGCTGACAGAACCCAGAAATCTGCGCACCTTGGCATGGCACACCTTGTTCGCACCACCTCACTTTCCTTCTTGGCTGACACGCTTCTTTGCTCTGTCACACTGGCTCTCGCCTCCAGCTACTGTGCACCGCCTCATGCTTTCAGCTTCTGCACACCGTCTAGTGCCTCCACCCTCCGTCCTTCTTCAATAGAGATGTCCTGTCTTCTCCTGAGCTTTCTCTCATAGTACGGTTAACCTTTTTTAAAGGTCCCACACACAGGTGTTTCCATCCAACAACTAGCACACTCATCAAGTCTGACCCTCCTGCTGCTCTGCATCAATTCCTTCATCCTCCTCGTCTCAGTACTTAGGCGGTTGTGGGAATTGAAGTCCATTGATGGTTTCTGAGACATAATACTAAGGCCCTCATTACAACCCAGGCGTTAAGGCGTTAACGGCGCCGTAAAAGCTGGCGGCGCCGTTAAACCCTTAACGCCTGATTACGAGGTCCCTTTGCGGGTGGCACTTTAATGCCTGCTTTTAGCAGGCATTAAAAAAACCAACCCGCAAAGGGACCTAGGAGCTAATTACGGCACCGTAATTTACGGTGCCGTAATTAGCGCCTTCCCCAGTCCCATTGAGCCCTATGGGGCAAAAATGGGAATGGGGAAGGGCCATGGTGGCATGGGGAATTACCGCCCCGCCAACCTCGGAATGGGGCGGTAATTCCCCATTCCACCATGGCGGAGTCGGTAAGTTACCGGCATGGACCATGGTGCTATTAGCACCATGGTCCAACGCCTGGTTCGTAATGAGGGCCTAAGAGTCTTTCTCAATAATTCCATGTTGAAGGTGTGAGAAACCTGAAGGTGTCTCCCTAGCTAGTCCCTGGGGATCTGTCATCTAGGTGGCCAGGACACGGCCATTGCTATTGCATCCAGTTCCTGGGGGTGGACCAGTGAGGGTGGATCATCTGGATGCAGGGTCCTCGGGGAATGAGAGTGAGAGTGGGACACCGACGGGTGAAGCGCGGTATCCCCCTTCCTTTTACACCTTTTCCCCATCCTCTCACGGAGGACATTCCAAACCACGGCCCCCCTTTTCTAACTCTAACTCTTTCGCAGAACTCAACGGACAACAGACTTATACCAGAGACGTTTACCTGACATGTCCCAATACAAGGGTCAGGCAAAGTCAGGCAATTGATCAGAATTACACACACCTGACGGCCGACAGGAGCCAGAGAGCACAGTACGAGAAAGGCAAGTACAGCAGACAGCACGACGAGACCACTACTCCGCAGCAGTTCAAAAGAAGGAAGCAGCAGGAATCGAGAGGGTGGCGAGGAGAGAATTGACTTTGCCCTTTTCATCCCAGGGCTGCGTAACCTTCGTGGAAGAGAGCCTAAGGCTGCAAACAAAAGCACAAGTGTCCTGCAGCAGATGTCAACGGTACACAAGGCAAACCTATGCCGATAAGCAGGAGCGAGGGAAGTTCCCGTGCCCGTGGTACCGGCCTTGGAATTTACAATGGATATATTTGGATATATTTGTGGTTCGGCCAGTCTGAAATATAAATGGAATAAACGCTTTTACATCAGATACATACAGATTCCGACACAGAGGTTTTCACAATTGCAACCATTTATTACGAATAACACTATAGTGGGTGAGCAAAGAAAGATTACAATGACGGAGAAAAAACATAAGTCATTGCACTCCGCAGTTGCTGACAATTTTCAAAACAGAATGATCATGTTTATATAGCTAGATACTAGACATCACTCCCACACTATACGTGCCTAGACATCTCGTGGCAGATCAATCACCCCTCCGTCACTTCTGTGGTAGTTTCCCAGAATGGGTCAGAACGGTATATGCAGAGAGTAAAAAGGCAGTCGTTTGTCATAATATATCACATCTCATGTTACTGAAAGCAAATGCTATTTGTAAAATGAGGAAGGAAAGCGAGCAGCGCAAACGTTTACTGTGTACAAAGGTTTTAGAACATGAGCAGAAAAGGGAAGTTTTTGCCGGTCTCGTTTTATTAATAAAATGGTTTTACTGTAAATTCTCATTAATGTCAGCAGAATTTTCTCACATCTGGGATGAGCTGATGTACTTTAAACATGCATATCTCGGTGAGAGGTCAGGCTGTTTATCTTGAATTCCAGCGAGCGTGAGCAAGTTTATGCATTGTGCAGTTTTAAGCAGGGACCTCTAACGTGAGGCCTAATGTTTTAGCTTTGTGTGTTAAAGCAAGGAGGCCTAATCTTTTAAATGGTGTTTGTGATTGGCCCTTAGCAGGTTATGTTTTGTAGCAGGTTCTCCTTTAAATCATATTGTTATGAACTGATTAACAGATAAAATGGACATTTCCACAGATGGCCCTTTTGTTAATCAGCTCAACAATATTGCTACACTAAAGTTACAGAACCACCTCATATGTCTCCTCATCCTGGACAGCTGTCTGTGAAACATACTCAGTGACATCACTAGAAAAGGGATCAAGAGGTAAAGAGGTGCAAGGTGAAGGCCGAGGGGGCAAAGAAGGTCTTCCTATGCCTATTTCAGTAATCTCAATCTGCATCAGTTCCTGTATAGCGACATCCTGCATCATCAGTGCCACTCCTCTGGCACCACGAAAAGGCAGCATCCCAGGATTATTAGTATCCCTGTAAGCAGTACCATTCCTATCTTCCAACCCCATAGGCTAAAGAAACCCCAAATGGAATGTAAAATGTCCCATGATCCAGTTTCTACGTGAACCTGGGAACCAATCCCACGGAGCCTTTTATGGACTCACGCACAGAGGTGGAAGCATCAGGTCCATAGGAACAGCAGCTATACCCTATAATTTTGCACGTACCACCGCTCTCAGCCAAAATCATGTCTAGCACCATCCTGGCTGAAGGGCCACTAGCCTAATAGCTTTCATTTCAATAGTTGTGTTTTCTAAAGCATCTGCTGTCTCAGAGATTGTGGCCTCCAAGAGTCTAGCTAACCTCCTAATATCACGGGAAATAATAGCGGGGCCAAACCAGGGAATAAAAGCTTTCATAAAGTCACCGGCTATGTCTGCTGCAGTATATCCTTGGTTCACCACACCCCTTCTGGAGCGTGGTAGGGGCTTAATGACAGGTTGTGGAACATCTTTGTTGCGTTTAACAGATATGGCAGGTAATACAAATCCTAGATGGCAACATCCTGACCAGCCCTTGGGAAGCCATGTGTGCGCATTACTACCACAGATAAAGTAAATAGAATCCCCCACATACAAAGGGGCATCCATAGAAGGATGTAGGTCAGACATGTGGTAGGTCATGTTACAATCTAGGCTATATCCCATATCATAGGCCCCAGAAGCTTCTATACAGATACTACCTTGGAGATCTAGGTTTCTTAATTTAAGGAATGCAATCGGGTTTGTGGCAGGGGAGTTCACACGAAATTTATCAGGAGAATATAGTTCATTATCAGGAAAGGGTGAAAAATAAGATGAAAAAGGAAAAGTAGCATTGGGCATAGTTACCAGATCACATCGGCCCCTTTTAAGGACATCCTTATCAAAATCAGAGTAAGCGCTTTTGTGATTCAGAGCAGTACCACGCTTGGTGCTAAACCCTAAAGACAATTGTCTGAGGGCAAGCACTATCTCAATACGTGGGAATACTAAATAAAGCGCATAGCAGGAAGGCAGAAAAGGTAAAGGTACCTGTAGCAGGGGCATTCCTTCCCCCACATAGGCAGGTAGCTGCAAGCAGATCCAGCAATCAGAATTCTTCACAATATCATGAGTGTGATGAAGCAGGGAGATAAAAGCATTCTCTCTTATTTGTTCCTTATGATATAATTCTTCCGGTGAAGGGACAGATATAGGTATAGGCTTAGCAAAATATGGGGTTTTGAGCATTTTGTCTAGGAAAAAAAATAAACTGAATAGGAAAACACTCAGCAGTAGTAGAAATGACAGAACCTTTGGTCTGGAGCGATAGCAAGGTCTGGATTCAGGAGTAGGTGTGTCATAGATACTGTTTGGCATTATGAGAGAGTTTCTTAAAGGAAATACTCTAACAGGCTGAGGCAAGACAAGGGTTATAGGAGTTTCGGGAGTGTTCAAATGCCTCACCCCAAAGACAGTTTGTTAAAGATGCCGGTATTCACCGCCCTGGACAATCCGGAGAGAAGGCAGCAAAGTCAATTCAAGAAAAGAAGCAGGAGTCAATCAGCACAGTTACTTTAGTTTTCGTGGCCTGAGGTTATATCGTGGTCCCTCTGTCACTCCTGTGATGTCTTTGGGAGGCACGATACCTGGGGAAACGTTGCACGGAGGTAGTCTTTGGGAATTATCAGTCACTTGCGGCACAGATTCTTCCCATGGTAACTCTGTAGACGTATTCCCAGCCAGAAATGGAGGAGCCCACTTCACATGGCTGGCATGTATCCAGTTACGATGTCCTTCGCACTTGACAGCAGTCTGGGTGGCTAGCAGGACCTGAACTGGGCCCTTCCACCGTGGTTGTAGACTGGATGATCGCTGAAAGTTCTTGGTAAAAATCCAGTCCCTAGGCTGTATGGAGTGGCCGGATCCTTCAAGAGGCTTTGGCAAAATGTTTTTCACCTGTTTATGAATAATAGACAACCTCTTAGTAAGCTCCAAACAGTAATCGCTCAACTAAGGATAAGGGACATTTGACAATTGGCTACCGCATGACAATTTAAAACACGAGCCACCCACAAACAGGGTTCCATCAGGTTCACTTAAAGGTATATCAGTTAAATCCACCCTTCCCTTTGTCTCCTCCTCTGTTGTTAGGATACAGTCATGCAATACGGTGAGGTCATCAGAAGGGAGGGGTAGCATTGTGGCTGGGTTCAGAGAATGACACCTTTTTATCGCTATGTGTGGTGCAAGTAAAATCAGTTCATATCTGGTCAGCCTAGCATTATTCATATGCTGAGTTTGTGTTTTGTTCATCAGTATATCAATAGCATGAGGCACCATCACTACCAGTTGATGTCCTTGCACGATACTTTCAGATTGTTTCACAGAAAGTGCAGCACCTGCAATTGCCCTTAGGCATCTAGGTAAACCCCTAGCCACTGTGTCTAAGGTTGAAGAAAAATAGGCACAAGGCCTCTTTTTATCTCCATGGAGTTGAGTTAATACAGATAACGAACATCCAGACCTTTCATGCACAAAAAAGGAAAAACATTTAGCATAATTAGGGTTCCCTAAAGCAGGTGAGTCGCATAAAGCCTGTTTTAGCATATCAAAGCTTGCTTGGTGTTCTGGTAACCATGGCATTGGATTTGGTGTCTCTTTGGTAGTGAGATTAAGTAAGGGTTTTGCTAAGAGAGAAAAATTGGGAATCCATTGGCGGCAAAACAACGTAATTCCCGAAAATCCTGTCACTTCTTGCTGTGTGGTTTTAGCTACTGTATTGAATACATCTTGTATTCTCTGTGGATGTAATCTCCTTTCTCCCTTTGATAGGAGATGACCCAAATAAGTAACTTGCTTTTGGCAAAACTGTAACTTACTCTGGGAAGCTTTGTGACCCAATGGTGCTAAGAAATTCAATAATTGGACTGCACAGTTTATGCATTGTTCTTTGGTGTCAGCAGCTATAAGCAAATCATCTACATACTGTAAGAGGGCTGTGCCATCAAGAAGTAAAAAACAATCTAGCTGTGCTTTTAAAGCTTGACTGTAAATACTTGGACTCTCTGTATAACCTTGTGGAGCTCTACAGAATGTATGTGACCTTCCTTCAATATTAAAAGCAAACAAATACTGGCTATCCTCATGGATTGGAACGCTAAAAAATGCGTTCTTAAGGTCTATTACTGTCAAATACTGGGCAGCAGGTGGGATCATGGTAAAAAGAGAAACCATGTCTAGTACAACTGGAAATTGAGGTAGTACTATCTTGTTAATACGGCGCAAATCAATAACTAATCGCCATTCAGGTGTTGCATTCTCGCTAACCTTCTTCTGAATGGGAGGTATAGGGCTGTTACAGGGGCTGCCTGTAATTCGTTTGACAATGCCTTTAGCTAACAAATCTTGTATGACTGGACGGATTCCTTCTAGTGCATGTTGTGTTATTTTGTACTGGGGTATTCTTGGGTAAAGAACATTTTCTTTTAATGTAATGCGAACAGGTGCTATCTGGAGACACCCTACATCATTTTTACCTTTAGCCCATACCCTCCCATCAACAGTTAGTAATTCATCAGGAAGTTCCTCTGTGGTAATAGCATTGTAAGCACAGCCTTTTTGTAAGTAATCAGACATGCAAGTGAGATAAACACCACCAGGGGTACAGTAAATTGTAGCATGCAATTTCTTTAGCAGATCCATTCCCAATAGATTCAAAGCACATTTGTTAGTAAGCACAACAGGAGCAAGACATGAAATTGGTCCTAAAGAGAACTGGATAGGCTCTGAAATGGGGCTATGAATAGGGGTATTTGAGAACCCTACTGATGTATTTGCTTTCCCAGAGAGGGGTGCAGTAGGTATCAATTTATGGGAGATGGATGTATGGGTAGCCCCCGGTGTCAAGTAAGAACTTCACTTTTCCTGGCTTTGTATTTTTAAGTGCTAATTCAACATAGGGTCCTTCGGGGTCCACTTGTATTTCCACTCTCCCTTTTCCCTCTCTTGGGCATCCCTATTCTACATAATCATCTGAATGTGTGTCATCTTCATAGTAATCTCTTGCTGAATACTGTTGGCCTTGTCCAGGATCGAAATAATTCTGCTGCTCTTGGATAGTTTTTACCTCTTCACTGTTACCTTGTCTCATCTGTCCTCTGGAAAAACCAGGTCCCACTGATCTCCCTCTCCCCGTTGGTCTTAAAGGGCATTCCCTAATCCAATGATTACTCGATTTACAATAGTGACATCCTTCATCTATACCACTCCTTCCATTGGATGGGGGTGCACTTCCTCCCTGTCTTCCTCTCAACATACCTCTTGCTGGCTGCATCTGTCCCCTTCCTCTCGCTGGAAATGCTTTTTGCATTAATACTCTAGTTTTTAAACTATTAAGCTTTCTATCTTTCTCAGTCTTTTCTTTATTGTCTATCTGCATAATATCTGGCCATGGTCAATATTTGAGCAGCATTCTGGGTTGGCCATGTAGATTCATACGTTTGAATATCATTCTTAAGATAAGAAAGGAGTCCTTCTACAAAGTGCTAGCAAAATCCCTTTTGTCCTTCGGTCGTACTTAAATCCATTCCGCTAAAAGAGCTAAAAGCCTGCTCTTTCCTGGTAAAATAATTTTCAACTGATTCTCCTTCATTCTGTTTGCAATGAGTTAACTTATCCCAGTTCATCTGCTTTCGGGGCACTATCTGTTCTATCCTTCTCATTATGTATTCTGGCAAGGCAAGAATAGTCTTGTGTAAAGAACCCGGCCCATCCCTGTATTTGGTCACTTTTTCATCCTCTAAATCAGTCCATTTAATGGGAGGTTCTTCCCTATCCTGTTTTCTACATTGTCTTCAAATATCTGGGGGTAATATACATGAGAACAACTGATCAATATCATTTATTGTGAGAGGTCCACTCTTTAGCACTCGGTTAGTTTGACTATACCATTGCTCTGGATTCTGTCTAATATCTGGAAAATCCTTGGTAAAAGAGAATAATTCCATTCGATTCCAAGGCACATGAACCTGATGTGTGGGGTTGCTGCTATCAAAGCCTGGTACTTCTCTCATAGGGTTCTGGTGCGTTACCGATTTTTTTATGGGAATTCTTTCAAGCCACATAAGCAGTGTCACTATAATATCTGAACAGTCTTCTATGGAAAGGATCCCTTGTTGGCTATTCACATCCATTTCCCTGTAGTGGTCTGGAAGATCATATGCTTCATCCCTATTAATCAATTTATAGGCTGACCATACTTTGTTGCATAAGTAATTTACAATTTCATTTGCCACTGGCTGTTCAACTTGAGGTGCATTATCCCTAGCTATTTTAATGCCTTCTGTACTTTTGGCTATCCAAGCATTTGCAAAACATTTTGCTTCATCCTTCTGGGATGTAGTTATGCTTCTAGTCTGGTATCCAGAGGTACTTGGTGGAGGAGGGGTCTCCTTTGACTACCCACTCCCTTCCGGGCGAGAGTAAGGAGGCGGAGGAGCTCTCTTAGTGGAGAGAAGGCATTCTAATAAGGGATCAGGCTCTTCATCTGTCTGATTCATAGGTGCAGAAGCCTCAGTACATGATTTGGATACATATGCTCCTACCGTGCTTAGAGCACACTCTCTGTTATCCTGTTCCCATCCTTCCTTTAGTTTATGGAGCTCATAGGCTTTTGCTTTATCCCTCTCTGATTGTGGCTTTTTATCCTTAAGCCGTGCTTCTCTCATAGATTTCTGTCTGGCATAATCCTCCCAGATTTTATAAGTTTCCCACTGAAGAGGTCTTATCTTTTTATCTCCCTCTGCCAGTAGTGCTTTCCTGAGATACACAATTCGGGCTAAATCAAAAGAGCCACAAATCGGAAAAGACAGGGTAGGATCACTGGCTTTGGAGGTATATTTGTGGCATTCTCGTAAGAACAAAACTGTGCCTAACCCTTTTTTTACCATCAATTCCCAACCCGCACTACCCATTGGTGGTGTCGGTACGTGCTGTTCTAGTTTATTCAAGCGCTTACTTGCGCAACAATTCACGTTTGTACATGCATTTCCCATGATTACTCAATTACCTGTTATCGGCGCGCCTAGCGTTGTTCGCTAATCTGTTACCTTGCGTAACTTCTGTACTTAACTCGTGATCACAAGCATTATAACCCCTAGGGCACACTTAAGTGCAGTATTTCCCCATGTTATAATACTACATGCAAACAAAACAAATAAATGAATAAATAAAACGAAAAGAAAAATTACACGACTTTCATTTCTCAAATAGTAATTTCAAAAGCTAGAAATATTCTCACTGGATTTCAGATGTCATCTATCTCGCCAGCACACACGCCAGCACACACGCACATCTGTGTCGGAACCTCTCAGCAAATGCTGCACTTGTCCTCAGACAGCCTTTCAGACGGGGAAACCTTAGGTCATAAACGGATAATCCTCTTGTTGAGCAGTTAGTTGCAGATGTCGTCTGAGGTTTTCCTGTGGCTGCTAGAGCACGAGCTCCTTTCTCAGCAGAGGCCTCCACGGTGAATTGATCAAACCGACAATCCCGCACTGGTCAACCGCTGGAAAAAATCCAAGCTGGATCTGTCTGTCACCGAAGTCGTCCCACCAGGGTCGGCAAATTGTAAAAAAGGGAATTTACAATGGATATATTTGTGGTTCGGCCAGTCTGAAATATAAATGGAAGAAACGCTTTTACATCAGATACATACAGATTCCGACACAGAGGTTTTCACAATTGCAAGCATTTATTACGAATAACACTATAGTGGGTGAGCAAAGAAAGATTACAATGACGGAGAAAAAACATAAGTCATTGCGCTCCTCAGTTGCTGACAATTTTCAAAACAGAATGACCATGTTTATATAGCTAGATAGTAGACATCACTCCCACACTATACGTGCCTAGACATCTCGTGGCAGATCAATCACCCCTCCGTCACTTCTGTGGTAATTTCCCAGAATGGGTCAGAACGGTATATGCAGAGAGTAAAAAGGCAGTCGTTTGTCATAATATATCACATCTCATGTTACTGAAAGCAAATGCTATTTGTAAAATGAGGAAGGAAAGCGAGCAGCGCAAGCGTTTACTGTGTACAAAGGTTTTAGAACATGAGCAGAAAAAGGGACGTTTCTGCCGGTCTTGTTTTATTAATAAAATGGTTTACTGTAAATTCTCATTAATGTCAGCAGAATGTTCTCACATCTGGCATGAGCTGATGTACTTTCAACATGCATATCTCGGTGAGAGATCATGCTGTTCATCTTGAATTCCAGCAAGCGTAAGCAAGTTTTATGCATTGTGCAGTTTTAACCAGGGACCTCTAACGTGAGGCCTAATGTTTTAGCTTTGTGTGTTAAAGCAAGGAGGCCTAATCTTTTGAATGGTGTTTGTGATTGGCCCCTAGCAGATTATGTTTTGTAGCAAGCTTTCCTTTAAGTCATATTGTTATGAACTGATTAACAGATAAAATCGACATTTCCACATAGGGGGGAGTGATCAACTGCAATATCAAAAAGAAACATGCTGCAAGATGCACTTCAATATTAGTCAGCAACAGGATTTTTCTCGTAAGAAGTTGGAACTGTGCCGTGTGCTTTCCGAACATCGGGTAAGTGGACCCAATACCACAACCCCTTCACCGAAACAGCAAAGGGGAGTGGCAAAGAACACCGTAATTTGCCTTTTGAACTTCTGTTCATTCTAGCGGCAGACACAATTATCTACACCTGGTCCCCGGATACAGCTGATGCAGCGGTAGGTTCAGTTCATCTGTCCCTGATGTTTCAATTGTGTCTTCTCTTCTAGGAGCAATGCAGTGAGATAAAACCTTTTTGCATCTGGTTAACTCCTGCAAGTACCTCTGAAATTCCTCCCTCAAAACCCCTGCTGCCATGTGTGCATCTGATGCTGTGTGTGTAGGAGTAAGAGGCATGTGCATCTCTCTCCCCTTCACTATCTCATGCAGGGACAAATGGTGAACTTTACTGGGCTGCGTTCTCAAGCTAAACAAAGCCAGAGGGAGACACTGCACCCAGTTCCTCCCTAACATTACACATATTTTAGACAATGTATGCTTCAAAAATCCATTCATCTTCTCCACAGTTCTGTTGCCCTTAGGGTGATAAATTGAGCACAGTGTGTGCTTTATCCCCAATAGGGACACTATTTCCTTAAACAGATTATTAAAAAAGTGAGTTCCATTATCTGATTTTGGGACATCACACACCCCCCAATTAGGAAACACCTCATGTACAAAGAATGTGGCTGTTGATTTCGCATCAGGGTGTGCGCAGGAAGAAGCCTCAACCCAATGTGAGAATGGGCATACTACAACAATAAGGTAACAGTAATTACTGCACCTGTTAACCATGTCCACGTAGTCCATATGAAGCTCCCGGGAATGTCCCAGTGGGACGGGGCAATGTGCTGGTCAACCTCCTGAGCATCTGACCTGTGTGGTGAAGATGACACGTTGTGCAATTTGCCAGAAATGTTTTGATGAATTCCTGCAAGTTGTGGGCAAACCAGTCCTCCTGAATATCCGCAGCAATGTGCTATTTGGAGACATGTGCCGGGTAGTGCAGCTACTCAAAAGCAACCATGAGCAACTCCCATGGCATTACTACGTTACCAGTAACGTTTAGTCTCCAGATCAAATCAGTCAGTGGGCCTCATTACGACCCTGCCGCTAAGGGGTTAACGGTGCCGTAAAAGGCTGTGGTGCCGTTAACCCCTTAGCGTCTAATTACGAGGTCCCTTTGCGGCTCCCGACCTTAACGGCTGGTCTTGACCAGCCGTTAAAGTAGGGACCTGCAAAGGGTCCTTGAAGGTAATTATGGTACCGCAACTTGCGGTACCGTAATTACCGCCTTCCCCATTCCCATTGAGCCCTATGGGGCAAAAATGGGAATGGGGAAGGGCCAATGGTGCATGAGGAATTACCGCCCCGCCAACCTTGGAATGGAGTGGTAATTCCCCATTGCACCATGGCAGAATCGTTAAAATACCGGCAGCAACCATGGTGCTAATAGCGCCATTGGTTACTGCCAGTGTTTTAATAAGGGCCAGTGATTGTGAGCAACCCTGCTTGACCCAAGGTCTTTCGCGTCCTGTGGTGCCTGTCGTTTGCCACCTCAGGAAATGTAGTTACATCCGTATCCCCGTGATAATATGCTTCTTTGGTGGCCTTTTCTACTGCATCATTGCCAAGGGAAGCTGGGTCTCTATTCTGGGTGTCACATTTAACCACTGCCACTAGTGTTGGGAAGGTCAAAGCATAAATCAGTCTTTCTAGTAAAGCCTCATGCTGTACAGGCGAGGCATCAGACCTCTGAAATTCCCTTCTTTTCCACCTCGAGAACACTGACTGTACAGTGGTGGTCATGTAGCAGAATTTGAGTAAATGGTCACTAAGCACTCTGGGGATGCTTCTTATGCTTCTATTAATGAAAGCAGTTCCTCTGCCTGAGGTGAGTAATGTGTTGGTAATCATTTCTGAACTACAACCTCATATTCCCCATTTACAAGGTGCACCACTGCTGCACCCGTGTGTCTCTGCCTGACCCTTGATCAATTGTCAATGATCCATCAACGAAGATGACTACCCCTTCCTCAAGTGCATTCTGCCTTTCTCGTATTAAATCGGCTTCAGGGCCTTCATAAGTGACACAAGCCTGCACTTCCTCACCTTCCTCACTGGTATTGCAATAAACACGTTGGGGTACACTGTGCAGCGTTGGACAATGCAAATGGATGGCGTAAGGGCGAAGAAGTAAGGCTCGGACACAATGGTAGTATCATTTTGTATGTAGACTTTTATGAATAATGAGAAGGTTGGGAAAATGCACCTTTATC
Source organism: Ambystoma mexicanum (assembly GCF_040938575.1). NCBI lineage: Eukaryota > Metazoa > Chordata > Amphibia > Caudata > Ambystomatidae > Ambystoma > Ambystoma mexicanum. The sequence continues at coordinate 1,308,399,800 of NC_090928.1, forward strand.
CCTAAAGCTAGGAGGGGTTTCCCTGACTCAAAAAAAACAAGTGAAATTGTCAGGAAGTCTGAAGCTAAATAGTCTGACACTGTTGTGTCCAAAAACCTACCACTGTCCCTAACACAATAGCAAATAACTGTGCATGGATGGTTTCTTAAGTGTTCCTTGTGCTTTCCAACAACAGAAAAGTTCCCAGTCTCACTGGTAATAAAGTGATGCAAAAATGATGTTCCAAAATACACGTTTCCAAAAGCTGGGGTTGGACTCTTTTACCCTAGACTTCTTTTATCTTAAACTACTGAATATCTGACGAGGAACTGTTGCTTGTCTTAAGCTCCTATATCATATCAGCCTGATATGCTCCCCTATTTATTTATTCAAATTTGTTTAGCGCACAGGCAGCCCAAGGGGCATCGTGGCGCTTGTTACGGATATGAAAATGACTTGTTGTACATACATTGAAGTCATTACTTAGTTGCAAGAGAAGAGTACAGATATGAAAATGACTTGTCGTACATACATTGAAGTCATTACTTAGTTGCAAGAGAAGAGTAGTAGCTACAGGAGAGGAAGAGAAGAGAGGAGAGGAGGAAGAGAGAATAAACGACATGAAGGAAGGGGAATTAGTTAAACAAGGTGGTTTTCAGTTTTTTTCGGAAGGCAGTGAGAGAGGTTTCTGCTCTGAGCGTGCTAGGTAGTGCGTTCCATAGCTTAGGGGCAATGTAAGGGAAACTTATTCCACCTGCTCTAGCTCGTTTGATGCGTGGGACCCTAAGTTGGTTGGTGTGGCATTGCCTAGTTGGTCTGGTGGAGTGAGATCTGGCTAGCGTATCAGACAGGTATGAGGGTGCAGACAGGTTGATACATTTGTGTGCGGTGGTAAGTATTTTGAATGTAATGCGCTCTTTGACAGGTAGCCAGTGTGCTGCCTTTCTGGCTTGCGCGATGTGGTCCCTTTTTTTGGTATATTGAGAGCTGCTCTTAGTGCATTTTTCTGTGTTGTTTGGAGTTTATTGAGATTGGAGTTGGAGGTGCCAGCCAATAGCGCATTACAATAATCTAGTTTGGCTCCAATGGTGGCTCTGGCAATAGAAAGGCAATTATCTTTGGTTAGGAAAGGTTTTATGGAATTAATGAGCTTGGTGCTCAGGGCAGAGGCAGAAACAATGGAATTGATTTGTTTGTCCATGGAAAGTGAGGCGTCAATGTGGACTCCTAGTGTTTTATCAGAAGGTAGAACTGGGATGACACAATTGTCTATGCAGAAGTTGGTGTAAAGTGGGTTGAGGTTCGTGAGAGTGGATTTTTGAACAAGGATGAGAATTTCGGTCTTATCTCCGTTAAGACATAGGCCGTTTGTGGCCATCCATGCTTGGATGGTGGCGTATATATTCTGGAGGATGGCTGCGTCCTGATGGTAGAGTCCTGTGAGCGGGAGGAGTACTTGAGTATCGTCAGCGTAGTTGGTGTATGTGATCCCAAGTGCGTCCAGTTTATCAAAGGGAGGTTTGGTAAAAAGATTATAGAGGGTAGGAGCCGTACATGAGCCCTGAGGGACTCCATACCTGATGGTGGTAGGCTCTGCATTAGCTATATTGGAGAACACGTTCATCACTCTTCTTTCGAGGAAGGAGGTGAAACAATTTGTGGCTTGTTTGGAGAAATGTACGGCCTGAGTGAGATGGTTCGTGAGGATGGTATGATCCACTAAATCAAATGCCGCCGAGAGGTCTAGGAGGAGCAGAAGGTCCGGCTTGCCTTTATCTAAAATTAGGGTAATTTGGTTCTTCAGATCTAGTAGAGCGGTTTCAGTGCCGTGACCTTTGCGGAATCCGGACTGCATTTTACCTAAGACAGAGTTGTTTTCCAGGTAGGACTGTACCAGGCGTAGGATCTCAAAGTTGGGGCGATCTTCCTTTCCCCTAGGTTTCTCCTTATTTTAAGTAGCAGTAAATCCAAAAGGAACTGTTTCTTAACCTCACAGTTCTTGCATCCTATTAGCCTGGCACGCCCTGGTACCAAGCTTAGGATTCACATTTTAGTCTTAGGGTTCTTAACCCTTTTTGCCCTTAATTTCTCATGTGGGTGCAGGTCCCAGACTTGCACAGCTTAGTCCGCTTCCCTCCCAAGCAAGTTAATTCTTTTGTAGTGTCTCTTTTCTTGTTTCATGGTCCCAGACCCTATTTGCTTTGAACTTTGGTTTCACCTATGAGGGTGAGTCCCAGACTTGCACGTTTGTGTTCTATCCACTTGGTTCACTCTCTTGCCAAGTATACAACTGCCTCTTGTTTCTTTCAGGGTCCCATACTCTGTCCTTCTTTTTAGTCCCAGACCCGCTTTCTCTTCACCTTCCACCCATGTGTGGCTCCCGCTATTCCTCTTCGTGGAACAGCTCTCCCTCTTCGCGTCTCCTCTATGCATTTATACGAAACTGAGCTTTCACCTGAGCTGATTTGGAACTCGTGCGTCGGATTCATGTACTCGTTAGATCCAGTAACTGGGCTTGGAAAACTATACTGCTCACTCTGTCTCATGTGAGTGATCCTTGTACTCCTGCCCTCTTCTTCATCACAGTAACAACCTCAAAGTTACAGGTATAATACTTTGAATTATTTTGTTTTTCAGTATTGTTATGTAGGTTAGTGTGACTGCTGACATACTACTCTGCATTATTGGATTTCTCAGTGTTGTCATGTGAGTCTATTTGGCTATCCTGACAGCAATATATATTAGCCCTATCCAGGCATGGGGAAGGGGGGGACTAGAAGAGGGCTTGGCCCTGGCAGCATGGGAAAGGTCTTCCCCCAGGGAAGAAGGGACAACAACCTCAACGGGCTTGACAAAATCACTTCATATGCAGAAGCACTTTGTGTGTTGTGAAGGCATCATGAAGCAAGACACAGACCACAGATTCAAAGTTCAAACTAAAATGGTTTATTAAATCAAATGTCAGGATGGTTGAAGGCCTAACCTTTCCTATTCTAAGGCAGGATTTCCCTTCCTGGATAAAACTAAGGAAAGCCTGAGTCAGAAAGTGCAATTTAAAAGTCTGTCTGTGTCCAAAACCTGCCCTTGCCCTCACAACTAAAGCTAAACCATGTGTAGGGATGTCAGCAATACAAGAAACAGTGATCATAACAAAGTTCTGAGCTTCTTCCAGCGACTAGCTTCCTTTTCAGCTATCCTTCCCCAAGTTCAACAAAGTTCCACAAATGTCTCGAGATTACCTTTACCAAGTTCAAACAGTTCCACAAATCCTTGGGGTTCCCTTCCCCAAGTTCAAGACAACACAGTTCTAAAGAAAATGGTCTTGGGGGGCTCCATTCTCAAGATAGCACTGCAGTTCATCAAGCCTCAGGGTTCCCTTACCCAAGACTCCAACGTATCAATATATACTTGATTTCAATCTTCCAATGTTGAACACAACTCGAGGTCAATTTGAAACTCCTTCTGGATTGCATTAACAGTTCACTTAAAGTGTTCCTTCTTGGTTTGTTTCACAATGTCTTTGGCTTTCACAATTAAGGGTTCCCTGGTGCAGGTGTAGTTGTCAGACCACACAGTCCACCCTTCACAGGTCGCGCAACCAGAAACCGTAGGCTCTTCAGCCCACACAGGTTCCTCTGTATTTGCCCGTGTTCACAGATTCACATTCAGTTATCTTCTCCTTATCAGCCTCTGGGCTTCATGTGCAGGTCCACACTCTATTGGCTGCTCCTGGTTAGCCTCTTGGCTTTGCCATAATGGGTCAAACGTGCTATGCCCATCTTTAGCCTTGCCGCACTGTATTCATTTATAAAGTTCACTTTGTGGTAGTCTTTTTTATCCCCCACCTTTCTGTCACGCTCTTTCACATTTGCGCTCTTACTTCATTTGTTCGCTTTCAAATAGGCCCTTTCCCTTTTAGCTTTCATCAGCCCATGGCTTTGCCAACAGCTTTTTCATTCAGTTCAGTTTTCAATATTTGCTTAACATCTCATTCCCTAGTGTTCATTACTTGTTTGACTTTAAATTCTACTTTCAGATTGCTCAGCATTCATAGATTACTTGTTTCATTCGGTTCGGCATTCTCAAATATGTGTCAGTATTAGCGGGTGCCCCGGCCTGATTGTTCCCTGGATTGCACTCACCGGTTGTGCGCGACCACTCTTAACTGCTTTGCCGGTCCTCTGTTCGATCATCCTGGATCCACGTACTTTGCCTCTCTCGTGGCTGCCAGCAAGAGCTTCCCTCGCTCGCCCACTTGCCGCCGCAGCTGTGGGCTTCAGGCAGAGCACAGCTTCCTGCTGTGTTTATCGGCAACCAGAGCTCAGCTGAACAGTTAGACCCTCTCTTGGCCCTCACTCGGCCTGGGTGTCTCTCTCCTTCTCCGGACTCACATGGCTCCCAATTCTAGTTTCTCCTACATATTTCTCTCCAGCCCATTCCGTTCCCTACATGGTGTGCAGCCCCACCATTTATACTCCTGCATACAGGTGTGGGTCAGTACATTGTATTGCCTTATCTCTATGCAGCCTATTTGATGGAACTGCCTGACTTCCCCAATGGTACTCTTTCCTAGTCTTCATCGTCTCAGTACTAGAGTGGTGAAATACCTACTGATGTTCACTACTCCTAGTCACGTCTTCCCCGTCCCAGTACTGTAGTAGGTTAAATGTGGGGAAAATGAGGGGAGAGGTTTTACAGTAGCCTATAAAGGCAGGGGGAGGGTTAGGTTGGTTTTTAACAGGGAAAGGGTGGATACCATGTCTCGCCTGTGGGCACTCCACTCCCAATCCCCAAGGACCCTCTACCCAGGTGATCCTCCCTTGCCTCTTCGCCTGCAGGGTCAGGATCAAAAAGCATTGGCCTCTCCCTGGCCACCTCAAAAGAGGATCCAGGAGGTTTAGGAGTGAGGATACCTTTAGGTTTCTCACAGTGGACGAAGTGGATTTACATCTCAGGAATTGCTAACACTGTATGCTCTACATATAGCGTTACTGAACACCCCATAGTGATCGTTGCTGATTTTTCAACGGCAAAGGCTGCAGCAGCCAGTGCTTGTTCACATGAGAATTGCCCCTGCATTACGGAATCTAATGTACCACTGTAATATGCCTGGAGTGTGTGTCCTAGAGATGTTTGTTGGGCCAACACAGCAGCCATTACTTGCCCATTGGAGTGTGAAAACAAATTTAATTCCTTTTTGTAGTCAAGGTTTGCCAATACTGGTTCGTTGCCTGTGGCATTTTTGAGTTCTGGAAACATGTTATCATTTCTCCTGTCCATTTAAGTGACCCATCTTTTTTTGTGCCTCGTTGAGTCCCTGCAGTAGAAGTTTTGTTTAAGTGGAATAGTCACAAATTCATGCTCTACAATAATGACACAAACCCAAGAACTGCTGCATTTCATTCACTATAGTGGGCTGTGATGTGTTCTGTATTGCGTCTGCTCTTTCTAGTGTTACTCTTTTCCCTTCAGATGATATAATTTGTCCCAAGTACACTACCTCTTTCTGACAGTACTGCATTTTGTCCTTATCTGCTTAGCATCCTTAGTCTGCGACCAATGTCAACAGTGTAATGGAATCTGTTCTACATCATTCTTCTGTTGTGCTGCATGCTAGGATGTCATCAACACACCGAATGACCATACTCAGTACATGTATATTGCCCAAATTCATGTGTAATACTCTGTTAAAAATACTGGGGGGGGCTCGCAGTACCTCTGAGGAAGTCTAGTGTGTTGGAACATTTGTCTGCGATAGGTAAACACAGTAAGATATTGAGAATCGGGTTGCAATGGGATGGAGAAGAATGCATTTTTTTAAATCAATAAGAGTCAAATATGTGGCCTCAGTTGGTATATTGCAAAGAATCGTGGTGGGGTTTGGTACAACTGGGTACTCGGCTTCAACGATGATATTCAATGGTGCAAGTCCTGTATCATCCTCCAACTTGACCCTTTTGCTTTTTTGACAGGGTATATCACTGTGTTAAACAGGGACCCTGAGGGTGCTACAATGTTGTGTTGCCACAACACCACAATTGTCTCATATATTCCCTCATCTGCTTCCCTTGAAAATTGATACTGTTGCATTCTAGGTAACACTGCGCCCTGCTTCAGCTTGCCGCGTACTGTTCCTATGCCCTACATCATGGGGGTTGTCCATCTCTAAAGTGCTTGCAAACTGTAACAAGCCATCCTGTAAGTGTGCAGGCATGCATTTAGAATTCAGATTGGGACAAGGGACATTCCTTTGCTGGATCATTATTTGACATGGGATACAAACCTCTGATATCATCGGACCATCATTGTCAGCACCCTCAAACAGCTGTCCATCCAACATCCCACTAAATGGTTGAGCAGGGTCCATACAACAAGCTGTGCGCCACTCATCTCCCTCTTATTCAATCCCTATGAGCACTATTTATAATCCGCGATCCACACCCCGCCAAATCTATTGTAACAATGGTCCCCGGCTCATGATCTTGGGGCACTGCTGGCCTAAACAAACATTCTGACAGCCTTCTCCATCGCTTGTTTCTAATAGCTGGCACCCAACTCAACAACACGGTTGCTCCATACATAAATAAATCTGGGTGCAAAGGTATTCCTCTCATGGCACCATCACTGTACAATGCTCGTGTTATCGCTAGGACCCCCACCTAACAAATTCACTGGAGTTGCAGTTGAAAACCATAAAGGTGCTAACACCTCTTGGTTACCTACCTTCATGGTTAAGTCTTCTGTAAATAGAACTGAATTTATTGGCCCAGAGAACTGTTGCCTGTCCATTACCCTTCATGATGACGGTAAGCACCCTTCTTTTATGCATGATTTTGTTGCACTTGTGTCAATCATGAAAACAAATGATTTGTTGTCAATCTTTACACCCACCAGGCTACACCTACCATGGGTTCCTCTTCTGAGTAAGCAATAACTGACGGGGATGTACGCGAGGATCATACACAGCCACTTGTCTGCTCCGAAACTCTTGTGCAAAACGGCCCATTCTCCCACATGACCAACAGGGACCTGGTCCACCAAATCTCAGCCCCATCTCTCTAAATCCTCCTCTACCTTCAATGAATCCCCCTCTCCCTCTTTGATATCCTCCCTGATACCATCCCTGGCACACACTGTTGCCTGAATAGCCCTTGTAACCTCTGGTCCACCGTTCTCATTTCTACCAGTCAATGCTCAACTACGCTAATTTCTTCTCTGCCAACTTTGCTTCAGCCTTCTGCGCATTGTCCAGTACTTCGTTCTCCTGCCTTCACCTGCAATGATGCCCTATAATTGCCTGGATCTCTGCCCATCCCTTAACCTCGATCCCCACCACTGTATCCAAATATTTTTGCACCTGCTTTGGAAGTCTTTTCTTTATCGTTCTAGTTCTAGGAAGACTTTTTCCTTTATCGTTATAGAATTATCCCATGGTTCCCCTGTCTCAACCCTCCACATCTCTTGGATGTGTGATATGTATTGTGCCGGGTCTTTGTCCTCTTTCGTAGCCTGCGCCATGTATCGGCATTTGCTGCTCTTAAGGAAGCCCATACTTTAACCCGACAATCGTTAAAATGCTCCCCATCATGGTTGTCATCACCCATTCGTATCCCTGGATACCCTGCTCTTTTCCAAACATTGTCCGGTGGGTCTCCTAATATTGCGGCAAACTCATTTTTCATGTCACCTACTGCTAGTGTAATGCCTACGGTCTGTTTTTCAAGTGCAAATATCAACTTGTCTGCTTCACCCGTCAGCGATGGCAGTGCCTTCATCAAATTATTTATATCTATGTGTGACCAGTGCACATACTGTGCTCTGCCCGGACCTTTATGTAATAGTGCTTAGGCAGTGCCTCTCACTTGCCCTTCACCACCGACATGCAACCTCACTGCAATCTCAATCCCACAAACTATCAACTCTCTGTATCACTCTATGCAGTATCTCATACTCTCCTGAAAATGTGCTCCATTCCCCCTCCTCTGCTGCTCCTACATCGATGTCTGATCTGATTGACTCATTAAGCTACCCGCCTGTGGGAATCCCTCTCCATACTTGTCATCATTGTATCCCTCATCCCTATCCCTCATCCTTCTTTTCAACATGTACCCCCCTAATCACAGTTCTATTGATCCTAAATAAAATGTCACCCACTCTCCATTCATCAGTGCTTATAGGTGGTCTTAGCCCATCCTCCCTTTCTTCCTTTACTCGCGCAAGCTCTGCCTCTGTCCTTCGCAATGCTGTTTCTAAGTCTCTTGATCCCCTGTTCTCTGTTTACATTACTAATGGGGTGCACGCCGTATATGCTGCTGCGAGCTGTGGGATGTTTTCCTAAGTTGCAGGGGCCCTCTGTAACGGGATTGTCTGGGGCACATACTCGGGACTAGTGTAACCTGCAGCTGCTTCCATAGGATAAAACCCTTGTGGTGGTGGCGGGGCTGCAGGGGGTCATGTTGCTGGACTTGGGGACTACACTAAGTTCAGGGGTGACGCAAACCCTTGGGAAATCTTCCAAATCCTCAACTATTCACCAAAGCTCAATAATACCCTTTCTATTCTTCAGCTTCCTCCCCTTATATTTTGCACCAAATTAATGTCTACATGTGGCCCAGAATACCTTTATTATTCGTTCCTTGTTCAGGCCACGGCTTATACATCCCTCCTCTCGTGGCAACGACCCATCCCAATGATATTTCATAATTTTCTCCTGGTACAGCGGAAGCGATGTACACATGTATTTGTGTGTTAAGGGAACTCATAGTTACGTCAGAGATGCAATTATAATAATCTTTTGCTTCTTAGACAGTGATCTCCCCACCCCCTCCCAACACTGCCTGTACTCCTCGCTCCCCTCCCCATTCTCGTCGCCTCACACACCACACACTTACCACAACACACTTCTCTTCACACAACTCAAACACCACCAATCCACACCACAATAACTCCAAAACACCTTAAATCACAAATCAATACTACCGCTATTATATACAAAATGGTTTAGACCTTTACTTGGTCTCCTCTTTGAGATGAGGGAATTTACCTCCTTACACCCCATTCTGCTGGGCGAAGATATCCCAGGCCCGCCATATAACGGGTACTACACAATAAAATCACATTTATTTACAAATGGTTTAGAGCCTCACCTCTATTTTACTTGCAGTGCTGCCTTTTCTCTGCAGTTGGTGGAGATCTCGTTTTCCGCTCTCTCTCGCTCTTCTTTTTTCCTCACTAATATACCATGACATCACCTTTCCTCTCGGCGTAAGAGATCCATCTGACCACTTCCATATACAATAACCACTATATATTGCCATGTGGTCTTCTGCAGACCGCACACTAACCATCAACTCACTCAACACATACGCCCTCCCCACTCATTATATTCTCTTGCAATGGTGCACTTACAACTATGCGTTCTCCCGAGCACCTCCAATACTAGATCCCGTCAACAGCCTGCACAATCTGGGAGAACCACCCCTTTCCAAAGATCAGACAGGCCTTCTGGCAACACGGCACCTGCAAATCTCCAAGTCGTGCGCAGGGTCGCTGCAGATGGGTGCCGCACCCCAGGATGCACAGCTGGACACCCCTGATGTCATGGAGAGTTTGGGATCACGTTGGGGGTCACCAATTTGTAAAGAGAATAGCAACCCAAAAATAGAACGATAAAAATAATCCACCAGGTTAAATAATTGATGCACCTCTTTCCAATGGAAAACAAGGTTTATTCCATCCAAAAAGGTCTTACATGGTCCTGTAGAGCCGAACTGACACAGAGCACATCCCAAGGAATTGCAGGTTATATAGCAGAAAGACTGCATTTTAGCATACATGGGTTACAATGTCATCCCACCACCCTCATTAGCTACCACCTATAGAACATGCTAATTTCCCACTATAGTGCCTGGACCAATTGGCCACATTCCCCTAAACACGTTTTCTCCTATGTCGTTGCTATCAACTTTAGGTACAAGATTGGTGGGTTACACTAATCGACACATGGATGAATCGAGACTGCCACTTGATGTGCACCCCTGTGTTCTAGACAAGACATGGGTAAACTGGCAAGGCCAACTCTGCTTTGATAAGACAATAGGCCTTCTCATTATACCTGACGTACCGGTGCACACAAGTTGCCTCCCTACCTTTTACTTCATTCATTGGCATCACCTCTTCTCCTCCTATGCCAAATCACGGAATGTTCCAGACACGGCTCCCCCTTATCTCCTTCGAACCCCAGATGCCCAGTAATGACGTGACTGGGGCACCGCTCTTAGTCTGAATTTGGGTGATTTGTTTGTATCTACTTGTAATTAATATTGGATGGCCACTCAATGGAGGGGGCAGTCATGCGCTAAATCAGAGCCTTGCCCATTTGCATCACAAAACCATATGCCATGCTCTTATGAATTTGTCCTCCAAAGGGCACATCCCTACCAGCTCTCCCCACAGCTCACATTCCGTTCCCACCACATTCAGGCCCTGCACCTGATGTTTATCTGTTCACTGCGGGTGCCTCTGACTTCGACTTCTCTTCTGTGGAACAGGAAAGGGGATTTGCCATTGGAACTAAGCTATACAGAGCCGCAGCTCACATCAGGGCCTGCATTTTATTCTATCCAGAGTGTACCAGGCCTTAGCTTCCAAGATGTCGATACTTCTACCATGTTAACACGCTGACCTCGCTTCTACCACTGTGCCTGTCTGACTCAATCCTCCACTTATTTCAGCTCATCCCGCTCACCTCACTTCGGACCATAACTTTGAAAACACCAACTAAACACAGGGCCTATGACACTGCTCTGTCTAGAACCAGCACTATTAATACATGTGTTGCTCTTTCTGGGTTGCTATATGTGAGCATCCAATATGTGTCAAACCTAACTACAAACAGCACATGTGCCATCTACTGCATGAACCTCAGTCTGCTCCCACACTAATACGTGCTAATAGGTTTTCCTCAACCTGACCCCTTTTGTCTGGCTAGGACACTGTACATGTATCCCAATATCGAAGGGATCCTTGACCCACACTGAGTGTGAGCAGGCCTTTGACATGCCTGAATGAGGAGACAGAGGTGCCATTTCAGTATGATTATTATTTAAAGAAAGAAGAAAATGCCTCTCTTCCCCTAATTCTAAAGGGGTGTCCCTACAAAACAAAGGAATAAATGGGGTGTTGGCCGTCAGGGTGGAAGTCCAAATGAATTATCTCTGGTTTAACCGTCTTGTTCCTCTTGCAGAGATGAGGGACATGACTCCCGAGACTCTGTCCACTTTGGTTGTCTATTAGAACAGTTATTGAAAAGAAAGAGATTCCTCCCAAAGCTTCCTTTCCAACTGTTCTTATCCCCGGTGCAACTGCAAAGACGAGGGAGATCACTCCAGAGGCTTTCTCCACAGTTCTTACTCTCAATGAGATTACTGAGACAAGGGAGATCACTCCTGAGGCTTGCTCCACAATTCTTTCTCTCAATGAGATTACTGAGATGAGGGAGATCACTCCTGAGGCTTGCTTCACAGTTCTTACTCTCAATGAGATTACTGAGATGATGGAGATCACTCCAGAGGCTTGCTTCACAGTTCTTACTCTCAATGAGATTACTGAGAGGAGGGAGATCACTCCAGAGTCTTGCTTCACAGTTCTTACTCTCAATGAGATTACTGAGACGTGGGAGATCACTCCAGAGGCTTGCTTCACAGTTCTTACTCTTAATGAGATTACTGAGATGAGGGAGATCACTCGAGAGGCTTGCTTCACAGTTTTTACTCTCAATGAGATTACTGAAATGAGGGAGATCACTCCAGAGGCTTTCTCCACAGTTCTTACTCTCAATGAGATTACTGAGTTGAGGGAGATCACTCCAGAGGCTTTCTCTACAGTTCTTACTCTCAATGAGATTACTGAGACGAGGGATATCACTCCAGAGGCTTGCTTCACAGTTCTTACTCTCAATGAGATTACGGAGATGAGGGAGATCACTCCAGAGGCTTTCTCCACCCACAGTTCTTACTCTCAATGAGATTACTGAGATGAGGGAGATCACTCCAGAGGCTTTCTCCACAGTTCTTACTCTCAATGAGATTACTGAGATGAGGGAGATCACTCCAGAGGCTTGCTTCACAGTTCTTACTCTCAATGAGATTACTGAGACGAGGAAGATCACTCCAGAGGCTTGCTTCACAGTTCTTACTCTCAATGAGATTACTGACACGAGGGAGATCACTCCAGAGGCTTTCTCCATAGTTCTTACTCACAATGAGATTACTGAGATGAGGGAGATCACTCCAGAGGCTTGCTTCATTCATCCCACTCCCCTACCGGGTCTTCCCTAGCTACTGTTACCTTTACTTTGGTCAGAGCACATCACTGGTTCTTCCCGGGCTGTGAAGCTCCTACCTTTCCAGTGCACAATTGTTCGGCTTTGCTCTTCTCTCTCTGCGGTCCCACTGTGTCTCTGCGGGCGTTCCAGGTAGGTGGTGCTGGTGTAGTTGTGGGACCACTGTGAGAAACCAAAGGGTGACTCCCCCGCTACTCCTCAGGGACTTGTCATCTAGGTGGCCAGGACACAGCCATCGATTTTGGATCCAGTTCCTAGGGTGGACAAGTGCGGGAGGATCACCTGGGTGAGGGGTCTTCAGGAAGTGGGGGTGGGGCAGCTGATGGTGATATGCAGCATTCCCCCCTATTGAGTTTATCCAACCCATCCTATGCTCTGGAGTCCCAAATCCCCCCCCCGCCCCTTTTACACAAACACTGGGCTGAGGAAGAGGGTGACTGAGAGTAACAACATTAACTTTCACAGATCGTACTGGGCATGTCCCGCTAATCGGGTCAGGCAAAGTCAGGCCTTTAATTCTAAGTGCATACACCTGATACCAGTTAGCTCTCCTCACACGAATAAAAGGCAACTCCTAAAGACACACTCTGAGCAAGGTGGAACACGAGTACGAGAAGAACTTCCGGAACAAAGGCACATCTACTAGAGCAGAGCTACGGACCAAGGGATGAGAGCAGTGGTCCAAAAACCCAAAGGGTTCCCTACTGAAGGTCATTGCCTCTGATAGACCGCGAAAGTCACGCGGAGAAGGCCACATCCCACAAGTGAATATTGCATTATGTTTCAAGGACGCCAGTGACCCTGCCGGGTGAACGGCAGAGTTGGGGAGGCGAGACCAAGCCTCTGGTACTAACCTTGACTTCTGAATTGGGAATCGCACTTCTCCAGCATGGGGTCTGGCATTTATTCACATGCTCATGAATATTCCCCGTCGTCAGGCCGGGAATCCTCGGTATAGAAAAAAATCAGTATCAGTTTCGTTTCTGATCTGTCCTTCTTAGTAGTAACCAGTCACTGGTCTGTGGGTCATACTGCCCCCAGCCAATGACTGCCCTCTCCCTAAGCCCCGCCTCCGGCAGCCATCCTCAGATTCTACCGCACGTTCAAGTGTTGGGAGTCCTCGTGCTGTAGCTCTCAAGCTTTTGCTGCGTTTTCATGCTTTTTCAGGACATTTTTCTCATTTTTCGGTTAAATAGAGCCTCAAGCTCCACCGTTTCTACATCCGATCAACGGGGATCCGTTTCGGAGTTTTCTACGCCCCTCAAGGGTGAAGATTTCGTCGAGTTACGCTTTTGGAGGATTCCAGAAGTTCCGAGGCCTACCCCGGACATGGCCCAGGAGAAAGGAAGCTCAACGCCTGGGAAGCTGTTCAGGACCTGCCCTGGATGCCAGCTTCAGAATGTTTTCAAGGAGGACGAGCATTCATTATGCCTCTACTGTCTCTATGAGGACAAGACGCACAAGGAGAAGGACTGTGCGTTTTGTGGGAACATGTCGGAGCGGACCATGAAGGATCGCCACTTCCGTCTCGCCAACTGCTGGAAGGGAAGAGCCCGTCAGGCGAGAATAAGAAAAAGAAGTCTGAGCGGCTTTCTAAGTCCTGTGAGGGTGCCTGGGCGACAGGGGCCCAACAAAAGGCTAAGCACTGCGAGTCCGCGGGCACCGGGAGCGCCGAACGGTTGGGCTCCTTGGCTGCCAGGCAGGGCGCATCCTCCCCGGCGCCATCAACCACGAGCCAACGCTCTGGCTCGGTAAAGAGGAAGCCTGAGAACCCGGCGAAGCTTCTGGAGAGGCCCCGGTCGATCTCGAAGATTCCGGCAGAGGGGGAGCGAGGCTCGGACCCTCCCCCCAAGGTGAAGGCCCCAGGTGTCCAGAAGGTGACGATGGCCTTAATTCACCCTGCTAAGACCTCGATTGAGGATGTCGCTGCGGCCCTGGCTCAGCCTGTGGAGGCTACACCAGTGGAGGCGCCCTCAGGACCCAGAGTCTCCCTGCCACCGCGGAGGGAGTCGTCTTTCAGGTCCATTGAGAAGACCCACACGAAGTCCTCTTTGGAAAAGGTGGGGGAGGGGCTGGTGGCCATCATGGATACAGACACGACCTCTGAAGAAGAGCTCATCGAAGTCGTGGAAGAGGCCCAGCCCATCGGGAGGGATCCCGATGAGGGTGACGATGAGAGCGACGGTGTCGCCGACAAGGCTCCTCAAGAGCCCTCGCGCCCGTCATTTCCGGCGCCGCAGGAACCTCGGCGGCCATTTTGTCAGCGATTCAGTCCTTATGCTTGGAGATAAGGACAAGGTTGCCCCTTCCCCTGACGGAGGTACCTGAGCCAGACCCGACGGGGGAACCGGAGCCAGGACCTTCGGAGAGTCCACCGCATAAGAGGAGGAGGACGCATCCTACGCCACCTCTCCCACCTCTGCGGCCTGCTCTGCCTTCCCCCCGGTCTACTACCCACGGGGATGATACAGGCACGGACACGGCTATGACAGGTACAGATGACGGCGGAGGCGACAACGGGACGTGTCCCCAGTCGCCCCCTGCTCGGGGGTCCCCGCCTGACGAGATTGGATCCTTTCATGCCATGATTTCCAGGGCATCCGAGCTTTTTCAGCTCTGCCCAGAAGAAAAGAAGAAAGAAGGGTTCCTTTACCAACGGCGCAAGGCTAAAATTAAGACGGTCCTCGCCGTACCGCTTCTTGATGACATCTTGGATGAGGGGCTCGCCCTCCTCAAGAACCCTGCCACGGCGCCGGCAAAGAGGGACCGGTACGAGAAGAAGTACCGGGTCCCCGACGCTGCCCCCTTGTGCTTTTGGGCACAACCTACCCTGGATTCGGTCGTCTCGGCGGCGGCAAAGAAGAAAGCTGGGGGGGCATCGGCCTCGACATCAACTTCCCCGCCAGACGGCCAGGGCAGGAAGTTGGACACGATGGGACGTCAGATCATCTCATCCGCAGCGACGACTATCAAGGCAGCCAACGCCCTGGCTATCGTAGCCTGCTACGACAGGGAGTTGTGGTTCAAAATCACCCCTCTGTTAGACTTCCTTCCAGACACCAAAAGGGCTGAGGCCCTTGAAATCCTACAGGAGGGGGAGATTGCTTCGGACCACGCCATCACGGTGGCAACGGACATCGCCGACACCGGTTTCCGTCAGTTGGGCAACGGCGTTTGCTTGAGACGACGAGGATGGCTCAAGGCCATGGATTTCCGCCAGGACGTACAAACCAAGGTTTTGGACATGCCGTTCAACGGGAACAACCTGTTTGGGAAGGCGGTTGATGAGTCCCTTCAGGCCATCAAGACAGACACAGAGACTGCCCGGGCACTGGGAGTGCTCCAACAACGACGGCCGTCCTTTCGGAGCTCCGGAGGCAGACAAGGTGCCTCCAAGGGATCCGGCAGTGGCTCCTCCACTTACCGCCAAGCGGCAAGATCTTCGTCCCAGGAAGCCTACAGGGGACGCGTCAAGTCAGGTGGTGCCCGTCGTCGTCGACAAGGAGGTCAAGGAGGCAAGGCAGCCTCCAAACAAGATTGAACCGACCGTGGGGTCGGGCCCCCCGCCGAAGCACCCCGGTGGGAGGCCGGCTGGCGAGGTTCGTCAGCGTGTGGGAGTCCATCTCCACCGACCGTTGGATGCTGGACGCCCTGGCCCAAGGGCACGCCCTCGAGTTTCAGAAGAAGTGCCCTCGCGTTCCACTCGTGGCCAGGAAGGAAAATCACGTCCCTCAACTACTGTTGGAAGTAAGGGCGATGCTCAAGAAGGGTGCCATCGAGCTCGTCCCAAAGAGGCTTCGGGGCTCCGGAGTTTACTCAAGGTACTTCCTCGTAAAAAAGAAGACAGGAGGATGGCGCCCCAGTCTGGACCTACGACGACTGAACAAGTACATCAAGGCACAGAAGTTCCGGATGGTCACCCTCCTTCACGTGCTGGGACAGCTGGAGGAGGGCGATTTCCTGTCGTCGTTGGACTTGGAGGATGCGTACTTCCACATCCCCATTCTAAAAAGACACCGAAAGTTCCTCAGGTTCGTGGTCCAAGGGCGGCACTACCATTTCAAGGCCCTCCCGTTCGGATTGAAGTCAGCACCCAGGGTGTTCACCAAGTGCCTCGCACCGGTGGCGGCGCGGCTGCGCCTACAGGGGATCCACGTCTACCCGTACCTGGACGACTGGCTCATCCGGGCAAGGACAAGGGAGCTCGCCGTGGAGCACACTGCGAAGACCGGTCAGCTGCTCACGGACCTGGGATTCTCCATCAACTTTCCAAAATCCCACCTGGTTCCGTCGCAAGTCGCCCTGTTTCTGGGAGCCAAGCTCGACACAGTGGCGCGGCTGGCCTCGCCGTCGGGGGAAAGGACCAGGACAATTCTGGGCAAGGTGCAGCGTCTGCTGGCCACGGACATGGCCAGGGTAAGATCTATCAAGCCCCTCCTCGGGATGATGTCCTCCTGCGTTTATCTGGTGCGCCTTTGCAGGCTTCAGATGAGACCCTTAGAGGAGTTCCTCGACGCCCGCTGGATCCAGTCGACGGGCAGCTTCGAGGACAGGATTCCTCTCAACGAGATGTTCCATCAGGCGATCCGGTGGTGGGGTACCCGCTCCCATCTGTCGGCGGGCACAGACTTTCAGACCTCAGCTCACCAGGTGACGGTGACGACGGACGCCTCCCTGGAAGGTTGGGGAGCACACTCCGGAGATCTTCACACAAGAGGCCTTTGGCTCCCAGAGGAGAAGTCTCTCCACATCAACATCTTGGAGCTCCGCGCGGTGTTCTGGGCCCTCAGGTCCTTTCTTCCGTCCCTCAAGGGCAAGGTGATGAGGATCTTCACCGACAACACCACCACGATGTTCTACATCCGGAAGCAGGGCGGAACCAGGTCCCCGGCCCTATCCAAGGAAGCCCAGGATCTGTGGCATTGGGCCGTCGCCCAAGGGATGTTTCTGGTGCCTCTTCATCTGGCAAGAATAAAAAACACGATCGCCGACTCACTCAGCAGGGAGCTGCGCTCGTGCCACGAGTGGGAACTACGCCAGGATCAAGTGGATCGACTCTTCCGATGATGGGGTGAACGCCAAATCGATCTCTTCGTGACGGCGACGAATTCCAAGTGCCGGAGGTTTGCCAGCAGGTTCCCCTAGCCGAGGAGCATGGGCGTTCCCCTGGGACGGCCTATTTCTTTATGCGTTCCCTCGGCTGCCGTTGCTGCTCCGACTCATCAACCAGCTCAAGAGGTCCCGGTGCAGGATGATCCTCGTTGCACCGGCGTGGCCGAGGCAGATCTGGTTACCGGACCTTCTGGACTTGTCAACGTCCCCACCAGTCAAGCTGCTGACAGACACAGACCTTCTCTCCAGAGAAGGAGGCGCCATTCTTCACCACAACCCGGAGTCGCTGAACTTGCAGGCCTGGCTCCTGCAGCACTAGAGTTTGGAGGGTACGACATCCCGGCCGACTGCAGAGAGGTTCTTGCAAAGGCCAGGGCGTCCTCAACTCTCAAGTGCTACGGACATAAATGGAAGAGGTTCTCTGTCTGGTGCCGTGCACAGAAGGGTAACCCTCTGCGGATTACAGCCCATCAAGTACTGCCGTACCAACTGTCACTGGCCAAAGCTGGACTGGCTCTCGCCTCCATCAAAATACATCCGGCTGCAATCTCCCGATATACCAGGACGACGGGACGGGCATCCTTGTGGTCTCATCGCCTAGTGAAAGAATTCATGAAGGGACTATTCCGATCATTCCCGCCGGTGAAGGCTCCTGCGCTGGCGTGGGAGCTTAATGTGGTGCTGAACAAGCTCATGGGGGCCCCATTCGAGCCTATGCATTCGGCGCCTTTGAAGTTCCTGTCATGGAAGACAGCTTTCCTCGTGGCCATCACCTCCGCACGACGAGTGGGAGAGATCCAGGCCCTATCTTGCAAGCCTCCATACTTGACTTTTCATGACCCGAGGGTGGTGCTGAGGACGCACCCATCCTTCATGCCCAAGGTGCCGTCGAACTTCCACCTCAACGAGCCCTTGGTGTTGCCAGTTTTCTTCCCGTCGCCTTCGTCGCCGGCTGAGAGGACTTTGCACTCGCTGGATGTAGCTAGAGTGCTGAAGTTCTAGGTGGACCGCACAAAGAGTTTTCAGAAGACGTCACAACTGTTTGTGAACTTTGGGACTGTGAATCAAGGGAAGGCTCTCTCGAAGACTTCCATTTCCAGATGGCTCTCCGGCTGCATCATGCACTGTCACCGGTTGGCAAACCGACAGCTGCCCGGCCGTCCGAGAGCCCATTCGACCAGAGCGATCGCTGCTACCACGGCGTTCCTGTCTGGTGTGCCCCTGCTGGACATCTGCAGGGCTGCGACGTGGAGGTCGACGCACACCTTCACAAGATTGTACTGCGTCGATCGGGACTCCAGGCAGGAGTCCAGGGTCGGCCAAGCAGTTCTGCGCAACCTGTTCGCCTAAGGTGAGCCTGGTGAGGAAGTAAGAGTTGCTTAATGTTCAGTTGTTGTATTGCTTAATGTTGAGCCTGTTGCCACCTCCCGTGGTTGTGCATGTGTATACTGCTATGTATTCTTTTATTCATGAGCATGTGAATCATGAATACTTACCTGTAACTGTTGTTCTCCAGCATGGGTCTGGCATGGATTCACATGCGAACCCTCCCACCTACCCCTCTGCGGCTCTTCACTTGGTCATACTGCCTCTTCACGTGCTACCAAATCTGAAGATGGCTGCCAGAGGCGGGGCTTAGGTAGAGGGCAGTCATTGGCTGGGGGCAGTATGACCCAGAGACCAGTGATTGGTTACTACTAAGAAAGACAGATCAGAAACGAAACTGATACTGAATTTTTTTCTATACCGAGGATTCCCGGCCTGACGACGGGGAATATTCATGAGCATGTGAATCCATGCCAGACCCATGCTGGAGAACAACAATTACAGGTAAGTAACTTGTTCCATCTAAGAAGAGACGCACACAGCCGGTGAGTAGCTACATTTTGTTGCAAGTGGAGGCTGCACGCATGTGAATGTAACGCGAGGATAGGCAGACCCGTGAATGAACTTTGAAGCAAAAGACAGCTGCGAAAATAGCAATACTTAGTAACGGAGTGTGTCATACTGCCTACAGGGACAGCCTTACTCTGTGAGGTTTAACCACATTTGAACACTGATTTTTCCTTTTGCTTACATTTCTCCATTTTACACTTTTTTGTACAAGAGATATGGCAGGCATTAGGTTTTGTTAGCATAGGCCATTTCGATTTAACAGACTCCACTAGGACAGTGTTATTTATTATTTGATGGTCGACACTACTCCCATCTTAGTTATAGGGCAAAATAGGAGTTTATCCAACCCCAACAATTTCCATAAAGGTTTTACAAATTATACTCATTGTATCCGTGTGATACTTGTGATACCATGCCTACACCCCTCTGTCCACCTCATCGAGGTCACACCACCTTCCCCTGGATTCCAGCTTTCCTTTCGGCTTGCTCTTGCTCTGGCCTGGGGGATTTATCTGTTGTTTTCCCAGCTTCTGTAAATGTCCCGTCTTCTCTTCTGGTTCGAATCACCGGGCTGACCAGGCTTCACATCTGTTGTTCTCCTTACTGAGTCCTTCTTTGCTTTTTATCTTGTGGGATTGGGACTTCCCCATGTGTTCCTCAGGCATCCTTTGGGCCACCTCATCCCAGTATCTTTCACGTGAGTGTTCTGCATAACTGCACATGTTCTTCTTCTCGATATCTTCATAGTACGAATCCTGTTTAGACTGAGTGCTCTTATTACAGGCGTCTAATATTACAGGAAGAAGAGAGGAAAACTTACAATAGCACACAGTAGTATTGTCAGCCTGAACCTCAACAGATTTTAAAGGTCTCATAGTTTTAAGGGAAGAACGGTTAGGAAGTTCCATCGAGGAACGGGCGTCCTTGTTCCCATAAGGGGAGGCTCTCCCTGTGAGGTCCTCCTTCTTTTTACCACTCCTAGGGGAACTATCGGTTAGCGGCCTCACCCCCCTAGCCACATAGGGAAGGGCTCCCCCTTGGGTAGAAGTGACGTAATCCCAAGAATTGTCGAAGGCTCCTGAGGGTCCTGTGGCCTTGCCGCCAACATGGCTATGCCAAAGATTGAAGTGGTGGATCTCCCTGTTGTATGGTGGAGAGGCTCATGAATCTTCTGGGAAGTTGAAGTTGCAGGAATCCATGGGGGAGTGTACTAATGGAAGAATTGCATCTAGCTCATCGCCCTTGAGCCTGCACATCGGACTTGGGGGGGAGGCATCCTGAGCCCCCTGCTTTCATCCCAGAGCACTGCCCTGTGAGTTCCCAGTGAGTGGATGTTTTGGGGAGAGGTTTTGGTGCAGAAGCACACAGGAGAGACTCGGAAGGGAGGTTTTGTCGCTGGACATGACATTCTCCTTAAAAATGTGGACTAGGTATGGACACATCTCTCAATGGCTTTGTATATATCTTTTGTCAGATGCAGGCTATGTTTCAAAACTCCTCGGCCCTAAACCCTGAAAGTCTGGATTTGACTGCAGCAGTTGGCCAGGTGGCTAGAAAGTCTTTCTTTGTGGTTAAAATTATCCCTGTTGGGGATTCCTGGTGGATTACAGAAAACAATCATGCTGTTACATGTAGATATGCATTTACAGGCCAGGCTGAACAATGACGGGCATGCTGCAGGGACAATGAAGCCATTGCAGGACTGGGAAAAGGCTGCATTCTTGCTCCTGCCCTTTGTAGTCTATCCATATCTGATATTCAGGACTCTCTAGACACTTATACTGTCTCCCCTCCTAAGTTAGGCCATCTAGGAGTGCACTGTTTTGCGTATGCCAAACATATCAAAGTATTAGATAAAACACCTATTGGCCTGAACAAAAGTTTGAAAGCTGTCGAACAACGTTGCAGCGATTAATATGAATAATAATAAATATAAATCAAAGATTATACATTTCACACGCATTAAGGAATATTGGAACTTAAACAATACCAGTTTGGAAGTAGCAAACAACACTTTTTATGTTTATTATATAAATGGTCTCCTCTTATCAATCGAATTCAATAAATTGTATTAAAATATAGTAGATTCTCTATGGTTCCGCCATGGCAACTGAATGTCTTATATATGGCTTAGAAATAAGGCTTAATGTAAACTGTAGATGGCGCTCTACGACTAGAAAATGTGACTGTAGATGGCGCTCTACGACTAGAAAATCTGACTGTAGATGGCGCTCTACGACTAGAAAATGTGACTGTAGATGGCGCTCTACGACAAAAAAATCTGACTGTAGATAACGCTCTACGAGTATAAAATGTGACTGTAGATGGCGCTCTATGACTAGAAAATGTGGAAACTTTGACTTATGCTCCCTTTCTCTTTCCCATTGGCTGTGATATGTTGTGAACTAGGAATAATCCCTTGGGAAGTTTTATTACTGGGGGGAAAAGTCCAAATCTATTTTAAGATAGGTCAAGCCTTTCCTGGAACCCTTTAATATGACCCTCTTATTATCTATAAAGGGGGTGGGGTCCCAGTATTTGCTTTAAGCAACAACGTGATGTATTGATTTTGGAAATTTATTTAGAGCTGACATTAAAAGATGATCTGTGGGAGCACCCTTGGTAAAAAAAAAGATATAACTTGTAATTAACAAGTACGTAACACAGAATATATAAGATTCCTGCGGAAATTAGGATCTTTGGCTAAATATTTAATTAAATTCCCCTGCCTTATGTACAGAGCCATCTACATTGGGCTAAATTCTAATTTGGTAACTACGTTGAAAAGAATGGGGCACAGACTTCAGATTGCAAAAGATTTAAGAACCTGTCGCTTTTGCAGGAGAGGGAAGTGGTTGGAGTTTATCTGGGTTTCGAGTCTATGTTTGAATGCAGTAATGCAGTGCCAGTAGGGCCCGTGCCTTACTCACTGTGAGAACACACTGGTGCTTTTTCTTTGCTATGGTGCAATATGTCATTTATAACGCGCCTGTACATGGGTGTTTCTAGGCGCAACAAGACAAGGAAAGGTAGACCGAGGGAGGACAAAGCAAACAATCTTACTAGGCCTTGTGTCATTCAGATCACGAAAGTGTGATGACGCAAAGTGCAGGGGGGTCGAGACGGAGGCAAGTGCCAGGGTGAGGGAAAGGGGACGTGCAAACAGGGCAGCATTTCCCTGAGTAAGTGCAGCATGGCTCTGGGTAATTTCAAGGCAAGGAGGCAGGGGACTGTAGGGCTACAGTTACAGCCCCTAAGTGCACGCTAGTCCCGGAGGCAGTGCAAGGGCGACTGATCATGGGGGAGCCTGGTACCTTGTGATACTCTGAGGGTAGCCGGGCCACCAGTCAGTGCAACAGACAGGTAGGTCAGCAGAGGAGGGAGGGAGGGAGGGAGGGAGAGAGGGAGGGAGGGAGTGTGAGAGAGAGAGAGAGAAGGAGAGAGAAGGAGGAAGATGGAGGGAGGGATGGAGGGAAGGAGGGAAAGAGATAGGGAGAGGGAAGAAGGTAGAGGAGGGAGGGAGAGGGGGAGGGAGGGAAATGGGGAGAGGGAGAGAGACTAGAGCTGCTTCGATTGACAGGAGGGATAGGGAAGGAGGTCACAATGCAGTCATTGCCCAAAGAAAATGCCACAAAGCAAAACTTTGTAAAGTGGGAGCACAGATGGAAAATCACTCACCAGGCATCAAATTGGAAATCCAAATCAGTCCTTGCTACTTCTATAGTGCTTCTGGCCATATATCTGTGTTTGGGCAATATACATTTACCCAAAGGTAATGAATTCATCACTGATGACCTAATAGACTGGCTAAATGATGAATACAATTGATGACAAATTATGGGCCTAGTGTGAAATACCTGCCTTTAGTGTTTGTAAATATACTGTGTACCGTGTGTGAACTAGTTTAGTGGTTTCTGGAGATGGTAGAACGTATATGCATGGTCTTGGTGATTTAGATATCCGCTTACACATGTTTGTTCATCCAGCTTGTCTGATTTCTTTTTTTCTCATGCTCTTAAATATTAAAAGGTTCTATATATAAATTAATCACACTATTCCTGCTGCCTATCACCTCTATCACATTTCATTATATGTTATCACTGTCATACCACGACTGTGCCCCCTTTTAGGGAGCCTTTTTGCAATAGATGACACTTCATACTAATTACTATGGGTAAGTAACAAATGCAAATCACTACTACTGAGAACCCGCCTGCCTATTACATGTGACGCTTATGGCTGTGAACACGCTTAAACTAATAATGTGCATCTCATTTTATTTCAGTAGGTGACTGATGCCCAAGAAATGCTACAACGATGTCTAAAATCTGTGGACTAATGCAGTGCAAAGCTTTATTGATGGAATGTGCAATTCCCCAACACCTTAGAAGGATGCAAGTCTGGGCTCAACTGTCTATTGAATGTGTTCAGGAACTGGGCAGGAGAGGCATATTGGATACTTGGTTTTCATCAATTCAGCAACACAGAAAAATAATACATATCTAGCATTCTGAGCTACTGAAAGCAACATTGTTGATGTACAAGAAGAAAACACTTTTTTTCTATTTTCCTTGCGAGAACTCATGTGAGTGTTATTGTGTACACATTCTGAATGAAAGAATAGTTTGTTTAAAGGATTTTGTGAAACATCTGTAAAATACAAATGAGCAAATCATATCCAAGCATTTTAAAAGCTTCAGTAAGATGATCAGAAATGACCTACACCTGATAAAGATCATATGTACTCTGAATTTGGAAAAAAAAACATTCACTGGACTGGAACCTCCTAGTAACTAAGACTGGTGAGAAAAACCTTACCAGTGCACAGAAAGTGGAAAAGGGTGCCAACGCCTCAAGACACGTATGGCCCATATGAAAGCATGGGTGAAAATTCCAATCATTGCAACCCTGGGCATGATCAGCTTATCTGCCACCAGAGAACGCATACTGGAGGGAAGCCTCATCAGTGCTCTGAATGTGGGAAAGGGTTTGTTAAACTGGGAGAGCTTATTTGCCACCAGAGAACACATACAGGGGAGAAACCGTATCAGTGCACTGAATGTGGGAAAAGCTTCAGTCAGATGGGAAATCTCACTAACCATCAGTTTACACATACAGGTGAGAGGCCTCATGAGTGCACTGAATGTGGGAAAGGGTTTATCCAGAAGGGACATCTTGCTCTTCACCAGAGAACACATACAGGTGAGAAACCTTATCAGTGCTCTGAATGTGGGAAAGGGTTTGTAGAAAAGGGACAGTGTATTCAGCACCAGAGAATACATACAGGTGAGAAACCGTATGAGTGCACAGAATGTGGGAAAAGGTTCCGTCAGAAGGGAAGTCTTGTTAACCATCGGTTGATACATTCTGATGTGAAACCTTACCAGTGCACTGAATGTGAGAAAAGGTTCAGTAGGAGGCTTAGTCTTATTAGCCATCTGTTAACGCATACAGGTGAGAAACGTCATCATTGCACAGAATGTGGCAAAGGGTTTATTCAGAAGGGACACCTTACTTCCCACGAGAGAACTCATACAGGTGAGAAACATCATGAGTGTTCTGAATGTGGGAAAGGGTTTGTTGAAAAGGGACAGTTTATTCGCCACCAGAGAATACATACAGGTGAGAAACCGTATGAGTGCACAGAATGTGGGAAAAGGTTCTGTCAGCAGGGAAATCTTGTTAACCATCAGTTAATACATTCTGATGTGAAACCTTACCAGTGCACTGAATGTGGGAAAAGGTTCCGTCAGAAGGGAAGTCTCAGTAAGCATCAGTTAATACATTCAGGTGGGAAACCTTACCAGTGCACTGCATGTGGGAAAAGATTCATTCAGAAGGGAAATCTTCTTCGCCACCAGACAACACATATAGGTGAGAAACCTTATCAGTGCCCTAAATGTGGAAAAAGCTTCAATGAAAACAGTAACCTTATTCGGTACCAGACACAACATGCAAGTGAGGTACCATCTCATTGTAGTGAATGTGGGAACCCCTTCTGCTCACAGGATGTTTTTCATCTTTCGTGAGAGAGGGCATGCAGGTGGGGAAAGCTCCTCTGCGATTGGTTTGAATATTGGCGCACTAATAGCAGCTGATGACAATTGGTTGAATCACTGATGGTTGAAATGTATCCCTTCTGGAATACTCTAATTGGAGATTTTACCGTTTGTGTTACAGTGCCCATTCTATGGAAACGTTTGCATAAGGGTCTTAGGCAAATTAATGAGAACCAACATTTTGAAAATGGCTACAACTCAGTAGTTGTGTAACTATAACCCTTCATTGGATGTACTGGATCACTTTTCTACCAATTTAGTACCAAGAGGCCGCCTAACACTAAATGCCATTTAACCATTTGTGTAGTTGGATCCAGAGAACATATACAGATGAGAATCCATATTTGATGTCCTGGGTGTTAGTGTTAGCAGTGCACGGTGGTGGCGCGAGTTATGGTTGCTTATCTTACCATAACTGCCCAATTTCAGGGGTTTTCCGGTTTTACTTTGAACCATAACGTCCCTTTAACAAAGATTTTTTACTGAATATATATATATATATATATATATATCTATCCTGGAAAACAGCAGAGGAAAAAAACGCACTCCGAGATGAGGCACTTCACAAACCCAAAAATAAAAAACTTGAATCAGATTGAAGAAACAAGTTTATTGTAAACACAATCACGGCAAAAACACACAATAAACAAAACAGGACGCCAAGGGGAATCCTGAACAACGTGTTTCACGCTTCCCTGAGTGCTTGGTCACGTTTGGGGGACGAGGCAAACAGTCACCATAGATATTAGACTGTAGTCCCTTTACCATTTCCCCCATATCCATTAGGTCCTGCAATATACCAACAATGCTAACAAAAGCAGTTTAAAAAAAACATGTCTATAATTAAAACAGATAAAATGCAACCAAAGTGGAAAACATTAGATCCAATAATAAGAGTCATAAAGTGCTGGTGCAAGTACGTAGGTATGGTTGCCTTGACAATATATAATATATTGATGCCAAAGGAAAATGCAACAGTGTCAATACTGCAACCATGAAAATAAGACCTATATCAGAGACACCATGGAGTGCAAGTGCATTTATCAAAGATGGCGTTCTTTCTACAGTCAGTAACTTCAGCATAAAGTGCAAATGCATTTAAACATCAGAAGCCAAAGCCTAGAGATGCAAAGAAGATATGCCGTCCAGTGCAGATATATTCACATACCAGCAGTATACAGTCAGAGATATAGTTAGCAAAAAAGTGCAAATGCATATGTAAACCGATATCTTCCTGTCTATATATAATACATGTAGTCAAAAGCTAAAGTGCTGGTGCATTCAGTTAATACATAACCCTCAGTCTACAGTACTTAGGTCTGAGTAATAAAGTGCAAATGCCTAAGAAAAACAAGTTATATTAATAAGCAAGGACCCATGTGATAACAAAATGAAGAGAGGGTAAAAAAGGGGGATTGAAGGGAGAGTGCAAGACAGATTTAAATAAATGTCCTGCATGAATCTTAAAATGACGTTCCCCAAATGTTAAAGGAGACAGGGCAGCCCTAGAACCAAAAAGAAAAGGATCTATTGTGAAACAACACAAATATTAAAATTACAGATGCCTTTCCAGGCCAGGGCAGTGTACCATATTGAACCCTGGGAGAAAAGGTGTTAGATAGCCAGAATAAAGAAGAGAGAAAGTGGAACAAGAAACAATGATATCAGATACCCATAAACATGTGTAACTCCTCATCCACATTATGACCATTCGGATGTTTAGTGTTAAAATCTAAAATGAGCCTAGTTTCCAGTTGTCTCAATCTCAAGGTTTGGTCTCCTCCTCTCTGGTGAGTCGGGACATGGGCCACAGCAAGAAACGTGAGTAAATGAGAGTCACTGTCATGCTCCTGACTGAAATGTTTGGCCATCGGGTACATAGGGTCAAAATTTGTGATGGCTCTAAGATGCTGCAGAATTCTGAGCTTTAGTTTACATGTAGTGGACCCAACACACCATTTCAAGCAGGGACATGAAAAGACATACACAACAAATGGAGTATCACAATTGATAAAATGCCTGATCTCAAATTCAAGGCCTGTAATGGGATGTACAAATGATTTGCATACAGTAGCATGTGGACAGGCCTTGCATTTTTGGCACTTAGTAACACCTTTCAGTAAACCTGGTAACCAATTAGTCATAGAGGAGTTTTTCTCCACAGGGGATAAGTAGCTAGAGACCAGTCTGTCCTTTAATGACGGTGCTCGTTTGTAAGTCAATATAGGATGTTTAGGCAAAACTGGACCAAGATCTTTGTCAAGCATAAGAATGCGCCAATGTCTCATAATAATCCTGTGAATATCATGCGAAGCGTTGTTAAATGTGACAATCAGGCGGGGGGGTCATCATGGTTACTGTGTTTCTTATTTGTGGGCCCATGCAAGAGCTTTTCTCTTGAAGGAGCACGTGCTTTAAGGCAGGCCATTTCTATAGTCTTTTTACCATAGCCCTGTCGTAGAAAGCCAGCAGTGGCCGTACTGCAACACCGGTCAAACTCAAGAATGTCTGAGCAGTTCCGCCGAAAATGAATAAATTCGCCATATGGGATACATTTTTTTTGCAAGATGGCGGATGGCAACTTGTG
Organism: Ambystoma mexicanum; assembly: GCF_040938575.1. Lineage (NCBI taxonomy): Eukaryota > Metazoa > Chordata > Amphibia > Caudata > Ambystomatidae > Ambystoma > Ambystoma mexicanum. The sequence goes on from NC_090928.1 coordinate 1,308,427,776, forward strand.
GCATGCAAAGGAAGGCCTGTGTTTGTGGGTTTTTCATATAGAGATATATGAATAGCTAGACTGTCAAGCTTTACGGTAACATCCACATATACTATCTCTGTGGCGCTGTGGCATTCAGTAAATCTCAAATTCACAGTATTGTTGTTGATACTATCCTCAAAAGACAACCAGTCACTTTCACTGCCCTTCCAAATTATAAACACATCATCAATATAACGCCACCAACCAATTACTTAGAATATATTGTATAATAGATACATTTGAAATTATATTTTAATTAATTATAATTAAGTGTTATATTGAAAAGGTTTTATGAGAATGTGTATATGAGCGTATTATTATTTTTATTTTTTGGGAAGTAGGCATGCCTGCTATTCAAGCACTATATTATAAGACATAGGTTTGTGTGAAGGGCAGGTGATGTCAAAGGTCACCTCTTTTGAATAGAGAGGGAAGAGCAAATGGACTAGAAATATCCACTGGGCTGTAGCGTAATATACCTCATGCCTATTTGAAAATGAAATGGTGCCTTTCTGGTTAAAAATAAAATGTTGCCTAGCTGTTCTCTCTGAAATCCAAGAAGGAATAGAAAACAAGAACGTTTTCAAAATATAATTGATTTTGGACAAGCTGACATATCTGATTCAAAACTCACCCACCTGGGTTTATAAACTGAATTAATTGCTGATTAAATGCATATTTAACTTCAGCCAATTTGCCCCTGTGTGCTGACATTAAAATATGTCCTAAGTAGCGCTTCCGGTTGTATGTTCTACTTTGTTCTGGTTTTGCTTTGCTGCACACTGCTTCCTGGAACAGGAGATTCATTTGTTTGTGACCACCTTCTTTCCAGTTTTATGTTGAATGAATGTGATTGTCCACTTTCCTAAATGTATTATTGTACTATTTGTATTTCTCTGAATTCCCCCCAAGGTTACACAATTGTGACCACTTCAGGAGTCATTTTAAGTGCATATTTATTGAATTCAGACAATGTATGTTTCATACAGCATGCATCCAGTCAACCCATATTTAGAGGATAGTGTGGGTGCCATGCATTGCTAGGGCTGATATGGCACATGGGGACCAGAATTATCTCCATGTCTAGTTTTCAGAAGCTGGATGTGTGGCAGGAAATCTCTATTAAAGACTGGGGGATAAAAGAGCCGGGGGGCGACATGGTCAGTACGATTTGGGATGGTTCAGGCACTTAGGATCAGTGGGTGCTCTGGAAATGCAGAAGAAGCTGATGATGTGACGGCTCCCGGGTGCCAGCACGTCTCCTGCCCACCTGGGGAATGGCAGGAAGCTGATACTGAGACGTCTCCCGTGTGCGAGTACGTCTCCTGCCCACCTGGGGGAATGACAGGAAGCTGATGCTGTGTCGGCTCCCGGGTGCCAGCACGTCTCCTGCCCACCTGGAGAATGGCAGGAAGCTGATGCTGTGACGGCTGCCTTGGTGCGGAAGCTGATGCTGTGACGGCTCCCAGGTGCCAGCACGTCTCCTGCCCACCTGGGGAATGGCAGGAAGCTGATGCTGTGACGGCTCCCGGGTGCCAGCACGTCTCCTGCCCACCTGGGGAATGGCAGGAAGCTGATGCTGTGACGGCTCCCGGATGCCAGCACGTCTCCTGCCCACCTGGGGGAATGACAGGAAGCTGATACTGTGACGGCTCCTGGGTGCCAGCACGTCTCCTGCCAACCTGGGGAATGGCAGGAAGCTGATGCTGTGACGGCTCCCAGGTGCCAGTACATCTCCTGCCCACCTGGGGAATGGCAGGAAGCTGATACTGAGACGGCTCCCATGTGCGACTATGTCTCCTGCCCACCTGGGGAATGGCAGGAAGCTGATGCTGTGACGGCTGCCGGGTGTGGAAGCTGATGCTGTGACGGCTCCTGGGTGCCAGCACGTCTCCTGCTCACCTAGGGAATGGCAGGAAGCTGATGCTGTGACGGCTCCGGGTGCCAGCACGTCTCCTGCCCACCTGGGGGAATGACAGGAAGCTGATACTGTGATGGCTCCTGGGTGCCAGCACGTCTCCTGCCAACCTGGGGAATGGCAGGAAGCTGATGCTGTGACGGCTCAAGGGTGCCAGCACGTCTCCTGCCCACCTGGGGGAATGGCAGGAAGCTGATGCTGTGACGGCTCCCGGTGCCAGCACGTCTCCTGCCCACCTGGGGGAATGGCAAGAAGCTGATGCTGTGACGGCTCCCGGCTGCCAGCACGTCTCCTGCCCACCTGGGGAATGACAGGAAGCTGATGCTGTGACGGCTCCTGGGTGCCAGCACGTCTCCTGCCCACCTGGGGAATGCCAAGAAGCTGATGCTGTGACGGCTCCCGGGTGCCAGCACGTCTCCTGCTCACCTGGGGGAATGGCAGGAAGTTGATGCTGTGACGGCTCCCGGGTGCCAGCACGTCTCATGCCCACCTGGGGTAATGACAGGAAGCTGATGCTGTGACGGCTGCCAGGTGCCAGCACATCTCCTGCCCACCTGGGGAATGCCAGGAAGCTGATGCTGTGACGGATCCCGGGTGCCAGCACATCTCCTGCCCACCTGGGGAATGCCAGGAAGCTGATGGTGTGACGGATCACAGGTGCCAGCACGTCTCCTGCCCACCTGGGGGAATGGCAGGAAGCTGATGCTGTGACGGCTCCCGGGGGCCAGCATGTCTCCTGCCCACCTGGGGGAATGCCAGGAAGCTGATGCTGTGAGGGCTCTCGGGTGCCAGCACGTCTCATGCCCACCTGTGGAATGGCAGGAAGCTGATGCTGTGACGGCTCCCGGGTGCCAGCACGTCTCCTGCCCACCTGGGGGATGGCAAGAAGCTGATGGTATGACGGCTCCCGGGTGCCAGCACGTCTCCTGCCCACCTGGGGGATGGCAAGAAGCTGATGCTATGACAGCTCCCGGGTGCCAGCACGTCTCCTGCCCACCTGGGGGAATGGCAGGAAGCTGATGCTGTGACGGCTCCCGGGTGCCAGCACGTCTCCTGCCCACCTGGGGAATGGCAGGAAGCTGATGCTGTGACGGCTCCCGTGTGCCAGCACGTCTCCTGCCCACCTGGGGGATGGCAGGAAGCTGATGCTCTGACGGCTCCCGGGTGCCAGCACGTCTCATGTCCACCTGGGGAATGGCAGGAAGCTGATGCTGTGACGGCTCCCGTGTGCCAGCACGTCTCCTGCCCACCTGGGGGATGGCAGGAAGCTGATGCTCTGACGGCTCCCGGGTGCCAGCACGTCTCATGCCCACCTGGGGAATGGCAGGAAGCTGATGCTCTGACGGCTCCCGGGTGCCAGCACGGGAGATGGCAGGTGAGGATGGGCACACAGCCTGCAGATATATACGGGAGATGGAATGTGAGGAGGGTCACACAGCCTGCAGATATATACGGGAGATGGAATGTGAGGAGGGTCACACAGCCTGTAGATATACAGGAGATGACATGTGAGGAGGGTCACACAGCCTGCAGATATATACAGGAGATGTCATGTGAGGAGGGACACACAGCCTGCAGATATATATGGAGATGGCATGTGAGGAGGGGCACACAGCCTGAAGACATATACGGGATATGGCATGTGAGAAGGGCACACAGTCTGCAGATATACAGGAGATGGCATGTGAGGAGGGTCACATAGCCTGCAGATATACAGGAGATGGCATGTGAGGAGGGTCACATAGCCTGCAGATATACAGGGGATGGCATGTGCGGAGGGTCACAGAGCCTGTAGATATACAGGAGATGGCTTGTGAGGAGGTTCACACAGCCTGTAGATATACAGGAAATGGCATGTGAGGAGTTTCACACAGCCTGCAGATATACAGGATATGGCATGTGAGGAGGGTCACAGAGCCTGCAGATATACAGGAGATGGGATGCGTGGATGGACACACAGCCTGCAGTTATACAGGAGATGGCATGCGAGGAGGGACTCGCAGCCTGCAGATATACAAGAGATGGCATGTGAGGAGGGTCACACAGCCTGCAGATATACAGGAGATGGCATGTGAGGAGGGTCACACAGCCGACAGATATACAGGAGATGGCATGTGAGGAGGGTCACACAGCCTGCAGATATACAGGAGATGGCATGTGAGGAGGGACACACAGTCTGCAGATATACAGGAGATTGCATGTGAGGAGGGGCACACAGCCTGCAGATATACAGGAGATGGCAAGTGAGGAGGGTCACATAGCCTGCAGATATACAGGGGATGGCATGTGCGGAGGGTCACAGAGCCTGTAGATATACAGGAGATGGCATGTGAGGAGGGGCACACAGCCTGTAGATATACAGGAGATGGCATGTGAGGAGGGTCACACAGCCTGCAGATATACAGGATATGGCATGTGAGGAGTGTCACACAGCCTGCAGATATACAGGAGATGGAATCCGTGGATGGACACACAGCCTGCAGTTATACAGGAGATGGCATGCGAGGAGGGACACACAGCCTGCAGATATACAGGAGATGGCATGTGAGGAGGGTCACACATCCTGCAGATATACAGGAGATAGCATGTGAGGAGGGTCACACAGCCGACAGATATACAGGAGATGGCATGTGAGGAGGGTCACAGAGCCTGCAGATATACAGGAGATGGCATGTGAGGAGGGACACACAGTCTGCAGATATACAGGAGATTGCATGTGAGGAGGGGCACACAGCCTGCAGATATACAGGAGATGGCAAGTGAGGAGGGTCACACAGCCTGCAGATATGCAGGAGATGGCAGGTGAGGAGGGGCACACAGCCTGCAGATATACAGGAGATGGCGTGTGAGGAGGGTCACACAGCCTGTAGATATACACAGCATGTAGATATACAGGAGATGGCAGGTGAGGAGGGTCACACAACCTGTAGATATACAGGAGATGGCATGTGAGGAGGGTAACACAGCCTGTAGATATACAGGAGACAGCATGTGAGGAGGGACACACAGCCTGCTAATATACAGGAGATGGCATGTGAGGAGGGTCGCACAGCCTGCAGATATACAGGAGATGGCATGTGAGAAGGGTCACACAGCCTGCAGATATACAGGAGATGGCAGGTGAGGAGGGTAACACAGCCTGCAGATTTACAGGAGATGGCATGTGAGGAGGGACACACAGCCTGCAGATATACAGGAGATGGCATGTGAGGAGGGTCACACAGTCTGTAGATATACAGGAGATGTCAAGTGAGGAGGGACACACAGCCTGCAGATATACAGGAGATGGCATGTGAGAAGGGCGCACAGCCTGCAGATATACAGGAGATGGCAGGTGAGGAGAGTAACACAGCCTGCAGATATACAGGAGATGGCATGTGAGGAGGGACAAACAGCCTGAAGATATACAGGAGTTGGCATGTGAGGAGGGTCACACAGTCAGCAGATATACGGAAGATGGCATGTGAGGAGGGTCACAGCCTGTAGATATAAAGGAGATGGCATGTGAGGAGGGTCACACAGACTGCAGATATACAGGATATGGCATGTGAGAAGGGTCACACAGCCTGCAGATATATACGGGAGATGGTATGTGAGGAGGGTCACACAGCCTGTAGATATACAGGAGATGGCATGTGAGGAGGGTCACACAGACTGCAGATATACAGGAGGTGGCATGTGAGAAGGCTCACACAGCCTGCAGATATATATGGGAGATGGCAAGTGAGGAGGGACACACAGCCTGCAGATATACAGGAGATGGCATGTGAGGAGGGACACACAGCCTGCAGATATATATGGGAGATGGCATGTGAGGAGGGTCACACAGCCTGCAGATATACAGGAGATGGCATGTGAGGAGGATCACACAGCCTGCAGATAGACATGAGATGGCATGTGAGGAGGGTCACACAGTCTGCAGATATACAGGAGATGGCATGTGAGGAGGGTCACACACCCTGCAGATATACAGGAGATGGCATATGAGGAGGGACACACAGCCTGCAGATATACAGGAGATGGCATGTGAGGAGGGGCACACAGCCTGCAGATATACAGGAGATGGCATATGAGGAGGGTCACACAGCCTGCAGATATACAGGAGATGGCATGTGAGGATGGGCACACAGCCTGCAGATATACAGGAGATGGCATGTGAGGAGGGTCACACAGCCTGCAGATATACAGGAGATGGCATGTGAGGAGGGGCACACAGCCTGTAGATATACAGGAGATGGCATGTGAGGAGGGTCACACAGCCTGCAGATATACAGGAGATGGCATGTGAGGAGGGGCACACAGCCTGCAGATATACAGGAGATGGCATGTGAGGAGGGTCACACAGCCTGCAGATATACAGGAGATGGCAGGTGAGGATGGGCACACAGCCTGCAGATATACAGGAGATGGCATGTGAGGAGGGTCAGACAGTCTGCAGATATATGGAAGATGGCATGTGAGGAGGGTCACACAGCCTGTAGATATACAGGAGATGGCATGAGAGGAGGGTCAAACAGACTGCAGATATACAGGAGATGACATGTGAGGAGGGTCACACAGTCTGCAGATATACAGGAGATGGCATGTGAGGAGGGTCACACAGCCTTTAGATATACAGGAGATGGCAGATGAGGAGGGTCACACAGCCTGTAGATATACAGGAGATGGCATGTGAGGAGGGTGACACAGCCCACAGGAGACGGCATGTGAGGAGGGTCACATAGCCTGTAGATATACAGGAGATTTCAGGTGAGGAGGGTCACACAGCCTGTAGATATACAGGAGATGGCATGTGAGGAGGGTCACACAGCCTGCAGATATACAGGAGATGGCAGATGAGGAGGGTCACAAAGCCTGTAGATATACAGGAGATGGCATGTGAGGAGGGTCACACAGCCTGTAGATATACAGGAGATGGCATGTGAGGAGGGTCACACAGCCCAAAGGAGACGGCATGTGAGGAGGGTCACACAGCCTGGAGATACACAGGAGATGGCATGTGAGGAGTGTCACACAGCCTGCAGTTATACAGGAGATGGCATGCGAGGAGGGACACACAGCCTGCAGATATACAGGAGATGGCAGGTGAGGAGGGTCACACAGCCTGCAGATATACAGGAGATGGCATGTGAGGAGGGTTACACAGCCTGCAGATATACAGGAGATGACATGTGAGGAGGGTCACACAGCCTGTAGATATATAGGATATGGCATGTGAGGAGGGTCACACAGCCTGCAGATAGACAGGAGATGGCATGTGAGGAGGGTCACACAACCAGCAGATATACAGAAGATGGCATGTGAGGAGGGTCACACAGCCTGCAGGTATACAGGAGATGGCATGTGAGGAGGGACACACAGCCTGCAGATATACAGGAGATGGCATGTGAGGAGGGTCACACAGCCTGTAGATATACAGGAGATGGCATGTGAGGAGGGTCACACAGCCTGTAGATATACAGGAGATGGCATGTGAGGAGGGTCACACAGCCTGTAGATATACAGGAGATGGCATGTGAGGAGGGTCACACAGCCTGCAGATAGACGGGAGATGCCATGTGAGGAGGGTCACACAGCCTGCAGATATACAGGAGATGGCATGTGAGGAGGGTCACACAGCCTGTAGATATACAGGAGATGGCATGTGAGGAGGGTCACACAGCCTGTAGATATACAGGAGATGGCATGTGAGGAGGGTCACACAGCCTGCAGATATATACGGGAGATGCCATGTGAGGAGGGTCACACAGCCTGCAGATATACAGGAGATGGCATGTGAGGAGGATCACACAGCCTGCAGATAGACATGAGATGGCATGTGAGGAGGGTCACACAGCCTGCAGATATACAGGAGATGGCATGTGAGAAGGGTCACACAGCCTGCAGATATATACGGGAGATGGCAGGTGAGGATGGGCACACAGCCTGCAGATATACAGGAGATGGCATGTGAGGAGGGTCACACAGACTGCAGATATACAGGAGATGGCATGTGAGAAGGGTCACACAGCCTGCAGATATATACGGGAGATGGCAAGTGAGGAGGGACACACAGCCTGCAGATATACAGGAGATGGCATGTGAGGAGGGGCACACAGCCTGCAGATATATACGGGAGATGGCATGTGAGAAGGGCATGCAGTCTGCAGATATATACGGGAGATGGAATGTGAGGAGGGTCACACAGCCTGTAGATATACAGGAGATGACATGTGAGGAGGGTCACACAGCCTGCAGATATATACGGGAGATGGAATGTGAGGAGGGTCACACAGCCTGCAGATATATACGGGAGATGGAATGTGAGGAGGGTCACACAGCCTGTAGATATACAGGAGATGACATGTGAGGAGGGTCACACAGCCTGCAGATATATACAGGAGATGTCATGTGAGGAGGGACACACAGCCTGCAGATATATATGGGAGATGGCATGTGAGGAGGGGCACACAGCCTGAAGACATATACGGGATATGGCATGTGAGAAGGGCACACAGTCTGCAGATATACAGGAGATGGCATGTGAGGAGGGTCACATAGCCTGCAGATATACAGGAGATGGCATGTGAGGAGGGTCACATAGCCTGCAGATATACAGGGGATGGCATGTGCGGAGGGTCACAGAGCCTGTAGATATACAGGAGATGGCTTGTGAGGAGGTTCACACAGCCTGTAGATATACAGGAAATGGCATGTGAGGAGTTTCACACAGCCTGCAGTTATACAGGAGATGGCATGCGAGGAGGGACTCGCAGCCTGCAGATATACAAGAGATGGCATGTGAGGAGGGTCACACAGCCTGCAGATATACAGGAGATGGCATGTGAGGAGGGTCACACAGCCGACAGATATACAGGAGATGGCATGTGAGGAGGGACACACAGTCTGCAGATATACAGGAGATTGCATGTGAGGAGGGGCACACAGCCTGCAGATATACAGGAGATGGCAAGTGAGGAGGGTCACATAGCCTGCAGATATACAGGGGATGGCATGTGCGGAGGGTCACAGAGCCTGTAGATATACAGGAGATGGCATGTGAGGAGGGGCACACAGCCTGTAGATATACAGGAGATGGCATGTGAGGAGGGTCACACAGCCTGCAGATATACAGGATATGGCATGTGAGGAGTGTCACACAGCCTGCAGATATACAGGAGATGGAATCCGTGGATGGACACACAGCCTGCAGTTATACAGGAGATGGCATGCGAGGAGGGACACACAGCCTGCAGATATACAGGAGATGGCATGTGAGGAGGGTCACACATCCTGCAGATATACAGGAGATAGCATGTGAGGAGGGTCACACAGCCGACAGATATACAGGAGATGGCATGTGAGGAGGGTCACAGAGCTGCAGATATACAGGAGATGGCATGTGAGGAGGGACACACAGTCTGCAGATATACAGGAGATTGCATGTGAGGAGGGGCACACAGCCTGCAGATATACAGGAGATGGCAAGTGAGGAGGGTCACACAGCCTGCAGATATGCAGGAGATGGCAGGTGAGGAGGGGCACACAGCCTGCAGATATACAGGAGATGGCATGTGAGGAGGGTCACACAGCCTGTAGATATACACAGCATGTAGATATACAGGAGATGGCAGGTGAGGAGGGTCACACAACCTGTAGATATACAGGAGATGGCATGTGAGGAGGGTAACACAGCCTGTAGATATACAGGAGACAGCATGTGAGGAGGGACACACAGCCTGCTAATATACAGGAGATGGCATGTGAGGAGGGTCGCACAGCCTGCAGATATACAGGAGATGGCATGTGAGAAGGGTCACACAGCCTGCAGATATACAGGAGATGGCAGGTGAGGAGGGTAACACAGCCTGCAGATTTACAGGAGATGGCATGTGAGGAGGGACACACAGCCTGCAGATATACAGGAGATGGCATGTGAGGAGGGTCACACAGTCTGTAGATATACAGGAGATGTCAAGTGAGGAGGGCTGCACAACCTGCAGATATACAGGAGATGGCATGTGAGGAGGGTCACACAGTCTGCAGATATACAGGAGATGGCATGTGAGGAGGGTCACACAACCTGCAGATATACAGGAGATGACATGTGAGGAGGGTCACACAGTCTGCAGATATACAGGAGATGGCAGGTGAGGAGGGCCACACAGCCTACAGATATACAGGAGATGGCATGTGAGGAGGGTCACACAGCCTGTAGATATACAGGAGATGGCAGATGAGGAGGGTCACACAGCCTGCAGATATACAGGAGATGGCATGTGAGGAGGGCTGCACAGCCTGCAGATATACAGGAGATGGCATGTGACGAGGGTCACACAGTCTGCAGATATACAGGAGATGGCATGTGAGGAGGGTCACACAGCCTGCAGATATACAGGAGATGACATGTGAGGAGGGACACACAGCCTGCAGATATACAGGAGATGGCATGTGAGCAGGGCTGCACAGCCTGCAGATATACAGGAGATGGCATGTGAGGAGGGTCACACAGTCCGCAGATATACAGGAGATGGCATGTGAGGAGGGTCACACAGCCTGCAGATATACAGGAGATGACATGTGAGGAGGGTCACACAGTCTGCAGATATACAGGAGATGGCAGGTGAGGAGGGCCACACAGCCTACAGATATACAGGAGATGGCATGTGAGGAGGGTCACACAGCCTGTAGATATACAGGAGATGGCAGATGAGGAGGGTCACACAGCCTGTAGATAAACAGGAGATGGCATGCGAGGAGGGTTATTAGGGAGAATTCTCTGTTTAGGCTGAATTTCCTAACCTAGTGAGTCCCCCAGCAGCTTTGCTGGATTTCTATGGAGTTTGTTTTTTCCATCCTGCCAAGAGTGAGACTCTTTTCCTCCCACTCTTGGACATGAATGTGTGTAATTCCTTTGAAGGTCAATGTGTTCTATGGGCTATGGGGTCTTTTACTCCATAGGGTCTCATATGTTTTTCTATGTGTGTTACACCGCACCCTACGTACCATAACACTGGGGCGTCCTAGCGGACCTCCACCATAGACTCCATACCCGGGGACTGACTACTGTCTCCCCGGGCATGTAAAATCACGATTGGCTTTACTAGACCTAAATTTACTAACAGAACGAATACAATCCATGTTATTGTGGATGTACTAGTAGGGGTATTTCAATTACTCCTGGATATGTTATTCGAGGGGGCACTGTCCCGTCCCCCCTCGTCGAGTATTGGCTGGTGGCAGTGGAAACTACTTGTTATGTTCAACCCCGGACATAACCCTATGGGATTCGTCCCATTGTGGGAGATTGATACTTTTCCTCGTTAATCTCTAACGTACCACCGGTCTACTTATCTTAAATAAGTTTATCGGATGGTATTTTCTGCCAGAACTCGGTTTTTAAAATGGCGTCTGTGTTCGTCTCTGTGACTCCTAAACCAAAGGTTGAGCCCTTTGTTCCACTTTTGGCGGGCCTCTGTACAGAGACCCTCCAAAGTGGTGCCATTCTGTCTGGGTTACCACAGGGGTGTGGGAGGGGGTTTAGGCACTCTGGACCGAGTTGCTTTGCCAACCCCGGTCTCACTCTGGAGTGATTGGCCCAAGTGGTGAGCCTTCCCGCTCACCACTTAGCATGTGTTGATTGACAGCTTTGCTGAATGAATGGGGGTTTTCTGCATAAAAGCAGGGCTTTTGGGACTGGATCTTCAGAAGTCGCCACAGGACCTAAGAATCCGACGAGGGTAACGCTGAGCCGACCTGCACGACAACACCTCCGGTGGAGCCCTGCGGAACCGACTCACCACTTCCCGACGACTGAGGAGATCTCCCTGCCGGAGAGTCTCTTCCCCTGACTGGTGGGAACAACCAGTCCCCTTTGCTTTTTATTCGCCTCAGGACGCAGTGGTCGATTTGCCCGTGCAGAGCACCCCGGCAACCGGATAGCCACTACCCCTGTACCGCGACCAAAAGGTGGTGCCTTGTGACGGAGCACTCCGCGGCTGGTCTCTTCCCTGGTGGTGCACCGGACTTCACTTTTCTTCGACGACGAGAACATCTCTACTCTTGGCAAAGACCCGATGTGCATCCACCACCAGGAACAACTGCCCCCGCCGGAGCTGCCCTCCACAACAAGGTACTGTGTCCGCCTGGCTTCCCTTTCGATCGGTTCGAGTGAGGTTTCTTAATCCTCTCCTTTCCGTTGGGTCGCCTCCAAGCTTCCTCACGTATTGTTCTGAACTAGTTCAATCTGCCGATAACAATTTGCTACAAAGGCTCGAACGCATTTCTACTAGAGACTTTTGGGGCATATCGCCTTGCCTCTCTCCGAGTGGGCTTGGCCTCTGAACTTTATGATCTATTGTGCTTCTTGCCTTCTTGCCTTGCATTTTTCCCGCAAAGTATTGAACTGTGTTGATTTCGTAACCTGCCTATTTTTCTCTCCCGTCCTAACTAATATTAGAGTGCCATCTAGGTTGAGGCATACACCTCTGTCTGTAAATAAGTGGTGCCGGTAAAACCTAGACTTGTCGAAATATTGCTAGGGGGAATGATCGTTTCTTTTTCGTAGAGTAATTGTGATTGATTTGTTTGCCGTGATAGTGCCAGAGTGTACAGGCTGTGTGACCATCCTCACATGCCATCTCCCATCTCACACAGCCTGCAGATATATACGGGAGATGGCAAGTGAGGAGGGACACACAGCCTGCAGATATACAGGAGATGGCATGTGAGGAGGGACACACAGCCTGCAGATATATATGGGAGATGGCATGTGAGAAGGGCACACAGTCTGCAGATATACAAGAGATGGCAGGTGAGGTGGGCCGCACAGCCTGCAGATATACAGGATATGGCATGTGAGGAGGGTCACACAGCCTGCAGATATACAGGAGATGGCATGTGAGGAGGGTCACACAGCCTGCAGATATACAGGAGATGGCAGGTGAGGTGGGCCGCACAGCCTGCAGATATACAGGATATGGCATGTGAGGAGGGTCACACAGCCTGCAGATATACAGGAGATGGCATGTGAGGAGGGTCACACAGCCTGCAGATATACATGAGATGGCATGTGAGGAGGGTCACACAATCTGCAGATATACAGGAGATGGCATGTGAGGAGGGTCACACCGCCTGCAGATATACAGGAGATGGCATGTGAGGAGGGAGACACAGCCTGCAGATATACAGGAGATGGCATGTGAGGAGGGGCACACAGCCTGCAGATATACAGGAGATGGCATGTGAGGAGGGTCACACAGCCTGCAGATATACAGGAGATGGCAGGTGAGGATGGGCACACAGCCTGCAGATATACAGGAGATGGCATGTGAGGAGGGTCAGACAGTCTGCAGATATATGGAAGATGGCATGTGAGGAGGGTCACACAGCCTGTAGATATACAGGAGATGGCATGAGAGGAGGGTCACACAGACTGCAGATATACAGGAGATGACATGTGAGGAGGGTCACACAGTCTGCAGATATACAGGAGATGGCATGTGAGGAGGGTCACACAGCCTTTAGATATACAGGAGATGGCAGATGAGGAGGGTCACACAGCCTGTAGATATACAGGAGATGGCATGTGAGGAGGGTGACACAGCCCACAGGAGACGGCATGTGAGGAGGGTCACATAGCCTGTAGATATACAGGAGATTTCAGGTGAGGAGGGTCACACAGCCTGTAGATATACAGGAGATGGCATGTGAGGAGGGTCACACAGCCTGCAGATATACAGGAGATGGCAGATGAGGAGGGTCACAAAGCCTGTAGATATACAGGAGATGGCATGTGAGGAGGGTCACACAGCCTGTAGATATACAGGAGATGGCATGTGAGGAGGGTCACACAGCCCAAAGGAGACGGCATGTGAGGAGGGTCACACAGCCTGGAGATACACAGGAGATGGCATGTGAGGAGTGTCACACAGCCTGCAGTTATACAGGAGATGGCATGCGAGGAGGGACACACAGCCTGCAGATATACAGGAGATGGCAGGTGAGGAGGGTCACACAGCCTGCAGATATACAGGAGATGGCATGTGAGGAGGGTTACACAGCCTGCAGATATACAGGAGATGACATGTGAGGAGGGTCACACAGCCTGTAGATATATAGGATATGGCATGTGAGGAGGGTCACACAGCCTGCAGATAGACAGGAGATGGCATGTGAGGAGGGTCACACAACCAGCAGATATACAGAAGATGGCATGTGAGGAGGGTCACACAGCCTGCAGGTATACAGGAGATGGCATGTGAGGAGGGACACACAGCCTGCAGATATACAGGAGATGGCATGTGAGGAGGGGCACACAGGCTGCAGATATACAGGAGATGGCATGTGAGGATGGTCACACAGCCTGTAGATATACAGGAGATGGCAGGTGAGGAGGGGCACACAGCCTGTAGATATACAGGAGATGGCATGTGAGGATGGTCACACTGCCTGTAGATATACGCAGCCTGCAGATATACAGGAGATGGGATGTGAGGATGGTCACACAGCCTGTAGGTATACAGGAGATGGCATGTGAGGATGGTCACACAGCTTGTAGATATACACAGCCTGTAGATATACAGGAGATGGCAGGTGAAGAGGGTCACGCAGCCTGTAGATATACAGGAGATGGCATGTGAGGAGGGTCACACAGACTGCAGATATACAGGAGACGGCATGTGAGAAGGGCACACAGCCTGCAGATATACAGGAGATGGCAGGTGAGGAGGGTCACACAGCCTGCAGATATACAGGAGATGGCATGTGAGGAGGGTCACACAGCCTGCAGATATACAGGAGATGACATGTGAGGAGGGTCACACAGCCTGTAGATATATAGGAAATGGCATGTGAGGAGGGTCACACAGCCTGCAGATAGACAGGCGATGGCATGTGAGGAGGCTCACACAGCCTGCAGATATACAGGAGATGGCATGTGAGGAGGGTCACACAGCCCGCAGATATACAGGAGATGGCATGTGAGGAGGGTCACACAGCCCGCAGATATACAGGAGATGGCAGGTGACGAGGGGCACACAGCCTGCAGATATACAGGAGATGGCATGTGAGGATGGTCACACAGCCTGTAGATATACAGGACATGGCATGTGAGGAGGGTCACACAGCCTGTAGATATACAGGAGATGGCAGGTGAGGAGGGGCACACAGCCTGCAGATATACAGGAGATGGCATGTGAGGATGGTCACACAGCCTGTAGATATACACAGCCTGCAGATATACAGGAGATGGCAGGTGAGGAGGGTCACGCAGCCTGTAGATATACAGGCGATGTCATGTGAGGAGGGTCACACAGCCTGTAGATATACAGAAGATGGCATGTGAGGAGGTACACACAGTCTGCAGATATACAGGAGATGGCATGTGAGGAGGGGCACACAGCCTGCAGATATACAGGAGATGGCATGTGAGGAGGGTCACACAGCCTGCAGATATACAGGGGATGGCAGGTGAGGAGTGGCACACAGCCTGCAGATATACAGGAGATGGCATGTGAGGAGGGTCACACAGACTGTAGATATACACAGCCTGTAGATATACAGGAGATGGCAGATGAGGAGGGTCACACAGCCTGTAGATATACAGGAGATGGCATGTAAGGAGGGTAACACAGCCTGTAGATATACAGGAGATGGCATGTGAGGAGGGACACACAGACTGCAGATATACAGGAGATGGCAGCTGAGGAGGGTAACACAGCCTGCAGATATACAGGAGATGGCATGTGAGGAGGGACACACAGCCTTCAGATATACACGAGATGGCATATGAGGAGGGGCACACAGCCTTCAGATATACAGGAGATGGCATGTGAGGAGGGTCACACAGCCTGTAGATATACAGGAGATGGCATGTGAGGAGGGTCACACAGCCTGTAGATATACAGGAGATGGCATGTGAGGAGGGTCACACAGCCTGTATATATACAGGAGATGGCATGTGAGGAGGGTCACACAGCCTGCAGATATACAGGAGATGGCATGCAAGGAGGGTCACATAGCCTATAGATATACAGGAGATGGCAGGTCACACAGAATGTAGATATGCAGGAGATGGCATGTGAGGAGGGTCACACAGTCTGTAGATATACAGGAGATGGCAAGTGAGAAGGGACACACAGCCTGCAAATATACAAGAGATGGCATGTGAGAAGGGCACACAGCCTGCAGATATACAGAAGATGGCATGTGAGAAGGGTCACACAGCCTATAGATATACAGGAGATGGCAGGTGAGGAGGGTCACACAGAATGTAGATATACAGGAGATGGCATGTGAGGAGGGTCACACAGTCTGTGGATATACAGGAGATGGCATGTGAGGAGGGACACACAGTCTGAAGATATACAGGAGATGGCATGTGAGAAGGGCACACAGCCTGCAGATATACAGGAGATGGCATGTGAGGAGGGGCACACAGCCTGCAGATATACAGGAGATGGCATGTGAGGAGGGACACACAGCCTGCTGACATATAGGAGATGGCATGTGAGAAGGGTCACACAGCCTGCAGATATACAGGAGATGGCAGGTGAGGAGGGTAACACAGCCTGCAGATATACAGGAGATGGCATGTGAGGAGGGACACACAGCCTGCAGATATACAGGAGATGGCATGTGAGGAGGGCTGCACAACCTGCAGATATACAGGAGATGGCATGTGAGGAGGGTCACACAGTCTGCAGATATACAGGAGATGGCATGTGAGGAGGGTCACACAACCTGCAGATATACAGGAGATGACATGTGAGGAGGGTCACACAGTCTGCAGATATACAGGAGATGGCAGGTGAGGAGGGCCACACAGCCTACAGATATACAGGAGATGGCATGTGAGGAGGGTCACACAGCCTGTAGATATACAGGAGATGGCAGATGAGGAGGGTCACACAGCCTGCAGATATACAGGAGATGGCATGTGAGGAGGGCTGCACAGCCTGCAGATATACAGGAGATGGCATGTGAGGAGGGTCACACAGTCTGCAGATATACAGGAGATGGCATGTGAGGAGGGTCACACAGCCTGCAGATATACAGGAGATGACATGTGAGGAGGGACACACAGCCTGCAGATATACAGGAGATGGCATGTGAGCAGGGCTGCACAGCCTGCAGATATACAGGAGATGGCATGTGAGGAGGGTCACACAGTCCGCAGATATACAGGAGATGGCATGTGAGGAGGGTCACACAGCCTGCAGATATACAGGAGATGACATGTGAGGAGGGTCACACAGTCTGCAGATATACAGGAGATGGCAGGTGAGGAGGGCCACACAGCCTACAGATATACAGGAGATGGCATGTGAGGAGGGTCACACAGCCTGTAGATATACAGGAGATGGCAGATGAGGAGGGTCACACAGCCTGTAGATAAACAGGAGATGGCATGCGAGGAGGGCTATTAGGGAGAATTCTCTGTTTAGGCTGAATTTCCTAACCTAGTGAGTCCCCCAGCAGCTTTGCTGGATTTCTATGGAGTTTGTTTTTTCCATCCTGCCAAGAGTGAGACTCTTTTCCTCCCACTCTTGGACATGAATGTGTGTAATTCCTTTGAAGGTCAATGTGTTCTATGGGCTATGGGGTCTTTTACTCCATAGGGTCTCATATGTTTTTCTATGTGTGTTACACCGCACCCTACGTACCATAACACTGGGGCGTCCTAGCGGACCTCCACCATAGACTCCATACCCGGGGACTGACTACTGTCTCCCCGGGCATGTAAAATCACGATTGGCTTTACTAGACCTAAATTTACTAACAGAACGAATACAATCCATCTTATTGTGGATGTACTAGTAGGGGTATTTCGATTACTCCTGGATATGTTATTCGAGGGGGCACTGTCCCGTCCCCCCTCGTCGAGTATTGGCTGGTGGCAGTGGAAACTACTTGTTATGTTCAACCCCGGACATAACCCTATGGGATTCGTCCCATTGTGGGAGATTGATACTTTTCCTCGTTAATCTCTAACGTACCACCGGTCTACTTATCTTAAATAAGTTTATCGGATGGTATTTTCTGCCAGAACTCGGTTTTTAAAATGGCGTCTGTGTTCGTCTCTGTGACTCCTAAACCAAAGGTTGAGCCCTTTGTTCCACTTTTGGCGGGCCTCTGTACAGAGACCCTCCAAAGTGGTGCCATTCTGTCTGGGTTACCACAGGGGTGTGGGAGGGGGTTTAGGCACTCTGGACCGAGTTGCTTTGCCAACCCCGGTCTCACTCTGGAGTGATTGGCCCAAGTGGTGAGCCTTCCCGCTCACCACTTAGCATGTGTTGATTGACAGCTTTGCTGAATGAATGGGGGTTTTCTGCATAAAAGCAGGGCTTTTGGGACTGGATCTTCAGAAGTCGCCACAGGACCTAAGAATCCGACGAGGGTAACGCTGAGCCGACCTGCACGACAACACCTCCGGTGGAGCCCTGCGGAACCGACTCACCACTTCCCGACGACTGAGGAGATCTCCCTGCCGGAGAGTCTCTTCCCCTGACTGGTGGGAACAACCAGTCCCCTTTGCTTTTTATTCGCCTCAGGACGCAGTGGTCGATTTGCCCGTGCAGAGCACCCCGGCAACCGGATAGCCACTACCCCTGTACCGCGACCAAAAGGTGGTGCCTTGTGACGGAGCACTCCGCGGCTGGTCTCTTCCCTGGTGGTGCACCGGACTTCACTTTTCTTCGACGACGAGAACATCTCTACTCTTGGCAAAGACCCGATGTGCATCCACCACCAGGAACAACTGCCCCCGCCGGAGCTGCCCTCCACAACAAGGTACTGTGTCCGCCTGGCTTCCCTTTCGATCGGTTCGAGTGAGGTTTCTTAATCCTCTCCTTTCCGTTGGGTCGCCTCCAAGCTTCCTCACGTATTGTTCTGAACTAGTTCAATCTGCCGATAACAATTTGCTACAAAGGCTCGAACGCATTTCTACTAGAGACTTTTGGGGCATATCGCCTTGCCTCTCTCCGAGTGGGCTTGGCCTCTGAACTTTATGATCTATTGTGCTTCTTGCCTTCTTGCCTTGCATTTTTCCCGCAAAGTATTGAACTGTGTTGATTTCGTAACCTGCCTATTTTTCTCTCCCGTCCTAACTAATATTAGAGTGCCATCTAGGTTGAGGCATACACCTCTGTCTGTAAATAAGTGGTGCCGGTAAAACCTAGACTTGTCGAAATATTGCTAGGGGGAATGATCGTTTCTTTTTCGTAGAGTAATTGTGATTGATTTGTTTGCCGTGATAGTGCCAGAGTGTTTTTGATAGATGTTGCGTTATAAATAAATACCTTAATATCTTTACACTGAAGCCTTGTTGCGTGTTTGCTTGTCTTACTGTGAAGAATTGTCCTATCTTGTATACTCCACATACTGCTTAACTCTTCTTGAGAGAAGTCTGACTGCTCAGCCACAACTACCAACAGTGAATCTGTGTGGTACAGACTGCTACCAAGTGGGTTTACTGCCAAACACCTGTAGTCCTAAATCTTTTGCAGTGGTCCCTGAGGGAACTGCACAGGTTTCCGCCTAACACTGGTGTACAGCGGTGGGATTTGTATAGAGTATACAGTTTAGAGTGCTTTTCGACACTTTAGGATAACTTACCACAAAACTTAGCACTAAAAAGCAACTTTCAAAAACATGTCTACGATGGAAACTTACAGTCAAGAGTCCTTGTCAGGTGAAAATATTGAGAGTTTGCGAGCTCTCTGTAGGCAAGAGAATCTTCCTGTAAGAGGCAAGAAGTTAGAACTAATAGAGAGATTGCTGGCGAACCAAAGTCTGGGTAGATAACAGTGAGGGTGTTGATCTAAATCGTAATTCTGGTGATAGCGATGAAGAGGCTGACGAGGACGGAGAGGCTAACAAACCTGTCTCCCCTGCTCCTCTACCTGCCTTACCAGCTGTACCTACGGGGCCCATACCAGGTCCCACAAGTAACCCTGCTTATTTTGAACTTGAAAAAATGAAGCTCGAATTAGAATACAAACTGTTCTTGGCTCAATCTGAACGAAACCAAGAGCTCGAGTTCAGACGGATGAATGCCCAGGCTGAGCAGAAGCAAGCTGAGTTAAGACTCAGGGAAATAGAACTTAATCACGAGTTAGAAATTAAAAAGTTGTCTATGGAAAATGCTTCTCTCTCCTCTGGTTCCTCTAGGAGCTCCAGTCCCAAAAGACCCCGGATGCCGAAGGAATTAGTGGGTATGTATGAACCGAGATTGGATGTGTTGGATTGGTTGAAACTGTTTGAGTACAATCATGGGCTCCAGGACATCACTGGGAATGATTTACTTCCCTGGTTGTTCTCTAGGCTCCCTCCTGTTGCGACTGATGTGTTAATGGAATTGGGAGAGGCGGATAAGACGGATTAGGAAAGTGTGGAACTAGCTTTGATAGCTAGATTCGGAAAGACCCCTTCCCAGTATCTTAAGAGGTTTAGAACCCTCAAAAAGCATGATGGTACCCCTTGGGCTACCTGGGTGAGTGAAGGGTTGAAAAACCTAGAGGGATGGATTAATGGTTACAAAGTGAACACTTATGAGGGTATGAGGAATCTTTTTATGTTGGAGTCTATTTATGATGCCTGTTCTCCTGAGCTCAGACAGCACTTGGCTGATTCGAAGGAATTGGATTCCCCGAAGCTGGCTAAGGCTGCTGATTTATGGGTTGCCAACAGGGCTACTCATAAGGATTCTGGGGCAACTCAGAAAAAGGATGAGGGAAAACAGCCTAAAAAAGACTCAAAAGAGAATTCGAATAACTCAAATTCCAAAGAGGGCCCCAAACAAAACCAGAAGGGTAAGCCACCGGGAAAACCACAGCAGAATAGTGTGTCTTCTGGTGCCAAACCGGAAGGAGGTCAGAACAAGCCACCATTCCAAAAAGTGTTCGGTAAATGATTTGTTTGTGGCTCGACTGACCACGTGAAAGGAGATCCCAGATGTAAGGGTAAACCTTCAGGGGTCCAGCTTGTCTCCTTAGCCTTCGCTCCAGAGGAGGAAGTCCAAATGGCAAGTGGAAACTTTCTACTGCTAGCTGACGAACCCATTGGAGTCTCAGCCAGCGTTTCTTTAGTATCTCTGGGGTTGTGGGAACAACAGAATTTAGATGTCTATAATTCTATCCCCGATAATACTAAAGAGTATTATAAGGACAGTGTCCAGGTGAATGGCCAGGAGACTCCTGCCATTAGGGACACTGGGGCCAGCATAACTGTGGTGGATAAATCGTTTTTTCAGGCTGAGGATGTTGCTAAGGCACCCAAACGCCTCACCAAGTTAGCTGGAGGGCCTGTGCTGATGCTTCCCCAATTACCAGTTCTCATCCAGCGTAACGACATGACTGTAAAGATACCTGTCAGCATACAGAGTGAGGTACCAGGACGCGTACTGTTGGGTAACGATTTGAAAACTCTCGGAGTTGTATCGCATACTCCCAGACCTCCTAGTAAACGGTTACAGGAGCTAACCAGACCCGCAAGAGAGAGGACCCTGCGCCGTACTCTCCAGGAGATGATGAAGACAGAAATCACTCCTGCTCCACTGGAATTGTCGGCCGCTGTCTCCAAGAAATCAGAAGCGAAAGGGAAACCTACGACTTCTATCCCGAAACCAGCAGCCAGCATTCCAGTGCAGCCAACACGGACTTCCCCGCGGTTGTCCAAAGTTACACCCGTAACTCCACCTCCAGCTGAGACTGAGAGGGAGGTACAACCCTGTGTGGTAGAATTAGAATCTGAGGAAGAGCTAATGGAAGGCCAGGAACTCATTGGAGATCTGGATCCTGTTGACCATCCTGAGCTGCAGTCTTTACTGGCAGAAGGTGGACCCAGCAGGGCAGACTTCAGTAAGGGACAGAGAGAATGTCCAACTCTGGAAGGTCTTCGCCACCAGGCAGAAGCTCAGGCTGAAGGGCAAGAGCCTGGGAAATACAGGTTGCACTGGGAAGATGGCCTCTTCTACAGTGAACCGACCGAGTCTGCACCTGGAGACTACAAACGACTTGTAGTACCCCAAGAGAACAGACCACAGTTCTTGCATTTAGCCCACAAGATTCCTTTGGCTGGTCACTTGAGTTTTAAGAAGACTAAGGAAAGGCTCTCTCTCTACTTCTATTGGCCAAAGATGGGGGCCGAAGTAGAAAAACACTGCAGGAGCTGCCACACCTGCCAGACCTCTGGTAAGGTTGGCTCCAAGAATGTGGCACCGTTACTGCCTCTCCCAGTTGTGGGAGTCCCATTTGAGAGAGTAGGGATTGACATAGTTGGTCCCCTTGATCCTCCAACCTCCTCAGGCAACAGGTTTATACTTGTTGTAGTAGACCATTCTACTAGGTATCCTGTGGCAATTCCTATGAGGACTGTTACAGCTCCGGCTGTGGCTAAGGCCCTCCTTGGTATTTTTACTAGGGTCGGGTTTCCTAAGGAAGTAATCTCTGACAGGGGGTCAAACCTTATGTCCCACTACATGAAAGCCATGTGGAAAACCTGTGGAGTTACTTACAAGTTCTCAACAGCTTACCACCCCCAAACCAATGGGTTGGTAGAACGGTTCAACCGAACCATGAAGAGCATGATAGGTGCTTTAGAAGAACCCCTTAAGCGTAAGTGGGACCTTCTATTGCCATGCCTTCTCTTTGCTTATAGAGAAGTCCCTCAGGAGGGAGTAGGTTACTCTCCCTTCGAACTTCTCTATGGTCATCCCATCAGAGGTCCATTGGCCCTGATTAAGGAGGGGTTGGAGAGTGCTCCTTCCCCCAAGCCAGTCAGAGTGACTGACTAAGTGACTGGTCTCCGGAGGAGAATGTCGCACATGATGACGGAAGCAAGCGATAACTTGAAAGGTGGACAAGCATTGGTCAAGCACTGGCTCGATCAAAAGGCTAACATGGTTGAGTTCGCTCAAGACCAGCTCGTTCTCGTTATGATCCCAACAAGGCAGAGGGCTTTGCAAGATAAATGGATGGGACCCTTCAGAGTTGTGGGTAAACTCGGAGAGGTTAACTATCTGGTGGACTTGGGCAATACCAAGGAGGCTCTGACCGTCTTCCACACCAACCGCCTCAAAGCGTATGTCTCACGACCTGATGTAGGAGCGTTGCTTCTAGCATCATCCGAGGAAGAAGAAGAGAGTGAAGCTCTTCCGGATCTCCTCAGAGGCTTACCTTTAGACGAACAAATTGAAGGAGTAAATCTCTCCTCCAATCTGACACCTGAGCAACAAGAAGAGTGCAAATCCATGTAAAATCGGTTTGCCTCCCTGTACTCACTTTCACCAGGCTTGACCCCTTGGGGCCAGCATGACATACTCACTGGTGACTGTCTGCCAGTCAAAAGCAGAGGATACCGTATGTCAGAAAACATACAAACCCACATCAAAGGTGAGGTCAGCAAGATGCTTGATCTCGGGGTAATAGAGCCCTCTACTAGTCCATGGTCTAGCCCAGTTGTGTTAGAACCAAAGGCCGGATCTAAAGAACTTAGATTCTGCATGGATTATAGAGCTCTTAATGCAGTCACCAAGACTGATGCCCACCCTTTGCCAAGAACAGATGAGTTGGTGGACAAACTTGGCGCAGACAAGTTCCTCAGCACATTTGACTTGACGTCAGGCTATTGGCAAATAGCCCTGACAGACCATGCCAAGGAGAAAACTGCATTTTCTACCCCAGTTGGCTTATACCAGTTTAAGGTAATGCCTTTTGGATTGAAGAATGTACCTGCTACGTTTCAACGGATGGTAAACCAGGTTCTGAATGGGATGGAGGACTTCTGCATGGCATACTTGGATGACATCGCAGTGTTCAGCAATTCCTGGGAAGAACATATAACCCACCTAAGAGATGTTTTGTAGGCTCTTGGACGAGCCAATCTGATCATAAAGGCGAGTAAATGCCAAATTGGACAGAGTAAGGTAGTCTATCTTGGACATGAGGTAGGAGATGGAGAAATAAGGCCTTTGCTCAGTAAGATTGAAGCTGTGCAAAATTGGACAACACCTACTACTCAAACCCAAGTGAGAGCCTTCCTAGGCCTCACTGGGTACTACAGGAATTTCATAGAGAACTATGGGACCATTGCTTCTCCACTGAATGTCATCTCCTCACCCAAATTTCCTAAGAAGGTTAGATGGAACGAGGAGTGCAATCAGGCTTTTGAAAACCTGAAAAAGGCTCTTTGCCAAGCCCCAGTACTCAGAGCTCCTGATTACCGCCAACACTTCATTGTGCAGACAGATGCTTCCAATGTAGGGATAGGTGCCGTACTCAGTCAACTGGATGGGAAAGGTAGGGAGCACCCCGTTTGCTTCATCAGCCGCAAGCTGAAGGATCCTGAAACAAGGTGGGCAACAATCGAAAGAGAGTGCTTTGCTATCGTGTGGGCTCTGAAGAAGTTTAGGCCATACTTGTATGGTTCTACTTTTGTCATTCAGACTGACCACCAACCCTTGAGATGGTTAATGCAAATGAAAGGGGAAAACCCAAAACTATTGAGATGGTCGATCTGCCTGCAAGGGTTTGATTTCACCATTGAGCACAGGTCAGGATGTCACCACCAAAATGTTGATGGTCTCTCTAGGATGTATGTCATCGACTAGAGGTATGAGATTCATCCAGGAGTGGATTAAATCCTCCTGTCCCTTAGTCTGGGGGGGGCGAGTGTTAGGGAGAATTCTCTGTTTAGGCTGAATTTCCTAACCTAGTGAGTCCCCCAGCAGCTTTGCTGGATTTCTATGGAGTTTGTGTTTTCCATCCTGCCAAGATTGAGACTCTTTTCCTCCCACTCTTGGACATGAATGTGTGTAATTCCTTTGAAGGTCAATGTGTTCTATGGGCTATGGGGTCTTTTACTCCACAGGGTCTCATATGTTTTTCTATGTGTGTTACACCGCACCCTACGTACCATAACACTGGGGCGTCCTAGTGGACCTCCACCATAGACTCCATACCCGGGGACTGACTACTGTCTCCCCGGGCATGTAAAGTCACCATTGGCTTTACTGGACCTAAATTTACTAACAGAACTAGTACAAACCATCTTATTGTGGACGTACTAGTAGGGGTATTTCGATTACTCCTGGACCTGTTATTCGAGGGGGCACTGTCCCGTCCCCCCTCGTCGAGTTTTGGCTGGTGGCAGTGGAAACTACTTGTTATGTTCGACCCCGGACATAACCCTATGGGATTCGTCCCATTGTGGGAGATTGATACTTTTCCTCGTTAATCTCTAACGTACCACCGGTCTACTTATCTTAAATAAGTTTATCGGATGGTATTTTCTTCCAGACCTCGGTTTTTAAAATGGCGTCTGTGTTCGTCTCTGTGACTCCTAAACCAAAGGTTGAGCCCTTTGTTCCACTTTTGGTGGGCCTCTGTACAGAGACCCTCCAAAGTGGTGCCATTCTGTCTGGGTTACCACAGGGGTGTGGGAGGGGGTTTAGACACCCTGGACAGAGTTGCCTTTCCAACCCCGGTCGCACTCTGGAGTGATTGGCCCAAGTGGTGAGCCTTCTCGCTCACCACTTAGCATGTGTTGATTGACAGCTAGACTGAATGAATGGGGGTGTTCTGCATAAAAGCAGGGCTTTTGGGACTGGATCTTCAGAAGTCGCCACAGGACCTAAGAATCCGACGAGGGTAACGCTGAGCCGACCTGCAGGACGACACCTCCGGTGGAGCCCTGCGGAACCGACTCACCACTTCCCGACGACAGAGGAGATCTCCCTGCCGGAGAGTCTCTTCCCCTGACTGGTGGGAACAACCAGTCCCCTTTGCTTTTTATTCACCTCAGGACGCAGTTGTCGAATTGCCCGTGCAGAGCACCCCGGCAACCGGATAGCCACTACCCCTGTACCGCGACCAAAAGGTGGTGCCTTGTGACGGAGCACTCCGCGGCTGGTCTCTTCCCTGGTGGTGCACCGGACTTCACTTTTCTTCGACGACGAGAACATCTCTACTCTTGGCAAAGACCCGATGTGCATCCACCACCAGGAACAACTGCCCCCGCCGGAGCTGCCCTCCACAACAAGGTACTGTGTCCGCCTGGCTTCCCTTTCGATCGGTTCGAGTGAGGTGTCTTAATCCTCTCCTTTCCGTTGGGTCGCCTCCAAGCTTCCTCACGTATTGTTCTGAACTAGTTCAATCTGCCGATAACAATTTTCTACAAAGGCTCGAATGCATTTCTACTAGAGACTTTTGGGACATATCGCCTTTCCACTCTCCGAGTGGGCTTGGCCTCTGAACTTATGATCTATTGTGGTTCGTGCCTTCTTGCCTTGCATTTTTCCCGCAAAGTATTGAACTGTGTTGATTTCGTAACCTGCCATTTTTCTCTCCCGTCCTAACTAATATTAGAGTGCCATCTAGGTTGAGGCATACACCTCTGTCTGTAAATAAGTGGTGCCGGTAAAACCTAGACTTGTCGAAATATTGCTAGGAGGATTGATCGTTTCTTCTTCGTAGAGTAATTGTGATTGATTTGTTTGCCGTGATAGTGCCAGAGTGTTTTTGATAGATGTTGCATTATAAATAAATACCTTAATATCTTTACACTGAAGCCTTTTTGCGTGTTTGCTTGTCTTACTGTGAAGAATTGTCCTATCTTGTATACTCCACATACTGCTTAACTCTTCTTGAGAGGAGTCTGACTGCTCAGCCACAGCTACCAACAGTGAATCTGTGTGGTACAGACTGCTACCAAGTGGGTTTACTGCCAAACACCTGTAGTCCTAAATCTTTTGCAGTGGTCCCAGAGGGAACTGCACAGGTTTCTGCCTAACAAGGGTCACATAGCCTGTAGATATACAGGAGATGGCATGTGAGGAGGGTCACACAGCCTGTAGATATACAGGAGATGGCATGTGAGGAGGGTCACACAGCCTGTAGATATACAGGAGATGGCATGTGAGGAGGGTCACACAGCCTGCAGATATACAGGAGATGGCATGTGAGGAGGGTCACACAGCCTGTAGATATACAGGAGATGGCATATGATGAGGGTCACACAGCCCACAGGAGATGGCAGGTGAGGAGGGTCACACAGCCTGTAGATATACAGGAGATGGCATGTGAGGAGGGTCACACAGCCTGTAGATATACAGGAGATGGCATGTGAGGAGGGTCACACAGCCTGCAGATATACAGGAGATGGCATGTGAGGAGGGTCACACAGCCTGTAGATATACAGGAGATGGCAGGTGAGGAGGGTCACACAGCCTGTAGATATACAGGAGATGGCATGTGAGGAGGGTCACACAGCCTGTAGATATACAGGAGATGGCATGTGAGGAGGGTCACACAGCCTGTAGATATATAGGAAATGGCATGTGAGGAGGGTCACACAGCCTGCAGATAGACAGGAGATGGCATGTGAGGAGGCTCACACAGCCTGCAGATATACAGGAGATGGCATGTGAGGAGGGTCACACAGCCCGCAGATATACAGGAGATGGCATGTGAGGAGGGTCACACAGCCCGCAGATATACAGGAGATGGCAGGTGACGAGGGGCACACAGCCCGCAGATATACAGGAGATGGCATGTGAGGATGGTCACACAGCCTGTAGATATACAGGAGATGGCATGTGAGGAGGGTCACACAGCCTGTAGATATACAGGAGATGGCAGGTGAGGAGGGGCACACAGCCTGCAGATATACAGGAGATGGCATGTGAGGATGGTCACACAGCCTGTAGATATACACAGCCTGCAGATATACAGGAGATGGCAGGTGAGGAGGGTCACGCAGCCTGTAGATATACAGGCGATGTCATGTGAGGAGGGTCACACAGCCTGTAGATATACAGAAGATGGCATGTGAGGAGGTATACACAGTCTGCAGATATACAGGAGATGGCATGTGAGGAGGGGCACACAGCCTGCAGATATACCGGAGATGGCATGTGAGGAGGGTCACACAGCCTGCAGATATACAGGGGATGGCAGGTGAGGAGTGGCACACAGCCTGCAGATATACAGGAGATGGCATGTGAGGAGGGTCACACAGACTGTAGATATACACAGCCTGTAGATATACAGGAGATGGCAGATGAGGAGGGTCACACAGCCTGTAGATATACAGGAGATGGCATGTAAGGAGGGTAACACAGCCTGTAGATATACAGGAGACGGCATGTGAGGAGGGACACACAGACTGCAGATATACAGGAGATGGCAGCTGAGGAGGGTAACACAGCCTGCAGATATACAGGAGATGGCATGTGAGGAGGGACACACAACCTTCAGATATACACGAGATGGCATATGAGGAGGGGCACACAGCCTTCAGATATACAGGAGATGGCATGTGAGGAGGGTCAGACAGCCTGTAGATATACAGGAGATGGCATGTGAGGAGGGTCACACAGCCTGTAGATATACAGGAGATGGCATGTGAGGAGGGTCACACAGCCTGTAGATATACAGGAGATGGCATGTGAGGAGGGTCACACAGCCTGCAGATATACAGGAGATGGCATGCAAGGAGGGTCACATAGCCTATAGATATACAGGAGATGGCAGGTCACACAGAATGTAGATATGCAGGAGATGGCATGTGAGGAGGGTCACACAGTCTGTAGATATACAGGAGATGGCAAGTGAGAAGGGACACACAGCCTGCAAATATACAAGAGATGGCATGTGAGAAGGGCACACAGCCTGCAGATATACAGAAGATGGCATGTGAGAAGGGTCACACAGCCTATAGATATACAGGAGATGGCATGTGAGGAGGGTCACACAGTCTGCAGATATACAGGAGATGGCATGTGAGGAGGGTCACACAGCCTGCAGATATACAGGAGATGACATGTGAGAAGGGTCACACAGCCTGCAGATATACAGGAGATGGCAGGTGAGGAGGGTAACACAGCCTGCAGATATACAGGAGATGGCATGTGAGGAGGGGCACACAGCCTGCAGATATACAGGAGATGGCATGTGAGGAGGGACACACAGCCTGCTGACATATAGGAGATGGCATGTGAGAAGGGTCACACAGCCTGCAGATATACAGGAGATGGCAGGTGAGGAGGGTAACACAGCCTGCAGATATACAGGAGATGGCATGTGAGGAGGGACAAACAGCCTGCAGATATACAGGAGATGGCATGTGAGGAGGGCTGCACAGCCTGCAGATATACAGGAGATGGCATGTGAGGAGGGTCACACAGTCTGCAGATATACAGGAGATGGCATGTGAGGAGGGTCACACAGCCTGCAGATATACAGGAGATGACATGTGAGGAGGGTCACACAGTCTGCAGATATACAGGAGATGGCAGGTGAGGAGGGCCACACAGCCTACAGATATACAGGAGATGGCATGTGAGGAGGGTCACACAGCCTGTAGATATACAGGAGATGGCAGATGAGGAGGGTCACACAGCCTGCAGATATACAGGAGATGGCATGTGAGGAGGGCTGCACAGCCTGCAGATATACAGGAGATGGCATGTGAGGAGGGTCACACAGTCTGCAGATATACAGGAGATGGCATGTGAGGAGGGTCACACAGCCTGCAGATATACAGGAGATGACATGTGAGGAGGGACACACAGCCTGCAGATATACAGGAGATGGCATGTGAGCAGGGCTGCACAGCCTGCAGATATACAGGAGATGGCATGTGAGGAGGGTCACACAGTCTGCAGATATACAGGAGATGGCATGTGAGGAGGGTCACACAGCCTGCAGATATACAGGAGATGACATGTGAGGAGGGTCACACAGTCTGCAGATATACAGGAGATGGCAGGTGAGGAGGGCCACACAGCCTACAGATATACAGGAGATGGCATGTGAGGAGGGTCACACAGCCTGTAGATATACAGGAGATGGCAGATGAGGAGGGTCACACAGCCTGTAGATAAACAGGAGATGGCATGCGAGGAGGGTTATTAGGGAGAATTCTCTGTTTAGGCTGAATTTCCTAACCTAGTGAGTCCCCCAGCAGCTTTGCTGGATTTCTATGGAGTTTGTTTTTTCCATCCTGCCAAGAGTGAGACTCTTTTCCTCCCACTCTTGGACATGAATGTGTGTAATTCCTTTGAAGGTCAATGTGTTCTATGGGCTATGGGGTCTTTTACTCCATAGGGTCTCATATGTTTTTCTATGTGTGTTACACCGCACCCTACGTACCATAACACTGGGGCGTCCTAGCGGACCTCCACCATAGACTCCATACCCGGGGACTGACTACTGTCTCCCCGGGCATGTAAAATCACGATTGGCTTTACTAGACCTAAATTTACTAACAGAACGAATACAATCCATCTTATTGTGGATGTACTAGTAGGGGTATTACGATTACTCCTGGATATGTTATTCGAGGGGGCACTGTCCCGTCCCCCCTCGTCGAGTATTGGCTGGTGGCAGTGGAAACTACTTGTTATGTTCAACCCCGGACATAACCCTATGGGATTCGTCCCATTGTGGGAGATTGATACTTTTCCTCGTTAATCTCTAACGTACCACCGGTCTACTTATCTTAAATAAGTTTATCGGATGGTATTTTCTGCCAGAACTCGGTTTTTAAAATGGCGTCTGTGTTCGTCTCTGTGACTCCTAAACCAAAGGTTGAGCCCTTTGTTCCACTTTTGGCGGGCCTCTGTACAGAGACCCTCCAAAGTGGTGCCATTCTGTCTGGGTTACCACAGGGGTGTGGGAGGGGGTTTAGGCACTCTGGACCGAGTTGCTTTGCCAACCCCGGTCGCACTCTGGAGTGATTGGCCCAAGTGGTGAGCCTTCCCGCTCACCACTTAGCATGTGTTGATTGACAGCTTTGTTGAATGAATGGGGGTTTTCTGCATAAAAGCAGGGCTTTTGGGACTGGATCTTCTGAAGTCGCCACAGGACCTAAGAATCCGACGAGGGTAACGCTGAGCCGACCTGCACGACAACACCTCCGGTGGAGCCCTGCGGAACCGACTCACCACTTCCCGACGACGGAGGAGATCTCCCTGCCGGAGAGTCTCTTCCCCTGACTGGTGGGAACAGCCAGTCCCCTTTGCTTTTTATTTGCCTCAGGACGCAGTGGTCGATTTGCCCGTGCAGAGCACCCCGGCAACCGGATAGCCACTACCCCTGTACCGCGACCAAAAGGTGGTGCCTTGTGACGGAGCACTCCGCGGCTGGTCTCTTCCCTGGTGGTGCACCGGACTTCACTTTTCTTCGACGACGAGAACATCTCTACTCTTGGCAAAGACCCGATGTGCATCCACCACCAGGAACAACTGCCCCCGCCGGAGCTGCCCTCCACAACAAGGTACTGTGTCCGCCTGGCTTCCCTTTCGATCGGTTCGAGTGAGGTTTCTTAATCCTCTCCTTTCCGTTGGGTCGCCTCCAAGCTTCCTCACGTATTGTTCTGAACTAGTTCAATCTGCCGATAACAATTTGCTACAAAGGCTCGAACGCATTTCTACTAGAGACTTTTGGGGCATATCGCCTTGCCTCTCTCCGAGTGGGCTTGGCCTCTGAACTTTATGATCTATTGTGCTTCTTGCCTTCTTGCCTTGCATTTTTCCCGCAAAGTATTGAACTGTGTTGATTTCGTAACCTGCCTATTTTTCTCTCCCGTCCTAACTAATATTAGAGTGCCATCTAGGTTGAGGCATACACCTCTGTCTGTAAATAAGTGATTCCGGTAAAACCTAGACTTGTCGAAATATTGCTAGGGGGAATGATCGTTTCTTTTTCGTAGAGTAATTGTGATTGATTTGTTTGCCGTGATAGTGCCAGAGTGTTTTTGATAGATGTTGCGTTATAAATAAATACCTTAATATCTTTACACTGAAGCCTTGTTGCGTGTTTGCTTGTCTTACTGTGAAGAATTGTCCTATCTTGTATACTCCACATACTGCTTAACTCTTCTTGAGAGAAGTCTGACTGCTCAGCCACAACTACCAACAGTGAATCTGTGTGGTACAGACTGCTACCAAGTGGGTTTACTGCCAAACACCTGTAGTCCTAAATCTTTTGCAGTGGTCCCTGAGGGAACTGCACAGGTTTCCGCCTAACACTGGTGTACAGCGGTGGGATTTGTATAGAGTATACAGTTTAGAGTGCTTACCACAAAACTTAGCACTAAAAAGCAACTTTCAAAAACATGTCTACGATGGAAACTTACAGTCAAGAGTCCTTGTCAGGTGAAAATATTGAGAGTTTGCGAGCTCTCTGTAGGCAAGAGAATCTTCCTGTAAGAGGCAAGAAGTTAGAACTAATAGAGAGATTGCTGGCGAACCAAAGTCTGGGTACTGGTTCAGAGGAACCAATTTCTCCAGCAAATGTAGATAACAGTGAGGGTGTTGATCTAAATCGTAATTCTGATGATAGCGATGAAGAGGCTGACGAGGACGGAGAGGCTAACAAACCTGTCTCCCCTGCTCCTCTACCTGCCTTACCAGCTGTACCTACGGGGCCCATACCAGGTCCCACAAGTAACCCTGCTTATTTTGAACTTGAAAAAATGAAGCTCGAATTAGAATACAAACTGTTCTTGGCTCAATCTGAACGAAACCAAGAGCTCGAGTTCAGACGGATGAATGCCCAGGCTGAGCAGAAGCAAGCTGAGTTAAGACTCAGGGAAATAGAACTTAATCACGAGTTAGAAATTAAAAAGTTGTCTATGGAAAATGCTTCTCTCTCCTCTGGTTCCTCTAGGAGCTCCAGTCCCAAAAGACCCCGGATGCCGAAGGAATTAGTGGGTATGTATGAACCGAGATTGGATGTGTTGGATTAGTTGAAACTGTTTGAGTACAATCATGGGCTCCAGGACATCACTGGGAATGATTTACTTCCCTGGTTGTTCTCTAGGCTCCCTCCTGTTGCGACTGATGTGTTAATGGAATTGGGAGAGGCGGATAAGACGGATTAGGAAAGTGTGGAACTAGCTTTGATAGCTAGATTCGGGAAGACCCCTTCCCAGTATCTTAAGAGGTTTAGAACCCTCAAAAAGCATGATGGTACCCCTTGGGCTACCTGGGTGAGTGAAGGGTTGAAAAACTTAGAGGGATGGATTAATGGTTACAAAGTGAACACTTATGAGGGTATGAGGAATCTTTTTATGTTGGAGTCTATTTATGATGCCTGTTCTCCTGAGCTCAGACAGCACTTGGCTGATTCGAAGGAATTGGATTCCCCGAAGCTCGCTAAGGCTGCTGATTTATGGGTTGCCAACAGGGCTACTCATAAGGATTCTGGGGCAACTCAGAAAAAGGATGAGGGAAAACAGCCTAAAAAAGACTCAAAAGAGAATTCGAATAACTCAAATTCCAAAGAGGGCCCCAAACAAAACCAGAAGGGTAAGCCACCGGGAAAACCACAGCAGAATAGTGTGTCTTCTGGTGCCAAACCGGAAGGAGGTCAGAACAAGCCACCATTCCAAAAAGTGTTCGGTAAATGATTTGTTTGTGGCTCGACTGACCACGTGAAAGGAGATCCCAGATGTAAGGGTAAACCTTCAGGGGTCCAGCTTGTCTCCTTAGCCTTCGCTCCAGAGGAGGAAGTCCAAATGGCAAGTGGAAACTTTCTACTGCTAGCTGACGAACCCATTGGAGTCTCAGCCAGCGTTTCTTTAGTATCTCTGGGGTTGTGGGAACAACAGAATTTAGATGTCTATAATTCTATCCCCGATAATACTAAAGAGTATTATAAGGACAGTGTCCAGGTGAATGGCCAGGAGACTCCTGCCATTAGGGACACTGGGGCCAGCATAACTGTGGTGGATAAATCGTTTTTTCAGGCTGAGGATGTTGCTAAGGCACCCAAACGCCTCACCAAGTTAGCTGGAGGGCCTGTGCTGATGCTTCCCCAATTACCAGTTCTCATTCAGCGTAACGACATGACTGTAAAGATACCTGTCAGCATACAGAGTGAGGTACCAGGACGCGTACTGTTGGGTAACGATTTGAAAACTCTCGGAGTTGTATCGCATACTCCCAGACCTCCTAGTAAACGGTTACAGGAGCTAACCAGACCCGCAAGAGAGAGGACCCTGCGCCGTACTCTCCAGGAGATGATGAAGACAGAAATCACTCCTGCTCCACTGGAATTGTCGGCCGCTGTCTCCAAGAAATCAGAAGCGAAAGGGAAACCTAAGACTTCTATCCCGAAACCAGCAGCCAGCATTCCAGTGCAGCCAACACGGACTTCCCCGCGGTTGTCCAAAGTTACACCCGTAACTCCACCTCCAGCTGAGACTGAGAGGGAGGTACAACCCTGTGTGGTAGAATTAGAATCTGAGGAAGAGCTAATGGAAGGCCAGGAACTCATTGGAGATCTGGATCCTGTTGACCATCCTGAGCTGCAGTCTTTACTGGCAGAAGGTGGACCCAGCAGGGCAGACTTCAGTAAGGGACAGAGAGAATGTCCAACTCTGGAAGGTCTTCGCCACCAGGCAGAAGCTCAGGCTGAAGGGCAAGAGCCTGGGAAATACAGGTTGCACTGGGAAGATGGCCTCTTCTACAGTGAACCGACCGAGTCTGCACCTGGAGACTACAAACGACTTGTAGTACCCCAAGAGAACAGACCACAGTTCTTGCATTTAGCCCACAAGATTCCTTTGGCTGGTCACTTGAGTTTTAAGAAGACTAAGGAAAGGCTCTCTCTCTACTTCTATTGGCCAAAGATGGGGGCCGAAGTAGAAAAACACTGCAGGAGCTGCCACACCTGCCAGACCTCTGGTAAGGTTGGCTCCAAGAATGTGGCACCGTTACTGCCTCTCCCAGTTGT
Source organism: Ambystoma mexicanum (assembly GCF_040938575.1). Taxonomy (NCBI): domain Eukaryota; kingdom Metazoa; phylum Chordata; class Amphibia; order Caudata; family Ambystomatidae; genus Ambystoma; species Ambystoma mexicanum. The sequence goes on from NC_090928.1 coordinate 1,308,462,435, forward strand.
GGGAGTCCCATTTGAGAGAGTAGGGATTGACATAGTTGGTCCCCTTGATCCTCCAACCTCCTCAGGCAACAGGTTTATACTTGTTGTAGTAGACCATGCTACTAGGTATCCTGTGGCAATTCCTATGAGGACTGTTACAGCTCCGGCTGTGGCTAAGGCCCTCCTTGGTATTTTTACTAGGGTCGGGTTTCCTAAGGAAGTAATCTCTGACAGGGGGTCAAACCTTATGTCCCACTACATGAAAGCCATGTGGAAAACCTGTGGAGTTACTTACAAGTTCTCAACAGCTTACCACCCCCAAACCAATGGGTTGGTAGAACGGTTCAACCGAACCATGAAGAGCATGATAGGTGCTTTAGAAGAACCCCTTAAGCGTAAGTGGGACCTTCTATTGCCATGCCTTCTCTTTGCTTATAGAGAAGTCCCTCAGGAGGGAGTAGGTTACTCTCCCTTCGAACTTCTCTATGGTCATCCCGTCAGAGGTCCATTGGCCATGATTAAGGAGGGGTTGGAGAGGGCTCCTTCCCCCAAGCCAGTCAGAGTGACTGACTAAGTGACTGGTCTCCGGAGGAGAATGTCGCACATGATGATGGAAGCAAGCGATAACTTGAAAGGTGGACAAGCATTGGTCAAGCACTGGCACGATCAAAAGGCTAACATGGTTGAGTTCGCTCAAGACCAGCTTGTTCTCGTTATGATCCCAACAAGGCAGAGGGCCTTGCAAGATAAATGGATGGGACCCTTCAGAGTTGTGGGTAAACTCGGAGAGGTTAACTATCTGGTGGACTTGGGCAATACCAAGGAGGCTCCGACCGTCTTCCACACCAACCGCCTCAAAGCGTATGTCTCACGACCTGATGTAGGAGCGTTGCTTCTAGCATCATCCGAGGAAGAAGAAGAGAGTGAAGCTCTTCCGGATCTCCTCAGAGGCTTACCTTTAGACGAACAAATTGAAGGAGTAAATCTCTCCTCCAATCTGACACCTGAGCAACAAGAAGAGTGCAAATCCATGTAGAATCGGTTTGCCTCCCTGTACTCACTTTCACCAGGCTTGACCCCTTGGGGCCAGCATGACATACTCACTGGTGACTGTCTGCCAGTCAAAAGCAGAGGATACCGTATGTCAGAAAACATACAAACCCACATCAAAGGTGAGGTCAGCAAGATGCTTGATCTCGGGGTAATAGAGCCCTCTACTAGTCCATGGTCTAGCCCAGTTGTGTTAGAACCAAAGGCCGGATCTAAAGAACTTAGATTCTGCATGGATTATAGAGCTCTTAATGCAGTCACCAAGACTGATGCCCACCCTTTGCCAAGAACAGATGAGTTGGTGGACAAACTTGGCGCAGACAAGTTCCTCAGCACATTTGACTTGACGTCAGGCTATTGGCAAATAGCCCTGACAGACCATGCCAAGGAGAAAACTGCATTTTCTACCCCAGTTGGCTTATACCAGTTTAAGGTAATGCCTTTTGGATTGAAGAATGTACCTGCTACGTTTCAACGGATGGTAAACCAGGTTCTGAATGGGATGGAGGACTTCTGCATGGCATACTTGGATGACATCGCAGTGTTCAGCAATTCCTGGGAAGAACATATAACCCACCTAAGAGATGTTTTGTAGGCTCTTGGACGAGCCAATCTGATCATAAAGGCGAGTAAATGCCAAATTGGACAGAGTAAGGTAGTCTATCTTGGACATGAGGTAGGAGGTGGAGAAATAAGGCCTTTGCTCAGTAAGATTGAAGCTGTGCAAAATTGGACAACACCTACTACTCAAACCCAAGTGAGAGCCTTCCTAGGCCTCACTGGGTACTACAGGAATTTCATAGAGAACTATGGGACCATTGCTTCTCCACTGAATGTCATCTCCTCACCCAAATTTCCTAAGAAGGTTAGATGGAACGAGGAGTGCAATCAGGCTTTTGAAAACCTGAAAAAGGCTCTTTGCCAAGCCCCAGTACTCAGAGCTCCTGATTACCGCCAACACTTCATTGTGCAGACAGATGCTTCCAATGTAGGGATAGGTGCCGTACTCAGTCAACTGGATGGGAAAGGTAGGGAGCACCCCGTTTGCTTCATCAGCCGCAAGCTGAAGGATCCTGAAACAAGGTGGGCAACAATCGAAAGAGAGTGCTTTGCTATCGTGTGGGCTCTGAAGAAGTTTAGGCCATACTTGTATGGTTCTACTTTTGTCATTCAGACTGACCACCAACCCTTGAGATGGTTAATGCAAATGAAAGGGGAAAACCCAAAACTATTGAGATGGTCGATCTGCCTGCAAGGGTTTGATTTCACCATTGAGCACAGGTCAGGATGTCACCACCAAAATGTTGATGGTCTCTCTAGGATGTATGTCATCGACTAGAGGTATGAGATTCATCCAGGAGTGGATTAAATCCTCCTGTCCCTTAGTCTGGGGGGGGCGAGTGTTAGGGAGAATTCTCTGTTTAGGCTGAATTTCCTAACCTAGTGAGTCCCCCAGCAGCTTTGCTGGATTTCTATGGAGTTTGTGTTTTCCATCCTGCCAAGATTGAGACTCTTTTCCTCCCACTCTTGGACATGAATGTGTGTAATTCCTTTGAAGGTCAATGTGTTCTATGGGCTATGGGGTCTTTTACTCCACAGGGTCTCATATGTTTTTCTATGTGTGTTACACCGCACCCTACGTACCATAACACTGGGGCGTCCTAGTGGACCTCCACCATAGACTCCATACCCGGGGACTGACTACTGTCTCCCCGGGCATGTAAAGTCACCATTGGCTTTACTGGACCTAAATTTACTAACAGAACTAGTACAAACCATCTTATTGTGGACGTACTAGTAGGGGTATTTCGATTACTCCTGGACCTGTTATTCGAGGGGGCACTGTCCCGTCCCCCCTCGTCGAGTTTTGGCTGGTGGCAGTGGAAACTACTTGTTATGTTCGACCCCGGACATAACCCTATGGGATTCGTCCCATTGTTGGAGATTGATACTTTTCCTCGTTAATCTCTAACGTACCACCGGTCTACTTATCTTAAATAAGTTTATCGAATGGTATTTTCTTCCAGTCCTCGGTTTTTAAAATGGCGTCTGTGTTCGTCTCTGTGACTCCTAAACCAAAGGTTGAGCCCTTTGTTCACTTTTGGTGGGCCTCTGTACAGAGACCCTCCAAAGTGGTGCCATTCTGTCTGGGTTACCACAGGGGTGTGGGAGGGGGTTTAGACACCCTGGACAGAGTTGCCTTTCCAACCCCGGTCGCACTCTGGAGTGATTGGCACAAGTGGTGAGCCTTCTCGCTCACCACTTAGCATGTGTTGATTGACAGCTAGACTGAATGAATGGGGGTGTTCTGCTTAAAAGCAGGGCTTTTGGGACTGGATCTTCAGAAGTCGCCACAGGACCTAAGAATCCGACGAGGGTAACGCTGAGCCGACCTGCACGACAACACCTCTGGTGGAGCCCTGCGGAACCGACTCACCACTTCCCGACGACAGAGGAGATCTCCCTGCCGGAGAGTCTCTTCCCCTGACTGGTGGGAACAACCAGTCCCCTTTGCTTTTTATTCGCCTCAGGACGCAGTTGTCGAATTGCCCGTGCAGAGCACCCCGGCAACCGGATAGCCACTACCCCTGTACCGCGACCAAAAGGTGGTGCCTTGTGACGGAGCACTCCGCGGATGGTCTCTTCCCTGGTGGTGCACCGGACTTCACTTTTCTTCGACGACGAGAACATCTCTACTCTTGGCAAAGACCCGATGTGCATCCACCACCAGGAACAACTGCCCCCGCCGGAGCTGCCCTCCACAACAAGGTACTGTGTCCGCCTGGCTTCCCTTTCGATCGGTTCGAGTGAGGTGTCTTAATCCTCTCCTTTCCGTTGGGTCGCCTCCAAGCTTCCTCACGTATTTTTCTGAACTAGTTCAATCTGCCGATAACAATTTTCTACAAAGGCTCGAATGCATTTCTACTAGAGACTTTTGGGACATATCGCCTTTCCACTCTCCGAGTGGGCTTGGCCTCTGAACTTATGATCTATTGTGGTTCGTGCCTTCTTGCCTTGCATTTTTCCCGCAAAGTATTGAACTGTGTTGATTTCGTAACCTGCCATTTTTCTCTCCCGTCCTAACTAATATTAGAGTGCCATCTAGGTTGAGGCATACACCTCTGTCTGTAAATAAGTGGTGCCGGTAAAACCTAGACTTGTCGAAATATTGCTAGGGGGATTGATCGTTTCTTCTTCGTAGAGTAATTGTGATTGATTTGTTTGCCGTGATAGTGCCAGAGTGTTTTTGATAGATGTTGCATTATAAATAAATACCTTAATATCTTTACACTGAAGCCTTGTTGCGTGTTTGCTTGTCTTACTGTGAAGAATTGTCCTATCTTGTATACTCCACATACTGCTTAACTCTTCTTGAGAGGAGTCTGACTGCTCAGCCACAGCTACCAACAGTGAATCTGTGTGGTACAGACTGCTACCAAGTGGGTTTACTGCCAAACACCTGTAGTCCTAAATCTTTTGCAGTGGTCCCAGAGGGAACTGCACAGGTTTCTGCCTAACAAGGGTCACATAGCCTGTAGATATACAGGATATGGCATGTGAGGAGGGTCACACAGCCCACAGGAGATGGCATGTGAGGAGGGTCACACAGCCTGTAGATATACAGGAGATGGCAGGTGAGGAGGGTCACACAGCCTGTAGATATACAGGAGATGGCATGTGAGGAGGGTCACACAGCCTGTAGATATACAGGAGATGGCATGTGAGGAGGGTCACACAGCCTGCAGATATACAGGAGATGGCATGTGAGGAGGGTCACACAGCCTGTAGATATACAGGAGATGGCATATGATGAGGGTCACACAGCCCACAGGAGATGGCAGGTGAGGAGGGTCACACAGCCTGTAGATATACAGGAGATGGCATGTGAGGAGGGTCACACAGCCTGTAGATATACAGGAGATGGCATGTGAGGAGGGTCACACAGCCTGCAGATATACAGGAGATGGCATGTGAGGAGGGTCACACAGCCTGTAGATATACAGGAGATGGCATGTTAGGAGGGTCACACAGCCTGTAGATATACAGGAGATGGCAGGTGAGGAGGGTCACACAGCCTGTAGATATACAGGAGATGGCATGTGAGGAGGGTCACACAGCCTGTAGATATACAGGAGATGGCATGTGAGGAGGGTCACACAGCCTGTAGATATATAGGAAATGGCATGTGAGGAGGGTCACACAGCCTGCAGATAGACAGGAGATGGCATGTGAGGAGGCTCACACAGCCTGCAGATATACAGGAGATGGCATGTGAGGATGGTCACACAGCCTGTAGATATACACAGCCTGCAGATATACAGGAGATGGCAGGTGAGGAGGGTCACGCAGCCTGTAGATATACAGGCGATGTCATGTGAGGAGGGTCACACAGCCTGTAGATATACAGAAGATGGCATGTGAGGAGGTACACACAGTCTGCAGATATACAGGAGATGGCATGTGAGGAGGGGCACACAGCCTGCAGATATACAGGAGATGGCATGTGAGGAGGGTCACACAGCCTGCAGATATACAGGGGATGGCAGGTGAGGAGTGGCACACAGCCTGCAGATATACAGGAGATGGCATGTGAGGAGGGTCACACAGACTGTAGATATACACAGCCTGTAGATATACAGGAGATGGCAGATGAGGAGGGTCACACAGCCTGTAGATATACAGGAGATGGCATGTAAGGAGGGTAACACAGCCTGTAGATATACAGGAGACGGCATGTGAGGAGGGACACACAGACTGCAGATATACAGGAGATGGCAGCTGAGGAGGGTAACACAGCCTGCAGATATACAGGAGATGGCATGTGAGGAGGGACACACAGCCTTCAGATATACACGAGATGGCATATGAGGAGGGGCACACAGCCTTCAGATATACAGGAGATGGCATGTGAGGAGGGTCACACAGTCTGTAGATATACAGGAGATGGCATGTGAGGAGGGTCACACAGCCTGTAGATATACAGGAGATGGCATGTGAGGAGGGTCACACAACCTGTAGATATACAGGAGATGGCATGTGAGGAGGGTCACACAGCCTGCAGATATACAGGAGATGGCATGCAAGGAGGGTCACATAGCCTATAGATATACAGGAGATGGCAGGTCACACAGAATGTAGATATGCAGGAGATGGCATGTGAGGAGGGTCACACAGTCTGTAGATATACAGGAGATGGCAAGTGAGAAGGGACACACAGCCTGCAAATATACAAGAGATGGCATGTGAGAAGGGCACACAGCCTGCAGATATACAGAAGATGGCATGTGAGAAGGGTCACACAGCCTATATATATACAGGAGATGGCAGGTGAGGAGTGTCACACAGAATGTAGATATACAGGAGATGGCATGTGAGGAGGGTCACACAGTCTGTAGATATACAGGAGATGGCATGTGAGGAGGGACACACAGCCTGAAGATATACAGGAGATGGCATGTGAGAAGGGCACACAGCCTGCAGATATACAGGAGATGGCATGTGAGGAGGGGCACACAGCCTGCAGATATACAGGAGATGGCATGTGAGGAGGGACACACAGCCTGCTGACATATAGGAGATGGCATGTGAGAAGGGTCACACAGCCTGCAGATATACAGGAGATGGCAGGTGAGGAGGGTAACACAGCCTGCAGATATACAGGAGATGGCATGTGAGGAGGGACACACAGCCTGCAGATATACAGGAGATGGCATGTGAGGAGGGCTGCACAGCCTGCAGATATACAGGAGATGGCATGTGAGGAGGGTCACACAGTCTGCAGATATACAGGAGATGGCATGTGAGGAGGGTCACACAGCCTGCAGATATACAGGAGATGACATGTGAGGAGGGTCACACAGTCTGCAGATATACAGGAGATGGCAGGTGAGGAGGGCCACACAGCCTACAGATATACAGGAGATGGCATGTGAGGAGGGTCACACAGCCTGTAGATATACAGGAGATGGCAGATGAGGAGGGTCACACAGCCTGCAGATATACAGGAGATGGCATGTGAGGAGGGCTGCACAGCCTGCAGATATACAGGAGATGGCATGTGAGGAGGGTCACACAGTCTGCAGATATACAGGAGATGGCATGTGAGGAGGGTCACACAGCCTGCAGATATACAGGAGATGACATGTGAGGAGGGACACACAGCCTGCAGATATACAGGAGATGGCATGTGAGCAGGGCTGCACAGCCTGCAGATATACAGGAGATGGCATGTGAGGAGGGTCACACAGTCTGCAGATATACAGGAGATGGCATGTGAGGAGGGTCACACAGCCTGCAGATATACAGGAGATGACATGTGAGGAGGGTCACACAGTCTGCAGATATACAGGAGATGGCAGGTGAGGAGGGCCACACAGCCTACAGATATACAGGAGATGGCATGTGAGGAGGGTCACACAGCCTGTAGATATACAGGAGATGGCAGATGAGGAGGGTCACACAGCCTGTAGATAAACAGGAGATGGCATGCGAGGAGGGTTATTAGGGAGAATTCTCTGTTTAGGCTGAATTTCCTAACCTAGTGAGTCCCCCAGCAGCTTTGCTGGATTTCTATGGAGTTTGTTTTTTCCATCCTGCCAAGAGTGAGACTCTTTTCCTCCCACTCTTGGACATGAATGTGTGTAATTCCTTTGAAGGTCAATGTGTTCTATGGGCTATGGGGTCTTTTACTCCATAGGGTCTCATATGTTTTTCTATGTGTGTTACACCGCACCCTACGTACCATAACACTGGGGCGTCCTAGCGGACCTCCACCATAGACTCCATACCCGGGGACTGACTACTGTCTCCCCGGGCATGTAAAATCACGATTGGCTTTACTAGACCTAAATTTACTAACAGAACGAATACAATCCATCTTATTGTGGATGTACTAGTAGGGGTATTTCGATTACTCCTGGATATGTTATTCGAGGGGGCACTGTCCCGTCCCCCCTCGTCGAGTATTGGCTGGTGGCAGTGGAAACTACTTGTTATGTTCAACCCCGGACATAACCCTATGGGATTCGTCCCATTGTGGGAGATTGATACTTTTCCTCGTTAATCTCTAACGTACCACCGGTCTACTTATCTTAAATAAGTTTATCGGATGGTATTTTCTGCCAGAACTCGGTTTTTAAAATGGCGTCTGTGTTCGTCTCTGTGACTCCTAAACCAAAGGTTGAGCCCTTTGTTCCACTTTTGGCAGGCCTCTGTACAGAGACCCTCCAAAGTGGTGCCATTCTGTCTGGGTTACCACAGGGGTGTGGGAGGGGGTTTAGGCACTCTGGACCGAGTTGCTTTGCCAACCCCGGTCGCACTCTGGACTGATTGGCCCAAGTGGTGAGCCTTCCCGCTCACCACTTAGCATGTGTTGATTGACAGCTTTGCTGAATGAATGGGGGTTTTCTGCATAAAAGCAGGGCTTTTGGGACTGGATCTTCTGAAGTCGCCACAGGACCTAAGAATCCGACGAGGGTAACGCTGAGCCGACCTGCACGACAACACCTCCGGTGGAGCCCTGCGGAACCGACTCACCACTTCCCGACGACGGAGGAGATCTCCCTGCCGGAGAGTCTCTTCCCCTGACTGGTGGGAACAACCAGTCCCCTTTGCTTTTTATTCGCCTCAGGACGCAGTGGTCGATTTGCCCGTGCAAAGCACCCCGGCAACCGGATAGCCACTACCCCTGTACCGCGACCAAAAGGTGGTGCCTTGTGACGGAGCACTCGCGGCTGGTCTCTTCCCTGGTGGTGCACCAGACTTCACTTTTCTTCGACGACGAGAACATCTCTACTCTTGGCAAAGACCTGATGTGCATCCACCACCAGGAACAACTGCCACCGCCGGAGCTGCCCTCCACAACAAGGTACTGTGTCCGCCTGGCTTCCCTTTCGATCGGTTCGAGTGAGGTTTCTTAATCCTCTCCTTTCCGTTGGGTCGCCTCCAAGCTTCCTCACGTATTGTTCTGAACTAGTTCAATCTGCCGATAACAATTTGCTACAAAGGCTCGAACGCATTTCTACTAGAGACTTTTGGGGCATATCGCCTTGCCTCTCTCCGAGTGGGCTTGGCCTCTGAACTTTATGATCTATTGTGCTTCTTGCCTTCTTGCCTTGCATTTTTCCCGCAAAGTATTGAACTGTGTTGATTTTGTAACCTGCCTATTTTTCTCTCCCGTCCTAACTAATATTAGAGTGCCATCTAGGTTGAGGCATACACCTCTGTCTGTAAATAAGTGGTGCCGGTAAAACCTAGACTTGTCGAAATATTGCTAGGGGGAATGATCGTTTCTTTTTCGTAGAGTAATTGTGATTGATTTGTTTGCCGTGATAGTGCCAGAGTGTTTTTGATAGATGTTGCGTTATAAATAAATACCTTAATATCTTTACACTGAAGCCTTGTTGCGTGTTTGCTTGTCTTACTGTGAAGAATTGTCCTATCTTGTATACTCCACATACTGCTTAACTCTTCTTGAGAGAAGTCTGACTGCTCAGCCACAACTACCAACAGTGAATCTGTGTGGTACAGACTGCTACCAAGTGGGTTTACTGCCAAACACCTGTAGTCCTAAATCTTTTGCAGTGGTCCCTGAGGGAACTGCACAGGTTTCCACCTAACACTGGTGTACAGCGGTGGGATTTGTATAGAGTATACAGTTTAGAGTGCTTTTCGACACTTTAGGATAACTTACCACAAAACTTAGCACTAAAAAGCAACTTTCAAAAACATGTCTACGATGGAAACTTACAGTCAAGAGTCCTTGTCAGGTGAAAATATTGAGAGTTTTGTTGTGTTTACATGTAATAAATTTATTAGGTAAACATGGAATGCCCTTACACCAACAAACCTATGAGCTATGAGTATGGAACTTACATAGTCAAATGTTCTGTTCATGTGTTCTTTGTGATATTCCATTAGAATTCTTAGAGTGTTTTGATTAGAGTGTTTACTTGTGAAGTTCTGAATGGTTCAGTTGGGTCCTGCCTTTCGAGGTGGTGCCTGCTGTCACTGGAGTTAATCCTAAATAAACAAGTTTGGAAACGTACTTTGCATGGTGCCTTTAAACTTTACATTGGCGACGAGGATTCATACAGAGGACCGTGAGCGGCGCCTGGGTTGCCGTGTACTCTCCGCCGCTAGTGACAGCAGGTGAGGCGGACCGACGGCGGAGAAAGGAAGAGGTGAGGCAGATCGACGGCGGTGCCTTGTTTCCGACACCAACTGTGCCGTCTTGTGGGCAGAAGAGAGCCGCGGGGGACCTGCACGCGATCGATGCGAGGAGGAGGCCAATGCCAGGCAAGTGATTGATTTTGGGGAAAGCCGCGTGCAATCAGCTGCCACAGCGGGACTCGCGAGCGCTGCTAGTGCCGCGTGCAGTCAGCTGGCACAGCGAGACTCGCGAGCGTCGCGGGGAGGCCGCGAGGAGCCGCGGGCATCCAAGCTGCGCAGCGGGCTTCGCGAGCTACTTCCCTGACGCTCGCGGCTGCACGCAATAGTCACGCCCCCACTCGCGAGCCAGAGTAGGCGGCTCAGCTGATCTGACGTTCTATGCATGCGTAATAATACGCTGGAAGAAAAAGAGCCCCGGTCCCCATTGTGACATTCTGCATAAGAAACGAAGCATTCTTACTCAGAAACCCCGGTCTCCATTGTGAAAAAAAAAAAAAAAAAAAAAAGAAGGGAGGTGTACAATAGCCATTCCAGCACGTGTGTTAAACCAAACACAGAAGTGTTGCACAAATAAGAAAAAAAAAACAAAAGACTATACTGTGGACAAAGTGGTACATTTGAACAACTGTGCAAATTAATCAAAGGTTCACTGCCTCACAGCTTCCACATCACCATGGCAACGTCAATTCCTCCACCCATTTCATTTCTCAATGAGCCTGGCCACCCACCACTCAGGTGGGATAAGTGGAAGGATACATTCGAAAACTATCTAGTGGCAATGGGTGGTGATAGATTTTCTTCAGCTCGGAAAAAGGCTCTGTTGATTCACAATTTGGGCACAGAAGGACGCAGAATATTTGATGGACTGTCTGGAGAAAATATACATGAGGCTGAAGAGGCTGATGAATATGCAGCAGCTCTAAAAAAATTAAAAGACCACTTTGAGCCCAAGAAAAATATCAGTTTTGAAAGGCACAAATTCTTCCAGCGAGTACAGGAACAGTCAGAGTCGGTGGAATCATATGTAGCCTGCTTAAGGTCATTGAGTTACTCATGTGAATTTGAGAATCTAACGGATTCCCTGATCAGGGATCAACTACTCAGGTGTACCAACAATGCAAGAATTCAAGAGAAGCTATTGGCTAAAGACATGAAACTGGATGAGGCACTCGAATTAGCCAGGAGCATCGAACGAACATCATTATATGTGAAAGAACTAAAGGGGGACAAACAAAACATGACCAACATGTCAGTATGTACTATAGATCAGAGGAAAAGGTCAAATGTCATCAGCGGAAAGAAAGGAAATTGGACTGTGAGAAATGCTTGTACCAGATGTGGTAATCCCAGACATGGTGCCAATTTTCCGTCGTGCCCTGCAAAGTTCGCCGAGTGTTTTAAGTGCAAGAATAGAGGACATTTTGCAAATGTATGTAAAGCTGCATTCATAAATTGCATTGAGCCTAGAATGGAGAACAGAGCCAGTGTCGAAGAATCGGTTAGGAGAGATTACAACATTCAAGAAGTGTCAATCAACCAGGAGCCCAGCGCCAAGTTTATATTTGAAATTTCAGCCATTTCCGGCGAGGCAAGTGGACCGGCAGATACTTTTCTTATCGATGGCCGCAGTTTAGTTATGAAAGTGGACACTTGTTCTCCGTGGTCTATAATATCCAAAGACACTCTGATAAAAATATTGAAGAAGAGCGAAGAGGAAATTAAATCCACTAATATCAGAGCATGTGGATATGGAGAATCCACAATAGAAATCCTGGGGGAATTTTCTGCATCGGTCAGCTACAAAGGAAAAGAATGCCAAGCAAAAATTCTTGTGGCGAATAAAGGTGCCTCTCTTCTGGGATGGGAGGAACAAAAGAACCTGGGTATGATGATACAAGCGAATGCCTCTCAGCCTATATCCATTGCTGAAGTAGAAGGAGACTCCTGGACTAGAGAGTTTCCTGAAGTGTTCTCTGAGAAATTGGGAAAACTCGTAAACTTTGAACACCATATCAAATTAAAGAATAATGCACAACCAGTAATACACAAGGTCAGACAAGTACCATTGAAGATGAGAAGCAAGCTTCGTGTTGAATTGGATGACTTGGTGAAAAAGGGAGTGATTGAGCCCATAACAGCGACGGAATGGTTGTCGCCGGTTGTACTGGTAGCCAAAGCAAATGGAAATCTGAGACTTTGTGTGGATTTGCGCAGTCTTAATCGGAACATAATTGTGGAGAGACATCCCCTTCCTAACATATCAGAGACCCTTTCTACCCTGGGGGAACCGAAAGTATTCTCCATTATAGACCTGTCAGCGGCATATCATCAAGTTCCGTTGTCCAAAGAGTGCCGGCATCTCACAGCATTTATCACTCCGGAGGGAGTGTTCAAGTACAATCGCATGCCTTTCGGTTTAGCCTCTGCAGCCTCTGTCTTTCAAAGCGTGATGGAGGAAGTACTAAGGGGGTTAAGAAATGTGACAGTGTTCCAAGATGACATACTAGTGTTTGCCAAAGATGAAGAAGAACATAATGAAGTTTTGAGGGCTGTTTTAACGAGACTTAAAGAATCTGGTTTAACTGTGCAAAGGAAAAAATGCAGAATAGCTGTTAGAGAAGTAGATTATTTGGGACATAGAATTTCTGGTGATGGAATTGCTCCAAAGAAATCTCTCATTGATAGCATCAGCAGTGCTCCCCAGCCACGTGATAAAGATCAGTTACGTTCATTCATGGGGCTGGCGGAGTACTATCACAAATTTGTCAATGGTTTTGCCACCATATCCACTCCATTAAGAGAATTGCTAAGGAAGAATGTTAAGTTTGAGTGGTCGGGTGAATGCCAGGAAGCCTTCAGGAAAATAAAAGAGTGCATAGTACAGGCACCCTCTTTGGGAGGTTTTGTGTCGGGAAGGAGAACTGTGTTATCAGTTGATGCTAGCAACATGGGGTTAGGCGCAGCGTTATCTCAATTGGATTCGGGTAAGACGGAACACATAGTTGCATTTGCCTCAAGGCCGTTGAAGGGAGCGGAAGGAAACTACTCCGTAATTGAGAGGGAGGCATTAGCGGTCTCGTGGGCTGTAGCCCATTTCAAGTTTTATTTATGGGGTCAGAAGTTCACGATAAAAACTGATCACAAACCATTAGTTCAACTCCTGGGAAGTGTAGAGTGGGCAAAAGGATCACCCAGAATTTCGAGATGGATGATTGAATTACTAGCTTATGACTTCACTATGATGTACATAGCTGGTAGAGATAATGTGGTAGCGGACTGTTTATCTAGACTACCGGTTGAAGGAAAGGATCTTGAGGAAGCACCAATGGAGCAGGGAGTGAGCATTGCTGAGGTTGAATACAATGCCATTAGCAAAGAGGAGTGGGAAATTGCTGATAATGAGGATGTCATATTAAGTCAAGTCAAGGAGTGGACTAGAGCAGGTTGGCCCCACAAAAACGAGGTAGGGAAACAATTTGAGTGTTTCCATTGTATAAAGGATGAGCTAAATTTATCAGAAGATGGCATGAAGCTCAGGAAGGGCACTAAGGTGATTCCACCTAGTAATGTTAGAGCCAAGCTGGTGGGTATAGCTCATCAGGGTCATCTAGGCATGGGAGGAACCAAAAGATATATCAGAGAATCATATTGGTGGCCAGCAGTTGACAGCGAAATAGAGAGCTGTGTAAGAAATTGTAGAGAGTGTGAGAGGAGTGATAAAAGTAAAGTGGTGAGGGAAGCACCTATAAGACCGGTTTGTGTTCCGGGTGAACCCTGGAAAAAGGTGGCTGTGGACTTGATGGGCCCAATACAGAATTTAGGAGAGAACCTTAAATATTTGATTGTGTTAGTAGACTATCACTCAAAGTGGATAGAGTGGAAGGCTATTGGTGAGGCAACCACGGCACAAATGATAACATTTTTTGAAGAGACATTTTACAGAGAAGGTTTCCCCACGGAATTAATTTCAGACAATGGTGTTCAATTTTGTTCCGACAAAATGACGGAATTTTTTAAAAAGTTTGGCATAAGGCATTATAGAACAGCACTCTATCAACCCAGGGCCAATGGGTTGGTAGAGAGAGCTAACAGGTTTATAAAAGGGGGGCTGCAGTTGGCAATGGCGGCAGGTCTAGAATGGCAGAAAGTGTTGAGAGAAATGGTTTGGAATTACTGCACGACGCCTCACATTGTCACTAAAGTTTCACCATTTATGTCTCTCAAGGGCAGGCAGCCGGCTACAAAACTGTGTCCAGGTTGGCTTGACTTGGCCAAGAGTGTTAATATTAACAGGGAAAAAATTGTTACATTGATCGAGGAAGCTCAAAATGCATACAAAGAAAGATTTGATTTAAGAAAGAAACCTAGAAGTGTGGTATGGAAGGAAGGTGAGATGGTGTATGTAAAAAACCCCAGGGTCTCTCCTAAATGTATTGAGAGTAAATTTGTTGGCCCTAAGAAAATAGCGGTGGTGAGAAAGAATGTGGTTATAATGGAAGGTGGGGAGTGCTGGTCCATGTCGAAACTAGTTAAATGCAACAACAATGGTCAAGCAGTGGAGGATGGAGAAAATTGTGAGGAAGTTGATGATGGGAATGATAATGAATTGGTGCAACATTCTGGGGAAGTAAAAAGGAGTGGTCAACAGGACATAATGACTGGTACTAGCACAGAAAGAAAGAGAGATAAACCTCTTTGGTTGAGAGATTATGTGCTAGAGTGAACCAAGTATTGAAAGGGGGAAGGTGTGTTGTGTTTACATGTAATAAATTTATTAGGTAAACATGGAATGCACTTACACCAACAAACCTATGAGCTATGAGTATGGAACTTACATAGTCAAATGTTCTGTTCATGTGTTCTTTGTGATATTCCATTAGAATTCTTAGAGTGTTTTGATTAGAGTGTTTACTTGTGAAGTTCTGAATGGTTCAGTTGGGTCCTGCCTTTCGAGGTGGTGCCTGCTGTCACTGGAGTTAATCCTAAATAAACAAGTTTGGAAACGTACTTTGCATGGTGCCTTTAAACTTTACAAGTTTGCGAGCTCTCTGTAGGCAAGAGAATCTTCCTGTAAGAGGCAAGAAGTTAGAACTAATAGAGAGATTGCTGGCGAACCAAAGTCTGGGTACTGGTTCAGAGGAACCAATTTCTCCAGCAAATGTAGATAACAGTGAGGGTGTTGATCTAAATCGTAATTCTGATGATAGCGATGAAGAGGCTGACGAGGACGGAGAGGCTAACAAACCTGTCTCCCCTGCTCCTCTACCTGCCTTACCAGCTGTACCTACGGGGCCCATACCAGGTCCCACAAGTAACCCTGCTTATTTTGAACTTGAAAAAATGAAGCTCGAATTAGAATACAAACTGTTCTTGGCTCAATCTGAACGAAACCAAGAGCTCGAGTTCAGACGGATGAATGCCCAGGCTGAGCAGAAGCAAGCTGAGTTAAGACTCAGGGAAATAGAACTTAATCACGAGTTAGAAATTAAAAAGTTGTCTATGGAAAATGCTTCTCTCTCCTCTGGTTCCCCTAGGAGCTCCAGTCCCAAAAGATCCCGGATGCCGAAGGAATTAGTGGGTATGTATGAACCGAGATTGGATGTGTTGGATTGGTTGAAACTGTTTGAGTACAATCATGGGCTCCAGGACATCACTGGGAATGATTTACTTCCCTGGTTGTTCTCTAGGCTCCCTCCTGTTGCGACTGATGTGTTAATGGAATTGGGAGAGGCGGATAAGACGGATTAGGAAAGTGTGGAACTAGCTTTGATAGCTAGATTCGGGAAGACCCCTTCCCAGTATCTTAAGAGGTTTAGAACCCTCAAAAAGCATGATGGTACCCCTTGGGCTACCTGGGTGAGTGAAGGGTTGAAAAACTTAGAGGGATGGATTAATGGTTACAAAGTGAACACTTATGAGGGTATGAGGAATCTTTTTATGTTGGAGTCTATTTATGATGCCTGTTCTCCTGAGCTCAGACAGCACTTGGCTGATTCGAAGGAATTGGATTCCCCGAAGCTGGCTAAGGCTGCTGATTTATGGGTTGCCAACAGGGCTACTCATAAGGATTCTGGGGCAACTCAGAAAAAGGATGAGGGAAAACAGCCTAAAAAAGACTCAAAAGAGAATTCGAATAACTCAAATTCCAAAGAGGGCCCCAAACAAAACCAGAAGGGTAAGCCACCGGGAAAACCACAGCAGAATAGTGTGTCTTCTGGTGCCAAACCGGAAGGAGGTCAGAACAAGCCACCATTCCAAAAAGTGTTCGGTAAATGATTTAATTGTGGCTCAACTGACCACGTGAAAGGAGATCCTAGATGTAAGGGTAAACCTTCAGGGGTCCAGCTTGCCTCCTTAGCCTTCGCTCCAGTGGAGGAAGTCCAAATGGCAAGTGGAAACTTTCTACTGCTAGCTGACGAACCCATTGGAGTCTCAGCCAGCGTTTCTTTAGTATCTCTGGGGTTGTGGGAACAACAGAATTTAGATGTCTATAATTCTATCCCCGATAATACTAAAGAGTATTATAAGGACAGTGTCCAGGTGAATGGCCAGGAGACTCCTGCCATTAGGGACACTGGGGCCAGCATAACTGTGGTGGATAAATCGTTTTTTCAGGCTGAGGATGTTGCTAAGGCACCCAAACGCCTCACCAAGTTAGCTGGAGGGCCTGTGCTGATGCTTCCCCAATTACCAGTTCTCATCCAGCGTAACGACATGACTGTAAAGATACCTGTCAGCATACAGAGTGAGGTACCAGGACGCGTACTGTTGGGTAACGATTTGAAAACTCTCGGAGTTGTATCGCATACTCCCAGACCTCCTAGTAAATGGTTACAGGAGCTAACCAGACCCGCAAGAGAGAGGACCCTGCGCCGTACTCTCCAGGAGATGATGAAGACAGAAATCACTCCTGCTCCACTGGAATTGTCGGCCGCTGTCTCCAAGAAATCAGAAGCGAAAGGGAAACCTAAGACTTCTATCCCGAAACCAGCAGCCAGCATTCCAGTGCAGCCAACACGGACTTCCCCGCGGTTGTCCAAAGTTACACCCGTAACTCCACCTCCAGCTGAGACTGAGAGGGAGGTACAACCCTGTGTGGTAGAATTAGAATCTGAGGAAGAGCTAATGGAAGGCCAGGAACTCATTGGAGATCTGGATCCTGTTGACCATCCTGAGCTGCAGTCTTTACTGGCAGAAGGTGGACCCAGCAGGGCAGACTTCAGTAAGGGACAGAGAGAATGTCCAACTCTGGAAGGTCTTCGCCACCAGGCAGAAGCTCAGGCTGAAGGGCAAGAGCCTGGGAAATACAGGTTGCACTGGGAAGATGGCCTCTTCTACAGTGAACCGACCGAGTCTGCACCTGGAGACTACAAACGACTTGTAGTACCCCAAGAGAACAGACCACAGTTCTTGCATTTAGCCCACAAGATTCCTTTGGCTGGTCACTTGAGTTTTAAGAAGACTAAGGAAAGGCTCTCTCTCTACTTCTATTGGCCAAAGATGGGGGCCGAAGTAGAAAAACACTGCAGGAGCTGCCACACCTGCCAGACCTCTGGTAAGGTTGGCTCCAAGAATGTGGCACCGTTACTGCCTCTCCCAGTTGTGGGAGTCCCATTTGAGAGAGTAGGGATTGACATAGTTGGTCCCCTTGATCCTCCAACCTCCTCAGGCAACAGGTTTATACTTGTTGTAGTAGACCATGCTACTAGGTATCCTGTGGCAATTCCTATGAGGACTGTTACAGCTCCGGCTGTGGCTAAGGCCCTGCTTGTTATTTTTACTATCGTCGGGTTTCCTAAGGAAGTAATCTCTGACAGGGGGTCAAACCTTATGTCCCACTACATGAAAGCCATGTGGAAAACCTGTGGAGTTACTTACAAGTTCTCAACAGCTTACCACCCCCAAACCAATGGGTTGGTAGAACGGTTCAACCGAACCATGAAGAGCATGATAGGTGCTTTAGAAGAACCCCTTAAGCGTAAGTGGGACCTTCTATTGCCATGCCTTCTCTTTGCTTATAGAGAAGTCCCTCAGGAGGGAGTAGGTTACTCTCCCTTCGAACTTCTCTATGGTCATCCCGTCAGAGGTCCATTGGCCCTGATTAAGGAGGGGTTGGAGAGTGCTCCTTCCCCCAAGCCAGTCAGAGTGACTGACTAAGTGACTGGTCTCCGGAGGAGAATGTCGCACATGATGACGGAAGCAAGCGATAACTTGAAAGGTGGACAAGCATTGGTCAAGCACTGGCATGATCAAAAGGCTAACATGGTTGAGTTCGCTCAAGACCAGCTCGTTCTCGTTATGATCCCAACAAGGCAGAGGGCCTTGCAAGATAAATGGATGGGACCCTTCAGAGTTGTGGGTAAACTCGGAGAGGTTAACTATCTGGTGGACTTGGGCAATACCAAGGAGGCTCCGACCGTCTTCCACACCAACCGCCTCAAAGCGTATGTCTCACGACCTGATGTAGGAGCGTTGCTTCTAGCATCATCCGAGGAAGAAGAAGAGAGTGAAGCTCTTCCGGATCTCCTCAGAGGCTTACCTTTAGACGAACAAATTGAAGGAGTAAATCTCTCCTCCAATCTGACACCTGAGCAACAAGAAGAGTGCAAATCCATGTAGAATCGGTTTGCCTCCCTGTACTCACTTTCACCAGGCTTGACCCCTTGGGGCCAGCATGACATACTCACTGGTGACTGTCTGCCAGTCAAAAGCAGAGGATACCGTATGTCAGAAAACATACAAACCCACATCAAAGGTGAGGTCAGCAAGATGCTTGATCTCGGGGTAATAGAGCCCTCTACTAGTCCATGGTCTAGCCCAGTTGTGTTAGAACCAAAGGCCGGATCTAAAGAACTTAGATTCTGCATGGATTATAGAGCTCTTAATGCAGTCACCAAGACTGATGCCCACCCTTTGCCAAGAACAGATGAGTTGGTGGAAAAACTTGGCGCAGACAAGTTCCTCAGCACATTTGACTTGACGTCAGGCTATTGGCAAATAGCCCTGACAGACCATGCCAAGGAGAAAACTGCATTTTCTACCCCAGTTGGCTTATACCAGTTTAAGGTAATGCCTTTTGGATTGAAGAATGTACCTGCTACGTTTCAACGGATGGTAAACCAGGTTCTGAATGGGATGGAGGACTTCTGCATGGCATACTTGGATGACATCGCAGTGTTCAGCAATTCCTGGGAAGAACATATAACCCACCTAAGAGATGTTTTGTAGGCTCTTGGACGAGCCAATCTGATCATAAAGGCGAGTAAATGCCAAATTGGACAGAGTAAGGTAGTCTATCTTGGACATGAGGTAGGAGGTGGAGAAATAAGGCCTTTGCTCAGTAAGATTGAAGCTGTGCAAAATTGGACAACACCTACTACTCAAACCCAAGTGAGAGCCTTCCTAGGCCTCACTGGGTACTACAGGAATTTCATAGAGAACTATGGGACCATTGCTTCTCCACTGAATGTCATCTCCTCACCCAAATTTCCTAAGAAGGTTAGATGGAACGAGGAGTGCAATCAGGCTTTTGAAAACCTGAAAAAGGCTCTTTGCCAAGCCCCAGTACTCAGAGCTCCTGATTACCGCCAACACTTCATTGTGCAGACAGATGCTTCCAATGTAGGGATAGGTGCCGTACTCAGTCAACTGGATGGGAAAGGTAGGGAGCACCCCATTTGCTTCATCAGCCGCAAGCTGAAGGATCCTGAAACAAGGTGGGCAACAATTGAAAGAGAGTGCTTTGCTATCGTGTGGGCTCTGAAGAAGTTTAGGCCATACTTGTATGGTTCTACTTTTGTCATTCAGACTGACCACCAACCCTTAATGCAAATGAAAGGGGAAAACCCAAAACTATTGAGATGGTCGATCTGCCTGCAAGGGTTTGATTTCACCATTGAGCACAGGTCAGGATGTCACCACCAAAATGTTGATGGTCTCTCTAGGATGTATGTCATCGACTAGAGGTATGAGATTCATCCAGGAGTGGATTAAATCCTCCTGTCCCTTAGTCTGGGGGGGGCGAGTGTTAGGGAGAATTCTCTGTTTAGGCTGAATTTCCTAACCTAGTGAGTCCCCCAGCAGCTTTGCTGGATTTCTATGGAGTTTGTGTTTTCCATCCTGCCAAGATTGAGACTCTTTTCCTCCCACTCTTGGACATGAATGTGTGTAATTCCTTTGAAGGTCAATGTGTTCTATGGGCTATGGGGTCTTTTACTCCACAGGGTCTCATATGTTTTTCTATGTGTGTTACACCGCACCCTACGTACCATAACACTGGGGCGTCCTAGTGGACCTCCACCATAGACTCCATACCCGGGGACTGACTACTGTCTCCCCGGGCATGTAAAGTCACCATTGGCTTTACTGGACCTAAATTTACTAACAGAACTAGTACAAACCATCTTATTGTGGACGTACTAGTAGGGGTATTTCGATTACTCCTGGACCTGTTATTCGAGGGGGCACTGTCCCGTCCCCCCTCGTCGAGTTTTGGCTGGTGGCAGTGGAAACTACTTGTTATGTTCGACCCCGGACATAACCCTATGGGATTCGTCCCATTGTGGGAGATTGATACTTTTCCTCGTTAATCTCTAACGTACCACCGGTCTACTTATCTTAAATAAGTTTATCGGATGGTATTTTCTTCCAGACCTCGGTTTTTAAAATGGCGTCTGTGTTCGTCTCTGTGACTCCTAAACCAAAGGTTGAGCCCTTTGTTCCACTTTTGGTGGGCCTCTGTACAGAGACCCTCCAAAGTGGTGCCATTCTGTCTGGGTTACCACAGGGGTGTGGGAGGGGGTTTAGGCACCCTGGACAGAGTTGCCTTTCCAACCCCGGTCGCACTCTGGAGTGATTGGCCCAAGTGGTGAGCCTTCTCGCTCACCACTTAGCATGTGTTGATTGACAGCTAGACTGAATGAATGGGGGTGTTCTGCATAAAAGCAGGGCTTTTGGGACTGGATCTTCAGAAGTCGCCACAGGACCTAAGAATCCGACGAGGGTAACGCTGAGCCGACCTGCACGACGACACCTCCGGTGGAGCCCTGCGGAACCGACTCACCACTTCCCGACGACAGAGGAGATCTCCCTGCCGGAGAGTCTCTTCCCCTGACTGGTGGGAACAACCAGTCCCCTTTGCTTTTTATTCGCCTCAGGACGCAGTTGTCGAATTGCCCGTGCAGAGCACCCCGGCAACCGGATAGCCACTACCCCTGTACCGCGACCAAAAGGTGGTGCCTTGTGACGGAGCACTCCGCGGCTGGTCTCTTCCCTGGTGGTGCACCGGACTTCACTTTTCTTCGACGACGAGAACATCTCTACTCTTGGCAAAGATCCGATGTGCATCCACCACCAGGAACAACTGCCCCCGCCGGAGCTGCCCTCCACAACAAGGTACTGTGTCCGCCTGGCTTCCCTTTCGATCGGTTCGAGTGAGGTGTCTTAATCCTCTCCTTTCCGTTGGGGTCGCCTCCAAGCTTCCTCACGTATTGTTCTGAACTAGTTCAATCTGCCGATAACAATTTTCTACAAAGGCTCGAATGCATTTCTACTAGAGACTTTTGGGACATATCGCCTTTCCACTCTCCGAGTGGGCTTGGCCTCTGAACTTATGATCTATTGTGGTTCGTGCCTTCTTGCCTTGCATTTTTCCCGCAAAGTATTGAACTGTGTTGATTTCGTAACCTGCCATTTTTCTCTCCCGTCCTAACTAATATTAGAGTGCCATCTAGGTTGAGGCATACACCTCTGTCTGTAAATAAGTGGTGCCGGTAAAACCTAGACTTGTCGAAATATTGCTAGGGGGATTGATCGTTTCTTCTTCGTAGAGTAATTGTGATTGATTTGTTTGCCGTGATAGTGCCAGAGTGTTTTTGATAGATGTTGCATTATAAATAAATACCTTAATATCTTTACACTGAAGCCTTGTTGCGTGTTTGCTTGTCTTACTGTGAAGAATTGTCCTATCTTGTATACTCCACATACTGCTTAACTCTTCTTGAGAGGAGTCTGACTGCTCAGCCACAGCTACCAACAGTGAATCTGTGTGGTACAGACTGCTACCAAGTGGGTTTACTGCCAAACACCTGTAGTCCTAAATCTTTTGCAGTGGTCCCAGAGGGAACTGCACAGGTTTCTGCCTAACAAGGGTCACATAGCCTGTAGATATACAGGATATGGCATGTGAGGAGGGTCACACAGCCCACAGGAGATGGCATGTGAGGAGGGTCACACAGCCTGTAGATATACAGGAGATGGCAGGTGAGGAGGGTCACACAGCCTGTAGATATACAGGAGATGGCATGTGAGGAGGGTCACACAGCCTGTAGATATACAGGAGATGGCATGTGAGGAGGGTCACACAGCCTGCAGATATACAGGAGATGGCATGTGAGGAGGGTCACACAGCCTGTAGATATACAGGAGATGGCATATGAGGAGGGTCACACAGCCCACAGGAGATGGCAGGTGAGGAGGGTCACACAGCCTGTAGATATACAGGAGATGGCATGTGAGGAGGGTCACACAGCCTGTAGATATACAGGAGATGGCATGTGAGGAGGGTCACACAGCCTGCAGATATACAGGAGATGGCATGTGAGGAGGGTCACACAGCCTGTAGATATACAGGAGATGGCATGTTAGGAGGGTCACACAGCCTGTAGATATACAGGAGATGGCAGGTGAGGAGGGTCACACAGCCTGTAGATATACAGGAGATGGCATGTGAGGAGGGTCACACAGCCTGTAGATATACAGGAGATGGCATGTGAGGAGGGTCACACAGCCTGCAGATATACAGGAGATGGCATGTGAGGAGGGTCACACAGCCTGTAGATATACAGGAGATGGCATATGAGGAGGGTCACACAGCCTGTAGTTATACAGGAGAGGGCAGGTGTGGTGGGTCGCACAGCCTGCAGATATACAGGAGATGGCATGTGAGGAGGGTCACACAGCCTGCAGATATACAGGAGATGGCATATGAGGAGGGCTGCACAGCCTGCAGATATACAGGAAATGGCATGTGAGGAGGGTCACACAGCCTGTAGATATACAGGAGATGGCATGTGAGGTGGGTCACACAGCCTGTAGATATACAGGAGATGGCATATGAGGAGGGCTGCACATCCTGCAGATATACATGAGATGGCATGTGAGGAGGGACACACAGCCTGCAGATATACTGAACATGGCATGTGAGGAGGGGCACACAGCCTGCAGATATGCAGGAGATGGCATGTGAGGAGGGTCACACAGCCTGCAGATATACAGGAGATGGCATGTGTGGAGGGACATACAGCCTGCAGATATACGAGAGATGGCATGTGAGGAGGGGCACACAGCCTGCAGATATGCAGGAGATGGCATGTGAGGAGGGTCACCCAGCCTGCAGAAATACAGGAGACGGCATGCGAGGAGGATCACACAGCCTGCAGATATACAGGAGATGGCATGTGAGGAGGGACACACAGGCTGCAGATACACAGGAGATGGCATGTGAGGAGGGTCACACAGCCTGCAGATATACAGGAGATGGCATGTGAGGAGGGCACAAAGCCTGCAGATATACAGGAGATGGCATGTGAGGAGGGCTGCACAGCCTGAAGATATACAGGAGATGGCATGTGAGGAGGGTCACACAATCTGCAGATATACAGGAGATGGCAGGTGAGGAGGGTCACACAGCCTGCAGATATACAGGAGAATGCATGCGAGGAGGGTCACACAGCCTGTAGATATACAAGAGATGGCAGGTGAGGAGGGTCACACAGCCTGTAGATATACAGGAGATGGCATGTGAGGAGGGTCACACAGCCTGTAGATATACAGGAGATGGCATGTGAGGAGGGTCAGACAGCCTGCAGATATACAGGAGATGGCATGTGAGGAGGGTCACACAGCCTGTAGATATACAGGAGATGGCATATGAGGAGGGTCACACAGCCCACAGGAGATGGCAGGTGAGGAGGGTCACACAGCCTGTAGATATACAGGAGATGGCATGTGAGGAGGGTCACACAGCCTGTAGATATACAGGAGATGGCATGTGAGGAGGGTCACACAGCCTGCAGATATACAGGAGATGGCATGTGAGGAGGGTTACACAGCCTGTAGATATACAGGAGATGGCATGTTAGGAGGGTCACACAGCCTGTAGATATACAGGAGATGGCAGGTGAGGAGGGTCACACAGCCTGTAGATATACAGGAGATGGCATGTGAGGAGGGTCACACAGCCTGTAGATATACAGGAGATGGCATGTGAGGAGGGTCACACAGCCTGCAGATATACAGGAGATGGCATGTGTGGAGGGACATACAGCCTGCAGATATACGAGAGATGGCATGTGAGGAGGGGCACACAGCCTGCAGATATGCAGGAGATGGCATGTGAGGAGGGTCACCCAGCCTGCAGAAATACAGGAGACGGCATGCGAGGAGGATCACACAGCCTGCAGATATACAGGAGATGGCATGTGAGGAGGGACACACAGGCTGCAGATACACAGGAGATGGCATGTGA
This sequence comes from Ambystoma mexicanum, assembly GCF_040938575.1. Lineage (NCBI taxonomy): Eukaryota > Metazoa > Chordata > Amphibia > Caudata > Ambystomatidae > Ambystoma > Ambystoma mexicanum. The sequence goes on from NC_090928.1 coordinate 1,308,487,162, forward strand.
GGAGGGTCACACAGCCTGCAGATATACAGGAGATGGCATGTGAGGAGGGCACAAAGCCTGCAGATATACAGGAGATGGCATGTGAGGAGGGCTGCACAGCCTGAAGATATACAGGAGATGGCATGTGAGGAGGGTCACACAATCTGCAGATATACAGGAGATGGCAGGTGAGGAGGGTCACACAGCCTGCAGATATACAGGAGAATGCATGCGAGGAGGGTCACACAGCCTGTAGATATACAAGAGATGGCAGGTGAGGAGGGTCACACAGCCTGTAGATATACAGGAGATGGCATGTGAGGAGGGTCACACAGCCTGTAGATATACAGGAGATGGCATGTGAGGAGGGTCAGACAGCCTGCAGATATACAGGAGATGGCATGTGAGGAGGGTCACACAGCCTGTAGATATACAGGAGATGGCATATGAGGAGGGTCACACAGCCCACAGGAGATGGCAGGTGAGGAGGGTCACACAGCCTGTAGATATACAGGAGATGGCATGTGAGGAGGGTCACACAGCCTGTAGATATACAGGAGATGGCATGTGAGGAGGGTCACACAGCCTGCAGATATACAGGAGATGGCATGTGAGGAGGGTTACACAGCCTGTAGATATACAGGAGATGGCATGTTAGGAGGGTCACACAGCCTGTAGATATACAGGAGATGGCAGGTGAGGAGGGTCACACAGCCTGTAGATATACAGGAGATGGCATGTGAGGAGGGTCACACAGCCTGTAGATATACAGGAGATGGCATGTGAGGAGGGTCACACAGCCTGCAGATATACAGGAGATGGCATATGAGGAGGGTCACACAGCCTGTAGTTATACAGGAGAGGGCAGGTGAGGTGGGTCGCACAGCCTGCAGATATACAGGAGATGGCATGTGAGGAGGGTCACACAGCCTGCAGATATACAGGAGATGGCATATGAGGAGGGCTGCACAGCCTGCAGATATACAGGAGATGGCATGTGAGGTGGGTCACACAGCCTGTAGATATACAGGAGATGGCATATGAGGAGGGCTGCACATCCTGCAGATATACATGAGATGGCATGTGAGGAGGGGCACACAGCCTGCAGATATGCAGGAGATGGCATGTGAGGAGGGTCACACAGCCTGCAGATATACAGGAGATGGCATGTGTGGAGGGACATACAGCCTGCAGATATACGAGAGATGGCATGTTAGGAGGGGCACACAGCCTGCAGATATGCAGGAGATGGCATGTGAGGAGGGTCACCCAGCCTGCAGAAATACAGGAGACGGCATGCGAGGAGGATCACACAGCCTGCAGATATACAGGAGATGGCATGTGAGGAGGGACACACAGGCTGCAGATACACAGGAGATGGCATGTGAGGAGGGTCACACAGCCTGCAGATATACAGGAGATGGCATGTGAGGAGGGCACAAAGCCTGCAGATATACAGGAGATGGCATGTGAGGAGGGCTGCACAGCCTGAAGATATACAGGAGATGGCATGTGAGGAGGGTCACACAATCTGCAGATATACAGGAGATGGCAGGTGAGGAGGGTCACACAGCCTGCAGATATACAGGAGAATGCATGCGAGGAGGGTCACACAGCCTGTAGATATACAAGAGATGGCAGGTGAGGAGGGTCACACAGCCTGTAGATATACAGGAGATGGCATGTGAGGAGGGTCACACAGCCTGTAGATATACAGGAGATGGCATGTGAGGAGGGTCACACAGACTGTAGATATACAGGAGATGGCATGTGAGGAGGGTCATACAGCCTGTAGATATACAGGAGATGGCATGTGAGGAGGGTCACACAGCCTGCAGATATACAGGAGATGGCAGGTGATGATGGGCACACAGACTGCAGATATACAGGAGATGGCATGTGAAGAGGGTCACACAGCCTGCAGATATACTGGAGATGGCATGTGAGAAGGGCACACAGCCTGCAGATATACAGGAGATGGCATTTGAGGAGGGTCACACAGACTGCAGATATACAGGATATGGCATGTGAGGAGGGTCACACAGCCTGTAGATATACAGAGATGGCATGTGAGGAGGGTCACACAGCCTGCAGATATATACGGGAGGTGGCATGTGAGGAGGGTCACACAGCCTGTAGATATACATGAGATGGCATGTGAGGAGGGTCACACAGCCTGTAGATATACAGGAGATGGCATGTGAGGAGGGACACACAGCCTGCAGATATACAGGAGATGGCATGTGAGGAGGGTCACACAGCCTGCATATATACAGGAGATGGCAGGTGAGGAGGGTAACACAGCCTGCAGATATACATGAGATGGCATGTGAGGAGGGACACACAGCCTGCAGACATATACGGGAGATGGCATGTGAGGAGGGACACACTGTGGAAATCGAAATAATATTATACCTCCTATCGCATTGTTTGAATGAATGTTGGCCTACGCCAAGTTGTCTAAAAAACATTGTGTACATAGATTCCGCGGCAAAGTCTTGACCTTAATGTATTGTGCAAATCGCCATCTTGGATTAAACCGCCATTTTAGGTACTCTTGCAGTATGGAAGTCACCCTGAACAACAAAATGGAGGCCGAATGACATTTTGAGTGGGATTCCGGCCGTTGTGACCTCCGCACACATGAATAAGTAATATGTCCGCAGGCCACTTGTTAGGGTCGCGAACTGAGACCTTGTCCTCTCCCTGACCTATGTGTAAATGAACAACTGTATCAGCGGAACTGATCAAATTGTATATATTATGGGATTGACCTGGCTACGAACCCTAGTCCTGGTCCAAAAGAATGGTTAACCCGCGAGGGGGTTGGCCAAGGCTGGATAAAAAGTATAAAAACCCAAGTATCCCGATGTTCGCTCTCTCACACTAACACGGCGAACTGCTGTTGATGGTTTGTTCTGTTACTCTGAGGGCCGAATAGCTATCCGTATGTCAATTGACTTTTGGTAATTGTTGTAACTTTGAATAAAGCGCTTTGTATGTCCTTTGTAACCTGTGTTGGTGTGTTTCCTTTGGGCTTCCCGGCCTCATATCAATTTTTCTGTTTCCACAGTTGGCGCCCGAATAGGGACCCTCAAGATTGATGCCGGATCATTGAAGGTTGACGCAGACTATCGAACCGGGATCGGACGGTGTGATTCTGCGGGCCCGACCGATCGAGACGCGATACCTCGGCAGCACTGCACGATCCGATCCATGGACGATAGTCGTGTGGTTTGACACAGCATCTTGACGAGGGTCCAATTTTTGAGGCGGGCAGATTTGCAGAAAACCACCAAACGCAAGGTAAAATTCGTTAGGTAAATCCTTTGTAAACCGTACGGTCCTCCTTGGGTTTGGTCAGGTGCAGTCGTGACCCGGCTCTTAATTTAACCCTGACAATTTGAATTTGGCGTATTGTATCTGCAGACACAATTATTGGACCAGGTAACACCAATTTTTTGAGAAATGCCTGGGAAATTGTCTAGCTGTTTTAGGGCTCTGTTCCGCAGCGATCGACAATCCTTGGAATTTAGCCGTCAGGCACCACAGGAGGGGTCGCCGGCGTGTACTATGTACTGTAAGTATGGCATTGGTCGTATCGTATTTAATGACATTTGGCACAGACAGACCAGACATGCCTCCGAATTTCAGTGGCCAATCAATGGTAGTTTTGAGATCCCCCGTATTGAATACTTAGAATCGATCTTGTTAAAGAAAAAGGCTAGACCAGCAGCCTTTGATGTGTTACAAAATTGGAAGAAAGAAGCATTGCAGCAGCTTAAAAGTAGGGATAAACATGCACGTTGTCATAAAACAAACGCTGAAAAAGCATTATTATATGATAAAGAAAAGCGGTCAGAATTAGTTAAAAATATGGATAGAGCCTTTTTTACTCGGGGTCCAAAAAATGTACCCCTCTAAAGATTTCCATGTTTCTGAGGAATTTATTGAGAAGTTATTAAATGAACGCAGACCCGATGCCTCAGCGCCACCTCCGTATGCTCCTGTCTTGGACACTCTGCCCATTCCTGCTGTTGTTCCTGTTGCTATTCCTGTTCCCCCTGTACAGCCTATTGTTTCTAGTCCTTTAGTTGTTGTTCCTCCGCCTATCGCACCGCCCCTTTCCCCTGCACCTGCACCTTTGTTAAGTTTACCTATACTTCCGCTTCCGAGTGGCCCCGTATTGATTGGAGTCGATCCAGGTGCAGGGTCAAAGATTGTGACTCGTAGTACTGTTTCTGCAGACAGGAAACAGGAATTGTTTACATGGGCTAAGCATTGTATGGAGAATGGTGATCAAGCTAATGTTTTTTCTACATTATCTAATTTGAATAGTTTTCCCGAGAAAAATGTTTTTATCGAAGGTCTAGGGACTCATTTGTGTGTGATGTGGGGTAGATTACAAAATTCGGATCTTCCACAAGGAGTGAGAGATCTGAATGCTTTGGCACTTTCGAGGGACACAGAGCAGAAAGTATATGGACATGTTGAAAGATTGTTTGAGTTTAGGAAAGACTTTGAAAAATCACGAGATGAGGATGATGAAGACGATAGAATATATGTACAGAAAAGGTTCCATCCATGCCGTAGAGCGGCACCTGAGGAAGTACGAATTTGTACCAAAGATGTGGTTCGATGGATCTCAGATTCATCGATACCGCCAGACGAAGTGTATGACACATATAGTCAGTATACAGTAGAGATGCAAAGAAAAGTAATTCAGGTGATGGTACAGCACCTGCAAGAGGAATGTGTAAGGAAGAAGGTTAGTTGCCCCATAGAATTATTGGGGATTTGTAAAAGGGCTTTTTCGCCCGACACTTCTACAGCTGCCTTAGCGCTCGACCTGGCTCTATTGCTTAGTAAGCGGCCGGAGGTACCTATATCTCATTTGCCTATGAGAGAGGTTCCTCCGACCTTTGTCCCAAAGGTTGAGATCCCTGCCAATGCGGCGACTGGTGCCCCCGCGGTGGATATCCCTGCACATTATGTATCACAATTCGTTCACGTCCCGTTTTCGCGACAGGAAGTGAGCACAATTAGACAATCAGTTCCCGATATTAGGAAAAACCCAACGGGGTTTTACAAAGAAATAGAGTCCGTTCTACAGTCCTCTGTGTTCACCTTGAGTGACATTGACTTGTTATTTCCTGTGCTCCTACCCGTAGATGTATGGAAACAGGTTCGGACAATAGACAATGTGCCAGGGCTGGGGGATACGTGGGCAAATATGATTAGAATTGATGGAGAAAGACCAGCGGGTGAGAAACCGCCACAGGTAATACTTACTTTACCTGATAGGATTGTCGTTAAACTAAAAACTATAATTTCAGAAAAAAGGATTATTTGGGACAAGCTTACGGCCTGTGTCCAAGGGAAAACTGAAGGCGCCACCGAATTTTTCAACAGATTCGAGCAGGTATTTTCTGACTTCAGTGGACAGGATTTAGGTACAGAGTCGGGGAAGAGGTTGTTCGTGGACAAATTTGTACGTGGATTGTTACCTGACATCCAGTCACAAATTATGTCCTCTGAGAGCGCTTGGCAGGCAAAATCTCAATCTGAGGTTCTGCACATGGCTCAGTATTATGAGAACCGTGTTAATAATGAAAAGGAGAAAATCGAAAAGAGAAAGGGTGATTTGAAAACCAAAGTATTATTGCAGCAAATTGTTAGAAACCCCAGAGAAGGTACGACACAGACTAGAGGTCAGTACGTTCCGAAAGGAAATCCTCCTCTGAGTACTGTGAATATTAATCAATGTGCTTATTGCCGCCAGGAAGGTCATTGGCGAGCACAGTGCCCTGTCCTTTACCAGAGGTCAAGCAGTGCGTTTTTGGGTATGAGTAGACAACCTAGGGGCCGTCCTGGAGCAGGGGTCCCTGACAGAGGTCAGCTTTTGCAAGATTCTCAGCAACCTTTTTCACAGGAAAATCAGACCTCGAGTATGTACTCGAGAAACATATTTGATCACCCTTCTGCTGCCTACCTTTCTGAAGAGCTTCCTTCTGATGAGGCTCTATTTTATTAGGATTGCCCGAAGCAGGGTTTGGAACGTTTGCCTATTCCCGTTAATCAAAAAGGCCCCTATGTTGAATTATTAGTGGGGAATAGGAAACACCAGTTTTTGATTGACACTAGAGCACAGAAGTGCTCCATTGATCATTCCAGGGTTCCAAACATCCCACTGTCAGGGCAAACAAATGTTTCCGTAGGGTTTTCTGGTATACCAACCGTCTGTCCGGTTTCTGCGCCGGTATCCGTTTCTTTGGGTCCCTTCACGGACCATTGCCCTTTTCTTCTCACTTCAAACTGTGGAGAGAATTTGCTGGGGTTGAATTTGTTAAAGAAATTGAACGCAGTAATTCATTGTTCTTCAGATGGAATACGGCTAACGGTTTCACCACAGCAACTTCCTAATTCTCAGTTCTTGATTCGACCTTTACCTCCCGAGTTTAGCATTGTTCCGGAATGTTTATGGGCAGTGGACGACAATGATGTTGGAGTATTACATATTGAGCCCGTTAAAATAGTCCTGAAACATGGGGTGAAACTGCCACGCATTCCGCAGTATAAAATATCAGCTGAAGGCGAACGTGCTCTGAAATGCATTGTCTCCGATTTTGTACACCGTGGGGTGATCGAAGAAATTACAGGTAGTTTGTGTAACAGTCCGATCTTACCCGGATATAAGAAAGGCGACAATGCAATTCCATACCGGTTCATAATCGATCTTCGTGCTATTAACCGAGTGGTCGCCCCACAATTTCCAATTGTGCCTGATGTGACGACGATATTGACAATGATCCCTGCTACGGCTACGCACTTCAGCGTTGTGGATCTGAAAAACGCCTTCTTTAGTATCCCGATACATAAAGAAAGCAGATATCTGTTTGCGTTCACCTTGGGGGGACGCTCATTTACATTCACAAGGGCACCTCAAGGGTATACTGAAAGTCCTAGTATTTATAGTAGAGCTTTAAAAGAGCAGCTCGACACCCTTGAATTGCCACCTACTTACACGCTGCTTCAATATGTTGACGATTTACTTTTGGCTGCAGATTCTGAGAATGCCTGTAAAGAAGGCACTGTACTGTTGCTTGTTCATTTAGCTAAAAATGGTCACAAAGCTTTGCTTAAAAAATTTCAATATTTTTGCCAGGAGGTTGCCTATCTAGGCTACCTCCTGTCAAAGGAGGGGAGAAGATTGACACCTGAAAGAATAAAACACATTTCTGGCATGTCTGTTCCAAATACACAGAAGGATGGCGTCCTACTGTAGGTTGTGGATCCCGAATTTCGCACTAGTGGTAAAACCGATGTTGGCATTGATGAAGAAGGGCATTTCTCTGCCACTGCCATGGGAGTCGGAACATCAACGATCATTTGAGCTTCTCAAAACCGCGCTATGTTCGGCGCCGGTTCTGGGTACTCCAAATTATGACAAGGCCTTTGCGCTGTTTGTGCATGAATGTGATGGATGTGCTTTGGCTGTGTTAACACAGGAACACGGAGGGAAGAATAGGCCGTGCGGCTACTACTCCTCCGCCCTTGATCCTGTCGCATGCGCTTTGCCAAGATGTTTGCGCGCTGTTGCTGCTGCTGCCGCGTCTGTAAAACAGAGTGAGGGAATGGTCCTAGGCCATGATTTGATTTTGATGGTACCTCACTCTGTTGATATCCTATTGAACAAAACCCAAACGCAACACCTCACCTCTGCACGGTTAACAAGGTATGAACTAATTCTGTTTGCCCCTCATATTCAAATTAAGAGGTGTTGTGTTCTCAATCTGGCTGAACTCTTACCTTTCCCGCAAAACACTGTTTGCGGTGAGGAAGAATCACATGACTGCCTGTATACCACCGAGCAAGAAACGAAGGGCAGGATAGATCTCATAGATACTCCTTTGGATAATGCAGAAGGGGAGCTGTTTTGTGATGGCTCCTGCTTCAAACTTTCGAATGGTACATGTACAGCTGCTTATGCAGTTACTACATTGAACAAGATTGTTGAAACTAAGAGAATTTCGCATAACTCCGCGCAGGCCGCAGAGATTATAGCGTTGACCCGAGCTTGTGAGCTTTCCCAAGGGCGAAGAGTAAATATATAGACCGATAGCCAGTACGCATTTGGGGTGGCTCACAACTTCGGAAAACTTTGGTCGGAAAGAGGGTTCCTGACCTCACATGGGACCAAGATTCAGCATGGCCCTTTGATAGTGCAATTACTTTCGGCTCTCTCACTCCCTAAACGGTTAGCGATCATGAAATGTGCAGCACATCGCAAGGTCGTAGATGATGCAGGCAAAGGGAACGCTTTTGCGGATTTGATAGCCAGACAAACGGCCACAGACCTTAGCACGGACATGTATGCCTCGAGGGAAGTGAGAGATGCTTGCATAATGGATGAAGGTTTTGGGTCCGTGCGAGATATTCAGACTGATGCCACGATGGAAGAATCTAGAAAGTGGGCTGAAGGAACGGGGAAGCTGGATGACGAAGGGTGTAGGGTGGATACATCCGAAGGGAAATGGTTGCTTCCTGATTCTTATGTATTGGCGATGGTTACGATGGCACACGGTCCTACGCATGTGTGTGCCCAGCAGATCACGAAAATGTTAGAACAGGTTTGGGTAAATGACAAAATTCTGGAAACTGCAAAGAGGCACGTCCAGAATTGCATGATCTGCCTACAGCACAATGTGGGTAAAGGGACAGTGACTCCAAGGGGAAGTTTCGGGCCCCCCTCTGTCCCTTTTGAGGTCATTCACTTCGATTGTATTGAAATGGAGCGATGTAATAATCTGAAATATGTTCTTGTCATTATTTGTGCCTTTAGTAAATGGGTCGAGGCTTTCCCCGTCAAAGATGCTACCGCCATGACCACTGCAAAGATTATGGTAAAAGAATTCTTTCCTCGATTTGGGCTCCCGAGGATAATCTGGTCGGACAATGGTCCTCACTTTATCGCAGCAGTAATTTTGCAAATTTGTACAGTACTAGGTATTGAGAAACGATTTCATTCAGCTAGACATCCTCAAAGTGCTGGGTTGGTAGAAAGACACAACGGTATTTTAAAGAATAAACTTGCAAAAACATGTGCTGATACCAAACTGAAATGGCCAGATGCTTTGCCTATTGTGTTATTAGCTATGCGTACCACACCTCAGACTAGAACTGGGCTTTCTCCATTTGAGGTAGTGATGGGGAGGCCTGCTAACATTTGGGGTCTCCCGAAACCTAAAGCCCTGAGGGAGGTGGAGAATGTATTGCTTGTAGACTACTGTAACCAGTTAACTAGAAATCTGTATTTCATTTACCACCAGGTGAATGCTGCTTTACCTGTACGGTTCACGGGCCCAGGACACGATATACAGCCTGGAAGTTGGGTCCTTGTGAAGGCCTACGAGAGGTCTTCCTGTCTCGCGCCTCGCTGGCGGGGACCCCACCAGGTTTTGTTGGTCACCAGGACAGCAGTGCAGGTGGCTGGAAAGAAGAACTGGATTCACGCGACACACGTCAATAAACTTCCTCACCCGACGCCATACGCTACAGAAGAAGCAGAACCCCTCGCTGATGCTACAGTCTCTGATCTTGGAGTAACAAACAGCGCTGTGAGTGCGTCGAAGAATTTCTCTGAGGCCGTGGAGCTTGGGGAACAGTCAATTTCGTCTCTGCACTCTCTTGATAAATCACTTCCGGAAAACACTGTTTCGAGCTCTGCGACTTCCGTCGCTACCGACACGTCGCTTCCCTCAGGAAGTGACGATACTTTGCTTCTGGACCAGACAAATTTGGGTACCATCAGGTACAACCTTCGACCACGGAAATAGAACTACGGCACGAGTGTCGTGCATCTGGAAAAGGAAGTGATTGGAAAATTGTTTTGTTTTGTCGAACAAAAAAGGGATTCTGCTGGCTAGGGTTGGGAAGGACTAAGAAATCACGCGACTGTAGTGTCGCCAGCAACGAACATTGGGGCCGTCGATCAAGGAACTACGTTGCCTGCCACCTTCACCGCTGCTCCCCGCACTGGACTTTTAGATAAGGGGGTGACCAAATCGAACAATGAACAATGTGCCTGGGCCCCGAAAACGTACTGTTGTGTTTTGATTTTGATTATTGTTATTTTTGCAACTGCTGCTGTAGGACTTTGGTATTTCGAAGAAATCTATCCTTTGAAACCTTTATTACCAACTGAAACCGTACCAACTGTTTTGACTCCCTCTGTACACCTTCACACTCTGTCCCCTAGAGACTCCCAACATAGACAAAAGTATTATAATAACACTTTGATGATAGTAATGAATGCTACTCATGCCATTTTTAATA